>NC_141475.1:7126405-8387238 GCF_009769465.1 Tauraco erythrolophus
CTTTAATTATTGATAAGTAGTATCCTAAAGCTAATTGTTTAAGGATAAACTCTGATTCGTGTGCAGTATATGCATTGAGTGAAATGAAAAGAAAATTGCATAAATATTTATGTTAGTTAATTTTGTTTATGTTAGAAGTTACAGTGTTTGTTTAATGTCTTTGCAAAATCCGTAAACTTGGCTTCTGGATAAAGGCCTTCACAATGCTGTTTAGGGTTACAGCCACGTGCTCATGTCACTCACCAGTAGCGCTCCTGCAGAAAACCCAGGCCTGTTTTACTCTCAGGTATCTAGCAAAGTTGTGCTGGCTGTGCCTCAAATAGCCGCTGAAACATTTCACACACTGATACCGAAAATACAAACCCAGGGGCAGCTTTCCTTCTCTGTGGCTGAGAGCAAGGTTTTGGATTTTGAACTCGAGGGTCTTTTATTCTGCCTTTATTTCTGTATTTCCTCAATGAACTTTTTCTATTTAAAAGAAACAGACACCTTAAACAGAAATGTTATTTTTCTCTGATTCATGAGCTCTTTCCTTGGGCTCAACTCTGGAAAAAAAAGGCCCGTTCTAACACTATTGCTGAAGCAAGTTTTAAATTAGAGCTAGAGAGACTTGAGTAAAGCTTTGCTAGTTTGTACCATCAGAAAGTTTGGCCTCTAGTGTGTGGCACAGAAACTATTCAGACACCATTGTTCACTGTTAACTTCCACTGAAAACCTGGTTTTAAAGAGAGCTGGCTCAGACACATTCCCTGCACTTTGTACCACAAGCAACAAACACAGCTCCTCCTCAGGCTTCTAGAAATATCTAGCCCTGAATAGATTTTAATCGCATCTTAAGAATAATCACTTACTTTTTAGCCTAGAACTCAACTATGTGCAGTTCTCATAAGACTCAGAACTGTATTAGTAAAAATATTTCATAATATCAGCTGTTCTTGTAGGACAGCCTCAGCCTGGACCTTCCACTTCAGCTTCTGTTTCTTGATAATATCCACCATTAAAATATTACAAACATCTATTTCAAAACCTAAAGATATTTTAGCATTCTTAGCAATGTTGTGCCGTGCCATCAGAAATGTCACAGTAGAAGTATCTGGATAGCAGAGCGTGAAAGCTGAGCCAGTGCTGGATAGACTTTGGCTTTAAGAGAAAAATCTCTACATTAATCTGGAGCAAGAGTTCATTATTTACTGAGTACTGCAGAGGAGCAGGTTTCTGCTCCGTACTTGACCTCAGCAGAGCATCTAAGTATGCATTTAGCATTGAGCAGTCATTTAAACATGCTCTTAAGAGTTCTGATGAACTACAGCCTTTGTCCATGAGCACTTACTGACATCAAGTAAATTGTGTATGAATAACTGCCACCAAGTATACACACCAGTCTCACAGTTGGTATCAAGAAGAATTTCATCTGAATATGCAAGCTAAAATACTTTCTGTATTAGAAGCTCCCGTTATTTTTCTATCTATATTTTCACAAGAGTTTAAATGTGAGAACATGCTGACATTGTTAAGGTTTGTCCTTAACATGCAAGACAAATTTAAAATTCATTCTATCAGTTGTTTTTAATAAGAAATGTAAACAAGTAGGATCATTTTGCAATGTCCTCGAACAGGATCTTCTGTTAACAGTGATAGAGTGCCAAGGATTTACAGTGTTGGTAAATCACAAGTATTTTCTCACCAGGCTTTGCCATTTGCAGTGAAACCTATCATTGATTATGAAAGCTGATTTAAATTGGACTTTAGTGTCACTGACATTTAATCTTATTTTTATCCACGACAGAAAATAGTCTAAGAAAAATAGTATTCAAAGGCTCAGATCTATTGCTGTTTAGTTGACTAGACTGTGTGAAGTTTAGAGCTATAAAGTTATTAATACCAAAACTGGTGCAAAGAACCAAGAATGGGACACTGTCTGTCAGTTCAATGCTGGAGCACCAGGAATTGAAGTTCACACATTCTCGAGTGTTTTAGAAAGTCAATTAAGATAACAGGTGTAACAGTGCTTTAATGCTTGAGGATGCTTTCAAGTTTCAGGTTTCTAGGTACAGACATACACCCAAAGAAATTTTGAGAAGTGTTTCGGTTTCTCCCATTAGCTTCCAAACGCTTCTGAAAATCCCTTTATCTATACGCTAAAAATTGATCATTGGCTAAATAAATACTACTTTCTTTCTTGGGAGTGAAGACCAGAGATATGATACTGAGAGATGCTGTAAAAGGTGGAATATGTTTCCATCGTCTTTTGCAAGCAGAGGCAAGGTTATTCCTGACTGTGCTCTGCACTGACTAGAAACCAGGTTGTCACACAAGGTGTTTGTTGAACCTCAGGCTCCTCAGTCCTGCTGAGAGGCAGAAAATCTTAGTTCCAACCAAATGTCACACAAATGAAGGTACAGGGCTCATGTTCAGCCCATAGTACAGAGCTTGTTTGCTCACCTGCACTGGCATTTAAGGACTGGGTGAGCAAGCCAAAGAAGGACGTTAAAAAACCAAACATGAATCACAGCATACACATGACAAACATGAAACCATCTCTCCACAAAACATGTACATCTTTGAGAAAGGTGGCAATCCCTGACTTCAGACTAGCTCTTTGAATGTAACCATCCAGGTTAGCTTTCTCATTCAGTTCTCATGGAGAAGTGCTTCTTTACAGAGAGCTTCCTACCAAGTCTTAGGTGCTTTTGAGCCCACAGCTTGCATACAGTTAAGGGCAAATTCTACACAGTACTCATGGCAGGCCCAGTGCACACCATCACACAGAGTCTGAGTGCCTACTCAAAGACCTAGTTAGTTCCAAACCATGTTTCCAGCAGTTATGTAAAAACATGTCTGCCCAGAGCACTCTGATGTTTTCACGGTAGATCATGAATTTAGAGAACTGACTGTATGCATATGCTATAAACAGATAATGTAATATTCAGTTTTTAAGGTTCACAGTCCCTGTCAGCATCACACCTAGAAACGGTTTCTTGGGAGGGTTAAGGTTGTGCTTACCTTGGCTAAAACAAAAAAATCAAGAATGCTGATTTCAAAAGGCATATCTTGGACGGTTGTCTCTAAAAGGATGTTTAATAAGGCAGATGTTTTTCATTCACTGCCGAGTTCACAGTAATACACACTCACTGTCCACATGTTCTCTGTAACCGTAATCATTTACATGCAGTCCTAAAAAGGGATGCTATGGCCTAAGTGAGTCAAATTCCATCTTGTTGACACAACCCACTTCAGCTGTTACTAAGGCAAAAATATTACTATGCTATAATTAATCTGGCCTGAGACTTAAGAATGTCATTAAAGTGGTTGCTGTCTCTTTTAAACATTGCATTAATCTGTAGTAGAGTGCAAAAAGCAGAGTAAAATTAAAATCAAATGCAATGATAATGTCCAAACATGAAAAACAGTCTTACAAACATCAATAAAGTAATATTAGTATACAATAAAGCCTAAACAAATGTGTTAAGAGATGAACTTTGCTTTCTGTACTCTTCAAAATATATCGTGGCGCTAGAAGAAAACCCCTACTGGCAAAGTTAGCTGTGGACCATCAGAATTAAAACATAAAGTACTTCAAAATTAAAAGATAAACGCTAAATGCCTGCATAAAACCAGATTGATTGTCAGAGCCAAATGCATATACAGCACTTTTGCCAAAACTCTTCATGTAGAATGCTAAGAGACTTTTCAAATGGCTTTTCATCTGTTTGATGTGAAAATAGGATGCAGTAACAATACTTGCAAAATTCAGGGGGTTTTAAGTGTCTTGCACATCAGGACTGAACTCATCTGTCTGCAAGAAAAGCATTACAACTGCCTTAGAAGACAACTCATGTTTTGGTGCAAAGGAAAGGATCTGTGATAAAACAATAGAAACTAAAATTCTCATTTATGAGGAATCAATTCCTTACTACAGAGGGAAAAACCCAACAGAAACCGTCTCCCTCCTCTCTAGTTACCATCTTACATCTATTACCTTAAAGAAACATTCACAGAAGCTAAATTTTTTGTCCTCTTTTTTCAGAGGCCTGAAGAAGTAGAAGCATTAGTGGAGCGCAAGAGGCAGTGCCTTGGTTTAGTCCCCTCTCCCTTCAGCATATGCATATGCACTGGACAAATTGCTCTGGCATAAAATCAGGGGAAATCCTTAGCAAAATGACTTGAGGAAAATTTGGTGTTGAGGAAACCTCTGGTTGTCTTTAGCAAGTGGAAATAAAGGGATCTGATTTTCAGTAATGCTCCAAATTGGCAACTAAGGCACAGACCTTTGAGAGAATTCAAGTCCGCTTTTGTCATCAAAACATGGAGGCCAGATGTTCAGAACTGTTCAGCGGCAGGCGGAGCACTGAGCTTTTTCCATCTGGCCAGATGCACGACTATTTGAGTTTGGAGAAATAGAAGATTTGGACTTCTCTTTTATGGGAAATATTTGCTACCATAGTTACATCTCACAGGACCCACCATTATCACTGTTATTATTGAACACAACATTTTTATCAACTGAGTTCCTTCCTCAGGTTCTCAAAAAAGTCACCTTACACATCAAAACAGTTTACAGAAAACAAAATCTTGACAAATGATCAAGGGACATGACTGGTTTTAATATCACTCATAAAACAAAAAAATCGGTTTTGGAAGGTCCAGAAGCATGGACTGAATGCACCGTTCAGTTTCAACAGGATTCGCTCCTTCAGGTCTGGCTTCATGCTACCACAGTGACACAGCTCCTGACCAGCATGGACAGACAGAGCAATCAGCCCACAAACGTTCTCACAGATGTGCTCAGAATCTGCAAACCCTGGGCTACAGCCACAGGGAGAACAGTCAGATCTGATCTGTGTTTCTGATAGCAAGCACTTTAAGGTGCTTGTGTTAATCAAGAGGAGCAAGCTTGCCATTAACTAATTGCATTAAAGAAGAATGAGAAGACCTGAGCTGAAGGATATAAAGAAAAACAAAGAAAAATATGTTAAGCAAAATAGAAAAAGGTGGTGATAAAAGACTTTGCTCATCATAAACTAAGCAGCTAATTACAGGGAAGGGATGAGTCCTTGACAAAAGATCTGATAATTATTGAAATTCAGGGCAAAACTCTTGGAAAGAGATATAAGAAACCACAGAAATGAACATTTATCAAATAAAGAAATTCATGCTGTCCAAGAATGGAGTTTATAGAAGCAGCCAGCTCTGGTACAGTATCTCCTAAACCAAATTCAAAATACTGTAAGAGAAAAGGCAGAATACGGAGAGAGTTCACCAAAACTAACCCAAACATGTCAACAACACTGCAGCAACCATCTCAAACTAAGACAATGCCTGGCAGTAGGAAAAAAGATAGAAGAAATTCAATGGATTACATCACTTTGGAAATGCTTCTCAGCAGCAGTAGAGGGTGTGCTACTTAGGCAAAAAAGAGAAAGCAAATTTGCTTTTTTGGAGTAATGGACAATACTGTCAATGACTGAGACACCAACCTAGAAGCACACAAAACACTATTTCTGTCTAACTGGACATTAAAGATTATAGCTGTGTTTCATCAGAAAAGAAACGATGCAATTGCAAACAAATAAATAAAGGGATATATAAAAATAACGTGAATCACATTTTTAGGTATAATATAAATAAGGATAAATAAGTAACGTCCAGTGCATACATTTTTATATTCAGCTTTTTCTTTGGGAGTCATCATGCAATTTCGTGTCATTTTGATTACGTTTAGTACTAGATATGAGACACTTGAAAAGATATTATACATTTTAAAGGCCTAAAATATAATTATACTTCAACCCAGAGAGCAGGAGGGCAATAGAAGTGTGAGACTAGTCATCCGCTTGTGTAGGGCTGGTGGAAAATGTTGCCAAAATAACTGTCTAAATAGAGCACTGTGAAGGTCAGATGATGATCTGGATATAGTCCTATCAAATTGTAAGGAACAACAGTGTGATATTGCCTGTCTCCCGCTCATGCTTTGTTCAGGAAGAAAGGTGACAGCCCAAATGGCACCATGTATGAAAAGATGTCAAAACCACTAAGGACTGCCAACTCACAGATAATGAGGAAAACATAGAAATAGTCCGTGTGATTTGGGATTCTGAGATACTCCACCATCTTTTGTAAATGCTGTTCTACTTCCCTATGACTAGAACCTGGCTATGAATGGAGATGTTAACCTGAGAGTTTGCTCACATAAATCTATTAGTCCTGAAAACCAACTACAATGGAGGAAAAGCTTAGACAGATCCCAGAAAATAGAAGATTAAAAAGGGGACCAAGCATGGTGCTGCTGGCCTTTTGCCCAGTGGCTTCAGGCAAGAAGCAAACTCAAAAGCTGAGATAACAGGACATGAAACAACCAGATCAACGGGACTTACAGTCTGGTAGCACTGATGTTCCAAATGAGCATTTGGCTGAAGAATCGCTCAGGGCATCTAAAACACTAAATGAACAGCCTTAGTGAACTGTAAATATTTTGAATTCTATCTTGTATTATAATTAGCACTTATATTTGGCATTGAATGTGGTACTGGACCGAGGGCCATTAAAGGCTGTTTTTTTCATGCATCAAGTCCAGGCAGGGTGGGAAGTCAAGAGGAACAAGATGCAGAATAAAGTAAACCTCTTGAAAATATATTCAAGACCAAACACAACAGACTCCGCAAAGTAGAGTTGGGATAAGAGGAAAGATAATGGCAATGGCCACTCCAATAGTGGCAGTAGCCATGAACACCCACGACAAGGCTGCCTCACCTACAGTGTTCCACGGCTGCCAATTGGTATTGCAATCGTCTTTTGTGTTCCAGCTGAGCACCAGGTATTCCATTAGATTTAAGGATTTACAGAATTGGCAGAAAGAGTCCCCAAAAAGGGATAGCATGAATGTTTTTTCCTTTTTTTTTTTTTTCTCTAGCATACACAGTAAGCACTTAATATTCTTAGTTCCTTGGATATGGTACAGGAGGTCATATGCTCTATGCTAGTGCAGCTTACAGGATACACTGCCCTATGGAATGCAGGTTTTGCATTTGCATTGGTCCAGTGTTGAACAGGAAATGATGGGAAATGGAGCAGAACTAAAATATTTACTGACTTGACAAGGTAAAAGATCAATATATAAATAAAATTGACTTACATTTATAATGTAACATAAGGCTCAGTAAGCCCATAGAAGGCAAGGGGACTTTTGTGACTAATTTCAGCATTTTAATGAGGGAAGAACATGTTATAGATGGTTTTATACACCATCCATGTACCAATCCATTGAGTGATAACAGGCATCTGCTATCTCTTTGTAGTAAATCAGCATATCATTCTTCTTCCTCTTGGCATTCATGGCAAGTCAAAGCTTTTAATGATGTGTAGAAGTTAAAACGGTAATTGTATTTGCTTCTTCAGTGCCTCAGCTCTCAAGGTTATTCCTATACGTTTTATAATGTAAAATTGGGTGTAGATTTCTTGTTGTTTGTTTCTACTAGAAAAAAAGGTATTTTTATTTTTCAGACTAACAAATTACAGAGCTGAAACAAAAATGTGTGTGAAAGTAATGCTATTAAGGCTGAAAAAAAAAATCCTTTCCATAGCCAGAAAGTTTCGAAAATGAAGAGGGGTTTTGTTACAGACTACTGTCTCTCCATTTGCTACTCTAAATTTCCAGGCCAGAAATTAGGAAAAGCAGTAAAATAAAAAGGAAAAAAAAGAACATCTTGGACATTATGCCTGTTACTAGACTCAGTGGTGTAAAAGGGGGAAACAAATAATTGACAATTCTGAAGACTGAAAAGGTTAATCTTTTATATTATAAAATAACATCCGAAAAAAGTTTAACTGAGTTTCAACCTTCTTTTAATAGAAACAGCTCTGAAATTTCAAATTTCGGTATTACACCGAATTCCTATTTACTTTTTTGAACAGTTATACAACTGACGGTGTTAGATGAGAGCCTCTTGCCTCTCTTAGTCTGAAAAAAGTAGGTGTAACATAAGTAATGCAACACAAAAGTGGACAAAAAAATAGTCACCTCTCACCCAAATAAATGATGCCTAATCCAATCTGAGCCATAGAATTCTTAATGTAATTCTAGGTAAGTCACTTAAATCATAGTTATCCAGGAGGGCCTCTTGTTTATGGTCTTGCACAAACTCTGAGTGTTTGACTCAAGACAACAGAACAGCTATTGGAACCTCCTTTCCTCTAGCTAAATGTTTTCCTTCTTTCTTAATTGCTTTTTTAATTTTTCAGAGATCTGCAATTTCCTTCTGTTGTTCATAGGCCTTTTAATCCAATTGGGAGGGAGCTGTCATTGTAGGATTAACATCTTCACCTGCTTTTGAAGGCCGACTTTTTCCAATCCGATAGATACAAAATTTGTCACTGAATATACATGGTTCAATAGACTCATGTATACATATTTAGTAGACTAATTCCTTCTTGACCAAAAATCATTTTAGACTTCTACTTCAAACAAACAAAAAAGAAGTAGAGCTGTCATATTAATTCAGTTCCCTGATCGATCCCTCAGGGAAAGGGCCAGCATTGCTTTTATTTTAAAAGCTCATAAGATGTGTTTAATTTGGTTCTGTAGTTATTTGTTCAGTATGCAGTGCAAATTTTTCTGGCTACAGACATGGGATATGGTAAACCTTTGCCTGGATCAATGTCTAACTTCTTTTAAGTTGTGGAGAAAGTTACTCTCTCATAAAGTTCAGACCTGCCAGACTCAATAACTCTACAAAAATGTTCAGATGAAAATTGCTTCAAGCAATCCTAGTAGAAAGCCAGCACCTCACCCCTAGTTTAAAGTTATGATCCTTATCATAATTAATTCAATAAAGAAGTAATGTACTTCAACCTAGGCATAGAGAATAATTTTCTGTCCTGACTGGTATAAACTTTCAGCTAGGGACATTTAAACTCTGGACCTGATCTTTCAGAGCAAATAATAAATTACAGACCTAGAGCCAGCAGATTATAGCTGAAGTTGAACTATTGTAAATATGTTGCTACGTCTAAGATGAAAAGGTACACTGGATAGGAGTGATAAAAAGTATAATAGTATTTATAAATAAAACAAAAATGTTCTTTTACTAACAAATTAAACACTAATAATATTTTTTGAGGTGTGAATGTATTGAAGAGTATGTTATTCTTGTAAGCCGACATACTTCACATCTTGAATTTAAAATCAACATTTTTCTGCTGGTGAAATGTAGAACTAATTCACTGTCAAACAAACCAACACTTTTGCAGATGTTTATTTGAAAGAGCCAATCTCAAATGATTAAAGTATTGCATTTATGATTCACCTTACTGCAGAGATACGCTTACCTGTTCTGAGATACCCTCGACACACAGAGGAGTGACTGGCCTTTTGCCTATCTACCCATCCCAAGTTTTCCATTCTTTAGTCTGGAGAGAAATATGCACTGACAGCAGTGGGCATGTGAAGAAATAGCATAGGTGTAGAGCTAAGTAAACAAACACTCTTCACTGTATTCGTTGTTATTTTTACAATATGCATTTGGCAGTAAGAAAGAAAGATGACTTGAAGGGAAAGAACAGGCCCACTGAGTGAATGCAGTAAGGTAGAAGAGGTTGTTTTTGGACACTTACCTAAGCGTTCTTTCCCTCATCTGCTGAGATATGTTAAAGCAAATAGCCACTTTCTTAACAGCAAAGATGCAATAGTAAAGTTGAGTGTGTACTACTTTAAATTTTAGCTTTTATTTTATCGGCTCATCTCACATTCCATCTCGTTGCATTCAGTCTTTTCTGTGCTGCAGTGTGACATAATTTGGTGCAGTGTTAACAGTTTCAAATCATGTAAATTGCTTTTCCAAGACATCTTATCGAAAACAAATATCTCCTTCTCACTACATAGTGAATATTAGTAGATAATCTTTCTAAGATATACATAAAATACACATAATACATTTATCACATGTAAGAAATGTATTTTTAATCCTAATATGCATGGATTTGTATGCTGTTTCTACTGTTTGCCCTTACTGTTACCTATATCTATTTATATTATATTCTCCCAGTTCTTACTGAATGGAGGTTAACCATGCCCCTACCTTTAAAATAACACAAGTTGCAAATTCCAGAACTATAAGGAAACCTTTGTGACCTAAAACATCAATAAAAGCGAAGCACAGATGCATTATAAATTACAACTCTGTATGTAGTTACAACAAAAGAATACGTACAGTACCCTGACTTGCAAATGCTCATTTAGGTGAAAAATCCCAATGATGAGGAGGATTTTTTTTTTAGAAGCTACTGAATGAGGGCGAGTTTGTGGGATTTTAACTCATATAAAAGTTTCTTAATCATACTGTGATACTATGTTATCCTAAGGTAAAAAAGCAAACCAAAACTCTTTAAAAGAGGCTTTGAGTAGAATTTAAATTAAATGATTTTTCACATATATTTTCTGACTGAAAATTGTTGCTATGGCTCTGCCAGGATGAAACAAAATTACATTATTAAGCCTTAAGAGCTACACTTCTCACTTAAATTCTCTTTTGCTAATAATTTTGTTGTAGGTTAACTTTCCTCAGCTGAGTGGCCTTTACACCATGTGAGTAGTTTGTATTATATGAGTTACAACTCTCAAGCTTACTTGTGTACAAGATTAGGCTCAGATAATGTCAGTAGATGTTACTCTTCAGAAATACATTTGCATACTTTTACTATTTTGAAAGTAACACTGTATGATGTTTCAGGTTCTTTTATGCTAAATTACCTCCACTTTAGAAGTGTCTTAAATAAATTTAAGCTCACATACGTGTATGCACAATCACATCATCTAAAAACTTACCCAGCAATTAGAAACCTAACAGCAGTTCAAACGACTGATCAGTTATTTACAGCACGCACAAACCGAGCTGCATAGGAAGGAAGGCAACACACTGGAGATGGGTTGCTGTTACAACAAATGGGTTTTTGCCAGAATGTTTGACCAACACTTGCAACCCCGCACCCCCACCCCCTTTGAGTCCCCCTTGGATTGATTAAATTGGCTCAAGATGACACCAATAATTGGCTCAAGATGCCGCTTCGACAGACCCAATGATCCATATCTTTGCATTCCCTAAAATCAGTCCTTTCAGCTCTGTGTTAGATTTAGGATGGTTTACATTGGCTCTGTCACAAACATTTTAATAAAGTCCCAGAGAAACCTCAAACTGGTGACATCATTGGATGGTGTTAAAAAAAAGTTCCACTTTGCTGGGTAGTTGTTAGCCTTTATATTCCGATCAGAATCTTTTTTTTTTCATTGTATTTTGTCATTCCTTTATAACTCTTTGCAATTAGGACCGTAGTATTAAAAAGAGAAAAAATTAATATTAGCTATAAGGAGAAAACAATTCTAAGTATTTTGACATCAAGTAGTACAATGAAAAAAAACCCAATCTCAAACATTTACTGTATCCTAAGGGCAGGAGGTCTTAAACTGCTGGGTGTGTTATTTTTGAACTATTAGGTGAATTAATTATAATGAAAATATTGGCTGTTCCCATGGGACTATTGTATAAATGAAATGCAAAATAATGTTATCAAACTCACTGGAAAGGCTAATACTCATTTAATTACTTTTAGAAAACAAATTGCAAATTCTTCAGAGTGTACCAAGACTGTATCTACATCTGTGTTCAGATAATACACACAGGGCCTGATTCTCCTGTGATTTATGTACTGTAAAGAAAAAGATGTTCTACTGACAACAGAGGAGCAACACTAGTTAAAGGTCTGAGGCTGCTGAGAACCATTCCCAGGCCATTTGTCTATTGTTTCCTGAATGCATGGCTTTTTAAAAATTAGCATTTTCAATAGTTAATTCACATCCACCCTAAGAAAGCAGTCACTAAGGAGCTCCACAACACAGGCGCTCCTGTTATCTGATATCTAGGCTCCTTGAGCTTTCCAGTTTTTTGAGTTTAAACAGATGACAGTCCTTGTGTCATCAGATGTTATTACTTAATTACTTCTAGCAGTGGACTTTATATAAAAAAAGGTTACTCCGAGTATTTTTTTCCACAACACACTGGAAAATTTGACTTGCTTTTCCTTTTCAAACTCAAAGACTGATTTCATGTCCTGAATTTCAACACTGTTGTCCTTAAAAACATGAAAATCCCAAGTAAGTGAGAGCTAAAGTCTACACCCAGTTTAAAGCACAGGAACAGCATGCCTTCCCAGGTGCCAGGATTTCCTGTGATAACTAAATCTTATTTACAATACAGTAGCATCCTGACACAACCACAGCCCGAGAGTCGCTGATGCTAAATGCTGTACTGATATGTGGTAGATGCTCCAAGTCCTCATCTTACCCTCGATAACTGGAAGTCAAAACAGAGTGGGTCAGCAGAAGAGGGAGCACAGACGTAAGAAATGACTTATTTAAGGTCAGTAGCGGAGCCAGCATTTGAACACGGCTCTTCTGCTCTTATGTGGTGGAGTATTATCAGCACAATTTCCGGCCTCACATGCCAATACAGTATCAGATCTCGCTACCTCTTCGTATGAAGCAGAGGACACAGCTCTTCACAGCTGAAGAGCCTACACGGATTCAATGAACTGCTTTGTTCTGCATACGTACAGGCAGCAGTGGAAGTAAGAAATGACCAGGATACTTCTACACTAAAAGTCGCTGTGCAACTACATGCAATATTGGTCCCTTTCATGCACAAGGTATCTGAGAGCAGGAGGTAGTTGTTGTTGTTTTTTTTTCTTCCTTCTTTCTCTATAAAACAATTTTTCCTTCTTTATAAAACGAACAGTTGGGTCCAGATGCTTGGCTAGTGCGAAGCAGCGTCACCACATTATCGTCCTTAATTTACACTTCTCATCAAAGAAAAAGGAGGCCTTTTGATTTCTACATTCAGTTTGAGGTCCCCTCAAAAATCAAACACAAAGAAAAGAGCTTTGCTATCAAAACACAGAAATATTTATTTTTAACACGTTAGTTAAAAACATGATAGCATGCTTTAATGAGCTAAAAAAATAAACTGGCTTTCAAAACTAAATCAACTTTCTCAACAGATAGAATGCTTACAACTACCATAAAAGCATAATGAAACTGTTGTGCAAATATTAGGTAAATATAGATAAAAGTATTATTTTTCTCATTCTGTTCTTTTTCCAACACTCTTTACAACAATAAGGTAAAACATAATTACTTTTAGAAAAAGTCTATCTTTTAGAAAATATTTCTTGTAAATGCTAAAAGCTTTACTCTTTTCTCCTCCTTCTTTTTTTTTTTAAAAAAAAAAAAGAAAAAACACACCAGGATAACTGCAAGCATATTTCCAAAATAAAATGAAAAAGGTGATTTTCCAGGTTTCAATATGTAACAGCTTTTTAAATTATCCAATACACTGTCTTGATTCTGTACAAATGTTCCCTTCCTTCAAAGAGACAAAAAAGCATGTACTGCCAGATCTGATTGTATGTAGCGAGTGGATCTGATCCCCTTGTCACTAAGGTTACTAATCAAATTTCCATCCAATATGCTCATGCAGGATTTCCTGATCAAACACTTAAATCTGCCCCCTCTGCACCCCCATTAGCTAACATGTTTTATATGTAGCGGGGTCATCAAAAGTGTAATTCCCTTAAAGAAACCTAATCCTGCCCTCTTGTCAACCAGCAGATAGCTAATAACGCTTTCTATCCTACATTTTTTGAACATCAATAGCATACCAGAAATTAAGATCTTATTTTAATCTCAGAACAGATGTTCCAAACAAAGGTATCGCATATGTATGTTACATGCATTTAAAAACAGTCAGGTGAAGAAATAGGGAAGTTTCATATGAGATTAGCTCTTTTTTTTCCCAGGAAATTATGAAGTAGATTTTTGGGGTTTTTTTGGGCTGGTAACTACCTGCAGAACCTAATGAAGTAAGGTATCTGGACCACAGTGTAATTTCACTGTCGAAATGACGCGATGCTTGGAGAGAAGCTCAGGCCGGTACCCAAACTCGACCATTTGGGAAAGCCACTGGGGCGACACGGAGCTGTTTCCGTGGGTCGCTCACAACACGTGTGCTCATCCTTACTCATGCTTCCCTTTTTCACACGGGTGAAACTGAAGAAGAAGCAACTTCTCTGCTCTGAATACTCACTACGTGTCTTATCACTGCTTTTCTCTTCTTTCATATGAAAAGAAACGCCAAAGCAACGAAGAAAATTATCAAATCTATTTCCATGCAAACAAGATTCTATACTGCTACCGAAGCTGACTTTCATAGTCAAAACCCCCCCCCTTTTTTTTTTTTAATAATAAGACCAAACCTTGAAGACTTGGTTCAGGGTTGTTTGGGGTTTTTTTTGTTAATGAATTTCTTTATTAACAGGTTGAATAAGAATTTTCACAAAGGAAATATGACTTCCATGATGATTCTTTTGGAGATCTCTGTGTGTGTGTGTGTGTTTTTTCTTCTTTTTTTTTTTTTTCCTTTTCTGAGAAATGGTCACAATCAGAGCAGCAGAAATGGGTCAGGAAATTTAACCTGACTGGTCGAACTCTGGGCTGAATCTGTAAGGTCTACAAGGCCCAGGTTTGTCAGAACTCAGTGGATTATATGCATCTGAATGGCAAAACAGATTTAAAATGCTGTCTATTTCAACTTAACATTTGCCCCAGACATTGCCGAATTTCAGTTAACACGAACTCTATTGACTCAGCTTTACTTTGGTATCGAAATGAAATTCCTAATTGCATATGCTGTAATTCGGTTTCTTTTTTTCTCTGATACATGGTCATTTAACAATTTTTTAATACGTAAAAAGAGCAAGTGCAATGTAATCCTCGTGTTTTCAGTTTTGGTTAGTGGTATTTTCTGAAGTCAATACATAATGTTGACAGTTCTGAATAATACTTCATATGGAATTCTGCGGGACCTTTTAAAAATATTTTAAATGTAACTGAATCATTTCAACTACTGTATATGGTAAGAAAATGTATTTGGAGCCTATAAATACAATTTTTAAAAACGTTTGTTGAGTTTCAGGTTTTTATTGATTTTAAAATTACTGAATGGAGTTAAGGAGAAAGCACAAAAGGATGCTTGAATTTACTTCACATTTTTCTGTACAATAGCTTTAATGAAAAACAAGTGGGTTATTCTTTAACTAGAATAAAATTTAATATTATAATATATGGGAGTAAATTCAACTACAAAACTTGTTGCAGACAATCTGGGAATATGAGGTGTATAAGCTTTTTAAAATAAAACAATCGCTATGCTAAAAATAATTTTCTTTTTGCCAATGAGTTTTTTTCAGGTTTTTCTCTGATTTTGTAGAATATATGCATTTTTAAACACTGAAATGATAATCAAGCACTTTCTGGGTGTTGTTTAAAGACATTTAAATGAACCACTCAGATTTCAGTTTCAAAAAATTAAGAAAGGATTCAGGAAAAATGGTATTCTTGGAACAAATTACATAACCAGAAAATAATGTGGACACTAAGTTCTACTTGTTTGTGTACAAAAATCATTTGTTTACTTGTAAAACTGGAATTTTCAATTGGCATCCTAGCCTGAAATCTTCATTTTGATATGAATAACACTATAATTTAATACCTAGTATGATCTTAAGCTTCTTTTTTATTCCCAGCATAGTTAATATACGTAGAAGCTTACCAAATCAGCCCAGTCATTGAGAAGGAAAGAACCGAGTAAGTTTCCAAACAGTAATATGAGTCTTAACGAGAGATTTCAAATGAAAACAGCGATGAGTTATGCAAACGCAGCTGATATTGCATCATACTCCCAAATCTTCTCTAAATTAGCTTTATGTCAGGGGGCTATGCTGAGAGAATAGGCTCTTGTGAAAGTGTGTCAGATTAAAAAAAGTTACAATAATATCAGTTTACTGCAAGATCTAAGAGATCATTACATTTTATTGCAATGAGGAAACTTTTTAAATTCCTTTTTTGGTTGTTTGGGGGGAGGCTGTTTCATGTTAAAGCTATAGCTCAATGTAACGTATTCGAAGAATTACTTTCCTTTTTTTTTTTTTTTAACACAAAACTTTTTCTGATTTTAGTGCCACTGTGAGGTTAATAAGTAGATCTTGTACAAGCGACAGATACTTTGAACGCTCACAGAAGGAGGAGTCCTTTAGTATGAGCTGTGTTATAGGAATGTCTGCACTGATTCTACTTTCTGCACAGGGAGGTAGAAGGATCCCAGGTAAACACTGTATGTCACAAAGTGTGTCTACAACTGAAAGAAAACACATCAGCGAGAAACATCACAGACTGTTGTTATATTTGACAGAATGAAATGTGACTGTTATGGGTGCTCTTTGTTGTATGCTGTTGTAAAGCATTAAAAAGGTAAGTTCTCAGACTTAGTCGAATTTTGGAATAAGATTATACAGTAGAAGGCACCATTGGCCTAAAGAAGCTCCACAGTATTTCTTCAGTTGCCAACAGAACAGACTATAAAAATCAGCCCAAATCACCAACATTAGCACGGATTCATTTACAACTCAGTTACCGAACGCAGCGCAAAGTGAGGCGGAACAAAAACTCTCACTAGAGGTTTGTGGTTGCCAGTTGCGACATGCTGTACACGGCTGCAGTACTGCAGTGACTGAATGAAGCACCAGCCACACGGCTGGGATGTAACTGATACATAGAGAGTATCAAATTCATAGTAGACATTTTCTCTGTACATATGTATGTTTGGCTTTCATTTATATGTTTATATAGATGAGTATCATACGAGGATAATGAATTGTAGTTCATACACACAGCCTTTTTAAATTATTATATAATAACAAAGACGTATTGGTGCAACATATAATAGAAGTGAATAATAATTCTTTTTAATGACCTTCATGATAGCTAGCTATGTGGTTATGCCTCACTAAGCTGGTATCATAAATGGAAAAAAATGCAAGAGTCACATGTCTATCTAAACTTCACAGCATTTTTTTCTCATTAGAGCTACTTATCTGTGTATTTATCTGTTAGTTTTGTTTTAAGCATAACTTCTGCATGAACAGATTCATTTTCAATGCTTCTGTATTTTAGCTTAATTTTGGAGACGTGACTGAACTACATGTATTAAGTGATCACTGAAGTTAGACACGGAATTGTTAGTGACAGAAACTGAAAGGCAGAAGCCGAAACTCAGTCTTTCCAACTCCGAAGTCCTCATGTGAAAGGTCCTCTTATTCTACCACTGTTCATCTCTTTATTAAACATAGTAGCCCCTGCTTCAACTTGGGCAGGGTTTGTACTGAGCATCCTCCTGGAACAAACCCACATTCCCTCTCAGCAGTGTGTTAACTCTGGGAAGATGTGTACTGCTCCTGAGGCAGAAGTTTAGGCAAGGGGGCAGGGAGGAACATTCATCATCACAAATCAGAGCCGTAGAAAGATTATAAAGAGAGGCATACCATTTTCTAAGCCTTTCCTCAGCTGTCCACCTTGAGCTTTTTAAAAAAACGAATGCTCTGAAACCCTAAGTATTTCATGTACCTGTTATTTATGGAGGATGAAACTCAATTCATCCCTTTAAAGACAGACGAACAAGCATTTATTCAGAAGGCCCATCTGGTAAAATGAAAGCCAATTCAACTCTCAGGCTGCCTGAAAATTTAATTCAGAATCTTCTACTGCAGCCTAAAGGAAATTAAGGCAGCCTCTGCCTTTTCTTGTAGTATTGCTGTGTATATTCCCTCCTTACTGGAGCTTTCCACATCCAGATATGCAGACCTATATCAGAAAAAAACATCTACTGGCAGAGCGCGTGGCACAAAGGCCACGGTCTTGCACGTCATGGGAACTTTTACCAATTCTCTTTGAAACAGAATACGGTGACTATGAAAGAAAGGTAGGCAGTTAATGAGCATTTGTGTCTTTCAAAATTTCTTGCTCTCTTCCCTTGCGTGTCTAACATACATATTGCATTTCAAATAAATTTTCACCCGCAATTATTTAGATTCTGGTTATCTATTGCACAACTATGCCCTGTAGGTGTTAGAGAGACACTGAAATTGTATCTATTTAGACATTTCACACGGGCGTTGCGGCTTGTTAAATCTAGAGAGGGAGTGCACGAATATTGGGGCAAAGGGGGAAAGAAAAGTAACTTCCAGAATACTCCCAAAGAATAACACAACCTTTTACAAGGATCCATGAATGAAAGGTACTCAGAACCAGCATTGCACAGGGAAGTCCAGAAGAAGCCCAGAGTCTCTGTCTTGCCCAAGGTCACCCAGCAGTCAGTGTCAGGAATGGGAACGGGCCAAGGTCTCCTGATTCCCATAAACATGCCTTTATTTTGATATAAACTGCGACACTGACATGCAATGACACCCTCCCAGCGAATATTTAGTATATGTGTGCTTCAAACTAGCCGTACTGATACCCACAGGTCTATCGGGCTAAAAAAATGTGCTTAAAATACAAACACTAGAAAGTAAAAGGCAAAATGTTTAAGATTTCTTGGGAAAGTTGCGAAGAATTCCGTGGCACAGTTCTGGATCTTCTATTCAAGGCCCAAAGGTAAATATTTCTTGTTTGTTGATTACGTTTTAAGAACTGAAGGCTTCATACCAGAAGTCATACATGTTTGGTTTAGACAGGAATGTTTTGATTTTGAAGAGGGAGGCTTTGGTACTCTCTGTTAATTGTTTAAAAACAGATACGCTCTAGAGTCAACAGAGAATAAAAACTACTTGTTTTTCCAACTGCATATGAGAGGATTTGTAATAGCTTTTTTATTTTCTTGCTTGGCTGTATCTTGATCAGGAATAGCTGATTGGGTAATAAATTTTGTATAAAATAAAATTTAAAAAGACTTTAAGATTTAGAGTAAAGATTTAGCAGAAAAGACTGCTATTTTATTTCTAGTGAAACAGACAATTTTTGCATTTGTGGAGTAAGAATTTGAATATATGTCCTTAGGCATTTTCCTCAAAATTTATAAAGAACAAAAATCACCAAAAAATAAACACAGAAGAAAAAAAGAAAGAGAAATCTAATCCTGGACTCTCTAATCAAAGAATAACTTAATTTTTACATAGGGACCCTTTGGCTTCAGGGAAATAATCATTTATGTTTTGTCAATTACTGCATTTTCCCCACATTCATTTTTTTAATGGTTGAAATCAAATTAGTCAGATTAGACATTATGTTACTCCATAAGCAACAAGGTAGAAATCAGTCTAGCTTCAGTTACAAAATACACAACCAAATCTACTTGTTCTGCTTCATGTCATAAATATGGCCACAGGGTACTTCTAATAGGCTACGTGTTAAAAAGAAATAAAATAGTAGAAATACTGTAAAATACTATTCTGAAAAAATAATAATATTCATGTTCCTTCTGGATGAGACCTTCGTTGAAGTAAAACCTGCAAATTTGGGCCTTTGGTACAGGTCTGCAGCATATGAACATTCAGAGGAAACTGAAAACTCTGATCCAAAATACTAATTTGGAGTAAACCAAAATTGCAATTAAAAGGAGAAAAAAGCCTAGTCAGTGGCATGTGCAGGCCCTTTTTTTTTTTTTTCCCCAAGCTCTGTTCCCAGTTTATTGAAACTTTAATACCTAAGTTTCCACAACTACAGCAAGACTTTCTTACCACTGGCCTCTTCCTCACTCCAATCCAGCAGTTTCACAAAAGCTCAGTTACTTCTGATAGAGAACCCTGATAAAATCTCAGACAAACACTTCTCCTCAAAATACACCTACTGTGTGTATGCCAAAATGACAGCAGATGCCGAGAATGGGACCTCAGGTATGGTTAATGCTAATTAAAGCCACACCTATAAAAGACACCTGCAGCCTACACAAATTGTTTCAAAAGCATTTTAGAGCTGGGTGATAAAGTGCGTGCTCCTCATAAAATGTTTCAACAGTATTGTCTCCATCAAGACTTCCTTGTGTCACACTTGGCCATAGACTATGCAGCAGATATATCTGGAGAGCTGGGCACTAGCAAGGCTTGAGCTCTGATCCCAGCTCCGCTACTGGTAAGAGGCATAGCCTCAGGCAGCTCACCTGGTCTGCTTCTCCCTCCTCCTCTGCAAACACTCCTAGCAGTGGCCAGAAAAGAGACATTTTATTTCACAGTAAATGATGAAGTCATCATAAAGCATGGGGAATACTACTACATACGACACCGTGAAGATGGGCATTACTGCACTTTCCTTTTAGAAAGCAACACCACCACAGTATCAGCACAATTCAAAAAAGGCTATTCCCATTGGAACATCTGCCATGAAGCAAGCAGCACTTAGGAAACTTAACGCCATTTTTCAATAATTGGCAGGAATCACCTTTTGAAGAAAGAAAGAGGCAATGAAACATGGGCGTCTCAAAAGATGCCTCTGAAAAACACACCTAAATTTGGCAAATGTCATTGCCTAGAATTGAGGCTGGGGATACCTCAAGCCCTTCGTCATGCACCACGTAAGGGCTAAGGCTCACCTGTAGGCTGGGTGCTGGCTGTAACCATTTCACTGGGAACTCCTGAATGCTGAACTCTCGTGAAAACTTGTCTCACTGTGTGCCCTTTTATTACCAGAAGCACTAAATCACTTCTGATTGATCCAATTTAAAGTATTTATGCAGATTTGCATGTATGTTATACGCAACATGGATACATTGCATGGTAGAACGTGTTTTTTTGCCAAATATAGTACCTTCCTTGCAAAAACTCTTACTCAGGAGTGGCAGAAAGGAAATAAATAAACAAGGTTCTGGAAAAAAATAATTAATGTATGTGCTGCAGCTTCACTTCCAATTCAAATTGATTGAGTTCTGGCAGACAGACAGTTGAAGTTTAGCTCTTTATTCCAGAAAGCCAATGTGCAACAACCAGTAATCCTACCATAAATGCCTAGAGAGATCCCAAATACGTGGTCAGATTTGTTTTGCAATGATTACATCCATGCTGATGCTGAACTGAAGAGCATGGTCCTAATTTCAGCATTGTAAATTCTGAGAATTTTACTTCAAGTTGCACAATGTTTGGTATTTCTAGCTTGTGAAGGCATGTGATTTGACAAGTTCTATTTTCTTCTAGTTAAAGAAAACTGCTAATGCTTACAGCTGTGGGAAAAATCTTAGTGGTCCAACCCCTAAGCACTGAAGCAATTCAAAACCAGAAGTCAAATAAATACAAAATATCATTTTTTAAACTCCCCCAACTGTTGAGCCGGGTCTGATTTTTTGAGGACCTGAACTTGGGACTTCTAAATGTTGGGACTTTGCAATATTGTCAACAAGCCTTTCTTTGCTGGTTCTTGTCTGTCTCAGAGGTTCTCTCATCACTTGACTTTCCAAATCATATGCACGTCACAGGAAAAACTAATAGATCTCTAAAGACGGAATGAAGGACTGTAAAAGTACAAAGAAATCAGCATTATCAGAACAGGAAAACTACGCATTGCCTTGCCCAGAGGAAATAAAACGGAGTCAAACCTTGACTAGACTGAGATCAGAGTGTAAGCCTATTCTTAAGAGCCTGCTATTTAAATAAATTTTGCTTCCTTCATAGGATCATAGAAATAAGAGGAAAATACATTTTGAGACTTGACCTTCACAAATCAGCTATTTGCAAGCTACACTTGCATCCTTCAGCAACATGATAAAAGTTCACAGGAGTCCTCAATTAAAGGAGCAGAATACTTGTTCCTTGCAGAAGGATAGCAGTGTCAATGTATCCACAGGTTTTGCATCTTACAAGGCAAAAGAAGACTGCGTGACCTCTTTGCTAATGTGGCAGCTGTGGACATAATATCAAAGTACTGATGCTGTAAAAGGCTCATATGCTGCAAGTGTGATACAGGGCTACGACCAAGTTACAAGGGTTGCTGAGATGCTGTGGAATAAGAGATGCTACACTTTTTTTTTTTTTTTTAAAGTGCTTGCACCTACTCTAAGAGATTCTTTTGTTTTTATTATTTCTACAGTAGCTGCTTAGCAGGAACCTAGCTTAAAAGCATTCAGAAGAGAGAAGAACATTACTGCCTGTGCCGTGTAGTAACTGTACAAGCTAAGAAAAGCCTCACTTGATCAACACAGTACCCAGCCTCCAAGAATCATTATTTTGTTTCCTTTGATTCAGACTGTCAAGCTCTTACACAAAGAAGTTCAGGGGTCTCTCTACTATCTCCCATTTCACAGTCAGGGAGGTCCTTTCAATCTCTTGTATGAGCTGTGTGCCAAGGAAGGGATCAGCCATTGGTGAAAATGTTTGGCTCAGTCATCACCCACTGCTTTTTGCTTGCTGGAAGGAATTAGGAGAAAGGAGGGCAGAGGAATAAGAACGGATTGGAAAAGGAAGCAAGAGAACAGAAGAATGATCATTGAGTAGTTTTAGCAGGAAAATATTTCAAGGGAAGGAACACTTGATGTATATGACTCCAAAACAAGTCATATGAGGAGTTTTTTAAACTGTATTTATGGTCAAGGAGAGAAAAGGAGATGACGAAAAGTTGTCTATTAATGGACATATGCTGTTTCCTGTCGCACAGTCTGCATACCTTCTCCAGGGGGTAGACATGGGACCAAATCTCTGGAACACTTGATACCAAAGTTCTAATTAGGACAACTTGATCACTCTGCCTTGTAAGAGGTTCGAGCTTTTTCCAAGTCCGCTCTAGAAATCCTGAAGTATTGATGTACAACATAAAAGTAGCAAGTGCAGAGGGAAGTATTTTCAACTGACATATTACCCTGTCCAATCCTGGTAAATGTATGTTTTCAGTTATAATACAGATTATAACAATGTCTTTTTAATAACTATGAAAATCTACTTATTATTAGGTATAGCCATAAAGAAACATTGCAAATATTTTCCATGCATCTGTATTAAATTTTACATTTATTAAATTTTATTTTGCATTTAAGGCTTTGTTATTATTTTATGGTAGACATCTGTATATTTTTCCTTCTTTTTAAAATGAACACCACACTAAACAGAGTAGCAGTGACTCTCTAAGACAATTTGCACACACTATCAAAAAGCAAAAGCAGTTATTATTGATTAATCCTAAACTTAGCATCATAGGTTTCTCTCTAAAAACCTTCGTGCAGCTCAATATACTCAGAGATCAGAAAAAAAATCTGAAAAAAAGAGAATATGGAAAAGTGACATATACATATATGCCTCTCCATAACCAGTTAGGAAACATAGATGGTGTTCAGAACCAACTGTCTTGTAGAAAGGCACAGATTCATAATTTGGTAGAAAAGCCCAAAGTGGATAACTTTTATGGGCCCATACAACAGTATTTGATTAACTGTATTATCTCTAATATCTCTATCATCTGGAAACTGTTTAAAGAACATTATCTGTTCACTAATGTTGTAAGTAAAGATCTACAAAAGCACCAGGTTATGCTGGTGCTTTTGGGTTCATCCCATTTTAACGTCAAAAAATTGTTGTAACTAGAGATATAGTCCTGATTAATTTCTTAACAGTAACACTTTTTGTGAAATACCAAAACTGGATCTGCTGAGCACACCCTGCTACCTCATATGTTCGTTACATCTTGAAACATACTTTCTAAGATAATTGCACACCACATTAACGTGTCTCACTCATATTCTCACACCTCTCTGTTCTCTTTATGTTTCTTTTACACTTTAATTGTAGGCTCTCTGAGACCAGGACAATCTCTTGCTTTGTTTGTAGAATGCTTTATTCACAGTGCTCCTGATCAATGGATTATGAATGCTCTGGTCATAAAAATATTAGCATTTATTGTCATAAATGAGAGGTTTTCTGTTGACTTCAACAAAGCCTCTGTCTCTGCCTCTCTGCTGTGCTTCTGTTTGGACACTCCATTGATTAATTCTCCACACATCCCTCCCTACTGGTATTTTATATTATAGAAACACAGATTTTCAGAATAAGAATATGCAAATGAGAACAGCTTTACCTCAGTCTTCTCAGATTTCCTGGGCCTCCTTTATTGTAGCAGCCTGTATTTATATTTTTCTCTTTGGAGTGTAAAGCTGCAAAACCTCATTGCAGAACTATGGTAATAAAAACAAATAATGTGGCAATCGAGATAGCAATTTTGGCAACAATATCTCCTGCCTTGTTAAGTGCAGAATTAAGCCATTTGTGCTGCAAGTGGGACAAGCTTTCAAACGGGCAGATGGCGTAGAACCAAAATTCTTCTTTCCTGCTTGACAAATTGTTTGCTTATGTAGGCCTAAGATGTTATGCTAGAAGCTCTTTAATGGTGGTGTTGAACAACCTTCTGCTGTTCATCAAAGGCTGTGCTAGGCTGCATTCCACACTGCTAAGAAAGCATTTTAATGTATTATTTAGTAGAACGAATATGGACATTTCAAGTTCTTCGAGCTTTGATCCTGAAAATGGATTTACCTACAAAGAAGCCTGTTGTATTTAGGAAGACCTCTGGGTAATAAACAGGTATATTCAAACACAACGAATTGCACTTATACTTTTAGATTGTGAAGTTTTTCACTCATCGTGGTTGACGGTACCCGGATTTTCTGATAGTCTCTTCTCATACTATTTTCAGTTAAGCTTTGTGTATAATCGAAGAATGTCCTAGCAGAAACCCATAGAACAAATAAAACTACAGATCTCCATCTAGGAGATACTTATACTCATTTCAGGTCTTACAGACTCAATGAAAGTCATAATTATTACTATCTTTACCCTATACATTTTTTTAGTGAGGCAATCAACATTTTTAACGTTGCTAGTATTAGTAGTATTCAGATCAGTCACGTGTAAGAACAAGGGAATGTTTCCACAAACTGCTATATCAAACTACCTAGCACTTGCATTTCCAGTGCCAGAAGATTCATAGGATTTCACTTTGGAAATTTAATATAAGCATAAAAGGCTCTCTTTCTCTGAATTTAGGCTTATAAATCAAAATGAATCTTCTACAGAATTGCTCCTGTGATTAAAATTAAGCACACACACCATTAGAAGCTGTTACATATTTAGTAAATTGTTGATATGTGTTTATTTTGCAATGGAATTCTAGACAGCACAGTTCAGAAGATAGAGAATAGGATGAAAAGGGAGTTTATATCCTTTGTTTGCTTAGTTTAATTAGTAAACAAGAAATTTAGTAGTATAGAATTTAGCTTATGACAGACATGCTTAAAAGTTTTTGTAATTATTAAAATAAATGCCACTTAAAAAACTTAGATTTGTATCATTATTGAAAATAACCTCAGTTATTTTATGTAAAAATACATAGCTACCATTTCAATGGTCACTTGAATAATAAGAGCTGGAGCAGGAAAACTCTTGTGAGACCCCACCTGGAGTACTGCATTCAGTTCTGGGGTCACCAACACAAGAAGGACATGGAGCTGTTGGAGCAGGTCCAGAGGAGGCCATGAAGATGATCTGAGGGCTGGAGCACCTCTCCTATGGAGACAGGCTGAGAGAGTTGGGGCTGTTCAGCCTGGAGAAGAGAAGGCTCTGGGGAGATCTTCTAGCAGCCTTTCAGTATCTAAAGGGGGCCTACAGGAAAGCTAGAGAGGGACTTTTTACAAGGGCATGTAGTGATAGGACAAAGGGCAATGGATTTAAACTGAAAGAGGGGAGATTTAGATTAGATCTAAGGAAGAAATTTTTTACAAAGAGGGTGATGAAACACTGGAACAGGTTGCCCAGAGAAGTTGTGGATGCCCCATTCGTGGACGTGCTCAAGGTGGATGAGGCTTTGAGCAACCTGATCTAGGGGAAGGTGTTCCTGCCCATGGCAGGGGGGTTGGAACTAGATGATCTTTGAGGTCCCTTCCAACCCAAACTATTCTATGATTATGCGTAGCATGTCACATTTATGAAGACACTGTAAGTCTTCAGACCACCTATGGTTGTCTATGTGGGAGGAAAGTGATCATTGGCTTCCAACAGTGCAGAGAAATGCAGTTCAGTAAAATCTGACTGTTGAGGAGCAGCTAGCTATGTTTGGCTGAATGAAAGTTTATGATTGAAGTAGTTTATTTGGAAAATGATCTTCAGAAAAGGGTGAACTTTTAAGAGGGCTTGGTAAACAGCAAAATTAAGTCTATCTGATTAGAGATAGCTACACGTTCGAGAATTTAAACTTTTGATTGTTTACAGTATAGAAGGCATGGGAAGCCTAAGTAGAAGAAAAGAGTCTAAACTCCTCTCTGGAAATCCCACATTAACATCATACCCAGTGGATGAGGAAAGAAGACCCGTAATCTTCACTACACCCTATAAAGATTCATCAAGTAAGTAAGAAAGGCTTACAAAAGAATTGTTTCTCACTTTAAAAGGACATGAGAAAACCTCACACCAAAGGTGGCTCGTGGGAAAAAAGTTGATCCAGAAATGCACACACATTCCTAGTTTTCTCAAGCCAAGAAGTAACGGTGCATTTTGTGATACAGCCCCTACACTGCACAAGCATCACTATGGAATCCTTTTCAAAAAGGTTGTTTGAGTTCAACAGACATGAAAGCGATAATGTACTTCATGCCAGCAGAACAGTGCATTATATATTCTCTTAAACGTAGACATCGCATAAATTCTGGAGGACATCAGAACGGAATTCTCTGTGCACTGTTATGAAATGCGAGAACAGCAACAGTGAAGTGTTACATTTTTGTTGTGCAGCGGTTAAGCGAATGCTTACAAAATAAACCCCTATAGTTACTAGCATCACATGCATGTACATGAGCTTCTAGTTTTCTTAAGGTTTCTTGTCTGGAGTTTGTGACAAACTGTGCCTCTGACGCCATTTTAGGCATAAGTATGAATATTTTTATTAAATTGTTTTCATTGCTTCCTCCCAGATTTGTTGCAATACTGTTACGGACTCGTGGCTGCCTAGTAATGAATGCTCTTAAAGTTCAGTTACACTGTTCTTGACATTTTGGCTGTCAGTATAATTTTATTATCACACTTGCATACCTGTGTAACATTCATTGCTGGGTTAGGGAATGCTCTATATCCATATACTGAGAGAAGTTTCTTTATCAGAAATGCAGGATTTTTTCCAAGTTTCCTCTTCATTTTGATATTTATTTAAAACTCAGAAAAATACCCTTCCCCCCCAAATATCGCAAGCTTACTCCTCATAAAAAACACTTGGAAACAAAGCAAGTATAATCGGATATTTTTAGGCCGCAATTCCTCTCACCCTGAGGTAGACATGTGAAGCAGATGAACTGCTCTGCCTATTTCTCTCCACTGACTGTAAGGAAAACACAGATGTAAAGGAAACACAGCCAAATGGCTCAGACATCCATGTCCCCACTTCCTACATTCAAACACAGCTCAGATGAATTCCACCTTGCACAGATGGTAACTCTGCCTTTCTCCGAGATGGCTAACTCTGCAGTGAGATGGATCTGGAGTCAGCAAATGCGTATAGCACATGGAAAGACTGAGGGGAAAGCAACCTGCAGTGTGCATTTACATATCATTGTAAAACAAGCCCTTTGGGATTCCCAAAATTTAACACTCGGTATAGAACACCTGTCCTGTCTTAGGCAGGGGCTATGGGACATCCACATTGCGGTGAAGTCTGAGATTATTCTGAACATTAATAATTTGCTAAGTGCAACATGTATATGCAACTGGTCCCCATCCCAAAGGATTTATGATCAGATTCAGTCCTGCTGAAATTTTTGGTAATCTTTGCGTTAATTGCCATAGGATTTTACAGGGGACACCAGCAAAACCATCCAAGACATTTCAAAACTGCTTCTGTACTTTTTATGTACTAACATGTACAAATAAAAAAAATAAATCCATGGCTGTAAGAGCTTTAAGAAATTTAAAAATCCATGCCCTCTGCAGTCCTTCTGATCTTATACTTGTTTACACTAAGTATAGCACAGGTTTAGAAGTAAGACTTGTAATGTAATTCAAAAGGAGACAAAAAGAAAAAAATCTAGAGAAAACGGCCCCATATCCCGAAGCAGTCTGTGTGGCCTTTGCTTGTCAGGGAAGGTACTGCAGATACAAACATGAAGCCCAAAAGGTTTTTGAAAAGCATGTGCCTGTGAATGCATTGAAAAAATAGACATAAAAAAGCCACTCAGAATGATTCTCTTTCACAATAAAAATAGTTGTACACACAAGGGGAAAAAAGTATTCATGACCAATTTTATTGCTAATTGTTAGGCGCCCAGCTGTTTATCTTTATTGCCTTTTGTTTAAGATGTAGTTAACTGCGTGTTTTACAAATGAGTGGGTGGATTGGATTCAAGCAAATATTTTTTTAATGTCTTGTCACAGGCCACTCTCTTTTTCAAACATCCATCTATTACTTTCCACTAGAAAATCTTCACAGAAAGAACTTCCTTAGAATTAAAAAGGTTTCTTTTACTTACTACATATTATTTTATTCTACATGGCAATAAGAGAAGAATTTTGTTGCCTAAGTAAGCCAATTTGAGTTGTACATTCCAGCTCATGAGGCGATTATGGCCAAGTTAAGAGGAAGTTAATATCAATGTTGTATTTGGTGTGTCTCCAAGCATGCTTTCACAGCTTTGATAGCTGACAGAGAGATGGTCATTTTACGCAAGACAAAATCCACTTACCACTGGAGTTACCTTGCCAGATTTTTCACGCTGTCTCCAGTAATAACCAAACGTATAAATGAATCCCATTACTAAACAATAAGCCTTGATCACATACATGCATTCAGTACCTCCATTCTCCAACAGAAAACATGTAATTATTGTTCTGTACTGGTGCATATAAGACAACATCTCACACCAGGTGATGATAAGTTTCATGGCAGTGCTCTCAAGCACAGCAGCAGGCAGGGAACACTTCTCATTCACATGTGGCCCTGCACTTGCCTGCTCTTAGTACTGCAGCCTACGTGCTACCCAGCCAAGTACGCGGGACAGCTCGGGAGCCGATGCTTCCAGGGTAACCTTTCCTTCAAGCCGCTCTACCAAACGCGCCAATTTCAGTAAAATAGGGTGGACTTTGAATTGCATACATAGTGGGATTAAAAAACTTTGTTAGTTATAATACCTGAAAGAGTTGTAAGGAAACAGTCCAAGCACTGGTTCCAGAGTAATTTTTATTAGGATGAAATCTCTTTCTTGAATAAATCATTACATATGGTTGCCTGTACTGCTTCTACTGATCCTCTTTTCCCATGCACTCACTGACCTCTCTGACTTTCTGAATAAGTCTAATAGTGGAGCTATCCAAAGATATCCTTGGAAACTTGCAATCCAGTGACACAAGAGGGATATGTTTCCAAATATTGAGACAGTTATCCCCCAGGATATTTCCTATGGCAGGCCTGGCAAGTATGGGAGCTGCTAGTGTCTTATTTTATGCTCAAAAAAAGTCCAAGAAGTGAAGGAACTGGTGCCAAAAACATTCCCTAAAATATTAGAAGATGAGAGAGCTAATCGCGAGTTTTTAAGCTGGTGAAAAAACAGCTGGGATTCTGTTGCTCAGTGCGGTAGCTGGTATGTAGGTTGTGTTGATCAGGGGAAAATTTGAAAACACACATGAAAGACTTTTCAATGTCCACCTAAATACAGACTCTTGGTCACTAACAGAACTAAGACTGACACACAAGACTTGAGAATCTCTCTTATTTTCAACATAACTCTAACTTGAGAAAAAACGTAATTTTAACTGATATGTATATACTCAATGTAAACTAATTTTTTTTCTTCTAAGTTTCTAAATTTGCTTTAAACACAAGATTTGGCATAATCAGTACATGGAGAGATGAAGGGAAATTGAGGCACACAGCAGCAATGTGATTTCTCGTGGTATCAGAGGGAACCAGTGGCCAAGTGTTCCAAGCCACCAGTTATCCAAGTTATCACTTACAATATAGAAAAAATAACAAGGTTCATGATTTAAACTGATTTATTACAGAAAGTTATTTTTCAAAGTTAACATCAGTGAACTTGCATGACTTTTAAAACTAATAGGACAAAAGATGTCAAACAAACTTGCAGCAAAATGTTGCAAGTTTAGTAACATGCACTGAAAAGTGACATAGTCCATGATGTCTAATTTGATTTTTCAGTTAACTTCAAAAAAGCTTGCAATGACACACAGCGTTTGTCTCTGAGTTCCTGTCCTACAGAATAGCACACTGGAGCCAGGAATATTAAATAATTCCTAAGAATATGTCAAAAAGGATCGAGTTTTTGAGCAAGCATACTTCTGTGATTTGCAAGAACAGGAAGAGGATTAATCACTTTCTGAACAAAAATAAAGCTGAAACGTTCCTAGATTTCCATTTCTAAGAACACTGACTTGTGTGTGGATGCAGTCTAGGATCTCTTGGACTGTCCAAGTGACACTTATTCTTCCCAGCTGTTCACCATTGAGCCAATACATCTGCTTTTTTTGTCCCAAAGTTACCTGTATACAAGGATGATGTCCTCTCATTATGATGGGGGAAACTTTTAACAATTAGAAAATATTGTCAATAAATTGTGAATACTGAAGGTATTATTTCCATTTCATGACTGAAGACAATGACACCAAAATGCATCTACCACACTGTGCATCCCAATTGCCTGCTTCAGAGACAAGCTGACAAAAAAGTCTGCATTTGGATACAGTATTCCCCTTCTGTGCAGTTTAAATTGATTTGTTGCAGATCAGGGAAGTTATACAGTATCTGACAGTGAAGACACTCAGGACATGGAAACCTTAATTTTAATTATATTGCCATGATACTTTAAATTATTATTGTTTAGAGTTTAGTGGCAATGACAGTCAGCAATATCATTTATCTGTTCTAATCCCTGGTCCTCATTTAAACCTGAAGTTTCTTAGACCCATTCATGAACCATGGTCAAGGGAAGCATCGTGTAACCGACGGGAGCGTTTTACTGGAAGATGTTTACACTCAAACACTACAAGCAAAATTGCTTTGGGGTAGAAGCTTTTCTTTGGCCTTAGCCATTGCCATATTGACTGTGAGTTTTCTTATTTTGACATCAGGAGATCATTATCATCAGGAGAAGCAGCAGAAAGGGTGGTAGCAATACATAGTTGGGCCACCAGATCTCGGCAAGCTTCCTGCATGTCTTTTCTCAGCTTGTACAAAGACAAGGAAAGACTGTTTTGGGGGCAGCTGAGTGTATCATCCCAAGGTACTACTGATTTGGGAATGATTGAGCTGTTGAATGCTCAAACTCTGAATGGTTTTCAGTTTTGAAGGGTGGGTACACACTACTCCCTGAAAACAGCACCTTCAGGCAAATGGAGATCGAAAATGAAGGCATAAGCAGATCAAAACCAGCATTTGTTTCGGGAAACATCAGCCCATGTGGTCTTTGCAGAAAGGATTTCTGCATTTGCCAGTACAATTTATTCTTTCATAGACAGGAGCTGCAAAACTCTTGGAGAATCTCAAAGGCAGAGCTCACAACAGATGCCCCTTATGTGCTTAACTAACTGTTTTGTTTTACCACGAAGCTGGCTTTGTAGTTCCATATCAGAAAATCCTAGTCTGCCTTAAGAGTCAAGAGGAAAAGGGAGCACCTATGATTTTCCAGTTGGCTTCCCAAAATATTAATGAATTAAAATAGTGATTAAAAAGACAAAAGAGCCACTGTTTGTTAATCTACTCTGCCTACAAAATATACAAGAGTGTGCATTAGCCATAAGCAATACAATATAAACTGTTTGAAGTACTGCACTTGAGAAAAACTGACTTAACATACTTGAAAATTTCACAAGATGTTTTCCAAGACTCATCTCAACACATTAAAGACACGTGGTTTGCCCTTTCTAATCAAAGCTCTCAGGATCTTCCATTCGTCACGCGAAAGAATAACCTCTAGAAAACACATATCAACTTTAGCCAGAGCCTGACTTACGTATCTAAGTTCACAATGCGACTTTTTTTCACATGACTAAGCATGCTTGAAACCTGTTCCACGCTTAAATAGGTATTCAGATTAGAACTCTAGGCTTTACCTAATCAGAACATTTCATAAATAACAATAAAAAAGGAGAAATTTAATAAAAAAAAAGGAAGAAAGAATTGATTACTGTGATGTCCATAGTACAAGAAAACATAATATTTAAGGAACATCTAGTATGATCTGTGTTTTTAGTAATTTGACATATGTAGTTTGGTCTAATAAGCCAACACTTAAGTAGGAAAGCTATGCTTCCTCTAAAAATCAGAAAATTGAAACTACCTTGCAAAAGTTTATGAAAAATGGAAACTGTTTTGACTCTGTTTCACAAGAAAAGAATTCATTGCATGAAGCTGTCAGTCAGTAACATTGAGACATTCAATTTTCGTACAAAAAAATGCACAAATGGCTTTCATTATATTTAGCTGCAGCTTTAAGAAAATTTAATCAACTTAAACTGTTTAGTCTTTTTCCCTGATGAAAATCATGAAGTCAAATTTACATTTAAACCTGTTCAAACTGAAGCTCCTGTCAGCACCTCTGTTTATATTAAATGTATAGGCATGAAATGCACTAAAATAAGAATAATGATATAATGTCTTAAATGTATAATGTTAACATAGGTCCCAGACAGAAAAGTGGGACAGACAGGCTGAACATTGTAAATTAATTTTCAATGTGTTATATTTCTAGCTGTCATCTTTTCTAAATAGTTGTTCTCGTAGCTTTTACCCATTCTTCTTATCCATCCGTCTCTGCTAGTCAATGTCTACCCACTAACATCAGTATTTCAGCAGAAAATTGCTGCCTCCAAATTTTTAGAATGGTTTGGCACACTGGATATCAAGTTCTCCTGAGACTAGCTTTCAGAAACAACAGCAATCACCAGAATTGGTACACCTGAGGTATTCCAGCCCCTATGTTTTTGGTGTGCTGTCCCTAAAAGGCCAATGCCAATGCTTCTCCATCTCTTTGATAACTATGGAATCTATAAAAAAATATAGGTAGTAACAAAACTATTAGAAAAATACTGGAATTTGTGGATAACTGATCTTAGAAAAACAGGTACATCTTCAGATGAAGTTTCATCTGATCAGAAATAAACTATCCAAGAGGTCTCAAAAACTCACCTCAGACTTGGGTTTGTTTGCATATTTCGTATTTTTTTAAAATACCATCAGATTAAAAATCAAACCCCAGAAAAACTCAACAACTATACCTTCCCAAACTCACACTGTTAATATTAGAGCCCTTTTTCTGGTCATCACAGCCATATCTTTCAATTCTTGAGTCAGTGGCTCAAATTATTCAGAAAGCAGCAAATCTTTCAGATATGATGGCTCTACCAAATGAGTCATAGGATTAACACAATTTCTCCTGGTCTGTCTATAGCAGAATGATGCTTCTTGGCATTTGCTGAGAACTGGGTTTAATGTATCTTAGATTATACAACCAAAAGGACTATTCGTGCTTGAAAAAAGAGGATAGTACCATGGAAATAAATCGGCTATAATTTTACAATATAGTATTGCATAGTAATATTGCAGCCCTGACACGTCCAACTTCTACAGTGACTTTACAAAAAAGTTTTCTGAAAGACCAGGAATCCAGTTTTATATCTATATTTACAGAATTACAGCAGTACTTTCTGGAATTTGTAGCTCAGAATGCTACAAAAGCTAAATATTTCATAAAGCTTGTGATAAATGCGATCGTAGATGACTTAAATCAGTAGAGATTCCCTGAAATCAACTTCAAGAAACCCAAGGCAAAACTCTAAGGTGCTCTGGGACTGGGACCATGCTGTACAGGTTATAAAAATGTAAATAGCTCATATCCTATACAAGCTAAGGGTTTCTGATATAGGACTTTATGTAATTATATGAAAGAGAAAAAATTTCTAATGCAATTTCAAAAAGTTTTAGTTATTACTTGGCATTCTTCATGGAGTTCTTTTATTTATCAAAAAACACTGCGAAAATATTGGGAACTAGTGTTAGCTTGTACATCTTTTTAGTCATTTTCCTATTGAGATCTATGGCAGCAATGTATCATCTTATTATGCATATCTTCTTATTTTTCTTAGGGCACTATTTCCTCACTAGCTATACAAAACAAAAAGGATAAAACATCAGGATTAATGAGATGAAAGTTCATGATTGTCACATAGTCAATTGTGGGAGCAAAAGAAGCAATCAGTCAATCTATTTCCTTTTCAAATTAGTCTAGCACTAGTCACAGCGCGTTTGCTGTATTCTGATGACTGGATTAGTCTGAATAGGGTTTTGCATTTTTTTGGGGGGGTAGAAGATAAAAAATATTGGCTGTGGGTAAAAGGGCCTCTGTTCTGAAGTTGATAATATAGAGGAGCAATTCACAAACATTATTTCTGGTACTTTAATTTTGTTCTCAGGTGCGTTACTGAAGGTGCACTTTGGAGTCAATATAGTGCTACTTACCAAGTATCATGGATATGGTGCTACTCAGTAAAGCTTGAATTTAAGTGACTTATCTCCCATAACACTGAATTTAAAGGAGATTTTGTGGAAGTCTTCCTAGCGTAGCTGATCAGGGTAACACTTCACACTACATTTAATAGTTTCAGAACAGACACCAAAGGTAGGTGGGAAACTGTCTTATGTCATATGACCATGCTTGAGATTTCAGAAATTCTCCCTATGTGAAATTGGGATAGAAATTTGACTGATTCTATGCAGAATTTAAATAATTTTAATTGAATCATTAACTATGTCAGCAATTTCAAACTAAAAAGAATGTCATTGGGTTTACAAAATATCAAAATAGGCTATTGCATTTTTTTTAATTGAAAAGCAAATCTGCTTGCAATGGAAAATATATTCTGTATTGATGATTATTTTATTTTTAAAAAAGTCAAATTATTTGACCAGCTCTGCATATCAAAATTACTCTCACAAAATCCCTGGAAGCCTGCAATTTTTCAATTCATTATGTTAGACAGATGTGTATGTAGGCAGACACATGTGAATGTTGGTGTATAAGTGCCAATTTCGACCTGAACATGGAAATTCACATAGATTTCAAACAAATGAAACTCTGCACGAATGAAAAGCAAAATTAAATGTTTTTCTCGGATGCACAATGTTCAGTATCAATGTCTGGGAAGCTACATGTTTCCTAATGAGGATTATAATACCTTCTGTATGAGATACGCTGTGCTTAAAGTGAAACTCTCCTGGCTTTACTTTTTGTTAAAATGTTTCCCATAAACCTCTGACTGAAAATCAAAAGTTAGATCTCTGAGGCTATGTAAACCAAGTGTGGTCAGAGAACAAGTCCCAAAGAACCTACCACTGATGTTAAGGCTATGTATTTATTTCTCTAAGCCTTTCTGCTTGTTTACAAATGAGTTATTATGATTGGAGCTAACAAAAATTCATTTTGCATTCTCTGGATAACTTCTGTTAGGGTTGTTATATGTTAATTTAAGTAGAAGTAAAGCAGAAGTAAATTACAATATATTAAAATACAGCAAACCTAAATACATCAGTAACAAAGGCTTTATTACTACTATTTTATGTCACTAACTTCACAGCTATTGAATCAGTCATCACTCAGTTGACTGATGGCATTGTTACTCTGATGGTTTTCTCTGCTACATGTACCACGTTTTTGTAACATTCTTTGTCTTTTTCTCCAAGGAGCTTTTCTGTTTTGGCATTTATATTAGGAACTGGATTTGTCTCCTAGCCCATGCTACCTTCTCCTCTCTTGACAGCATATTCTATGGAAAATTCTCATTTTCTTACACAGCCTGCCAATCTGACCATAATGAGGTAAAACTTTTTCACTGGTATGCCAGCAATAATTTTTGTGCATCCTAAATTCCCTTCTCAATTGTGCCAGATGTGATTTTTCAGTCAAGTACTCTTGAAAAGCGTATACCATATCTTCCAGGTTCCTTCCCATTTTTCTCTTTCCTTAGCCCCTGCGAATCTTGGATTATTCTCCTGCATCCTTCAGTGTCTGTCACCAGGTCCTCAACCAACATAAAAACCAGGGTAGCTCCATGGAGGTCACTGGAGCATAAGAGTCATTTATACCAATGTCCCCATCTTTACAGCTCAATCTATGTGAAACTTTATCCCAGCAAAACTACAGTGAAAAGAGAGAGAGAGAAAGATGAAACAGAACCTTACAATGCTGATTATTGTGACACAGTCACAATAATCAGTAATCAGCCACAGTTTGTGAAGTGATTTCACGCACTCCTAAGATGTCAGCAAGTTCAATGAAGGGTTGAAAAGACAGTAAAAAAGCACAATATCGAGGAAGTTTTTTCTCCTTTTGAACCCACTGCGTATTTACAAAGGAATTAAATACTGCACACACTCTACTAACTCAAACAGCACGTCCTCCACATTCCCATTCCGCCACATCATTTGCAGTACAATTCTCAAGTCTATTTGTTCTCCCTTGCCTTCAACAAATAGAAAGAGAAAACAGATAGCAAAGAAGTTCAGCTTTCTGGAAGTGACAAGGAGGCAAGCCCATGCCACATAAGTGGGATCAAAATTCCAAAGAGGAAGGTTGTGTCCCTTTTTTTCCTATGTTATCAGCGGCTAGCTCATCCCTTTTAGATTCACATGGGACTTTGGCCTAGGTTTTATGCTGTGAATCTGACCTGCCCCAGCTGCAATTTAGTTATCTGCATTCAATTTTTGCCTTTTTTTTTTGTCTTTTTTCTTTTTTTCTTTATACAGTCTAATCTTCATCGCTTGCATTTTAATTGCTTGGAGATGCCAAGTTGTTTTGGTTCAGTCAAACCACAGAGGCGACGTTTATCACAATAGTTACACTGCGAACCAGCTCAGTTCTCACCAAAAAGAACTGTTATTCCCATCAGTGACATTTTGTTCTGAAAACAAGGCTACTGATTTGGCTAAAGAAAACAAAACAGCTTTTCCCACTCTAAGATAGCTACAAGACTCTCATCTCAACTGTGAAACAGAGGGGAGGTGCCACAGAACCAAGGATATTATAGCTTCTGGAGGAACATCTACTGATACAGAGGCTAAATCATACTTAATGAAAGAAAGATGCTCCATTTTTCCTACACCCTTTGTGGATCAAAAATTCAAAGTAATTATTCTTTTAAAAAGAAGACCTAGTATAAAATTCTAGTTAGGGTTAATATGACCACTCTTCAAAGTACATTTGTTATTACTGTTGTAAGAAGATATCATTTCATATGTTGGTCAGACTAAGCAAGAACGAGAGAGATATTGATATTTTTGAGTGGGCAAATTAAATCAGTTCTCTGATCACACAGTATTACCTGTCCTGAGTCAACGGCACTGTGAGCCATCAGCAGTTTGGCTTGCTTCTTGGACAGTATATTCAGGCAAAAAGCAGGCTCACAGTTCTTCAGTTAGAAAAAGGCACCACAGATAATGAATAAAATATCTGGATTGCTTCAATAAAAGTTGAAGAGTTTACTCCAGTTTCTTCTCACCTTAAAGAGAAGGAAAGCCCACCTGTGGAAATACACTGACTATATGATGATCCTTATGGATCCCTTCCAACCTGAGATATTCTATGATTCTATATGTGAAGAGCTAGAGTAGGATCTGCTTCAGATCTACATTCCTTCAAGTAGACCAAAATTGAGCAATTTTGAAACTCCAGGGCTCCTCGATTAACATAATGATGTACAAAGACTATGTCAGTCAGCGAAGAACTGTGTCCATTTCTGAAAGGAAGAGTGGCTTCTGTTGAGCAGCAGTGAATAACAGTTAAAAAAAAACAGCTAAGAAAGATCATAAGGAGCAATGTTAGAGGGGGATTAAAGGGTGGCAGCACGTAATTATCACAGTTGGAACTCAACCAAGAATAGCTGGTTTTCCTTTTTCAAGAATAATTCCTATGAAAACACTCAAACAAGACTGTCAAAACAAATGTCAATATTATATTAAAAATATGTAAACCCTTTCATTATTAAAAGGGAATCTATAACTCAGAACATTAGAAGTTAAGTTACAGAGCTTTTACATATCTGTTAGCAGTTCGTCAAATGCAAGAAACAAAGGTAGTACTCCAGATCCAGGTGTCTAGAAAGAAGAGGCTAAAGTCAGATGCGGATATAATAGTAATTTTTATTATAAGAATAACACATGTTTACTCCTAAACAAAGTTCTTTGGCAACATTCCTGGCCTGGCTGTGCCCTTTGTGTCAACTGAGGGACTGGTGATTGCAGAATGGAGCAAATTGCTGGAATTGAAAGGATAGGAGTACCTTTCACCAGTATCACTGAGAAAGACAGTGCTCAACTGAACCACTGCTATAAACTGTTAAATCCTTGATCATGTCAAAAAAAAAAAAGGTAGGTTAAAAGTGAGATGCTAAGTATTTTTCAGCTTGTGAGTCAACGATGATGCATGCCTGTGTTACAAACAGGAAGACTTTTCTGAGAAGCTAGTGTCCCCTAAGAGTTTAATATGAACACTACAAAAGGTTTTTCATGTTCCTTTCAAGTAAGAGCAGTTCTGATAGTATCTGCTCCTATTGAACTTTTTATTCATTCCAAACCTTCTTTTGTTCTACAGGATTGGGTTTTCTTCTCGGCGAATACAGGGAATTTATTTGGATACAGCAGTACATCTTGACCAAATATTCTGAAGTTAAAATATTTCTCTTTTTGTTGGATGGAATAAAAAAAAAAATGTGGCATTTCAGTTATCCTGAAATTATTTCTACCCTCTTGAAAGTTATATGCCTTATCCTTGAAAGTTATATACTTTATCCTTGAAAGGATAGTAAATAAATCATAATGGATTTAGGGCACAGAAGGGGAAATGTGGGGTGTTTCTTTTTTTTGAAAAAACAGTGAGGTAAACATCAGTCACAGCAAAATTTATCATAAACATTACTAGTGTCTATGCGTCTAAGAAAAATTAGTGCTTTTAATAGTTACAAGTAATCGTATGAAAAGACCATTTTTGGTGTCTTTATCAGGAGTGAACCTGCTATTGGTCTAGCATACACAAAGCTATTTATAAAGGGACAGTCCAAAAGCTAGGTCAAATCTGCATCAGTGGAAACTTCTTGCCATCAGTGGAACTTGCCTAGTATAAATTTGGCTTTAGAATTTTGAGTCTTTCCAGAATTGTCTTCCAAACGGAACTAAAGGAAAGAGTTGGATGCATAGATTAGTCAACCCCTGGAAAGCTGTCTTGATCTTTAAAAGCTGAAAACAGAGAAACAACCTCTACAAATAACGTAGCGCTGTTCCAACAGCAGTTAATTTTAACTTTGAGTGAATGAGGACTAGATTTGCCAGACTCTAAAAGCTTGCCTTTTCCCATACTGCCTGCTTTCCTCTGTGTAACTGACACCGTGCAATCTGTCTCACACCAAAGCTCGGATGGATATTATTGCATGTTAGAGGAAGTTACACAGTTTGCTGTGAGAGAAAAGAGCAGATCTTCTCTGGACTACTCTGAATAAAATACGGCTGTCTTCAACTCCTGGATTCTAAAGTCAGTGACTTGGGAAGTCTCTAGCTCATTTTAGTGCTTACACTACTTGCTTACAATGAATGGATTTTTAAAACTAAAATTTCCCTACCATATCATTAGAAAGTACATTTAAAATTACCAGGTGACCCAGGTATGAATTCTGCATGCACACGGAATAATCACCTTGCTAAAAGGAATGGGCAGGGAGCAGTGGGGCCAGCTGCTGTGCAGGGGGTGGGGAGCTGAGCACCATCATGCAGCTGTGAGGACACGGGCCTCACCAGCCCTGCAGCAGCTGAACACGGCAGACTGGGCAGTGCCAGAGGTGGAAGCTCGCTTCAACAAAAAGTCCAGATCACCAAGAAAGCTCACAGTGATAGACAGGTCTGAGGTTTAGCCAGCAATACAAGTCAACAACTCAGGATCAGGCCCAGTGCTGGTAACCAAGCTCAGACACGGCCCAGGGATTGCTGGGCAGGCCAAAGTGATGAGGCAGGGCCAAAGTCAGGCCAAGAAATCAGTCTGCAGATCAGAGGGTGGGCTGCATGGCTGGACACCGGAACGGGCAGGACAGAGCTGCAGACAGGTACTCCTACAGCATAATCAGGCATAGGGAAAAAGAACTGGGACTGACCTGGAACAGGCCTCCTGGAGCCATGGGTGAGAGGTGTGTGTATATGGTTGGAGTCCCCAGAGGAGGATGATGAGGGCCATTCAGAGTATTAGTGCCTTCAGGACCCTGACAGAAATGGTGAACTGCACACCATTGAGAGAAGCTGAGATTTAAGACATTTCAAAAGGGAATACCCGCATGTGATTCAGAGAAATAACTCAGTTGAATTCTTGAAGATAAACATGCGTATTAAAGCAGTTCTAAACTAGATTTGAATTAGAAGGTACGTTCTAGTAGCCTAAGCATAGGCTTTATGTTATACAAAAGAAAGCAAGCAACGATTAAATCACAATCATTTCCCTCACCTCTGCTCCAAAAGCAAGACATGTTCTTTTAGCACGTAGAAATGTCCCTAGTAACCTTAACTTTGCCCTGTTCTAAACAGGGGACAAATAATGTAATATATATTTGAGAAGCAATTTTATCAAATCACCAAGCAACATGAGCCATAAGCATGTCAGTGATCGGATTTGTACACATTCTCAAATTGTCTTGAGCGTATTTGAACACTTCCTAAAATTTTATTTGACTGCTGAAAAAATAATAATCAATTGCTTCCACTTCCAGATCAAAACACTTAGCAACAGCCTTAATTTCTTTTAGTTCAATTCTAACTATTCAACTATTCTAACTACATAATTCAGCTTTCTGGTAAATCTTCATTTGCCAGCTTACAGCCTTGCAATTGTCAAGATCAGGAACAGCTGGAGGCCAGGCAGGCCCCAGTTCTTGAAACGGGCACATTCCCTTCTCTTATCAGTTTGCAAATGCAACATGCAAATGAGATAATGAAAATCAATATATAAGATGAATAACAACTATGTGATGGTTATGTTGGTTCTTTGTTTTCCTTAAGGGTGGCAGCTGTAAGAGTGAAGTACAATGCTTGTTGATGAAACCTGACTTCTTTATGTATGATTTTTATAGAAAATTCTTTTTCTTTATATAAAGAAGGGTTATTATTACATTAAGATCATATAAGATACACATTATATATCATCATTCTCTTAAATAATTGATTATCATTATTTTAATTTAAAACTATTGTTTTTCTACTCAGTGAGAATAGGATTTAACTGACATTGAAGTGAACAATTGTGTGTGGAAGAATATTATAGGCCAGGTTAACTACTCTACTCAGTATCGCTATTTTTATGCTGTAGTTCATCAGTTCTGAAAAGCTGTACCTGTTTCTCTCTTATTCTTACTTCATATTCATGTGACTCTCAGTATTAGGAGTTACAACTTGTAGAGAAATACTAAGAGTTCTATATCTGAACACCAAATGATAAAGACCTAATTCTGAAAACTTTTTACTCTGGTATGTCTTGATATACTTACATTAGGCTTTATATGACTTGGCATAGTCTGGAGAATTGGTCTCAAATCATTCTCAAGAGGAGCAGCCCATCAGAACTAAATAAATTGTAAAGAATCCTAAAGCTGGCCACTCTTTTACCTTACATTAAAAAAAGAAAAGCAGTATGGGTATAGTTTAAAAGCCTAAGGCAGGAAATAAGAAAACATCATTACCAGCTGAAACTACAACGGAAGTTAATATTGGCAAGTTATATTTAACCAAGATGGATTCTGGTCAGGACACTAGAGTTAACACTCTTATGATTTTAAAAAGGTGCCAGGGGCTATAAAATGGTGACATGTGGTCAGACCCTTGGTTCCCCACTCACAGAAATCAAATGCTTTAGAAGATGTGTTTCTTTACTCTTCTCTCTTACTTTGACATTAACTGCTCCACCTTTTTCCAGTATCGAGCTTGCTCTCAGTGGAGCCTGTTGCAGACTATCTTTAAGAGCCCACTTGGGACACAGGATAGAGTGCTTAAATGTAGCCAGTCTAAAAATGTGGAAGTCAGTTATTTAACTTAATCCCAGCATAAGGTCTTCCTTGTTCAATCCCACTTACCAATTGCTGAACTACTAAATATAGTGAAAATATAAAACTTGCTCAAGTAATATAGGGACAAATCAGTTACTAAATATTGGAAACTAAGGGAATGTTACAGGGAGTAAATGTTAGGCAGGAATTCACTCTTCTCAGTTATCTGCAAAAGCCCATTCTCAGTACATTTGGTTCTCCAGTTGGCTCCTCTGCAGCCACAGAGATAGCAGTTAATTGCCTCTGTTGATTAGAATTCACAGCTGTGTTTGCAGCAAGAAGGCTATTTTTGAAATTAACTGAGCTATCAATCAACAGAATAATTTGCTAGAATAAAAAGCAACTGTTCAGCTGTACACTTATCAACAAAACCAGCAAAGGTTCTCTGGGAAAACTCCTAATGTTCGATAAAACAATCATATGCTTCTCTCCATCCTTAAACATCAGTATAAATCATAGCCTGTAGTGTTCTAACTATTCTTAACACTTTTGCCAGCTTGCTTTTCCACATGCTACCATGTTTACTGAATAAATCTTTACAGGTTTCTCTAACTTTTTCAAACACATAGCATCAACCACATACAAGGCTCACAGGTGCATCGTTCGCCCTTGGGAATCTTTACAATCCCATTTTCTCAATGACTCCACTCAATATGTTATCCCCACTGTTGTTCTATTTGGTATATAGGCAAGCCTGAAGTTAATAAGGGCCTCGCTAAATGTCTCATAGTAACTACTATTACATTCCAGGTTGCTAAGAAAGCAAGCATGAAAACTTACCTGTTCTGAATATTTTGGAAGAAACACATGAAACTACTTACTACACTAAATTTTTTAGCCATTGCAGCCCATAGTATACTTTGAGATTTTTATATGTCCTGCCAGACAGCATACTAGTCATTGAGAGACAAAATTATTTTTTTAAGCGGAAAAGCTATTTAATGGAAAATAGCTATATGCTATTATAACAAGCCTTGAGTTTGTTACCAAACTACAGAGTTTGGTAATTCCTTCAGTCTGATTCACAGCCTTCAAATATATTTTGATCAATTTTGTCTGGTTTCCCACAGGGATTTTATATTCGCTAATTCTGAAATAACCTTGTTAATGCAGATAACAGGCTTTATTTCTCTTATGAACACTGATAGTCTCTTCTCCCCCCTCAGCTTGTGGACAGCAAAAATTAGTAGAACTCTTCTCTAACTAGGCACTTGTTGCCTTTTATGTACCTTTCTGACCTTGTGTCATAAGAACATTTGCGATAACATTTGTTATGCTTGTGTTTCTGCTCACCCTCTAAAAACCAAACTCAGCATGGCCATTGTTCTCCAGACTATGCCCAGCAGGTAAATATATAATATTTTTTGTATAGCCTCTATTTCTGTGGTTCTTGGTGTAGTCTTAATGTAGTTACCCTCAAAAAATTTGAGATTTAGAGAAATGTAATTGCATCCACTTACAAAAACTCCCTGTGTCTTAGCTTGCTTGTGGAAAGCTGTAGAAAAGTGGACTGATTCAACCTACTTCTTCCCACAGCCTACATGCTAGGTCAGCTTTAACTGCTGAACACCTCATGGCTGCAGCAGTGCATGCAAAACTAAGCATGCTCAAATAGGCCTGCGCTGCAGGTGAGAGAATACAAAATACATTCATCAAATAGTAGAGATGCAGGAGCGTGTATTCCAGTGTGAGCTAACGATCCACATATAAGATCAGCTGGCTTGTGCACTAAGGTCTTGGGAAAACGAGGTCTGAAGCCAATTTTGAGTGATAAATTATTCCGAAGATTTATTTACCAAGCTCACAAAACCAACAGAATACATGCAACACAGTAGAATCCATGCTGAAAGCTCTTCCCTCTCATTCCCCTGACTTGCATTTAAAGCTTTACTATCAATTGAAATGTTAAACTGTTATTCAAATACCTGTAATAAACTGCTAGTATTTATTAATAAAAGCACAAATACTTACATACTTGCAAATTATTTTTTCTAGTTTTATACCATGGCTCAGTGTGATAATGAATGTTAATTTTATTTTTATGTACTTTGAATGTATCCAAAACTTTACACAGGAAAAAATGCTGATATTCAAGCATTTCATAAGGACTGAGTTGTGCAGTTCAAAAATACATGAAGAATTTCTTCATGTGTAAATGCATAAATATTGAGCTCGAGTTCAAGCTTTGTAGAACTTATCCCCAGTGGAGAAGGCGGCATCACAAACCCTATAGAAATGTTTATCAGAAAATCTAGAAGATTCATTAGAATATTGACTTGTCTTTGAATGCATAAGGGTCAATGTTTAGATGGTTTATTAACGACAGGTTAATAAATATAAGCATCATTCTCTCTGACAATAAGACCAGCATCAAGTTATCTCCCGATGACTGAGTACACTGTCTCACAGCTACGTCCTTCTGCCGTAAGTGCTTAAGCGGGTTAGGGAACCCCAAAGCTCTGTTGCATCAGAGCAGGAGTTGGTCTAATGCAATGCAGTGACACTCTAGTGTCTCGTATGTGGTTGGCAAGTGGACAGACAAGTCAGACAAAATTCCTACAACAGAAAGAAACAAAATTTTCTTTGCTGGATAGTATACTGCCTAACTCTCAGGAGCTAAAGGTTCAGCTACAACATACTTAGCAAGACCATTATTGCCCTTTGAACTTTGGGAAGGGCAGGGATTTTAATAACTGCAATCAGAAGAGAGTTAAGTCAGAGATGAGTATATTATAAACTTGCCAAGTGTCTTTACATAGATAACTTCAACCTATTAATGTCCTAGTCATATCTTATACATTATTTCTTAGTTTTACAGCACTTCCTGCCCACACAAATGAATCCATACAATGTCATGATGAGTATTCTTGTTACAAGTTACCATTATCAACTAAGAATGAAAGATCAGTCACTAGATTAATTTGGTTTAGTAGTTACAACTTTTGGTGTGTTAGAATCTGTTTTCTACAGCAGGAACCTTTCTTCAAGGACTTCTTTAGGGGATTTAGAGTTCACAAAAAAGGCACTGCTAGAACACTTACATGCTGAAGTGCATATGCTTTGAGGAAATGGGAAAATGGAAGTGTAACTTCCTTTTTAATGAAAGATTAACACCATACTTCCAGTAGCTGAGTAGTGGGGCATTGTATAGTTAAATTTCAATGTTATTAGCTGATTCTAACTTACAGCAATAATACTGGACTACATTATACGTGTTTAAGGTGGAGAAAAAGGTTGGCCTCATAGTTCTCAAGAAGCAGAACCAATCCAAGGGAAAACATCAGCTCAGTCTACTTTATATTAGTATTTGTATGTTTCAAAACAACTCCATTAATTCTTATGAACAAAGTCATGGGATGATGTTATGAAATACAAAGGTATTTTAAATTCTAGCTTTCTAAATTGCATTTAATGTGTCTTTGCTGCCACAAGACAAAATGTTTTAATGCTGCTATTCTTCTATTTCCATTTTTCAATTTAAGCAGACTTAGAATAACTTGATTCAAGGCAGATACTATAATTAGACAGCTGCGTCTACACAGGCGTACATATTTTAAGATTGAAAATATACACCTTAATCTTCTCAACATATTTTTTCAAATTATTTATTATTTATCAAAATAAAGTGATTTTACTGTTACTGAAAACTATGTGCTGTATGCTTCAATATTCCTTATAAAGTTAGAAGTCTTTCCAAGAAGCTACCTGACAGAGGGGAAACATTGACAACAGCTGTGGGTTGGCAGGGCAGAAATGACTTAAGAAAACAAGTTGTGCTATGAAGTCCATATGATCCAATAGCCCACCAGGGTCATCATGTACTTCGCTGAATTAGTGATACCGACTTTATTCTTCTTATTTTTTTTTTTTAGAATCAAGGCTTTTAACTAAAATAAATTTTAAAAATATACAGCATTGAACAGAACTCTTACTATTGTCACCTATAGATGTATCTAGATGTTCATCAGGTTGGAAGCAGCTGTTTGGGGTTTTTAACTCTCATGGATCTGACTTGCATTCATTTTTATCCTATCTCTTCAGTAATTACAGTTTTAAAAATGCTTTTTGTGTGCTGTGATCCAGCATCTCTGAGTGCAGTACAGCTACGCTTCCTGTATTGGTACTGACCCATAACTGTGAACAGATGTGCTGCTTTGACACAGACAGAGGTTACAGATGTTCTGCTGCCAGAAAAAATGCTGTTATTTCAGTGAAGCAAGAGGAACTCAGAGCACCTTGACCCATCTAAGGAACACCTTACCCTTTGCTTTACTGTTCTGCCAGGTTTTTCTTCTTTTCATATAATGTCGTTGATGAAGCTTTAATGTGTGGGAGACAAGGCTATTGCTGATTATCAAGCCCTTTGAAATGTCCAAAAGCATTGCCAGAACTGGGAAGCACAAGTTTTATTGAACTGACTCTGCAGTGAACTCTACACTAGGGTATTTTTACTTTTTTTTTTTTTCCCTTCCAGTTGGTTTTATAATGAAGCAGCAGCTGACTCAGCAGATATGCTCTGCTCTTCTCATTATCATTTTAAGAAGCTTAAAGAAAGGGGACGCTATATAAAGCAGCCTTTTCTTTCGTAAAGGAGGGTGGTGGCTTCAGGGGGAAGAACGTCTTAAAAAAAACCCCTTTTTAGCAGGTTTGAGTTGCCTTTCCTTCTGATCTCGTTTCTCTTTCACACTGAGGAGATACTAATGACAGCACAAAAAAGGGGAAGCAGGATTAAGGGTTGACCTTTCCAGTCAAGGGACAGTCTTTCAGAAGTTACTCAGGCTGCTACTGTGGCTATTCCTTGTGAAAACTGATTTCTAAGTTTGCACAAATTCTGAACTTGGTTCTCTACTAAGAAAGCTTCAAGAAGATTTTTAAGAGGGGTCAGTCTGCTAGAAGCAACAAACTTGGCCAAAAGAAAACATCCACTGGAATGAAACTGAAAATACTTTTTGTGATTCCAAAGCATCTAGTCAAGCAACACAGCGTTTCTTTTTAAAGCCACAAATTGGAAGGGAAAAAAAAAGATATATTTGACACAGATAAGAAAAAAATATATGTAAGGGCTACTGCTTCTACGTCTCTGAAGATTAAAAAGAGTTTAGGCCAAAAAGGTCCCTTCCAGCCCTAACCATTCTATGATTCTAAAAAGTCCTACAAAGTGGTCTTCTGTTGTCCAAAGTTATTTTGGGATACAGCTGGTAATGTAAGCAGATCCTTGTGATCATTTACTGTTACTTTTTACATTTTTCTTTGCTCACTTTCTGGGAAAATAAATTAATTAACCTATTTTCTCAAAGTGGCACAATAACAGATTATTCTAGAAGAAGAATAATTTATTTTCCTTTCCAAAGAATGCTACACTAAAGATTATCACCCTACATTAAAGCACTGAATACATGTGGTTTAATGATAAATCCCTACAAAATCGTTTACATGCTATGATTAAAAATTCACCTTTGAAAATAATTATTAGACAAAATAAAGAAAAACAATCAGCAATTAAAGGACTTTACTACATGTTAGTATTTAAGGAATAAAACATATTCATTTGAGGAAAAGAAATCCTACCTGACAGCTTCAGATGATTGCTTTACAGAGATCACGGAACTGCATGTATTATTTGGGGGAAAAAACATCACTTCAATCCATACAGTTCATGCTGTTGAGGAATCTTAAACTGCAAGTGCTGACATATGAATGAATGCACAAACTAATAAGCTCAAGTAATCAAGCTTTTTGATAAAACACTGCAGCTGCACCGCCTCAAATTGTGCCTCCCTTCCTGCCACCAAACACACCATGCTCATCAGCTCAGAGATTGCATCCACCTGCAGAAGACAGAATGCTTGCCTAGTAAACTGGTGTTCTCCTTTAATAGTTCTGCGCATAAGAAAAGTATGTTCTGACAATAAGGGGAATGGTCTTACTAGAGGTGACTCTCCAGTCACCTGCTTTATTGGTAAAGTGTGTGTAAGTTTGGTTACATACCTCCTCAGGTGATCACTTGCTACAATTTATGAAGGGATTCACATTTAATGCAGAAACCTATTCTCAATGCAGCTCCACCTTGCCTAGGAGAATTCACTTTGCAAATCAAGAAGGTATGAAAACAAGGCTCTGTCTTCATATCTGCAATAGGCATCCAAATGATTGGAGGCACAGAAGGACAAAGGGGATTAGTTGAAAAAAAGACATTTTAGCCTGTAAACTGAGAAGGGCTGTTATTGTATGTGCTGGCTAGGCGGTGTGGTACTTCTGGTTGCAACTATTATACTACTCATTTAAGGTATAGGTCCTTCACCACACACATAAAATTGAACTTCTGTACCTGTGTTAAATATTGCTGATTACATTATTATTGTTTTAATTGATAATAATTTACTATATGCATTATTAATGCTTTATGTATATGTCCCTATATCCCTATACAAAGCAAATAATATTTGAGTTTTCCTTTATTTTGCAAAGTGCATATGGCTACATGATGGCTATATTTCTATCTTTAATCCTGAAAAGCATCTCAGTTAAGTTTCATTTGGGAAATTAAATTGAAAATTAAAAAATTATTTGCATTTCAGATCAATTTGGAAACAAAATACGAAGACAGAAATCAACAACTGTAATGGGATGAAGAAAGAAAGTGTGGCTGTGTAACTCCAGATGCACCCAGCTGTTATTAGGGATATTTCTAATTCTGCAACCAGTACCGAGTCTCACAGAACTAAACGGCTTTCAGACTGCAGATCTGTGAGGTTTGTTGACTATGTCTTTGAACTCAGATAGTCCAAGTACATAACAGCTGTTCTTCACAAAGAAATCAGACTTACTAAAAGCAACAGCATAAAAAGACCTAATGGTTTGTGGTAACACCACTATTGCACATAGTTTCATTAACTGGATGGAACCATTTTAAATAAGTAGATTAAATGAGTGCTTTATGTGAGAGATGTAACATTCTAACTGAAGCTGGTTTATATTCTCTTTAACTTGTCTTAATTGCAATCAAAATAATGATATTAATTGCTAATCATCTCACTTTGGATTTATAAAGCATCACAATCTTAAGAACAATTCTGCAGATACAGAGATAAATAGGTACTTTTACACTATAAAGATAAAAAGGAGGCTAGAGACAACTATCAAATGAACACAGAGCAGTTCAGCTCTAAGCTGTCAGTGAAAATCCTCTGTGTCTCTGAAACTTATTTATCCTTTTAAGATGACCTGTGACGAGCCTGTTGTCCCTTGTTACTTCTTAATACGTTACTGAGTCTGATCAGAAATTAGCAATACTTTGTGGGGTAATGTACCATTGTAGTGTGAGGAATGGTAGTGCTTTGTCCATCATGAGTAAGGAGCAAAGTAATGGATCTCTGAATCGACTATTACGGGCCAGAAAAATTTGCTGGTATCAGCTAAATCTCCAACCTTGAAAGAGCTGTGTCCTCATTCATACATAGAGTAACAGCTTGTAAATACATTTCCATATTCAAAGTCTAGGCTAAACACTAACACTAAGTTATGAGACCAAAAAGTGTACGTCACGTCCATGCATGTATAATTAATTTAGCATTGTTTTGCCTCTGTTAATTTTTCTTGTTAATTAATGACAACATCCTATTAATATAGTCATTTAGCAGACTGTTCCATTCCTGTGAATGTAAGTACTTGATTTAGAAAAGGGAATGAAAATTCAGTTGTGTATGGAGTTCAGGAGCTCAGTGTAAGCCCAGAGCTCTGCTAGCTTGGCTGCCCGGGGACTCTGGGAGAAAAATGCCTTCAGTCATTTGAAGGCCTGCTATCGGCTAGACTGTCTTGCTTACAGCCCCAGTACTGACTCGCCCCATGTACCAGGGGACATCATCTAGTATCTGCACTAGGTGAACTCCTCCCACACATGGAGACCTTGGTTTTGGGAATATCCCATCCTTTTGTGAGGTTACTATATTCCATTTCATATGTATGATAGCAAACACTGTCAGAAATCAGGGGTGAGAGACAAAGGAAAGTAAACAGAATCTTTCCCTCTAAGTAAAAAGCACAAAGTTTCTTAATCAGTTACCAGATAGCATATTATCATACCCCTTTCCCAACTGCATCCACTTTGAAGATTTAGGTTGTAAGCTCCTCAGCATGCAGAACCATCCACTCAGCAGTTGTAAACTGTCCTTCCATTCAGGACTGACTTCCTAGATACCTCAGTAGGAGTGACTGAAAGGCTAACATGGTTGTTTCCATGCTCATTAGGATTTAGACTGGTAACTCGTGTAGTCTAGCATCCCCAGCTCGGATATAAAGCAGCTATGGAAAAATGTTTTGAAGACTGGGTGCCAGTTCACACACACCTTATTTGGAGTCTGCTGTGAACTATTAGCCTCCTTTATTTGATATGAATAGCAGATACTGAGATCAATATAAAGCACTGGTCAGGAGATGAGAGGTAGGATATCTACAGATTTATCTTTCACAAAATGAAAAATTAATTAAGAACCAAAGTATGTCCTTTCTCAAAAGCATATTTAGGCTAAAGCTTTATCTTTCATGTGATAACTCTTTTAACGTTTTGTTACTGTCTAATAATTTGATAACTACTTGGCTGGAGAGCCTTCCCCTTTATTCTGATTTAAGCTGGAGTTCAATATCTGGGTTTGTGTCATGTCACTTCTGTGTCCATCAAAGCTCTGTGTGGGGCAAAAATGAGCACCATCATCCTCCAAATCATTCAAAGTGAGCAGTGTCATTCCTTAATTTGACATCTTCTGGTTTACTTTGCATGGCAGTATGTTCAGAAACAGCACACATGTTGCTACCAGTGGTGGCACCCACTCCAGTGAGTAACTCTTCCCACCACAGAGAGTAATCTGTCTTATATTAAAACAACTGTAATACAGCTGACTCTCCATTATCCACTGAAATGGGAACTAGGACAGTAAAGGTCATGGAAAAAACATGGGTAAAACCGTTACCAGACTGGATGGTGCAGAGACAGCTGTGTGGAGCCAGTCTAGGCCCAACAGGGATAATGGTGAGTTGGAGGTAACTAGTCCCTCTGAGTTTGAAACAACTCCTGCAGTGGAAAGAGTCTCTCTGCACAGCAGTGACCACTACTCCTGCTTATAGAAAGAACCAGTGGATGTGGCAGAGCACCAGCCTTCTTGTGAAACCATGTCTACCTCATGGACAAGCTTCTTGGGACCCAGAATACCAGGGAGAGTGCACAGATTCCTAGGCAGCTCTCTCTGGCATCTCTCTGGCTTAGCACTAGTTAGGTTACACTTAGAGCAGCTCCCTGCAGAGCCCTGTGTCACTCTTTGTGCTACTCATGTGCTCTGGTTCAGCATCGCTGAGTCGGCAGTGCAGGATCCTCTTAGGACCTCCCCCACAAGGCTGCTCGAGTTTCTGGGGCACCACAAGCCAACTCAAGTCCAGCATGAGTGGACACAACAACCTGATGGTTCCTTAGATTCATAGATTCATAGATTTCTAGGTTGGAAAAGACCTTAGAGATCATCGAGTCCAACCATCCCTAATCCCCATTAAACCATATCCTCAAGTAGATCATCCACCCTATTCTTAAACACATCCAGGGATGGGGACTCAACCACCTCCCTGGGCAGCTTATTCCAGTGGCTGACAACCCTTTCAGAGAAGAAATGCTTCCTAACATCCAACCTGAATCTCCCCTGACTAAGCTTATGCCCATTTCCTCTTGTTCTATCACCCATCACTAATGTAAAGAGCCCTTCCCCCACCTCCCCACCATCTTTTCTCAAGTATTTATAGGCCGTAATCAGGTCTCCCCTCAGCCACCTCTTCTCCAGGCTAAACAGCCCCAACTCCCTCAGCCGCTCCTCATAAGTTTTATTTTCCAGCCCCTTGACCAGTTTAGTTGCCCTTCTTTGGACTCGCTCCAGGAGCTCAATATCTCTCTTAAAGCGAGGGGCCCAAAACTGGACACAATGTTCCAGGTGCGGCCTCACCAGTGCCGAGTACAGGGGCAGGATCACTTCCCTGCTCCTGCTGGTCACACTATTCTTGATACATGCCAGTATCCCATTGGCCTTTTTGGCCACCTGGGCACACTGCTGGCTCATATCAAGCCGGTAGTCAACCAAGACCCCCAGGTCCTTCTCCACCAGGCAGCTCTCCAGCCACTCCTCTTAGGAGTCCTGCAAAGCCACCAGATTGTTTTTGCACTTCACTCCACAGATCTGACCATTCCATAAAGAGTGATGAGTCTTGCTCTACAATATAGAGACAGTTCCAGTTTGCTCAGTTTGATAACACTGTAAGTTGTGCCAGTACAGCTATGCCACTTCTGAACCCCTAATGACTATGGCATAGTTTGTGCGATTTGCGAAGGCCTGGCTAACTTCGCATGCTTCTGCTTCTCCATTTACAGTCATCTGAAAAAACCTGCCTGCAGATTCTTATAGGAACACATAAAAACTTAGAGGTTTTGATTTTCTGCCTAATATACTCACAATCTTTGTTCATTTTTACTCTTAAATAGGTTTAATGAATGACTTCGGTGGCTAGACTTAAAGAGTAGGATATTTAAAGACGACTACAGGAATTAATTGCCAAACTGCAGCTCATTCTCAGATACTCTCTGGCCTCTCTGAAAATCATATTCTAACTACCATTTTGTGTCACTTTTAGCCTATTGCAGCACACCAGTGAAACCTTTGTTAAGCAGTCAGTTTTGCTGACAGTACCATAACTTAACTGAAAAAGTGAGTCATCTACATCTCATGTATCTGTGGAACCCAGCAGCTGGGTGATGCTGTTCTCACCTGTGCATTCTGAGTTTTATGTGTTAATATCATATCACTACAGTTCACAGTACAAAGACAGAGACTTAAAATCCTACGAGAAAGGGAAATGGTATTTTCTTAAAAAAAACCCCAACCGACTGGTTTTAAAAGCTATGGCTGTTTCATGTTTCTATTTATTCTAACCTCAACAGTGTCAATTTTTTTTTCAGAATGCTTTTATAGCCTGTTTTGTGTTAAGTACCTGTTGTTTGGCACCTGTGTGTGTGTGCAACTTTTATCTTGTGTACAGTATCATCACTTCAATGGACTACAGAGATGCTGCAAGTTCGCTGTATACCTAAGGACCTGTCTGAGATGGAGCCTCTAGGACCCAGTCTCCCTCTCACCAAATTCAATTACAAAACTGACCTTGACATCGTGGGCAGAAAGAGAATTTTAAATCCTTACTCTACTTCTAAAGACAGAGGCAGCTTGTGACAATGGCTGACATGGGATGATTGGTTTTTACTTCATTGAGAAGGAAAGAGATAATGCTTATACCTAAAAACATTCTGAAAGTTACTTTTCGCTTTTAAACTTGCTCTGTAAAGCAAGAACCTGCAGCTTACTGCTTGTGGAATTTCCTACTGAAGTCTACAAAGATTTTGCATTCAGAACAATTACACATTTAATAAGTGCTCTAAATGTCATCCTCTAAACTAAGAAGAGGGTGTTTAACAAAGCTCATTTGTTACCATCTTTCTGTTCAGTTATTTAGATATAATTTAGAAAAGAAGATAGAACAAAATTCCATAGCTGCACTGCATTAGAAATGCTGTCAAGACTGGCTGAAGATTACTGATTCTGCTTCAGTTGAAATTTGTACAAGTAATGTTATCTAAAGAAGAACCATATGAGGGTAAATTGAGAAGCGCAGAATTAAAACTATTAAAATTTAACCTAGTGGCAAAACATCTAAAAAACGATTAGACATTTGTCACTGCATCTGAATACATAAACATCTAAGATACCTAATGAGCACACCAAATTCCTCTAATTTCCATTTATCAAGCTATAGTGAAAATCATAAAATCTTAAGAGCATCTCATTCAGTTATAGATCCACAATGAATTACTTTCCCTTGATAATGCTGGATCTATCAATTTGTAAATCATTAAAGAGGACTGATGCCTAAGAATGACAGAATGCATCAATTTTCTGAAGTAGAAAGTGGCATATGCAAAAATGAAAATTACTTTATTCAAATAATTTAACTCTATCAAAAGGTATTATTTTAGCACAGGCAGCTATCGTTTGATACACAACAAAACTGCTTCTCTGAATGTCATTTAGATTTGAAGTAGTATGAGCAGTTTATTTTGAAGAGGGAATCAAAGAGTAAATTATCTACCTGCAAATACTCCATGGTTAACTTGTAACACCTTCTTTTATCGTGTTTTATTTGATGAAACACTGAACAGTACTGGTACTCAGCATTCATACTGTTCACTGTACAATACACACGCATATCCCACAAAATGCAACAAAGAAAGAGGCACAGGGAGGAACTTCCACAGCCTAACATATGGCAGCAACTTGTGTAGTAAACTGAAGCAATAGTATACCATAAAAAGAAAGATAATATTGGACAACACTTTCCTCAGCTAAGACATTACGGGCCTTGTAGTTACAGCACAAGTGGAGGAGACAGGAAATCTGGGATTTCTTCTGGGATCTGTCACAGATTTCCTGTGTGGCTTTGAGAAAGTCCTGTGGGGTTAACTTCAGCCATGAGGCTTTCTTTCCTCTGAGAGCAGTGTGTACCCATATCTCAACAACCCCTCTGCAGTGGGAGCACATTAACCCAAAAGGTAAGATGTTACAAGTGCAAGTTTTGTACAGAAGCAAGAGCAAAGTCGGGATCTAATACAGGTGAAAGGATACGATGAAAAGCAGGCCAGGCAACAAAGGCACAAGCACTGAGGCAGGCAGTGAGGCTTTCCCAGGAGCCAGCAGGGAGGGAATAAAAAGAACATGCACTCTAGTCACTGACTGGCGCAGTTGTTAAACAGGTGGAATCAGGCAGCAGTAATTTATTTTCACTGGAAGCCAACACTTCATTTCCCTGCTTTCTTCCAAGAAGAAAAACTAAGGGGAAAACACAGGGCTTGTAATGTCTTAAATTATATCTCCTTTGCAGTTTTCACACACAGCACATTCTCCTTGTGCAATCTAGCCTCTAGTGGTAGGAATCCAAGATACTCATTCTTCTCTAAGACATCTTCACATACTTCACAAAATTAGCACAGAGCTTTCAGTTACACAAAGTATTACAGTAATTTCAATAGGTCAGTTTTATTTATCAGGCCTGGGTTGCTTAATGTCTCAGATTTGAGCAAAATAGAATAAATCCCATATGTTCCTGTTGTGAGCTCATACCCCTTTGGGTTCTTCTGGCTGGAGAGAGGGTTCCACCCATTCTCTGAGGACTAGCCCAATATGAGAATAACTAATCCACAATAACAAACCATCTTGTGCTTTAGGTCACTTGCTCAGTGCTCTCAGATGATCCATTTTTATCCCCTATGTTCTGAGCTATTTTTTTTCTACTCAGTGTTGCTACCTACAAGGGAAACAAAACATGAAGAAGACGGCTCAATGCTGTTCTCAACTTCAGTGGAACATATTTTGAACAAGCATTACTCAACCAAATTTCCTACCCGCTAGCCAATACGGTTATTAAATCACAGTAGGTATTACTTGTTTCAGTGGTGCTAATAGATGCTCAGACGCTAACAGAGCACTTCACAAGTTTATAACTTTTGATTATTTAGAGTCAATAAACAAATAAACCCCAATATTTTGGGCAATGGAAAATGCAGTCTAGAAAAACCTTATTTTGAATTTGATCTGTGTGAAGAAGAATTTGCCAAACTTCTGAAGTAAATTTATTCATTTTAGCATATGCATCAAATTTTAAACCAAAGAATAACTTGCTCAAACTTTCATTTTCAGGGAAAGAGAAGACTGGAATCAGACACTAGGGTCATAATATAATACTACATCCCAATCTCCTAAATCATCTTAAAAAATGAAAGCTGTGACAACATAGGACTGCATCCGTATAACCCTAAATCACAATCACATTAAGCATGTCACTGATCCTAAAGAGGTACAGCATTAAACCACAACAAGGTAGTTGATAATGTGCTTATCTCTTCCTAATGGCTCTAAGGACACTAGAACAAAAATGTTCTGGACATAATTTTTCTGTTTAAATCCATAGTGACTCTGAAGAGGTCAACAATAAACAGATTTCAGACCCAAGGTATAAAACCAATGTCTTCCTGATGTCTCCAGTCTAAATTCTATTGCTCTTGGACACAGCATGGACCATGTAAGAATATGTCCCAGTAAAACCTATCTGATTGACATTTATTGTTCCAATTATTTTTTTTCCTCTGATGTTGTATCAGAATCTTTTTGAATCTTCTCAGAGAGTTAGAAAATAGAGTTTATGGTAAAAATCCTTCTTCTGCAGAGTAAGATGCAAGTTAGTCAAATCTCTACAAAAATGAACTCATAAGATTGTGAAATATTTCTTCTGCATCACATGCATTTTTTGCAAGTTTTTGTTTTCTGTTTTTAAGAATTCAAATCCATCTATCTTTATTCAAACCTCATTCACATATATCCATGTTTTCTAACACTAGCATTGCTACCTCTTCTCCCTGTTACTTTATATAATTGTGTGTTAAATGCACTTATAACCTGCCTGGGGCTGGTCTTATGGGCCTACAGTACGTGGTGTTTACACAGGTTTATACCTTCAGGGCTTGGGATTCCAACTGATGTGGCACACCACAGCAGTTATCCTCAACAGCAAACACTTCCTGCCCACGTTCCATTGCCTCCCAGGATTATCAAACCCAGGTTCCAGTATGCAAATACAAAATGAGAAAGATTTTTCACATCTTCATTTAAGAGAAGAAAAACAGAAAGTCTTTATGTTACTGGAGTTTCAGTAATGACACAAAATTTCTAACCCAAGCATTCCTTTCAGTGCTGTTCTTTTTAAGCCTTGGTCATCCTGTCTAAAGCATCTTGGGAAGGCTGCTATATACTGTGATACCAGCAACAGTAGAAGTGTCTCTCAATTCCAGTAGGATTAAATTTGGGGCATGTCTTTTTTTTACTGTATGTTTGCATAACATAAAGCACAATGGGCTGCTAATTTTGGTATGGATTTATGGGAATACAGTACAACAAGAACTGCTAAAAAAGAGAGGGTGAAGGTGCCACTGTGGTGACTAGGGTATTCTAAGCATGGGCATGAACCTAAACTCATCCAGAAGGGATTAGAAGACCAGATTGTTTACCATATAAGACAAAAAATGCAAAGAGTTTTTAATAAATATAATTTCATGCTGTTACTGGATTTTGACAACAATATCATTTTGTTAAAATATCATAAGAATAGTTTATTATCTCACAGCATTCCTTGAAAATCTAAACTTTCTTGACTTCTACAGAGCAGTACCAGAAAAATGACATCAGAACAGTGTCCATCTGCTGTCCTTCCTAGAAAACTGGCACCTCAGAAATGAACTAAAATTAACAATCACAAACATTAAGCAAAAATAAATCTCCTAAAAAATATGCTATTGCTCTACATGCAACTCTGATTCCCAGAATCCTGAGGGCAGCTACTTAGGGGCACCTGTGTCTCAGATGATATGTTCAACTCACGGCCTTGGCTTTTATATTGATTCAGGGTGGGTATGGGTACAAAACCCATGGGTACAAATCTTAATTAATGTAAGGAAATAAGTCTAATCATATAGGGTAGATTATGGCCAAATTCCAGTTAGAGTAATTAGACTTTGCTTTCCTGAATTCTCTTCCCTTAATTGGTATTTAACACAGGATTCTCTAACAAGCTTGTGTGCTTATTCCAAGCTATGAAGAGAGAAAAGTAACTCCTGGAAGTCTACATGCTGAATAGAAGAGAGTTTATATACCTTTTGTAAGATACTCTTAAACATTATTATGTAAAATAAAATAATTGTACTTATTCTAAAAGGAACAAGATATTCTTATCACGAATCAGCCTACTATTTATTAACAAAAATGCAAAATGAAAAAAACCCAACATATATTGATCTCTTCGATATAATTTGTTTATTGCGGCTTCATTACCTGACCTCTGAAAAGAAGCCAGGCCTGAGTAGAGCACCGTCAGTTTAATTTTTTCCCAATAATTACCGACATATAACAAGCACCTGTGTGGCTTGGTGCCCCAGCATTTAAACATCCTTTCTTTATGACATGATCTTAAAAGGGTTTTCATTTCTGTAGTATTCACCTCCACCAGTTCTGCAAAACTTTTCCTAGAGATGAAACACTATGAAATTCCTAACAACAAAAATTGAGTTACAGCAAAATAACATGCCCAAGGATAGAGCAGTCAACCCCTTTGTCTGCCTCAGAGCCAGGTCAGTAACCAAGTGCCACCATCAGCCAGAAGTGCGAACCGTAGAGGCTGCTGCTAACGATACATGATTTCAATAGACACTACTCCCTGTGAAACACCACAAGGACACATTTCCTGGAACTGGGTGAAGGACAGAATAAAACAAACCTTGGGTTTTGGTTATTTTTTTTAATAATCTCTGAATACTTTTAAGTTTCTATGACAATTACTAAAAGTCTTATTTCTTATAAGCATTTACCTTGCATTTACATGTGGTACGTAGTGCCCTTGACACATTGCTATCATTTACAATTATTCACCGATTTGCACCATTTGTTTGATGAAAAAAAGCAGTGAGAGCTGAGGAAAGATAAGCACCAGTTTGCTCATTTAGTGACACAAGCCCAGATGCTCGGACGTTCTGTTTGTGTCAGAAGACTTACTTTTGCTGCAACTGCTGACTACAGGGCCCAGGAAAGCCCACTCCTGGCTTTCTGGCCTTCTGTGGCAAAGAAACCCAGGCGCAGGTAATAAATGATGCCTGAGCTGGAACCCAAGTACAGAATGCAAATAAAAACTTTTCAAAAACTGCATTAATGTACTGTCTTTCCCTCTTGCATTTTGCAACACATCATTTTCGTCTGAAAAGTTATGAGCTAAAGACCATCAATAATTGGATAATATGCTTTACCACCATCCCTGTCTTAATTACAGTATAGTAACTGCTCTGCTTTATTAAATGTGACATTTCCAGATCTTTTTTATATGTGATAGCACATAAAACTTTAAAAAGATTTTTTAATTTTTTCCTTTTACTCTATTTTTATTACCATGGAACAGGCCTTCAGCCAGAGTAGATTATTGTATCATAAACTTCAATAGAGGTTTGTCGTCTTTCACTAGCATCTTACACTAGCTATTTCTGCTATGTATTTAGGAAATTACAAAAATCTTATCTATCTCTTCTAGGAAGGAGAAATGCATAATTATCCCTTTTTACTTATTGCACTTTGGCTTCCTCAGAATATTTGTTTAGCATCAAGATTTGTTTATGTTCACTGGTACATTGGTTAAGTTTATTCTTCATTTATTTTCATGTTATGTTCCAAGGATATTTTACTCACTGTAAGACCTTCAACCATGGCCACCCACATCCTGAAATTTTCTCTCTACCTAATGCAGCCTTATGCCATAATAGAATAAATATATGTACTTTTTTCAAAATACATTTTCTTCTAGCAAAACATCCACATCCCATAGCATTTTGTATGTTATTTTAAAAAGCTCATGTAGCATTGCCCAGTGTGTGTGTCCATAAGCATGTAGACATGCTAACCCCCTCAAGCACATACACAGAGCTATTGTTGAAAACTTTCATTAAAACTTTGTCAAGGAAGTCCATCTGCCACAGCTCAGGATGTCCTGTTTCTGTGAGGGGCTTTAGCTATTGCTTGGCCATTCTCTCATTGAAAACATAAGTAGGAGACTGGAAAGCATTTAATCTTCCTACTATTACAACAATCTGATTTGGAAAGGGTGTTTTGAAGGGGTTCTCCCCACCAGCTGGCAATCCTGAGGCATAGACACCTCCTTAGACACAGCACACTTAGTTTAGTATCCTCTGTTCTGGTGTCATCAATGGGAAGGACAGGGGGAAATAATTTGTTCTGTAAGGATTCTGGTCATTGAGATAATCTCAAAATACAGCTGTTGTTCCCAAGCAGTATCTGTGTCCCTGGTTGTCTTTCAATCCAAATCATAATGCAGCCTAGCCAGGCCTTGTGGGCTCCTGGCAGTGGTGCTCCAGCTGGAGTTCCTTCCCTGACCTGTCTGGCTGCAGAAAGCAGCAGTGCTTCTGAGTGACCTGGTCAGTCAAAGCAGGTGGGCCTCATCACCCTCTAACCCAGCAGGGATATGCATGCTTCTCCCCTGTCAGAGGGAAGAAACAGAGATCCTTGGCTGGCTTCTAAAGTATTGGGGACATAATTTGGGGTTAGCATCTGCTCATGATATACATTCACTTGTTCTAAGATACGGGTTACTTTGTAAGAGGATGGAGGCAGCTCTGTGGCTAGTTTGGATTCCAATTTTAGTTTGACTTATTGAAAGACAAACCATAAGTTCAAACCTCCGGAAAATTCTTTCATGATTGATTGGCAATACTTGTTTTACTTTAGTACTGCTCTCCAAAATGTTCAGTTTTAATTTTAGAGTTCATCAGTCTGCAAACTGCAGAAAGCCCCAGATCTCTTTTCCACTAAGCAAGGGCTTTTCTTGTTTGCCTTCCTCATTTGGAAATAAAGGATTGTAGCCACCAGAGGTAACAGTTTACACATGGACACAGTGGTTACAAGTATCTAAAAAAAAATGTTCTCGGTGGGGACAAGTATCAGGCTCAATCAAACAAAACTACATGCCACAGGGGTATGCACATCTATCAGGAAAAGGATGAGGAGAGAAAGGGACAAGAGGTGGAAAAAAGGAAGTGCATGAACAATCAAAAATGTCAAAATAAAGCGTCAGTGGTTAACATGCAGAAGTGAGCCCAACAGCAAAAAAGAAACCAGGGGTGGAGAAGGGTTATTAATAAAGGCCCTAAACATCTCATTCTTCCCATGCAGGCTTCCTTTTGCCCACATTTCCCCCCCCCTCAGTTAGCCATGTTTCCAAGATGCGCTGGTGTTTCTCACAAGACAGCATTGCTGTAGCAGATGCTACAGTAGGATGAAAAAGACAATGGAGAGGAACCAGAAATAAAATGGTTGCTCTGTGCTGTGCCTCTCCTTTTCAGCACAGAAAGCAGCATTGCATAAAATAAGAGGAAGAATTAGACAACGCTACATTCATCCTACCATCACCGAGCCCTACGATCCAACAGGAACTACAAGCCATGGACAATCTTTCAATCAGTTTCATTAGAACAGAACACGAAACGGCCTTTTAATGCCCCTGACCTAAGAGGCAGACACACAGCCTTCCTGCCCTACTGAGAAAATACCAGTCGGCAGAGGGAATGCAACATTCTGTGGTATCTTTGGCATAATGTCCATCTGTAATACTCCTGGTGGGTCCTCACCATTAAAAACTCCCTCTTGTTTGTACAGCAATCACACACTACATGCAAAATTGTACAGAGGCACATCAAAGTCATATAATAGTCTAATTCTTCTAAACATTAACTTTGCCAAACATAGGACAGAGTGAGACTTGCTAGATAAAGAGGGAGCATTTTAAAAAATAGGGCTGTTTGCAAAAATGGAAATGACATTGCACAGTTAATGCAATATTCTATTAGAAAGCAAAATAATACTTGTGCAAAAGCTCTCAAACTTACATGACACCTACTCATGAAACACTTCAATGTTTTAGAATTAATATATTTCATTAGGCCTAACAAAAATGAAAGTAGGAATAGGTACAACAAAACTTTATTTTTACTATCTACTAATCTGTATTTTAAAGCTAGGGGAAGTAAGGAACACAAAAGGGGAAAGTGGACGATCCAGAGTCACCATGAAGTTTGTGGCAGTTATGAACAGAATCCAGCTCCTAGCTAGGAGTTGGTTTTATCGTGATGACAAGTGACCCAGACAGACTGGGGAAGAGAAAAACCCAAAGCAGTGGAACAGAGGTAGGCTATGGCACAGAAAAGCAACAGCACACTACATGTGATTTAACTAACCACACCCAATCTTTTTCTTAAAGACCCTAAGCAGGATCGGGCCCTTTTGAACACATTAGCTGTGTAAGATCAGTGGTTTTCAAACCACTTCTTTTGAAGCCATCCAAACTCAACCAAACACTGACAAAGTGACAACCGTTGCACTGTCTTCAACAAGACTCGTTAGCTCGGAATACAGGTATAAGGTTGCTGTTGCTACCGAACACCTTTTGCTTTTACTTAATTTTTAAAATGTCCATTCTCATCAATGCCATGGCGCTGAGTAAAAGGCTACTTGAGGAGGTAGAAGAGGGCAACACATTAGCTGTCATTCCTTCCTTCCCATTCTATGGTAGGGAGCGTACTGCTGATATTAGGAACTGGCAATTCTCCTTTTTGGTAGATTAATCGACTGAAGAGCTTTACAGTAGACCAAAAAACGAATGAATGTTGTACTTACCAGTCTACCTCATTAAGAAATGTTCCCCGTGTAATCACAATGCAGGAAAAAGAAGTTCTGCAATGCTTTTAGAGTGTAAAAATCGAGCATTTACACGTTTTAATTGTTTTCATAATAAAAAGACAATATTACAAATATTTTTGAAAGATGAGGATTCTTTCGTGTGTTGACATTTGCTAGTTATCCCTGTGTGTGACACGCAGCCACAGAGTGCCATCTAGTGTGCGGTGGCCGTGCAGGGAACGACGTTGAGAACTTTGAAAGGATATTCCAAATATTTTCACAATAACAAACACGGATTAGTTTTGTTTTTCAGAAATAGAGTACTTCATGATAAAACAACCACATCTAATAGTTGGCAAGGCAGATACTATTTTGAACTACCTTTTTTTTTTTTTTTTTTTAAGTAGCACTGAGGATATTACTAGGAGACAGCAAAAGAATGTGACTACAAAGTAAGCATCATTTAACTGCCATCAACAGGAGATATAATCATATTTAGAGCATACAGTATATTGCACAGAATCACATATTGTACCAGCATTTAGAAGAAGTCTGATTTGGTATACCATAAAAAAAGAGATGAGAGGACAGGGAGAAAGTGAACAAGTAATTAAAACGATGCCTTGTTTTAAAGGCACATACTCGGTCCTTAGGGCTGAAATATGCACAGCAAATGGACAGTTAATTTTGGATACAGTTATCCAAAACTATACAATACTGATCTCTCATTCCTCTGTTGCTCACAGAATTAGACCTAATTTTCTGCTGCCTCAGCACTCAAATTGTCCTTTTAGTTTTCGGATCCCAACTAAAACCATCTAAGCAATAGCCTACTTAATTTGTAAGTATCAATCAAAAATTCCACTGCCTACTTACAAAGTAAATGGTGCTTGGGTTGGAAGTAATTCTGCTGCACTGGATTACACAGGAAAAATGAAGTGATTTCAGCGCTGCAGCATTCTTCTGTGAAATATCATGTGGATTGGCTGCATCTCAATAATACCTTGTAAGGGTTAGGAAATCTTTGTGCTGTTGCAGAGATGCAGAGGGGACAGAATTCAATTTGCTTTTCCGTGCAGCATATAAGTTCCCTTCCAGAGTCAGATCCTGAATTTGTATGTGGCCTGAACTATTGTGGTTTTAATCAAAATTCAGAAGAAAATCATTGACTCTCTTTAGTGACTGTCAAGAAGACCAGAACGTTTCCAGCAAGCGAAACAGCTCACGGGAGGGTTGAACAGAGGGAACGGGATGATCTTAGATCAGTTTTGGACAGTTATAAAACTGCATCTTGAGGCTATAGTTACCTGAAACGCTGTGACACAATCTGGAGGCTTGCTGCTACTGAAATGGGAAGATCCTGCTTCCATTCTTTTTTCCTCAGAGGCTCTGGCACTCATTAGACCCCTCTGTGACTCGATTCAGCTCAGTAACCTGAAAGAAAATTATTCGTTGTTTCCACAGATAATAAGCTGAGACTGTTTATGAAAAGATATGACATGTGTGTATGGAGTGGGTGTAAGGGAAGGAATCAGAATCAGGCAGCTCAGAATAGCCTGAATAAAAGGGTGGACCAAGACATTCCCATTTGGCTGTGCAGTTGTAAAAAAAAAATCAAAACCAATACCTAACCATATATAAACATTTGGACTTCTAGCACTTTTAGCTTTTCATCTTAATTTTCAGTCTACTTTCTTGCCGTAAGGTTGTTTTTCATCCCCTTCCCCAACAAGGAAAGAATTCCACACTTGGACTTTGTGTCTTAAACACTCATCCCTCTGACAAATGGGGGCATGCTGCATGCAGCGCACGGGGCAGCGTTAGGCCTGTGGTTTTTATGTTTCTGTCACTAATACTTCTCCTGGCATGCTGGGCTGTCTGCTGTTTTTTCTCCCTTGAAACATTTTATAAAGCCACTACTAGATCTCTTCAGCTGCCCGGCTATGTTACTTATTTAGGTATGTAACATGTGCCTTCCTAAGGATCCTAGCACTTATCCTAGTCCCAATGTACAAACACTGACACACGTTAACGATCACATCAGGTTATTGCAGAACGGCACGGCTAAGCATACAGAGATTATGGGCACACCAGAGAAAGAGCTGTGGCACTTCAGTGTACAGGTTTCTACCCATATGCATACTCTCTGAAAACCAAAAGAAGCATAAATGCAATTACTCATTCAGTACACAGTTTTAAAACAGTTTGTAAAGAATATACATACATATTTTGCCCAGATTAAGCAGGTATAGCAGCAGCTGAACCATTTTTGTCCGTGCTTTTCTGGAAATCATCTAGTGACATCTCATACTCTACTCAGTTTGTCCAAAAATGGATGAGCCTTCCTATTAAATCTAGTGGGCAATCTAATAAATGTCAAAAGGTTTATTTGGAAATAAATGGGGAAAACAATCTGATAACTATTTGACCAAATTAATTCTATGTCTATTTTTGTTTCTAGGATTTTCTTGATTTGCTTGGACAGAAAGAAAGTAGCAAGAATAAACACAACTGGAAACTGTTCTTGTGAGATACACTCTTCACTAGAGAGCTGTATAACTATTTGATCTTGGACCTAAAGGCAACCTTCACATCAAACAGGTAAATAGAGTTGCTTGGCTAGCAAATAAAAATACTTCTGCTTAATATCTAACATTTTTTCATTGGTTTTAATAGTCTAACAGAAATGGCTGAGATTTAAAATGACACTAAATTCTTTAACTCTGCTTCTGTGAGATAAAAATATCCTTTACTTTCTGAGCCTTTTCTTTCACTTATTTGATCCTGAAGAGAAGATACTGTAGATTTATGTGTTGTTTGTACTGCAGAGTGCAGCTGGTTTAGCTTTTCTGTCAGACCCCCAGGTTCCTGTCTTTATAATGACTTTTAAACGCACAGTGAGTTTGCCTAAACAAATCAAATTTGTATTACATTCTGGATCGAAAGGAAAGAAAAAAAACCACACACCAGAACAACAGCAACAAAAAATCAACCTCTCTCCACCTCCAGCGTCACCTTTAGAAGAGAGAAGATTTTATTTTAAATAGTGTAAAGAAGTCCTTTAGTCTAGTATGGGTAAAAAATTGGTTAAAAAAGGTGGCCCTGCCATGTAGGCTATTTAAATACTTATTAGAAAGCCAAAGGTACACATTGCCCTTATCAACAACAACAACAAAGTAAATAAAAAAATCCATATTGTTAAAGAGGAAACTGCAGGAGCTTATTTCCATGAAAAATTAATTTAGGGAAAGGAGAAGGAGAAAACAGGTGACAAAACAAATCCTAATAAATCTAGATGAATTTAAAGTAATATAAGATGAAAACAGGAAAGCTTAGGAGCAATATGAAGAACAATGACGAGATTTAAAGAAAAATAGTTACATAAATCAGAAATGAACTTGTTAAAGGATCCCAGAGACAGATGGAGTACCTGAGGCATAAAGAAGATGAGAAGGGAATGGCATGCAGTTAAGAGGGGTTTCTTGGCGTCACTAAGCAACAAGATGGCTGGTTGTCAGGTAACTGCTCTTTAAAATGGAAAAAAAAAAATAAACAAAGAAAATTATGATAGAGTCTGAACCAGTTTTGGGAAAAAATAATCTATTTAACTGTAACAAGTCATCAGCAGAAAAATGTATTCACCTACATCTGAAAGAATTGAAGAATGATGTGGTTGTGTCTGTTAACAAAATCAGCTATTATGAGAAAAGGCTGGGAGAAACAAAGTTTTGCAGTTACCACTGAATAGGTATTAGAATAGTTTATAACTAGGAGGATATGCTTCTGTGTCTGGTAAATTGATAAAACAATTAAATGAAAAATCATAAAATGATACAGTAGTCCTGATGAAACTTGGATAAAAAAACACAGGAAAATCGTATCTCCAAGCAACTTTTAGAGGGTGGCAAAATAGGACAAAGCGTAACTAGTGGACACATCCGATTTGGATTTTTATGGAGTCTCTGACACCAGGTGAGGCAATACACATAATACACACCTAGGTTTAATTTGGGCAGTTTAGGTTTCCCAATATTCTGTCAGGTTTCAGTGAAAAACAGATAAAAGTACAATTATGAGAGAAAAGTATTGACTACTTGTGTTAGCAACACGAGAGAAGAGAAAAACTGTAATTAACCTTTGAATGGGAGGGTGCCACCTCCTCCAAACATTCCTGTCCCCAGAGAATGAAACAAACCACCAAATCTGCCAGGATCCTTGCTCTGTCCTTCTACTGTGGAAATAAAGGTATCAGATACATCCCATCCTGCCCACACGTAACGATCTGTGTTGGACACTGGATAAGTTCATAATGCCCTGGCGAGTGCTTGAATTCAGGTGGACAGGACTTCACGTAGTGATGGAATGAGAGGGAGGCTAAAAACTGATTAAGAAGAGGGAAAACAACAATTACCCTAATCGTACCTTACTTTGAGTAATACTGACTATTTACTAATATTTTTTCCTCACAATTCATTTTTAAAAGATGAGTAGTACGAGAGCAGAAAGGAAGAATAAAATTTATTTGAAAAATATGGGCTTAATTCAGAGCTTGCTGAAGTCAGGGAAGGACTTCCAATGTCTTTAATGTGCTTTGGCTCAAGCCTTAATAGCGTAGAAAAGAAAACAATATAAACTCAAGTGGGATTTATATCCCTACTATAAATAATGTATGTAATCTCAATTACTGGAGACAGTATTTGTATATCTCTAATTTATCATTATTAAAGTGAGATTATGGCAGCTTTATGCGAGACAGAGGCAAATCTGGCTCATTACTGAAAGCAGTTCATTTACATTAACCGCTCAGGCACTTTCCTTCCCGTTTAAAACCTCAACCTTGCCACCCGGTGGCCAACGGGAATACAGCACACATGCAGAGCTGAAGTTCGCCTGAAACTAGACCGAAAACTAAAAATAAAGAGCACATACGATCCTTTTTAGTTTGTCATTTTCCCTTCAGACTTGAAATACAAATGCCAAATAGTCAAGGCACAAATCAAACCTAGAGGGACATTTGCTCTTCAACTCACGCTCACTGCTAGCGCTTGCTAAACCCGACAGCACCAAGGAAACAAACTTGGAAGGCATTTGCTCCATGTTTCACTCATTCCCTCTCGCCAGGGATATTTACACAGGTAACAGAAGGCAGCTGCTCACACAGGATGATAATGGCTGCAGTTGAGCTCACTTTAGTTTCAGTGGGCATCTCAGATGTTTGTGAAAATGGGCTTCGATCAGCAGAACTACCTGTAATTCTGCCCTTCGGGGTAAGTTTGGCCCAGCAGCTCAGGACAGAGTTCTACAGCCACATTGATCTGTCCCTGCTGTCAAGTATCAAAATGAAATTTGAAAATAAAATAGCTTCAGGTGTCCATACGGTCTTTAAGATAGAAAATAGCCACTTCGATGTATTAGCAAAGGCTCATGCATCATCACCACCATCATCAAAATAGCTACCCAGGGCTCTAGATGGCAATGGAAATCCATGGCTACAGACCTTAAAAGACAATTCCAGAGAAAATAATACTCTCTCCCTTAAAAAAGAAAATGGCAAATAAGACGCTTGGAGGTAACACGTCTGAAAACAGGCAATCATATGACAAATGACCACTCCAATAATTCTAGGAAAAAAATACTCCATCTATGTACACGAGGAAACAAAACCAAGCACATTTAATATATTGTTCCTTCAAAGACTAACTTGATGGTATAATAAGGTTTGTGTCACCTCTCTTACTTCAGCACTCTGTCTTTGTGAAAAATAATTTCTCTCCAGACTAATCCATGCAGGTTTAGTAAGAAGACCTTCCAACCTGGTCCATTGTGTCCCTCAGAAAAATGTTGCAGAGAATTGCCAGATTCTTTCTGACCAGGCACAAGAGAACCGACCATTAATTTTAAAAAGGTCGTGTCATCAGCTCTGGACATGTACACAGCCTGACTGGGTTCACTCTGTTTCCTCTTACAGCAGCTGGATGCACAGTTAACAAACCTTACATTTTGTATTTTTCACTGTATTTTTTTCAAGAAAGAATTTTTCCTTCCTGACAACTTCTTACTATTAACTTGACACACTTATTATTCAAAAAGACTGGTAAACTACAGACCCTAATTTATCCATTAAATATGCAAAGCAATAACGCAAGCTTCCCATTTGCCTTCTCTTTCCCCGAGACGTTAACCAAACTGGTTCACTCTCAGCAGCCATCTGATCCTTTTGCACTCCTGAAACTACCAACCAAAAGGAAATTAATGCCAACTGTGGAGGTGATTTTGTATTGACACTTTTCCAATAGAATCCAGACTTAGACCACCAACGGTTTCACAGGGGACATACACCCATCATCAGATGGTTGTAATTTTCCAACAGCAACTGTCCTGGGATGCATTCAAAACAGTAATAAAAGTTAAGAAATATTCTTTATTTCATCAGCAATTTTTACACCACCGATTCTTCAAGCTGGTGGTGCATTTTTAAGTGTACCAATATAAAACATCCTACTTGAAATGGTTACTTCAGTACAAGTATAGACCATAAATAAAATATAATCAACCTATCCAATATAAACTGATATCATTTTATAAATTATGTTAACCAACTTTATTTCCACCTACAGTATAGTTAGTTAATATTTCCTTTCATCCCATCAGCCAAAAGGCTAATCCTCACAGCAGCTGTTACTACTCCAGTACAGAATGAATGTGAATTTAACCTCCCCTGGATATAGCCTAATAAATTCTGTTGTTTTTCTAAGCACTCCTGTGAATTAAAATGGACATTGGCTTGCCATCCAAATTCGTGAACAGGTCTGAAGTGGCTTTTAGGCAAGTTGCCAAATAACTTCCCAATTCCCTTATAGGGTATAGCTCTCCCTCCAGAGATCTTCCAAGCAAGAACTGAAAAACATCATCTTCTCCATTTCCTCAAAATTATTTTTCATTTTCTTAGCATTATTGAAATAAATTATGCATGAAATTACATTAAAATAATATTAAGTGTTCATTTGCACTCTTCGGTTCTCAATGATTTCAACTTAATTGTAGCAATACAAATATGAGAAGAATATACCCTCCTGAAACCTTTCTGGCAACGCAAAGGCCAGGATATTGAACAGCTTGAATATAAAATTCAAACCCAGCACATTTGTTTGGATATTGAATAAGGCTGAGGAAAATAGGAATACTCCCCAGTACGATGAAGATCTATTATTAGAAACAAATACATTTTTCAGCTGATGCTTAACTTCATTGTAAGGAAGAATCAATATATGCTATAAAGTCTTCATTTTCTCCAAGACTTCAATCTCCATTTTCAAAAGTAATAGTTTAGACTTTGATTTGGCAAAGCAATGAATAACTCACTAAACTTTAAACCACTTGGAATTCTACAGAATTTAGGCACATTACTTGTGTTTCCCTATCTTCTCTCCTGGAGATGAAATATTTCCTGTTTCGACAGGAAGTCACCAGCCAGCTTGCATGGACGTGTGGCTTTGAACATTTTAAAGTTCAAAGCATTCAGGGCCCCTGTACAGAGACTTGCACGCTGGTAATAGGCTTGCTTTCTGTTTCACACACCTCAACCACAGTGGGTAAGACTGAAATTCACAACAGAAGAAACAGACCAGCTACAGAACGTATTATTACTTCAAGTAATAATAAACTTCCAACCCATTGAAATAGACTCAGCTATAAGAAGTCAGTTTTAATGAACTAACAGATCAGTTTCAACTGCATGCCTCCTCTTCACAGCCATTAGATCTGATCTGCCATATCTATTGGATAAAAAATTAGTTTTGGGTTTATGCTTGAACGCAGTTATTAGTTTTCCCTCTTTTACAAAAACGCTAAAGCTCCCTGAGCATGGGCAGACTGAATCCTCGCTATCAATGGCGGTGTCTTGGGAAGCTCGTGCGCTGAGGAGGCGCAGCAGTTTCCCTGGCAGCGCCTTCAGGCACGAACACTCACGATTCCCCTGCTGTGTCCTTCGGAGTTCCCCCAACGCACGGGCCAGGCAGAAAATCTACCGCCTCGCAACAGGACAGCCCGTTCAGTCAGCACGCAACCGACCCCGCTAAACCAGTGGCGAGGCACGCGAGGTGTTACATTTCGCACGAATTACCACAGCATTTCCCCGCTCGGCCGGAGCGGCCCCCAGGCAGGGCGGGCAGACTGCACCCACCGGCCGCCTCGCGCCTCCCCCAATCTCTGGGCAGGTGCAGTTCACGGGCGGTTTGATTGCGGCAGCGCGCGCGGAGCTCTCAGCTCTTCTCTTTCCCTGTGACTTTCTCTGCCCACTAAGCCGGGAAACCCGCCCGCCTGGAGCCCCGCTCCGCCCCTTTCCCGCCGCAGGGAGCGGGCGCTCTCCGCTGCTCCCGCCGCGGGCGTTCCCTGCCCTGGCAGGAGCGGCAGAACGGGCTCCTGCTCCGGCCCGGCTCTCACCTCCGCCTCAGCAGTGCTTTCGCAACGCAAACGCATCGGGAGCGGGATTTTGCCCCTTCTCTCCGGGCGGCCGGCCCGGGGGGCAGCATTTCGTTCTGACTGAGGCGGGACTCCATTTCCCGGCGTGCCTCGAGACGCCACGCGGCGCCCGCGGCGCGGGCAGGGGCGTGTGTAAGATGGCGGCGCTCGGCGCGCGGGGCTCGGCGGCGGTGCCCGCGCGGCTGTTGCGCGTGGCGCGAGCGCTGTGGGGCTGGCGCGCGCGGCGGGGGCTCGCGCAGGACGCGGGGCCCGCGGCCGGTACGTGACTCCCCCCGCCCGGGCGCGGCTCAGCCCGGTCGGCCGCCCACGCCCTTCGCGGGGGGCGCCGCAGCGCCCGGGGGTGGGAAGCGGGACGGGGCGGTTGTGCCGACGCGGGCCGGGGGGGGGGGGGGGGGGGGTGTGGAGGCGCGGGGGGCGCCCCGCCGCCTTGGCGTGAGGGGAGGGGGCGGCGTGGCCGGCGCCGTCCGCCCGCCCCGGTAACGGCGCGAACCCTCCCGCAGCAGGGGCCGCCGCGCCCGCCTTCGCGGATGAGGCGGTCCAGGACCTGCTCCGCAAAATGACGGGGCTCGACCTGCAGAAGGTGTTCAGGCCGGTGAAGAAGGAGCTGAAGCCGCCCACGTACAAGCTGATGACGGAGGCGCAGCTGCAGGAGGTAGGCTGCCCGGCGGCCCCGCTGCCCTCGGGGGGAAGGCTTGGCTTGAGCCCAAGGGCGGTAGCGGGCCGTTTCTGCTGCCGTTAATGCTGCCATTGGAAACGTTCCGGTTTCCTTCCTTTGTTTCGGGTGGTTTCCTATATTAGCGTAAATCAGTGTTTATTCACGTTAAATGGTCCCTTCTGTTTATCCAATTGTTCCTGATTTTTGTGGAATATAGAAGGAAATTGGGAACTTTTTTTTGTTCTTCTTGAATGGAAAGTCCTCTGTATTATCCCCTTTCCTTATGCTTCCTAATTGTGTTAAATGCTTTTTTCTGATGCTTAAATTGTAACCCTGGGAATCCTGTGACTGCCTTCTTGTCTGACTGTGGTCTAACTGTTTATGCTTTGGGGGAAATTTACTGTGGAAAAATACCTGAAATAAGCTTGGTGTTTGCAGTAATATATGTAGATTTCAGTTTTGGAACTTCTTCCACCGATTTGCCCAAGTTAGGGTAGTGGTGCATTGTTCACATGCCTTTCATCTACTTGGAGATTCAGTTAACATCTCACTTCTTCTCAACTGCAGAAATTGTATGTAAGCTTTCCAATAGGATGATTTTAATTGTAAAATTCAACTACTTTTTCTTTTTTAAGGCCACAAGAAAAGCCATTGAGGAAGCTAAAGAAAAACTAATTATGCCTCCTGTTTTGAATGAACGAGAGCCAATTGACGATGTCTTAGCAGAAGACAAATTCCTTGAAGGAACTGAAACTACAAAATATGTGTTTACAGATTTAACTTACTCCATTCCACATCGTGTAAGTAACAATATATGAATTTAATTTAAGACCTTTTCATTCTTAATTTCAAAATAAGCTTTAGGTTTTAATGAAACATAGTCGTAGCAGTCTGTAAAAAGGCTGAGGAGTTATAAATTCAGTCTGGTATAAAGCAACACAAAGACATGTATTTCTAAATGTTTGCTTCTAAATTGTAGTAATAAATTAATTCCAGTGCACAAAAGCAGGCATGGGGGGGGGGGGGAGAGCTGTGAGACAGTTAATTTAAAAGCATATGCTTGCTATTTGCTAGGAGTGCTGAGTTCTTCCATACTTCCTGGAAGCTTTCTGTGGAATTGGATTATTTAGTACTGTGCATAGACCAAAACATGGAGCTACTTCACAGTTGCAAAGATTTGGTGGAAGGCTGAGTAAATGATACATGAATTCATGGGAAAGCTGTGAAGAAACACTTGTCAAATAAAATTGTGGAGTATAGGAATAAAGATGACAACTAGATTTCTTTGTGTAATGAAACATCTAGATTGTCTTCCATTAATAAGAGGCTGGAAGAATCCTTAACAATAGTTATAATTCCAAGAAGTCTCCATGGTTCTAATGTGTATGTAGTGATGATCGAGTGAAATGAAGTGCCAAGGCTTCCATCTGTTACTCCATCTGAAAGCTCTGTCCAGGAACCTGCTATAGATTAGTCTTCCTCAATGTATTGAAAACTTCCTCTTTCCTGTCTGCAGCCTTGAATCAAATAGACTTGTGAACAAATTTAGATTTGTATATTATCGTAGAATCATGTTTGTTTTATTTATTTTTTGTTTTGTACTTGCCCTTACTTGATTCTAGCACCTACTTCTGAAATAAAAAAGTACAATACATTTCATTCTTAATTAGATATATGTTACTAAATGCATCAAATCAGGTCACAGGCAACACTAACTCCTTTCTCTGGGTATTAGTTATGCTCACTTTCTAAACAGAGCTGCAGGTTTCAGTGTAGGCACGTGCACAGTTATGTCATACAGTAAAATTAAGATGCAGATGTAGCACTTTGCAGGTACCAAGGGAGAAATGATGAATTTAGCACGTAGCAACAATCAGAAAGAAACTTGTGCTGTTAGCATGAGTTTAGGTATAGAGGGACTTTGCCAAACAACCTATTTTACAGTGGTTCTGGCTACAGAGAGAGAAGACTTAAGGAAATAACACTCTTTTTTTACCTTGTTTTCAGGAGCGTTTCATTGTAGTTAGAGAACCAAATGGCGTATTACGCAAAGCAACCTGGGAAGAACGAGACAGAATGATACAGATATTCTTCCCAAAAGAAGGGCGCAGAGTTATTCCCCCAGTGATATTCAAGGATGAACACCTTGTGGTACGAGCTTCCTGGTCTTGAAAACTGATAATTTCTACTTGTTTGTGCTCTGATAGCAAAACTGTGCTACCTAGACAGAGTAGCTCTGAATAAGCTTTTATGTTGTAAGCAGCTGTTCAAAACAGAATTTGAGCAGCTTATAATTGTAGCTTAATTAAAATACTTTCTATGAAGTCCCAGGTTGGGACTAGGTAAATCCTGGGTAGGTGTAAATATTCTGTCATACTATAAATCCAGATTTGTGAGGTATTGATGAAATGGTATGCTTAATCTGAAAATGTGCACAGGTGTTTCAAAAACCAAAACTCAAGAAACATTTAATGTTATCAAGACAGTTTCTGCACTTTTATCCATTTCATCTTGTGATTAAGGGGATACTCACTGAAGTGTTGCCCAGAACAGAAATACTGTGACTGCTGTTTTGAATTTGGATAGTTGGAATGGTGCAATACAGAATCTGTTCCTGAATTTGAACTGTTGTTTTAGACTGTGTTCAAGCAAGACCGTCACGAGGATATCCTTAACATGTGCATTGCTCAGTTTGAGCCAGATTCAGCTGACTATATCAGAGTGAGTTCACTTTTCATTTTTCTATTAAAAACATTAATATTAGTGAGGAACTTTAGGGTTGTTTGTAGATGTAAGTATTACCTGATGCTCCAAGTTGTTCATACGTGTTCTTCCCCCGCCCCGCCCCCCATGTAGATTACTTACTGGTGCAATGAGCTTTTTTTTTTTTGAATCACTGAGAACATAACTTGTTGGACAATTTTTCAAGTACGTTTTCTTCCAAGTAAAATTTCACCTCTTTGCTCTAGCATTTTTCTCTTTAAAGAATAGATTACAACTTGACAGCAGTGAAAGGAAGGTTCAGAGGTTACGTCCCTCCCTCCCCAAATTTTCAATATGTAGTTAGTATTTAGCTTTCTCTCAACATAAATATGTTTATGCTAAAGTAATAAAAACTGGGTTATCCCAGTTTTACCTTGAATTATAACACATAGAAAGCTTTAACGTAGCATGGTTCAGCCTGTGGCTTAGTCTAGCACTTTAGGGAGGTCTGAAAATAGATTAAAAACTTGAAGTGAGAGGTAGAGGGGAGAAGCTGTCATCAAGCTCGTTATGCTGATGAAAACAAAACCCTCTCGTCTACAGGTTCATCATCGGACATACGATGACATTGAGAAACATGCCAAATATGATCTGCTCCGTTCAACAAGACACTTTGGAGGAATGGTGTGGTACCTAGTGAACAGAAAGAAAACGGATGGCTTACTAATAGATATGATCCACAGAGATTTGTAAGTGGTGTTTGTCACTTATTAATTCTGCTTAGCTAAACAAACAGAAAACAAGGGCCATTGTTTGAAAATAAAACCAGTATTTCTTTAAGACATGTAAAAGTTTTCATTTGCATGAAATTTTAGGCTAGCTGTAACTTTCAGCTATATAGATGCTCAATGGAAGCACCAACTACAGTCCATGGAGTTACAGGTTATTAAACTAGCTTGCTGCAAAAATTAGCCTTTTGTAGTTTTTGGGTTTTTATTTTTGTTTCCCATGTAATTGTCAGCACACTACCAGCTCTGGGCAGTGCTGATCTTAAACCCTAACAATTTTATACTACTGAGCTCAATTGGAACTTTTACAATTGACACACTCTGGGTTTTACAGCAATCCCTAGGTAGCTTAGGAACAGATAGATACACTTTCTGTTTAAACTTATGGATTTCTGTAAAATATGCAGCTAAACTTATTCAGAATTCCCTGAAGCAAACCCTATTTAATTATTCAAATTAGAACTCCAAGTTGCAGGGATGGTGGCATTCATTTCCTACTGTTGAAGTTAAGAACTTTCAACGGGTGATCACATCTTACTTTTAAACCTGAGGATGTGAAGAAATACGGGGTAGCTCCAGTTTTGGAATCAAATTGGTAAAGGGAAAAATACAAATATGGATGATTTAAACTATAAGAGTTTGGAGCATCTTTACCTGGCATCATAAAGATGCTTTACTTAGCATCTTTACACCCACTTTTAGCTTATGTTTACATTTATGTAAAACACTTGTTCCAGTTTTAAATTCAGCTGAGGGCTAGGTGTCACAAGATTTTTAACACTACCTCTGTAAAAGATGCTAATTACTGCAGTTGGTGTTAGAAAGTTGCCCTTTGTAACAGTTGTTCCATTAAATACTTGTTACTGGGTAATTAATTGTATTTTACAGAGAGATTTCAGCTTTATTACTGCTGAGCAGGACATCAGGCTTAAACTGCAATATTGATAAACTTACGTACCTTACCTGGTGCACCTTGGTGTTCATGTACTTCTGGTCTTCCTTCTCACTGCCACAGATGATGGGATGCTTGTTCAGCTGTATATTCTAATGACTGTATACTCAGTGAAAGCAGAAGTTTATGAAAGCCTGTGGTGTGCAAAGTACACCACCAAGTACTCTTTCTCTGAATAGTAAGAGAAAGTAATTGCTACAAATGGTCTTTTATTTGTTTAGGCTGGATGATGCTACAAGTTTAATTACATTGTATCATATGCTTCATCCGGAATGTCCATCAGCAAAAGAAGCTAAAGAAGGGAAACTTCAAGGAGTTGATCTGATCAAGGTATGCTTTTCTGCTTTAAGGCTACTTAACTACAGGAGAGAAAGCTTTTGAACAGCAGCAGCCTATTTAGTAGTCTTTCTCCTTAAGAAGCAGATACTTAACTACAACTGTTGTGCATGCCAAGTTGGTGTTTGTTTTGTTTTGTTTTTTTTTTTAAACTATATATAGCTGCACCAGCATTTCAGTTGTAGCTGGCTGATGTACCACTAGAATGATGAAATCTCATTATGCAACTATGCTCTTAACTTTAACTTAATCTCTCTCCTGCCATGTTTGCAGGTATTTGTGAAAACTGAGTCACAGAAAGAAGGCTACATACAACTGGCCCTCCAGGCTTATGAAGAAGCAATGGCTACTTCTACTGCCTCATGAAATAAACCTTAGTTCATCTTAAGTTTTAAGTCTGTTTATAAAATGTTCTCTGTACAGGATTCTACAATAAATACTATAAACAACTGACCGTTCTAGAAATTTTTTTACTAAAATGTGTAATAAACACTATAGCAGTTTTTTATTTTCAAAAATTCTGAAAGTCATCATGACTTTTATTTTGATGTGACAATATACTCTGAATTGAATTCCTTGACTGTTGCATCTAGAATCTAAAGAATTGCCCACAATTCATTTTACTTACTGAAGTATGTGCTTCATTTAGGAAAGTGTGTATCACCACGTGTCCCTTAAGACATATTACTGTTCTGTTAGATCTTTTCGCTGTAAGTGTTGTCTGGAAGAGTAACTGAGCTACTGATTATTAACAGGTACAAGCTGAATAGCACAGTGAAAAAGTAACCATATACTTAAGTGTACATGCTAAGAAGAGCCAGGTTAAAATGTGAATACTTGGCTACTCTGCTCCTGTGTCAAATACCTGCAAAACACACTATCGCCACTGAGTTAAGAATAGCAGAATTACTTATAAATGGAGAAATGAGGAATAGAATGTTTAAAAGGGTTTATTGAATTGCTTGATAAATGAAAACATTTTTTAGTATGCAGTGGATCAGTCCTACATACTGAATTTCAACATACTGGAAGCTTATTTTATACAGTTCCTGGGTCTACCCTTCTTTCTACATGTACATGGTCCACTTGCAGTATAAAAATCAAGTTAACTTGGAGCACATAGTCCACAGAAATTCATTCCTTTGTTTGGAGTAATTGATTTGGTCATCTAAAAAGTATGTTCACTCATCTAAGATCTCCTCATCTAGATTGATATCCGTGGTATCAATATCCTCCAGATCCAAGTTATCCAAGTCATCTTCCAAGTCCAGCAGTGTCTAGGAAAAGAAAAGACAAGATTAAGGAGATACTAACCTGGCTGTGTGCTAGCCATCTTACATCATGTTTGATTCTGGATGATGTATTTGCGCATTCCACAGTCAGGTGGAACATAAAAGTTAAAATGCTGCATCTCTGAGTTGCAACTTTTTACCATGTTGTGACCAACTGTGTTTGGACTTCACCCTTCGTTCCTTGTAAATCTACAAGGCTGTTGGAACTGGTCTATACCACTGTGTACAGTTTCTGCATATAACAGGAAGGGATCCATACACTGTACTGGTCCTAATAGGTCTATTAATATAGAAAGTGATATTTTCCAGAAGCTTGGTTTCATCATGTTATTAACTGAAGTCTTTAACGTAAATTAATTTAAAACTTGTACTTCTCTTCATAAAAACTATTTCAGTACCTTTTGATCTCTCGTTGGAAGAAGATCAGAATTCTGCAAAACTGTCTTCATTACTTCTGGTTTAGGAGATGGAACTGGTTCTTCAACCTTCTGCTAATGAAAAAGAGATTCCTTAAGTTCTTTCGATTTTAAATTCTTTCAACAAAAGCAAGTAAAATAGCAGCAGACCTATAATCCCCCTCTCCCAGTGGTTCTCTTTCAAAGTTTCCCCTCAATAACTCTTAAACCAAATCTTCACAGCCAGTTAGTGTTCTGGTCTTCACTCCACTGGAGACTACTGTTTAGCTGCCCAGTTTATTTAAAGCGGTTGATGATGGAACAGTTACAATGAAAACAGTGTTCAGAAAGTATCAGTTCATTTCAAATACTGAAGTGCTGGTCATTAAGTGATTTTCAAGGTCCTCAGCAGGAAAGAGACCAGGTTAATTGACACTATCACAGAAGTTTTGGCAAGTACTCTTGCTGGGCTTTGTGTTCTGTATTCTGTAACGGCTTCACACTTGTCCTTCTCTCTTTGCTGCTGCACAGGTTTTATATTAAGATAATTCATCAGTTAACACCATTACTGAAGCAATGGTACTGTTCTGTTAATCATATTTAGATTAATTATATAACTATCTCCTACAAAACTTCCCATATTAAACAACAGTTGTCTGTCACTGAAGGACTTCGATGCAATCTGTAACTGAATGTGAAGATATGCTCCTAACTAACATCAGTGATCTTGTTTTCAGTTTCTAATGCAAGCTAGAAATTACATCGCAAAGGTTATCTTCTTTAAAAAATGTGCATACAAGTTTGATTTTGTTTTAATGTTACTTGCTTTGATACACAAGAAACAAATAGTCACTAAAGCTACTTGAAAGCAAGCCAACTTTTCTGAACTGTAAATGAGGGCAGTGCAATTCCTACAAGGAAAAATCACAGAAACAGAATGGACAGTTGACTTTGTCTCTACTTCAGTTTTCACTGCAGTTTTTATAAGTTTGTGGCATCAAAGAGCTGTGCCAACATGACTGTCTTTAAGAAACTCTCATGTTCTGATATTCATGTTCAAATGTGAAGCATATTTGACATGAGCAAGGATTAGAAGTTGTCATCTTCTATTTAAGCTCCAAAAAGCATTTTAAGTGTTCCTTTCAATCTGTGTACTTATACCTTATATTTAAGTCATGTGTTTTCTGCATAATACTTGGACAACTGAGGTGGTAAAAAAAATTAGTGAGAGTTACTTTAGATATTGATTAGAAGATATTTTCAAATAATTGAGCAGGATTCCTAGTCAGTTAGTTATGGAATAGTCTTATTCCATAAGCATGCACACTAGCAAAGAATATAAAGCATTTTTAATTACTGTAACATGCAAGAGTTTCCAAGTTTCAACTATTGAGCTTTTAGAAAACTAGCAGCTGTTGAGATAGTGTTTGTTTGTATGTGCAATTGAAACTGTTTTTCTCCAGGATGAATTCAATGCTAAGACTCTTCAATTACTCACATACACTAAAAAAAGATAACCCAAAACAAGTAACCACACAAAAGAGAATTTCACAGTCAAGAAGTCATTAGTAGTTACAGAAGTAGATTAAGAAGAGTCTGAGGCAAAAGAACACAGAACTCGGCTGCAGTGCTTACAATCAAGCCAGTAAGAGCAGTAATTTATCTGTTACTGGTGAATTACTGTCCAGAGTAGATGTTCCCATATAATAGTGAAGTTACCTCTTTCTTAGAATTCATCATTTAGTATTAACACTGACCTGAGGTGCCATTACTCCAGAAGGCTCAAAGCCTTTTGCTTCTTCAAGTAAGTTTCTTTCTTCGTTTGGCTAAAATTAAAAAAAAAAAAAAAACCCAACAAAATGTATGTTAATGGAATGCTTAAGTGGTTGTGCTGACTTGCTTAGAGCTGAATTTATACAGCACCGAATGTTTTTCCTCTAGAGACAATAAGAGCTCCCACTCCTTACTTACAGTGACAAGGGGGTATTCCCTGGCTGGCCGCAAGTCAGCAAGACTTTGTTTAACATATTCTTCAGCAACAAAAGCTTCCTTTAATCCAGGGAAAAGATTTTCATACTCTGTAGGATCAGCAAGGGACTCAGCAGCTTTTTGATTGACTTTAGAGAGGTTCTCCCGCCACAGTTTAACAACCCTGGAGATGCAAACTGTATCTGTTACATACAGCTAATTTTGACAACGCTATTCATGCACTGCATATGCTTTCAAGTTACCTTGAAACTTGGCTTGGCAAGTATGTCCGTGCAAGAAAAGCAGCTTCTGGGAGACGCCCAGTTTTAATCAGGAGTTCCAAACATGAATCGAGCCTGAAAGAAATTTAAAATGGAATTTTAACCAGTAAATTTTTGCACTAGGTTAGCTGTATATTATATTCCATTCAAGTGCTTTAATGTCAGATTGCAAAAGTAGCAGCCACATAAAATAGAATTAGATTTTCTGAAAAGGCACATTCTACAATCTTTCTCCATGAAGTTTTAAGTTCGCTGTAGTTAACCCTTTGAAGAACCCGAGGTTCTTGGCATTTCAGAAAGCAGAACAGAACAAAGTGAATCTCTTGCTACTTACTTTCCTTGCAGGAAGTAGCTCATAAATGCAACATTGTTCTTGCCGTCTTTTTCTGCTCCTTCAGCTAACTTGTTCACCATGTTAGCATTTCCTGAAGCTGTAGCCAGGAGCAGCAGTCCTCCGTAGTCTTGTGCATGGTGGAGACACTCCTGGGCTAAACCAAACTGGCATTTACTAATGGCAAGCTCAGCAAGTTGCTTCCATTTCTGTTCTGACTAATGGTTCAAAAAGAGAAGGAAAGAAAAACAATATCAAAAAATAACCTTCAAAAAATGAACAGCATTTTAAGATTTTCAAAGCATTCAATATAGAAATGTAAATTTATTTGTGAAGGTATTGTATTCCATCATTACACTTGTCTTCCCTTTGAGATACTGTAACTACTGCAGCTTCACAGAATGACGCAATGAGTGTTGTAATGCAGATCATTACACAGCTATACCATTACATAAACTAAACAGTTTTTCATTAAACATGGAGGGAGGAGATTGAAATAACTTTGGAAATTTGAACAGTAACAGTCTCTTAAAGAAAGTTCCCAAGTTAACCTTCAGAATGAAAGGCATTTGTGTCTGTAACTAAGTTAACATTCCTCATCGCTAACTTCATTATTTTACAACAGGAACTGAGATCAATTCTCTGAATAACAGCTATGGGATAACAGATTTATTCTCTGAATAAATCACTGCCTGTCAGTCTTCCTAGTGTATCAGTCCAGGTTGGCCAAGACTTGAACAACAGCCCAGAGGCTTCAGTCCTGCCATTTCTCCTCACTGTTAAATACTGAAGATTAAGGCTTAGTTCTTGGTTCGAGTTTTGTCTTCTCCAGGAGTTCCTGTAGCTTTCTGAGCAGACAACATTCTTCTATCCCCATCCTACAGCTTAGATTCCTTTTAGAATTCCTTAGAATTACAGGCAAAAGAGCTTCATCAACCAAGTTGGAGGCATTTATATAGTGTTCAGAGAGCTGTGCTGCATCCCCACATACCACCGTATTTTCTTACAGGGCCTCTTAGCTTCATGTTAATACTTGGAATTAGTATGAATCACCAAAAATTACATGTTTACCTCTGCTTCCACTGCAAGCTGATATGCTATTTTTAATTCTCCAAGTTGAAGGGCAAGTTCAAAACGATGCTCTGGATCCGTAGATACTGCAAGAGCTTGTTGTTTGAAGCCCTAAAATAAAAATCCGGAAGTAAGACTGATCTGCCAGGCCAAACAGCATCCTAGATGTTCCAACAAAAACCCTCTGAACAGAAAGTTACCATATTCTTAAATAAATACGGATGATTAACAAGAGTTTATGCTTACAGCTAACGTGACTGGGTTTTGTTTAGCAAATTCAATTAGAAATGTGCGTAAACTGATTTACTGAGTTTTTTAAAACTAAGTAGTTTTCTTGCCTGTTTTTCAAGAAAGTGTGCAACTCTGGTTCTCTGTTCTTTTGGAATTGTGGGAAGAACTTTGTCAGCCATACTGAAATCTCTTCTCATCACAGCAGTTTGATATTCAAGCACTGAGACCAGCAGAGAGTAGCTAACAATGTTTAGCTCCTTATCACCCAAATAAAGTCGGTTGTCCTTAGGGATATACCCCAAGAGATACATTGTCCTGAAACAAAACACAGAATATTCATCTTCAATTAATCCACTACCAAATAGTTGATTAAAAAAAAAAAAGTCCAATAGTTCTTATGGTAGCAAGAACACTCACATGAAAGATTCTCCTTTTACTCTATGTACACTTTCACATAATGCTGTTTATTCCCTCCGAGATTACATCACTGCCTCAGAACATACCTTAGCATGATATGTAAGAAAAAGTAGTAATGCACAGCAAGCAGGTGACAAAGTTCACCTTGTCCTAACTTCATTGAAAGGACCTTTGACACTTGCTTATAACCCAACACAGCAGCTTACCTGTCTAAATGGGCAATAGTGACAATTTCTCCTCCAACATAGTAGTTGAGTCTGTTCACAGAACTGGTGTAAATAAAGCAGTCTCCTACCCACAAACCAGTTTTCACAATCTCCTGAATCTCACCAAGAACCTGCCAATTAAGTTTGACTTAATTAGATACATAAAAAGGTACTTTTAGATAGTAGTAAGACGATTGCATTTTCAAATTAAATTTAATATTCTGTACTTAAGTAAATAGTTGAGCAAGTTGCAAAAATAAGTTTAGATACATATCGGAATTACTTAAATAATGCTTTTAATTTTACAAAAATGCTGTAGCATATGAAATCTCTGCCTTAATTCTTAACTAAAACCAATTATAAATCTAGGAAACAGGCACCAAACTACGCATTAAGCAAGATAATCTTGAAAATTGCAGAAAAAGTTTAAGCTAGGTAAACATACTACCCAAATGTGTGTTTTAAAAATAACCTCTTTAACTATGAGAATAGTAAAAAGTTGTATGAAGAGAAATGTAGGGATTGAGGTCTGTCAAGCTGGGATTCAAACAAGGATACACTGCCCAGGGAACCCAAATAAAATAATTTAAGAGTGTTCCTCAGGCAGATGTATACGGTGTGGTACTCAGTGTTCTGGGAACTAAAATTTAACAGGACTACATAAAGGACTAAGTTTGCTATATAGAGTATATACACTTGCTGCAAAGATTTCTAATCCTACTCCATCCTTTAAATAGAAGGTACCTCAAAAGCATCTTCAATTCCATCTTCAGTGACGCCTTCATGTGTTTCTTGGGCTGCTGCAACTTTTTCTGATAGGTATTTCAGAATGAAGAATGACTCTTCCGTAGCAATGCAGACAAGCTCGCCCGAGTCAGACCAGAAAATCTGTATCATCAAAACCAGTAGCAGCACTGTTTTAGAGACCCCAGGTTAAGAAAGGAGGATGTATAAATTAATGTTAGAACATACTAACTCTAACAGAAGCTTTAGGATCTGAGAAGCCAACATACACAGGATTTTTTTCCCCCCTTCTGCTACAAGACTGAGATAAACTTAAGTTATTACTCCGAGTGACAGCTTGGCTTCATTCAAGAAAATGAGTAGTCTAGTAAAAAATTAAATCAGTAAAGATCAGATGGGTAAACATCTCCAGTCTCATCTAGAAACTTACGTGCTTGGGCTGAATTTCAATTCTGCGAATCAATTCTGTGTTTTCCCAATCATAGAATGCCAAACCATTTACAGATCTGACTCCCAACAGAAAGCCACCGTAGATGCCTGCAAGAAAACATAGGTGGAAGAAATCCACATTGTGCAAAAAACACACCAACATACCTATTTCCAAAGTAAATACTTACCTTCTGCTCCAAAATCAGGTTTGAATGACTTCTTCTCTTTGAAATTTTTAAATATCTTTACAACGCTGTTGCTCTCCCTGATTGCGTATCTAAACAAAGATTGCATTGTAGAAAAAATAAAAATTACTCAGCTTCCAAAGCCACAAATTACTGAAATTGTAAGCTGCTACAAAACATCTGCATTTGATTTATCTTCAAAAATTAGCAGAGTTCTACAAATGGAAAGATTTAAAGCAGGACAGTTACTGAAAGTTCATTATCTAAAACCAGACGTTTTAGTCTTGAGGCCAGTTTACCATTTGTACAGCCTTAAAACTAGCAGCAAATTTAAGTTCATACAAAGGAAAAAAATCTATAGCACTTACTCTGAAGAATCATGCGCCCATACAAACTCCTGAGCAGAACCAAAGCTCTTGTTTCTCAAAGCCATAGCTGTGTAGATTATGTATTCACCATCACCACACACTACCACAAACCTAGAGCAGGAGAAGGATGCATTTGTCAGACATCTGTGTTCAGTTCCGTAGGCATCATCAAGCACACAAATTATGGGAAAAGTTAAAGGCCCCTAGCCCAATATAATCACTACAAATACAGACAGAATAAGAGCTTTGTAAAGTCAAAAACCACCACAGAACTGGGTTTTTCTCTGCATCATGTTGCTAGCTACTTGCTATTCCCTCTTCCTTCTGGTCTCCAATGAGCAGCTCTTGTACCTTGTATCCGTTTACCTTTCTTTTAATTTAGCTTATCTGTTAACAAAGAACTGAAGAACAGTGACAAAACAATGCCATTTGCTGCTATTACCTCATATATTTTGTTTGTATACTTCTTCCCCTACCTAAAAAGTCCAACTTGTCTGTTGAAGCTGTGAGGTCTTACACATGAAGCCCATCTATTACTCTGATTTTATAACACCTGGCTCTGATACACCTCTGCCAGCCACCAGCACTCATACAACTAATTTTTTTCCACTCAAAAAGTTTTCCAATATAAAATAAAAAAAAACAACAGAGAAATCAGAAGTGTTTAAGTATTTTGTTCTAAAATCTATTACCGTCCGTTAGGGTTGTGCTGAATTGTCTGAGGATAGATTTCACAGCTCCCCATATCCTTTACAGCCAGTGGCAATCTTTCTCCATCTTTGATTTCAGCATCTCCCATAGCTTTCAAGTTAGCCTGTTGGACTTCTGAATGTTTAGCCCAAATAATTTTTCCATTTGCATCCATGGACATGGCAGGTTCTTCACGACCAAGCTAGGAAGTGTAGCATAAGAATTTAGCAGATGGAGAAAATACATTCTTGATTTTCTTTTCAGTTGAATATTTCTAGTGAAATACCCTGGCTCTGCCTAAAAATGCCAATTCAAATGCCAAGTTTTCATTATTTTACATATTATCACAGAATCAGAAATCAGTTGCTCTGTACACAGGACAGAGATGAATCACCATTTCTCATTTCAAATCATTAATTGTACCTTAACAATAATGCTGCCTTCATCATATCCCAAAGCCACGTTATTGGATCCTCTTAAACTGGCCACACACCACACTCTCTCCATACCGTAGTTGAGGGTACTTTCCAGGCGGTAAGTGCTTGAGTGCCAAATGCGCACAGTTCCTAGAGGGAAAAAGAAAGTGATACATGCCTTTTATCTCTTCTTTCAATGTGAGGGCAGGAGGTGTGTGAGCACCTCAAAAGAAGAGCTCTCCTGTAAGTTCTTCCCCTGTCCTTTATATATCAGAAAACACAAAATTACCATCTTCCGAGCCTGTGATAATAATAGGCAACTCAGGATGGAAGCTGACACACGACACATTCTGAGCATGTCCTTCCAGTGTTTGCACACATGTTTTATTCTGAAAAAAAAAGAGTCAGAAGTACAGGTAGAGATAATAAACACATTGCCACATTTCTACCTTAATTTCTTAAAAAAATCTCCTCCCAAATCCAAAGTTTATCTGAAAACATATTTCTCTACATTTCTTTCAGTAATATTTATTTCCAAGATGCTCAAACAACTGTATTAGACATATTAAAAACTATGGTTGTATTGACCTAAATTTCTCCTCCTCAGACAAAAAAAAAATATTTATTTCCCTTGACATAGTTGTTTTCCTCTATTTTCAGATGGGTTTCTGCCTAGAAGGTACACTCTCTCAGAGCTAGGCAGCATAATAGATTAAAACAAGATGGAAAGCTGAGTTCACTGAAAAAAAATCAGAGCAAATCATCTATCTGAATCTAATCACAGGTGAAGACCAATCTAATATTGTCTTTAAGAATGTTCATTCACACAGTTGTGAAAGAAAAGCCTACTCTGCTTGAGACAACTAAGAACAGACTACGTAACTGATGTGTACAACTGCACGTGGTGGCAAAATTTCAAGCACTGTAATGTAACAGCCATTACTGCAGTGCATACTCAAATTAACAGTGTTAGTTTTAGCTTCTGAGTTTAGATTTACTCTAGGGCAATATGCCTTAACAACCAGGAAGTGCTATCTTAACAAGTTTTATCTTGCCCTTCTGGCCATTCATACTTGCACGCAGGACGAATTCTTGAGCTCTTGGTTCCAGCAATAGTCCCTGGACTCAAACTCTCTCTTTCCTATAGAGCATTCAAACAAGTCATCTCATGACCTCTGCAAATGGTCAAATACGAGCACATGTGCCTGTGTAAATGTGCACAGGATGAAAAAGGAGTGAAGCAAGGGAATAAATAAGAAAAAGAAATGAATGACAAGTGGAAGGATGGAAAGAGTTGATACATTAAGAATATTTACATTTGAACAAAGAAGAGGAGCACCTCAATCCACAAAAAAGTCCAAAATGCAGGGATTACTAAAAGAAAAAACCCTAATGCTAATATAAACCTTCTGTCAAATTTAATTCTACAAACTAACTCTGAGGTTATTTAAATTCACAGCAGGTCTTCACAGGAGTTAACAAAATCTTTGTTTTTTTTTTCGTGAAAAACACGTTTTGAAATATTTCCCCCCTCCTTCCTTCTTTCCAAGGAAAAAGGAGGGAAATCTGTGTATTCGAGTCCTCTCCCTCTTTTTCTGTTTCTTTACTAATAGTTTTGCTATGGCAGTCTGCACAAGTTTATGAAGAGTTGAACACATACCTGGTAGTCCCAAATCTTAACTAAGCGGTCATCTGCACCTGAAATCAGATACGGCTTGTCTCCTCCACTGTAATAGTCAATGCAGTTTACTCCTTTCTCATGGCCTTCCAAAGTAAAGTTGGGTGAAGAAGAGCCAAGCTGCCACACCTACCCAGAAAAAAACAAAAACAAAGCAAAACCACAACTGCATGTAGTTATTTATCTTTTGCATCCAAGTCAACCTTGCCAAACACAATAGGTACTCAGATGTACAACTCCAAAAATACAGAAGATGAGATTTGAAAGATACATTTATTTTTTTTAGGTGAAGAACCTGAACAATTGCTTATCAAACTACCAACTCCCCACCATTAAACAGAAATAACATACTGAGTTGCACACACTGGGTTGGCACCTCAAAACAATGGGAGCTGGTTTATTTAAACTTTTTTTTGAGGACATAAAACCATACATGACACTGTTTTTAAGAAATATGTTTATGAAATCAAATTATAGACCTAGAATAAGCAATCAACTGTGTGTACATACACAAGTCACCTCCAACAGTGTCCTCAATTTTATTTTTTTCAGTTACACTAGATGAATGACAAATCTCATGCTAAATAAGGACTCCAAATAATCAAGTCTAGTTGTAGGTATACTATTTTCCCGTGATCACCACATCAAATCAACATTTATATAGACTTAATCTCAATGTCTGAGGACATATGAAATCAAAACTGGCTTTTTCAGCCAATATACTGATAATTTATAGGGAATGTGAGGAAGTCTCACTGCTGAGATGGCTGTAAATCTGTAGTCCAAGATATTTAGTAATAGTTTCACAGCAAATAAGACTCATCACAGTTTACTATGAAAAGGTTGACGATATCTTTGGAACAATTCAAGTGACAGACAGACAAGGACATGAAAATAATGGGAGAAATGCCCTTACTGGGGTGAGATTTTTCGTTTTGTTTTGGTCTTGTGGGTTGTGTGGTTTTGTTTTTTTTTCCTCTGATGTACACAGTTAAAAGCTTTACCCAGTATCTACGTTTCAATTCTCCCAAACTACTCATTGACAGCATAACCATTACCCCTCCCCAATATATCAGTGTAATCCAAATGGAAATGCAGCACTTAAAGTCTAGAGAACCACGTATCAACTATCAGAGGTGACAGGTAATCTTGTAAATTTACCAAATTACTTAGTAGGTGCATAGTAATTCAATCAACGTTCAGGTCTTTGTTCAATAAAAACTCTATTATAGCACTTGCTTTTAAGAATTCTGACCCATTGTCCATATAGTATTATTGGTTTGTGTATTCTGTCTGATTATTACTTAAGGACCACCCTCCCTGCCCTCCCCAAGTACAGTTTCTCTACCTTGATCGTCCTATCCAAAGAGGCACTGGCAAACTGATTATTGTCTTTTGGGTTTATGACAATCTGCATGACGTAATGGGTGTGTCCTTCAAACACCTGAGAACAAGACCACTTTTTATCCCAGTCCCAGAGTTTAATAAGCATGTCATCTGAAAAAAAAAAAACAACAACCAAAAAAACCAAGCTTCAGTTAGTTTAATACATTCTGAGACCTACCTTCTTAAACTAACTTCAAGTTAAAGGCTCATTCATCCCTTCTCCTTGAAAGGAGGCACTGATAATACTCAATATATTTGTCATCTGTAAGATTACCAGCCCTTCCTTGCAGAAAGACCACAGGGAGTACAAATTTCTCAAAAAGACTGTCCAGTAAAAGTCATAAAAGTAAGAAAGAAATTAGTCTGCCCACCTCAGCTAAATATTCTGTTCAGACCACACATCTGTCTTAAAAAGGGAGATAAGAATTGATATTACGGTATTGAATTATTCATCTTAAAATATTGGGCAGGTATTAAGAAGTTGGGCCTGTGCTTTCTTCAGCAGCATCTACTCTGGTAAGCACTAAGGAACGGGCAGCAGAGACAATCAAGGTGGCTTCCTAGTACCTTTATTTCAAGTGTAAGCATCTTCACTTCAACAGGAAAACACAGAGAAACATACGGTACTTCTGACTCAAGAGGCCCTCTGCATTCTTGCAGTCTGACTGCATTAGTAAGGTTTCCAGGAATGAAAAGGACTGAGGAGCACAATGTAGATGTTCTTCGGCAAGATCTGTTGGGATACTGTGAACTGCCAATCCTGAGTAAGATAGATTGCCCCAAACAACACAGAACTCAGTAGTATTTTGGGGAAAAAAAAACCACATGAGTGTCATCTGTTGCTTCAAGTCAGATTACCAGCTGAAAACATATTCCAAAAAATTATGGTGGTTTTTTTTTGTTTTGTTTTGCTTTTTTTAAAACAAAACAAAACAACTCAACTAACTTCAGCATGGCAAACTCAAACAACAGCTAATTAGTACATATATTAACTTTTCCTCCAGCAGATATTAAGTAACAAGGTTCCTTGGTCTTCTCTGACAAGAACAATAATATAAGCTATTATATTTTAAATTGCAAGTATGGTTGATACTCCTTTAAAACAAATGAATGCACATGGCAAAGAAATACCATCAAGTGGCAACTGTCATGTTGGCTACTTGCTCAAGGATTCCTGTTTCAGCAGAAAAAGGAAAAAACATGCAATCCTTCAGCAGACAGAAAACAGAAGTCTAAAAATAGCTGGTTAACAAATATAAAAATGTATTGAAAGAACTCTTACCGCTGCTCGTCAGTATGAAAGGTTGTGTGGGATGCACAGCAATACAGCGAATGTAATCTGAATGTGCTTCAAACATGTGAACTCGTTCCAAGGTGTTGTAATTAAACACTCTAATTTGCATGTCATCCTAGGGAAGAGTTGAAAAGTAAACATTAAAATAGGACTCTCTGTTGTAATACACCTTATATTCAATGCAGGGTAGCCACAAAAAAAACCCAAAACAAACATTCCACCACTGAAGAGACTCTAACAACACAACGTTTAAGAAAACTATTTTCTGTACATCTCTATAAATAGATACAAATTCCAATCTGATTCAGACATTTCTAAATTAACCAATCCTATTCCAAGGCATTTATAAAAGGAAGAAAACCAACTAAAACTTAATTTTAAAAAGTCATGTTTAAAATAATATTTGGATTTAAAGTTAAGGGAAGCACAAAAATGCTTTGAAAATCGTTAATGCTGTGTATGAAAATGAAAAGCAAGGTTCTCCAACATCAGGTTTACAATGACGTTAATGTTGTGGGGTCAGGAGGAAAGAAATTGTTCCTCTAATCAACTGGAAAGGTGATTTTAACTTGATTTTTTAAAATTGAAGAGTGGAGGTTTTGTTGGGTTCTTTTTTTGGGAGGGGGGTGCAGTGGGGAGATATCTTTATTTCAGATACAATATTCTTAAAAGAAATATTCCCAAATCTTGCAAAAAAAATAAAAGATCCAAAAGAAAACAATTTTGAAGAACTATCTGACAAGGAATAAACTATCAGGTAAAGCTTTCATAAGTGATCATAACTCACACGGCCATCAGAGTAAATGAAACTTAGGTGCTGTGATAAACTCTACACTACTTGTTTCTTTCAAAAGCATTTACTTTTCCACTCTGTCTTTTCCTCTTTCACACACATGCATGTTTAAGCAGCAACACTCCCACAAAACATCCTTTGGGATGGCCAAAAAGGACAAGTGTGTTCTTCTGAGACCAGCCTATCCATGTAACTGACATGGAACACACAGAATAAGCAATGACTAACACCACCTTTTCATGTTCACTAAGACTTGGCCCTGCTGCTGAAAGCTGCTGCCTTGCCCTTTCCTTACTGTTTCTTGCTACTGCATTGCAGCCTCCCTTGGGAAAGCTAGGACAAATGCAGCTGAACAGTGAATCAGATTAAGCAACTGATGCAGGTGAATACACATTGATAAAAATGGAGACTTAAGCTTTCATCAGTTCCTAATCCAATTGCCATGCAGCTGTTTGAATTCCTGTGCTGCCAACGAGGCACAGTCATACTTCTTGGGAAACAGTGCTCACTTAAGCCCACTTGAAATAACTGTGTTATAGCAGCATAAGACAATGAAACGACAAGAAATTTTTAACTCTCTATATAAGGCAGAACACTAGGGAAAAAAAGAGAGACAAAAAAGTTTTAGGCAATTTAGACAAAAAACATTAATTCCATCAAGGAAAATGTGTCATCAAGATTAGAATAAAACTCTTCCTCTCAAAGAAGTATGCTCATTATATACAAGTATTTTTCTAGAGGTGAACAAAACTCTAAAAAAATATTTTTAATATTACAATAGTTTCATCTTAAAGTAGCACTATTAATACTTAACCAAAATTGGGTGCTGAGTGTGTTCCAGTTGACAGTAAACGTTAAATCTAGATCTACCTTGCACTACATACAGGATTAGCCACCACATTAGGTTGCTTTCCTTTGAAATGAAAAGTTTAAGTTCCTGCGCTTAAAGTGGAAAATTTCTGGCAAACTGTAGTGGAGCATTCCTTTCTCTTTTACCATCTCATCTCAACCATATTATTAGGTGATGTACAAATTAATGGCATGAAAATAAATTACAGAAATAGTACTGCATATAGAAATCAGAAGAAAGACACAGCTTACAGCTCCTGTAACAACCCAGTTCTTTCTTGCCACAAATTTGGCAGCTCTCACTGGCAGGTCACACACTTCAAAAGTCTTCACCAGAGTCTAAAAGTAAAAATAAGAAGTTTATAGCATTGGATAAAATACCAGTTTTGAGATCAGGTTTTTATCTTAACAGTGTCCAGTATGTGGTCTCTGGCAACTCTCCAAAGAATCCTACAACATACACGTACACTTTTTTAAAGGAACATACCTGTCCAGGAAGGGAAAATACTTGCCTGTTCTGTTCTTTCATCACCATCTTTATGTTCTCCCTTCATGCTTAGTCCCATCCCAAGCCCCCCCCAAGTTTATTTGAAGCTGCTGCCCAATTTCAACTATACTTGATACACAGGTAGAGGTCTAACAGTTCCTAAAACATTCGCAAATACAGATGGCAGGTACAAGACAGAGGCTCTAATCTCACAGAAGGAAAGACATGAGTTTGCAAGAAATACAAAAAGGAGATAACTCTTGAAAAATAAATTTATAGGAAATGAAACACCATTCAAGTTTTCGCTCAAGATATTCCTTGTCTATTATTGCAGTGGCTTTTGTAAATGAGACAGGGAAGATACAGTCAATTAGTGGCAGTAACTTAAGCTTCTTCTTGTGTAGCTGGTATTGAAAAAGAGAGTTTATACATCTGTCAGTTATGAAGATTTCATAATAAAGGCAAGCCAAAATCATCACCTGGGTTTCATGGTTCCAAACACAGACGCTGCCATTGTAAAGGCTAGCCAACATCCATGGTTCCGTGGGATGCAAGTCTACGCTCTTCACCCGGTCAGACCGGGCTGTTAGCTTCCGTTTTATATCAAGTCGGAGAGGCTAGAGAGGAAAAGAATTGAGAATACCAAGTTATGCAACATAAAACTGGCACAGGAATATGATGGAGGAAGGAAAGCTGAACTTAAACCTTAAAATAAAAGGAGTCAATCCTGCTTTCCAGGCAGACAGAAAACTACTACTCTTTTCTAACCATCTGCTTATTTCTTTTTGAAGGGGTTTCTGAAAACACCACATCTCTACCAATGGCAATGGGTCCATTTAATTTAGTTTTGTGAAATTCAGAATTTTTTCATACTGTAAAAAGTATCTCCAGCACAATTAAAAAAAAACACGCACTGCACATCTTCCTGGTGTCCCTGAACTACTAAAGCAAAGAGAGTTCGCTTCTAATACAAACGATAGAAAATTAATCTTCATGCCGTTTCACTTGAAAATGCAGGTGTAAAAGCCAGTTATTACAACAGCATTTCCCCATTTTAAATTTATTTCATTCACAATTCCAACATTAAGTTTTAGAATGGAACACTGTGTTGTAAAAACCCAGGGAGAAAAAGTTTAAGTCTTTCTCTTGTAAAGAAGGTTTTAATCTTCTACCTTCACCACTGGCAAAGAAAAGCCAGAGTATTTAAAAGACATGAAGTATAGCAAAGTGATTTTCTGAAATGTTTAGGGCATTATAGATTCATTTGGACACTCAAAGACTGCTGTGATCACTTAATGTTACTGACATTTTCTCTCAGAGAACGTAATGGGAAATAGCTGATCACAGAATGCTGTATGCGTTTTGTAGCAGGAAAAGTAATAAAACCTGCAGTTACAGATCATACAATCATAGAATGTCAGACACTGCAAGGAGAGACAGACACCTACCGTGTAGTACCCATAATTAGGGACACGACATTTGACGGTAGAGAATTAACTCGTGGTTTGTATCTCCTGCCATAAATACTGCAAAAAGTAGGCAAAGCAACTGCACACGATTCTGTGCTTATCCTTAGAACGGCTCTTACCGACTGCTATTAAGGACTAGACTACGGCTCACCTGAGAGGTGAGCTGCAACCCGCACTCACAGCACTTCGACTGCTGCGGGAGCTGTTTGACAAATTACCGTGCAATCCCACAGCGGCAGCACAGCTGAAGGGATCTGCTCTGTGACATCTAGCATAGTGATGCTGGGGGACTTCCAGGTGCTTTCTCCTGCATTTAGCTTAAATTACGGGATAACACAATGACCTGTCCAAGCAGCACGGGCACAGGAAAGCCCGAGTCAAACAGAGCAAGAAGACTTATTCCTGCACAGACTTACTCCTGCTAGTCCAGCCCAGAGCCAAACCCGCTGCCGCAGGCAGGGCCGGCGGTGGGCAGAAGGGCCCCCAGAGGCCCGGGCCCGGCGGCTCCTCGCGCCCTCACCCCCGCGAGGCCTCTCGCTCTTCGGCCACGTCTGTCGTGCTGCTGGCGCCGGAGGGCGCCGGCCGGAGCAGCACAGCCGGGTGCCAGGCGGGGCTCCCTCACCGAGGCCACGCAACAACGGCTCAGGACGGACCTTCCACGCCTCCCACACCGGGGACGTGCGGGCAGTGCGCTCGGCCACCCCGCGGCACCCACCGACGCATTCCTCGACCCGCTCCGCGCCGAGCTCCTGGGGCCGGACCCCGCCCCGCCGCGCCGCGCTCCCGGGGCAGCGGGTCTCGCTGGCGGAGCGGCCCCGAACTCACCATGGTCCCGAACCGCCCCGCGCCGCCGGCCGAGGTGCCGCTGCGCCCCGGGCAGGTCCCGACCGTCCGACGTGGAGCTTCCGGACGCGTCGCTCTCGCGAGAGCGGCGCCCGCGCCTCGCGGCATGCCGGGATATATAGCGGCCGCGCGTCGCGGGGCATGCTGGGAGTTGTAGTTGGCGGGAGCGGGGAGCGCGCGCCGCGCCGCCTCGGGGCGGCTGTGGCGGTCGGTGCGGTTTGCGGGGCGGGAGCGGAGGTGAGAGCCGCACTGTCCGCAGACGCAGTCCTGTGCCACCTCGGAGCTCTCAGTCGCTTTGTGGTGGAGCGCTGCCAGGGTCTGCCCGGTTGTGAGCGACCTCGAGAAGAGAAGGGTCCTCGATCCCAGGTGCCTTCTCAGCGTGGTCCCTCGGCGCGCGTAATGGCGGCGTTGGTCAGGGGGACCCGGTCCGGTGCTGAGCGTGACGGGGCCCTGAAGCGAGCCCTCGGGAGGAGCCCCGCTTGCCTTTCTCACTCAGTAAAAAAGATGTGAGCCTGGTCACTCCTGCAGACCTGGGAGATGTGAAGGGCCACGTGACGTTTCTCCTCTCCTTAATGTTTTTGTCAGCTAAAGCTACAGGTACTGCAGCCCCAAACAGCATCTAATAAAACAATATGGGGAATGAGAGTTTTTGGAAAGCGCTAAAGCACAAGGAGCCATGTTGGGAAAATTTCGCCTAGCACTGCTGCCAGATTGAAGTTCCATCTTTAATTAAGAATTGCAACCCCCACATTTCTTTTTGGAGATTAATAACATGGAGGATGTTTGTATCCATTGGGATTCAGTTAAAGAAAATGCTCCTTTTGATGCAGATGTTCACCTGGGGAATAGGAGCCCCCTGTGCTCTATCCTGCAACACAGTAGGAAGGATTACACTGCCCTGGACATAAACAAACATTTGAAGGACATAAACAAACAAAGGGTGACAGATTACTTCAACTCTTGTTGCTTTCACTCCAAGAGAGCAAAGACAGTAAAGACAGGTACTTAAAAACATTCAAAAAACCACAAGCCTGATGAAAAGTGAGAAGAGAAATGCCTGAAGCAAGAAAAGGGGCACAATGTTGTCAACCGTTATGGGTAAGTTTAGACTTTCAGACTTCTTTAAGGCTTTCTTTTCACTTTCAATTCATTATGTTAATGCTTGTAGAATAACACTTAAAATATTTGAGTACAGAATTTCAGGATGTAGAATCTGGATAAGCTTGCTTAAAAGTAAGGATCTGAGTAAAATTTATGACTTTTGAGGCTAATTAATTGTTTTTAGACAGCTGAGGTGGAACACTGAAAGAACAGGCTGGAACACTGAGAAAAGAGATGTAGGGAAAGGATACCCATATTAGAGAATGTAGGTAGTGGGGGATGAACAGCACACATTTTATGTTTTTCCTTGAAAAACTCAACCAGGTCCTGTCCAGAGAGAGATGAGAGTATTACCGGGGAATCAAAGACAGCAAGGAAGATTAGTGAAAGATGGAGGAACAGAGCTTGTTGGTTAAGAAAATAAGAGCAAGGAAAGGAAGAAATGACTTTGCTGTTAGCTTCTCCTGGAAAGTTGTAACAATAGAAAAACTGAAGTGCAGAAAAGAGGCACAAGGTATAAGCCAAGGCTGACCTTATAGTAGAAGAAGCAATGAAATAAAGCAATGAAATTAGGAGTAAGAAATATGCCTCACAGCAATTAGGTGCAAGGGTACCAGTGCTGAGTCAAGAAGACCATGATCCACAAATTACTAGAAATTGAATGGATATCCAGTGGAAATATTATTATCTATGTTTTCTTTTCAGATTCTTTCCTATATATCCTATACTAGCCAGTTTCACCAGGGGTTATATACAAAGTAGCTGGAACTGTGGAGAGTCTCTAAGACGACTTTCAATATAGACATTAAATAAGAACAAAATCTCTACTTCAGGGTCTTTAATGTGGCACAACAGCTATTCTTATGCCTATTTACTAAAATATATTGTTCAGGTAAAAAAGCTCAACACAGTGTTTTCTTCCAGAGTAGTGGAACAGAGGAATCTGTGATTCTTGGGGGCATTGCTCTGTTCTGAAGTTCCTCACTGCCTGTTTCATACCCCTGCCTGCTTAGCTATGCAGGAGCCATTGCTGCAGCTTACCTGGAGCAACACACAGGCATGCTGGGCATTTGGCTATTTCCTCCTGGGCCTGAGAAAAATTGTGCATTGTCTTTACCTTGGAAGAAAGGCATAAACTTGGGTTTGTCTGTCTCCTCTTTTGTGGCCACTTGATGTCTTTAAGACCGTAGAGGGGGAAAGGTGGGAAGAGAGAGAATGATATGGGGGAAATGATGAGACAGATCAGCAGAGTGCAATCATAGGCCTTGCTTTCTTGAGAAACCAGAATAAAGCTGTTCAGAATATTTACAATGCAGTATCCAGTACCGTTCTACAACTGTCTTTTTATTAGAAACATGAACACCATTTCTGTAAAGTGTGGACATGCCTGTGTAATGAAGTGTATACTAAAGGAACTTGTAATACGGTGTTGCAGGATGCTTGTCCTGTAGATGCAAAGCTACTTTTAAAATCTCTTGAAAGTTCTCAACACAAAGCATTAAAAAGAACTCTCTTTATTACAAAAAACAGGTGTTCTAAACAACTGGCCAGCTAGGTGCTGGTAGCTGAGGCAATCGCATTCTGACATACTAAATTTTGTAAAACTAAGAAACTGGAGTTCTGCAATAGAGAAATTCTGCACATTTTTATTGTTTATGATTTAGTTAGAAACACAGCAGCTATAATGAGATTGTAACAAGAGATACAACAGTTGTAAGGAGGAAGCAACTATGGTACTATTTCAGCTTACTAGTAATTTCTTCTTTACAAGCCCTTTGCTTCTCGGGATAGCCTATCCATTCTACCTTACTTTTCTGAGATTTCAGCTTAGATCCTTTTGGGTTATGAAATTATTGGCAGGTTTTGAATTTGTATGGCAATAAAAAGTTTTCTGGAAGCAGGATCGAGCGTTTTAAGATAAAAAATAGTACAATATTGTTCTTCCAAAGAAAAAGGTTAAAGTAGTTTGGGATACCAATCACAAGCACGTACAGTTTGTCCTCAGCATACCAAACGCATTTTAACAGAGAAAGGGAAGGCTAACAATAAAACACCAGTCCATTTTTTCTCTCAGGTAAAGAGTAGAGGTCTGGCAATGAGAGCCATATCCATATGGCTCATTCTGTATGCTTGGAAATTCATATTCAGGCAAAAATCTAACAGATGCTCTTAGCTAGATCTGTCCCTGGTGTAATAAATATAGCATGTGCTGCTGCTTGTTGCAGTAGCCAGCTCGGTCCTGAAAGCCTCATATTTCTTTGCCTTGGTTGCTCTACCCAGGACACCACTCCTCTTATGGAAATTCTTTGTTTCTCCAGACTTCGGCCACTGATTATTTTCTTTATGGGAATATGCGGCACCTCCCAGGATCACTGCATTTCCCTCTGGGGCTCGGTTTTCCAACATCTCTGAACTTGACTAACTTTATTATCCTGAGGTAGTATTATGGGTGGCTTACTAGTTCACTCAGTATTCTCTGAGTTACCTTGTAATCTGAATTACTGTATTATTCTCATTAGATTCTTTCTTTTAGAATATACAGAGGCTTTTGTATATTGAGGTCAACTCTATATTATTGTAAAGTGTTTATTTCAAATGCAAAATTAATGTGAAGTGCAGCTCATTGCCAAGAGTTAATACTTGCTGTGCCGCGAACGGCAGTGAAACTCATGGCATCCTTAACTTGGAAGACGGCAAAGATTGATGGAACACAGTGGGTTTAAAGAAAAGGTATTATTAACATGTAGATGGCAGAGCTGTGAGACAAACCCTGCTGTAAATCTGAATTAAAAGCTCCCTTGAAACGATAGTATTTCACTTTGTTTCAGATCAGGAATACAGCAGTGTTGTGGAATGCAGGTTGTCACTTTCAGTCTGAGATGCCCAGTGTTTGTCTCTTCACAACCCCTTGGAAACATACTAGCCTTGGATACAATCCTGACTCATATACAGATATCAGAGTATTAAACTCACTAAGATAATGAGGAATTAAAATGACAGTAAAGAAATGAGAACTTTTAGCAGAACTGTCAAAACCATAGAGTTCATATTAGGAAAAAATAATCCCATCCTCTCCAAAACCTGCAGCCTGCCAATAACAGCCTGATGGTGCATGAACTGATAGTTTCAGAACATGATTGTTGCTTCAAATACAATCATATATGTTGTGTATACAGAGAAATTAGATACTGCAAGGATGTATGTAAAGAAGGAATTGGAAGTTTTATATCTGAAGTCGCCTAAAATAACATCACCTAACACTTTCATTACAGCCTTTTCGACTTAGAATCTTTCTGCCAAACTTCAGCCATGTGGATTTAGACTTTTTTGTATTGGATGTCTTCATCTGAACAAGGGACCTATGTCAGTTTGTATTTTCAAGTTTCAGTAGAAAAGTTTAGTCATTTTTTAAAAGGTATTAAGGGAGCACAAAATACCAGCTTCCTTAGAACAAGCAACAAGATAATCATCAATATTTTTAGCAGCCTCTGACAGGGACTTAATTTAAGCAGAAAATATAACATAAAGTATTAATTGTGGTAGCCCAGTAAGTTACCTACATGCTAATAATAAGTCGAGATTGTCTATAAACAGGGAACTCTGACCAAAAAAAGGTTATCAGTGAGAGTGAACGAAATGTTGCACATAACATAAAGACTCCAGTTCTTACCCTCTTGTGCTACAGCTTCTCTGAGTACATTTTTTTCATCAGATAAGTGCTATTTTTATGTCATTTATGTGATCACTTAGCACGAATGATCTTGATTGACCTGCTAGTTCTTCTGATTTATTAATGCTTGGTTCTTTGCGTTGTATTTTCTGGAGGCCACAGTCACAGTTTTGGCATGATTCCACTTCCATTAAGATCGGTGGCAAAAGGGCAGGCCTCGAAACCACAGAAGTGGTTTGGGATGCAGCAGTATATATCCTCCCAGGTATTCCAAGTTTAGAGCATATAATTTCTTTTTTTATCAGATTTACGATGCCTTCCACTATAGCTGAATGTTGGTATTAATGTTCTTTTATTGAGTTTTGAGGCTTCAGATAAACTTATTCCATTTTCTCTGCTCTTCTTTAAACCTATCTGTCAAACTACTTCTAAGATCTGATTCAGCAAGCAGTTTACTTTGCCCTGAATATAGTCTTGAGATAACATGAACTAGAAAACCTATAAAATTGTTTCTTCTTGTCTGAGAAGTATCAGTCCAATAGCTACTTTAAAATTCTATAGCAATGCTCATGATTTCAGGACAAAAATATATTCATTTATTTTCACTTTTAATTGCTATTATATATTATCACCTTATCACTGCTGACCACAGAGTTGGAGTATGTTTGGGAAATGATTCAGCATAGGGTTTTCTGTAAGCTTGCAAAAAATGTTTATTTAATAGTATTACCAATGATCAGAATGATCTGCTGCCAACACTCTGGAAAACTGAAAATACTGCAGTTGTTTTCTATTAATGTTAGACAAGGTTGACATAGAGTTATTTTTTATCCAGATCTAAAGTGGTAACGAAAGGAAGTTTAAGAACAGCACTATCGACGCTTAGTCAATTTGAAAGGTTAGTGGCCAGACTTTGGTCATTGACTATAGCTTGTGAATGAACAAAGTTGGTTGTTTTCTCTTGATCAGGTAGTTCTGTGTTTTCCAGATGCAGAAATGAGGTTTCAGTCCCTGGTGTAACATCTGCATGTACAACGTACATAACAATACACCATCAAACTGTCAAAGCACATTTATTAGTTAAAATGAAATGAACAGTATTAATATCTAAATACTCTGGGTTAGGATCTGTTCCAAAGGAACAGAAATGCTGTTAAAACTACTTTTACGGGGCTGCAATGATATATGGCAGTATCTTTCAGTTGTGTATTTTCTCAGCACACAAAGGCAAGGAAATTGAGGTTAGAGAGTAGCTGTCATTCTTACTGCTAAGATCCTATTGCTTTGGCCCTCCCCCCGCATGACCCAATGCTCTGCTCTGAGCAGTCTTTTGTTTTATGGTTTGGCAGCAGTTGTTTCACCATGGGCTCAAATGAAGGTCAGGCTTGTAATGTGCTAGGCACATAAAACCAAAACCCTGCTACTAACTTTTGTTTTCAGGTCAGGCTAATTTACACAGGGTGTCAGAAGAAGCTTTTAGAAACCTAAAATGCGACCGTAATCCAGAACCATTCTCTTAAGATATGCCTGTCAAAAGGAAAGTGGCTCTGTCAACAGATTTGGAGCTTTTTTTTTTTTTTTTTTAATATATATATAATTTGTTTTCAGTAGTTGTAGTAGGTAGGAATTTTTAGGAAAGGTGAAGACTACTCTGTGTTTTGAGCTGCATAGTCACATGGTTTCTCAGTTTGCTTTGTAGTTCAAACAATTAGCAAGCACAGAATTGTGTGGCATTTCTGTAGCACTGAATGTATGTCTTTGTATTTGAAGCGTTTTCTTCACAATGACACAGTAACAAGTTATTCATGTAGAAGAGCAGGCTGTGATGAAAGCTGTATTAGATTTTATCCTTGCTCTTCGGTAATAATCACACATAAATAATGTATTGCCAGAGGCAAATGTAACTGTATTTATATATACAAGTCCTGGACAAGCTCAATTTCTTTTGTTTTCTGATTTCCAGTAGAACCTGAATTGTTAAATTTTTCAGAGATGCATATATGGAATTCAATAGTAACAGTGTGAGCTATGTACTCTCTTCATCAAGTCTGCAGGCTGCAAGTTATCACAACCACCCTGTCCAACGTTTGAATTTTTAAACTCCGACTCCGGCAATTAGCGCTTCACAGAATGGCCAGGGCTGGAAGGGACCTTCAAAGGTCATCTAGTCCAACCCCCCTGCAAGGAACAGGGATATCTCCAACTAGATCAGGTTGCTCAGGGCCTCATCCAACCTGGCCTTGAACGTCTCCAGGGATGGAGCATCCACCACCTCTCTGGGCAACCTGTTCCAGTGTTCTACAACTCTCATGGTAAAAAATTTTTTCCTAATATCCAACCTGAATCTACCTCCCTCTATTTTAAAACCATTACCCCTTGTCCTATCACAACAGGCCCTCCTGAACAGCCTCTCCCCATCTTTCCTGTAGGCCCCCTTGAGGTACTGGAAGACCGCTATAAGGTCACCCCGGAGCCTCCTCTTCTCCAGGCTGAACAGCCCCAACTCTTTCAGCCTGTCCTCATAGGAAAGGTGCTCCAGCCCTCTTATCATCTTCGTGGCCCTCCTCTGGACCCTCTCCAACTGGTCCATGTCCTTCTTATGTTGGGGGCTCCAGAACTGGACGCAGTACTCCAGGTGAGGTCTTTGAATGTCTCTGTGTCAGTCCTGGGTTGAGACATTACATAAATGGAACTTGACACAGGATTTGCAGCATTTGGATCTTCTGGACAAATTCACTCTCAAAGATGAAGTATAGAATCTGTTGATGAGTGAGGATCAATATAGAGTCTTAGTTGAAGCTACAAACATTTAGGCTTTTAATCCTAGAGGTTTCTGTTTCAACTCCTCTTATGCTGCTATTCTTGAAAACGCTGCCATTCTCTAAGACACAGTCAACTTCCCCTCTCCCTCTAATTAGTAATAATAGCTATCACCTATACATGTTTTTATAGCATTTAGGAAGAGGCACATTGAATTATTCTACTAAAAATGGATATATACTCTTTTTATATGGGTATCCAAATTAGAACTGACGAATTTTAATAATATGTAGCTAGCGTGTAGTTGAAATTTAATCCTCTCAGAGTGAAAGCACCTTTAAAGTTGTGATGTGGTTTAAACTACACACATTATCTTAATAGTTATATTTTGGGAAAAAAAAAGTTATTCAATTTACTACGGAGATCTAAAATTACAATAATGACAGTATTTTTTGGTTTAGTCTGTTAAGAGCATAATAAAACCACACCTGAACGGGTGTTTCAAAGATTAGCCACTAGATGACGCTTTGATTCTGTGCAGCTCAGTTTTTTTGTCCCCCTGACTCATGTCTGGACCTGAAATCCTGAAACTCTTTTCTTTAGTAAATCTGGCTGTGCAAGAATGCTTTTCACGTATTTTCAAACGATAACTTTGAAGGCCTTCTACTTGAAGTAAATAAAATTATTTCAATTTTCACTGCTGCCTGTTTTGTGTGGGTTTTTGTTGTTTTTCTTTTTTTGTTGATCATGTATTTTCTTCTTCTATTGTAATGATAACTTATTTGTCTTCAACAAAACCCCTTTTAAAAATAGTTTTTCTTCGTCCGTACTGTAACTTAAAAGTAGAAGCAGGTGAGGATAGTGTCCTTTATACCACCTATTAGCAGTCATTTAACATGTGTGGATAAATGCTTGTATAAATGTGCTTCATTTGGTGCACGTTCTTCCTTACCAGGAGGGCAGGGGGAGTAGGCTATACTTCTGTAAAGCATTTTAGTACTGGCATAACTGTATCCATTTTATGATACATACTCATACATTTGTAAAAATTATCACTGATCCTGGTACTGACATGTTTATATCCATTAATAATTCCTGTGTGGACCAGGAGAGAGAAACTGAACACAGATCAAGGCAAGCGTTGTAGTTCCCACTCCGTGTTCCGTCTCTGCACTAACACGCTTCGTGTCTGTAGTCGGTGGGACACAAGCAGGTTACCATGGTATAGCAAATTAACGTGGTTCAGCTGCTCCACAGTAAACCGTGTGCGTGTTTCTACCTGGCAGTTTCTTGCCATTCATCTAAAATCACAACAGTCGCCCTTTCAGTGAAAGATGGAGAGTTTCCTCATTTTTGGTCAAGCAGTACTTTAGTGTAGACATTTGCAGGTGGACAGTTGCATGTGAGCAGTTCCTGGCATGAAGTTGACCAGCAGAAACCGTTTCCTTTGTGATAATTTTTGTGTGTGTGTCAAAGGGCTGCACTAGGCCGTCCTTTACAAAAAACTTGCTGTAGCACATCTTGTGTGAAAGGACCTTACTCTGTTCCTATGCATATTTGGCTGTTTTGCTGACAAAATTCAGCCTCATTTGATGGATTTGTTACTGGAAAAGATGTTACCCACTGTTTGAAACTTCTAAAGTATTTTAAATAGACTTTAATGAAAACGTTATCTGATTTTTTATGCGAACTATTTCAGGACAATGGATGAATTGTGTTAAATGTAACAGAAATTAGTGATGGAATTGTTTGAGGGGCTGCTCGGAGATGAGACTCAGAAGATTGGCTCTGACTGCAAATAGAAGCTGGGAGCTTATATAAAATAACACTGCGAACCAGTGTTATTTTGTCAGCAGTATTTTTGGTGACTGTATGTTGGCTGAGAGAATTCTGTTGTTTGGGAAAGTAGATTTGATTTGGATAAGGCAAAAAGTGGGCCTTACTACCTTACGTCAGATTTGTGTTTATAATTTAGTGACAAAAGGAGTTTTCCTGCAATAAACCTTTGCGGTGTAGACCAGACTTTTGAGGAAATTTTTCTATGCTGAAGATAATAGTATAGAAAAAATTATATGCTTATCGCATTACATGTTTTATTAAAAATATCTTTATATAAATTCTATTCTAAAAAAATTATCATTAAATTTAAACTTTTTTCTCCAGAGAAGATGCTGCAAATTCTTCTGTGGCTTCAAGTAACTTCGAAAAGGGCCCAGGAGCATGTTAGTATGAAATACTTAAGAAAGCTTACCTGTGTCATGCGTTGGGTAGGACAGGCGTGTGGTACTGTGCTGCTCATTTCACTGTACAGTGGCCTGGTTACCATCTTACATATTAAGGAGAGCTACATAAACCAAGATTTTTTTTTCTGTCTCTAATTAATACTGCCAGATAATATGCCCTGACATTGACTAGATATAGAAGTTCTCAGACTGAATCCTTTCCTGCCTAAAGATATTCTCTGGCATCTTTTTTTTTTGATACATAATCATTATAATGCAGGGGAAAAAAAATGATGATAAAAGCACCAGGCTACCTTTATGCTCTTCAGTCAGTGGAGATTAATTACTGCTGATGCAGCTGACAGGAAAGGATAGAAACAGTAAAGATTTTCGTTACCAAAACCTAATGGAGTGGTCAGGAAAGAAGGATAAATTGTAATCTTTTCACAATCTGAGTCCAACTGATTGAAATGTTTCCATGTTTTGTTCTTTAGTCCAAATAGAATCCAGAAAACAACTAAAACTGACTGTTCTGTGTGAATCTGTATACATACGTGACTGCAGAATTGTATCCAGAATGTGTATGTTTACAAGTCTGGATTGTTACTGTTAGTAATCTGGGCAAAGAACTACATATATTTTAAATATTTTGCAGGCCTAGATTTTTAGGTAAGTTGTTGCACTGTTGCTATATCCAATAGAGTGATACAGCTTTATCCTATGAAAGAGTTTTGATCTGTGCCTACTTCTATTAGGAAACAAATTTGCTGTGAGAGGTGGATTATTTAGGGCTCTTTTTAATCCTATTCCAAGGTGCCAAAATCTATTTTGCTTTTCATTGTAAGATTCCTAATATGTTCTAGATCTCATTTTATTTAAATTATTTGCACTAGGACAGCTACAGAGTTCTGTCAAGTAGTTTATCAATAAAAACATATATGTGAGAAGTTATTCTAGTGTTTTCATGCACAGCCTTGCTTATAGTTTGTTTATATTGAGATCTACAGTAAGCCAACCAGATTTTTTTTTCTTTATTTATGACTTTGGGAAGGATTGACTTTCTCCTTTGAAACAAAAGACAAACATAAACTGTATCAACAAAATATAGAGATTTATCCTTCTGAAAAAACATGTTACGAAAACCTGTAAACCCAAGTCTGAGCTAAAGGGCCAGAATCTTCATTGCTTTGCACTTCATGCTGTGTCAGTGAAGCATTGCAGAGGTTTAAACTATTATACTAAAATATGTTCTGCTATTCCTTCGAGTTAACTTGTTCCATGGAAAGTGCTCAGCCAGTTGGTATGAGACCATCTCCTGATAAATACTATCTTCTTGTAGTACTGCATTGCCCTTGCAGAGTCTCATAGTGCAGGTACAACATAGGCTAAGCGAGATAAGTCAGGCAGGAAGAGGTGTGACCAAAACAGTCTGCTAACCCTGTTTCTGTGAGCAGATGATGTATCTGGAAGTCCAAACAGAGGCAAGGGCTGGAGCTGTCTAGACTTCCATGGAGGACCACCCTGGATGCTGCAACCCTATGGCCAATGGTTAATTCATTCCTGCCATTGTGACTTAGTCACAGTCAACATTCATTTTGCTCTGCTGCAGAATGACTACGCAATCAGCATGGCAATAGGAAATCTGGTTTGAAATGGCACAAGTTCACTAAACCAGAAATAGTTCAATTATGATCATACAAAGCCCTTCTCTGGAAAACAGTTATTTTGCTGTAGTGACTTTTGATGTGCTAACATTTTAACTAAGTGTTGGTGTTTTCTGTGTGTTCAGTTTATGCCATCAAGGAAAGCAATTTGCTGTAATGCTACTCAAGGCACCCATTAGTAGCCAACAGCAATCTGTGTTTTTAGAGAACCAAGGCTATTATTTCACAAAGGGAGCCATTCAGCTCTGCCTTAATCCTCTAACCAGTAAAGCTCATCTTCCAGGTGTTATTCTCGACTATTTTACTGATATTGGCTTCTCAAAAATTTTTAGAAAATGAGAGTCTAATTTAGATTGAGTTGTTGGAGATTTATTTAGAAAAATACGTTGTGGTATGTATCTATATAAATAAATGTAAATTCTCAAATATTTTTTGAAATAACAGAAATCATTGCCATATGTCACATGCTTTTATTTTTAGTTGCATGTTTTGAACATATAAGTGAAAAGAAAAATGTTTAACTTGAAAACCTTGCTCCTAAACATACAGGAAGTTTATTGCTTTCTTTCGTTGTTGAATCTTTGAAGCAGGTATCAATGAAAGTGAATAATAACACACATTTTTCTGACACTGATACTTTAAATGCATTAAATTCTGCGTCTTCAGAGTCTATAGTCTGTGTTATCAGTAGATGTGTATGACCTGGCTCGGAATCTGATCTGGCTGAATGGAATAAATGACTCCACAGAAGTGCTCTGACTTAAGTAGAACTACTTGCAAAACCATCTCCAAGCTACACTTAGAGGCCCTTATAATGATTTCAGAAGTTGAAATTTAATTAAAGAGATAAAATTATTTATTTTGAGAATATACTCTTGGCTTGCTTGTCATGCCAAACGTATTTTACTAAGACTTATTCGCTTTTGTGACAAAGGCTCAATAACTTTTCACTGATCAAGCTAGAATATATAATCATGGATTATGGTATTTTTCAATCAATGAATCAATGTGTTGAAAGACATACTAAAGTATTCAGTTGAGTTTTAGGACTAGTGGCAGGGTGGAAGAGCATTGCTGTAGTCTGCCCACCAGAAAATTTAAGCAACCTTTGGCTTTAGGGTGCCTCTAGGAAAAACATATCCTTCAGTTATTAAAGTTCTTTTTCCCTACACATGTGTAGGAAGAGATGAGCAAATTTTGCAAAAACAAATGATGAGATACTAGACATAGATAACCAGAAAAAGACAAATCAGAGAATTGAACCTCGAGGGAGGTGATTCTGCCCCTCTACTCTGCTCTCGTAAGACCCCACCTGGAGTACTGCGTTCAGCTCTGGAGTCTGCAACACAAGAGGGACATGGAGCTGTTGGAGTGGGTCTAGAGGAGGGCCACAAAGATGATCCAAGGGCTGGATCAGTGAGTGTGCCCTCATTCCTTTAGCAGCAGCCTTCCATGTTTGTGTTCTTATGCCAAGTGGAGTCTCTGCTATAACATAAGGCAAAGCTCCTATTCTTTCCATGGATTCCTCCACCTCTGAGAACTTTGGAATGTGCTGTCATCTATTGCGTTCCCATTTCTCTTTAATGATGACTGAAGCACTGCAGTGTGAGATATAATTAAAGCAAGTGTGATATTTAGAGAATAACTGACAAAATTTTTGCAGCTATTGAAAAGCTTGTCTGGTTAATTTTATTTTAAATCATATTTTCACAAAATGATTTCTTCTAATCTTTACCATCTGCATAATAAGTGTAATCAGCAAACTGAAATTAAAATATCTACAACCTCTGCCCTTCTAATCAATCACAAATTTAACCTGAAAAAAATGTGTTCTAGTGGGAAAAAAACCTTCAGAAAAAATCCTTTCTATTAATCTCTTCTCGTTAAGGCAAAATATGTACCCTTGCTTAAAAAGAATACAAATAAATGTAATTAAGCAACTTGTTTTTGTGAAATTTCATCATCGGATTTTGAAGTGAATGCTGATTTAGAAACTTCAGACTTTTTGCCAGATGGCAGTGGAGTAGACATCTTTCACAAGCAGCAAATCAGCAGAGCTTGTAGGATATTTATGGAAAATTTGAAAGCCATTCTGTGCACGTAGTGCCTCGGTGACCGCTTCAGAGCTTAATGGAAAGATAGCATCCTAGGAATCAGCCACAGAACGTTATTGGTAGGAGCATTTACAACATTATCCTGCAGCATTTGCCTGCAGTGTTGCTTTCTTCTCTTAACAGTTGGTAAGAAAATGTTAGTTGACTTTTAGGGAGAAAAATTGGCTCAATGCACAATTGAGAAATCCCACCATAACATTTCTTACACACATCTTTGTCATTGTCATTTGAAAAGTCCACTGACAGGTAATGGTGCTGACTCTGACCATTACTGTCCTCACTAGCAAGTGCTTTTGTTATAGTCCAGGCTTTTCTCTTTCTGGATCCGAAGGTTGCTGGTAAATTCCCTTCCTGATAGCTGTATTTGAATAATATTCTCTATGAGGAAAAGAATCAATGCCAATGGTAATCCTTCAAAACAGCTGAGACAGCATTGCATGCCAGAGGGCTGAAAAAACGTGAATGAACATTCTCTGATTTACCAGTGAGGTCTGTTCCTCCAGTGCAAGTATTTAATCTGCTGACAAGGAGATAAGGGACTTTGTACGGCTTAGAGACCCACCTAACGTCACAAATATGGTACAAACTGGTACACCTTTGGAAGTGATTATAATGCAACGTAACGAATATCTCCTCCGTCTCCAGATCTGCACACACGGTTGTAAAGGATGCTGCGAGTTCTTGTTTATCAGTATGTGCAGGAAGAAAATGGCTTGGAGGCTAAAAAACCTTCCACGTTTTCTCACTCTCTGTTAAAAAGTTTGGATTTTTTTTTTCCCAAATTGGCAAAATATAGGATCAGATCCAATTTTCTCCTAATAATAGTCCGCTCAAGTGCCCAATTGCCTGTTTAATTTACTTCCCAACCATATCCGTTAGACAAAACTAGTAAGCATAATATGAAATCAACTGAAGAATGCTTGCTTTTCATCTTCAAACTCATCATTTCTGAATTTATATTAGTTCTCTGTGACATGACAGCTTTTCCTTTGTTCCACGATTTGGTATGAAGTTACAAACCCTGTATTGTGCAGGCTTACTCCTGGCAAGAACCTGCTATGAGAAATGTCACTGATTAAGACATGCACATGTTGTTTCCTAGTGATTACTTTGTTCTGATAATGTTTTGAAAGCTTAATGAACTGTGGTAATTCTTAGCCTAGTAACTAGCAGAGACTTAGAATAGGAATTAAGTATGTTTCTACTGGAAAGTCCAGGTCAGGGCTGAAAAAGAAAAAATGAGTTTACCAGCTCCAAGTGCGGTTTCTTCAATGTGAACTAACATTAAAGCACTGCTCAACTGAAGTACACAGCAAGTTTGACAGGTCAGCTTTTATCAGGATAAGCAAAGTTCTATTCATAAAGATATCCCTTCATATGCACTTATACGCCCATGGCCATGTAAGTATTCGTGATGTACGCGTCTGGTTTCAGTTTTTGCAGATGTAACCTTGTTTTCAGCTGGGAGACTGTCTCACCCTGTCCTGTGCTGAGCTATTGACAGTTGAGTAGGCTAAGCAGCAGGTGGGGATGGGGAGAAAGCATATGTTGCTCCATTTCTGCAAAGTTTTTTCCCACGTTTTCTCTAATTCCCTACCATTGATCTGTTCAGTGAATTTCCACTCCTCTCATACTAAACAGAAGATGGAGGCCTATGGACAAGAAGGAATTGAAATGGTGATAAGGTTTATGTGAAAGTTTACACATCTGCAAGGCAAGGTAAATGTAGGAAAGATAGTGTATTTTATTGGAATGATTCATATAGTTGGGAAAAAAACAGATGAGCTTTTGGGCATACAAGCCCGTCTTCAGTTCTGTGGCATGTGTGCACACATTTTGTTGAATAATTTCAGTTTCCATCTACTGAAGTCGTGCTCGCCATCCATGGCTAACTTAAACTTGCCTTTAGCAAAGAACATGAATTCGTTTGAAAAAGCTTAAATAAAACTGAAAGAGTGGCATGAAAATGACTTTTCTTTTTAAAGTCTCTGAAAGGTGGGTAAAAGGTGAAGATTGCAGCATGCTGGGTACTTTTTATGCACAGTGTACTTGCAGTCTGTGTATACTCTGCAGTTTTCCTCTTATAGCCAGAAGTATGCCTTAGTTTTCACATCATGGAGCAACTCCTGAATGTCGAGTTTTCTTCAAAGAGCAGGCTTCTCCACTGGGTTTATCAGTAGGATGACAGTTCTAGCTGGAGGCTGGCAGCATTGTCAGCGATCCATGTTAGGACCATATTAAGGAGCTAAAGCAGTTCACATTGGCCATGAGACGTTTATCAGGTGACAACCACTAGCAGCTATAGACCTGGACCAAATTCAGATGAATAACCTAGATGTGGAAGGCCATGTATCATGTTCAGTGAAGCATTCTGTTACCTGAAACTGTGGACTTAGTGATCCAGGACCAAATTAATTAAAACCAGTCCAATGAAAGTCCAATTTTAATCAGTCATCCAAATATATTATTATATTACAGCACTATGGAGAGATATACTGTGGTTGAGATAATTGTGACTATTAATTTTCAGCCTTGTTGCTGAAGAACGTTCCTCTGGAAATGATTACAAATACGTAGGAAAGCATTATTTGAAAGACGATTACTTTTATTTAACACCAGAGTGAAAGGCAAAGGAATTTATGATGTTTGTAACTGTTTGATGTTATTTCTTGTAAAATGAGTTAGTTTCCATAAACATGCACAAAACACATTCACATACCAATGTCAAAGAATTATTGCAAATCTGGCTTGGTTTTTCTTTTTAGACAAAACATAACAGGAAAATAGTGTGATGAAGATCTGAGTGGCAAGAACTTGTCAATTTTAGTTTTTCTTCTTAAATATCTGATGGCACACCTGATCTTCACATGTCAGTTCCTACAGTATTAAAACAATTAGTAAGTATATGGTGGTACAAGTTTACTTTTCATACATGCCAGATGTCACCAGAAATTACTACAACTGAGCCACTGCATTAACAAGAATAGTGTAGTATAGGTAACCAGTAAGCAGGCATGCACCACATGTCACAGTAATTAGATTGTGACACTTGAATTGAGCTCTGAGAAGAATAAACATGAAAAATACATAAAAATTGTTCTTTAATGCAAGGCTTTTTCATGCTCTGTTTTTAAAACAATATACTGTAATAGTTTAAAATTCACGTTACCTCATAATTCATGGGAAGCAATGAAACAAGGAAATAATAAAAAAAAGAAAGGTGCTTTAAAAGGATGAGGACATTTGCTTCAGAGATGTGCCCAGCCATTTTTCAGGGGCCAGAACAATACACCATTTTTGCCCAGTGTTGGAGCTGACCTCTTGCAGGTTGGCACACCTGCACATGGCTATGCGGTCAGTTTGATTAGCCTTCTGGTTCGCCAGCATCTCTGTGCCAAGTAAGACTTTGAGGTGAGCTGAGGCTGGATTTCTGGCCAGCAATTGGCCAAACCCGCAATAGAGTTTCTGAAGACTGTTGTAAGAATCTACTTGGTCTCTCTGTTTCCACCAGTCTTAGCCTGAATCCTGGAGCCAGCATGTAAAACTTTTGTTAGGTCAGTTTTTGAGTATGTGTTAAAAGAGAGTTGAAAAAGTGTGCTGGGCAGTCAGCTTTTAGTTAGGTGGCAGAGAGCGTTTTTTAAGTCATTGCTTTGACCTTTCGAGCATAGAGACTTGAGGCAATGTGGTTGGCCATAGCAACTCTCTGAAGGGTAAGCTTGTGAAGGAGTAGGCATCTAGATGCAAATCATGAGATAGAAAAAACGAGTTCCCTCCATAATCTTTCTGCACCCACCTATTGCACCATCCAACATTATCATGCCCATTTCTGTGTTGATTTCCCATTATCATTATGTATCTATTTTTTTAAAATTTTTCTGGACTTCACTGACTGCTTATTTCCTGCACAGGCTTTTCTGGTCTCTCTTGGACTCACCTCGTTTATCTTTGGGTCCAGCTTACTAACTCAGATGTATGAATGTTTTGTCTTTTTTATGGTACTAGCACAAAATAATTGCAGTGTAGGTTGTTTACAGGATCCTCTTGAGTATCCAGAGGTTTTTGATCTGTATTACAGCATACTATGCTAAAATGTCATAGTGCTTCTTTCAGAACAAAAAATAATATTTTTCTTGCAATCTTTCCCGTACTATTTTTTTTTTCTACCACTGATTATATGAGAATGAGATCATGTTAGAGGCACAATGTAACAAGAGGGTTAATAGCTGGAGGGCAGTGGACTGGAGCAAAAAAAACACTGCAGCGTTATGACTTAATTGGGAGCGGGTGGAAAGAAATTCAGCGTTCCTGAGTTGTAGCAGAAGGGGGATTTCCTCAGAGTTCAGAGATCAGAGCTGTCTAAATGAAGACCATTCTAACTAGAATAAGTTACAAAACCTTTGAAATGAAAGAAGTGTGCTTTGTTGCAGTCTCAGTAATGTGCCATGTATCTGTACAGCAGCCCTTACCAGGTGCAGTAGGTCTCCTTCAATCCAGTGCTTCCAGCCTCTGTTTTTCTTTTCACCTTTCTGAACACATACCAGTTTGTCACCATCCCAGGTCACTATTGTCTGCATGAATCAGATAATTAACTCAGGTATGTTAATGAGAAGTTTATGAATACATGAAAATAAGCTCAATCAAACATTGAGAAGACACAATTACAGTTGCTTCCTACCATTCCCTATCTTCCTCCTAAAACCACCCAGATCACCCATTGAACCAAAGCCCAAATGCCTTCAAGATGACATTTTGATGTGAAGCTTTTACAGTGGTTTGTTGTCATTTCCATGTATTTCTTCACATACACGAATATTAAGTGTTCATACTAGCTAGTGAATTGCTGAATGAAACAACAGATACTTGTTCAATGTATGCAAATTTTTATTTTTCTTTTCTTGCTGTTTAAAGCCATTAATGAAAATATTATAAGGTTTCATGAGTGAAGACCTGGGGGCTTATACCAGCTAGTGCCATGGTAACACCTTTTCTACCTCTGCATAAAATAACAAGAGGAAGTGTACGTTAATACTATCCCATACAATAAATTTATTTATTTAATAGCATCTTTCATGCACTTTCACAAAAGGTCTTTAAAGAGATAATGGTTGTAAGCTGGACAACGTGCTCTAGCTGACCCTTCTTGAGCAGAGGGGTTGGATTAGATGATCTCAAGAGGTCTCTTGCATCCTCAACCATTTCAAGATTTGATGTGATTCAGTGTCTGTCTCTAATAAACAGGGTATTGGGTATGCTGATTCTTGTCCATGAGCAGGATGACCATACCTGTAAGGAAAAGTTCTCTTTGCAGGCTAAATTATCTGCTCAGATACGCTGGAGTAAATTCAAAACAATTTTGTTTGAATTGTTCTAGATTTCAACCATTGTACTTTAGGGAGACATTTAACCATGTATCATAGGCAAATCCTCATCAGAGACCAGTTACAGTCAGTGGAAGTTCAGTTATTAAAAAGCTCCAAGAGTATTGGGACCTTAATTCATTTTCTAGTTCAGCACTGGATGATTTATTTCTCTTACGAGGGAGCTTTCTATTAACAACGAGACGAAACTCATTCCATTTCAGTTAACTTCTTTCTTATTTACAGAATTTTTAAGCTACATGCTCTTTAAATTATCCATACTATCTTTACATTTAAAGGTTGCCTAGTAGTTTTATTACCTTCATCTAGCTTCAATGTGTTCGAGGCATTGTTTCATTAATAAAATAACCAGAAAATTCTTTTAGAGCAGTCCAGAGAATAATGGCATGACATGCTTCCTTCTTCTTTCTCCTCTTGTTAGAAACAAATAATATAATTTGTTTAGAAAAAAATATTAGGCAAAAGTGATTAAACCAGGTAGGGTTATAATTGTACAAGCTGTGTTTCCTTCCTTCCTTCCAAATAATTGATAATGAAGAGGAGACTGCAAATAAAGTGATTTTGCACAGAAAGTCGGCGGCTCTGATAGTGGTGAAGAGCACTGGAGGAGGATTAGTCTATGGATTTAAGGAGTGAGGCAATGAGTCCTTAGATCCTTAGTAATGCCTTCAACTGATCTAAAGAGATGTGGGAACAATGTTTTAACACATAAACTCTGTCACAAGAACATGTCCCACCCAGTGCTCACTGGAGAAAATTATAGGAAGAAAATTTAGAGAGAGATATTCAGGATACTGGAAAAAAATGGGTCTTATTTGATGGGTTGCAGTGCTGTGAATGAGAAATAATTTGAAAGAAGTCATAGGAATCACACTGTACAAAGTTAGCTTGAGAATGAAAAGTGATCCATAGAAAATACACAATGTCTTCTGTTAAATTTGTGCCACTCCAGTGAAAGATGATGTGAGTACAAATGTAAACATGTCCTTTATGCTGCCAATTTCCTGTGACAATTGCCAAAACAGAACAGGTCTTGTTGACAGTGAGCTTTAATCTCAGTTTCTCAGAGTTTGGCAACAAGTTCTCAAACCTTGTTTATTGAGAAGATGCTGATGGAAAAGGCAGTGTATGCCTTGATAAGAGCAAGAGAGCTGATTGCTGAGTGGCAGAATAAAACTGTGGCAATAGGTGGAAGAGTTGATATGGGTAGATGCAGAGAATGATGACAAAGACAGGCAGGTGGTGCAAGATTAGCAAGACTCTGAAGGGGACAGTCAATAGAAATTTAAGATCTACTGGCCTTTCTACCTTTGAAAACCTTGCTTGAGTATTTTAGGGGTAAGAAGAGAATAAAGCAGAAGCAGTATTGATACAGAAACATGAAGCTGAATTCAGTAAGTGAATTTAATTGGTGCTCGTATGTGTTCTTCCTCACTGACTTCCCTGGTACAGTCTCTTTTGAATGCCTCAAGGAGCAGACTTATTGGTTGACTCTGTCTGTTGTAGGCGGTAGGGCATGGGCTAACACACAATGTGGTCCTTGATCCAAACATTACTTGTCCACATATCTCAGTGAAAGGTGTCTGAACGTATGCCCATAGATTCCTAGGGGAATTCGAAGCTCAGGTTACTCCTAGAATCCTAAAGACATTAAAGCAATCACTGCTGGGCCTCCTTGCCTGTCTACCACTGCCAGTTGGCCTGCCACCTGTATCAGCAGTAGCTTTGGCTCATATTTTTTTCTTGTCCCCTCCTGTAAGGTTAATAGCTGAGTGCAGGTTTGTTTTTAACACTGTCCGACTGTTGTAGTGTCCAACAGAGGTGGAGCAGGCTCGGGCTGGAAATACAGTGTGAGCCTAGCCATTCAGAACTGAAAATTCAGACTAACACAGAGGAAGTCCTGAATTCGAAGGCGTGAATTTACGGTTTGGTTAAGGAAGATACATAGGTAAAAATACAGTTTTTCTACTTTCTAAATACATAAAGGTGTATCATAGAAAAGCCGGAAAAATCCCCTACTAGAAAAACATGTAATTATTGATTGCCCTCACGTATCTGAGAAACCACTCTGATTTGCATTTATAATAAATGCTTGCAGCAGGAAAGAAAACTGTCTCAGGATGCAAATTATTTCTGCTTTATAAAAATCCTCTGATGTCTCTAAAATATTGGGTTTTCTTTTTTTATTTATTCAGCTGATTTTTGGTACTGCTCACTCCTGATGCTGACTGTAATGTAAACAGATATTAGGTACCAAATTTTTACCTTTACCACTCGGTTATCCAGTCCTTTGGTATGTTCTTCAAACTCCACTCCTACAGTGTAATTCAGTTCATAGCTTCTGAAAGTACTGAGTGTTTTTGTTTTAAAATTATCTCCGTCTTGAATAATCTCCTTTGTTTGTTTCAAGTGTTTTGCAATCTTACGAGTCGCAAAATCAATATCTGCCAAAAAACAGAAATGAGAGTATCACAATGAAAATTCCAGTATTTGTTACCAAAAATAAAGAACCACAGCACTTATATTTACACATCACAAAAATAACATTTTATGTGGAACATAGTTCCACAAATGATGCTTTTACTTGCAACATTTTTCAGAGAAAAAGATCATTTCAAAGAAAAATAATCTCGTGTTTGCAAGCAGACTTTCTATTTGAGGATCTTCCACTGATTAGGAATGTATTTATTAAGAGGATATCTGTGGGAATGTTTTGAGCAGAGCTACAACATACAACCAGTAATGAATAGATTCTGGCATGTTAAATCCCCCAGATCTCCAGGTTTTTTGGAGAACATGAAACAACAGGGGCTATTAAGACTGACATTGCCTTTGTGGCCTCATTCACACGTGAAGCTGTGGGATGCCAGGACTGCTATTATCATCTTATGCCTGGGAGCAATTCCCATTTCTAAGCATGCAGTGTAAATCATGTAGCTCTTGGACATATGAGGGTACTGGTATGTGTCCTGCAGGGTTACAAACGTTGGCTGCCCGTAAAAGAAGGATCTCAGAATAATATTCCTTTTCAGAAAATAAGCATGTTACAATAAGTGTGTAATCAATGGGATTTCGACGTGTTACTTTTATGATGTACCTATAACTTGTGGGATTATACAGCAGGTGAATTAATTAATTTAAAAATAATTAGATTTATACTCATGAATAAAAAAGAAACAATCAAATAAAAGCCTGACTTACCCAGTATTGTTAGACAGCAGACACAGAAATAGTTTAGATGTGACAGGAAAACAAATTCAAAGTTGAAAGTTGAAAAAGTATCAAACTACAGCATTTAACAGTTGCTGTTTAATATTCTGTCAATGTTTTACGCAGTACTGATCTCCTTAACATCCTTATTTTGTTCATGATGAAGACTAACATTATAATGTAAACAACTGCTTGCAACTGAATGCATTTAAAGTCGCCAAAAGGAGAATATATATTACCATGATGACAGTTTGCCCCAAACAGTCCACCTAATGCCAGCTGCATTACCATCTGCAATAAATATTTCTGACCAGCTGGTAGTGAATCTTATTATGGTGCTGTATGCAAATGAAATAATCTCACATGCTTCTGCAAGAGATTGAAAAATGGTTTGGTTTGTTAGCCATCCTTTAGTGGTTTCACATGCAGTTTAATCATTGTCAGCTCAGCAATGCCACATACTAATGGAACCCTTTTTCTTTTGGTAGATTCATTATACTACTTGTGAAGTGCTAATCGAGTTGAGTGAGAGGATTGGCTTGAAAAAAATTGTGACTTTTTAACGTGGAGAATAATGTTCTTGTTCAGTATTTATATTCAAGACTTTGTGGGTATATTTTATCTGCTGTGGTGGATTAAAGGTATCTCTGGGTCTGATTTATAGCTAGGTAACATAAAATTTAGTTCCCTCTGAGGAAAAAAAAAGTCTAGACTTCTAAAGAAATGCTATTTCTGACTAATATATTAGTCTTGTAGCTCCTGGAGAAAAATCAAGGGAGGTTTTATTAAAGCATGGTTTTCATAACTGCATTTTGAACAATACAAGCAATAAAAATGATATATTGTTCTATTATAGTAGATTAAAATACTTTGTAACATGTTTATGGTAAAATCAAAGTTTCTGGCTTAAAGGGCAAAACTATTCTTTAATTAAAGTGTAAAAATGCATATGTATTAATTATAAGGATGGATGAATTTTAAAAAACCCAAAACCTCAGTGTGCTTTGAACCTGAGCATTTAATACTTAAAATATTAACTACACGTAAAATTCTGAGAAACAGAGCAGAAGAATATCTTTTCACCCTTTCCATGTCATTTCTTTCCGTTCTGAGAATGACATATAACCATATGCTTCTCTGCATTGGTTTTGGTGTTTTGTTTTGTTTTGTTTTTTTTCTAATTCATTGGCAGTTTTTAATTAGTATAACTTACATGTGTACACAAAAAATTGTGATGTACTTATGAAAGACCAGATACAGACAACTGGTGCAAATAGCTCCTTCATCCCAACTGATTGCTGGTATTCTCGTTTGGAAAGTAGCTTGAAAATTTTATCAGAAAGTTCAGTGAGTATTTCTTCAGTACAGTGTGCTTAGGTTAGGCAATGAATCGAAGTATTTCCCAGGAAAAATACATCTATATTGCATTTTTTATTCCGACACATTCTTCCTCTTTCTTTCTTTCAGGCTACTGAGTGAGTCAAGTTCTTTTACTCTCAGGAACTGTTACTATCTCATTTTAAGCAGGCTTCCAGTATTGAATGCCTGTAGTCCAGACCCCATTGCAGACTGAATCCGTCCATTTTTCTCCCAGTTTCCACTGGGATATATAAGATTAGAAAGAGATCAAAAATCCACTTGATTTAATAGTAACAAAGTCATAATTCATCCACTGACTGAAATGGTTCTAAGGATGCCACTGAGATGAAATGAGGAACTGCTGTAGAACAGTTGATCCTAGCCTTTATGCTACAAAAGAATGATCAAATTAGTAAATGGATTACTTATTATAAAAGGATAAGAATGTAAGGATGATAATAATAAAGTTTAGTTTAAAGCTGATATAATTAATACTTGTATTATGACAATTAGACACTAAATTCTTATTGATTTTGACCAAAAATCACAGTTTAAATTCTATAGTAGGTAAACTAAAATTCAAAGAAATGCATGTTATCAGCAGCTGCTATCCTTTTTCCTCACATTTTTCCTGAATTTTAAGACAAACACAAGTGAAATATTATAGCTCAATTGAAATAAACAATACAAGAATCTCATCCAATGATATCCTGGAAGGGAAGCAAGGAACAATAATGAGATGGCCAATACAGCCAAATGAAACGATATCACCAGAATTACAAATCCTTTTGGAAAGGAAATACGCACATCGCAAGTGTTTAATTTGCATCCTAAAAAATAAACAAAGAAAAAGATCTAAATTTAAAGGAGATCTTTATCAATATAATTATGAAAAGAGAGTTATCAAACACAATTAATTTTATTGCTACAAAGCAAGGCTAGAGCTAGAGCAGGATGACCATCATGACTGGTGGTTAGAGTAACATCCCACAAAAGTAGGTCAGATCTTGGAGCAAGAAGCTGAGACTGGAGTGAAGCAGAGCCAAAGCAGAGACAATTGGGCTATTGGCAAGAATAGTAGGTAAGACCAGAAGCTAAGGGCTGAGACAGCGAGAGAAGCGTGAGGGAGACGAAGACAGCCTGGAATAGTCAATTTTAAATATCATCCAGACCAACAGGCCCCATGGCTCACTTGCAGTTGGCATATTTAATGCCGAAATCGTATTTTGGTTGCATCTAAACTAGCAATTATTCTTTATGCATAACTGTCAAATCTCAGCACTCAAATTACTTCAGTTAGTGTGTATCTTTCTCCTGAAATTCATGATATTGGCTTAACCATTCTTATTTTTAAAAAGTGATTTTTTTTTGTACCTCACAGGTATATGTGTATAGTGTTTACAGACTTCCCTAAAGTTATTGAGCTTTTCTCCATAAATGCAAAGGCTAAAAACTGTGAATAGTGAAACTTGCCTTTCTCTCTTAAAAGAGTTGAAGATTGAAGGAAATTATAACTATTTTTATTTGTTGTTGAATTATGATAAGAGTTTATTTTCACGTGTTTATGTATATTTCTTGTCTTTCTATCTGAACAGATAAATAAATTAGTGTTAAGATTCTTTGATGAGAGAAGAACTAGTAGAAAATCAGTTAAAGCATCAAATTTTTTATCTCAGTTAAGGATTTTGTGGTAGTTATCGTCAAGTCAGTCACTAGTGTAGGCATTGAGAATTACTTGAAAATTGTTAGATTTAATTACGTGATTACCTTCCATGTGTTAGATTCTTCTTCCTAAGAAATACGTTTTCTTAGCTTGTGGAAGATGGCTATACAGGGTACTCATTGATTTTGAACCACTGAATTGGTTTTAGTAACCTACATCTTTACAAGTAGATATTCTGGAATCTGAGTAAACAAGTTCTCCATTAACTTGACTCAACACCTTTTGAACAAAGCACAAGAAGCCAAAAGCCTGATCTCGACTTCTGATGAAAAGTGCAACGTACTTTGACCTTGATGTTTATCAGCATCTCTCTTACAGTGGTGTCAGCTACTGTAGAAAGGCAGAGAAATAAGAAGAGCAAATGCTGTACAGAAGATAGAAATCAATGACCACTAGCTAGAAAACAATGGGACATTCGGGGAATGAGAAGTGCATAGACCCAGTTGGGCCCCTGAGGGCTATCGATTGTAGGCATAAAAAATAAAATACAGGTTTGATTTTTGCCACATGCTAATTTATGATTCAAAGCCAGACTGACTCCTCCAGTGGTTAAATTAGCCAACTCTAGACTACTTTTTTATAGACATCATGTTTGTTAAGGAAACGATGGTCCTTTAACCCCTTCATCTGTCATGTAGTAGAGCTGGGAGAAGATTCCCAAGGATTACACTTCTTATGCATGTATAAATCTAACTCCTGTATTTGTAGCGGTTTTCAGAATGCAGCTATATTACTGCAGGAGTGGAAAGGTGTTAACTGTTCTTTCAATGCCCGTGCAGACTATAATGAAGAAATCCTTGAGAAATGATGTCTTCTATTATTTCCGCTTTTCAGCAAATTAAAGATCTAGATCTCTGCTAACCTAAGTAGAGAAAGGATTTCCTGCACACTAGTTGCATAATCATAATGACCTGGAGCAAAAAGTTTATGCCTTTCCGAGAATAAAAATGCTTGAAAGGCAATTTATATTGAAAATAATAGGTGCAGCAAAAGAAGGCATTTCTCTCAAAATTGTCTCACAGTCATTAGAAAAATGGAGTCTGTCAGTGTGGGGAAAAATAAATCTACAAACAACAAAAACTTGATCTTGGTACGAACTGACAAGGATATTGCTTGCATTCAGATAACAGTGTTTTGGAATTCTAGCATCTACAAAGAGTATGCTTAATATCCTATACAATGGATGCACAAACTGGAGCTATTAGGCTCTAATGACAAAGCAGCTAGCAAAGTAATAAATGAAAGTCACCGGAAGAGCAGAACGTATCTTTTTGCATGTACACATACATTGTTGTCATCAATGACAGTCACAGCCAAGTGAAATTAAGCTTTGTTAACCATGTACACATTTGTTTAAGAACTCCTGTGACATAAGTATCCTTGCTGTGTAAGGATGACTCCCACAAAAATTGTCAGAAATATCTGCCTATTTATCTTTAAATGCTTTTAAAGGCTTCTATCACCTTTACCATGCAACTGGTACGTACAATTTCTACTAGTTCAAAGCACTAATTAAGTACTAAACACTACTTGTTGCTTTAGTGATATAGAATATCTTATTCCTATTTAACAGAGCCACCCAGGTTGTGGCTTGACTGTTACAGTAACTATATAATACCAGGAATAAAAAAGAGCTTCTGTATCTAAAAGCTTGGGTTTTGGTTTTTTTTTTTTTTCCTATCTGTATCTGTTTTTTCATTTATCTAAATAAATATTAATATCTTTGGCTATAAGACTTCTCTTGCTTATGTACTTAGATTGTTGTAAGTACATTACGATTATTTGATTTTTAAGGTGAACCCTTGTACCACAACACACGTTACAGAAATCGTCTCATCAATTTTTAGAAGGATTTTACTTAAAATTGAAACATTTTCTCTTTGTCTCCAAATACTTAATATTTTTTCACTTACCTAAAGCAACCATGTAGCCTTCAAAGTTTTCGTTGCTCTCCATTTCCCACGTCCCATTGTAATCAGCAGGCATGGTGGCAAGAGCTTAAAACCAACTTCAGACCAAAAGGTGAGGCTGGAAGCAGAATCTGCTGAGAGAATACTTTATAAACCTTTTCATATCTTTTTTTTTATAAGGTTTATGGTTTTCTAGATAATACAGTTTAAGGGTCAGAGTGATAACCCTAGAAAACTTTGCCTTCATTAACAAAGTTCAGTTGAACAGCTGTCAGACAAGGAACGCTTTCTGAAATCTGTAGTAATATAGGATATGATTTCACAGTGACCTTTGTAAAGAACTGCTAGCTATTATGGGATACCTTTGAAATATATTGAACACAGTGACAAATTGTACAACCCACTTAAAATTTCCAAGGTGAATTTTCTTTTTCAGTTCCTTTCTGTGTGTCACATTTCCCTATGAAGAACCAGTCTTACAGACCTGACACACCCACAGCTCCCATAGAAGTCTTGAATGTGTAACAAATGTAAGGCAAGGCAGAAAAGGGAATGTTTCCGTTGAAAGTATTTTTGTTTTCTTTTGATTTACAAAATATCTTGTGGTGGGTTGACCTTGGCTAGATGCCAGGTGCCCACCAAGCTGCTCCCCTCCTCAGCAGGACACGGGAGAAGAAAATAAGGTGGAAAAAACTCATGGGTCAAGAGAAAGGCAGTTTAATAAAGCAAAAGCAAAGGCCACGTATGGAAACAAAGGAAAACAAAAGATTTATTCTCTGCTTCCTATCAGCAGGCAATGTCCAGTCACGCCCCAGGGAAGTGGTGGATTCCTCAACATTGGACGCTTTAAAGATTTAGCTAGACAAGGTGCTGGGCATCTTATCTAGACTGTGCTTTTGCCAAGAAAGGTTGGATTAGGTGATTCTTGGGGTCCTTTCCAACTTGGTATTCTATGATTCTGTGATATCTATATGCCAGTAGCTGTACTTATACCAACTGCAATTCCGTATTTTTATTTTAATTTAACATCAAGTTTAGCAAACGTAAAGTAAATGAAAATCAATCATAATTAGTATCAATCCTACCCTAAAAATGATTTTTTAATTACTCTGCAATATAGCAGTTTGTGTTAGAAAGGTATTTTTCATCCAGCAGCATTACATTGCTGTGGGGAAAAGCACATTTCAGTTGTCAAATAAACACATTCAGAATGTATCTGAATGGAGAATTTGAATGTGCAGTACAACTTTATCGGACTCTAAAGTAAGTACTAAAAGAAAATCCAAGTTAAGGTTTTGAATTCTTTGGCTTTAGTCAAGATAATTTACAGATGACTCTACAGATTTTAATTAAAGTGATCAGGAGTCCAAAACTCCCTGATTTTCTTTCTCTCATATACATTTTTTTTTAAGGGGGATATTATTAAAAATTTTACTAGAAATGTATTAAGATCAGGACTTAATGTATTATTATTATTAATAATAATAACAATAATAATGATGTATTAATATCTAGGACTTAAATGTATTAAGATCTAAGACTCCAACACAGAGAGAAGTAAATTGAAGAGTCACTGATCTTATGGTGTCTTCAGTACACTTTCACTCTGTTAAAATATAATGTAAACTTACACAAATGCTGAAGAATTATACAGGGATTAAAAAAGAAAAAAACTAAAAAAACTTGAGACTTTCAGGGAGCTGAGTTCTTAAAATGCCTTTGTGTGATACTTAAGAAGCTCATTTAAGAGAAGGAAAAGAAAAATCTTGATCTATACCTACAGGAGATAGTAAGAGAGTTTTCAATCAGACATGGTACAAAGGCTCAAGGAGCTGCAGTGACTGAGAGTTGAAGTCGGGTGAATTCCTGTGTGAATGCACACGGGAAGATATCTGCATTCTTAACTGTAGGTATAGTTTGTCCATAGACCAGTTTACTCAGGGAAATTGGTAATCACTGTTTGAAAGCTTTAAATAAGCAGAGGGTGGCTGGCTAAAACATATGCCTCATTTCAAGTGCAGTTTATTGAGCTGAACACATCTCCCTATGAATTTTCTTCCACTATAAGAATTTCTAGATGAAATGCTATGAACGATGTTATGTTGAAAGTGAAATTTGAAAATCTTTGTGCTTAAAATATTGTTCTGTAGTGATATTATGTAATACTTACACAAGAGGTTTGATTTTACATAGCTTTGTGTACTTTCTTTCTTAGCCTCCATATTGCATCAACATTATTAAATATTATCTATACATTTTGTATAGATATGTATATCCTAAAAGATTCTACAAAAACAAGAAAAAGAAAACATTATCGCTCCCAAGTCAACTACTCACAACCACTCAAAATCAGCTGTGTAAGCAACATCACTTCAGTGCACATGCATAATAATCTTTAAGTGCATTATCACATTGTTGTTCCAACTGGAATTTATTCTCTCCTCACCTAAAGAGGTGAGGTCCAATTTATAAGCAAGTGCTCAGTGTTTTACCTTACATCTCCGAATGCCTAGTGGTGGATTTATGAGGAATAAATAAGACTGAATGTCTATAGTCATCTTCTGAAGTCAGAGCATATGCTAGAAGCTCAGGGTGAGAGATTTTATATGCTCATTGATTTTAGTTCTGAAGTAGTTTGCTTTCTCTAGAACAGTCATTTTGGTAAGAGGCAGAAGTGGCTGAAACTATATCATGTGATGATCAACAATTAACGTCCATTAAGATGTAATAAAAAAATAGATGGTTCTATTGCTGTAGCTATGCAGAGTTAGGCACATTCAGAGAAAATTAATTATGAGATGAGAACATCCTTTACCTATAAGGCCATAATTAATTAACTGCATGCACTTATAATTGTGTAGGTTTTCACAGTGATGCTTTGTTTATGCCCATCCCTTATCATTATTCAAATAACTTTTCTTTTCAGTGTGTATAGTTTGTAAACTCTGTATTAGGAATTCTCTAAGCATGTGTTTATCCATTGGCCTGAAATAGCTCTTCTGAGGCTTTTCAAGTAACTAGGCAATTAGGAGGTTTACAGACACCATATTTAACCAATCAAAGAACTGGCTAAGTAGGGAATTAATAAAACATGAAATATTGACTTGACAGAGTTCTGTGATGCTTCATGAGCTTTTAAAGAGTATTGTGTTAAGGTCCACAAAGAGAATTTTTAGTTTACGAATCAATATCTTGATAGACAGGAAAACCTCTACCACATTCAAATGCCTGGCTAAATCATAGGGAGCCAAGAGACAATATAGATCCTATTAACGCAATGTTTCGTAGGGCTCTATGTGAATAATTTTAAGTCTGAAGATCACTGACCCACTGTGTCCTCAGCATTCTCTTGGGTCTGTGCCTTGCTAGTCATACTGACCTGCCCCTCATCACGTTTCAGCTTTAAAATTTTGACTTATAATCCACTTCAAATCTTAGAAATTATTCTATTTGCTCTGTGTTAATTGTTTATATATTACATACATAGAGACAAACCCTCAAAATGGCAAAACAACATTTCCTTCCTATGCTACAAGTATAAGTTTGGGGAAGTAAAGAAAAAGGTGCCCTCTCCCAGTTGTTACGATTCTTTGTTACCAGCGTCCTTTCCTCGCAAGGTCACCAGTAAAATCAGTAGGGATACCATGTATAGGATGTACTGAACCCTGAGAATGAGGAGAGGGACATGTCTTCTTTTAGGTTTTCCAATATGTATGTTAAAAACCAAAGCTCTGAGCTCATAGCTTGTGTGTCAGGTTTCAACCCAGAGATAAGTTTTATGGCTGAGTAGTAAGACCTTGGAAATAAAGCAAAGTCAGGAAAAATCACAAGACTTTCGTTAAAAGACTAAGTAACTTTTCCAGTCTTTATCTGCATGTGAACAAACAAAGATGGCTTTTCTTGCCTCTGTCCTACAAATCAATATTGATTAGTGGCAGTTTGAACCAAAACATCATAAAAAGAGCCTAGACTGAGAAGATTGAAAAGTAAGGCCCAAATTTTGTTTCTGTGACATGAGTCAGCAGACCTGCCCAGAAGAGAAATCCTACATATGTAACCGAACAAAGTTCAGCCTTCTTGCTATCTGAAAGAGCTGGTAGTGCACTCTCCTTGGGAAAGATTGTGCTGTAAAGCTCTATTAGGAGTGCTATATAAAGAACAGAGCTACTGGTCAAACAGAGTTTTTCTGTAAACTTTTGAGCATGGCGTTTTGAAGACATGGTAGCATGCTTCCCACTCTGTCCTTGCCTCACTTTCGTTTTCCTTTCAAATTATATAACATGCACATATAACACAGGAGAAAAATGCCTTGTACTCCCCCGATCAGCCCCTGCACTCCTCATGCTTGACAGCTGGGACTTTTGCCTATAGTTATTTGGTTGTTGTTTAACACACAGAAATATGGCATAAGTTGTTCTTAGCAACTGAATTCGGCTCAGACAGAAGCAGCATGGTCACAGACACCTATTATTATTTTTAACTTGTTAGCACATGTGCACTCACTAAGTTTATTTTTATTTTTAAGAAAATTAATCACTTGAAATGTATTCCATGATGGCTGCTACCGCAAAAACTGTCAGAGGTGCTATCTCACCAGGCTCGGGGCTCCGTTCAGCAAAAACAGGAGGAGGCACATCATGACAACTAAAAGTAAGTTAGTTGGAGGAAGGCAACCCGATTCTTGTCAGTATGTAAGGTGGCTTGTAGGCCTTGGGGATTCAGCTGGGTGAAGATACTCGTCAGCTACTGGACAGAGAATTTATTAAGAAGTGGCAGGAGCGGTACCAGAGATGTTTACAGCAGGAGAGGACAGAATTAGAAGGCATTATTTGCAAAATAGGCTCAGCAAACAGTATTCAATTGCCTGGTTGTTAATGGTTGCCCTCCCAATATCGAATGGCACTAAACTACCTTAGCTATTCCTAGCTTATAAGCTTTCTTGCCAGGTCAGATACAACTAAGTATAACTAAGCCTACCTCAGTGTCTTGGAGTAAATTAGAATTTTGGCTTCTGACTCTTAAGCTTGCTTGCTTGTTCAGGTCTTGACCCTACAGAGACAGAATGGAAGTTTCACCGTTTGTCCATACAGTTGTTGGCTGAACACTTACTGTTTAATGTCAGTTCTTAGCTGATCATGCCAAAACAGAAATCTGCAAGAACAAACTTGTCATAGACATCTTCGAGAAAGGAGAATTCCTTCATTCACATCTCAGTAAAGGAACATGTCTGACACCTTCTTGACAGAACAGTAGGGACAGGTTGAAAATGCTGTGGTAGGGTGAGGACGTATACATAGCTGACATTTATGCCCGTTTGGCACATTTTGTGTTTACCTTCGATTGAAACAAAGATGGACAAAAATATGGACGAGAAGCTCAATATGAGCCGGCAATGTGCTCTTGCGGCCCAGAAGGCCAACCGCGTCCTGGGCTGCATCAAGAGGAGCGTGGCCAGCAGGTCGAGGGAGGTGATTCTCCCCCTCTACTCTGCCCTCGTGAGACCTCACTTGGAGTACTGCGTCCAGTTCTGGAGTCCCCAACATAAGAAGGACATGGACCAGTTGGAGAGGGTCCAGAGGAGGGCCACGAAGATGATAAGAGGGCTGGACCACCTTTCCTATGAGGACAGGCTGAAAGAGTTGGGGCTGTTCAGCCTGGAGAAGAGGAGGCTCCGGGGTGACCTTATAGCGGTCTTCCAGTACCTCAAGGGGGCCTACAGGAAAGATGGGGAGAGGCTGTTCAGGAGGGCCAGTTATGATAGGACAAGGGGTAATGGTTTTAAAATAGAGGGAGGTAGGTTCAGGTTGGATATTAGGAAAAAATTTTTTACTATGAGAGTGGTAGAACACTGGAACAGGTTGCCCAGAGAGGTGGTGGATGCTCCATCCCTGGAGACGTTCAAGGCCAGGTTGGACAAGGCCCTGAGCAACCTGATCTAGTTGGAGATATCCCTGTTCCTTGCAGGGGGGTTGGACTAGATGACCTTTGAAGGTCCCTTCCAGCCCTAACCATTCTATGATTCTATGATTCTATGTTTTTAATCAATCTTTTAGAAATAAAATAATTTGCTTTCTGCCATTGGATAGTTTTTCTTTTTTTTTGATCAATGACTGTTGTCTTCAGTCACTCATCTCTTTTACTCCATCTGCCTTTGCTCACGGAGCTGGATGAAGGTGTTACACACTGTATTAATTAGAAGCCTTCCTCCTCGCTAACTAAGGACTCTGGCTTAGCTCTTACAGACCTCATAATGTCACTAGTGATCATGGTACTGAATTTTATAATAACAAAAAATCATTCAGTGGATCCTACTGGCTTGAGAACTCCCTTTTATTAAAGTGGTTTGCATTATGAAAAATTATGCTGCAGAGAAATAATAGCCAATAAACAAGGCTGACCTTGATTTTCAAAATAAATGGGGAATACCGAATTTATTCATTCCTTAATTCTCCTGAGCACTGTAAAAATCATTAGCCTTTACAAAATCAGAAAAACTTAGGGAGCAATATGGTTTGGCTGAGGTCAGGAAATAAGCCACTAGTCAGCACAATTTAGTGAGTGTAACCCTTTATATTATCCACTAAAGTATGCCTCCTCCTGGGCTAACTTTAATGTAGATTGAAAACCTGAACCCAGTTTAAGTACTTTGTCATTGCCATTAAGGCTGCCTAAGTTTTCCCTTCTAAGATTTTTTCAGGATCTGAATTCTCTGCATGAGCTGTGCATTAATATCTGTAACTGTAATCTATAACTTAATTGTATTTATTCTGCAGCAAAATTTTGTAATTGCAACTGCCACTTCTTATCTTCATCAGATAAAGGTTGCATTACTCAGACCTTGAACTGGAATACTGATTGATGGTTTTTGAATTAAAAGAATCTGTAGAAAGCAGTACGGATTTTTTTCTTTGATGCTTCTATGACAAGCACAATTTAGCTAAGAAAACATGTATCTCCTTCAGCTTGTTCATGCCTGACCATAAAAACGAAAATGTCATTTTAATGCAGGGTCTCATCCATTAGAATAGCTTTTTAAAGAATACATTTTGTCAAACAGAAATAGTCCTTTTATCTCATCTGGAGAACACTTTACAGGGATACTTTCAAATATCTTAGACCTCAAGTTTTCACATAAGTGGTATAATTTGATGATGGAAAGATTTTGCTTAAAGTTCTAGAATCCAGATAAACAGAAAAAGTCGTATCAGCTGTTGCGGTTAGTGCACAATTTTGAATCCACTGTAGCTGTTTAGAAAAAGATGAAAACCTTCTTGTGATAACCTCAAAGACCTAAAGCCACTGTCCCAGAAGGACGGTAAACTAGGTCCAGATATATCGATAAAAAACTGCAATAATGCTCTGCCTGTTTATTTTCTTTCACTATGTCGCTACCAGCGTAGAGCAGTTACAGAACTGTTATCCTAGTCGCAGGAACATTCCCAGATAGGTGAGTGTATCTATTTCCTGAATGCATGCTTTTTGCCATAAATCAGTTTTACTGCTTTAGCTGGAAAAAATTACTAGCTCGGTAACCCAGAAGCAAAATCTTCTAGGTAATTGAATGCTGTAATCCCGTGTTGTTGCATATCTCTTACAACATAGGCATAAGTCTCTATTTCCTGTTGATTAAGGGATGCTCTGTGTTGTAAATCTCATAAATTTGTTTCTCTCACAGTGCTGTATGGTTATTCTTTTCTGCCAGCCTCTCCAGCTCCACAGCAGCACTCCTGCTGTGGAAAAGGCTCTGGTTTCATTCTACCGTATTCTATTCGAGAAATGAAGCCAGTGTTTAATTCTCCAATGCATCCTGGAACTTACACTGTTGTTGTAGTAACGGTGTTTACACGTCTGTCTGTCCTTGTGGTGAATTTCTGGCTTTAAGTTGGCAGTTATTTGATAGGAATAGTATTTAAGATGGAAATTTATAGTCATCATTAAAAAAAAAAGTAATTTTAAAAATCCAAATGTTGTCTGGTGTAATTAAATGAATCAGTATACTCTGTGCTACTAAAATGCAAATGCAACACGCTTGACACTGCAAGATGGCTCTTTAAGTATGTATGTAATCAGTCAATTTAAGAATCATTGGTGGTGGGCCAAGTAATGTAACTCAGGACACATTGCTGAAGTTAAGATTGCTCCCAGACATCTGACAGGATAGGTTCTTAACAGCATAATAGCAGTGATACCATGTGTTTCAGGAACTGGATGTACATACATGCAAAGCAGGGGGAAGGATCATTTATATGATTAATGATGGTGCCACTGGATGTCTGAATTGAAATAGGGAATTGACAAATACAGTATTTTCACTTTTTGCTAAAAAGTACCAAGTAAATTTAATATAGAAGAAGATATAAATGAAAAGAAAGTTTCTTAAAATGTGTATTTTAGAAGAAAATTTATAGATATAGATATATAAATACAAATATAGCTAACCATATGTATATAAATGTAACAGAATGGCAGACTGTCTTTCACTAGAAGAGTAAAGGAAAAAGAATTGAACTAGGTGATATCCAAATTGAAAAACTGAGGCCTAAATATAATCTCAGATTAGGAAAGGATTCCCCAGAAATTCAGTCATGATCATGATGGTATGTTTCTCTAGTTTATATGTGAAAAGCAAGTTAACCTAACCAATTGGTTAGGAGAGTTACTTTTAAGGTAGAATTTGAAAGTTTTCCAAATTTCCATGAAAAGCTTCCTAGAAATGGTGAGAACTATACCACTGAGTATTTTCATATACGAACTGAGTTTAATCTGGGAGGGAGGGAGGGACAGAGGGAGGAAGGAAGGAAGGAAGGAAGGAAGGAAGGAAGGAAGGAAGGAAGGAAGGAAGGAAGGAAGGAAGGAAGGAAGGAAGGAAGGGAGGGAGGGAGGGAGGGAGGGAGGGAGGGAGGGAGGGAGAGAAGGAAAACAATGGAAGGAAGAAAAGAATGGAAGGAAGGAAGAAAGAAGGAAAAAGAAAGAATCCTTATTGATACATGTAGAAGTACATTTTTCTCTGTAATCCGTTATATAATTAGCATAACAGCTTGCCTAGAATGTTGCTGAAGAGAATTTAAGGAAGCTGAATGAATAAGGCAGAACAACCATGTTTGCCTCTGTCTTGCTAGAACTGTTTGGTACTTAGTGCAAAATGAAAGTATCCACTCTGGCCTCTAGAGATTTTTCTCACTTGTCCCTTTCAGACTATTTGAAGTTATAGCTATTACTTGTTTAGCTTCATCTTGTTTGTGGGGGAATTTCCAGATGATCTGAGATTTGAGCAGAGAAAAAAAAAACAGTATGGAAACGTGTATCTCTTTTTATGCCCCTAGACACAGACTCTCAGGTATATGAAAGCAGTGCAAGTGAAGGGTCAGCTTTGGCTCCTGTGATAGCAACAATGAAAAAAGAGCTTGAGCTGGGAAGTATTTCCTCAGTACCATTAGACTCCTTATGAGGAGTTTCCCTTCATGACAGTGGGAAAAAAAGTCCTGTGCTGAAATGAAATGTGTTACTTGTAAAAATATAGATATCTGAGTAGCTTTTTCTAACTTGCCAAACATAAACAGAAGTCTTTGTAGTAAGCTATTGTCGTGGTTTTAGGCTGATCCAGCAACTAAAACTCACACAGTCTCTCCTTCTCCAGTAAAGTAGAGAGGAGAGAAAAAAAAAACAAAGGGACTGAGGGTTGAGACAAGAACAGAGGGAGCACCCACCAACCATGGTCCTGGGCAAAACAGACGGGGCTTTTCTCAAAGCAAAACAGTTTATTAATGATTACTTAGAAGGACAAAGGGAAACAAAAACCGATTACTCGAGAGGACAGAAAGAAACAAAACCAGATCTTAAAACCGACACCTTCCCCCCCCCCCCCTTTCCTTTTCCTCCCGGCTCTACCTCCTCCCCCCAGCAGCACAGGGGGCAGGGACTGGGGGAGTGCAGGTCAGTTCATTCCGTGCTGTTACTGCTGCTTCTTTCTTAAAGGAGAAGGAGTCCTTACACCCTTTTCCCCTGCTCCAATGGATCCCCTACCCACGAGGAAAAATCCACAAACTTCTCCAGCGTGAGTCCAGCCCACTGGAAACAATCCTTCCCCACAGATTGCTCCGGTGTGGGCTTTACCACAGTCTCGGATACTTAGGGAGCTGTAGCCACTCGCTCCGGTGTGGGTCGTCACGCAGACTCCAGATGCTGCTCTGCCTTGTCGTGCACCCCAACACGACCATCCTCAGGCTCAGGCATCTTCTCCCCACGGGCTGCGAGTGGGTCTCTGCTCCACCGAGGCCGTCCTGGTTGCAGGGGGGCCGCCTGCCATCTCACCATCAGCCGCAGGGGAAACTCGGCTCCAGCACACCTCCTCCCGCTCCATCCTCACTGACCTGCTGTCGATGCGGCCGTTTCTCTCAGATCTCAGTCCTCTCCAGGTGAACTCAGCCCAGTGGGCACCCCGGGAGTGGGGTGCCCCCGAGTTCCCCAGCTGGCTCCGCCGCCGCCATCCTCCGACGCAGGCAGCCGCCCGGCCGGGAGCCAGGGAGCGGGGGCAGTGCCCTCCTCCCTTCTCTCCTCGATCCTGGGCAAAGCACCTTTTCCGGTCCCTTTGTCCTGACTTAAATAGGGCAATTCGCAGAGGCGCCCTATTGGCTCAACCCCGAGGGGGATGGCAGTCTGATCTGGTGGCCAGAACTAAGCCTAACCCGGTTCCAAAACCGGGGAGGTCGCAGGGAGCAAAACCCCTCTCCTGCCACCAGAACCACCCCCCCCTCCACATCAAACCATGACAGCTATATATCTGTTACAATGATGTTTATCATTGCCTTGGTTGCTAGTAAAAGACAACCTTGTCAGAGAAAAGAAAGTGTATCCATTATCAGGGTATTGTGCTCCATTGCTTCCCAGTTGAAAGATGCACTTTTTGGGGAGAGGACTGCTGCCTGAATTAGCTCTGTTATCAAGAGATTGCAACTAATGAGCATTTAAAGGTAGGAAAAAATGTCTGTTAGAACAATATTCACCGTGGGAAGGGAAAAAATAATCCCTTGTCCTCTTTGTGGCTAATACAGCTACTTCAGCCGTCAGTCCTAAGGATTCAAATAGCACCACGTTGTAACAGTGGCAGTGGCAAAGTACGACATGGTTGGAAGGTATATGAGCCCTACTAATGGACAGTTGTGAAATTGCTTTATGCCTGCCATTTATTGGAATACGCTTATTGCCTTTGAAGGCTGATTTGCTAACTTTGTTCAACAACATATCTTTCACTTGTGAGTAAAGGTTATATTACTGCGTGGCGATCAGAGGTAGCTGAAGTTTCAAAGAAGACATCGTATCGTTGTTATACCCTTTTAAATAGTGCCTATTTAACAAACACTCATTAGACTGAGTCTCTAATGGGATGCTTTGAAAGTTCAAATTTAACAAAAGCTGCTCAAATCTCTTCTGTTCCCTCCATTAATACACTTTTCATTAGTGTCTGACCATGAAGGCTGCTGAGTAATCTGCCTTTTATCTAGCCAGCACATCTACATAACTTTTTGCTTTCTGTCAGGGGATAGCAATGTGTTTCAATGGCTTTCGTATCAACACAGAGATCTCAGTCCCTTGCAGAATCCCATTCAAGCACAATTGCCATGCAGACAGTAGACTGAATTTAGGTATGTAATTACAACAAGTGAAAATATTTGCATTAATCTTAAACATGGAAATAACTACTTCTGAAATCCTCAGTGCAATTACAAGTAATTTTGCTATCCTTTCAAAGAAAAAAAGGAATGAAAAAAGTGTTATTTCAGCAAATATTTTCATTGTGAAGAGATCAAATTATCAGCAAATAAGCACCGAAATGACACACAGTACTGTTTTAAAAGGCTGAATCTTCTAAAATTAAGGAGCGCTTGCACCAGAAAGGGAAGGAATATGAAGAAAGGGAAATCTTCTTTCTTTGCCCAAGCTATTGCATGAACACTTTTTTTTTGTCCTATGAAATGCAGGTGATGCGAAACTGCACACAATGTACTCCAAGAAAGGTAGCAGCAAGTCTGGGAAGGGCTTTGCTTCACAAAGAAATACATGTTATAAGTGCCCTCTTCTGTGGATACCTATTAGCTTTATTTTTTCTCTTGACTTATATAGCTGCTTTTAGGAGGAGAAATTACCAGGCAAGATAAGAAGTCTGCCATCCTGTATTTAGGCACATGATCCAGTGTCCTGAGGTTTTATGCTTCAGAGATAAACGGTGGTGAACCTTTGGTCAGTTCTGTTATTGAAACCTGTATTTATTTTGATGTTGATGATTTTGTTGTGGTGGGGCTTTTTTATTTTGATTGTGCAGATTTATTTTGATTCTTAAGAAGAATTTAATTGGGGAGATCCTCTACATTTGCCTTCACTAAGATTTAGGCATTCCTGTGTCAAATCTTTGGTGTCTGATGAGACAATCTGACTAATCTGAACTGATTTGGGTTTTTTTTGTGCTGAAAACCGTTCACTTGCTTCAGGGGAAAATGTGACTAAAAAGGCAGCTAGATGTTCCTGAAGTTACACAAGTGTTGTATTACACTGGGGCAGCTTTTCAAAGCCTTTATGTGGCTGAAGAAGGAAAAAGTCTCTCCTAAAAAATCCACACGATGTTCAAGCAAATTATAGAATGAAAGATTCATAGAATCATAGAATGGTTTGGGTTGGAAGTGAACTTAGAGGTCATCTAGTTCCAAGCCCCCTGCCGTGGGCAGGGACACCCTACATACACTACACCAGATGCTCAAGGCCTCATCCAACCTGGCCTTGAACACTTCCAGGGATGGGGCATCCATAACTTCTCTGGGCAACCTGGTCCAGTGCCTCGCCACCCTGAGTGAAGAATTTCTTCCTTATATCTAATCTAAATCTGACCTCTTTCAATTTAAAGCCATTGCCCCTTGTCCTATCACTACATTGCCTAGTAAAAAACCCTTCTCCAGCTTTCTTGTAGGCCCCCTTTAGGCACTGGAATGCTGCCTCCTCACTTCCATCCTCTGTAGGCTTCCTTTTTGTGTTTGAGTATGTCCAGTGTACCAATAAGTACCAAATTAAGTACTTATTACCTGTCAATTTCAACTAACAGTGAAGTAGCAGATAAGGTTTTTGAGTGACCTTCAGCAGTTTAAGTGCCTATCTGTTTCTTTGTTCACCAAAATACATTTGGAAATGTAGTCAAAAATATATGCCATCATGCTGGGAGCTGGAAACAGAAACGGAATTCTGTGATTTTGTGTAATGTGATACTTCAAATGTCTACAAGGCAGACTTGCTGTGTGAGAAAAATACATTATAAAGGATTGTACATATGTTGCAAAAACATTCTCTGAAATAACCCTGCATATGTTTGTGTTGTTTTTTTTGGGTTTTGGGTTGGTTTTTTTTTTTATGTTTGCCTTGTGTTCCATTGCACAAAAGATGACAAGGAAAGTTTCTAATGGAAATTTGGGGGTTTTTGGTCCTTAAAGAACTGGAACTAGACTGCTCAGAGACTGTTTTGCTATGGAACTCTGATGTTCTGCTTACCTTCTGTTTTGCTTGGTAGGGAATGAGTCATCTGTTTCTGCATCATTTAGGACAGTGTGAAATGGAGTTTGCAGTTCTTGTTTGTCTAGCTCCTAAGTCAGCCCCCGTGTCTGAGATTGGTTGATGCTGATCTCAGACGAAGTTGGTATGATGTGTTACTGCTTCAGAATGTTGTGAAAGTCTGTTCTGTGCTTTCTGCTGTTTCTTAGGTATAATGGGTCTAAAACTTGCAAGTAATTCTTTCAGATTTTTTTGAGAGTAATCTGTGAGCAGCTTTTAGGAACTGAGAAAGTATCTGTGTTTATATTTGAAATAATGGAACATATGTGTTGGAATAAAGGAGTAGTGATGACTAGCTTTCTAGCTAGTGGTATTTTAGACCATATGTTGCCCTTAAGGATTGTCCTGAGTAATTAAGTGCCTCTGATGAACACCGGTATCAGTAATACAGTGGGGAGGACTGACTGCATTACAATGAACGGCATTGTTTTACATAAAAAACAGTGTTTGGAGGAGCTGCTTGTTAGTCTATTTCATAGAATCATAGAATCATATTTGAATTTCTTTGTTTTGTTGCTTTAACATATATAAAATGGTGCTTTTCTCCCCTTTTCCTATCCAAAAATAAACTTGGAAATGTCAGCGTCAAGTATGACAGCATGTTTCTTGACAGGATGAGTGAAAGATCACACTGTCATTTCACAGAAGTACTACTGAAATGTGTTAACTTCGGCATGCCCTTAACACGCCCAGCTGGAGAGAAGTGCTGGAAATTGTAATGGTTATGGATAATAAGCATCAGTGCCTTGGTAAGAAAAGATAAATTGAAGCATACTGATTTAGAATTAGAGAAGGGGAGCAATGAACTGCTGTGAGTCTCGTTGCTCTTGATTGAATGTTAAATTTCAGTGAGCTCGCTCCGTATGCTATGGTTCTAAGCCCGAACAAATAATAATAGTGACTGCATTGCAGTATAAATACCTTCCTTTTGTAGTAAGTTTACTGACTAGCACTTGAGAAAAATTGGGTGAGAACATCAGGACAGACAGGGACCTTTCAGTTTAAGTGTAACTTTGAATTCCAGTACAATTTTGTATTACCTCTTTCTTCACCTTGTATTTCATCTCTGCACTTCTGTACTGTTGCCTTGTGTAGCTGAAAGGGGAGGGGAAAGAAAGGCCAGCCAAACAGTTACAGGAAAGCTCTTAAAGTGATTCCACAATGTTGGTAAAAGCATTTTTAAGAACTGCACATCTTTGCAGTTTACTGCTTATAATCATGCTCTGTGTATTTCTGCACGTGCACAAACAAGTTCTAAAAGTTAGCTATTCTATGATGCTTATGCACCCATAAGTAACTGCTCATGCTTCTGCTCCCATCTTGAACTGTCATATAGCCAAACATTTAAATAAAGTATTTTACATTTGAAATGCTCTTATCACGATATTGACATTTTAATTTGCTCAGCATTACAATAGTGTTGTACCATGAGATAAATAGTCTCTTATTATGTAAATAACTATAGAGTCAATAACCACAGACTGTTTCCTATCCTCCTTTTCTCCCCTCCTTTAATAAGAATGTGGCCCTTGAGAGTGGGAATTGTATCTTGCCTCCATGGCATAGAAACTTAATCTTCAGGCAATCGCATTGAAGGCATTGGTGAAGAACTGGAATGCCATTCTGCTTAAGTGTTCAATGTGGGTACTTATTATTAGCTATTAATACCAGGAAAGAGCTTGCCCTGGTAATAAAGCACATGATACTGAAGGGACTCTACTTTTGTGTGCACTTTTGCTAGACAGGAGTAAATTACTTAAACAAACATTTGGTTTGAGGTTAAAAAACCTCCTTAAAATAGAAATAGCAGTACCACATAGGTAGTATTCCAAGATGAATGTGTTACTAATAGAGGATGAATAGCCATGAATCTGTTATGCGATTACAGATGAGACTGTCAAAAAAAGAATATAATACGACATGATACATGCTAGGAAAGTTTTATTAATGTTGTACTGGGGAACTTTTGCTTTTTACTGTCCACTTAAATTTAATATAGTGGTGTCAACCAAACGATAGACATTGCTGAAAGTGGATGCATCTCGTGGAGCACATCATTCATGCCATGCCAGTAGACTATCACCCTCTGCTGCTCAGTCTCTTAAGAGACTTTTTAGGAATCCAGTGCGCCTTCTCGTTATAAGGCATTTGCCATTCAGCCCACTCATCCTTATTTTATAATAAAACTGATACCATAGATCACACTAAGCAATTATTTCTGCATTGTGTTATAATGTTAGTCTTATTATGTAGCATTAAGGGCATTTCACAAGATTAATTAATACAATTCATATAATAATATTAATTAATATTAAAATACCTCTTTGGGTAATGGGGTCTGGTTTAATTTACTTTCTTTCATGACAGCAAAATATTTTGGTATCTATTAAAAAATCCTAGATTTCTAGAATACAGAAACAAAAAATGAAGAGTCCTTAGACATACATGTATTTTGTATAGATTAGATCAGATTTGCACTCACATCAAAAATTTGAGATAAATGCTTTATACCCTTATTTGCCCCACTAAAATTAATATATATGTTTTGAATTATGAATACAAAATATAAAACAAATCATTTTCCAAATGAATATATCTGTACAGATTATGCTATCTTATATGGTAGCATATATATATGTATATATATGTATACATATATACATATATATATGTAATATATATGTACAGATTATCAAACATCATCAACTTGGTAAAAAATATTAGTGATGCTAATTTTTCTTCTCTCTTTCTTGCCCTTCCCTCTCCTCCTACTCTTAAAAGACCGTTCTGTTTTCTTTGCAGATCATGGCACTACAAAGGGTTTCAGTTCTTTGCCTGATCCTTTGCATTTGCAGATACTTTATGATTTTCAAATCCTACTGAAACTTCTTTCATGTTCTACTCCGTGAAAGCCTTATTTCTTTATCATCACATGTTCTAAGCACACAACCTGAATTAATCCTTTTCCTATTTTTGTTGTGTAATGACATGGGTAGATCAGATGGTGAACAATCACAAACACCATGGAAAAGGCAGCTGAGGGTCACACTAAATGTTTATTCTTTATTGCTAAATTAAGTTGAAAAACAGGTGAAGAGAAGGGGAAGTATAGGTCTCAGAAGTGTCCTTTCTGTGAGGAGCCTCTTAAGCTGCTATTCATCTGCCTAACCTGCTGTCCACCGTAAGACAGTGGACAATTTACTACTTAAATCTGTAAGAATATTTAGTAAAGAGGGAAAAGGGGGACAGAGGAATAGAGGGAAAAGGGAATAGAGGGAAGAGGGAGGAGGAGTAGGAGGAAGTTAGGGGAGCAGTAAGTTAACGGTAGGTTGAATACCCAGGACTGGAACAAATTTCAACGTCTAAGCTGTAGTCACTCTGACCTGCAAAAAAAGGACTGAATTTATCAGGAAGAAATAAAGTAGCAGTGTAAGAGAGAAATGCAAATCCAAACTTTTGGATGCATTTTAGAAGTAGACATTATCTTAAGTATAAGGGGCTTATAATGAAAATATCTGCACAAAATACTTCAACAATGTTGCAGGAAGTTGAAGTTGACATTATCAAACCAAAATTACTTTTTTTCCTGGAAAAATCAGGTGAATATCTGAGAAGTTTTGGGTAGACTTATAGCTATAATACCGCTAAATACCTCAGGTACTTTGAGCTTGGTTTATCCCTAATGTTTGTTTAATTCTCTGTATCTCTGGCAAAGCTAAGCAGGTTGCTCATAGCTGTATTACACATCGCTGCTTGTTTTCCCATCCTGAACCTTCGGGCTCCAAATTTTGCTCTGTTGCACCATGCTTGCTAAAAGCACGGTTCTCTCTCTACTTCTTCCATAAAGCTGAAACTTCATATGCACAACACGCCTTCGCGTGCTGTAAAGACAGCAAATGTCTTCTGTGTGTGCCCTTCACCGAAAAGCCACAGAAGTATAAAATGTGGCAGTGAGTTCCCCAGTCATCTTCAGAAAATCATACCCACCTAGAAAATAAACATAAAAGACTGAACTGTGGGAACTGAAGAACAATCATGCTTATGGAACACATTAGCCTTAATTTACTCCTCAGCTTTTGTCACCTAGGGTTTTCTGGACTGAGCATAATATCAAGACTGGATTGAATTTTTAGAAATGGTGAAATGCACCTTTTCGCCTTTCCATTCACACTGCTGCTGTAAGCACTGGTCTTTCCTTACGAAATTTAAAGTATCTATTATCTGGAAGTAATGCAGTTGTGCAGAAATACAGGGTTGGTATCAGTGAACCGCAGCTGCAATTCTGTGGAAGATCAATAAAATTTAATATGAAGTTTGATTCTTGAGTAGTAAGCAAGTCTGGATATGAATTCACTGTGAAGGTCTTGGCTACTAAGTAGCTTTGAAAGTAGTCAAGGAGGCTGATGTTTGTCAAGTAATTGTTCCATGTTACGCATTCAGTCAGCAGCTATTTTATGGAGGAAGTTTTAAATTACATTTTATGATAACAAGTTGTTAAAGGTTTATGGAAACAGCATGGCTAATTTTATACGCGTTATTTGGAGAGCATCATCATGGAAGCAATGAACGAACATAATTTCCTTTTCCAACGGAAATGGTTGCTGCAGTAGAGATAAGATGTTACATTTATAATGACAAGCAATTGAGATTATTTGAAGAGAATGTATTCAAAGTTAAATATTCCTGAAGTTTCTGTATTTTACATATGTGAACTGTGGAAGTAATTCCTGAGCTTGCCTTTTCTCCATAATTAGAAGCAGGTTACATTGCTTCTGGTTGATAAGCCATTAGTTATTAGTGCTGTGCTAAATTTGCCTCTGTACCAAATGACCCAAAGGGGAAAAGCTGTCTGATTACAATAATAATAGCTTTTAACAATTGAATTTACTTTGCTAGATTTAATTGATCCACTTACCACCTTTTGCAAAAAGAGTTTGTGAATGTTACACAAGACTGTAGAGAGCTGGAGGCAAAAATTAGAAGACATCTGGTGAGTTAAGGGTTATGAACTGCCAAGTTCTATTGAATGAAAACTACATTTCAAAAAAGGTCTCTGTCAGTGCTAAACATTAAAAAAAATTGTGCAAAGTTTAATTGTGGATAGTGGTGTGTACTATCTCTTTATTGTGTAGTTTCGATTTTCACATGAGAAGGAAAATGTAGGTAGTCCGAAAAAAATAAGATGTTACACACAAGAAGCTGGAGTTGATTCCTTATTTTCCATTATTCTCTAGCTTTCCTTGGGGCTGAAGAGCGTACAGATGTCTGGCGGGTGTGCATGGTTATGAAATCAATAATTTAGAAACTTGAAGGAAAGAAGTTTCTTTGTCCAATAATCTTTCAAGAAAACAAATGACTGATGCACTGAAATTTGGCAACTGGGATATTCCCAACCTTATTTAAGGTGATAAATAACATTTTAAGTAGACAGCTACTCGCAATTTCAGTTAAGCAGAGCAGTATTTTTCACCTGAGATACACAGGTTTCTGATTCGTTTCCCTCCCCCACAACCTTTCTATCCTATTCAACTGTAACCAGTTTTGACCTGTCCCACTCGAAGTACAAGAAAACGTAATCACTGTTAACTGCTGGTCTGTACATTGGTCAGGAGGAACATCCATTTAGTTACAGAAACATAGCTAGATGGCTAACGCGCTCTTTGTGCGAGAAAAACAGCTTTTGCACGGTATGTGGTTGACTAGGCTCAAGTATAGTTTTGGGAGTCTTCCTTAGGCATAAGTATTATGTATTGCCAAGAAAAAAAAGAAAAGGGAACATATAGTAAACAATTGCATTACATATATCCGTAATTCTAAGCAGTACACTGAGCCACAGCTGTTGGAATAGTTACACAAGAATTTACATGGAGAAGGAGTATTTTTCACCTGTTTATCACATGGGGGTACTTAAGTCTTCATGGATAATATTTTCTGCGTACATTCTGATGTAAAGTAAAACCCGAAACTTTACAAAATTGAATGAGATGTCCATTATAGCACATCTGGTGCTACACGCATGACATATATAGCACGGTTGAAATACCAAAGTTCAGAAAGTTTACCATCCCTGCTATACTAACTTTGTAGTTTACAATGACTGTTTCTGAACCTCCATTTCTTCATGTTAGACCAGGCTGCTAGCTGTTCTAAACAGGCTTAATAATAGTGCATATTTTAAAACTGTCTCTGGTTAGTAGAGAATTGCACCATTTTTCCCATTTGCATAAGGTACATGTAAAATTTCCCTCAGTCTCAGCACTGGGTTCCCAAAGAAGGCAAAAGCAATGCTACACACAGGAGTTGCAGCAGAGTAGGGAAAGGTATGTTCCCATTTTAGAACAATTCAGATTCTGCCATAGCAACTTCCCCGCTGATTAAGTTCCTGAAAATGGCTAAGAACAGTTGTTACAGGACACACTTGTAATACTGTGCCATGTGCTGAAGGTCGGACCCACCCAGGCACCCTGTATCATTGTGTCTTTTTGAACCTGATGTGAAGTTGTGGTGCTAACTGTATATCCAGTGTGTTGACAGACTGAAAATAGGACAATTTGGTTTGCAAATTACTATTAAAATAACTAGTGACTAAATCAGCGTTGGAAACTGCTGGGCCAGTGCTTTGTTACGCACTCAGTCTGCCTGAGAAAGCGAAGACTATGATGGGTCAAAAAAAAATCTGCAAATGACATTGCAAAAAGCAATGCCAGTTATATCTTGTGTGCGCTGTGTGTACAATTATACAGTTTCTAGCAGTGATCTTACTATTAGTGTCTCCAGAATAAGAAAAAAAAAAGAATGGGCAGATATTGGCTAAAGCACTTAGAAAAGAACTGCCCTTTGGCCATGCTTCTATTACGTACTGTTTTTTCAGACTACTGATCCATGTTTTTACTTATTTTGAGAAATCAGATTTTTATTTTTGGTGGAATACTTTCAGTGAAGTGCTGCTCCATTGCAGCCGATGGTAAAATTTTCGGAAGAAACCTGAAGGCTCCTTGCTAAGGCTATGGAAGTGTTAGTTCCATTGTAAGTAAAAAAATTAGCTTACAAGGTCTTAAACTCCAGTATGTTGTTTTATTTCAAACAGTCCTATTTTGGTGTAGACAAGAATGATGGTACGCACACACTTATAGTGTTTAGTATCTCTGACATTTCTAAAAATAGTTTTATTTGCAGTTATTTGTTTAAAAGGATTTGTTAAAAATATTTTATTCTAACTATACAGTTCTAATGTGATCTTCATTTCTGTGTTTGCTCTAGTCACTGGTGATGTTCATTACTAGCATTTGGAGATTTGGTGGTAAGGCTGCAGATTCTACTGTTCTTCACTTCTGTATCAGCAGTAGGCTCACTGTACCTTCTTAAAGACCTGCTTACACTTGACTCCACACACTCTTATTTCCTAGGAAGAGAAAATAATTAAAAATACAACTTTTAGATAAGACGCACGCATTATACATTCATGTGTATGTCCAGCTTAATTTGAACCCATCATTTTCTACCAAATTAGATTGAGTAGCTTGTACATATTTTAGGCTATTTTTAATCCTAAAAGAAACTAGCTGATTTGGGTTTGTTTTCTGGTGAAAGGTGACATAAACGAAGTTATTTTGGGATCTCAGGTCTTATAGGGCCAAATATGTTCCTGGTGCATTATTCTCTATTTGCAGTGTGTGCAACTGCTTAGGTCTTTGAAATGGGCATTCTCTATTTTGGACACATAAAGAAATTATTTGGAGATGGATTTGAATAACCAGTTCTGAATCTGTATGTTGACTGACGGGTAGTTCAAACCTACAAAACCAGAAATCAGCCGAAAGCCCACTCTAGCAACACAATGATCATGGCTAGAAAAGGACAGGTAGTTGTGTACAGAAGATTTGATCTAGGTCCATAAATCACTGCACAGCAGTGAGTTTTGGGTGAACTTGACCATTCTGGATGCCTAATGCTGTCTACTGTTCCTTTTTGTTCCGTAAGAGCTTTCAAAAAATCCGTACTTGCTAGTCATTGGATCATAGTGAACTGTGGGTAGGCAGCTGCAACAATGTTTACATCTTGGGCGCCCATTGGTGAGGCCTGCTGTTGTTTAGCTAATATCACTGAAGATGCAGTTTAATCCTCCCCATTACTGGAACTACTGACGTTAGACCTGAGAAGTGCACACAGTATGTGTGGGGATGTGTGGAGGTGTTGACTGGTTTTGGTGGAAGCAGAAAAAGGGGTGGAACTTCTTAAGGGGCATAAAGACGAAGGTTATGTATGACCAAGCAGAGGGATGTACTTTCTGTTTCAAGATAAGACTTTTAATAAAGCTGTCAAAATATTTTGAAGAAACAGGAGACAGAGTTTCCTGGGAAGTTACACGCATTTTCTTATGGAGAACTTCGATAAAATGACATATTAAAAAACCCTTACACTGAGTCAGTAACCTTATTGGCATAGGTTGCTAGACCCTAGGAAGAGAAAGCGCTCTATGATGCATTGATGAAACAAGCAGACTGGTAAAGTGATTTTAGTTAGGACCTGTTTTGTTCACTTCTGTGTAGGTAACCCGGAAGAAGGAGTGTACTCCTTCTGCTGACAGTGACAAAAACCTACAGAGCAGAAGCAATCAATACAATAGAAAAGGGCAATAAAACTCAAAAGAAAATGGAGAATGGTCAAATAAGTCACTCACATAAAATAGAATCTAAGGAGGAAAAAGAACTATGAAGTACAGACCATAGAATGAAATGGAGAAAATAGCAGGCAATAAACTACTTAAGGATGTGGTACTACTCTCTATAGAACTGTCGAAAGAATTAAATTAACACTTGACTCATTGTGTGAAGTTCAATAGGATCATAAAGCTATCGAAGTATCAATTTTTTAGAGGCAACTGCCCGTAATATCAAAGGACTCTCAAGAGTGTAGGACCTGGTAATCTTGGCTGGTCAAAAATAAGATACTAAATGGGCCCCTTTTACTATATGTTTAATGGAGTTACCTTAGCAAGGATTCAGAAAAGTAAAGAGGACATCTTTTGAAGTTCATTTAAATATAAAATTGAAATATTGGAGACTGGCCTCTAAAATACTTGGTACTCTCTTTGCAAGAAGTAACTTTGTACAGATTGTTGTGTATGACAGACGGATCGTGACAAATTGTACAAGCGCCAATGAGTGTAAACATACATACATATATATATATATATTATTCTAGAGTCTCCTTTTTATTGCTTCTGCCCTACCCATGACCTCAGGTATAAAGTGATCACTTACACAGTAACTTTCTCCCTACCTGCATTATATCAAGTATGTAGTCCACATGGTAGGATCTGTCATATATATTCCTTTCCCAAACTGGTTTCTGGAACTTACAGTACTTCCTGAAAATTTTCTTTAGCAATGAAGAGTTTGGGGTACTTTTGCAAAGTCCATAACTCTGCTACTGATTTGAATATTTAGAGAACATCAATTTAGACTGCTGAATGCTAATAGTACTGAACAGAGAACAGAAATGGAGGCTGGATTTTATTATCTCAGCAGGAAGACTGCCTTTTACCACATTGATGAGAGAGTGAGGATACTATAAAGAGCTATCTGAGAAAAGAATAAGCATCTTTTTTCAGGTCCTGTTAACTTAGAAAGATAAAAATGATGATCCAAAAGAACAGGATATTTCAAAAACATAATTGCTGTTTTAGTTTTCTAATCTGTAATGCAGCCTGGCCTGTAATTATTTTAAAAGAACAATGGTATATTTTCCCCTTACAGCTTATTGTTATATGCATAATTTCATCAGCTCCCACACTGCATATTTCACGGACTGTATGAAGGACATTCTGTTAAATGTCTTCCTCACTGTAAACATTTCAATCTAGTGTGTCTGGACAGACAGTTAACACAAGAGTACTGCTTTGAAAAAAGGCAGGCTTTGTAAGGAACATAAAAGCATAATGGCTCCAAATGAAATTGTTGCTTTAGAAACAAATCAAATGCTGCACCAATACTTAATTATGTCAAAGTAAGCCAAGGTAACATAGCACACAGTCTGCTGCATTACACCTAACCATTTTAATAGAGTGGCATTTAAAACCTGTTACATGATCTTACCAGGTGCATTTCATCTCCTTCAATCCACTGGGTCCAACCACGACCTTCTTTTTCTCCATTCTGTACACAAAGCAGCTTATCTCCATCCCAAGATACAGTGGTCTAACAAAATAGATATGTTCAGTGTTACTGTAGTATTCTCTGATATTATGATTAGTTTCCTTAAAGCAAAACTTCTAATATAATAAATGATTAACATATCTCACAAGAATAATTGTAGAGTGTTGTAACACTTAGGATAATTACAAAAGAAATGAGCTTAAATAGAAAGTTGCTGCCCAACTGCCTGCCAAAACCTGGAAGGATTAGATAAAGCTGTTTAAATGCAAGAAAAAATATCATAAAAATCATTGTCTAAGACCATACTACTCTCTCCCTGCTGACAAATACAGCAGCAGAAGGGATGTGCAGTCTAACACTGTATTTGCAAAAGGAGCCAAAAATTTGAGATTTAGTTTTTTTTTCCACCATAAGAAGGATTCCCCAGCTGCTCGACCTGAAAAAAGTAGCCACCTACTGGCAGCTATGGGTGAACAAGGCTTTTAAATCCTGAGCTGTTTTTTACCCGCATCTTAATTTGCCTTCCATTATCGAGCAGATTGGTTTGGAATTATCAGCAAATTGATAACTTTGCCAGCACCTTGCTTTGTGTTAGCTGGAGAAATTTGGAAAACGCATTCACAAATTCTTTTGTTCACTTTTGTAAAATGATGTATTTAAACCAAGTAGTAGATAACATTTTTAAAAAGCCATATCCTTTTAACGTACAAAACGCTCATGTAGGCAGGAACAACGCTTTTGGGTAAAGCTGTAGTTAACGTGGTCCTCATAGTTTATATCCTCTTCCATGTATGTTTTGTATCTGTAGATGTCCAATTGGAGACAGAAAATAACAAATAATTCTAGTCAAAGTGAAAAATGTTTAATTTGTAAGTTAACGTATCTGAGACTTTCTGACAATTCTAAAAAATAAATATATCAGAAAAGGAAACGTTAACTTCTTCAGCCTCCAAGGGTGATTGAAATTGTTTCATCTCAGAAAACAACACTCTTTTTTGTCTGGCTTTCTTGTTTTTCCAGTCAAGACTGGATATTGCTTTTGTCAATTTGGTGATAACCACAGATCGTTAACCAGGCTATTTTATCAGCCACTATTCTCGGTTATCATCCTCTGCCTTCCCTTTGAGAAGTACAAATACTGAAGGGATATGAGTAAACTACACACTTTCTGATTTTTGTATGTGGCTATGTTGCTATTAAGGTTATAAAGGACAGAATGTATTGCAGGAGAACATAATGTCTTCTTTGTTAGCAGGAACAACTGCTTTATGACAGTAAGATCAATCAGTAGCATTTTTATCTGTTCTTTCTTTAGGTCAAACTGTAATGTCTCATATAATAAAAGATGCAACTAATACAGAAGACAGAAACTTCTCTTTTATCTCATATTGAAAATACATTCTTGCATTCCAGAAATCTCTGTTGAGACACACATTGAGTATCAGTTGAGGTCGGAGTTGCTATGGCTGTTATGTGCACTGGCTGCTCCTAATAGTCCTCCTCCCTTTACCAACAGCTAAGATACTGCAATGCTTGCTTTAGAACATTTCCAAGTATTTGAGTCAGAATGCAACAAAAATATTCCAAAAATACCACTGTAGGGCAAATGTTGGTAAATAAGAGGAAAAGTTTATTTTTAAAGATTGGATCAAGATATTGCCATTTTATAATTAGGACTCAAGCACTTGAATAGTCTAGTAAGGCAGTTCTGGATGAACCTTTAGTTGCTGTTCCTCTCTCAGCACACACTATCAAGATAAAGAAATGCTTTACCTTTTATGTAAAGCAACTTTTCTTAGGAAAACAGTCTTTTATAACTAACCTTGTTTGCCACCATTTTGATAATAGCATTACCTAAGCTTTGCCTGATTACAGAAACTGAGCTACTGGCTCCTATCTGCAATGACTGAAATCTTTGCCAGGGTTTGGTGTGCACAGCATCCCTGGGCGGACAGTTCCTGTTCTTCATCTTCCTCCGCAAGCCAAAGAAGTAGAAAAACTTTGAGGACAATGGAAAGCTGCAGTTTCCTGATGGTAACAGAATCAACCAGAATAAAAAGTAGTATTTCTCTAAAACTGAAGGCTCCTGCTTTCTTGAGCATCTTGTACAACTTGTAGGATAAAATGAAGACTTCATTTATTCCTTTCAACGAAGTAGTACATAATCTAGTTTGTCATAAGCAAGCTTAAGTTTTGCTTACGTACTATCTGATCATACTTAAACCTAAGACAAATACTTTTTAGGTCAAATGCATATAATTTTGTAGGAAACTTCAACAGAAAATAGTGATTAATGCGATTAGTTGATACTGTGATTAAAAATACTGAAGAAGAACAAGGAAAGTTAATGGAGTGAGATAAATAGAGTGAGTCTTGCCTCAATTTAACTTTTCTTAAAAATTCTAACCACCAGTATTACATGTCTTTTGGATTATATGCTCTTTATTCTTGAGGTGTAATCACAGAGAATGAAGCTTCCCTGGGAGGTGAAGAAGCCTTTGAAGCCTAAGAACACAAAAAATGTTCAAAATTTCTTTAGTTTTAGGATATGATTTCTGTAGTCTCACGCTATTTTTGTGTACTTAGATATTTTCCTTTTATTACTTGGCCATTCACGTACTTTTGTTAGTGATTTAATCTCTTTGCGTTAGGAAGATTTAAATACATCTGCATAGCAACATCATCTTCCTGAAAATTAAGGCTAGAAGAAATGGTAATTAAAGTACTCTCATTACTGTTTTCAGTTATGAGACAAGGTAGATTTATTAAATGAAACATTTAGTAAAAACAAATCTATTCACTATGTATTTGTGTTCTCTCCAGTAGCAGTAACAATAGTGAAGTCTTGCAGAATCACAATAGATACATTTCCAGCTTCTAGTGGCAAGTCATATTGACCCGCAGCCAGAGATACTGACTTTTGTAATTTACACAATATTCCTCAAACCATTTTACCAGAGAACTTTGCATTTCCCAGTGAGGTCTAAGTGCAAAAACATTTGATGCTGGCTCTGCACCATGTTTCTCATTCTCATGTTGCTATTCCTGATGTGCTTGCTTGTATCGTATGCTCTGCAGTTGAAGACACGTAATGTATTTTACAGGTGAATGAAAGAAAAAAACCTTTTTTTTAAAGTAGTCCACGAACATTTTTTATTAATGCTACATAGATTTTCAACACATTGCATTTACAAATATGAATTGCAGCTTCCACCTTTCATCAAAAATACGTTATTGATTTCCCATCTGTAGGAGAAACACAGCAGTACCAGTTCTGCTTTTCTTCTACTTCCCTTCAGTGTTGTCTCTATATTATGGTGCAGTAAATCACTGCAATGCTTTAAAACTGCATGACACACTCCATCCTCCATCTCAATCCACTAATTCTCTGCTTATGAGAATGACCAGTCATTTTATGACTGTAATTATGATTTAAGAGGGATTAAACGATGGAAAATAATTTAGGTCAGATGACATAGGAAAATTCAATTTGAGCTGTGTTCTGTATTGTGTTTACGAATAACACCAAAGAAAATATCCTAGAATTTTTGGTCAAACATGGCAATATATTTAACAAGATATTTAATAGCCTCTCAAGGTAAAGCATTTTCATCTGTACTAAGTGTCAAAGTGATATAAAACCCTCTGGTAAGCAGTCTGCAGAGACAATTTTCATCAAATGAAGTGCTGATGGAATAAACTAATGCTGATATCATAGACAAAATCTAATCTAACTGTGAAGGGGCATTCTGTAACATTATAGTCACCACCTATGACCTTCTGTGATGAACGCATGCTGCATACTGCTAACAGGAGGACTAAAACCATATTCAGGGTTTGTTGTCTCTCCTTCCTGTAACTCCATTTATCTCATCAAATCCCTGTTTGGCAGGTTGGTGACAGATAGATCAACTACTGAGAAAACCACCAGAAACCCAAAACATAAATTAGTGGTAGGATTCCTGGACTTTATCTCAAGATACTGTTGCTGGACAAAGGGTATACATGTTCAGCCATCCTCTAGCCAAGTTAGATGTTAAAAGTCTATATCAACCTTTCCTTCCCTGATTAAATTCAGTTCAACCTTGCAAAAGCACTTACAAATCTAACCTTCCATTTCAGCATTCCTTTTTCTAACCGTGCAGCAACAGAACTCCCAAAGTCAACTCGTAGGAAATACTTGGTAGTACAACATGAGGAAGAACTTCTTCCCAGTAAGGGTAACAGAACACTGGAACAGGCTGCCCAGAGAGGTGGTGGAGTCTCCTTCTCTGGAGATGTTCAAAACCTGCCTGGACACGTTCTTGTGTGATCTGATCAAGGTGGTCCTGCTCTGGCAGGGGGATTGGACTAGATGATCCTTTGAGATCCCCTCCAATCCCTAACATTCTGTGATTCTGTGAATACAACTCGTTTCTCAGCTGCTTGTGGGGTTGGCAGATGTGATGTCTCATAATAGGTATCTGTAGCTACAGGTCTCTGAAATGTGTTCATGCCCTTACAAACTCGCTCAGACTGTTAGTGAAAGACAAGCTGGTTGTAACATGGGCATTCTGTACCTGACTGATAAGCTCACTGAAGTTCACCGTAGTCAAAAGATGAGACGCTTCTAAAAGCCATATTTTGCGTCTATGATTGTCAGCATCTCCATTGCTAGCAAAGGGGCTTAGGATTGGATTGACAAATTTTACATTAAAGGGTAAGCTGCTGTCAGATAGGATCAGATCTTAAATGTTCAAATTCCTTATTTTGAGTCCTTGCTCGCAAGAGCAATGAAGGAAAGCAATGACTGGAGACATGTTCCAGGGAGTAGCAAAGTAAATGTGCAAAAGCTCCAGGCTATGCAAGTGACAATACGTGGGAGGAGGAGTAGAATCAATGTTTTGGACAGTGCATCATGTTTCATTTCTTAAGAATGATGGGGCTTTTTTTCTTACTGAAATAAAATTGTATACAAATAATACAAAAATAGAAAGACTTGTGTTTATCCTATGCCATAGAAAAAAAGACAAAACAGTACATCCAGTTCACTTTTTGCAAGGACCAGGATCGATTCTAAGACACTTACTGTTTAAGTTAATGTGTATAATTGATTTACCCTCTGTGTAATTTTAACAAGATGCAATTGTACATAACACTAATGGTTTGTCATTCAAAATTGGATTTGCTAAGTTGGTTCTCAGGTTTTCAGCTGATTCTTTCTGATAGCACTTTCTGCATTCATAACTCTCTAAGCTTTTTAGGATTCACAAAAAAATGAAATGCTAAGCCCATCTAAAACCACCTCCCCTACAAAGCTTCAGTATGTTAGCAGAGGTTTTGTGAATAACTAGCTCAAAGCTTCTGATCAGTCTCGGGTTTTAGACGCGAACCTAGCACTGCAAAATTTCAAGTTAATGACATCTTAAATTATATGGCAAAAGATTCTAGAGATCTCATTTGATATCACTGTGCAAGTGTGCTGAGAATATCACTTACAGGTAATAAGCAGTAATGCCAAAAGAGAATGTAGTGTGAAACAAGGCAGAAAAAGGAAACAGCCCTGCTTTACTGAGGCACAGAGACTGAGCGAACGAGAGTTTTAGAGAGAGCCTGAGACAGATCCAAGAGGGGACCCGTGTTCTCTGGAGCCTCAGAGGGGCTGACTGGAGAACTGTTCTTCCTCGCTTATGGACAGCACTTTGTAAAAGGTCAGAAGTATCAACATGAAAACTACATGAAGACTACCTCCTTCAAATTAAAACCCCTAAAAGTCAGTTATTACTCCAATGAGGAGCTGGGGAATTTACAGTACTGCCGAGAGAGAGGGCACTAGATTTGAAAGACAACTAGTATATGCACACAGGCAATGACATTAAAAAACCTCCCAGCAACAGTCATTCTCGAACAATGCTTTTCCATGACAGTATACGAGAAAATACAAGCCAAAAAAGACGGCATTTGAAGAGGTAAAGAAACCAAATAGTTGAATCGGAGGGATCAAGTAAAGACATATTTCCGATCTTGCATGTTACTAGACAGGCACAATTTATTCTGAGTCGTTTCGCCCTGTGGACGATCCCTACTGAAATTCCAACTATTGCAATGTTGTTTGTTCATTGTTTTTCTGGCAGCAAAGTCTTCATTCCAATACTCTAAACTAGATTAACAGCTATGAATTCCATTTGTGGAAGAGAGGAACCCTGCCTAAATACTTAAATAAGCTTCATGAGCCATGTAATTTCGTAACAGGGCTTTATTCTGACCTTGCAGCAGTATAAATTGAATTATGTCCAGAGCAACTAAACTTCATTGCATTTTTTCTGAATACAAACTAGAAAGGAATCAGTTTCACATTAGGTGTATTTGTTATTTAAAACAGAGCCGTGATGAGTTTCAGACAACTTACCACCTTTCACTAGGATACAGCACATGTAACCAGCACTGGTTTGTGTGACAGAAGGATTGGTCAGGTGCCTATGAATAATCCTTACGTGGTTGTCTTAACATGTATTTTCAGGAAGATCCTTCATATGGTAAGAAGTATGATAGATCTGATAAGTGAATTCTACAACTCTCAAATCCCCCTCACCCTATACCACCCTAGCAAGTCTTAACTATGACTAAAAGTTTTATCAGTTCCAATAATGGAACCCTAAACACCCATTTGATAACTTATCCATGGTGACATTCTGTGTGTATTCTGTAACTAAATGGTTAACATGTACTACTTCCCACTTTCAGGTTCAAATTCTTGCTGTTTTATCTGTTTACCAGTGCCCAGTCATTGTCCTTTCCTCCTTCAATGTCAAAGAAAAAATTACTATGCCAAAGAGCACAAGGGTCCGAAATACTGAAGCATCCTTCACTTGCTTAGCCGAATATTCAATTCTAATGCAACTAACGCTGTTTTCAGTTATCCAAGAAATTCTGCTGTTCTGTTTTTAGAACATAGAATCTTTCTTGATTTTTTAAACAGATCACTTGCCCTTAGTCTCTGTAAAAAGATAGATTCATTCTGGATAGTGTGAGCTAAAGCAATTCAGTCCCATTCAAATGCTTGAAGAGCAGAGAAAAATTATAATGAAAAAAATTTCTGGACTTTAACAGCAAAATGATTAGAAAAGTAAAAATTTTGGGGAAGCAATTTTTGCATCTGAGCTATCCCATTCTCAGTCTGCTTTGATTCATTGGGTGCAAACACTTGGAACATGAAACTTCAGCCTTTGTTTCAGCCTTTAATTTTTTTCAGTTAACTTTTTAATACACTTTTGACTGACGTACTAAGCAAGTACACTGTGAAGGTACCTAAGGCTAACTTGTCTGCCCAGTGTCAGATCCTGCCCTGTTCTCATGTTGACTCATACATATTTCTCATTGCAGATGCTTCCTCAGCTTCACTGTTTATTACTGATGGTGAAAAAGGGAGGCAAAATTATCTGCTGATGAATGAAATATACTTTTGAAGATGGTTATCAATTAACTGTTATTTCAATAAGGTCTTGCCTCTTTTGTGCACAGTAAATTTTTTCCACAGTAATGTTTACGTGCATGAAACAAGGTTTTATACTTAGTGCAATACCAGAGATGCTCACTAAATTCATCACAACTAGTGATTATAGGATTTATCTTTAAAATAGAGGAAGTTTCATGATGAGATTAGAGCTTCACTGAGAATGAAGAAAGCAGGATCAAATACTCAGTTCAGGAAATACCAAAGCTGTAGTTATCCATTTAACTTGGAATTTCTGTCTTTGTACACTATACCTCTGATATATGTTACCAGTTAAAACCATGAACTCTGAATTCAAAGTAGTAGAAACTTTATCACATGGTTCAATTCAAACTTCATATCATATGAAAAATAATGTAATACAATATTCATGTTCTTAACTTCTTTCTACCCCATCTAATGTGCACCTTTAAACATTTGCAAAGAATAAAAGATGCTCCTGAATACGTAAAGTTTCATTTTATCTCTGCAGTTCAAACTGCCAAGTTTTTAACCACTCTAAACATTAAGTATGATCAAACTTGCAGAAACACATCTTTCACAAAATTGCAAAACAAATAGAGAAACTCTTCTTTAACTTTTATCTAGGAGATAAAAATCTCTAGGGAAAAGCCCCAGGAGAAGCACGACAGCATTATAGAGCAGATGTGAATGCAGATGTCTTGTCTGCATTTCTTCAGAGACCAGGCTGTACTGCAGCTTGCTCCATACGCGGTTTCAGTGATGCTTAGAACGCATTGAGTATCAACTGTCTTCTTGGAAGTACCTTGCACTGTGATTAGCCATCTCTCCTCTGTCCACACATCTGTGCAGTCAACTATCCTGATCTTTGGTTTTACAGAACAGAGAAATTGCATCTTTAACTAAACTGGAAGGTCTTTTGATTGTCTTGAGATTCCAAAGTAGCAAGTTTTCACTTCCCAACAGAAACATAATCTTAAAGGAACTGATGTCATCAACTGCTGTTACCTATATCCCTTAAGAACACAGAATCACCTAAAACATGTTGCATACAAGAAAGCAACAGTTAAGGATCAAAAAAAGAACAAACTGAAACTGCTAAAGTTTACCCAGCTCAATTAACTCACTGTTCCACAAAGTTCAGACAGGCTTCCAGGAGTGACCAACTATCAAACCGAAAAAATTCTAAGTGAAACGAAGGAGGGGGCCTATACTATCACAGGAGTGTCAATACCTACTGTCAAAATAAGTATCAGCAAAACTTTTTACACTTTACTTATCACAGACAGTATTGATTTGGAATTGTAGTTACACTCTACCCTGACTGACTCAAAGACGTTTTAAAACTGAAAGGTGAACACAATTTCAGTGAATTAAACACAAGATCTAATCTGCTTACCATGCTAATATTATTTTTACTGACACGTTAACTCTAGTTAGATGATATATTCTTCATTAAAAGAAAAACTTATCTATACCTATTGGATGAATTACTTCTAAGGTTATTTTTGCTAGTCTCCTGATGATTGCTCTGCTATATAGATTAATGTTCAACGTGTAATTTGCCTTATCCATGTTACTTTGTACTTCTCATACATTGAGCTACTTGGATAAAACTTGCCTAGTGGTCTGCTTGGTCCCCAATATAAATAATAATTGATTCACAGTCTCTCCCATTACACAGGTTGACTGTTAATGATTAAGCAATTTATGGCATGCAGTTTCACAAGCTATAGATGAGAAAAAGAAAACACTCAACTTAGCAAAATAGGGTAGAGAATTTTGGCCTGTTACTGAACTATTTAGGGTATTTGTCAGGAAATTGAGTTGTGTGTTAAATCTATTCAGCATTTCAAAAGCAGGACTAGGCAAGGGCCACATTTCCATGTCTCTGAATCTGATTTTTCAGCACAGTGGTTGTCTGACACATTTTATAAGAACTCATTGCAGGTACATGCTAGACAACCTTAGAGCACAGTTACTCCTTTCCACCATGTAGAGGATGTTTTAGTCCTCCTTTAGATAGAGTTTAATGGTACTTAAGTACAGACAATGCTTAGATGGAGATAGAGCTGTACGCACACAAACCAGTAATTCATTGACTCAAACACTGAGGACTTCAGACATTTTTAGGGCTTGAGCAGTTGTTTTGAATATTGCTGTCTTAGACATAGGTGGCTAAATTACCATCAAAGTCTTTCTTTGGGCTCATAATTGTTCAGTGGATCCGGACCTCAGTATCCTGATTAAGAGGCTTCCAGCAGTCAAAACTGCATTATGACATTGGGGGACTTTCGTATACACCAATGGACATGCCTTCTCCCTTCTGTCACTTCTGTATTCTGCACTCTATGATGCTTCTACCCTCTGTAACAAGGAGTACAGAAGGATTAGTTGAGGCACTTGCTAGCTAGCCATTCTTTTTCTCTGATCTTCACCATCTTTCCTTTTCCTGCCATCACCAGAGCAACAGCCAATGTGCATCTCCTAGTGTTAGAGAACAGTATCTGTTTTAAATGGCTTTCTAAGAATGGAAACCTATTAATTCTCTTTTATGTGCTTGTTCCTCTATAGGCCCTCTTGAGATGATTTTCTTTTGCTTATCAACTTCTTCACTGTAGGATATTGCAGGTGTCAGGCTTTCAAACTAACAGGAAAGAACTTGATATCCTCAAGTTTTTCTCCTATTAACTGGCATTTGTCAGTCAGAAGTTAGAAAACATTGTCTTTCTGGCAAGGAAAAAGAGCTCATAAAGCAGAGTCCTCAGTGTTTGCTTACCGATTGCAGTAAGATTTGTTCCAGTAGGCTAATTAACACATCTGCTCTAATAAATACACCCAGGAAGGAAGGAGCACAGGAACAAGATCAAGAAGCTGCAATTTCTAAGCATTTGGCCATTGTTACACATGGGGAATAGTGCCTGACCCTGCAATCAGTGGATTTCCTCTACTGAGGAAACATTACTCAGGAAAGAAATTTTGAAAGCCTGAATCTAAGTTTCTTTTTGACTAACAAATATCTCAGTAATTGAATAATGTTTCATTGAAGATCCTATTCACTCATTGATAAAATTGTTTCATGCTCCTGATTAAAATTAGCATTCCTTTAATGCAAAGGCACGCCTAAAACTGTGTGTACATCTGGGCAAACTGGGAAACACAGAAATAATTTTAGGAATAGCCACACATTTAGTTAACAGATGTGGTCTGTAAAAGGCCTCAATTTATTACTATAATTTTTTTGGTCTGTTGTTACAGTTCTAATTCTTACCATGCATTTGCGATCATCCACCCCAGCTAAATCCTCCTCAAACTCCTTTCCTACATCAAATTCCATGATGTAGTTTCTAAAAGTGCTTAGCGTTTTAATGATCATATGATCCCCGTTCTGAAGGATTTCTTTGTCAGGTTTTAGCAAGTTTGCTATTTTTCTTACAGCAACATTTACATCTGAAAAAGAAAAAGAATTCTTTTAATCCAGAAAAGTCTACCACAAAAAGAAGCTTGTAGCCCTTGGGAGAACTAAAACAAACAAAGATAAATAAATGTCCAGATCTTTCAGGCCAGTTTCCTCATCAGGAAAAAGTCCATAATTTAATTCTTTTAACTTAAATAAGTTATGTTTTGATTTTTCTGATTATATGAAATCCTAAAAAATACCATTTGTATTTGACAGTTAATAAGGCCTTCAATAATGCTATAGAAATACTAACACTTTACATCAAATGCAAAGACACAAAATTGCAATAAGTACATTATTGTCTTTTTATTACACATACAAATTTTACTCTTTCAAATTATGGGTTTTAAGTTTGAAATCTGTCACCTCTTCAAGCTATGTAGTTTAATCTCTGTTAATGTAAGCTTCAAGATGGTAAAAAGTAGAGGCTGCTTAAGACAAAACAATTTTGCATAAGGCAATTCTTAAAGTGCATTCCTGAAAAAAACATTTCTCACAAAAATGATTTATGACTGTGCAAGAAAAAATAGATTCATGTAAAGACTGAGAGGTTGAATTTATTGACTATTTGTTTAAGAAACATGGAGAGAACCTTACCCAATGCTTTCAGATACTCCTCAAAGTTATCATTGCTGACCATTTTCCAGTAACCATTGAAATCTGCAGGCATCCCTACTTAGGTAACTGTCAAAATCAAAGTCTCCGAATAGTGTGTTGATTCTGCACCACAAAGCTCACTGCCTTTCTTGGGGGCGAGTTTGAATTCTGGTTTCTTTTATGTCTTTTTTAGACCACGTAGCTATGCAAGTCCTTCTAATCCGCTTATTGTTGAAGTGTTGCCTCTAAGTCCTTCTGCAAGGCTGAGCCTCTGAGATTTCTAATGACAGCAGGATGACTTGATTTAAACAGAATGAAACATTCACCTTCCATAGAACTTCCGTAAGGCTACTGATTATCTGGAGGTCCATTTTAACCATGTTACACTTAATTTTTCATGCCACTGAGAAAAAAAACCCTTTTAAGTAGCTTTAGTTTAGGATATTAGCCAAAGCTGTGAAAGGGCTTATCATGTGTGTTTTTTGAGGTGAATCCTTCTTCCTTGACTATGTTCAAGCTACTTTATACCACCTTCTTTTCAGAAAATGATCATACAGACTCTTTCAGTGAAAGTAATTTGTGTCTAGCATAGCTTTAACTTGTTCCACAAGCTCCTTAATTCTAGAGAACTACCAGTGAAAGCTGTTCAGCCAACTGAGGGCTCAAAAAGGGCCAGTTACGCAGAAACTTCTATTAAGAAGCACTGGTTAATACTGTCTTTTTATAAACACTACATCACTACTGAATGCAGGCTTTCAGTTCATTTAAGCAACAATGAAACAAATATAGAGATTTTATATTCTTTGACAGTCTCTTCTGTCAAAAATGAGATAGACTGAATTAGCAGAACAGGCAACCAACATATAAGAGAACAGATTTTTCTGGCTAACATTAGGGCTCAAATACTGAGACAGCCTCAGCTATTTTCATTTATTTTCCACTGTGTATTTTCAAATGGTATAGCTGAAGTTCCTCTTGGATATGTTATCTACACCAGGGCTTTGAGAATTATTTACTCTTCTATAAGACTCTGGATCAGAGAAGCAAAGAAACCCATTTTAAATCTGGTGATGAGAACTGTCTGTAATTTGTCAATCTGGAGGCTTACAAGTGACATGAATGGTGAATGCCTTTTTAAGTGCTTGCATGAAAGAAAGATTTATTTCTATATCTTGTCCAAACTGTCAGAACACAAAAAGTTATTCAGGGTCCTAAAAAGGTCAAAGTTTAGCAGTAATATATTTAAAAATATATATATAAAGAAAAGTTACGGTTCATTTTATTTTACTGTTTCAGAACAGTAAGGCATCTTCATGCTAAAACTGCCTGTAGGATTACAGAATTACAACTCATGAAGGTACTGTTTGACCCTCTAAGTATTACTGGAGATTAATATTTATTTTTAAGATCTTGTTTCTTTTACTTTCACAAGGAAGCTGTTCTCTACGTGTATTCAGCTACGCAGCTGAACACACTGATTTGCTTAAGTGCTACCACACACAAAAACATGAAGAAAGAATTGAAGAAATTGAATTCTTCACACAAGAATTTAATTGAATTCACACAAGAATTCAAGAAATTTTGGGCTAATGTACTTTCCTCTCATCAACAAGAAACAAGTTTCTCAAGAACTTTGCATGAAAGAACACCAGGTCTGTCCACTTCACACACTACAAATGTCAGTCGTTTAGTGGGTTTCCTGTTGTGTTATGCAACTTAAGAGGCTGAAGCAAGTCACCTTCGTTCTTCCGCTCACTCTCTTCGGTGTAGATATTGTGGTGTGCAATGTAGGATATCACCGAATCTGGTACGAGATATTTTACACTTAATCCTCTGCACAAGGCGTAGCGTATCTGTGTTGCACTGATTTCATTCTGAATCCATTCTTTCACCAGAAAGATATTGTGCTGAAATTTAGTCAGAAGGTCTGATTCATTGATATACTGAGCAGGATCAGAGCCAGCACGGCTAATACAGACCAAACCGAACTTTTCCAGTATTTCTTCAATGTGTTCTTCTTTCCAGAGATTGGGTGTCTTAAATGTCTGCAGAAAATCAGCACCACAGAGCAGCTTTAATTCTGGTAGAACTGCAAAGACAAAAGAAAATGAGAGATTTCTACACTTGCTAGGTTTTCTAAGAAGTTTACACTTAAAATTGGTTTTAACTTTTAACTTTTTTATTTTTTTTTTAATAATTTAACTTTACTCCTTTTCTTTCAAAAGGTTGTAAAAAAAATTCAGCTTGGATTTTATGTGTCAGGTCACAATTACTTCATCACTTACTTCATCATCACAGCATATATAATATTTTCTCTCCCATGTTAAAGGAGAATTATTCCTCCACTCAAGCAAGTCAAAAAGGAGAAGCAAATAATGAATTATTATTTTAGCACTAAGACCAGACTTCGTCAAACCTGGCTACTACACCCCGGCCTGCCCCACTCGCTTTGCTCAGGTACTCAGGACCAACCCCTTCTCGCCAGGCCCTTGCCTGCCTCAGTGTCACCGCACAGAGCTCCCCGTCCCTTCGGGAGCAGCTGCCCTGCTGCACACCAGCACCCAGACATGCTGTTTGCGTACTGTCACATTAGCCAGAGAACAACCCAGAATTTCACCTGAGTTAGTGCACCTCTGTCATCTAAAACATGACAGACTGTATCTAATCTAACTACCCTTACTGGTACAGTAAGCTAGTTAGTTGACCTACTACGCTTTATCTTATTTGTAGAGAAATTTGAACCAGCAGAATATCATATGGATAATATTTTGTCTTGTGTGGCCATGACATTTTCTTTCTAGTACAAAGAGATCTAAAGCCAAATTTGTTGCACCTTGAATAACGACCAAGAATGATACTTGACTAGTACATTTTTTTGTTGTTTTCTCTCCATTTCTTATTTGCTGCCCACCGCCTAAGCCCCAGTACAGAACTATCCCTTTCCTCAAAGCCTATTGTACAGCACTCATCATTATACCATCTGAGTATTTTACAGGCATTGACTAGGTATTTTCACAGTGTTGCATTCATGTGATATGAAGGGCAAGGATGGAGGCATTGTCTCCATTTTACATTTAATTGTGGTTGTAGATGGTTAACACATCTGCGAGTCTTATACGAACACGTTAAATCAGCAATCTGAAAAATATGAAATGTATCAGTGATGATACGTGAAAGGCATACCTAAAGTGCCTTAAGATATACTCAGTTTTTCAGAGGTTTAGTATATACCATTGAGCTAACTACAGTAAGCATTTCTTGTAACAACTTCTGTAACAGACCCCTCCCCCACAAACCACCCAGTAAATTTTACTAGCCACACCTGCAAGGTTGAAACCTTTAGATTCAATGCTCTCATCTCTGACACTTGAGCTAGTGCAGAAGTACCTGCAAAAGTTGTCTGTGATCCCTGTGTGGACCAGGGCTACAAGAGTATGCAACTCTGAAAGAATGTCCCAGATACTTCTGACAGCAGATGAACAATGAGATGCCAAGAACCTTAGGATTCACACAACCCTGGTAGCTCCATCATGATAAAGCTGATCTTTTCTGTTACATCCTTTCCAAGCTGTCCTCTGCCCATCTATTTCCTCATGCCAGTTCCAGTCTTCTTGTCTTCCACTCACAGATTCTACTCTTCTAGTTCCCTGTCCTCAGTTCATGTCTAGACTGTTTCCAGTCCCCTGTTTTCCAGGGTCTTACCTGTTTTTATGTCACAGATTGCTTTTTACTTAATAGCAACTCCACAATAAAACAGTACTCTGTCTCAAGCTGTATTAGAGCTAATATTAGACTGGAGCTTTTAGAGTGTTGATGGGTTTTCTGAGTGTACATGCATTGCAGTTCTAGGTTACTAGAAGTTAAATTAACAGATTGTAGGCTTTACAAAAAGGCTGTCAACTTTACAAATACATCTCCACATATCCCCACATCTTCTGTGCCAATGGGAAAACATGTCTTTGGCCTTTCAAGGCTAAATGATCATCTGCATGTTCCACTATAGATAATGGTATAAACCCCAAATGACTGCTGCAATACTCCAGATTTTGATAAGTACAATAGGCTTTTTTTCAGACCATGGATGTCCCCACCAGGGAAATTTTTGCTTGTTTTTGCTTGGTGTAGCTCAGTCAATGATGGTGGACAGAAATGAATTGCAATTCTTTGAAGTGTTGTTCAGGATAAAAGGAGAGGGTAAGTTAAAGGAGAAATAACTTAACAAAAAGCAAGTAGCTGAGTAGCTGGATTATAGGTCTAATTAAAGGAGATTACTGTTGGAATATGCCAGAGAAAAGCATTTAAGAAGTGACAATAAAGTTGTTCATATAAGGTAACTGAGAGACGTGAAGTGCAGGGGATTCAATTAAAAATGAAAGACAACCATCTCTTGTAAGTAGGAGAAGAAATATTTTATGTGAAGCTATTTTTGGTGAATCAACAAGGGATGGCAAATCCCTGGACACCAAAAAATAGAGAAAAAGAACTGCGTAGTCTTGTTTTCATCTTCATCCTCAATGACTAGCATCAACAAGCTATCTAAGTTTATTAAAACTGCAATCATTTATCTATACCTGCCCTCTTATTACTTGTAATTTATATTAAAGTGAACCTTCTTATTTGTAATTTAAAGTGACCTGATTATTTAATGTGGAACAACATCATGAGGTTCAGCACCATGCAAAGAAGTCTTACAGTTCATGCGGTAGGCATACATTTAGTAGAAAAATAGTTATTATGGAATTTTGCCACTGCTAAATTCAGCCATCAAGCTGATCTTTGTGAAAGCTTCCATTACTTGACTGAGCCTTTCTACGAACTTCACAGAAAATCCCAATTCAACAGATTTCATTGCTGGGAGGGTTTTTGGGGGGGGGCAGGTGGGAGGAATTGGGTAACAGTTGCCTGCCACTAGAATGTTTGTGCTAACGAACATTTATTTACAGGAAAGGGGAGGAACTCTAGTCTGCTCTGGAGTTCTCAGTAGCTCTTGATCACTCCCCATGCTTGTGAGCAAAGGAAGTTGAAAGAAACCATTCCATTCCTTCTTGGTGGGCCACATGTTTAATAAAACCAAATTCGTATCACCGCACAGGCAGTCAAAGCACTGAAGGCAGAAAAAGTACGTAACAGGATGCTAGCCTTTCTCTGTTCAAATTAACCAGAAAAAAATAAAAAACCACAGCCACTATGTACTAGACAGAGACCTATTTCTTGCCCATCCTCATTCTCACCCAGTTTTCTCTATGCCTTTGTTTTTGACTGTAGAGGAATCCTGTGATCATGACTGATGAATTCTAAACTGACACTCTTTACTGGGAATGAAAGACTAGTTTTAACATTTGATTTCTTGACCATTTTTACATAAAATGCTATAGAACTTGAAATAACAACAGAAAATAACAGCTAATATAATTTTTTTGTAATGGAAAATCAAGATAGTCTTTACTACTTCCACAGTAATTTTCCTTAGTGTGACAACGTGGAATAATCTGACTTGTCACTTGCCAACAATCATTAATCCCATCAGACACAAGATTCCACTGCAGTCCAAATGCCTTCAGACTTTTTTTCCCCCCCCTCTACCATCTATAAAGATATAACAACTAATCTTTTGGAAACTTTTGTATAACCACAAACACCAATGCATTGGCATCACTAGTGCGGTATCCATATACTTGATCCATTGTCTAACACTAGAATTACAATTCTAAGTAACCCCTAACCTTTTTGATATTTTTCTATTCATATATTCTATGCTTTGCAAAACTAGCAGGGCCACAACACACATCTCTGACACAGCCAAAGAGATGGTTTCAAAACCATGAATTAGTCCAACTCCAAAGTAAGTCTCCTGTCTATGTGGGAGTTATTACAAAATAACTGTAACAGCAGTCATGCTGGCGTTTGGCACGGCTTGTTTTGGGCAGGCAGCTCCAACCCTCAAAACTTACCAGCTACTATTTGCGACTTTTTCATCAATTACTCTAGTCTGGTAAAGCTGTATTGTTTTTAACGCTAAAGAAAGAGTTGTGTTTACAGTTACGAACCAACCTGAGTGCTGGTAAGAAAGGGAATCCTTTGTAGATCTCTCTATGGGCCGTTTGTTTTTCATGAATTCTTTCTTGGAGTGAAGCAGCCTGAGTGATTCATTGTAATGGTGCCTGCATTTAAAATAAAGGCTTCTGTGTGAGGTAATCCTCTCAGAGATGGACAAAGTGATTACCTGGCACTTTCACATTCAAGAACACAGTCTGCTTTTACATACTTTGGATTTGAATACAATTTGTTAAGAATTTAGCATATTCATTCTACTATGAGATTAGTATCAATACAGTTAACATTTTGGAGAATTCACAAGCAATCTCTCTAACAGCATTGTGGTTTTCAATTCCTTTTTGAAATCCTATCATTATGGAAATTTTAGTAGCAACATTATATTTAAAACATTGTGGATGCTTATGCTTGAAACAGGATTAAATCACACTTCAATTACTAAATTTAAATTTCTTGATTAAACACAACCCCTCATGATGATCTTTTATAATGCGTGCTTGGTTTTCAGGAGGAGACAGTCTTGTTCTCTCTCATCCTCTTCTCCACAAAAACATGATCCCTCAGTTCTCACTTTGTGGTTTTCCCTTTCATTTTAATTAAAAGAATCATAATCCTGAGAAACTCAAAATATACAATTCTCATAAGATTTTTGACATCTGCTATGCTTCTAATTTTACTGAGTTCAGATCCATGAAGGCAGGCAATGATCCTTTTGTCAGTTTTTCCAGGTTTCTATACTTTATTCTTTTGCTGCTCCTGATCACTGGTGCCTCACTGCAATATTGGTACTACTACCTCACAGTAGTAGCCCTCCTTCTTTCACCATGAGTACAAGTGCCAATCTTAGATCCAAACACCTAAACCCTCTTCCTTCCAAATCAGCATGGCCTTGCCTGTTTAGAATAGTCCCTGACCTGCAGCACCCTGAGCCATGCTAAGGCATTGCTCAATGGCACGAGCCAAAATCGTTTCAGGAAACAAGCTCATGGTTAAATAGGACAGGCAGACACAGACTCAAACCAGTGTCCCATCTCTGTCTGGTCCATATATAGCCAAAGTGACCATCAGGTCTTATATATCAAAGCAAAGATTGTGAGGCACAAGGTACAGTCCAAATTCAGCACATGTACAAAGCCATAGATAACCCTTTGAATGTCTGGCCTAAGGAAGGAATTTACAGTTTAGTGATTTAAATGTTTACTCTTCAAATCATGCAGATACTTTTACAGGAATAAGTTGTGCAAGTGTCAAGTAACCACCCCTAGAAAGACTGCATAACTATCTCCATTAATTTTTGATGCTCAGCCACAGGCTAAAGAAACCTCATAGACAAGAGGTGAGGAACATATGGTAGGAGAGAGAAGGTAGCAGTAGCTTGGCCTGTGCCTTCCTACCTTTCTATTTTTAACCCCACCTTGTCGTTAACAGGCCCATGCTATGTATAGTCAAGTACACTAACTTTGGATCATGGAGTGACATTCGAGGGCTGTGACTCACAAGTAAGAACTCTTGGCAGAGCGCTCACTGCAGGACTAACATTACAAGTACTGCAGAATCTGAAGCGCCAAAAGGTCTGTTCAGCAGGCATTTAAAGGGCTGGGGCAGGGCAGGTTACGTTGTTTTGAAGAGACACCAAAAAGGACAAACCGATCTGTCAGTTTGTCAGGCATTTTCTGAACTGTGTATGAAGCTGTGAATAACTATATAATTAAATCACAAACACAATTCAGTGAAAGTTGGGTAAGACAGATCTTTGCCAATTCTGTATTAACTCATAGTGTATCTGCACGACAACCAAATCTGCATTACAAGAGGAAGGAATGTAGTTCTTTAGTTACTGACAGTACTGTTTTCTTGTCTGGAAAAAATACTCAGGAACAGCAGCTAAGTGAGAAATACCTCTATCATGTTCCTGTCTCCTCTCCAAAAAAGCCTTGGGATAGTCTCCAAAATTTCCATACTCACTTAAAGTAACAGGCAACTAATAGCACCACCACAAGCAGGATATGAGCTTTGCTGCTTAAAATTTCTTTTATACCATTACTATTTGGGAGCCTCTGCAAAATCGACAGATTTTGATGAAATAAGACATTTTCATTGCACTCAGGTAAAACAAGTATTGAAGGAAAAGGCCCTTCATATGTCTCAGGACACAATGTTCTACTGCAGTTAAGTGTACAACTCAAAATACCGATAAGAAGAGACATTTAGGTACAGTAATATTTTGCCTTTGCCTTGCAATAACAAAATTTTTTCCTATTGGTACTAAAGCTTCCTACTCAAGGGAGCTTATAGTGAGGGCAGCAATTGGTGCTTTGACCAGGGAAGAAACTATAGATCAACCTTTAACACTTGTGAAGAAGCACAACTCCACAATAAACCATTGCCTGTTTATAGGCAATGGATCTATCCCTTAAGTCACCTCTTTTTTAATATTACATGTGACAGTTAAAATATAAAGCCCAAATATCTACGCGTGCTATTTCATCAGGATCCTGCTTCCTCATTCAAGGGACAGGGTTCAGCATTAGATTATGGCAGTGGTTCAGCTCATTATTATAGGTCATTATTTTGGAAATCTAAAATAGAAAGCATCTATTTTAACATTTTGTGAATTTATAAAACTAGAGGTTCACTTTCTAGGCAGACAGGAAGTTTGGCTGTTCATATGACATTGATACTGCTTCTCCTGAGCAGAATATCATACATACAGGTATGACTTACTGTACCTCTAACCCTAAAGGACTCTGAAGTGGATTTACAATTTACAAAGCCCATCTTGCAAGTAGTACTCACTTCAGCTGGAGCTGCGCAAGATCCAAGCCTTTGTAAGTAGGGTCACCTGATCTGTAAGATTTGTGGCTGCTTCTCTGGAGGAAAATAGTTTTACAAAACTAAAGTTTAGGAGAAAAATCCCATACCCAGCCAATACTGCAGGACAGACCTTTTGGCGATTTCTCACACTGGAATAAACAATTGTGATAAGAGAAAAGAATAGAGAACTTTTCTGCAGAGACAGGGTTGCGTTGCCTAGTCTTCCTCCCACCCTGATCTGGCTGGTCGGAAGGGGCAAAAGGAGCAACTGATGTCTATGTTCACTCAGTGAAGCAAATAAAAGCAGACCTAAAAGGCTACACTAGCTGTTTCATAAGCATGTAGAGTATTCTTATCAATGCTTTTGTAGTAATAGGTCTGATTTTTAATTGCTTTCACATAGAGCCATAAGAGCTTTGTGGGCAGTTGTTGCACGGCCCATTTTAGAGCTTTAAGCTATATAAACAACTGTTTCTGGTTCGAAAGTAACTTGGAAAACATGGATATAAATGATCATTGATAGTTCTTACAGCACACTTGCTTTCTTGAAAGACATCCATGCGTCTTTCACTTTATCTGTTGACTTCTGTAGCATCTACATTTCCAAAAAGTGGCTAGCACAAAAAGTTTGTGTTTTCATACCGTGCCCCATAATGCATTTATTACCAAGACCAACCATATGGGAAAAATGCATAGATAAGCCTGCAGGCTAAGAATACCAACACAGCTAATCTGTAACAGGGATGCTCCTGAAGAATAGGCTTGTTTGTGAACTCTCTTGCTTTCTGATTAAGATCTCTATATTACCTGCTTAGAGACTCAAAATCAAGAGAAATAACATGCTAGCCAAGAGCTCTGCTGCAGAGCTCTTTCAGTGACTGTAATTTTGCAAGACCCTTTCTTGGCAGAGGCTTTCCACATGCATCGAAGTACTTAAATGGCACAAGTACAGTACTGTGGAGTATTGCATAGGTCTGAGGAAAGCCTACCTGCTCTGCATTAGGAAAGGAAAGACTCCAGGTGAGGAACACTGGCTATGCAACCTTTCTCAAGAAAAGCAATGTGAATTTTCATTGCTCACAGATACAATACTTTTATCTCATAGTAGATGATGCCATAAACAGACATGTTCTACTTTGCTTGGGTGTTTTACAGGAGCAAGTTCTGTGCATTGCCCTGGTAGCGTGACAGATTTTTAGCAATCAGTCACTTCATAAAGAAAGGAAAAAAGTGCAATTACCTTAATACTTTTACTGTCTCTGTCCATGACTCCTGCTCACTCTCCCATGGATCAACTCGAATCCAGTCAGATGTCTCCAGTGCTAGTTTAGCCATTGCTATCCGGTGCCTTGCTGGAACTAAGCCTTTCTTTCCGTAGTCATCATTCACAGGAGACACTATGCCTTCAATCACATGATACCTTCCTTTTGAACAAACAAACAAAACTGTCATCTTCAGAGAATCTTGAAAATTTAGGGTGGACTGTTCCTCAGGATCTCATTAGTCCAACCTCTTCAAAGCATGGTTAACTTTGAAACTATAAGAGGCTATGAAAAACTTGATCTAGGTATTATTTTTAATACAGAAATAGCAATTCAAAAAGTTAAAAAAGCAGCCTTCTTGTTCCTCTGTGAACTGCTCACATTGCTATTAATATGTTTATCCTAGTAGATAATTCAAAAAGGAAAGCTGGATGAACATACCATTTTCAAGCAAGTAGAGATGTTTATAATTTGTGATGCCAACTATCAAAATCACTAGATACAGTTAAGTTTTATATTCCGATAAGTACAGCTTATATATAGCCAGAGCAGTGGATGACTTAAGTGACCACTGCTTTGTGCTTAAGCATCTGATGCTTGTTATTTATCAAAACCCTTGTAGCTTTTCATTGTGTTAAAGCAAGAATTATAGCATATTACTGCAGCTGTGATAAATGCAATTCAGACAAATCAGAAGATTCAAAAACAAAGATGGGGCTAATGGAGTCTAAAATGAGTCTTACAGCACTACAGTCCAAATATCAGCTTAGCAGGCGTTAGAGACCCCTTCTATCTGGCCAATCATGTTAATTAAATTTGAAAATATCCCCATAATTTCTACTCCTGTAACATAATGTAATCATTAACATAACAAGCTCTTTTTGTTAGACTTGAAATCAATAAACAAAAATTTAGCTCTTATTTTAATAAATCAACAGGGAAATAAAGCACTGAGATGAGCTGCATCCTCAAGAAATGCAGAGGAGAGAAAGGGTGTTTCAAATAAACAGAAATGAAACAAAATGATTTCTAATGTAACACGTGCATTTTACATAACTATGATAAACATGATACTGAAGGGGGAAAAAATCCTCTCCCTTTTTTCTTACTCAATTGTTTCAACAAAGAAACTTAAATGCAATAAGTTCCCTCTGTTGGTTTGTAATGAAAATGATACCCCTGGACTCAGAATTTCTGATATTGGTACATGTCAAGTTAATATTCTAAAATGAAAATTTAGTAACTTCACATTTATTTTGATGTAATAGGGTAAAACTTTTTAGAAGAACTTGGCAAGTTGGACATAATAAAATAGCATTGAGATTCAATGAGATTTACAGGCCTGTCTCCTGTTAAAATGCCAGCCCAACTATCCTGTTTTAAAACTTTCTCATCATAGGCAACATAGTCAATAGCGCAAGACAAAATTCTGCAGAAATGTGCAAAGATATAATTAAGTCCATCTCTTGATCTGAAACTGGAAATAATTTCATTTGACTTATGAACAGCAATTATTCTGATACTTTGAAAATATACAATGCTATAAAAAATTCTCAGTTAAAGGGAAAGAAATTACAGTTTGAATTCATTAGTGTTACGCTTATTAAAAGCTTTTTCTTACACAATATTTTTATTTTCCACATTTCAGTTCCTTCCTTTTCTGTTTCTACAGATTTAAACTGTTCCCTTGTATTTTAAATGAATGTACTATATGTAAAAATTAAAACTGTGTGAGATCATGCTAGCCAAGAATGATTGCAACTCTGCCATATCTTTCTGAGCTGTGAAGATTTCAGTCTCTAGTCTGGCCTAGAACTGCATAAATTGGATGAGATAAGAGCTTCTGATGCCATATCAGCTCGTTCCAAAGCAGAAATGAAACCAATTGGAAGAGAAAAATGAAGGTTGCTAACACTTAAGGTACCAATAGTCAAATACAATAACTGTTTGAGATGATTCACAACAACTGAGTAACACAGCACTATGCAAACATGATGCACATGAGAGCCTTCCACCTCAAAATACAAGCTTTAGCACTGAAAATATAGGACAATGTTTTATTATGGGCTCTAAGTAACTTGTGTCCTCTTCAGTAATTTAAAAGTTCACATATTAAAATGTGCCCCTCAATTTTGGCAGGCAAAGAGGAAATCATTCAATTCCGCCACCTTGTTTTGTTTTTAATTTCCACCACAATTCTCCTCTGTCCCATAAAGTATTACAGGTAGTTTCAAACCATTGTTAGTCCAGAATTATCTTCAAATTCCATTTCTTTGGAATGCTATTTGTTTTCATCATCAAGTATGTTATTATTGCTTGTCCTAAACAGTGGACAAATCCTCCAGGCCCTTAAATGGCTTTGTTTTTCAAAACACACCTATCAAAAGCAGCAAAAAGTTTCCTCTCACTATGAATTTACATTATTTAAGAACTGTTTAGGATAACTGGTTAGAAAACTAAACATAAGAAAAGTAACAAAACTAAAAATGTCCCTCAAACATGTCAAAGTAGTGTTGTTGAGGAAAACAAGTATTTAGTATTGTTATAAAGGTCACTAAATTGTCACAAACACTAACAGAAATTGTTAGTGAATTAGTTTATTAATACTAAAGCAAATTTATGAAATGCCAGTTGTATATAAAATTGTATGTGTACACTGGCAGGGCTTTTAAAGATCAATTTCTTCTAGTAGTAAGTCTGGGATTTACTATCAGAAACTAAACAAAAAGTAAATAATAAGAGTAAATAACTACTATAGAAAACCAAATAAAAGTAATACTTTCACACATTTAACTCCCACCCACTGCTTCCTCTCAGTAGCACAGGAAAATCCTCAACAGACTGGGGAGGCCTGCAGCTTTATGGTGTTATCCTGCCCAGCAGGCAGGAATGACCCCATTGCTGTTCTTCCTTCTGTCATCTCCAGACCAGGCTGCAAGAGGACTTTGAGCCTGAGTGCTGCTTCATTTCACTCCTTTTCCAAGATGCTGTTAAATAAGTATTATGTAATAGTACTGTTTTAGCATGAACAAAGTTTCTAAAAACCTTACTCCCTGCTGAGCAATGCCTACAAAACATAAAGCCTCTTTTGCATTTCTATGGCAATTGAGAATGAGACACATCCGTTTATGCAGCTTTATTCTTTATACCAAATAACTACCCCAGCAGTTATTCTTCTAGAAGTAAGCTTCCAGATGAAAGTTCACATTTACAGCCTGCCACAATAAACAGGCAGCACCAGTGTACATTAGTCATAAGCAATGACAGTATCTAAAGATACAGGTTTCACGCTCAGTTTACTATGTGGAAGATTTTATAATTCCATATGACTGAAGTCAGCAGATGAGCCAACACACTTATGTTAACATAGTTTGGTACCTTCCTGTTAAAACCCCAAAGCTTTAGAAGTTCCACTGACGTAGGCTTACATAAAAATATGACAGACGAATGCCAGTCTCATCTCTAGGTTACAATCAAACTCCTTACCATTCAGTATTCTGCTCTCCCAACAAATGCTATATAATAGAAAAAACAACTTAGACCTGCTGGTAGCTTCTATGACATCAATTACATGTGACACCAACTCAAATACAGAAGTTTTCCCTTCCTGCAGATACGGACATTAAAGACCACATAGCTCTCATCCAGAAGAAGAAACCACAAAAAACAACACCCTCTCCCAAAACCACACTCAAACACCAAAAAAACCCCAAACCACCAAACCAAAAAAACAAAACCATCCCAAAGCCCAACACCAACCCCCCCACAAACCCCAAAACCCCCACCAACCCAAACTCCCCCCATAAACCTCCACTGAAAACCAAACCAAAAAATCCCCCTGCAAATCCCACACACCTTAATCAAGATGATAGCTCATTGCCTATCTGAGGTTTTTGTCCTGTGTACCCAAAGTCTGTAAGCATGCACCAAAGAAAATTCCCTGGGCTTTATGTTTTTCCTTTTTCTGGAGACTGCCTCAATTTCCTTCTCAGCACTGGACAAGAAACCAACTTCTATGTATTAGTGCATTAATGTGAACAATCGCAAGGCAGAGGACTACAAATTTTTGGGTTGGGTTTCGAATGGTTTGTCTAGGAATATGCATTTTCTCTGCTACAATAAGCCTGTTCCAAGGGCATAAAGTTACTTAAATATTTAAGATTTAACAAAATTAGTCTGATGAACAGTTGAAATTTTACTGCATAGAACATACACAATATCAAATACATGAAGAACAAAAATCACTTAGATTGCTGAGGATTCAGTCCTCCCTTGTAAGGAAAGTAGAAGCTATTTCAAAATGTAAAATGATGTGAAACTCACTATCAGAAGTGAACAATGTTGGAAAACAGTTACAGTACAATCTCGTGTTCTAACCATCTCAGATGCAACAGAAGCTTACATGAATGTAAGTTTCATTTCTTCACTGAAAGCACCACTGGCACACTTGGCTTTTAAGAATATGGTTAGTTAACTGGATTATTTAATTTCTTTCATCAGTCTTCTGTGTGTGACTACACATACATTACTATCACATGATAAAATTCGTTATTGAAGTAATTGTAATGTTTTCCCTTGAACCCACCAGAAATCAACAGCTATTCTCCTATACTCTCAGCCTATGCTAGGAAAACAAATACAAGGATTTTTCATTTTTCCATTTAAACCAAAATGTTCATTTTATTTACAGGTTATAACTAGGGTGGAGGGAGAGAAATCTAAATTTTGTTCAGATGCCACATAGGGGAGAAAACAAAACCAAAACCATCATGTAATGACTAGATGTAAGTAATCCCACAGATCTGAATTGTTCAAAAGGATTTACAGGCAAATATCAAAAAGATACCATCCTATCCTTACCTACCCATGATGTGTATGTAGCGATTGCCAAGCATGAAAAAGGAATAGAAAATAGGCAAGACTTTTTTTTACTTCATGTTCAGTCACCTTCTGTGAGGAGAATTCAACAGGGGGAAAAATCAAAGGGGAAAACTTTGAGGAAAAACAATTCAGTAATCATTGCATTGAAAGTCAAAATAAACAACAAATACATGAGAGCAGTAACAGACAATCTTTTAGGATAGCTCTCCAAAGGATGGATGACTTTATCTTCACCACTTCAAAGTGCTTGAAAGATGCACTCACTGAATTAGATGAAGTGTGCAAAAACTGTAGTGACAGACACCATATGAGTACCTAGACAAACATAAATCATATCCACCTGCTTGACTGAACTACAGGGCCTGAAGATGCAGATTTACCTCTGTACTCAGACACACACTCAGCTACATTGCAGCTTCAGGAACTCTCCTCCAACCACTGAGTAACTGTGCCTGCACAATGATCAGTCCTCAAATAAATGCTGAATGATTTCCACACATCACATCTATGATAAACATTTCATATCACAACCTCAGAGTACAACTTCACTTCCATAGAGTTCACTGGATTTGGACAAAAAGAAGGCAAATCAGTTTCTTGACACCTATGACAATTAGTATTTCCTCCAGAAAGGAAGGAAAAAACCAACATCTTCAGAGTAGCAATGTGAATAATGAAGTATCATAGCTCTACTCAGAGAATGCCTTATTCTGAAATGCTTTCATCCAAGCTGACTTTTGCCATGTAACATGACTGGGAAGCAGTAGTTCTCTCCAGAGATGCCACGAAACAAATGACTAGGATTCCAAAGTGAAATACAAGGCATAACCCAAACACTACTGCAAGCAGGGGACTTCCACCCCTTATTCTGCTGGGTTTTAGAGTAAGACAACAAAACCTGTGGAACAGAAAGACGCCTACACTTCTTCCACTCAGAAAAGCATTCTTTAAATTCAGATAAGGGTCAAAAGCTAAATTGTATGCATTGATAACAGCAGGCATCTTTCAAGGGTAAAGCCTAATACAATTGACTAAGGACTGCTCTGTTCAAGCAAGCACTGCTGTAAATCTTGTAATGATGAAAAAATAATCAAAGTTTTTCTCCTTTTCATTTTTTAAGTTCAGTTAACTGTAACTTATGTCTGTCAATATTTATTGTATAGGCAGTGAGTAACTACTACTGATCTGATCCCTATTCCCATCATGTATCTGTATTGCTACACACACTACCAAAACAGTAGGATCAAACCAAGGTTATTTTGTGTTGTTTTCAAAATCCAGTTATCAGAATTGTTGGAGGAAAACAAATTGAAGTCTGTGTGTTTATGCTGACTTGCTGCTGTTACAATCTGTTTCTGTCTCTTTCTTGAAAATATCAGTCCATTTTAATCAGATGCAGCTGTTGAAAAACTTAAATTTCTGAATTCCCAAGGCTGGTTAGTGACTAGTTACTCCTTGGATTTAGCTCTGCTGCCCAGAGCTGCATCTGACACAACCTATTGATTGTGTCACATTTTTCCCAGGTTTTCAGATGATAGTGACAATTTTCCTTCACCTCCCCCTTGCATCTGTCTTGTCACAGGTAGAAACATCTTGCCTTTCACACTTCTCTCCTTTATCTGGAAATTTGCGGATGTAGATATCCTCCACTGGCAATACTTGGGAAACAAGGTTTTAAACATCTTACATGGATTGATTCTAGTACCATTTCTTTGGACTTCATGGTCAAACGAGAAATACAGTCAAGAGAAATAAAAGCATCTGGCATTAGGTATTAACAGACTGGAAAGGCATTTGCCACAGTCAGTGCAAGTTTCAAGGAACAATTTTAAAATAAGGGATTGAATCTGAGGGAATTCTAGTTATGTGTGAGGATGTGTAAAGAGTCAAATTCACATGCGTAGAGACAAAAGGTGGAGAAAGAGAATCATTAGAGTTACTCAGTCACACGTAGCTACGTCTGTTGTATTTAAAAGGTGGCATGACAAGATTTGTCAACTGATACTAACAGAAAAAGGATTATTATGTGACACGTAGCAATGAAACTGCAGATACTGCTTAAAGTATCAGAAAGTCAGTAAAATTCTTTAACTAAAATAGGGATGCATGAAAACTCAGATTAGACAGCATTTGAAACAGGTGACGTGCAAAATCTTGCAGACAGAATTTCTGAGATGTCAGTCAGGATGCGCATCAGGGACAGCCACATCGTTCATAACACTAAATCCCAACTGCAAAGTCAACCCCAGCCAAGCTACTGCACAACTCATCATTTCTGCCCAATTTGTGATTGAGCAGAAATACTGCAGTAGCATGAGAAGTCAGTCATCCTCACAGCCTAGGAAACATCACCCCTCCTGCTAGTTAATTCTTCACTCGCACTAGTTACCTTTTCAGGCATTCAGTGTGCGTTAGCGTGGCAGTGCCTTGTTCTCACTGAGAAGAGAATCCATGTGAATATAGCAGACCACTACCTCACTTCAAACAAGCTTTAGTCATGTATAACCATTGTCCTCCAGCCCCACTGTCAGCTCCCAGTCTGCAACTAGTGCTTCTTCTCAGCAGATAACCTCAAATTCCTCCTCTCCTTCCCTGGGTAACCACAGGAGCAGAAACAGGAGTAAAACCAGGCAAGAATGACCAATTAATTTCCTGGGTGGCAATGGTTCTGCCATAAAACAGGCATCCCAAACTGATGATTTTTATAGTGTGTTGCCAAACCCTTCTGTTTGAAAAACTGTCTTCACGATTGCAAGAAAGACCATATACTAGATTTGTATGTATCCATACATATAGACACATCTATCTACAGTTAGAGTTACTTCAGATAAAGCTACCTCTGCTTGGGATGGGTAAAGCTGCCACAAGCTATCTGAGGATTCATGCTTTGCAGACATCCTGGGTCAAGCACTCGGAAATTGCAATGACGACACTGTAGGCAACCCAGACACAAATCAAGTCCCCTTCTTTAATGCAGGAAGTACTTACATTAGTAAGGCTCCACACATGAAACTAAGAAGTCAAAAGGCAAGTCACACCCTGTCCAGAACTAAGCACTGATGTTGGAGAGATGCAATGTAATGCACAACTTCAATTTCAGCCTTTCAAAATATCAATTTTAATTTTAGTATTATTTTCATGAGTCTTGTTTAAGTAAGCTGCTCTGAGTAAGAGGTGGAATCTTTTACACAGACCTTGGCACAGACAAGACAATCAATTCAGACAATCATAATTCATTTCCCAGTTCAATCCTCCTTTCAAGGTACAGAAATACATTACTGGACTATAACATACAACTTAAACAGAATTATCAATTGGTCTCACAGTGCCTTTCTGCTCCTTGCACACTTGGGCAGCAGAAGCAGTTACAAAACTACAGTCAGAAAAGCCAATTCAAATCCCTTTTTAACCCTTCATTTCTAGTCCTGCAGAAGCAACAAAATCATTTTACAGTTACAGGACAATAGAGACTCGCAGAGGCATCCTCAGGGCCAGTTGTGTAATTCTTCCTCGTGAAAGTCAAACTATTCTCACAGTATTTGGCAAGTATGGAGTTGCTGCTTTTACAGCACAATGGTATCAGTGGGTTACCAGATTCTCTCCCGCCCTGCCCACAATTCGACAGCCTTTTACTATTATTTTCTGTTCAGGTTCCAACTGAACTACCTCCCTAGGAACTTTTCTGTCAGGCTCCAATAAACTATGTTTCCCTTCCAACCTCTTCCTGAAACCTGTGTATATTTTAGCTGCCAGATGGAAAAAAAGTGCCTCAGCAACTAAGTAACTGATCAAACTTACAAATTCAATGTTTCTCAGTAGCTTTTTAATTCTCAAGTTAAGTTCCTGATGTTACCCACTTCTCCTTCATTGCCAAAACTTTCTAGCCTGCTGACATCTAGCTTTTCTGATCTCTTTTATGAGGAAATTACTTTGCTAGGGGAGATAACTAGTGAAGATGGGTAATGAATAATTAACATTTCATCTTTTTTTCTAGTTTCACCTGGCTTTCAAAACTGAGCCGTAACACTTCACATTACAACACAACGTATCATAAAAGCATGAAGTTTGAACATAAACGTTTCTTCTCAGTTTCAAAACTGTTAAGCATACCCTTTTACAAGGCTCAGCCTGTTCCATGAATATGATCCTAAAGCTGCTGATAAAAGTCCCAATTTATTTGCATGAACACTCATTACAATACTTGTTTATGTACTGAGTCAAAGGAAAAGGTAATGCTAGACTTTCTATATTGAATATGCCACAAAAGCCTCATATTGAACGATCAATAAACAAAATAAAAATAAGCCAGCTTTAAAGTGACAGCTTATCTACAGCAAGTGTTCAAAACCATTCTTCCTTTTCACAGTAAAACACTGTGTGGTCCCAGCACCACCTTACTGACCTGTACGGTGCAGGTGATCTCTAGCCAGCTCAAATAAACGCATATGCATGTTTGTGATGGGGTTAAAGGAGCCACAAGCTAGAAGAATCAGAGGTATCCTGCTCTTCATTCTGACATCAAAACATTAAAACTCCACCCTAAAGAAAAAAAATATTAAAAGACAAACTTGACAAAAGCAGTCTGCCCATTGTTCCTCAAACTGAAATGAACTCTCTTTTCAGAAGTGTGTATTCCTGGAACACTAGTAAAGTATCACAAGATCAGTCCTCTGTATCATCACAGCACAGAGAAAGCACTAGCTCAGAAATACAGCTGTTCTTTCATATTAATTAGGAGAGCAGCAACAAATTCTGTTTCCCCCCCATACAGAGATAGCTAGAAATTATTTCTAGAAATCCATATTGTCACTGTTATTAAAAACAGTCGGATTTTTTACATGCTCTTTACTTTTAACCTGCTTTTGTCAGAAACCCAAGTTTCATTCTGTCTGTCAACTCTCTATTGATAACTTTGGAACCTGTAGACAAAAGCAGATATATATATTTTAAAAAAAGATTCTTACAAGGGACCTTTGCAATGTATGACAAACTCAAACCTACAGGTCTGACTTCTTCAGAGGTGGGCAGGCAGTGGCTGGTGGCCAGCCAGCAAATACTTCTAGCCAGATTATCAGCAATTGCCACAATAGTTTCTTTGTTGGATGGCAGAGCAAGCGGTGGTGGATCAAAGGTAGGGAACAGCAGAAAGGAAAAGCTATAGGTGTTCCAGGAAGACACTGAGGACATTAAAAATCTATGGATAGTGTGAATGGGTGGGGAGCAATGCTGTTGGGAGCCTTGTAGGTGCATTTACAAACAACCCATATGTAATTTAGTTAAAATGTCAGTCATCTCAATAAAAATGCAGCAGAAATCAGTTTAAGGTAGTAACTGTGCTTGGAGCTCCTTATTTGCATAGCTCTTTTTATACCTGATCCAGAATATATCCGGCATGATAAAAACAGTTGTGTTCCACATATATCTGTTAATCTGCTTTTTAGATGGAGCTCTCTTCTTTTCCTAGGATTTGAAACCTCTACTATGCTCACACCCATATATCATATATACCATTCTCTTCCCTTCCCCTGGCCTCCAGCCCTCTTCATCAACTGCCACAATCTTCCTGCAGAAGACACTTGCATCCCAAACTTCAGAATCCAGTCTTGAGCTAACAGACCAAATTCACTATGGATTCTGTGCTCTGTTTAGCCAAAACCTATTCTCTTATCTCCAGTGTACTAAAGCACTGTAGCTCAGAGCCTACCTCTCACTGTTCCAAGTGCTTATACTCCCTTATTTTTTCCCCTTTTCTTACTTTGAAAAATGTAATAATGGTTAAATCAATGTCAAGTTGATGTTTTATAGCTGCCAAGTCCATCAGTTCATTTACAGAGTATTTATAACTCTGAAAACTAGAACTATACAAAACCAAGAAAGAGAGAGAGGGGCTTTTTACAAGGGCATGTAGTGACAGGACAAGGGGCAATGGCTTTAAACTGACAAAGGGTAGATTTCGATTAGATATAAGGAAGAAATTTTTTATATTGAGAGTGGAGAGGCAGTGGAACAGGTTGCCCAGAGAAGCTGTGGATGCTCCATCTCTGGAAGTGTTCAAGGCCAGGCTGGATGGGGCTTTGAGCAACCTGATCTAGTGGGAGGTGTCCCTGCCCATGGCAGGGGGGTTGGAACTAGATGATCTTTGAGGTCCCTTCCAACCCAAACCATTCTATGATTCTATACCAGTTAACAGCATTCGGTGCACCTAGCAACAAGTTTTAATATTTTCACTTGTGACACATCGGCCATTTGCAAACTTTTTATAGCGAAAATTCTTTGAAGTACATGTACTATCTGTACCTTGACCACCTAGTACTGAATATGTATTATAAAGGAATCTTAATATGTTTTCATTTCACTTTACTCATTTCTCATATCACACTAAGGGAGATGAAACATACTCGAGGAGAAAAGACTCGCTGGCTCTAGAGCCATTGAAAGTTGGCAACAATTTTATGGTCTACAATTGCAGCAGCTGAAGGAAGAACATTTCACAGCACGCTCTCTCACCACTTTGATTTACTATCCCTCTATTGACACTAAAAAATTCTTATGTGAAAATTGTATGTAAACTTTACAGGTTCTTTACTCAGAAAGTCAAACTGAAAGCGTTCTTCTGTTCAGTATCAGCAGTTCCTTATACATGTCTGTCGTATGAGGAATGATCTTTTTGCCTTGAAACAGGTAGCAAAACATCAGTAACTGATTAACTGAAAAAGAAATCATTGCTAGAACATTTAAATATTCTCCTATAGTCTTAACTTTTTGCTAGATAAATTCTGTTGCTACAGATTAGTCAACACTGAATTCTCAATTATAAATCAGTTAATTCCAGACTAAGAATTTCCTAGAAGCAGAAACTTTCTACAGTAATAACTGCAATGATGTTGCTCAGCATCCACCCTTGCAAACAGGCTTATACAATCTTACATGACAACCTAAACCCAATGACACAGTCATATAACTTCACTCAATTGCCAACCCGTATCAGTCAGCACCTCACTGAAAATGAAAACAACATGTTTGGGGGAAAAAGCATTCTTCCCTATTACATGTAGCAATAGCAGCTCTAGCTTTTACATCTGCGAGTTGATGGCTCTGACATCCTGTCTTCTGATGACATGTAGTTTACATTTCCTTTGCTGTTCTTTTCTTTGCCACCTTAAAAGTTACAAACTGAATTATTTCTTTTCTTTTTAAAAGACACTTTAATTCTATAGACTTCTCTTTCTCACCTGAAACAGATGTGTTGGATGGTTTGATTGCAGCTCTTAATCATTTATACCTCCGAGACTCTAGGGAAAAACTTCAACCTGTAATTCTTAATGATAACCAGACAGTACTGCTAATGAAAACTGAAAGACCAAACCAAAATAACAACAACAACAAAAGATAAAAAGAAAATATTCAAACCAAGATTGTATTAATAGTAAACATGCACTAAAGAGGCATTTCAAAAGATGTTTTATATATACACACCCATATATATAAAATATCTATATACATAAATATAAATCAAAACAGCACTTTTCTTCCTACTATCCCCTATATAGCGTATCCTAAACTTATTCAACAGGTATTAGGACAACTTTTGAGGTTTCAAACAAAACTTTCCAATTCAGCCACTATCACAGCTGGTATTAATTAACTAAGGGTTTAAAAATCATTAAAACACCACCAAAATTAACAGAAAATAAGGGAAGTAACTGATTTTTCAGCTAAGCTCTCTTCAGAAATGAAACAGAGGAGAAAACTTTAAATACAGAACTTTAAACAGAGGAAAAAGCCTCTTGACCTGTTCATTTTATGTGATGCAGTGGCAATCACACTTCCTTTAAGTACCACAGCATCCCAGTGGTTCTACAAACATGCAGTTTAAAGTCATACGCATTTTACCTACATACGTTAAGCAGACCGTCCTTAACTAGCTTCACCAACTGAATACAAACTACAAACAAGTAGGTGACCATGCTGTTATCAGGCACTCACTGAGTGTGCACCTTGTGCCAGGGGAATACATTTCTATTTCATGTGTTCCATAAAAATAAGTCACTAAACCAGTCTTGAATACTTCAGTAAGTTGTTTCTCTTGCCAAATGGTCTACAGACCAAGAAAGCAGTAGTTTCTGCATCAATCTAAATATGGTAATACCAATTTGCACCTATTAGTTGCTGTATGTTTGCAAAAAGTCACCCAAGTGTAACATTGGTAATGTACTTTGTTAAACAAATAATCTGTGATGAGTTTGTTGCCCAGCAATTGTCCCTACACAATGCATGTTCCATTAATGGCGCTCCATAAAACATGAATTTCCTCCTATTGCTACTCCCAAGTCTACCTAAAATACAAAATACTTTTGAAGTTGTGCATGGATAATTCAACTGTTAATCCAGTCTTGTTGCAAGGCTGTAGAAAGAAATTCCATTTAAGTCAAACGGGTATCTTGATCTCCAACAGGAAATGAGAATTAAAAATGCGCAATGCACATAGATTGGGAGGGGGAAGAAAGGACCCAGTGTGATATGAAAGCAAACTTTCTCTCAGGGATTTCCTTGGTACCCAACTTTTAGGAGCATTACAAAATAATAATGCTACCAGTCAGCAGAAACATCAGTTATTCAGCACTTCTAGAATTCAGGTCCTATCTCTGTGCTTCCACTTCTACAACTCTGAAATCTGAACTAAAGCTCAACTATTTCAGAGGATGGACCCAGCCTCACGCATACCTTGACTAAAGTGACCAGACCTGTTGATACCTTCTTTAGGTCTTCTTCACCCTAATTCTCCCTATTACATCTGTGACTAACTACTGCTTTTATGTATAAGCTACATACACGCAAGTGCTCCATAATCATCAAATGATCATCTCAAGAATCCTCTGAGGGTGATTAATTCTATAAAGGAATCACTTTTGTACTTACAATCACTCTTGCATCAAAATGTTCTACCTATCCAGGAACTGAGAGGAAAAGAAAAAATCTAGATATAAACAGGCAGGTTTTTTTTAATAAATTCCAACACTGGTATCACCCCTATTTTAATAAACATACTATAGGCATTAAAAGGAACAATGCATTGTTTTGCACATGCAATTTTAGGACCTTTTCTGTCCTACCCAACAGCACTGCGCACCTTCCCAATATATTTAGACTTTGACTAACCACAGGCTGCAGAGAAGGAATGCAACTGAATCTTCCAAGAACAGGCACTTTGTTTCATATCATTTTCTCAGCATTCCCTTACTGAGTTTATAAAGCAGTATTGCTAAAAAAATCAAATGTGTTACAGGAAAAACCCACCTTTTTCTTGTATATTGTCTCTCTCGTTAGTACTCATCAGTAATTTTTAGATGCTGGTGCCAAAAGAGACAAACCCCCCACAATTCTTCATTTACTGCAAGTGCCAAACTTACTCAAAAAGTAGAAATAGTAAATGGTATGGTAATATTTTATATTGATTAAGTAAAATTCCTGGCAAATCAGTTTCAAATGCTCCCTTTATTGAGAGAAGGGGCAGAAAAACATTGAAAAGTTACATTCATAATGAAGCTCTCCCACCCCACACCATAACTGCTGTACCTCTGAAGTATCTTCATATGATTGAAGTGATTTCCTGCTGCCTTGCTTAAAAATGGCGAGATTTTAGCAGAGTCTGCTCTGCTGCTCAAGTGCTTGCTGCATCAGTACCATGCCTATGTGTGCACTTCAAAGGATCAAATACAGTTCAAAGCACCTGAAATCCCACTAGAGAAAAAAAACACCTGTATTTCAGAATTCTGAAGAAAATACTTACAGTGCATTAGTGACAAAAGTTTGTTAAAGCAAGAGACACAGATGCCAGATTGGGCTGTGAAAGCATTTTTTGATTGATGTGGCTCATATTGCCTACGGTATTTCTACAGCTAGACTGCACCTTCTACTTTCAACTTGTTTCAAAGCATTTGACAGAAACCTTGGGAATAAGTCAGTTACCATCACTACTATCAAGCAGTATCAGCAAGATCTGTATGTTATATATTTTAAGAGTATAATAATTGACTTGATTTTTTAACTGCAATTCTCATTTTTAGAAAAAACAAACACAGATGATTTTTGCATGAAGAAAAGTCAGTAAACTCTGTAAATACACCTCCTGTTGGTTCAGCTTTCCTTCTGACATGATGGACACTGCCTTTTGTTTTACTTCTAAACATAAAAGGTAAAAGATAATACATTTTTTTGTCATCTTTGTTGTCTGTCTTCAAAATTCACAAATAACGGAAGCAAGAGAAAGCACAACTCTGAGCAGCGACTGTGAACATTTGCTGCTTTGGAACATTATAGCTATCATTATTGACGACAAAGGAGATGACTTAAAGAACAAGGTCTGAAGGAGACAAGTTACAGCGTGTTCCCATTTCATGCAGTGACTGTGTACAGCTCCTTCTGATGAGCGCTTCTGAGTCTGCGTGCTCTGCCCTGGACACATGTACCAACAGCCTTGGCCGAGCAGGTGTCTTTTTATAAATGCCAGTTACCTTACACATGAGCAGCTGCAGTTTAGAAAGCTTTCAACAGTATGGTACATCATGTGGCTATATATACAAGGGCAGATACCTTCGAATGAGGAGGCCACACTTAAGCTATATAACAAAGGTTTTATGATGGAAAAGTCATTATAATTTTAATTAGAAAATTACTGCAAGTTCTTCTTCTGTTGCCTATATTCCTACAATATGTCAATAATAGATGACATTACAGATGACCACAGTTAAGTTCTGCTGAAAGTCAGTAATTAGAGCCATTTCTGATTAATTATCAGAAGCACAATGGAGTGCTGAGCAGTGCAGTCTGATTCATGAGCTGTTAAATTAGTCAACTGGAGGACAAGACACTGATACATGCATGCTACAAGGCAGACTCACCCTTGAGGTAAAATTTCTGCAAAGAGCAGAAATAAACTGAATCCTAGCACAGGATAAAAGTATTATCTCCTTCTGTGAGGGTGAATGTGCATTAATGTAGATGAAATTGAGATTTGAACAAGTTCAAAGCTGCCCGCATCCATTCTTTTACCAGGCCACATCATTACCTCATATAAATTCATGTAGCTGCAGTGAGCCCAGCTGAGTTACACCACGTGACATTAAGGATGTTATGGCTGCAAGACTCATTTTCAAAGTCAGAAAATAAAAAGTACATTTTAGTAGCTGACCCAAATCATAGCAAACCACAGTACACAAATATCTCTTAAAAATATGACCAGATAGCAGTTTTTCTCATGCTGTTACTAATGGGAATCACTGCCATAACAAAAGTTACTTCAGTCAGAATGTTCTCAGCATGTGCTGTCACTGAAGTCAATCTTCCACAACAGTGACAAATATTTACCTGTATATCTCCACCTTTCACTTAGTAATGAACATAACATATCTGGGTGAGAGAAAAAATGAAAAATGTACAATCAAGGGTGATACTTTATTTGCTCATCAAAAAGTTACTCACCTCAGCCAAGAAGAATTTTACAAGGTGCATATAAATATCACACATAGCCTAATACAACACACTAATCCTCTAAAATAGCTTTTTCAGGGCCGCATGATAGATTATATTATTGTTAAATTCCAGTGACTCAAGTGCTCAACATTTCTTTGACTTTCACTGGAAAGCAACTAACAAAGTGTATGATAGGACACATAATTTTCTATCAGATTGAGCATATTGGAAGTATGAAGTTGCCCTTTCCAATCCCCACAACAGACTTTTAGTCAGAAAATGCAAGTCCCACTGCAGTTTCTAAACCAGCTTCAAAGAAACCCCCAAGCCTAATCATCTCCAAGCTCCTTACAGTCTTCACTAGTGTAACAGCTTATACAATCTTATAAACATCATCCAGACTTTTTTACATGTATCTGTGAAAATGGCCCAAAGCACAACAAATGCTGTCTTTAGTAATGCATAGGGTTCTTTTGCAGAAGATAGAAGATCAGCTTAATTTTGGGGTACTTGCCATTTTTTCTTCAGCTTTGTCCAGGCAGCAATTTTCCCAGCAAATGGTAGTGACTTAAATAGTTGACTATTCATGGACAAGTTAGCTCAGAAAACTGCAATATGCCTGCAGCTCAAATTCCAAGTACCTTGGTGGCTAACGGAGAAAGAAGCCTCAGCAGAACTGTCTCTTCCTCTCCCATGATTAGAATCCTTCAAATCACAGTACAATACTTGACTCTTGCAATTTCTTTACATCAGGTACTATCAGTGAGGAAGTTTCCTTTCACAGAAGGGCCAACCAGACCTCTTCATCTGTTACATCTCTGAAATCAAATGTGGTTTACACTTGTTTCATCCTTTTAATGATTTTTTTATGATCCAAATAAAAACTAGTTCTCTGTTTTTATTTTCCATTCCCAACTGTTTCTGCTCCATTGCTAAAAAGAGACTACAGTTGAAAGGCACTAAGCAAGAAAATGCACCATAAAAAGTACACATGGACAAAGCACGAATTTACAAGTAATAAAATGACCACAGGACTCACAGTCTGAAATACATGCTCAAATTCAATGTCCGATGAATAATGACCATGGTATTGCCTTAAATGATTTTAAAGGGCAAAAAGTTTGAGCAGAATAACTCCTTAGCACAACCTTAAAAAAACCTAGTATTCTCAACACACACAAAACAGTGCCAGTGAATTCAAGTCAACTACAACATGATTGTTTAAGCCCGTGAGTTGTTGCAGGTTTTTAGCTAGAATTACACAGTGGGATACAAAAGTGTCTGGTCCCCAGAGTCTGGCTGATAAAATGTCCACAGAGATACTCCCATGATAGTATTCTGTAGGATATATTTTTCTTAATATTCTTAATCCGGACCCTCATCTTGCAAAATAATCATGCTCACAGGCTGCCTATTGCCTGAACAGCAATATGGAATTCAACAACCACCATCCACACACACCAACAGTAAATTCCCCTATTGCTGACATGCATATATATGTGCCTTTACTTCATATTTTGAGGGTCCTAGATTTATCTGTTGTCTTTAAACAGTAAAAATGTAAAGACAAACCACCGCCTAGTGCTCTTGCGTTCCGTCTCTGTACTGTCTGGGAAAATCATGGAATAATTCCCATTTTGTAAAAAATGCATTTCATTCTAACTGCCCATAAAACGTTCAGCAATGCTTTTAGGCACAGAGCTCTGTAGCAGTTTCATTTGGTTACAAAGCCAACGGTACTACACTAGCCCAGAACCATGCAGAGAACAAGTGAAAAAAGACCAGCTTGACAAACTACACACATTCCACGTCTGCTGGGTAATGCAGGATCTCAGCATGCATTACACAACAGCAGTACCCACACCTTTTTGGAACATTTCTACAAGGTCAAGAGAACACAATCAGCTCCCAGCATCTCCTTGTATTCACTGCAGTATGATCTTTATAATAAACCCTAGTCATCTCTCAACATCTAACACAACTCCCTTCCTATTCCTTGTGCCCTTATCACACTAATGAATAAGGTTTTTCTTCTACAGTTGTGTAAACTAAATAACCAATCGTCATCCTTCTACTTGCATACAAGTCAGTCATCCACAAAGAACAATAGATTGATTTCTAGAAAAAGAGATACATGCAGAACTGCAACATAGGGTGGCTATTTTTAAGCAAACTGCTGATTTAGCGAAAGCACGAACTTGTCTGTAAAAACAAACTCTTACTAAAACTTTAAGAGTCCCTTTTGAGAAGCCATGTTGCTCACCAACATAGGCTACAGCTCCACAGCAGGTTGCTGCATCTTCCACAGCCAGGAGGAAATGGCCCACCTTTTGGAGGAAGGGCCTACCCCTTAATTTATTACATAATTACAAATTCATACCAGCTGGATGCATACCCATAATTCCCTCTTTTTGTTTGCCAGTGGTTTTTTTTAAGGCTTTAAGGTGAGCAAAGACCCAGTTCAATAGCTTCAATGATTAACATTCTGACTCCATAAATTCTTACTTCCCTCTTTCTGTCAGGGTAGCAGCTTTATCTTCTTTGCCAAAGGAATTCTCACTCTGGCTCAGGCATCAAGGTCTCTTTATTCTACAAACACATCAGGGTCACCAGATGTTACTCACCAACATAGGCTGTAGCTCCACTACAGGTTGTTGCAATTCCCACAGTCAGGAGAAAATGACCCACCTTTTGAAGGAAGGGCCTACCCCTTAATTAATTACATAATTACAAATTCATACCAGCTGGATGCATATGCATAAAGCCATTCAGTGATTTTTCTTCTATCAATGTCTTCCACAATTTTCTTACAAATAGCAAAATACATTTAGCAGAACCTAAGACAAATCTAGTAACAGAAATACAACTTGCATACAAACAGTAGACATCTAAGTTGTGGAGAAAGCATCTTAAATCACTAAAATCTGTTCTTATAAATCTCAAATGCAAAATAATCATATGTAGCAACCACAGGCTAATGCAGGGTTTCCAGAACATCCAGCAAGACCAAAATTAAAACATCAACATCCATAATCCCACTACTTAATTTCTTGTTTCAAAAAAGAGATAGCTATCTGCTATCTACTGTGGTAGGAGCAACTAACTCCTAACACTGTTTGTGCAGTTAGGAAAGAACATCTCACTGGCTCTACAGTTATATAGATGTCTTCTAGCTGCCACTCACCAGAAGAAGGCTGCAGCTCAAAAGCAAGTTGTCACTTCTCCCACAGGCAGGAGTAAATGGCCCACCTTTTGTAGGAAGGGCCTTAACTTCAAGGTAGCTGATTAATTGATTAATTGACAATTGATTACAATTTCCACAATTCCTAGCAGCTGGATCAGCTGAATCCACAATTCCCCCTTTTTTGTTTACTAGTTTTTCAAACTTCATGGTAAGCATGAGCTCTGGCTCCTCTGACCCCGATGTGATAATAAAGATAATAATAAAGAGACCCTAAAAGAGATCGTGCCAGTGCCAAAGCCAGTGCCAGAACCATAAGAGCCAGAGCTGGAGCCAGAGCGAGAATTCCTTCAACAAAGAAGGTAAAGCTACCCTGAAAGAGAGAAGCGAGGATTCTACTTAACTCGAAAGAGGGAAGATAATTCTATTTAACTGGGTCTCTGCTTACCATGAAGCTTGAAAAACTAGTAAACAAAAAAGGGGGAATTGTGGATTCAGCTGATCCAGCTGCTAGGCATTGTGACTGCTAGGAATTGTGGAATTTGTAATCAATCAATCAATTACCTTGAAGTTAAGGCCCTTCCTACAAAAGGCGGGCCATTTCCTCCTGGTTGTGGGAGAAGTGATGATCTGCTTTAGAGCTGCAGCTTTCTTCTGGTGAGGGACATCTGGTGACCTCTGATGTGATAATAAAGAGACCCTGCTAGAGCCAGAAGAGCTGGAGCCAAAGTGAGAATTCCTTCAGCAATGAAGGTAAAGCTACCCAGAAAAAAAGAAGTAAGGATTCTACTTAACTTAGAAGTGGGAGGAGAATTCTATTTAACTGGGTTTCTGCTCACCATGAAGTTTGAAAAACTAGTAAACAAAAAAGGGGGAACTGTGGATGTTGGGAATTGTGGAATTTGTAATCAATTACCTTGAAGTTAAGGCCCTTTCTACAAAAGGTGGGCTATTTTGTCCTGGCTGCAGGAGAAGTGACAACCTGCTTTAGAGCTGCAGCCTGAAGCCTTCTTCTGGTGGGTGACAGCTAGCAAAGTAAAGAATTAAAATACTAAGGTGGCTAGTTTTCTATCCTTCAAGGTTTACCTGACCTCCTCCAGTAAGCAAGAAGGAATTTTTCTAATACAGCACTGCTCAGTGTGTTAAGTGGATGATTAGTTTTTTTATTTTTTCTCTAAAAACTTCATCTACTGGTTACTGCTAGAGGCAACAAACTCAACAGTTGAGGTTAATACTGACTATATAAAGTTGCTGTTTGAAACAACATGCCCTCCTGCACCAGTTCAGTAGCATCCAGGTGTCCCTAAGGGTAGCACACTTGACAGTGAGAAGGCTATTTGCAATTAATTTTGATGGCTTAAAAATTTAAAAGCATTATGTATATTTCTTACACTAATATATGAATTTGCCTACTAACACTGAGGATTTTGCATAGCAATGAGGCAGTTTCAGTAAATGGCTCCTAGGTTCATAAGTTCATGTGGCTTGTTATCCTTATATTTTAACTAAATGATTACTTTAGAATTTCTGTTTCTTCTTGTACAATCAAAGAATTCCAGGAAATCATGCAAATGTGTGTGTGCCCTGCCTGTTGTCCAAAATGCTTGCTCTTTAAGAGTATCTCACCTGTATAGGGACTTCTATCCAAAGAAAAGATGTAAGATTCTGAAACAACTACAGTGAAATTAGATACCTAATTACAGCTGCAATCACATTGCAACTATCACTCTAAATGTTTATAAGGTCTTATAATAATAATTGACATAAACATTAATAACCATAAAGTTATACCATCTTCAAAACTTTGACTATACGTCCTCTGTTTTTTTTGCTGGTAGCTAAAAGGCTATCAAAATGCTGGACGTTGTGAAAAAAAGTACTGAGGCATCACACAGGGTATAGTTTTAGCACTGCAGAGAACCCGGATGGGCCTATGTTTTGTCCACTATGAGCAGTTCTGGTCTTGGCTCAGGAAGGGTAATTCAAATGGTCAACTGAACGGAGCTACCACTGTTCAAGAGACGCAAAAAAATGGGTGGAACTGTTTGGTTTGGAGAGGAGGAGCTTGGGGGAAGCTACAGCTGAGTTTTACAAAATTATGGAAGGCACTAGATAAACTGAATGCAAAACTTCTCCCTGCAATCTTCAATCTACGGGGCAGTCTGTGAAAGCAACCAAAAATTTTAAAACAGGCAAAAGCGTGCTCTGGGAGGGATACATGCATGTATGGTGTCCCTAATGAAGCAGCTGTGGCTGGTGGCAGGGAATACAAGGGGAAACAAGTGGCCAGGTTAGAATCCCTAAATTGCATCTCCTCTCTCCATTATCTGAGACAGGCGGCTGGGCAGGCCATCGGTCTGTCACAGTACGGCATTTCTTAGGGTTTCAAAGCTCTCCGTTATGCTTTGTAAGCTTATATGGCTGATCTCCGAGTTTCTTTTTGTTAAGAAAAATACGCTTGGTGGGCAGAGGGGCTTCTCCAAGTGGTGCATTGCACTAAACCAACAATATGGGGGAAAAATATACTTGTGAAGTTGGCTCTCGACAGTCAGGCAGCCCTCCTCCAGGGCAAGAGCACCCTGCTGTGCAAGGGCAGACAGCTGGGGGCTAACAGCTTCACCCAGCCAATTTAAGCTGCCAGGCCAGATGCAGCAATACCTACTTAAGCATTTTATGAATTAAGACCTTAGAAATCATCACTGCAATAAAGTCCGATTTGTCTCATTAAATTATTTGAAAAGGCAGAACCTCAAATAGCTCAAATTCCCCTTTGACAGGACTGTCACCTATTGTGTCGTCAGGGTCCCCTTCAGACATCTCTGGGCTTCTCAAAGGTCTTTTAGATCATCTGAACGCTAATTAGACTATCATATCTAAGCTAAATTCTACAGTTTGCATTTTTGAAGTTAAAGGCATGAAGCTAATTTACTGCCAGAATCGTACAATGTAACTAAAGCAGCAAATAATAATGCCTGAAAAATGAACTAGTGGCACATATTGTATTGCCACAAAGCTTAAAGAAAACAAACCTCGGGGATCGTTTATAAAACCAAACAGCAGCTGTTGCACAAGTGGGAAACAGCCTCTTAAAGTGGAAGAGAAAGATGAGTAAGTTACGCAGTGAAAGCCAGAGAGACTTAGAAAAAAAAAAAGTAACCATATATCCTCTTGTCGTCTTTAACTTTCACTGGCACTTCAGTAGATGTTCTGGGGGGAAAAAAAAAAAGAAAAAAAAAACCCTTTTATTTACTATTTTAAATATACATATGGTCCTGGGTACACGTTTACCATGTATCTGACGTGGAGAGGGCGGCAGTCCCTGAATTTAAACGCCTACAGTTCTCTCGCGGTGTTCCCGAATAACCTGGCACCGCTGCCACAAGCGGCAGGAACCCCCGCCCCGCGCTCGGGCTGCACCACCCGCACGTCCAGCTTCCCGCTCCTCCGGGCACGCACGCCGAGCCGCCGCGCTCGGGCCCGGGGCCGCCGCCAGCTCGCCGCGGGACGGAGCCCGAGCGCCGGCGGCCGCCGGGCGGACGGCCCCGCTCCGGCTCCGCGCCCGGAGCCCCACGGCAGGGCCGCGGCGCGGGCGGGCGGCCCGGGCCGCCACCCGCCGGCTCCTTCCCGTCGCCTCCTCCCCTCCTTCCTCCCTCACCGCGGCTGGCGGCGCCGGGCCGGGTCCGCCTGTGCCGGGCCCGCAGCGGCCGTGCAGGACAAGCGGGAGTAGCGCTGGGTGGCGGCTGCCGCTTCCGTCTTCCCCGGCAGTGCCGCCCGGCCGCGGGGCTGCCTCCGCGCTGCCACCTGCTCCGGCCCGCGCCGCTCCCGGGGCATCGCGATTTGGCCCTTACCGAGCACGGAAGCTGATGTTTAACTCCTTCAGTCACTTGTAGGTGACGTTCAGACCTCGGCTTCCTGCTGTTATTTCTGGTTTTAAGGTGGGCTCTGAGGCTCTAGGGTCGTGCTTGCAGGGTGGCGAGGTCGAGTTGCAACTGGAAAGAGTGAGAGTTCTTGGGGCTTTCTCAGAGGCTTGGAATAGCAAAGCTCAGCTTTCTGTTTGATGGATAGACTTACAGAATCACCACCTTCTCCATCAGCTACTGAATGTTTTTAAAAAAACACAATATTTTTCAAAAAGCACACCGATGTTATAAAGTGTATGTTAAATATTCTAGCAAAAAGTGAACTCCAGAGAGTTTTAAGTTATTTGCCTATTCTCTTCAATTCTGAAGCAGGTATGTCACCGGTTTTAGAATCTACGGAAAACCTCCTAATTTCTGTAATGCTAAAGGGAAGCACAACTATTCCTCTTGTCTGACATTGTGGTAAAAAATAAACAAGATTGTGGATTGTATTTTTAAGCTTTACTGTGTGAAATGCACATGCAAACGATAAAACTTCACTGCTGTTCTGTGGAGGCCATGAGCTGTACTTCAGACCTTTGGTCAGCCTTGCCGAGGCTGGACAAGGGATGGTTTCACCACTTGAGTCTTTGGCTTGTGACTGGGAGAAGGGTATATCCTCTTTAGGCATAACTTTAGAAAGTCTGAAGACTTCCAAGACAAGGCACAAGCTTAAAAAAAATCCAGATAAGTATATAAAGTATTGTGTCTTCTGCTTTTAAGCATACATGAATGTCGTTTTGGGTCTTTCTCCCTAATGGTAAATTTTTCACACAAGCGAATGATCCCTGGAGCTGATATTTCAGGACAGTAAAAGAGGCAGTGTGGGCAGTGCTGAAATCGTTGTTTGCCTGTGTGTGGCGATGTATTTCTCCATGACATTTCTTTGCTCTTCTCTGGTCCTACCCTGTTCCTGTGAAGAAGATGTTAAGGAAATACTATTATTAGTGGAAGAGTGATTTTTTTCATCATTTATTACAGGAAAAATGTTGGACAAAAAGACTGCACAAACAATTTCTTACATATAAGCAGCCTAGACTATAGGTGCTCAGACTTTAAAATCCTGTGGGATTATATAACGATGAAAAGCCAGACAGGCAGTTTTCAAATTAACTAACGTGTATGTATAAATAATCTTTCTTATCAAGGGATCTACAGCGTTATAGAAACAATAATTTCCCCAACTCCCTTTGAGAGAGAAAAGTCCATTTTAAAATGGACTTTTTATGAAGCTGACATCCTAGTGTATAATGGATCATTTATTTTTGCTGACCAGGCTTACTGAACAGATAAAGCTTATTCTGAAAAGGAGTAGTTAGAATTAAAACCTTCTCTTTGTAGATTTTGAATTACTGTTTTGTGTTTTGGGAATAAATAAGACTCCCTATAAAAGGAAACATTGTGCTTAATTTGCGAAAAAGAAAACCAATCCAAAGATAAAATCTTGTGCTTCAAGGTTGAAAGCTAAGGGTGTGCATCTGAGTTGTCACAAATGAATGCGTCTCCACTGATCTCAATGGGAACCGTTCTATGCTAGCCAGGTGCTGTCCTTCACCGCTTTGGTTGTAAACTGAATTACAGTTGTAGTAATAAGCATTTCTTTCTTGTTTCCTTTAAACATGAGCTTTCCATTTTAAATTAGAATTTTTAAGGAACTGTTTAATAAATAAAATGCTTTCTGAAACGGAGTTGTATCTAGAATAATTTGCTAATGGTAAGCGAATGGAGCAGTAGGTCTGATCCTCAACTGTGTTCTCCATTGAGCCCTCTTGAAGTGGATGAAATTGCAAATTGTGCCTGAAGTGCAATGATGTAAAAGAGATTATGTGCAAAGAGATGAGTATCAGACAAGAAAGTGTGCAAGTGCTGAAGCACTGAGATGCCACACTGCAAGGGAAGAACAAACAACCACAGAAAGTTCCAAGATGATTATGAAAGATGAACTAATTAAAACCAATTAAATTAATACTGCAAAATCCTGTAATGTTCTGACAGTTACCTAAAGGTAATGGCAACCACAGAATCACAGCATGTTAGGGATTGGAAAGGACCTCAAAGGATCATCCAGTCCAATCCCCCTGCCGGAGCAGGACCACCTAGATTAGATCACACAAGAACGCGTCCAGGCAGGTTTTGAACATCTCCAGAGAAGAATCCACAACCTCTCTGGGCAGCCTGTTCCAGTGTTCTGTTACCCTTACTGGGAAGAAGTTCTTCCTCATATTTAAGCAGAACCTCCTATGTTCCAGCTTATATCCATTTCCCCTTGTTCTATCATTGGTTGCCACTGAGAAGAGCCTGGCTCCATCCTCATGACAGTCACCCTTTACATATTTATAAATATTAATGAGGTCTCCCCTCAGTCTCCTCTTCTCCAAGCTAAAGAGACCCAACTCCCTCAGCCTTTCCTCATAAGGGAGATGCTCCACACCCTTAATCATCTTTGTGGGCCTGTGCTGGGCTCTCTCAAGCAGTTCCTTGTCCTTCTTGAACTGAGGGGCCCAGAACTGGACACAATATTCCGGATGTGGCCTCACCAGGGCAGAGTAGAGGGAGAGGAAAACCTCTCTCAACCTACTAACCACACCCCTTCTAATATCACTGGACCAGCTTCTGCTCTTTGACACAATAGCCTTATTTTCATGGGTTTCAATTCTGGACTAGTTCCAGTGGGTTTTTGGAGCAACTATGCTATTCTGTTACTCTTCTATTAACTGTTAAGTAAAACGTAAGTTAGAATACCCATGTCAAGGTGTAAAACTATAAGTATGAAATTCCAAGCCAAAGTTGTTCCAGATGCCGTAGCTGTATGGAAACTTGGCAGTCGCTGCAGTTCTTGAGACACAAAGCTCCCAGGCTCTTACATAAGTTACGCACATCAAGGCTGTAGAATTAGGCCTTGTAATTGTAAAATCTGCCAAAAGAGCAGCACGGCAAGTCAGCGTAATCTTTAGTTCTTGGCACCTGGCCTTTACTGGTGCGTAGTTCAGATCTGAAAAAAAATTCTATTGGGAGGAGATGGAGAAGAGAAACATGAGAGAAGTGTTCATTAACCTTTAGCCTCCATAACAGAATTGGAAGGCATTAGCTTCAAGTCTTGTCTTGGACGAGGCGATCATTCACTCAGCTTAATCTGTGAAGTAAATACACAAGCTTTTATTTTTAAATTACTTAAATGCTGCAGTTACGGTTAGTTTGAACATTAAATCAAATATTACAAATATGGGTGGACAAGAAAATTGTAACTTTCTGTAAATGAAAATCATTCAGTTGCTTGATTGCTGTTAGAATTAAAGGCAAACATTAGCAAATCCGTTATTACTGAGGCGAGCAGGAGAAATCAAAAGGCTGAAATGCAGTACAGAAACAAAGCAAAGCGAAGCAGGCTCCAGTGTGCTATGTCCCCCTGAAGCTGCAGAAGATAAATGAGCAGAGGTAGAGGCTGGGCAGAATACAAAGCTTTATTTGAAAGCTAAGGAGAAAAAAAAGCCAAACAACTTAAAAGGGCTCAAATAACAATCACAAAACTTAACTTTGCTGCAAGGAAGACTTATCTAGAAGATAAAATACAAACCCCGAAAGGCAGATAAATAAAAATTTCTCACTTGTTTTAGGTTCCATGATGGTCAAAGCAGTTTTTTTTTGTCACAGGTGAATAAAATGGAATGTTTGGTTCATTTCTTTCTCTCTCTCTTTTATTAGACAGTCTGTCAGGCATGCATTTTTAATTGTTTTGTTTTCTTTTTCCACTCTCCCTCCATAATCCTCTGCTGTTTGTACAATTCTGTCAATATATATCAAATGTATCTTGGTCATTGATTTTACTTGTTTGTATTTTGAATTTTAGTGAAGTTAAAATGGCTCGGTTTGTTTGCATAATGTTTCAGACAACATTCCACATTATCTTTCTAGCATAGTGATATTATTGGTTGATAAAATCTCAGCATTAGGGTTATGTTTGGTAATTTAATGACTTTTAAAAAAATTGTCCAGGGTTGTATCTAGAAGTAACAACAACAGCATATATGCAGTCTGAGACAATTTTTGTAAGATCATTTGAAAATGAATTTTTTTAATATAAGAAACTTGGCAACGTTTCAGGTGGATTTTATAAAATTATTTGGCGCCTTGCTTTTGATTTCTAAACTCTTTGGGATCTCTGCTGATGGATGCATGCTACTGTATTCTTCCTCTGTAAGCTACAGAATTTTACCTGCAGGTATTTTGAACCATTGTACCACAGCATCGTTTTTGTCAACTGTCAGCTTTCCTATACCTAAAGCCTCCGCATCGCTGGAAGTTTAAGATTTAATAGTTCTGCTGAGCTGAAAGTGGAAGTAATTCTACTATCAAAAGGAAACCATCCTGTTTTCCTGTTATGGCTCTGTTCTAATTCAGAAAAGACCGAGACAAAAAAATACTGGTACTTGAATGTGTGTCTGAACAACAAAGTTACTGTACAGCAAAGGTGCTGTGATGTCCCCACTGTGGTACATGGGTAAACCAGCAGAGTTAAAACCTCTCTCAGTGATGTGATCCGATATTAGCGCTTGCTGGATCTCTGCGTGTTGATGCGGCCGCACAGACGTCCCTGTGCTGAGCGGGGCAGTGGCCTTGCGAGAGGATGAGGCGGCAGGAGCACTGCTGTGGGCAGAGCAGGACACGGGGAGGGTCGAGTCAGCAGAGTGTCTAGAGCAGAAAATCCAATAGTGAAAAAGGTTGTGGTCAGAATACAGTATAAACTTTATATCTGTTTACCAAGAATTAAGTTGTATAGAAAAGAAACATTTGCTTCTACACTGATAGAGAGACAGATGACAGTAACTTGCTTCTTTGCCGCCTTAGCCTGAACAGAACCTTTCTAGCTTTACACCAGGATACATGAGAGGAACAACAAAGCTTTGGGCATTAAGATTCTGTTTAAAGTGCAGGGAACAGTCCTGTAATGATTGGAGTAATTTTATTTAAATTATTTTTGGTTAAAATTCAGTACTCGTCAAAGTTGAAATGTGTCATGGTGGCGTATTTGTTCTGATAAAGTTTTAGCTGCATAGTACTTGCTCATCTCTTGCACAGATAGGGCAGAGAGAAAAGAAAACAAGTCTAATACTGGAAAGCATATAGGTTTTCATAAAATTGGGTATCTGACACAATTCTATTCTACAAAGATACCAAGAGGATTTTGTGTTCTTTCAATGCAGAACAAAGACAAATTTCAAAACCTGGAAGGTTTCATCTGAAACAGAGCTGTCATCTTTTGGGGAGCTCTGTAATTTTTAGAGTGTCTTCTCCATAACACAATGTTGTGTAATATAGAAAAATGAGCATAATATGTGGATTTCATTATTGCTTATCTGAGAGAAGTTGCTGTAAAGGCTCATCATTTCCCCACTCTAAGTAATGGAAGTAGTCCAGACTTTGATTCCTGCTGCCATAGCCACACAGGTTTGCTGAAATGCTCATTTGTTGCTATTTTCTGAGCGCAAACCATAGTTCAGGATTTTTTCCCCACATGATTTTCCTTTCTTCTCCTCTCCTTCTGATGTCAGGAGGAAATTGAGGGTGTTTTTGCCTGCTCATAACCGATCTTAGGGTTAGTACAACAGGATTTCTGTGGACAAAGCGGTCAGTAGTGTGGTTTTGGTGTTTTGAGGAGGCATTGTAGTGTCACTCTTTCCACAAGAGAATTCCCTCTGCACGTGCGGTGATGGTTCTCATGCTCTGGAAAGCTGTACAATTTCACCGGGCAGTGGAAAGCATTACTCAGGCGATGGGTGGCTGAATGTCAGGCAGACACTTGCCCTTCCTGTGTAGCTAGTGTTGCCATCCTCCTCAAGGGCTATTGATGCACAACATGGTTTTAATAAAAAAAAAAAAAATCATATTTGTACACTTGTTAAGAACATGCCATATTGTGCTTTAAAGCATAAAAACTAAGTGCGGTGTAAATACCACGTTTTGCCCATTTTTTAGCATAGTTCTCTCTCTTGGTTCCTGTTCCCTTTGCCAGCTGGGGGATTTCTCTCTCAGCCCTTACCAGTCTAGTTTTTAATGATTTGGCTAGAAGATTATTTAATCTGTTTCATATAAACTTTAAAAAGATATGATGAGACATAAATATAATGCTGAAAATCTTGATTTAAGTATAATTTAATATAAAGGATCTTTTACAGAGCAGTATTGTGCAGCGCAAAGCATCAAGGCTTTCATCCATCTTTATTGTTTCTCATTTAGGTCCAGATCCACACTTACATGCCAGATGGCAACTGCAGAGGAGTTTGAAGTTATAGCTGCAATAGATGAGGAGATAAGTGCCTCTTGAGAAAGGGAAAGCCAGATTGCATATTCCTTTCAGTTGCACCTGATGACTTATTGCTAGTCACTAATTGGCTTGTCCATACGCAGGCAATTCCGAATCTGACGGCAGTGCCTAACTTTATCTGTAGCTCTGTTCTTCCTGCAGAGATCGCTGGTGAAATAAACCCTTGCAGAGAAGAATATTTTATATGTAGCTCTGTGAAAAGCAGACCTAAGGGTTTGGGTTTTTTTTCCTTTTCATTACTGCTGTGTCAAGATTTTTTCCTTCAGGAGAGCCATAAAATCTTGTGTAACTGTCATGGTTAGTTATTATTGTAAAATAGAGTAGCAGACTATGATGTGCTAACATTCCATTGACAATATATGCTTATTAAAAAACAGGCACAAAAACTACAATAGGTAGCCTTGGTTTATTTTTCATTAAAGACACGAATGTTTTAATGGTGATCTTCCTTTTCCACATATTTTTTCAGAGCGTTTTCATTTTAGCCCTGGGTGGGGCATTTGACAACTGATTTAGACTGCATACAGAGAACCAAGAGAGCCAACTGTGAAGAGCATAAAATAACTCAGGAATGAGAAACTGCTGGTTTATTTTCACTACTTAGAAGCCATCAGCAGCTGAAATGTCTTTAGAGCTTTAGAACAGTGTTGTTGCTTGCCATTGTTGTTGATGAAAGACAAAATCTGTGTAATGGTACAGTGTATACCCAACCTTGTGATAAGCCCTTTAAAAGGTGAAGTATCCACTTAGAAAACAGCATCCCTCATGCAACTAAATGTAATTTTCCAGCTAATGCAGAAACTGCATTATCTCCCAAAGTCTCCGATTCAAAGCATTTTCCCTTTGTCATTTTCCCTAGATACATTTTACTAAATGCAGTGACAATTTAACAGTTGTGTGCAAAAAGAAAAAACCCAGCTTTTTGTGTTATAAATGAGTATTAGTTGTCCTGAAGAAAACCCAAGGAAAAACAGGCTATGTAATTAAGATCTCAATGTGCAGCACCTTTGTTGCCCATGTGCCTGTAATCCCAGTCCCGATAGAAACACAGAAAGTGCGACAGACACATCGGGGCTGTAACACCGTATCTATAGGTAAAGAACGTAGTTAAACAGGCATGAAGTAAAATAAATCACTGGGAATCAGTGGTGCTTCTCATAGGTATTCTCAACAAAGCAAGCTATGGAAGAGTAGAAATATTCTGAAGCATTAAAGATCTAGAAAAATAATTTTGTGGAGAGAGATTCCTAGCAATTTAACTGGACTGTGAATTGAGTCCACATCTTATAAGTTACTGTTTGCTTTGGAAAATTGCTAAATTGACTTTTCCTGTTGGGGGCTCCACCAGTAACAGATGAGACACCATCACAGACAAGCGTCCAATTAAGAATGAAGATGTTTAACACTCGGGTAGCAGCTTAGTCAAACCAGCAGTCCTCAGGGAAATGAAATTTGGACATGACAAGTGTGTTAGAAGTCAGCGAATGCAGATTCCTAAAAATCCTGGGTCAGGTCTTTACATTTTATTTTATTTTTTCTGTATATGGAATCCAGACCTAAAAGGTAATGGGGTACTCGCAGTGGCCCCATTGCTACAGCTGAGCCAATAGCTTGCAGCTGACAAGACTTTAGATCCTTTCCATACAGGCAAAGGAATTAATTACCTTGCTCATCAGCAATCACAGGTGGGTGACAAGCAGCACTTATTTAGCAGACCACAGCAGCTCTGTTTTGTTGGTTTGATAGCAGCCGTGGTGAAAGGTTATTTGTCCAACAGAACACTCAGGGTATTGGTAAGTAGCCCCAAAATAAGTTTTAACAAATGTATCGTGTTGTGTGTACCTTGAACTTGCATGTGTGAGTTATTGCTGTGGGGCTTTTGAAATGGTGAACTTGCATGGTGACTTTGGAGAGTAATTGTCATTGTGGCTTCTATCACAGCTGTGACAAAACTGTGATCCAGTTTAACAAAATGTCTCTTGAGATATGACGGCTTGTTGGTGGATAAAAATGTTTGCAGTACCCTTAGTCATCTTGCAAAACAAGGGGTACTTTGTAGTCAATAGTATTCCTTAAATCCTCTGAGGGGAACTAATTAAACTGCAAATTAAGGGAAGAAAGTCTGTTATGGTTTGAAGTGAAAACATTAAGAGGCTAAAACCAAAGAACTAGCATGGATGGCTGGGATGACAACAAGAATTAAGGTAAACTTGCCAAGAGATGTTTGAAAAGATGGAGTACTCTGCAGTTATCTGAGTACAAGCACTTGGTAATAGTGATGGAAAAGTAATAACACATGCTGTAACTGAAATCTCTTAAAATGCTAAATTGAATGTTATAATTTGTTTAGAATATATTCTAACATGATATATGTCAGCCTGTGTGTGTTTAAGATAGCGTAACAGATAATATTATTGGATAGAAGCAAGCTCTTAAAGGTGCTGGCTTCACTGGCATGCTAGAGACCAACTTCACCTTTAGACATACTGCTTCCAAAGATGAAATAGTTTGGTTACTCTATAGCTAAATGATAGCTTTTTTCTAATGGAGAAAAATTACTCGTCTTTTCCTCTTGAGATTAAATGTCATCTGTTGAGAATTCTAGAGATTTTCTTCAGTCTATTGTTTGCTTTGAGCTAATACTGACTGAATTCAGTGGGGTTGTGTGGCCTAAATCAGTAAGTTTGTGCTCAAAACTACCGAAGCTGAATGATCTTGGTTAGCACGGTTTGGAGACAAGAGAGGTGATGGAGATGCCTATCTTTTGGTGAGAAGGAGCATCCTGTATTTGTGAACAAGCACTTTGTTATAAACCTTCTTTTTCTTTTCCTAAGTTGGCAATGATGGGGTGCGAGGTCTGCATGAAACAGTGGGGACTTTCTTATTCTTGCTTTTCTGCCACAGAGACATTCATAGATATGAGTAATAGCAATTTTCTCTGTGGCTTTTTAAAACTCATTTTTAATATCCTAACCACTGTTTTTATTTGTTAATGTACCATGTCACACATATCTGCAAATACAGCAATGAGTAATTCTATTTTCGAGGTCAGGTCTGTTACAGGAGATGCTGTTTTCCAGATAAAAGGTTCAAGGTGTTTTTCAATGAATCACTGCTCTAATAAATCATTTGGTATATATACTAGCATATACAAGTTAGGATATTAATTTCTAAGCAGTATCTGTCATGAATATGTAGTTTAAAAACCTGAGATGAATAAAGCATATGGCCTTTACATTTCAAGACCGTATCTGTAATTCACTGTACATTCATGCTGATACACAGACAAAGGTGAATTAGTTCCAGACAAAGATGCATCAATGCTCTATTGAATAGTCAATTATTAAACACATAATGGAATCTGTGGTTATCAAGGCATGCTCAGAATGTGCACAGGATGCTTAATTTGCACCAGAATGCAACAGAATCAGTCTCTTTCTAAAAAATCCAGGCAAAATTATGTTAATGTGGGATTAAAATGAGTTACTGCTTCTACTGTACAGTGAATGGGCTTACTTTATTTAATTTACCCTCCCAAGGAGGTAATTTCAGAGTCAAACCTAGAAATATAGCAGTAAACAAATTATTTTCTTTGCCCTTGAGAAATAATCTATCTAATCTTCAATGTTCCATTTTGTGGAGAAAAAAAAAATGTTTTTTAAGAACCATAAGTGAAAGTAAATGTTACAACACAAATGTCTTGGTGACTGTTCTTGTAACAATTTGGTTGAATGAAATGAAGAGCAAAGTGACTAAGTTACTGCTGAATGATGAGACGAGTATCTCATGAACGTCACCTGCATGAGGTTTTAAGTATTGTTTCTTCCCCTAAATCTATAATAAAGATTTTATTCAGAAGAAAAAAAAAAGTGTTTGACAATTGGCTGGGAAAGCATTGTCAACAAACTATCAATTATTCAGGCTGTGACTGTTTATTATTTTACTGCAATTATATACCATGATTAATGCATTGGATCATTGGTCTAGTGTGTGTTTTTGATGAACATTAGGCAAGCTGCAGATTTATTGCAGAGTGTTTAAAGTCATTGTTTAAATCAACAGAGAGATGTGTCAGGCTGGCTGTATCACTTCAAATGAGTTTTAGAAGAACTTTATTCTCACTTGCATTGAATGTAATTATGGGTATAGTTAATTGAGATATTACTATATATATTTTCATGGAAAACTGTATTTCCTGATCTGTGACTTTGAAAAATACTTTTTACTAGCATTTTTTGTAGCATAAGTAATTATACTTATTTACATGATCCAATAAAAATTGCAAAATCTCTCCATAGTGAGATTCAATGGGTTGCTGTTAGTTTATTTTCCAAAAAGACCTGGACAGTATGTGAGATGATATTCAGTTATTAGTAACATTTTGTGTGCGTATTGAACAGGAAATATATGTGATGGAGGGCTTTATATGAATAAATTAATATATCCAACAAAAAGAAAAAAGCAGAAGTTGCATAACTGTTTATAAGATACTACAAGAATTTCTGGCTAATGAGATTGCAAATGCAAGTTGACTTCTCTGTATGAAAGTAGAGGAATTCAGAGGCACGAGTTCAGAACTGGAAACTGTCCATATGTTGCTTTCCAAGATACCTTTTCTTCTAGAAATTTCTGCTAGAATTTGAATGTGAAAATTAGTTCTTCATTCTGCAATCTGTAATTCATTAGAATGTCCTCGTAAACATGCTGACCCTGACTGCGTGATTGTTGTTTTGTGAAAGGTGCTTAAGACCAGAATGGTTTATATGGTTATGTGCAAAAAGCTATCCTAGCTGAGTTACTGGATATGTAACAACAGAAGGAAAGTTTGCAAAAGAGGTGGGATAAAATTTCTCTGTTTCTGCATAAGATGTTTAAATGGAGCTCCAAGAGGATAATGCAGGTGAGAGCTTTTAGTGCAGTAAAACACACAGAGAACATGCTGTGATTGTGTAAAAGCTGGCATATCGTGTTTCTCTTAATGATATGAAATACCTAAGTCATGCTTAGCTTTTTAAAACAGCTATCTGAAATTGCATGGTATCTTGTGATAACTTCTTGAAGCTAATTCAAATGAAATAGACTTCAACAAAAGATTAAAAAAAAACCTTATCAAATGAGTGTAGTTAAAATTACCAGTGCAAATCCTCAACATATAAGGCACTGTTAAATCCTAACTCCTAGTGCATCAATGTTCTAACAAAGCTCTGAGAAGAAATATCGTTGTCGCTAAACATTTGGTCCACTGGGGATTCTGTGACTGATGCCCCCAAGTGAGAACCCACCATGACTATCAATGAACTTCAAGCACCTGTAGTCAAGGCATTTGCTATGTCTGTCAGTCAGCTGGGTTTTTGCTGATGTTCTTATTTATCCTTCTGCCCCAGTCAGTGATCAAGCAACTTCTGATGCTGTTTTTTGAGTACCTTGTTGATACCACAGCAGATGTAATTGCCTACTGTTAAGGTTTGTAGTGTTCCTTCTATTGACCTTTCAGTAGTGTTCCGTTCTTCCGAAAAAGGAGAATATTTTGTTAGCTACGGGGCCTTTACGATTAATGCTGTGATCAGAGTACTGTGAGAACTGTCTGGAATATGAGACTCTTGATATAAAGGAGGGACTCCTTTCTGTCAGTGAGATTTTTTGCTCATATTTTTGCAACTGCAGGTATAAACTTCAGAGTAAGTCCACACCTGCCTAATTGTACTTCAGGCAATGATTGTCTCTTATATTAAAAGCCATTCAGGAGAGGATTATTGTTCCCAAAGCTTTTTCATGGATGTTCCATCATGTCCTCTGAAAGAAAAGATACAGTTCTGCTCATAAATTCACTAAGTCCTGAAGGAAGTCCTGAGGTAGCTCAGATGTTTAGGAACAATGCACTCTCACGTTGGCCCTGTTTAGAGGGGAGAGAAGATGTGACCAGTTACTACTCTCTACCTTAATGTGAAATCTGCATGTTTTTTATTACCTGTTTGGATCTTGGGGAAAGTGGTTATTGAGTCCTGTCCCTGAACAAAACTGTGTTTCCAGGAGACTGAGAGTTCGAAAAGCTATCTCAGTATCCCCTGTTTAAACTGCAGCATTCCAGCATAGCAGCTTCAGTGACTGAGGACTGTTATTCTTCCTCCTTAGCTCAGCTCTCACTTTGCTTGTGACCTGCCCAAGTCTTTTCACTTAGGTTTATGTTTTTGCCTATCTGCATTACCTGTATTGTTCTTTTCAAGTTTGCTTACCTCCTGCTCTACTGAGCGATTTTACTGTTTTCTCTAATGACTGCTTATGCTAATCTAGGAAATCTGTGTAATAAGAAAACTCCTCCAAACATGCAATCATAATGACATGTGGGTTTTTTAATGTAGCAAGGCAGACACAAAAATCAGGATTTGCTTACTTAGTTTGTCAAAATTATAAGCTGAGATTTGTGTAAACTAGTAGCTGTTTCAGCAGCAGAAGAGGGAAATTCAGCCCATTTAAAAAGATATTTCTTAAGTGCTGCTTAGATTAGAAAAGGAGAGGAGGGAACAGGAAACAACAGTTCTGCTGAAAGTATTCATGATGTGCAGAGCAGACTAGTTAGGTTACTACTTTTTCTCCGTATTACACCTGTAACACAAAAAAAAATCAAACCAGCAATTCCATTTGTCCTAGCATTCTCTGAGCTTTTCCACACTGCGGAATCTTTACCTTAGCAGAGCTTCAATCCTGTTGTTGGTTCTACATAACTAACCTTTTTACATGAGCATCACGTCCACCTGTCTGGATCCTCGTGCTTGCATGGTCAAAAATTGCATACTTGCATAATGGAGAGTGATATAACGTTACAGTAGTGTCATTTCTTCATGCTGCTAGTCTTACAGAAAAAGAAAAGGGAAAAAATGTACTAAAACAGCTTTTCATCTTTCTTCTGCCCTATCCAGGCTATTCTGTAAACATTTGTTTGAGACTCATGAGGATAACAAATAGATTCTGATTTTTTGTTAAAGCTACGGTAAGCCTGTACCCCTCATGTACTGCTGAAATTTGGGTTTTTATTCTTTACTATTTTCAGTTTCTCTGCCTCCCTCTTGGTAGTAATATTGGTAGCAGAGTGTGACGCCAACACAGAGCCCTTAGAGTTGTGAAAGTGAACAACTGCAGGACTATTAGTCTTTTAGAATCTAATACTGTAAACCCCAATGGAAATGATGACAGATTTCTCTCATAATTTTTCTCTTATAACCTTCAAGGTAAAGCATGGCATTGAATAAAGAATCAGTTATAAGTAAAATTGTAATTATGCACGAGAGGGAGCAGTGTCTCTTTGGCGGAAATACTACTTGCAGATGCAAAAAGGTTAAAACATTTGTGTCTTTAACCTCTAATTTTGATTAGGTGTACAATACAGACAGTCAAACAACTACAGAAAGGGCCAGTCTCTTTCAGAAAAGAAGAAAGTCAGAGGGTGAAACAGTAGTAAAGAGGAGGGAAAAGAAACCCCAAAACTTTAATGGATGTTGGCATTGAAATGCAGTGAGTGAGTTTGATAGTGCCGTATTTAGAATGACTCAATTTCTTTGCAATTTGCAAGAAATGGCACAGCGAGGTGAACAGAATTGAAGAAGTATGCCTGATATTCTTAAAAGATAATGGACTTTCCTTAGAGAAGTGTTAAACTCCAACAAAATGCCCAGAAAAAAAAAGAACGAATGCCTAGAGAATGTAATACCTGATTTAAATCTCTTCGCGTCTAAAATAATGCATCTTAGCTGAAGAAGGGTTCAGCCATCTATGGATATGATATTGCTAGAAACAGGTGTATTAAAGGAAATGTAATTAACGTTTAATTTATTCTCCTTCAAGTTTCCTGAGCCCATACATAGGAATGCTGAATTGCAAGCTAGGCAGTAAAGAGCTCCTCTTTAAAGTTTTCTGCAGTGAGGATGCAGGTGCTTGTTATCTCTGAAATTGCTTTGTGGAACTAAATTCACTTTTCCTACTAATTTGGCTTCCTTTAATCATGAATAATATGAATCAAAGCAATAGTGGGACAGGCGTTTTTTGTTTTGTTTTGTTTTCCCCAGACTTGCAATTCAGTGAGGTTAATTACAGTGGTACTGCTTTATTCAAGAAATGAATTTACCCTTAAGTTAGAATAAGAATTCTTCAAAAGAGATGCTTCAAAAAACCTAGGTGACTTTTCTTCCTATCAATCATTGGCACTTGTTACAGAGGAACTGATCATCTTTAAAATGTTTATTAGCTTAACATCCATATCAGGTAAGGATATACTGTCTACATTTTAGAGAGGAGAAAATGGATACGGATTCTTAAAACTTTTTAGGTAGATATCTAGATGCTATAGATTACTTTGAGATTAACTGTTGAAGGCCTGGGTTTGTGTGGGTTTTGCCAAGGCAAAATAAGAAATTTGTGGAGTAATAGAAATCCAAATTTGAATCTTGGGCTAACTCTGGGCAGTGGACCCTCCTTGTCCTGCAGAACTCCAATGGCTATTGAGTAACAGACTTTTCTGTGTGAAGATGACATTCTGATGTCACCAGTGTCAGTAAGAAATAGTTTTTTAACACTTTGCTCTGAAGTATTTATTTAGTAAACAGTTTAAATATTTTTGAACAACATAACTAGAATTTCTTGTGATAGTCATGAAGAATGATTTTTTTTTTTTAATTCCATCTGTAAGAGGCCATGGAAGCATAAAGGAATCTAAAAATATAATGGAACTTGTCGGGGAAGTTCCCTGGCTGCTACATGGGAAGCACCTGTGCCTTGTTGAGACAGGTGCTGTGAGTCACGGTGGTCAGCTGGAGACCACGTGACCTATGGGAGGCTTAAAGGTGGGGCACTCCCAAGAGGGAGTGGGGCATTTCCCTCCTAGAGTGTGGAGTGATAGCAGCCCCTGGAGAGCGGTGTTTTGTAGCTCTCTGTTAGAAGTCTTTGATTGTGGTATAGACCTTTGGAGTGAAACAAACCTTCTGATATACGAGGGGAATCACAACGGCCTTCTGGGTTGTGATTCCCGAAGACGAGATACCAGCGGTCCACGACAGGAACTATTTTAAAATGTGGCTGCCCTTGCCTTGCCAAAGAAAGGGTTAAAATAGTTTTTGACTAGCATGTAGCAGAAGTGAAATAGGTAACTTAAGAAAGAGTAAGAGTCATGTCATTCCTTTTAGCAGTAGTAACAGGCTGTGAAGCCTTGGTCTGCCATTCAGTATTCATCCCTAAGCTGTGCAATGTGCAACACCTAAAATTAATACCAGAAAAGGAGATACGCTATGAAAAGTTAAAGCAACTGATATAGAAATAAGTAAGAAATTGTACCAAACATTTGTAAGATGAAGTTTATTGGTTGCTACTTTCTGCACCTGTGCCTTTCTGCAGGTTTACGTGCTGCCTGCCAGACTGAATTGTCTAGAAGGTGTAATTTGTTACACAAGTACGAATGAAAGAAAAGCCAGCAAAAAAATCAGAATATAATGAATGCCTCTTTGTAGAGTGTGTAATGGAATATATCTCTAACTTTGTTAAAATTATACATACAGTAAAATCCTTGTTAGCATTGAAATTATGGCAGTAGTGCAACTTGTACAGAAGGTCTGGTGAGTGATTATTTGCTCCTCAGATTCACTTACTGGATTAGCATGGGAAGTACTGTATAGTTTGCTTTTGGGTTTAGCAATATTTTAAATGAAGCATTGGCACCACTAATAAGAAATCCATACAATTGTTACAAAAAGCCAGTAACTAAAGAAAATATGAAGTGTGGAAAAACTAGATTTCACGCACTGGAGAACAGAACTATAATAAGCTGCTTCAGAGAGAAGGTTGAATTAATGAGAATATGAAAAAATGCATTTACTTTGTGAGAATATGATTCTTGTATATGGTATTAGCCTCCAGCTCAAAACAAAATAGAAGAGCACACAGCTAACCTTCCCGTTGTGGTTTGCTGTGCTAGCTTCTGTATGGCTCTGCCCATTATGGATGTGCTTTGGTACTCCAAAATGAAATCCCATATGGGACGTTTATGTGCTGTTCCCTGATCCAGTTATAGTGTTGGCGTGTGGAAATATGTGATACTAAAAGTTAGGTAAAACTGCTGTTGCCCAAGTGAGGAGGACCAACGTATAATGATTTTGTTGCTCACCAGCCTGGGCTGCGGCACCAAGGACGCTGTTGCATCTTCCGCAGCCAGGAGGAAATGGCCTGCCTCTTGTAGGCAGGATAGGTACCTTGAGTTAATTAATTAGTTTCATTATCTTTAACTCAGTCCAGCTGGCTAATAATGATTGGTTGCCATATGATTCTATATTTTTGCCATAGATGTGCATTTCTTGTGCAGTTCAGTGCAAGTGCCAGAGCTGTTCTTACTGTGTATACAACAGTAACAGTTTGGAAAAGGGTGGTAAAGTGAGAGGATGAGTTTAATCTGCCCTGAAAATAGAGAAAACTCCTAAGATGCCACCAAACTTAGTGGGTTTTATTTGGTGTATGGTATTTCAATTTATATCATAAATTTAAATGGGCAAATAATATGTTGTGCTTCTAATAAATGTGCATGGCTGTTCTGCCGACAGCTTCATACACAGTTGACACTGAGAAGTCCCTGTTCCCATACCAAAGAGTTGTCTGAAGTGGCACAATCCTGCCATAAGGGATGTAGGATATATTTGTCTCTTCTCTTTTATGCTGATTAATATAATTTCCCTCTCTGAATTTGGAAAGCTGGAATAGGCTTGCTTTATCATTTCCTGCTTTATCCATCCGTATTCTTACTGACATTTACAAATACAGGTATGCAAGACAATTTAAGAAGCTGCATCACTTAAGGAAGCTGTTTCCATGTCTTTCCTGGGCATTCAGTCACTTGTGATTGGAAATAACCCTTTTTTACGCTTTGTCTGTTACTGTTGCATCTTGTTGAATGTCTGACTGTTAGGCAAACTGCATGAAAACAGCTAGCTCAACAAGCTGGGGTCAGCTGCTGAATTAAGGAAAATGCACACAGCAGTTTCCAGTGCTGTACTGGCATTTCGTCTGATCTTGGATTTAACTGAAGATTTTGTGTTTTAGTCTTGAAGCTTTTGCAAAGCATGTTGAAGGCTGTCCCTCAGCAATGTGCTGTAGCAGCTGTGATAAACACAAATAAGGACTGTTGCAGAGCAACTGCTGTAGAAGATGAAGAGGCAAAGTCTAATTATGCTTTAATTTTGCCTGCAGGATTTTTAACTCAAAATCTCTTAACAACATAATGTTTTGTTCAAGTTATTTCTCACTGACAACATTCAGATTATCCTGAGAAATGACTGAAAATATAGGCAAGGCTGTCATATGCTGACCTGTGCTTTTTAATGATATGTGTGAAATTAGAAGACTAGGAATATTTAAAGATATTAGGTTCATACAAAGACAGGTGTAAAAATTACTTTTTTTAATTCAAAGGAAATTAATATGCATAGTTACGTTTTTCCATTCTAAATTTTGAAGACAGTATTGGAAGCAGTTCTTTCTCTAAAGTGGAAAGTAATACTTTCTGGTCTCTTCTGATCCATGGGAACTAATATTACTGCTCATTGCACATAAAGAGGAAGGACTTCACATCTGTAAAATACTGTGTCTTTTGCATGTAAGAGTGTAAGATTCAGCTTGGCTTTTGGGACTTCTGAGGTATTTTCCATGCTCACATTTTGAAAATATGTATTTTTCTTGTTTTCCCTCACACATCAGTATGCCTACTCATGTGTCCCTGAAAGTTGTGCTCTGAGGCTAAATTCCTTCTGATACAGAAGAGATAAAGAAGCAGCAAACAAGACAGTCTCACAAATACATAATGAGCTGGCCTACAAAACTGAACAGCCCAAACTGGAAAATGCAAGAAATTTCAGCTAAACCCGAAAAAAGGAAACACAAAAAATGTGGTTAGAGAAGGCGAATGTCGCACTCACTGTGTGTTGTTTTCAGTCCCATAATACAGTTAAAGTTCATATTATTTCGGTGGCGCCAGTATGTTGTTGCAGCTTTGCTCCTCTCTGTTGCAGAGGAGCCAGAGCCCTCGCTGTTTGTTGAGCTGATTGGAGCTTGTGGCTGTTTTATGTTGCCGCGGTGGCTCAGACCATTGGCACATGTCAGCAAATCTCATCTTTCATGTCTGTCTTAGGGCAGAGCAGATCTCGCATCATCTCACCTATAATAAGCTGTCCTGGTAAAACTGAAATCAAACGCTGTGATTTGTTTGGGTATTGATTGGGTTTCATCAGTATTGACTGTACAGAGCTATCTGTATAGCTTCTATATTTTTTTTTAGGGGAATAATAAATATTAACAATAAGCTGTGTAGTTTGACATAAACGTATCTTAGAGATATTAAAATAATGCTGCTAAATCAAAACCTACAGCCTTTAGATTTCAAAAGGTTAAACGAATTTCACTCAAACAGCTTATGTGTTCAGAAGTGAAACTTGCTTCCAAATCGGAGCCCAGGTGCTGTTTACAGCCTCCGTAGCCGCTGCAGCACACCCTGCTGCACATGCTTGCTCCGTGGCCCTTTTCTTGCCTGTCTTTCCATCCCATCTCATCACTCTCCTGTGTTCAGGTCAGGGGCACAGCTCACTAGGCCAGCACAACTGCTGTGTCTTCCACCCTTGCTGTGTAGAAGCCCTGGGTTTAATTTGCACTTCATGTACCACCTCTGCTATGCCAAGAAGAATTTTTCTCTCTGAGCAGCTGGTGGTAGAGAACAGAGTTCCACTTAATGTGAGATCAGGCATTCGGTTGCTCCTTTTCACTATCTTGTGTCCAAATACTTTGAAACAGGTCCCAAAGAATGGGATGTTATTTCGTCAGGCTTTCTGGTTAGCTAGGTTAGCTAAACACTAGAGGAATTAGGAGTGTGCTACGAGTAGAAATAGGAGCTCTACAAGGTTTGGCAGATGGAATGGAAGAACATTTATTTTGCTATGATGGATGATTGGTGTCTCAGATTCAGTTCTGCTTTTAGGTTATGTTAGGAATTATATTTGCACCCTGTGTTTCACCCACGTTATGAAATCCTACATTGCTTTTTGACTTTCCCTTAAATCATTATGCGTGCTGGTCTTTCACTAGTATGATTTTATTTAATTATAACATTAAAACTTGCTTTTTATATGATGTTATTTATTATTTAATGCTTTTACATCACAATGAGATAAGAAATGTATTACCAGAGAGACTGGAATGCTGAGATCTGACAGATACCCATATAACAAACCAAGGGCTGGGTAGGATGGTGGAGTACTCGAGAGCTTAAACTGCACAGCCTAAAGAGGCTAAAGTCATCTGTCAGGGTCCTAGTCCCCACCAGATTGGATGGACTACAGTGCGGTTGACTATTAAATTCTCATTCCTAAAGGCAGGGAAACGAATCCGTGTTGCTAGTCCTACTAAAGCCCAAGCATCTATAGAACACAATGGAAATTTCCTTTCTTTGAGAACTGGGGCAGGAAAATTCTCATACTCTGATGCAGTGCAAGAAATGAAGTTTGACACGGAAAATGTACACTAGTTAGAAATGGAAATGAAGGTCCTTAGCCATGGAATAGTCTCTGGAGCTATAGGAAACCTAGAAATAGATGACTTTATTTTTATATCACTAACTCACTCATGCCTCATGTTCTTTTTGATAATTGTTGAGGATTTCTGTAACTCCTGGTGCCTCTGACAGCAAAAAATTGAAGACCAGATGGGCGTGATGGATGCCATCCTCCAAATCACACCGTATAATTCAGCAATAGGAGCTAAATAGTGATAGCCCAGAAATAGGTGGTTTGTGTCAACTGGGAAACAGTGATTTCACAATATCTATCTTTGCCAGATAACACTTAAAAAATAATCCTTTTTCACTTCAGTGTTTTTGTTTGTTTGATTTAATATAAAACTGTAGAAAGGCAGTATGAGAAGCTGGTGAAACAGATCAGTGAATTTCATATAGCTGCATTTAATGAGTAAGGGAGACTTTGAATCACTGTTCTGATAACTGTTGTCATCTCAGTTCCCTGAGTGTGGGATACAGCGGGATGAGTCCTGCCCCAAATCTTGGTGGCTCTAAGGATCCTAAGGAGACTCTTCTACTGTCCAGCAGTATATATTTCAACTTCTCATGCTGGCCTGGCTTGGAATTTTCCTCAAAGGGTACAGGATTTCATCTTTTCACCACACTGGCCTTTCCCTTCACCACAAGGAAATCCCTACTTGTTTACCATTTGACGGGTTTGTTTTTTTTTGAAAAAAGCACAAATGAAATGCAGCTAGACATCTATGACAATAAAATGTCTAGAAGAGAGTCTTCTGCAAACACTGCCTTTCGTGTATTAATTAGAAAAGCAGAGAATTTATTTAGTGACTGTGTTTGCTTAAATTTATCTGATTTTTGATACAAGGGAGTTTCTGAATGAGGGAGTTTGGATTTCATGCAAGGGAGTAAATGAAAGAAAATAAGAAATGAATCTTGAAGTTCAGGTCAACCAAATCCCTCAATTAGTGTTGAAACTACCTTGTTTACACTGGGAGAGAGAACCCATCAAGTAGAGCCAAAGTTAATGGGTCAACATCAGAGGACTACAGTGTTAAAAGTTCTGTCTGTTTCAGTACATTTATGGCATGAAACTGGTCTCAGAATGTTTTTTTTGATGTTCTGTAAGTTTATGCTAGTGAGCTGATCAGAGAGGATAATTTTCTTATTTCAGATGTTGACTTCCCATAGAGACCTGAGACAATTAATAAAAAGGCAATCTGTTTGAATGCTGCAGAGGCTTTACAGGAGAAGGGTGCTCTCTACGTGGATTTGCAGGCCTTCCCCTGGCACAATCATGTGTCACTGTTTTAATCATCACCACTTCAACAGGGTACATCTATGGCATGGTCTTCTAACTGGAAACGTGTCAGGCAGGACTACAGGGTCTGTGACTGGTGTGTTCATAAAGGTCAAATTCCTCTTGTTAGAGAGGATATAACTGCGTTCAAAACTCCTCATTATTTTACTGGAAAAGTTTGCTTGTTTCAGGTGCTTCTGGAGCAGTCCTTGTTGCAACTAATGATTATAAGTATGCTTCTTGGTGGGAATACTAGCTTCTTCCTCTCCCTTACCACCCCAATCTGAAGTGCAATCAATAAAATTTTAATTTGGAAGTGCTCTCCGATTTCAAATTTTGCCATGTATTTTTGCCAAGTCAGTGCTAGAACAACTTATCCAACCCAATATGGAAAATACTGGATACATTGGTAAAACATTTAAAAGCTTTATCATATTTTGTATTTATTTAATTTAGTAAAAGTCGTGGGGTTTATATCAAACAGCAGCATGACAGGCCTTATGCTTGTAATGTACACTTTCAAATTGCTGATAGACTTATGTTTACTTCCAGTAAATTAAAATAAAAGGTGACCAGAACCTGCACCACAGATTCTCTGACAGCCTTGCTTTAGAGTTTCTTGCCTTTGAGCCTATGAGATGTATAGCTTCCAATACAGCTATAGGGGAAGCTTTTCGTTATATCAACAGCTTGAATAGATTATTGTTACAGATTCAGCCTTGTTGTTTAGGCACATGAAAAATAACTGGTGAAAATAAGTGATGGTGGAAATAAGTGCTGTTAAATCCTTGAAATGATGCAGCATGTTTAACATTATTTCCTTAAGGAAATTATGTATTTACACTTTACATGAACATTTATTTAAAAGGAACTACTATCCCTGTGCCTTATAGCATCTGTTTGTGTTGTGTTGTACAGCTGTATTTTATGTTGTCTCGTACTATGTGTTAAGAGGACAGGAGTGTCACACAAATGTCTGTGTAAGTCTGGGTTGTTTGTTACATGTGTCAGCATCCAAATAAATTTTTGTATGCAGAGAACAATAGTATAGCAGCAATCTAGATGGATCTCTTTTTTTAGCTTCCTTTCAGACAACTACTATTTTAAGGAATGTAATTTCTTTGGAGGCAGAACAAAAAAAAAATTGGATGTTAATACAGAGGATTGAAAATGAGAAGGTATAGAGGTCACCATGCACAGTTTCACATTATGCTTAAAACAGTTGTTGAAAGGGTGTAACTGTTTCCCTTCAGGTCTGGTGATTGTGTGATCACTTGGAGTTCATCACTTAGTTGCTCCTAAGGAAAAATAATGTTGGGGGGAGGTGTGGGAAAGACTGAAGTAATCTCCGTCAGATCAGAAATGATGTAATTCAATGAACCCTGACTGACCATTTAGGAGACAAGTGCTAGGAAGGAAATGGGAAGCTGCAGGTGGCAATACGTGCATGGAAGGATGTGGGGATGGAAATGGACAGCTACTGTGGCAGTTGGCTCCCAATGTGAAACTATGCCTTCAGCGGAGTGAGTCTGAAAGGAAATGAAGCTGTAGAATTTTGGGTTCTTTCACTCTGAATTCGAATAAAGTAGAAAAAAATGGTTGGAGAAGAGAGATGGAGAAAATAGAGGGACACTGGTTTGTGGGGTTTTTATTGGAAGAATCCATATACAGCACAGTAGGGGAAAGATTTCTGGAAGGTAAGACTTGAGTGGAAGAAGTGATAGTAGGTCTGTGGCTCCTGTATTTGCTCGCCTAGATGACAGAGACCTTTCCAGTTACGTAATACAGCTACAATTGCCCAGTTTCTACATCTACAGCACAAGCATATTTGGCTGTTAGGTTTAAACCTAAAGAATTCTCAGGAGTATTGAGGAAACTGAGGTTAAGAAATACATATAGTTGTGGCTTTTGTTCACGCATGCGTGTGCCTTTCTTTAATGAAGAAGGGGTCAGCTCTAGACTTGAAAAAAAAGTCTGTTCTCATTATGTCATGTCTCAAAATGTGAATGTAAAGAATGTTCATTGAGTGTGCACTGGTAAGTGCAAGCCTCAGGAATGGGAGAGCCTGGGGGCTCCTTGAGCAAGCAGCCTGTGAGCCGTGTTGCTGTGAAGGTGTAACTGGTAAAAAGCTCATGTCAAGTAAAGCTAACAGTTACGAATTGGCCTTTTAATCTGCAGAACATCAGTATTTTGCAGAGTCAAGAGGAGGAAGCTTAATTAGGCCTGTGACATTGTCCCATACCTTATTAGACCTTTGGCTTGCTTTGCAGACTTGCGTATGATGGAGGGAGGGCAGAGGGCACCTTAGCTGTTGTCTGAGTTTTTCATTGCTTCCCGTCTCACTGTGGCAGCAATATGGTACTGCTGTGTCAATCTGTAGCTCTGCCCTTCCCTCTTTTTGGAGTAAATTCAGGTAGAAATATAAGTATAAGGATGTACCAGGTACAAAGAAAGGAATATCTTTGCACAGATGCAAGATGGACCACCAAGAAACTGCAGAGATATAAAATAATGTCACTAGATTATGAGAGGATTTTTTTTCTACTGAGAGGATTTTTACCACCTTATTTGGTAAATCTAAAATAATCTCAAGTTCAGATACTCAAAACAAATTTATGACATTCTGTTGGCTATGTCTCAGTGACTGTTGTCTCTGCCCATCTTTGACTTGTGTCATATTATACAGCAAACACAAATCATGTCACTTGAAATTTTTGGGCAGAGATTGGTTTTGGGTAGATGAAGAGAACTAGGCAGTACTGAGGTGGTTGTGGTATTGGAAGGTGCATCAAGGAGACAGGAGATATTTGTGCCTGAATGGACTTGAATGAAAATTAAAAATAATTGGTTTTGGGTGGAACTGGAATAGTAATTGATATACCCCTCTTCTACATGCCTGTGGCAGGGGCTTTAGGCAGTTGTGGCTAAACTATGGTGAACAGTTCCTGTGCTAACTTCTCTAGTTCATGCACACTGGTTGGTTAAGAGAAGTTTCTTTGGCCTTTGTGGACCCCACTGCATTGCTTTGAGGCTCAAGAGTCAGGGAGATACGTCTTTTCCAGTCAGAACAGATGTCTTTATTCTCGTCTTCTCTTCATTGTGGCATATATGCCCACCTCTGGCCTAGGTATTTTCATACCTGTTTGACAGTGAGTAAATTCAATTCTTAAATAATAATCTCTTGACTTTCATGACATGTAATAACTGAAAGTTAAGGTTTCTTTTGAAATGAATTTTTTTTTCGTCTTCTGCAGTTGGTGTTGTATGCATGTGTCTTTCTACCCTTGTCAAGCGTTGGGGAAGAGGAGGAGATCTGTGTTCTTCCTGGTTTTGTACAACATTTCACATCTATTTAAGAACGAAGAGGGGAAAAAATATCTTATTTCTGTCAAGGGCTATTGCTTGTCTTCTGAGCGTAATGTTTGTCGTATATGCATAAATTATAAGCATCATGTAAGTAACTGAGGCAAGGCATTCTGAATAACTTTGCAGAAAGCATGTTATTTTTTGTTTTGTTAGGGCAATTTTGATGTGTGCTTTAAAAAAATATAAGTGATAAAAAAAGCTAAAAGAAAATACAGATAGAAAAGAAGCCTGGCCTTGTTTTTCTGATGTCTGTTGATATCTCTGATTATGCTTACTACATATGGGATAGACAGATAAATTAAGCATGTTATCATTAGGATTAATTTATTCTCTTGGGTCTACTCTGTCTTCTAACCTTTTCTCAAAAGGTTTTGGGCAAGGATACCATTATCAATACACATTGGCTTTGAATTGGTCCTTAGTTCAATTTTACCTTTTAAGTGTATCAAAAGGCTGATTAGTAATGAATAGGCTGAAGTCAAGAAGTAATTCTAGTCTTCCCATCTTTCAAAAATAATCTCTTCCTCCTCACTTATTTGCCTGTATTCTTAATGCTTCAAGCTGACAATGACAGGAATTGAAATAACTCAAACTCTGCTGTTATTATACTGTTCCAACCCTGACTTAAATGGTGCTGCTGTGTTTCTTGCTGAGTTAGGCTCTCTTGAAAGAGTTAGGATAGTGTTCTTTTGAATGCCAAATCAATACCAATAACCTGTTGAGCGCTTGAGCTCATGCAGACTATGACAAAATTGGTTTTATTCTTAGTGACTTGTTCTTAACAATCTGTAGTTCATAAAGAAGCTCTGGCCAGGGTTTGTAGAATTTTTCCCAGATAGAAACTACTCATTATATGTTTTATAGTGGCTAGATTTTCCTATGTAGCTCTGGATATTATAGTGCCTGCAGAAGGTGATTGCATTTTAAGTTTAGCAGAGGAAGAGGTGGTGGTTGTTCCTTTCAAGTCACTTTAAAACAGAGCACTTCCTACAGCAGAGTCATGTTTTCATTGTTGAGAAAGCTGTTATGTCAAGCCATGTATAGTGTCAGTTAAATATGCAGGAAGAAAGGCGAAAAAAATTACTGAAGAAAAAAAAAGATATTAAACTCAAAATAAGCAGGGCTCTGTTGTTCATTAGAAAAGAATTTGTATAATAAAACTTCACTGCAATATGTATGATTGTATAAAAAAGTAATTCAAATCAAAGCCTATTTGAGTGATCTTAAAAATATTTCCATGGTCTTTCTACAGTTTCCAGAATGTCTGCAGGCAAATTTTTGTCAGGGTGAATAGAAATTGTACTAGAAATTTTATGAAAGTGTGAAAATCTATTCACCATACAGTTAGTCCAGATTTATGCTTTTGCAGCACTGTGTGCAAAGCACAGGGAAGCTAACGTACAGGTCTCCACAATCAAGGACTGTGGCTCAATCTGTGCCTAGACTGTGCCCGCGATCACTGTCTCCTTGTAACAATGTCTTCTGCAGTGGCCCACTACAAGTACTGATATTATAATTTGAAGACTAACAGACATGGTGCATTCACAAAAGTAAAATTAAGCAATGCATAAACTTGTGATTTTGACCTCAATGATATGTGAAGGCTCTAGATTTTGAAAAAGAGAGTCATCAAGGTTTCAGAGGTAAATGGAAATGGAATAACATGCAATATAGTTTCATCAAGTGCAGGTTTTATCAGACTAATTTAATATCTTGATAAGCTAGCTGACTTCTTTAACAAGGGTAATGCAATGAACCTAATCTATCTAAATTTAAGCAAAGTATTTGATCTAGTTCCCCAAGGGAAATTATTATTAAGGAATGAGAAGATGGGGATTAATTCAAAAACCATGAGGTGGATAAAAAGCTTGCTGAAGGAGAAGCTTCAGTGAATTATATTGAAGGGAAAGTTACCAGACTGAAGAGAAGTTACTAGTGCTGTTTCTCAAGGTTTGGTCTGGAGAGCAATCCTGTCTAATATTTCAATTAGTGACCTTGTTACAAGAACAAAATGGGTGCAATTATAAAATTTGTGGCTGACACAAAGTCAGAAAGTATTACCAATTTTGGAGGAGGACTGGGTTGTAATTTAAGAAGGATTAGATGGATTTAAGAGAATAATTCTTTCTGAATTATGATCCAGTCTTCTTCAAACACTAGCAATACTTTCTCATTTTGTCATCCACAAATTTTATGTGACCTTGTAGACTTGACTAATGGAAATGGAATGAAGTTTAATTGTACAAAGTCAAATGCATAGAGACTAATTACAGTAACTTTTGCTATGAGATGGAACCTTTTCATTTGAAGTTGGCTGTTTCATAGGTTGTGATTTACTGGAGATGGGTGATAAGAGTATATGTCTGGTTTCATGTACCATGCTAAGGTTCTAGAGCTGTTGAACAGACCTTCCATCTAGTCCTATACATCAACATAGGTGAGAGACCAGCAAGAAAAAAAGTGACTAAAAAGACTATTCTGTGATGGACAGCAGTTATGAAAGTGAAAACTCTATCTACTTTATCTTCAGCAGGACTGTAACTAGAGATGTTTAGTTCAAAGAGTACCTTGTTCTGAAATTCTAATTGGAAGCACAAATAAGCTGCAGCTCAATTATGCTGTTACTCAGACTCATAATGACTGTAACATAAATTGCTTTAACTTTCCTTTCCCTGGCTGACATGGTCAGGGTCTTTTATGACATATGTATTTTCTTTTTTGTACTTAAGAGACAATTGTTGGCTGGGATGTTACTCTTGCAACCATGAGGTTCCCAGAAGATTTTATTGGGGAATAAAAGTTAGATTTTTGTTGTTGTTATTTTTAAAGAGGATGATCCATGTCAACAGTGGTTTGTCATACTTGCTGGCCTCAATAAGGTGAGCTGTCTGTTTTCACTCCTTAGGAAAAAAGGCAGCTAAAACAGGCCTTCAGTTTTGAGTCTTATTTCATGAGAATATTGCAGAGAAGACTGCTTTTAAAAGCTAAAATTTCCTTTCAGTAGAAATTTCATGGTGTTATTTGTGGCTGGTTAGTTTTTCTTAAAGAAGTGCCAGTGTGAAGATTACATTATTAGAAAAGCCTGTATATTGCTAAAAATGAACGTTAGCAAATATATCTCGCATTCCCTTTCAGTCGTAGTAAGACATGGTATTTGAATGAGGGAGAGATAATAATATAAAGCCAGTTATTTTGAGGCAGACCCAGGCCCACAGATATCAATGAGAACTTTGCTAGTTTTTGAATAAGGCTTTTCAGTCTTCCAGAATAATAGCTTTGGCTGGAAACCCGTGTTTACCCAGGACACAGGAATGCATGAGCTCTTGAATTTACTCTAATTTTGATATATCATCACAGGTATGAAATTTTTTTGATTTGTGAGTACTTGAAATGATCTAGAATCAATTTTTAAAATGAAGCACACAGTGAATCAGTCAAAAATTTGTCATTTCTCAGGTCCTAATATTCATAATACTGCTTGGAATAGTTCAAAAACTGCTTTTACTATGATGATTTTTTTGCCTATCTGCTGTATTTTCATAGGCATCTAAAAGCACATTATTTATATCTTATTAAAAATTCTCTGCTGATGGTTATTGTTTGGTATTTTATATCGTGAAGTTTTTGTGCTTACAGGAAGTCCACAGACAGACATTGTCCAACTGGTGTTCTAGAAAGAGTTGAGCCTAGAAGAGGTCAATTTGCAATGAAGTCTGCCAGTAAACAGTCTACTTAACAAACACCAGCATACACTATCAATTAGTTTTGGCAGTACACAGTATATAGCTAGGAAGACATTGTCTATATAATCCTCACAAAATTCTTACGGAATTCTGAGTTTACTGACAAACATAAAAAATAAATGACCAAGAGCCCTGAGAAAGCTAGGAAGTCGAACACTGAGGAATTAGAAAATGTCACACCCAACCTGAGCAAAATCCAAGTGTAAATAAATGGAGATGTTTTTAAAAGTAAAAATTTCATCAATTGTACACAGTTTTCCACGGGAACAAGCTCAGACTTGGTACCAAAATGCTGCCTTGCCGAATTTCATTCTGTGTTCCAAATAATGGCACTGCTCAGGATCCTCCAAAAGAGTTCTTGCAAGCAAATAAAAATACTGTAAATTTTCCAGAACACGTTCCTAGAAATGGCAAGACCATGTTTTATTTGACCTTCAGAGGAAAACCTGCCAAAACCCAAAGAAAATTTCAGATACGAGAAACTTCACTCTGCATGCTTAACCTTTCAGAAAACACTGGAAATTGGAATATGATAATGAAGAGGGCTACATAATCGCTGTGAAAGTTATCTCAAACATCTATAATGGTATAATATAGGCCATCACTACTGCTGTAAGCATTGTATTGGGCACTGCTATAAATGCTAACTGGTTATATAAAGGTTTTTATAAGGTTCTAAATTAAACCATTATAAGAATGTACATATTAAGGAGTCGGTATTCGATGGGGTATATTACATTTATACATCATCAATTTTTATCCATCACATCTTCATACATTATATTAACAAATGTAAGGTTTCTCAAAGCTTTTTGAGATATTTAGACAGATTATAGTCCAGTAAATCATTCACACAAGCTATTCCACTGACCTGAACAGAGCTATTTCAGTGAGAAACTGCTCATTGGGGTCAATAATGTGATCACTGTATAGCTCATAAATTACAAGGTTTTTGATATTGCTAGGGCAGCTAATTAAGATTAGAAATGCAAATTTTAGTGGTGAGTATGACTGAAATTATGCAGTAGTGAAGTACATTTTGGATTTGTGTTTAATCTCTTTCGTCAGAACAGAGAAAGCTGGGTTTTGTATTGATAACCCTCTAGAAATTATTGTGGAATACTGGTGGCTTTGAACAATTGTTAGACAACAGCCAAGAAATTTCTGAGACTTTAAGAAGCTGAAAAGTACCTCTTAAGTTATGGAACAGAATGCACTGTAGCCTGTCCAGGAATATTCTGGCCAGAAGGGAAACTGAAGGGAAGGCTGCATCAGAGAAAACTTGGCACTAGAAACAAGTCCCCTCCTGCTTTGTTAGAGTTCCTGCTCCTGGCTGCAGACATGGAGAGGCTTGGGCTTTAGTGACTGTCAAACTCTTAATGCAAGTGCCAAACCACTTTTTTTTTTTCTTTCCCCCCATCTACTCTGAAGAGACAGAAGGAGAAGTACCAAAACTTCTCAGCCTGTTTTGTGCCTGGGAATGGAAATTTGTGGGCCTTTTCCCTGTGTTCATCTGTCTCTAAGTAGTGAATTTGTTTAGAGTACAGGAATTCAAATTTGAAGTGGCACAACGTTCACACCCCAGAGAAATCGATTGGATTTTAATTTCTAGTTGTTTCACGCGTTAAAACCATGGATTGGGAAGACCTATTCCTGTATTTTTATTTTCTAACCTATTATTCTGTGTTCCTTTATTTCTTTGTTTCTGTATTTCTATTCTACACTCTGTTTCTATATCTCTCTAGGAGATGAAATAAAAATAATGTTATTGAATTAATATATCAAAATATGAGAACATTTAAGAATATGTAATAATTCGTCTTCTCTGACTCTCATTATTTAAGGCCTTCTGGGTCATAAATAATAATACAGGAATCTAATCAGAGTTTGGGGCTAAAATGAATTCAACCTTATCTTCTGAGTGTTCCATAGGAACAAGGCTCTGCATTTAGAATGTGAAGATAGGTGCGTGACCTACTGAGGTAGCTCTCTGCTTTTTGAGACAATCACATATATTGCCAAATTAAAATCTTGGCATTAACAATTTGTGCTATTAACAATTTTCCTCCAGTAAATACCTCCTACCTCATACCCTGTAGTCAGTGACCATGTCAGCCTGATTTTTATGTAGAGCTCAGGCTGTTCTTGGTGTGGAATTCCTCCAGTCTTTGAGTTTATCCACCCTACTGCCATCCTTGCAGGCTCTTCCCATGCTGTGCTTCCTCTCTCAAGTTAGAGAGTTTTGGAACAAGACAGAGTTTGGAGACTCTACAGTCCCAATGACATCTCATATATAAGTATTCCTAAAGGTGTTGCATATTAGAATAAGCAGTAACGAGTGTTGGAGAGGAATCTGTTTCTGTTCTGAATATGAAAATAGAATATTGCCTTTGACATAATTAAACTCAATATCCTTACTGAATATTTCAGATCTAAGTATCAGCGATGAAATGGTTAACTTTTTTTTACATATGTAAGATGAAGAGCATTTAAACATGCCTCTCGGGAAAGATGGTTAGTAGTTGTGGCCATTGTTTCAAACTACTTGAGCAGTAGTCAGCGCACTTTACGTAGCTAGGCTTAGAACCAAAGTGGAGACTTTGATATTGGAAATTCTAAAAGAAAAACCTTGAAAGATTAGTTTTTTCCATGTCATTGTTTTGCACCAGGAGGTGACGGTTCATTATAATCCCAGTAAGAAAAGCACTTGGACTCTGTAAAGTATGGCTTGGAATGCTATGCACAGAAAAGGAGAGTAGTATATAAAATCTTACATCCCCTCATATGCTGGGAACCTCAAGTTGTGTGAGATGAGATGGGCTTCCAACCAGGGTGCTGCACACCAGGCAGTGTGTGTGGAAAATTTGTCTTTTTTTTTTTTTTTTCTGGCATCTTTCAGGTTTTCTTAAAAGAAAACAATTCTATTAATTCTACTGTCAAACAAAAAGGGTGTTCACTCGAGAACTTGTGGCACTTTGGGATAAAGCCAAAGGCATGCAGGTAGTGCAGTCGCTGGTGCTGAGGGGGAGCTGCCTGCGGCCTCCTCTGCTACAATTAGCTGGCTGAGTTTATTCTGCAGCCAAGGTAAATGTGCAGCACGACACAAACCTGAAGGACAAGGTATCCATGCAACATGGCACAGCACAGCCTGTGCCTCCTTGGGTTAAACTGTTAAGTGGATCACTAAGTCCTTGATTTACAATGGCCTTCTGGTTAGCATCGCTGTAGTGATGAATTTTGATTTTCACAGATCCTATCTCTCTACCCAGAGGGACCAATCCAGCGCCTTCAGACTTAAAAATTTAAGAGCCTTTTTTTGAAATTACGATTAGGTATTTGCTGTCATATTGGACAGTGACTTAAGTGCCTTTTTCAAACTTATTTCAGGTGGAACGCTATACTATTGGGCATTGGTTAAGTGTCCTCTAAATTTTAGAGCGTTTAAATATCACTATTCTTTACATATTTGAATACTTCCACTTTTTAGAAAGGCAGATATAGCCAAGGAAAAATACATTCTCTGATTCCAGAGTTGATGGTAACTCCTAGTCTTTTTAGGAACAGACTAGAGTATGGATCTCTCTGCTTATATATTAATGTATTTTATGGAAAAATACTATAATTAATCTAATAAACGTAGTGCTGTCAATGTAATTCATACCTTGGCCATTCTTGCTAGCCTTGAAGAAACTGTGCTTACATGACTCTTGCCATGCAGTGGGCTCATTGTATCGCTATACATACACAGTGCTGTGAGGAGATGATAATGGCCATCTCAACAGGTACTTATAGCATTTATACTTGGTGAAACTGTTGTAAAAGGCAAGAGGAGCCTCACCTTGACTGACCACAGCTGAAGGAGGATGAGGCTCTGTATTTGGCTGATGTGTTTGTAGGAGTTTCATTCCCTTAGCATCCAACAACAGTAACAAGTTTTATGGATTTGTCCCCAGGACAGTCTTGTGAGCTGCCTAAATTTAGTTAGATTTCATAACTGGGGTTAATCAAGTCAGTTAATCACTTGTGTTGAAGTAGAGAACCATCCAATCTAACTACCAGAGCCAAATAATGGTGCAATAGGAAGGCCCACCAAAACCAAGTATTCTTTCCCTAGGTTTTGGCAGCAGCTGTTGTTAAGAAAGGAATAGGATTGGTGGACTGTGATTTGTTTGATGTTTTAAAGTTAAAAATACAATTTTTCATGATTATATATTGATTGTTTTAAGGCAGTTGAGCTATTTATTTATTTTAAATGGACTTTTTTTTAGTTTTGGAGTTTATTTAGGACTTAATCTTACAAACAATGTACTAGCTTTTCAAGTCCTTCTCTTCTTCAGTTGCTAATATGAGGGTACGTGCAACTCGAATAGTTTGAAATATTTGCTGGAGACATCATGGACTTGCACATCCGCATTGTATTGTATATACTCTCAAGATGTATTTTAAAATAAGGTTCTGTATTTCTGCATTGAAGTCCTGAGAATGATGTGTTACTTGTTTAGTCATGTAACTCTGACAGAATATTGGTTTTATTAGTATGAATCATTCCAGAACTTCTGTGGGTTAATAAACAAATAGTTTGTCTCATGAGCCTGGGAAAACTAATAACATTTGTAGTAAACATAGAAGAAAAAAATGTATTTATGTTCTCAAGTTATTTTATTTTATATGTCTTACATATAATAAAGCTTGTAGCTATTCCTCTGAAACTTTGTAATGAGGATGGTGCGTATTACCTATGAACTGTCAAAACCATACATATGATTGACAACTTCAAAACAATGTATAAAATTAATTTCTCTGACATTTTGCCCCAAGTTATTAATCCAAAACTATAGCTTTATACTTGACTAACTTTGATCCATCAATAATCTTTTGTACAAGCACTGGGGAAAAATTTGCTGTATCAACCTGTGAAGGAAAAAGATGTTTCCCTTGAACACTAAAAAAAAAAAAAAAAAATCTATTTTCTCTGTATATAACTGCAGGAACACATGTGCCTGAGAACTAGAGTTAGATAAGGTTGTTCCCATTACTACTGTCATAGCCTCTTTCAGTTCAGCGTATTTTTCAGGAGGGAATCAGAAGGCAGTGTGGAGCTCTAATGGATACTTGAACAGCTTTGTACTTTTGGAAATAGCAGTTCATAATTGGATGGTTTCCCACACAGAATTGCTTTGGTGTAATCTGAAATGCGTAGGTGACATTTGTGTTTTCACGCAGAAGTTGACGTATTTGTCAGTTTTTTGATTGGGGTAACAGAGAAACTGCATCTCCTGCAAAGTCCAGAGCATGTGTAGTGAAATTTTCACATCTGTGCACCATGTTTTGCTCAAGCTCAGTGTTATTGATCTCAGTTTTGTGAGAGCAAAGATCCTAATGTTGTTAAAAAGGGAATTAATTCTTGCCACTAGAAATGGCAAAAACTGTATTAAGTTTCATTTCACAGAGGTATAGCTCAATATAAGCGTAAAATTGCACAAGTGTTTAGCCTGTAAGAATTTGGGTTTACGATTACTTATACTAACAATTGGTGGAAAATGTCTTCCTACAAAAATACTACTAAATTGGCTGTCCACCGTGAGTGCAGCAAGAAAAGCAAGAAATTAGGAGATCTGGGTTCTAGTTCCATGTCTCTCATAGACTCAGCATGGTACTGGGTGGTCACCTCACTTTCACTGTCATCTGTAAAATGGGAAAGATTGTGCGTCTTTCTAAAGGAGTTAGAGATGTGTGTGCTTTCAAAGTACGAGCTATTTTTACTGATAAATTCAAGGGTGCTGGCACTGTGATCTAGGTTTTATTCCCTTATTCAACAAAACAAAATGACATCTCAATGTATAAGGAATTCCTTGGCAAGTTAAGATTTTAACTCTATTTTATTCATTTGCATCCCACGGTACATGCTAGATGAAGTCTAGAAGCTGAAGGCTCTCGCAGTTCAGTGAAGAATACCACAGGTAGCAGACAGCACCCAGTTAGTTTCTTTTCTCTCAAAACAGAGGAGCTGCAGTCAAATATAAAGACATTGATTCCATGGCTGTTAAATGCCTGACTTTCTGAACCTGCCTGGCTATCCAGGTGTTAACTGGTGCGAGTACTCTTGCAATAAGGACACCTGTCTGTTTTGAACTGTCCTTTGCACAATCTCTGATCACTTTCACCAGTGGATAGCAATCAAACAGGAGTGAGCAGCTATCGGTTACTACCACCTAGACCTCCTTTGAAGTGGTAACCAAGTTATTGAAATAAACAGCACCAGCCACTCCTCCTGTGCATGATGGTTTTTCTGTACCTGCTGCTGCTGTTACTGAATATTGTATTCTAGCAATTTTCTTGAAGCTGTGATTTCAAATACATTCATCATGTTTCTTTTTCTTGTTAAGTATTAAGATGTTCTTAGGGCTGATGTAGAAAAGTTCTGAACAGACTGAGAGTTTCGTTTCACATATGATACCTTGTAATCCAAATACAAAATCTATTGTGCAAAACAGATCTGTTCCATAAAAACTAAACATTTGTGAATATGTCTCTCCCTTAAGAGCTGAATGCCTTTAATATCATCTTTTAGCCAGCAAGAACTTGAAAGCTTGCACCATCTAATGGAAAACATCTTTCAGCACCAATAACTTAGTAAGAACAAATTGGGCAATGATCACGTGTAAAACGGGATAGATGGTGCCCTGGGAACATGATCTCAGATTGTTAAAGGTGAGACCGTTTACTGATTTCCAAAGAAATGCTATTTTGGATGTGACAGCTGCAGCCTCTGCAGGGGGATACTGCTGGCTTCACATTCAAATGCCGGCTTTGTGGTACTTAGAAGAGCATTAGGTAGAACAAGAATAATCCCTAAACAGGCAAGAATGTCTTCTAAATGAAATGCGAGGTTGAGAGTTTAACCTGAGTTTGGACAGCACTAGATTCAGTTCCTCCCTGTGTTTGCTGTTAGATTTCTCTTTTCAAATAGAGTCACAAAGATATTTTATTATTTAAAATGACCTTTGGAATATTGTTCCTTGTATTGTTAGAGATATTTTTCTTTCTCATTTATCAAAATTTTACAAAGCTGCAACCACGGGTGTATTGTATACATTGCAGTCAGTTTGAAAAGTGAGCCTGGTGTAGTTTTTCCAACAATGTTACAGCTCTACTTCAAAAGCGTAGCTAAACTGGCTAAAAAGAAATTGAAAGGAAGGGAAAAAATCAGCGATCTAGAGGTGTTTTTTCCTGGCAGATTAAATTTCATTGACATTATATTCTAGGTGTGGAAAACCTAAGATGAAGAATTAAAAAAAAACCTAAAAGATGACCTGCTTCACTTCCAAAGGTATTCCATTTAAAATGATTAAACAACTACCAAAGTGCTATTGCTGCAACATTAAATCTCCCAGTTTATACTCATATGCTATTTCTTCTCTTCTCATCTTATTTAACAGTTAGCATGAAGCTTTACTGGTCTTTTAGAACACATATATTTGAGTTGCTGTGATGGGAATGTGGTGTTGCTGCTGCTCAAGTATGCTGCATGTTTGGCCACATTGATTATATATCAGTCCTTCTCTCTAGTGTCCATAGTTACCTGCCTGGAAAAGCTTTACTCCAAAGGGATGCCAAATCACTTGATAAACAGTGAAAAATAGTTTATGTCCACCTCATGGTCTTCACAGCTGAAGTCTGCTTTAGGGAGAAAGGCTGCATTTTTTTTGTGGAAATAAGGAACACATTGCATGTCTAAGGCAATGGGAGTAAAATGATGAAAAATAGGAAACGGATAGATTGGGCATCTCACTAAACAATTTAGCCAAGGCATATCTTGACCTACTACACAAAGCAAGGGCAGCCTCCCTGTTAGCACTGGGCTGCATGGTGTGGAGGCTTGAATTGCATGACGTGCTCACAGCACTGTTTCTGCACAGCTTTCCGTGCAGGCTGGGGTTCTCACCAAACTTGCCCCGACTACGTGAGTACTGAGCAGGAGACTGAGGGTCTCATGTCTGGATTATCAGTACTTGGTTGATTCGAGCTCAGGTTTTTCTCAGCCTAAACTCCAACTAAGTCCCTATGAATAGTGTTCTCTCAGTTTGGCTCTGAGACTTCAGAGATGTCTTGGCAATAGGAAATTCAAGCCTCAAAGGTTTAAGAGGAATGTAGGATGGATTATCTGGGTTTTCTCTGTTTGAATCTGCACTTGAAAATGGAAGGAAGAATGGAAAAGGCGGTTCCCTCCCTTTCATGCTTGTTATTTTTTGTAAAATAGGAGCAGCTATTAGGAAAAGGGTTTAGTATGCCAGACAATGAAGTTAGATTGTCAAGTTGACGAGCAGGAAGACCAAATGTTTCTAACAAAAAGGAAAAGGAAAGCTAAGGCAGTAGATATGTTGCACCATATTACACTTCGTCAGTCAACAGAGCAAATGGCGTACTTGGATCTCTTGAGTTTTTGTACAGTAGACACATGATTTTCCCAGCCTGTCAGTTGGTTTAGCTCCTAGCACAGTAAGGAGCTACATCCTCTTTAAAACATGAGAATCCATGTCTTTATCATGTGTTGATAAATCTAGTAACAGGTTATATTTGAAGCTTTCATATATTTTTTCATTTGATGCCCATTGATGATGTGAAAAGATAGCTGTTGTTTTATTACAGTGCTAACATTTGAATTGCCATTATTACAACACTTCCTGTCAGTATTTATAGGTTTGAATTTGCAAGATTTTATAAGTGGGACATAAAATAGTCTGTCCTCACTGCAATTTGGCAAAGAAACTCTGCAACCTTGAATGATTTGAAACTTGTGTACATGGAAAAACAACAACAAAAAGCCAAAATGCTTCACAACTCCAGATTTTCTTTAATTAAAAAAAAAAAAAATCAAGCCATATGGAGAATTTTCTGATTCCATTTCCCTGTCACTTAGAAAGAACAGGGTGAAGTTGTTAATAGGCGCCCATTTCAAGTGGCCTTAGGAATTTGTCAGCTCAGTGATGAATCTTCTGAAACTGAAATGATTCCACAAAGTTTGAACGTTTTTTTGGTGCCAGTTGGTTACAATGACAATCTTTAGAAGAACAAAAAAAAAAATCCTTGCTTTAATTCAAAATCATATCAGTGAATTCTGTCAAGCATTCCCTCAGTCTCACTTATTGTTATAAAAAAACCCATAGTTAGATGGCCACATGTCAGTAGAATATTATTTGTGCACACATCTCAAGTCATGATAAGGCAGCCTTCAGCTTTTTTTAGTACTTGCATGCTATAATATGTAATTTATTATGCTAGGTGAATAATAGTTTCATAGGTTAGAAAACTGGGTTATTGAGTTTATCTTTATTCTTTAACAGAAAGATTCTTTTTTTAAGCTTTTTTGTTAAAATATTTGGGTGGTTTTTCTAAAAGACATGTGTGTGTTTTTTTCAAGTCAGCCAAGGTCCTTAATTCTCAAAAAATTTGTTTGAGAGACACAGCTTTTCTCTCCCATGTGTATAGATTCATAGCATGAATACATGGGAATAAATCTAAACATCAGAGAGTTTCCACTGCTAGCTAATTCGGTGCTTTTCATGAACTCTGATCTCATTCTTGTTTAGTAATTGCCTCTCTTCTAAAGTGGACCTAAATCTTGGTTGTTGGAAAACTCAGCACAATCAATATTCTGTTGGTCTTCCTGCCAGCAAGATTTAAGCATGGTTTTCGTAGGATCTACTCTGTCTTAAGTCCAAGTCTATGCGCAAGTTTTTGCCTGCCCTGCATCCAGACTGCTTAACTGCACTCCACATAGCTCCCTGGATATGAGTAAGTCCTGGAACACTGTAAGGGAGAGGACTGATGTCTGTCCTGACCTTTTTAAAGGGCACACCCAAAGCACCTAACTACAGCGTAGGTGAAATGACCGTGCTCTTTGTGTGTGCCATGTAAAAGTAATAGCAACATCAGGCAGACTAGTCTTCCTCATGGAGTCTAAATTTTGATGCAGCAAGGGTTGATGTGTTAGGAAGAATACTGAAGTTGGGCCTTAGAATACTGTAGACACACCACGCTTAAGCTACAGCATTTTAAAAACATGGATATGTGGGCCTGGGTTGTGTAGCAATTTATACCTGACCTTGCTTTGTGGCCCACAGCCTGACAAGCAGTACAGACAAAAGAACCAAGGAATCTGTGGAACGGAAAGGAACATTTTAATTGAGTCTGTCCTTGACTCTGAGGAAAAGATTGTACTAAAAAATGATCAGTCTGGATCTTCCTCTGCATTGCCTGTGAAAACTCTGTGTGTCTGCATCTTGAAGGATCTGCAAGGACTGCATACTGGCCTATCAGGTGGGGAATGTGGGAAACAGCTGAGAGAAGAATGGCAAGATGTCCCCAGTCTTTTAACCCTCTCAGGTGTTTTTATTGCTTTAACAAGCTGATGCTTAGGCTTTCTGTTTACAGGAAGTGAGAAGCTGAAAGCATATTGATTATACTGTAGCACTGACTGGTGTACAGTTCAGTCAAGGCACTGCTAGCCCAGTAGCAGTTTTGGTTAGGCCAGCTAATTTGCTGAAGGCAATGCACTATCAAAGGAAACCCTTCTACACTATTCTATTGCAAATAGCTTTTTTTGGCTTTGAAAAGAGAAAAATCATCAGGAAAAAAGATATAATCTGAAAGAAAAGAAGAACGTTAATTAAGAAATTATATTCCTTGCTTGAATGAGAGTGTTGGAAAGATTTGGCTGTGATGCTACCCTAGATTATATTTGTAAATACCTGAAGAAAACTAGTTTTGAGTGTCAATAAGTGTGGATTGTGTTTTGGCAGCTTTATGAGCTCTAGTCATTTATAATGCAAGGGATAGTAAGAGGACCAAAGAATGACATATAGATATTTAAAAATGAGCTGGTGGAGAATAAATCAATGAAAAACTTCGTGTGTGACAAATACATGAATTGGTCTTATCCCTACAGGATAATAAAAGGCCTGTTGGCCAAAGTTAGGCATCTGAATTTAGTTGAATGTTTATTAGAATTGAATTCCATACTCTTGCATGTCTTTAGTGGCCAGTGTCATCACTAACAGTCACAAGTGTCCAGTACTTCTGAAAATCAATTCTTTTATATTTAGAGACCTATAACTGGCTTAAACGTGTCTCCCGAGTCACTTGGATTTTGAGAATGTTGGCCTAAAATTTGTTGAATTTACGTTTTCATTAAAACAGAATAAAATATTTAGTAGCAGTTACTGTCTACTGGCCAAGACTAAGATAATGCTCATTTTTGCACATACTCCTTCTACTTTTATTTTTAATATTGACTAGAAATTGCTGCTAATACCTAATTTGAAACAAAGGTAAGCAGTGCCATCTCAAGAAACTGCTTTAGACACGCGGTGGTTTGCATGAATGGAATCCAGTCATGGGGTGATGCATGACAGGACATCATATACTAAGGAAATTACAGCTTTGAAGTAGGGCACTTAAGCATGTTACTGACAATGTTAGTTTGATTCTGAAACAGCAAAAGCTGCCAAATCTCTAGTGTCTGGAAGGACAAAAAAAAAAAAATCTCCTATTTGGGACCATTTCCCACCTGCAGTTAGTTTTTGAAACTAGATACACACTAGGCAAGCAACAGGAGAGATTCAAATATGTTAGAGCATGCAGACTGCAAGTTCTAATCAACAGAGTCATGAGGATGTAACTTCATTGTCCTGTGATTTAAACTGGAGGGGGGAAAAGAAGAACCTGATGGTTAAGCAAGCAAAAAAAAAAAAAAAAAACACAAAGAAAAAAACCTTGGCCTGGCAGAGGAAACTTAAAATAGGTACATGTGTTATTGCAGAATTTAATTGAAAAAAATCTGATTCTGGTGTCCTAAAAATTAAAAAGCCCTCAACTTTCACATGAGTATTTGATAATGGGAAGAGATGGCAACACACTTGTGTGAGTGTGCATGCATAGGTATGTAAGCATAAATGAGGTTTACTGAGTTTCATTATGTGGTTGTCCTGGTTTTAGCAACAGTGGTTGCACCACTAGTTGAAAATGAGGAATTAGAGTTCAAAAGCTAATCTTATTTGCCTTATACAAGCTGTTTAGGGGTTATCCAGGATAAAATCAGACCTTAGTAGGCTGGTAAAAAGTCTGAACTTGTAGGTCCTCATTCTGTTACGACACAGAGGATGAGTCTTGCAAGTTAGATCTATCCTGACCCATATTTCTCATTAGCTTGAAGAATTAACTGCTGTCAAAATGGTTCTTCAACTACCGTGGGCTGCTGTTCTGGTGCTGTTTCTTCTGCTTGTAAGGATTATATGGGTTTTGAGCAAAACTAATCTTCAATATAACTGTGCTGACACCAGTCAGAGATGCATTTGGCCAGTGACTGAAGAAAAGAGAGTGAAGTAGTCAAGAAGGACAGTTACAGTGCCTTAAGTCTGTGTTTGCAAGTATTTTTGTGTGTGCGAATCGCTATATAGCAGTAGAGCTTAGTGCAGGGTTTTATGTACTGGGGTCATGTCGGGATCATTGGGTCACTCATCAAGGGAAAAGCTGCAGTTCTGCATAAAATACAGAGGAAATACCTTAGCAGGAAGGACAGCTTTAAATGTGTGACCTGTAAATGAGCCAGGGATCCCATATTACAGCCTCACAAACCATAGCCTAAGAATTCCTTCTGTAAGGCACAGCAGATATCCCTAAGAACCTGTATAAAGCCAGGTCAAAGGTATGAGTAACGCATTCGATCTTATGCAGCCAGTGGATCCTTACACAAGAGTGTAAGAGCAAAGGTACAGTAATTCTTTGCTGGTACACTTCTGCAGCTTCTTGTGTCGTATGGGGTGGTTTAATAATCTTTAGTTATTTCTACCAATAATTTATCTAAATTTTTCTTGAATCATGTAAACTGTTGACATCAACAATGTTCTGCAGCGAGAAGTTTCATAATTTAACGATGTTGGGTGAAAAACCACCTTGGTTTTTTAAAAACTGTTCCATTTGATATTCCATGTTTCTTTTGCTGAGAGGTATGGTGAAAATTGCTCACTATTCTCCCTCTTCTTGCTCTTGATTTTTTAAGTTGTCTGATACATGGGAATTGACTGCAACATCTGGAGTTTTGTCTCTGGCTGGAAAGTTGTGTTCAGTACAATAGGCCATAAATTTAGACTGCCTTAGCCACCCTTTATCACCTTCCAGCCTGGACATTCCCTTAATCTTGCTGAGACTAGGGTTGCCTGGTACCAGATATTTTTGCTTTCTTTAGGGGGGAAATTGCCTGTCCATACTTTGCATCATCACTATGCACATGGGGTGATGCCATACTGCATGCTAATTTCCTCAAGCCCCAGTGATCTTGGGCTGAGGTCAGGAGTGAGATTTTTAACCTAACGAAGGACAACTTGCTAGCTGTTTCAAGGAGGGATTTATCTCTTGCTGAAACACTTGGTGCTTCTGGCTGCTAAGGGCAAACATTTAGACTTGCCAGAATAACGGCCCAGTCCAGGATAGATACTTCAAGCTGCCAGGCTGGCTCTGAGTACTTGAAGCAGCCTGGCTGGGTGCCACAGTTTGAGGCTATCCAGTCTCCTGTGTCATCTGGCTCTCCTGTATCTGGCGTTGTGTTGCTTTGTTTCCATTGCAAAGCAACAAAACAGAAATAAGTTTTTAGCAACCGGTGATATGGGAAGAATCCCTGGCACACCAAGTGCAAGAGCTTTTTAGAGAAGTGTTCCTTCAGACAAGAAGGCCACTGCAATATGTAGACTCACAAAAAATGCCACATTTCCCATTATGGAATGTCTCTTACAGAAGAATGCTTTATGCTGTTGTGCATTCTGTTTTGACAAGATGAAGTTAATGGAAACAGCTGATAATTATTTTGCTGTGCCTATTAATAGGAGAACAACAAGTAAGTCATTGTTCGTTTCCAATAAAACAGCGTGGGTTTTAACTACCTTTTTAGCAAATGTACACTAATGTTTCTAGATACTTATTAGTTAAAACATTAAAGCTATTTTTCATGGGTGCATCTGCAACACTTTCCAAAAGTTATCATCACTTTGCAAAGAGATTGATCACTTTATATACAGAGAACTAAGACACAGACTTTGACTACACTGGCCGAGAGTTCCCTGCAGTGTCCCTATAATTCTGGTTTCAAGATGCACATCTTGCCATTTCCACTCCAAATCACGCTTTGATTTCCCAGCAAGGTGAAATCACTTGCTCACTGTCAGCTGAACAGGCTGACAGCAGAGCTAAGCAGAGACCCCAAAGCCCTGATTGAAGCCATTTTTCACCTTGGTACAATGTCAATGCAAAGCATAGAAGTGCAGCTGAACAGAAGAGCTTCCCTTCACTCCATCAGAGTTCTCGCTCATTTGCTGGCTCCTTGCATAATTTTCTCTGTGTTGTTTTCTGTCAGCTCTCCATGCAAACTTTGATCTCTCTGGGTTTCCTTGCATGTGTTCTTTTAATGATCCATTTCTACTGAATTCCTTGCAATAAATAAATGTGACATGGCAGTGTATAAAATGTTCATGCCTGTTGTTATGGATGCTAGCTGAAGTGTACACACATGGTCTCGGCCCCAAGAAGATATATTCTTAGGAAATGTGATGTGTATGCAGATTACTCCTTATTTTTCCCCTCCCCATGATCTATGACACTTTCCTAACAGATAGTAATCCCTCCTGATAAATGACTTCATAACCAGAAGCAAAGAACAAATGACTGCCTCACAGGCTGCTCAATAAAACCAAACTTATAAATTAACATTACAGTATTTTTACTGCAAGCATGGCCTCTTTTTAATCTGGTAATATCCATTGTGATTTTTATCAAAATCTCATCCAGATAGCTTTAAGAAATTGACGTTTACTTAAATTGTTGTCTCCCCTTTTTCTTTGTTTTCTTTCTTCCTTTCATAGATTAATTGTAAGTAATTATTTCCCAGTTCTTTCCAGTACCCAAAGTTTGAGCTTGTAGTTGTTTTGGTGACTGGTTGGTGTGTGGGTGAATTGCTCCTATCCTTGGCCATGGTCATACCAAAACCAATGCAGAAGGCAGAGAACTCTGAGCTGCTGCTGAACGTGGCTGTGCCAGAAGAGGAGAGCGTTGACTTGTGTTGACAGGCCACTTGCATTCATTGGCCTTCGCTGTAGCGTAACTGTACAGCAGTGGGTCCTTAGCAGGTGTTACCATGCAGGTGCTGCAATTTGCTGTGTGGATGTACTGGTGCCAGCTCAAGTGTTTGTTTGATGTGATCCTGCCCTAGGTCACAAAAAGCAGACACCTGAGTGAACAAGGGATTTGGGGAATGCAAAGATAGCAAATTTTAGTAGCAATTCTAAATAAGATTTTTCGTAATGTGTTGTCTGTTTTGATCAGGAGCTCCGTAAGGCTGGAGAATGCCTTTGCTATGTCGCTATGGTATCTAGTACCAGACCTATCCTCTGTTAGAACCTGTAGAAACTCCCAGAATATAAATAGCAATACAAAATACTTCACAGGACAGAAGAGTTCATATGAGGAGGACAGGAAGCAAATTGTATAGCCAATAAAAAACCTGGAAAAGGAAGCCAGATGCAGTTGTCCATGCTAAGAGCATCCACTCGCACCCTCCTAGCAAGATGATGTAAGACTACAGTGCCTCCGTATGACAGACAGACGTTGTTACATGCGTATCCCACACAGGCTGGGTGTTGGAGAGGCAGAGTTGGAGAGCCTTGCTACAGAGCACACAGGAACTGTTCCCATCTTCCTTCTATTCTGTAGCTGAGCTGAAGAAGTAGGTGATACTATAGCCTGTTCTATTTCTAATTGTTAGTGTTGTATTCAGATTGTGAACTGCAGGAAAGTTCCTGCCCTTCAAAATTTGCAATTAAAATAGCTCAGATGTGGAGACAGTTGGATGCTGCAACAATGTGAGAGGATAATTTTTCCCATCATTGAGACACTAATTTATTTTGTTGCTTACTAAGAAAGTAACACCTAGGCTTTTTGTTCCCATCAGTTAATTTCACTCTATGAAGATCAATATAATTTACAGGGTCTTGGAGAAAGACAGTGTTTTTTTCCAGTGTTCCTCAGCTGAAGGGCTAGAGCAAAGAACACAACTCCGGTCTCCTGCATACTATCTTAGTGCTCTGTTTACTGGGCCAGACTCTTGGTTGGTGGGGGCAGAATGGCACAGAAAAAAAGATGACACATCAGAAACGCCCATTCAGGCGATAGTTTTAGTCTTTATTATTCAATGACAAAGGACAAGCTGGATACCTCTCTCGATTTTTACAGTGAATGTGGGGGTGAGTGGACCTTTCTTCTCGTAATTGCCACAAGCTCCCATTGCTATTTGGCATTCCTCAGCCTTGTCATTATTCAGTGGCTGGCAAATGGACTTGCTAACTTCTGGACTGACCTACTAGGCTTTCTTTTATTGATGTCCTATGGTTTTCATGACTTCAGAATTCTCCATTCACTTTAATTAGTTGAACCTGAGTTCACAAACTCAGAGACCTTTTAAAGCATTTGGCAAACTGTGTGAAAGTGTCACAGCAAAAGTCTGTGAAGTGCACGATGTAATCCATGTTGAGAACACAGGGAGGTTTTATAGATACCTTTTTAAATCTTGAATATCAAGGAGAAAAATATGCCTACTTCTCTGCTGAGCATCCCAAAAAGAAACTCAGGGTGAGCTTTCCCAGGTACTTAATGTAGACCTAATGCAACTCTCATTGATTTAAATTAGAATGTAAATAGTCCAAGTATCGCCCTGACTAATGTTTCTTGGTGTCTTGTCCAAAGCGTGCACAGCAATGTCTCTGTGATTCTGCCTGTTTGTTATGGTGAGGTCAATGTGCTGTACAGGGTAGGGACATGCATTCAAAAGCGAAGGAGCTCCCATGGCATAACAACTAGCTGTCTGCCCACTGAGCCTGTGTGGTGGCATGCTCACCACAGGTCACATGGACACCAGGGATGTGCTCTTAGTTGTCTCAGTTATGAGGGCAGTGTAAGCTAATCCGTACAGCTCCATAACTGAGCAACGCTAACAAGCATTTAGTCATGTATTGAAGCTGATGGAATCATAGAATAGTTTGGATTGGAAGGGCAATTAAGGACATTAAGTCATGGTAACTTGTTGACTTTGAATCATTTACTGTGTTGTCATTGACATAATGAGTACTGAGTAAGGACTGAGCTGTGTTTGGGTATTGTACAGCAGGGGCTCTGTCTTTCAGTACTTGTCTGCCCTTATGACCAGTGCAGAGTGAAAGCGTGGTTATGTGCAGGCAGTCTGTTGTTCGAGTTCCAGCTCGTGCCCCAAGTATAATTTTAAGTCTATCAGACACTGCATTGTATTTCTAATTGCCTGTCGGATGTTTGCAATCCAATTGCTTCCCACTGTTAGTTCACCAACAAGTAACGTCCATTAAGGAAAATAACCATCATCCATGAGCCTTGTGGATTTTGCCTCTGGTATCTCTGTTCTAAATCAACACTGTGGTAACTGAGCACTGAAAAGCGTAGGTACAAATGTCTTGAGGCTTTATGGAAATACAGCGACAAAAATAAAAGGTCATGATCAAAAGACTAGAATAATTGCTGTCATATAGAATTTAAAATATTTAAGATTTACTTAATGAATATTTAAATGTATTCAAGCCTTTGATATTGAAGTGGCTGTGCTTAGCAGATGCTGTTCCAGGGCTGGTATCTGAATTTCAGGTCAGTCTGACTCCAGACTATTAATTTGCACTGTGGATAACTGCATTTGTTTCATTCCCTGGTGATCATGACAGCTCTCATCCTTTTTGCTGTCCTGTAAACTACTTGGTTCTGTTTGCTCAACTCAGTTGCTGAGTTGTTGAGATCTTAATGATACAAAATGGGCATAATGAAAAGCAGCAGCTGATTGCATGCAGAGATTCCAGCAGCCCCAGTAAGCTGTGCAAGGGGAAATCCCTGGCTGAGGCAGGTACTCTTCCAGCCTTGCGAGAAGATGACGGCTGTACTGAAGATGACAGATTGCTTGTGATGTTGTATACCCTGACATTTGTTATTCACATCGAGGCTTAAAGATGGAAACCAGACAGTTTAGCTCAATTTAACAACTGTAGGAGTAAATAGCGTGTTGCTAATTTTTACTAAAGGTGCATTCATGAAAGAGGACACTTTTTTAAAATTTTGGGGCTTTATGTGATGGGAAGTGGAAGAACCCTAGAACCTCTGAATTGAGTTGTATCTTGTTTATATTGCTTGGGTGACTGGATTTAGAGGAGAATGGATTTGCAGAAGGCATCTGCTGGAAAGGAATGTGGAGCATTGGAGGCTATGCTTTCTGTCTCTCGTATAGAGCTGTAGCGAGCAAGTGAGGGAATCTGACTTCCCTGCTACTCTGGTCTCTGACTGTTTCCGTGGCAACAGGTGTCAGTCTGCTAAAACTGGAGTAAATGAGAGTTTGGAAACAATTATTGTTTTGAATCACTCAGTTTTTGCAGTCTGACAACTGTTCCTGTGGCGACAGCAGCAGGTAACAGAGCAGTTAGGTTCCCAGTTGTCAGGTTCACATCCAGCTACTAAGTGACAGCTGAAAAATCTCATTTTGTTAAGAGCACCCCTAGGCTTGTGGATCTGAGAAATGGGAAGTGTTTTTAAACTGTTTATTAGACAAAAAAATAATATGCCTGCCTCTAGGACAATATAAAGGAGAATGTTAAGGAGAAAAAGGGTATTTTAAAACTTCAAGAAATCATTGCACTTCTTGGTGCACAGAGCAGAGATGGTCTTCACATATATACTTAAAAGTTTGTATCACCGTATGTTCAGGTCTTGTAAAACTAGCTGTAAGATTTCAAATCTGCTCATCCTTGAGGCTTCAAAGATAAGCACTTAATGTCAGTTTTTCTGGATTCCTGTTATATCTGGGTGAGTCTGCAGGGAGTGGGAGAAGGAGAAAGTTTAAAAATAAAAAGGAGGTGTGTATAGAAGATAGAGCAAAGTGAATCTGTCGCAGTATCTAGCTCAAAGTTTCATTAAAAGGGAATAAATACTGGCAACACTTTCAAGTATTTGGGAAAGGAATTTGCAATATTTGCCTCTATTTGTAGGTCCTGTTTCTGCAAAAATGGATTCCAAGTTATAGGTTTGCTTTACCAGTGGACTGAAATCTCTATTGCTTCTTTTTTTGTTTCTAATGTAACCATTGTCCATCGTCTTGTTTGCCTTTCAGCACCTGGTCTGCAGAAGTAAAATTGAGAGGCATCATGTTGGATTCAGGCTCTAGATGTTTGTAGAAGCCTTGAGCTGACCAGAAGCATCAGTGGAGGTATTTTATAGGAAGTAGGCACAAACACAAAACTCTGTGCAGGGATGTTAAGGCTACATAACATATGGTTGATACTATAACTTTAGAAGTGTTGAATTATGCATAAAGAGTTGTTGATTTTTAGAAATTGTAATATATTTTGAAAAGTGGAGGTATCTTAAAACGTAACGCCAGGTTTCTTTTCACTGCTTGTGAATTTGCAGTGTGATTCAGGAGCTTATATCCTATGGCAAACCAATGCATGTTAAATTCCAATCTCATTAGGTGCAATATCCACTTGCCAGATAGTTCACTCTCATTCAAATCCCTCTCTAAAATTAACATCTGTCAGAAAGCTTTAGAAGAGGTAAGCTAATTAAAATGTTTCAGTGAAATAGTTTTGCTCACCAAACTTGCTGTGATTTTACGGAGGCAGGAAAGTCATATCAGTAAGATACGTCAGCATTTGAAGTTCGACTGCCTATCATCTCAGCTGTGCTGAGTTCTTGAATATGGAGTTCACAAGTCTTTTGTGCCTTGTGAGATATCTAGGGTGTTTGTAGGAAACATGATCAGTAGTGCTAATTAATAAAAATTTTGGTAGGCATTTAAAATGTATTTTTCTCTTCATTAATGTTAATTTATATCAGTCTGATGCTATATATAGCTTCTCAGTAGTTTTTTGTACTAACTTACTATATAAAGATTAGTGCTTCTATATGTCTCTTACAGTCTCTCAGACAGCTCTCAATCTATTCTATATGTGAATCTTTTTTACTCTCCATTTTCTCTGCCATTTCTTTGATCTTTGCTCTATTTTACAATATTAGAAAGTTTTCATTCCCTAGATGATGTGCAGTGCTATCAGTTTTCTCAGGAGATATGCAGAATTCTTTTTACAGGCCCCAGAACAATTCTGTAGCATCAATCTAAAAACTCTGCGGAAATGCCAAACCTCGAGTGTGCGTATCATAGGATTCTCTCAATTTTGTATCCCTAATATCTTGTGTTCACAGTGCAACAACATCTGTGCAAATAGTAAAGTTAAAATGCAGAAGTCAAATTAACTAATTGCCATTCTGAAAACACCTCACTGCTAGCTCAGTGGAGCAGCTCCTCAGGTTGTCCTAAAGCCATGGCTTGAAATTGCCAGAAACAAACATAAAGGCGTTTGTGGAAATAAGTGAGTTGATCTTTTTTTTTTAAAAAAAAAAAAGTTAAATCTTAGTAAATAAATAGTGGGCAATCTGATCTGCGTTTGGAGAAGCCTACAGCCATTTGGACATCTGTCTGAAATTAGCAAACCTTGAATCCCAGTGTATTTCCCGAACTTGATCATGATAGTGACTGTGCTTGTTGGACACTGGCAGAATTTCAGGGTAGAGACTTAGTGGGTGTCTTCAGCACTGGGTTATTCTTGAGATCTGATTCTGTTGCCTCCTTGGAAACTATGCAAGGAAAAGGGTTTCCTCTGCAGATAGGAAGAATTTAAAATCTGAATGTTTTAGTGGAATTGTAAAGCTGTTCCCTTCCTGGCTCTAAAATTGTCTTTTTTAGAGTGAAGAAAGTTGTCACAGAGATTGTAGAAACCTGAGAGAATAAATTTATCATTAAAGGACTAATTAAAAAGTTCTATCAAATGCATTGTAAACTCTTACTTGGTTGTGTATTGAGAGGAAGATGGTGATGGGGAGCCCGTTATTTTTTCACATCTTTCTTCGAGCTGCCCTGATACAATTTCTAGCAGCAGAGGCTTGAGGGTTCAAATCATAAGATTTTGGAAAATTCATGCTAATCTACTCATGGGTTTTGTTAAGGTGATCTTAAGATCATGTGACTGAGCTTGTTGGTGTTCACACTGTAAACTTTTTTCTTGATATGAGGGAATAAATACTTTAGAGATTGTTTCATAAGTGACACCAGTGTATGTTTCAAGAGGTGTTGACTTGCCCCTCACAGTATTCTGAAATGAGATGCTTTAGTAACTTTTTATCGTCTGTTTTGTATATTTAATACAAATAGAAGGCTGATCTTTATGTAATCCAGAGGACAGGTGGTTTCACAAGTGAGTGACCAGCTGTATTAAGATAATAAGAGAGTTTAAGATTTAGAAAAGAGTCTATGGATCTTTGATGTTAGCTGTTTTGCTTAAAGGATCCTTTGAGTTGTATTTTGTTGTTGATAAGTATTTGATCAATATGTTGTTAGTACTGATTGTTTTGTAGCCCTCAGAAGGAAATTATGAAGGGTGCCCACTTTTTATCTCATTTTAGGCAGCTGATATTAGAAAATGAATATTACAAGGTATCTTTCCCTTCAGTGTAAGTAATATAGCTAAATATTTGTTTGCTTTCATTCTTTTTGGGTTTGGGTTTGTTGGTTTTTTGTTTGTTTGTTTTTCTTTAAATGATAGGTAGTATTAGTGTGCCATAGTTTCTTTCAGTCAGTAACAGTGTTGTTAATGGAGAGGACAGAAGCATGGACAAAATGAAAGCAAGCTGTAGATAAAAAGCACATCAGACTTAACTTTCTCTCCTAACTGTTCAGGCTTGATGTTAGCTACATCTTGCACAAGGGTTTCAGGTAGATGATACTTGGGTTTTAAAAATGGATTTTTTGAAGAGTAGGATATTTCTGTAATTGCAGTACTGTAAGACCATGAATGTTCCACTTAACATACTTTTATAATAAACCCCCATATTTTTGTTGTGAACACTATGCTATATACTGTTCTTCCTCTTTGCACTGTTTTTTTTCACTCTTTTTGCTTTAGTAATCTTGAACTTAGTGGAAGCCATCATGAAGTTCTTTTGCTAAAAGTAAAAAAAAAAAAAAGTTGAAGTAGGTTTCTAAATTATAACACTAATGGCTTCCAGAACAAACACTGTGTAGATGATTACAGGAACTGATTAGTATCTCTGAACACTCGATATGAGGACTGATAGCCAAGAGCTGACAATGAGTGATTTTAAAAGTGAAAATGAAGCCATAATGTATTCATAGAGATGAAATGGATATTACTGGGGGGGAGGGGGAGATGATGATGCAGCACTAATTTTGACTTCCAAATTTTTTTAAAAATTTGGGAGCTAATCATCACCCAATTGCTCCAGGCAGGATTTCCGACATGATATACAAAAACGGCAATTATACAACATTATATACTCTTAGAAAAACAGGATAATCAAAGATCACTTCTGCAATTGCCTGCAAGCTCTGACTGAGTGGATCCCAAGTCCGACATCCACTGAGAAGGAGATGGGGAGGAGTGGATTTATGCATTGTGTTAGCACAGTCAAAAAACATATGGGGAAATAGAGACTTGATTTCCAAACCAAAATTTGTTTGTGAACTGTGCTTAATATCACAGCTTACAAAAGATGATGTGTTATCTGCATGTTGAGTGTAAAGAATCTGGGTTTTTCTTTTTGGAACCAAAGGGAAACAGCCTGCCAGGTAGGCCTTGGGGGGAAATGAAGGTCAGAGGATGAAGAGCCACATGTGGTAATCTTCCTGAGAAGTATAATCTAGCTGGAAAATACTTTTCTGTTCTTTGGAAGCACAGTTTTGATAAATATTTTAAGTCGTTGACAGATTTTTCACTAGAAACCCTGTTGATTTTCTACCACATTCATTGGGAGGTTTCTCGGGAGTCAGAGCTTCTATGAGCTGCTGTTGCAATTTTCGCTTGCCATGTAAACTGTCCCAGAGTCAGTTGCTCCTCACTTCTGGGCAGCTGGTATGGGGTGCTGTTGGTCCTTACTATGGGGAACCAGCTGGGCCATGTCAAGGGGAGGGTATGGGTGTTCCTGTTCCCAAGGAAGTCCTTGTGGGAGGACTGTGCTAGACCAGGGGTGCAGAAAAAAGTACAGAAAAGGAATATCTCTTAGTGGGTTACCCATGGATGATGTTTTTATATGTTGCTGTTGTCCCTTACCAAATAATTAACTACAGAACACTGATGGTATGTGAGCTGGAGTTATTCAGCCCTAGAACTACTGAAAGTCTCTCTCATTCCTATGATTTTACAAGGCTTGTCTGAATACGGAGAAGAAAAGGCTGAAGTTCAGGTACTACAGCTAGAGAAAATAGGGATTTTGTTTGTCATTGGCTGAGGAGACGAGGCTAAATGGAATTGCAGGTATAGGTGAGAATTGAAAACAAGGGTCACAGTTAGAGCAGATGACTGTAGAATGGACTTTTGAGCTACCTGGTCTTGGTATGGCAAGTGAAGTGTGCTGCAGGCTCTGTACTGGAAACCACTTGCATTCTCAGCCTGGGCTTTGGAGTAATTTTGGGCAATCCTACACCAACAGTCTGTTTCTCTTTTCATTGATACATACAGAAGTGTGGAAACTTGCCTGAGGGCTTAATATCTTCATCATGAAAAATTCCTTAGAATAAAATTGTAAAAAAAAGTAGGCAGCTGGGATTTAATACTGGAGAGATGGTAGTGAAGGGAAGAGACACTGCAGTGTTCGTGCTTACAGAGGATAGAATTTTCTCTTCATTTGCCCTGGTGCTGTATTTGGGCGCTTGTTTCCGCCCCCCTGCCCCAGCTGATTATGCACAACATAGGAAGAGTTTGTTTGCATTGCATAGGCGCCATTCTGATTTATATATGTATTGAGTAAACAAAAATGAAGGCCTAACGTATAAGTCAGCTGTCAACAAAACACACACTAAAAAAAGCTGATCACAGTGAAACAGATACTCGTCTCTCATTTGGGATAACAGAAACAGTACGGCCATGTCTAGCACAACAGGGGTTGCCCCAGTGCAAAACTTGCTTGTGCTGGTCCTCAGTCGTTTCCACTGCAGCAAATATGGTTCTTACATATCATCATCTTATACACAGTAGGAACTGTGACATAGGCATACAAAGAATTTATCATCTAAACCAAACAATAGCATCTATTCTCAGAAGAGAAACTTGCTGCATATATACTGTGCTTCAGTACAGCAAAAGTACTGCTGTGTAAAATCAGACTTCACAAAAGGTAAATTTTTTTTTACTGGTGTACTTAGTGTGTGTAGTACTAAGACAACAACTCTGGCTAGTTAGACTGTAAAGAGAAATTCTGTTGTTAATATGCTGTTATCACAATTCATTTTATCCCACTTCCTTCCCCAGCCTCCTCTTTGTTCCCAAGATATAGCAGGTGATGTCTTTTGAAAATTCTCCATGAAGCATGCTAAATTATTTTCTGCTACTTGTACTACTATACACCAGTAATTTTATAATCTACATGCATATTCATATATAGCTGTGATAAAGCACACACTTGTGGAACTAGGAGAGCAGGATTTGATTTGTTTTATTGAGGACAGTAGGTTGGGCTGTTTTCACCAGGCCTTCTAAATCAGTTACGCTTTGGAAAATGGACTTGTTTTCTTCTGGCTGGTCCAGAATATCCAATTAACATTTCAGTGACTTAAGTGCATCTTACAATAATCCATCTCCTGGAGCTGCCTTAATTGCTCACAGAAAAATAAGTTTGTGCCATAAAAAATGTATTTTTGGGCTGGAAGAAGATGAGCCTGGCAGTTCAGAATGCTGAACAGATGGTGGTGCAGAGTCCTGGACTGCAAATTCAGCTGTGCTTTGGGGTGCCTGCAGATTAGGCCACCCCTTTGGAATGCTACAGAGCCAACGAGGATCCATTCAGGACCCTTTTATAATAACCAATGTTGCATCCTATATTGAACCATAAAAATAGCAGTTGTTATTTTCATTTTCACATAATAATAGTGCCACATAAACTGCTGGATCTGCTTTCTAGCTATGAATATAGGTAATCAGATGCTATGTAGCAGCTGTGCTTCTGTGGGAAGTTACTGTAAATATCTCAATTAAATATTTTCATTCTTTGAATAAGTAGTGTTTGTTGAATAATGCTAAAATACATTATGGCTTCCTGTTGTTAAACTGGAAGCAAACTCCTGTATTTCATTAATTACGTACAAGAATATTCTGTTAATGCAACATTGTAGTTTATGCTAACTAAAAATAGTTTCTTTGGGCTTGATGTAATTACTGTAAGTGTTAAATACTTGGAGATCTTAAAATCCACTAGTGTATAATAAAAATGTAAATCTATAGCTATGCTGTTCACACACAACTGAGGCTTAGCTATTCTTCCACCAATGATAACTTCAAACTGCATCTTCCTCAACAGCTGGGCAAGGGCAGAGAGGAAGAAGTTTGTTGACATTATAGTACATTCTAAGCATTAATACAATTAGGTTATTTCATGCAACCCACAAGCAAGAATGGAACAGATCTGAGTCAAAAATCCTTCAGGAGACTGTTACCCTTATGCACTGCTCATATAATTAAAAAGCATCCAGATCAATTGCTTCTGTGGATCAGAAATACAGTATTTGAAAGAAAAGAGCTATTTCTTAACTTAAAACCAGGACCATATCCTCCGTACCCACAAAATCTGAGAAGCAGGTCAAAATCACTATATTATATGCTTGTGATAGCAATCTCATTTTGAAGACGAGGACTCTAGTCTTGCCTTAACTGTGAGTCACACCCAAGGAGCAATTCCCTGATAATAAATGATGCTACATTCTCTGCTACCTTTAGCTAAGGAGTGGTTTTGTGACACAAATGCCCATATAAAATGTGTAACACTGAGTTTAAAAACTAATAGTTCAGAAACTCAGCTGGAGTTGTGTAAGCAAGTGCAACACCATCCTCACTTTCTATGGTGGTGTATAGTACTTTGTCCCTGAAAGTCATTATCCTTAAATACAGGTATTTCCTGGCAATTGCTGACTGGCTGGGGGAGTTGATGCTCTTGGCATTGCCCGAGGTACTTAACCTAGCTGGTCATTAAATGATAGGGATTGTCTGATCTGGAAGTAGTTATTGCCATTATAAAGAGAAATAAAAATATGATTCTCATTGAAAGTGAGAACATTGAATATTACATCACCATAGGTGTGGATTTTTGTTCATAGTTTTAGATTTTTGTTTGTAATTAAAGAGCATAAGTGCTAGTAGAAGCCAGATTGTCTTTTCTGAAGTCTATTAAATTCTTAATTCTCTTTAGGTTTTATACCCTCAAGTATAACAGTAGTACACAGAAGAGCAGCTACATAAGGTGGCATCTCCCACCTCAACTAATCTGCTTGCTGTAAATACAGAACCATCATAGTCTCACTCTTCTCAGTTTAGCCATACTTTTGTTTTGTTTAGTTTACTCCTTTAGCACTCACCAACCAGAACTGCTAAGGGAAACTCAGCTGCTTAGAAGCTGAGGTGCCACGGGTGCTGACATCACTGGAGTCAGAGCGCAGGAACAGGAGAAGTGCAAGTTCTGAGTCACTGACAGCAGTGGGTTTGCAGCTGTGGTGAAAGCAGTAGCTTTGTATTAGTGTTGTGTGGCTGAGTAATTTTGTAATATCATGTTCCCAGTTCTCTTCATACAGGCAGCAGTAGAAAATAGATGCCTTGAAAATAGATGTCAGAAGAGAAGGGATGGTGAGGGAGAGGTGCAGGGAAGTGATTTGATTTGTTGTAGTTTCTGCAGCAGTACTGAAACACCACTGGGAGTTCTGCTTAAGTCCTCCCATTCTCAGTTTAATGAGCTATTCATTAATCATATTTATGTTTTGGTCTTTTTTTTTTTCACTGATGGCATATTTCTTACAGTTCTGAGAACTTGCATCTTGGGGGAAAAAGAGATTTTAAAAAAATTACTTTACTCATTACAACAGACAGAAAGGAAGGTTAAAAAAGAACTACGATAAACTAGACAAATAAATAGAAAAAGACTGTAAAAAAATACAGATGTGCCTCCTGCAGATCTGTGTGCATACAAAGTGCAGTTGTGAGGTAAAGCATCATATACATATGCAAATTTTTCATCCTGAGGCTTTTTCTTTGAAGAACAATAACATGTATTCATCACTTGAGGTTCATGCACACAGATTTCTTTTGGCTGAACGCATAACCTGATGGCTAGGATTGCATCTGGCTATCATCTAGATTATGCTATGGATTTAGGTATGTAATCAGATTTAGAGCTTTACTCAGTTACTTGAGAATACAGTTAAAAAGAAATGTCATGAGGTGTGTGCAATCTGTGTACGTACTGAGGTTTTTATCTTTAAATTTATGACAGCTAATGAAATGCACAGTGACCTCTTTAAGCAGCTTATGTTTCAGGGTGATATCAGCACAAGAAGAATATGCTACCAAATGTAACATCATGGTTCATTTGAAATTCACAGAAAACCTCAATTTGTACATAAATTATAGATTGAGCCAGGTCTATGATCATCTGTTTTAGTATAAATCTGTTTCTCAGAGTTACATCACAATGTGTACAAGAATGCTAAGTAATACAGATCTTGAAAATCCAATATAGATGCAAAGATCTTTGGCAAAGTGCTATATGATTTGTGCACAAGTCACGTGATGTGCTATGACACTGACAGATTAAGTGATTAAAGCTCCATGCTTCCAGTTTTAAAGCAGGTACCTTTAAGCTTGATGTGATTCACCAGAATTAGTTTTATTACTTTCACTCTCCTTGTTGCAGTGCCCCAAAAAATCATTGTTCCAGTTCAAGTCTCTCAAATAGAACATTTTAACCTTATTTAGTGTGTGTATATATCTAGTGGGAAAGAGTCAGCCTTGTACAACACTTCACAAGCAGATGTAGTACATCTCATTCTACAGAGATTGTGGTGTTCTTGGTGTTTTGCAAAACATTTTATGAAGAAAAAAACTAATTGACAAAGTTAACTGATAAGAAGACTGAAACAGAAGACAACACTTTTTCTTGCCTTAATTCACTGACACTCATTTGAATGTCGTTACCACTAAACTAGTCTCTTGAAAAACTATATAAATATACCAATCCTCTATCTATATCAGGGCATATTAAAAAGCAAACCTAAAAGCATCCCTATCTATGTAAAGAAAAAAAATCTGGCCTTCCTAGCCCTCAACACCTTTGGGAAAGCAGGGAGGAGAAATACTGTGCACCACTATCTGATGCTGAACAACCCCTTTTGGGACCACAGGACAGTATTTTAAATAGTGACAATCAGTGCTCTTGAGGGAAAAGCCATTTTTTACGATGGGTTAGAGGAAAAGTGCAAAATGATTCCAGGAGCTCAGCAAAAGAAGACAGCAGATGAAAAGGCTCCACATTGAAGTGGGTTATGATTTTCATGGGACCTTACTTACAGCATTTGAGTGCTTGATACTGGCAGTTCTTCATATTCTGTCATAATTTATCTATTATTTGCTCCTTTTGCTCTTGTTCTCAGCTACCAATTATGTTACTGGCCATAGCTTATTTGCATTAAGTGCTTCATACTCTGTTTCAGTAACATTTTCTCCTGCAGGAAATCTTCCTTTCTGATTCTTCGTTGGCCTTGTTCACTGAGGAAAACCTAAACCTGCAGGTGATACCTTTATCTTAAGCAGAAAGTGGGTCACTGGCTTTTTTCTAAAACTAGGGATGATGTTTCTCTAAATTTTATCTTCACCTGCTGCTCCTGCATTTTAAAAAACATCAAACACAACCCAGCTCCCTGGGAGACACTTCCATATTATTTCCCCAAGCAGGCCTCAATTGCATTTTCATCCTCCAGCTGGGAGAGCACGATGAGGCCTTACCCAGAAGTCTGTCAATGCAGGTGGCTTAACTGAGCCAGATGGGATCACTCTAGCAGTAAGTGCAAAGCTTTTTCCCCTTGAAACTGCTAATGCTGCCTTCTCAGCCCTCGGTCCTGGTGGCTGGGGAGGTCAAGTTAAGACATAACACATCCTTTCTCACTCGGGTGTGTGCACTGTGGCTTGTTATTATAGGTCTAAAATACTCAACCTTGACTTCCTGCCTCTTGCACTTCTGTGTTTTCCCATGATTGTACATGGCATAAGAGCAGTGCCGTTATTGAGCTGTACTTAGAATCACAGAATGGTTTAGGTTGAAAGGAGACCTTAAAGATGGTGTAGTTCCACACCCGCCCCCACCATGGGCAGGGACACTTTCCACTACACCAGGTTGCTCCAAGCCTCATCCAACTTGGCCTTGAATGCTTCCAGGGATGAGGCATCCACAACTTCTCTGGGCAACCTGTTCTTTTGTACTTCTAGAACTCTAAATGTTTTCCCAGGCAGACTTTGCTTTAAGCAAAAGTATATCCAAGCTCAAGTCAGGGAATCATGACTGCTTGTCTGCTGTAGGTATGTGGGAGAAAGGGCAAATATTCATTTTTCCTGATTATAGGAACCCCACTCACAGGCTTAGATCTAGTCTTGGAAGTAGTCTGTTAGTGAGAATAAGATTCATTGCACATTTTTCTGTATTTAATATTCTTGATGAACTTATTTGAATAATGGTAGTTGCGGTGATGGGCTATTTGTAGCTATTGATCCTCTACAAACCTAAACTAAGGTGATGAGCAAAATTAACACAGGCAACTAAACTGCCATTATTATTGACCTGAGCTGGATTCATAGTGGTGACCTAGTGCTAAAAGACCCATTATCCAGTCCCCAGAGCCTCCTGTTCTCCTGCAGCGTAAACTCAAGTATAACACAGAAAAATCAGCCAGTAGAATTTCCATGCTAAAAATCCTGTGATCCAAGGAAGCAGAATTAGGATTTCTTTATCCTGATTTTAGACTTTTTTTTTTTTAATACATTCTTTCAGACTTTGTGACAGTTAATGAAAGGCAAAACTTATTTTCTGCCAAGGAAGCTAAACCGAAGTATCAGTGATCAGTACAACCTGTCACTCAAGGGAGAAGACTTAATTTTTCTACACTGTCACTTTCAGTGTAACCACGGATGAATGGGAATTTAGGGACCACAAAACAGTTAGGAGTTGCAATACACCACTACCCACAGCCCTGAGGTAAGCATATGGGCTCTATTGCACTACCTGGTAAGCTGGATGCCCCAAATGCTGGTAAGTGGGAATACAGCTAAGAAACCCCACAGGCAGTGCTGGTAGGGAGGCAGCACTGTTATCATTATTTTTTCAGTAACTCAGCTCCATTAAAGCTTGACTTCTGAGCCTGCTTAAAGGCCATAGAGCTTCAGTGATGAAAATGGAGCCAGGTGGAAAGCTGAGGTATCTCCATAGTTAGACAGCAACTGAGCAAAGGTGTTGAGAATGTACAATCGGACTTGAGTAGCTGTAAGGTTACTTGAATAGAATATTAGAATTTATGTTTTTCGAAACAAAAAAAAAAGCACACATAAATAAAGGATTACGGGGTAAGATTCATGTATGCAGGAGCGTTTCAGATATCTGTACGGTGCTAATAATGTAAAAGAAGAGTAAGAACAGTGTTATTTCCTAAGAGAAGACAAGCAGTGAGGCAAGGATAGCCACAGTACTAGCCAGCCTAGAAGCTCACCTGCAGGTTAGTCCCACAGCACTAGAGCCAGGCAAGGAGAGCAGTGGTGGTGGCAGCTCTCATCAGTGGCATTGAGCAAAAGCAAGGCAACAGGTCAGCACTGATATCAAATTTAAACACCAAAAGAACAAGAAACAAAACAAAAATGTACAACATGGCTTAAACTAAGACTGAACACCCAGGTTGGAGCTTATATGGGGCTCCTGGGCCCACAGTTGGAAGTCACATGAATGGAGGTCCCAGGTGAGGCTGTTCAGGGCAATTGAAGGCTGTTAAAGACCTTTACAATGTGGGAGGTATGGGCAATCCTCCTACACCTTTTGGGGGTGGCAGCTGGAGGACAGATAAGCAAGCCTAGAGCATCTAAATGGCCACTGAAACCCACCTGCAGTGACTAATTGCAGATGAGCATTATAGCACTTCCTTACTCTGTATTAGTATTCTGAGAATAAGTAAATTAGACTGAGCAACTCAGCAATTATGGCATGGGAAGCTTCAGGGGCATCTGAATTTGGAGTTGGATAAGGGTGAGTTTCCAGAAAGAAAATTGACAGTTAAGAAAATTAATCTGTGCTTGATTGGAACAAACTCTTAAATTGATTCTAATTTTCGCAAACCAAAAATAAAATTGATTATTTTTATATTAAAATAATACTTTTTTTAACTCCAGTTAGGGAAAAGATTTATATTAATACCTTTTGATGAAGCATTTCTAATTGACTGTACCATTTGCATATGGAACACTTCAGAAATTGAGTCAAGAAATGCATTAGATCGTTTTCTTCAAAGAGCTATTATTCTGACAAAAAATATAATAAACAGAAGCATACTTGACCAGTTGAGCTTTAATAGACGTTTTGGTGCAGATTATGTAACAAGTTCTTAAAACATGGATGCAGTAACTGTTCTTTCTTCCTCTTTTTGTGAATTTAAAAAATGCCTCTCTGGTGTCGCAGTAAACTACCTGTGGTGTATTTTCCTGTTTATGGGGTTTGCTATATCGGTCTAAGGCATCAAACCGAGTTCTGAGTTTGCTGAGAGAGAAAAGGTTTAATTTACTCAGTTCCTTATACCTTGCATGAACACGCTGTGTGCAAAGACTAGCACTTGGGATTTATCGGTGTCGTCATTAAGGTAGAGAGAAGGCATTAGAAAAAGTGACAAGAGTATTGAGATGTTTGATGCATTGTGTGAAGAACATAAAATCTGCTATGTCTTTGCTTTTCATCAGCACTGACCATGAGTTTCGCATCTTTCTCTACTTAGAAAATCTTAGGGGGGGAAAAAACCTACAATTCCTCATTATTTTTAACTCTCTAACTGATTTTTGCTTCTCTTAGTAATTGTTTGAATTGAATTTAGAGCCGATAATTGGTATTTAATTAGGTGTTTGAGGTGTGATTGGTCAGAAGTCATGTAGTAGAAGTTCTCTTTGGTGGGAGAGGAATGATTGAAGGTGCCTTTGATTAAGTGTGGGCTTAAAACCTCTCCTGGAGAGTGGAGAAAGAATTATTATTGCCAGGTTTAAGGTACCTTCTGAACCTTTTCCATTCTTGATTGCTAAGGTTTACTCTGGGTGCCTTTACAGAGCAGGTAAGGTTATATATGTGTGTAGGTTGAAAGACAATTAGGGTGTTTTTGCTGGGTGTGTAAAGCTGCAAAACAACCGGTGTGCCTTACACAGATAGCAATTCTCCTTCTGTGCTCTGGTGTGGGCTGCAAGGTAGGCTTTGGTCAGAGGATGGAGAAGACTTCACGCTTGATTTTCATTTATTTATTTCACTGATCAGCAAAGGGTTATTTCATAAAGCAATTTGGAGTTTGAATTCTGATCTAATTCAGTTGCACCAATTAAGTCTAACTATAATATCAGGGATAAAGCAGTGTATTTCCATTGCTCAATTTCAAAGTGAAATGACAACAGAATGAGAAATATAATGATGACAGAATGAGGAATATGCATCATTTATTACCAGGATCTGTGTTGACTCAGTTCCTGATTGGTTTCTTTTCCTCTACGGGAATAGTTAATTTGTGATATTCTGATTTTTACTGATGGCTAATATTGAGCTAGGGACAGGTGTAAAGCTGCTATTTAAACTGTTTTAATTTGTCATGAGTATATAAAATAACTAAAGTACTTGATGTGCACTGTATCATTAGAATTTGTGCCTAACTCTTTTTAATCTGATTAGTTCTTCTATATGGGAAGAGAAATAGATGATTGCAGTAGAAATGCCAAGAGATAGATTTGATGTCTTTATTTAAGTGAGAATCAGTTAATCCAATTTCCCAGAACAGATGCTTGTTCTGTTGGTTGTAAATCCTTTTCAGCATGACTTGAGTTTTTCTCTGCTTACTCTGAATACTTTTTGCTGCTGGAATATGAGAATTACATAATCATTAGGATTTGTTTAAAAACTAGTACAGCTTTGGACTTCTTTAATGCAAATAATGAAATTCAATTTAAATAAATTTCACTTAAATTTGTTTTAAAAGACCATCAAATATCCCATGTAAAGAAATTCATAGTTTTTATTTATGCTTCCAAAACACCAGCTCTAGCCCTCACCCTGAAAAGTATTCAGAGACAAAATACCATACGTGTATAGCTCGTAGTATCTCCTGCTAGGGCAGTAAATTGCTGCCTCCCTACAGCAGGGTTGGACTTCATAGGTGCTTTGCAGAATTATTGAGTGAATCCTTGCCAGACAGTTTGATATGGGGAAGCTATATCCTGATTTTACAGATTGGCCAAGAGTTTATGCTTAAAACGGAGCTTGGGTGAAGTTAAGCAAGTCACTTGGAACTATTATAAGAGAACTCCATGGATAGAAAAGTGCCGGCAGACTTGTGCAAATTTTATAGTTGGCCACAAAGACAGAAGCACAACAGACTTCCCCTGTCTCACGTTGCAGCCTGTAAAGCATGTGTCCTACAGTCTTACACAAATCTAACATATCCAATGTCATTTACAGCACTGCTTAATTAACGTGAGGTACCTCATGAATCTGTGTCCTATTGTGTCAAAACGCAATGACACCAGTATGCGTTCTCATTTGATACATCTGTATATCTCCAACTATGGGTAAAAAAAAAAGTGTTATACTTGTGTGGGTCAAATGTGTTTTACAGCAGGTGATTCATCATTTTTCCTCTGTCTGTTCATTTCGAAACCCATGTACTGTTATCCTGCTGGTTCTCTAGATTAGAACAAAACCTGGGTTTGTAAGTTGGGCTATTATTTATACCTTTATTTGTTCTAAATATGCTTCCTTGTATTCATTTTAAGAACACACCAAAACCTCATGCTTTCTTCTTATCTTCTGTTTGAATTATACTGTTCAGTTAATTAGTTTAACTTTACATCTTATCTAAGAGCTCCTTGGCCTGCATAAAAATGTCCACTTGGAAAATGCCCTTGGATTCAGCAGACAGCAAGTGATGTATGAAATAGAGTAAAACCAAACAAACTTTCTGTGCACAAGTGGAGAGGATTTATGATTCAAACTTCCTTCTGCAGGAGTGCATGATAGGTGGATTTAGACTGTTAGGAGTTATTTGTATTGCAGTGAAATCTGGAGATTTCAGGAGATATTGTATTCAGAGCCAGCTCTTTCACTTGATACGTTAGGAAGGTGAACAGAGAGGTGAAGTTCCTCCAGTTCATGCAATAAATGAATAGCCAAGTTGGTGTTTTGGATTCATGGCTTGTTCGGGAGTGTCTGTCTTGACTGGGGGAAAATACAAATGAAAATGTCAAGACTGAGATCTGTTCCACTCTGGTGTAAGCTGTCCTGGATTTTGGAGGAAAAAAACTTATGTAGAAGAAATAAAGGCAAGAGAGATAAGAAAGAGGAACTTGAAAATTATAATTTTAAACATTTTAATTTATTAGTAAATACTGTTCTAATTAGGGAAATCGGCAAAGTTCTTAAATGCTTTGCCTCTAGCTTGACAAATACTATGGAGAAGCTTCATTTGTAAAATGAAAATCCAGGTTCAGTTTTAAACTCCAGCTCCTCTCAAACTGGGTATTTGTATTACAGTTTCCAGTTAAGCTTCTTTCTAACACATTTTGCTGATAAAACAAAGAGGTGTTAACAGTTGAAGTGGTTACGCATGAAGTCACGTTTTGTTTAATTCCTACCTAAAATAATCTTTTTCTTTTCTTCCTCCAGATTTAGTTAGAGTGTCTTAATACTAAACCACTCTGGTCTGCTGAAACATTTGATTAATTTTGTTTGGTTGCAGTTTTGTAATGAAACCCTGAAAGCAGCCAAGAGCTTTACACAGCTCCACTGAACATGGCTGTGAATTATTACTGTGGTAACACTCCAAGGAAATAAGTACAGCATCCAGTCTCAGCGGAAGGTTTCTGTCTGATTGGTTTTCCAGTCACAACTTCGTACTCCTTATGTTACAGGGGCTGGGATTCCTGTGAGGCTGCTGGGCTCAGTCTAGGAGAAGGGCAAATATTTAGTGTCCAGATAGCTTTCTATTCAGCTATAAAGGTGGGTAACCATGGCAGGGACTTTGAGAGAAGATTGGCGTGAAGAAGAAAGTATTAATGAAGAAGAAAGTATTAATGAATCTGACTAATGTGAATGGGAGTGAATGTTGACGTTTGCAGACAAATACACAGCTTTTGAAAACATTATAGTAAATCATGGGAAGATTTGGCTTGAAAAAACCCAAGGCACCATCTAGTCTAGATCTAGGCACCTTTCCACAAGGCAAGATAACTTCTACCAAGCCTTTCCTGACAAATGCTCCTGTAATATGTTCTTAAAAATCCTTCAGTGCTAAAGCGATGTATCACCGTTCACTGTCTTCACTGCACAAGTTTTCTTAGCGTCTAGCCTGAATCTCTCTTGCTGAATGCTAAGCCCATTATTCCTCCTTCTGCCCTCAGAGGATAAACAATTTATTAACTCCTCCTCTTCCCCTTTGTGTCTTGCACATAGAGATTTAAAGTCAGAATCATAGAAGAGTGCTCTTTCAGATAATATAGGATCCTGTTTCTTTCAGTCTTTTTCTTAGACGTTTCAATAGACCTATGATTATGTGACATCTTGCTCGGTCCCTCGTAGTTTTTATCCTTCTTCTATGGACGTTCTGTGGTTGATTTGCATCTTTCTTCAAATGCAGTGCTCAGATGATATACTCCATCTGAGACACTATCAGGCTGGATAGAGGAATTGCTTCATGTATCGTATCTATAACACTTACTTTGTTTCCCAGCATGATGTTTGCTTTTCAGCAGCAATATGATAATGCTCATTTCAATTTGTGATCTATGGTAACTCTCGTATCCTTATCTGGAAAATTGGTGCTTATTGCATTGTTCCCTGCTCTTGTTGGTTTTCTTGATTTTTTTTTTTTTTTTTTTTTTTTGGTGTTGTGGAGTTTTTTCTTGTAGTGGATTATTCTTAACTGTAATGCTTTGCTTTTATCCTCACTGGGTTGCACCTATTAATTTCAGACCTTTCCTTCAATTTCTCAAGATCATTGAGTATTCCAATACCATTCCCCAAGCATTCATAGCTTTTTCTGTTATCGTATTCCATGTTTCTATTTAATTAATAACATTTGCATTTTCTTCCTGAATTTTGTTTTGCTTTGTTATTTACAGAAAAACAGAAGCAGATCGCTAAAAATACATGTGCATGCATTTGCATGTGCTATTTCATTTAAAATACTGCCTTGTCTGGCAATGCTTAGTACAAATGGGAATGTTTAGAAAAATATATAGGCGCAGATGGGAAAACCAGTTTGGAAAACTCCGAGGGGAAGCGTGAACTAGTAGAGTCTGAGTTCCATGCTTGATCATATTCTTAATAGGTAGAAGCCTGGAGAAAGTGAAGATGGTCCACCATCTTTCCTCATCTGTGTAACTGTTAAAGACAAGAAACTTGAGCTATCTCAAAGTTCTCCTCCGCTTTGGTAGGTGTCAATAGGCACAGAAAGGAAGGAGGGATAAGAAGTGGCAGTTTACTTGCTCTTGGAACAAGGGAATGACATCAAGTTTCCATAAAAGATATCCATCTTTATTACTGAGTTATTGGTCTGGAACTTCCTTGCTGTGTAAATCATTCTGAGATAGTGAGAGAGGAGTGAGAGACGTATCTTTTTCCAATAGCATGTTATGCTGCTTTTCGTTTACTAAGTTGGTAATATTCATGAGACGAGTAACAGTAGTTGACTATTTTTGAAGGGCTATGTGCAGAGATAAGTCTGTTCAGATTGATACTAGTGGTGTGCATTGGGAGGGAACTCCTGCTTTGCTTAAATGTTATGCCTGGCATTTGACTATTCTTGTTCCAAAATAGGAATGCCAAATAAAGTTGGATTCCAAAATGCTTCAACTCCTCTCAGCAAAGCAGTATTTGCAAGGACAAAATTAGATTTAACATCCTATCACCAGCCCTTTAATGCATATTTTAAATGCTAGGAACTCTTTTGGAGAGATGGAGTAGGGAGAGTTGTAGTTGTATATAAATAAAATGCCTGAGCTGTAAATAACAGAAGAGATCAGAGGTGGAAAATCATGCTTTTTGGATAGCCTGTGACTACACCTTAAAAATTCCTTGACAGCATGACTTTAAAAGACAGTCGTCTTCATTTTCTATTTCATTTAAAGGATTTTAAGGTGGAATGCTTAGCTGAGATCAGGTTGCCAGTGGTACAATTATGCCTGTTAATTATATACTCTTGCTTCTAGATGACCTTGAAATTTATTGACGTAGAATTACCAGTCCCTGGCTTTTTCCATCTTTTGCATTTTTGCAGCATAATGAAATTTTTCCTACTCTAGACAGACCCACCTGGCATCTCATCTGTGTCCACAAATCAATTAAATAGCCTTGCCAGGGTTGCAGAATTTTACAGATAGAAATCTAGCAGTTGTCATTGACAGCAGGCTGTGGAGAAAGCTTTGTAAAATGTGGTACGGTAGGAAACACCACCCTTTTGGGCGTCAGGCCAGCCTGTGTGAGAAACTCAGAACTGAAAAATCATCTCTGAGAAATAAAGATAATTGAGGAAAGGAACCTGGGTATGTAGTGTCTGTGTGTCTCTGGGCAAAAGAGTGGTGGAAAAATTTCAACTGACCAGCTCTAGAAATTACCAAAAAAGGACTTCAGAAAATAGTTTAGATTTTTAAAAATTCTTCACTTGTGTTTGAAATGAATTCGAAACTTGAGAATACTTGATATTATCTGAAGAGCTAAAAAGCTCCAAAACACTGAAGACCGCACTGTAATTCTGGTTTTAAGCATAAAGCACTTGCATTCTAGGAGGCTGATATTGTCTGTCTGACAGAGAGCAAGGGCCAAGATCTCCGAGTCTAGCATTGTGGTGAGTGTCTTCACCCTGAAACTATGGACTTCCTTTCCTTGGGACCATTTTCATTTTGTATAAATGTAAATTTGAGTTGGTCATTCAATGACCACAACACAGCTTCTTATACAGTGGTTTTGAATTTAATCCTGAACCTTAGAAGCCTTTTCTGATAAAATTTTCATGAGAATTTAGTAGGAAAGTAGCTGTTTGAACAAAGTAATATTTTTCTATTGAAAATCCATTTCTTTATATAATGTGTAAACATTTTTATTCATCTACTACTGAAACAGAACTGATACCCTTTGTACTACCAAAAAACTTCATCCTGTAATCCAAACCGTGTATGCAAAGATTTCCTAGAACCAAGAATAGCAAAACTCATCAAAAGAGAGATGCCAGAAGTTCTTGAAAACACATAAAATATCTGTGATAGTCTTTAAAGGGAATTTGTGTACAGATTTTAATGGCAACTGTAGTATTTTCAGAAATCAGGCTTTATAAAATTCAAAAGCAACAGGGTAATGTTCCTTTACCTGGATTTGAAAGGAACTGAGTGGAACAAATACAAGAAGTGTTATTGACTCTTTGCTTCTTTTAATTAGTATAAGCCCAAATTTCCAAGAATACACTGTCTGAGCTCCCTCCTTCATTGCAGCAGTTGATACTGTTCTGTTTTAATAGGTATTGCTAATGCATATGGCATGTTTTGAAATATAGTCTGCCTTCATTGCCCAATGAGATGTCATTTAAGGGAATTAACAAAGGTTGGGAACTAACATAAGTTCCTGGCCAGCAGTTGCTAGTAGAGGAGGGAATGGAAACTTCTCAAGTGACGAATACTAAAATGGGTGAAACAAATGCTTTCAGAGTAGGGTTGGATGGGAACGTTCTTGTGTGGAAGAATCAAGTGACAGAAATATACATATACACATTTTTGGAGAAGAGTGCTGGGAACAGACTTTTGGAGGATTTTGACAATTAAAAGGGAAAGTGTGACTGGAAGCAGTAGCCACATCTGAGCTGCTCATTCCCTGAAGGGGAATTTGCTAAGACTGGCAGCAGAGCTGCCTGAGCGGAGGGTTTGTGTCTTTTCATTCACTCTGCCTCTCAGATCTCCATGATCCTCAGGGACTGATGCAAGGCTTGTTCACTTGGTTTAGTCATCCTCAAAGTTTCTTTCTCCCTTGACATTTTCTTATAAATTTCTGGTGGCATCCAGCAGTGATTGTTGTTTTGATATGGTGATAGTTCTTCATGCTGCATGCCAGATAGCTCTGAATAATTTCTGCCTGTTAACTTTCGTGTACTCCCACAGTAATAAGCACTGTTTAATGGAGTCATTAAATAAACCTGTAAAATTCCTTGTATAACATTTTAGGACTGCTTCATCTGGACCTTCAGAAGGCTGAAAACTAGTTAGAGTTTACAGTATTGGGAAAAGCAACTGCCTGAAGTCTAGAAAGCCTTGCTTTAGCATATGGAAATAATTAAAACAAAAGCAACATTTAAACCATCTTTTTTTTTTTAAGGAGAGATTATGTACTAAGAGCACTGTCTAGTATTGCAGAGGACAACTGCCATAATCTAGTGACAAATTGTCCTTCCTTATTTCCTAGGAATAAGAAATGAATTGGTCTTGTTTAGATGATATGTTGCAAAGTTGTCAGTTCATTTTAAATAAAAATTTTTGTCACTTAGATTATGTTTTTCTTCGGCCTTTGCTATTTTTTCTCCAGTTAGCATACGCAGCTATGCACATACATGACTTCTGACCAAACCAGATCTTCTCAAAAAATACTGCTTCTTTGTTGTTTAAGGCATGCTATATTAGGGCTTTTATGGACCACACAGCTGACTTCTGGCTTTTATTTATTTTTTTAAAAAAGGGGGGATAGGTGGAAGGGTTTATTTCAGAACCATCGGGATTTTTGTAATTTTAAACTTTTTCCTGTTGTGTTTTTTTTTTTTTAAATTATGTTCAACATATTCAGTGGTTTTGAGCCAAATACAGAACCAGTTGGGGTTATCCGAGTCTGCATATAAGTCGTCTTATGAACCTTTCTACTGTAATTACTCTTTCTGGTTCTCAGCCTTTCTGCAAAGTGTCAAGATGCATCTGTGCTGCATAACTTGGTATTGTCACATCTTCTTTTAGGCTTTTTCCTTGAAGGGAGAAGCTGATGAGGCAACGGGAGAGGAAATATATCAGGAAGCCAAGTAGGGGGACTTCACTTTGATAAATCTTCATTATTCTTGAAGCAACTGGGTGGGGGGAAGCATCTGGCTTTGTGTGGGGAGAACGGTGGGGGAAAAGGGAGTCAGAAACAGCACCTCAGCACAAGGAGTCTCCTCACATACCTGTACGATAAACATCATCAAGCAGTGTGAGGAGTTGAGGCTGTCCCTCTTGTCTCCTCATGAAGCCCAGACAGTTGTGTTCAGCAGTTGTTGGACTTTGCGGTGGCAGGGGTGTGATTCGAAAAAAGCTCTTCTATGCTCTCCTTTGGAGCCATGAGGGATACACAACCTCCCCAGGGCGCTGCTGTGGGCTCAGCATGCTCAGGAGCTGGCTGGCGGGGAGCTTCCCACTGTGGTGGGGGATCAGGCAGGAGAGTGAGTGTTCTGGCTAAAGGTGATAAATGTAACCATGCGGCATCCCTTTGCCAGAGTAACTAATGACTATGTATTAATATGCACAGGGATAGTCCTAACTTCCTCTTACAGATTATTTTTTTTGCCTCTGATTTTGTTTTTTCTTTTTATGTGGTGGTTATGATTACTGATTCTAATCCTATTCCTGATAAGATGGAGTATTAGACTGACTTCTGACATCTGAGCATAAGACTAAACCCCTGTGATGTTTATGGCAGTGTGGAATATTGAAAGCACAATGTGCTGCCAGGCAGCAAATCAGGGAGATCTGGCAATACTTGGATCTGGAAGTCTGGCCCTTTTATGTGACATTGATAGAAATATGGATTACTTTTGGCTACAGGCTTTCAGTTGCAACTTCACTGAATTGTCATGGTTACCCCTTGCTGTTTGAAAAAAAAATTTGGAAGCCTACCTTATTCTTGAAAAACAAAACCAAATTTCTTGCAAGAAATAAGGGTCAGATTTTAAACATGTGATATGAAGATCCCGTTCTCCAAAGCTCAGAAAGCCCTATCTATAGATAAATCCTTTGCTCTTTCAAAGACCCTGGCCTTGGGTCTGGCTGCAGAATGCATTAGAAAATCCTAGCTAGGACTTAAGTTACATTTTGCTCCCAATTACTATGCAAAAGGAACCCATACATAGCCACAGTGCATCTGAGGAGTAGCCTCAATGTTCATATGGGTACAGTTAAATACACAGTGATATTCTTCAGCTCATGAGCAGAAATCTGGCTATGCCTGGAGCATCTCACTGGAGAGCCTTTCCTTAGAATCATAAAGTACAAGAGAAAGCCTAGCCATTTAAAACCCAAATATTTGGCACCACCAGTCTCAGTGCTGCTCCTCCACAGCCATGCTGGCTTTTAACTTCCTCTTTTTATTAAACTATTAAATTGGGAATTTTTATTACTCCCAATTTAGCACTTCTAATAAAAAGTTACAGTTAAAAGCCTCTGTGGGTACTGAAACTTGCAGCTGTGATTGCTCTTGATGGAAATAAAGGCAAACTGAGCTTTTAAAGCTTGCTTCTGTCAGGTGGTGGCTCCAAATCAGAGGGAGCTGGGTGGGAGATAGCAGCTGGGAAGGAATTACAGCAGCAGGAAGGGGATGAGGAGAAAGGAGGGAAGGTGGCAGCAGAAGAGAAGTATTAATTGTGTGTTTGTGGTGCAGCTATAGCTGTGGTATAAAAATACTTCAAAGTTTGGAAATAACCAGAAGCCACTCGCTGCTTTAATTCCGCACCTGTTTAAACATGACATCAGTATTCAGTAGTAGTGGCTTGAACCTCGCTGGAGACTTTGAATAATTTTACCAGTAATGTAAAGTTCTGTAGTATACAGTGACCCTGACTGGTGTATATATCAGAAAAATTGTGGCAGCAGGGTGAGGTAGCATGTTGCTACAAATCCTGTAAAGTGGATATTTGAAACTGTTAGTAGCTGTAAAGGGCAACTTGACCGCTTGAACTGGGGATTCAAAGCCACAATAAAAGAAACTTCAATACAAAGAAACTTCTTTTATATCCAGCTTCCTAAACTGACGTAATGATCTTTGTTTAGCAAAGAAAAAAATTAATATAAAAAAGTGCAAGAATATATTTTTAAACTATATTTTTGCTGGAAAGAATTCTTTTTCATTAGAAAAAACACTTGAGATGGAAACTCTAATATAATGATCTAAAGTTTTCTGTCTTAAGTCAGACTTTTTCACAGTCCCTTTTTCTTTCTGTGAGTGTAGTATGTGGGAGGAAGATAGAACCGTATTTTCAATTACTAAAGTTGAATTCAAAGTTACCTGACTGGACTGCAGGAGTCAGTCCTGGGATGAAAGGAATATGGCAGGCATGAACGGTGTCTCCTGCAGAGCCTTGGAAATCTCCAAGAATACTGCTCTTCTCTGCCGTTTTTTCCTCTGCCTAGGAAATGAGGCTGCTTCCCTAGTGGGAAGTTGTAGGGCTTGAGATTTAATTTGTGTTTCGTTCCAAAACAAAACCCGGAACTATAGACCTCTAATATAAAAAGTGTAATAGCATAAACTGCCCACTCTTTCGCTATGTATTTGATGACTAGAGCTATAGAAACGGAGCAGTTGGTCAGATGTCTCACAGTTTACAAAGCACTACTAAAGGCTTGAGGAGGAAATATTCTTTCATGGAAGACAAAACTCCCTTTGACTTCTGCTGGAGCTGTATTTCATGCTTATGACCTGATGGTGCACTCAGCACTCAGTTATGTCAGAGAACAGGTCAGCCCATCCAGATCCATTTTCACAAAAGCTCCTCAGATGGCACTTTTCAGCAGTGTGACTGAGTTAAATTTAGCTCCACTGATTTGCTGAAATTTTCTTGAATATAACAGCACTGAAATTAGACCATAGACTCTGGGGGTTGCTGAGTCTGAATAACCTTTAGTGCTGTGTCTTTCCTCAGTTCTCCCATCTCTTCTTCATATGATGTGAACATGAGGCAATGTCTTTTCAATCAATTGAAAGTTTACCTGAAGCCAAAGCCAGTGTGTGCACACAGTATTTGGGTGACTTAGGGTGCCTCTTAGGACAGCAGATTTTAAGTGACAGCAAGTGTCACCTTTCAGCAGTAATGCATATCTGCAGCAGTTTAGAAAATGAATGTGCTCGGGCTCCCCCCTCTCTTGGAGGCTGCTGCTGCTGCACTTGGTGGCAGGAGAAAGTGAGCGTATCCTAAGCTGTCCCAGTTTAGTCCTGTGCTTTAACGTGTACCTTTTCTAGTAGTGGTAAAACATTTCTCAGACTCGGTCGGTGTTTGTGTTTCTCTCTCTGAATCTCCATCCATTTTGAATAACTCATATTGACTGGTGTTCAGAAAAGAGACGTATCAGTTTAAAATAGTTGGTTTATTACACTGCCATTCTATTAGTTCTCCTGATTTACAACACAGACTAAACAGTTTTTCAAAAGGGAGAAAAAGGTGTATGACTGTGGCCAGTATTTAGATACACAGCAGTATGGCCGTCTGACTTAAGAACAGTGACTTGAGCATCCTTCTGGTCCGTGAGGAAAATACGGTTGCAACAAATGAGAACAGTGTAGAAGTGAAGAAATATTTTGATGTGACCCAGTGAAAAGTTAAAATTATTCTGATGTGAGGAAAGGGAGAGAGGCAGATGCCTTTATGATTGCACTAATCAACCATACTGACTGTTTATGTTTCTCCAGGGCTAGAATCGGGGCGGGGGGGGACACAAGACTGATTCTTATGAATATTTAATATATATATTTTTTAAATGTTTAATCAACTTGGTGAATTAAGGAGACTTGAAATGAACAGATGAAGTATTAGACTCTGTGGAGTGAAGACAAGCATTTAAATTAAGAAAACAGCATGATAAGATTGCACAAGCTGAGTCCAAGAACCCTTGATCTAGAGATTTAATGGATGGAAGGAAAGACAAGCAGGAATATATAAAAAGATGTTATTAGTGCCCTGGGGTTATCTGAGGAAAAAGGACTTTTCAGTGTGAGAAATTAATTTCAAAATGTTTACTTTTCATCCAGATATTTTATGAGGAACCCTATGGCAAAGTACAGAAAGAATAGGAAGTATAAAAATAAAAGGAGGGAAAGAAGATACCATATTTTAGAGGCTCTTTTCCAGGATTTTTTCATGTTCCTGTACAGCGTAGCTTTCCACCTTTTACAAAAGGAGATCAAAGCTGTAGGAGAAACATAATCTAATGAAAGGCATCTGGGCATTGGGATAAAAGGAACAAGTGTCTGAAAAAGGATGACAAGTGCATAGTTATTCCTCCTGTCAGATCTAAGATGAAATTGGAGAAAGAGGAACACAACCTGCACCAAACTACCTCTCTTACACCATCAGGAGTGGAGATAGAAAGTAGTAGGAGGACACATAGATAAATTGTTAAACTCAGGGGAATAAAAATGCTGCTGTTGTACAATTGAAAGAAAATGGCCACAAATTTTCAATATGTCTACTATTTAAGAATGAATGTGATCAAGTTTTTGATTTAAAACTAATTGAAATCCAGTCAGAGAATGATTCATGGAAGGCAGAAAGTTTTTCATTTTTGACTGTCTTAAAACATAGGTTTTGGTTATTAATTTAGATCTATAGGGCTACCATATCAAAACATTTCTAAGCTTATGTAATAAGTAGCAACATCTTCGAAAGGTCATTTTGCAAAAAGCTGGGACTTGATGTGCATCACTTTAAAATAGTGCTACTATATTATTAAAGCTGAAATTTTGAGCAAGTATGAGTTTTTACTTTTTTTACCTATTTCTGGACTTTATGTATAAGTAGCATAAGCACAACATAGGCACTATCGTAAGGGCTGGCCAGGTCCCTGGACCATGCTGCCAGTCTCAAGCAGCAGACAAATACTTCTTTTAGAAACTCTCAGAAATTCCCAGCATTGAGAATAATTACAGATGTGTGTATTCTGATTCTCAGCAGAGAATTAATATTTTTTTCTATAATCTTCACATTTTACCCAAGATCAAAATGAAAGTTGTTCATCATCTGCCTTCTGATCCATGACCTTAGCTCTGCCTGTAAAATCATGATCTCTTGGTCTTACTGCCACCCTTCAGCACTGAGGTCCATGCCAACTTTGTGCTCCTCAGCATTTGTTTTTGTGTGTGGTTTTTTTTTTTTTTTTTTTTTTGTGGGACATCTTCCTCCCTTCTGCTCCATGTGTGCCTGTGTGTAGTGCAGTGATTACTCTACTTCTCTGGAATGCTTCATACTCTCTTCATCTTCCTTCTTTCCCTCCTTTCTTCTTCCTAGACAGATATTTCTTTCAGCTGTGCTTGAAACTCTTCACTTTTTAAATCTGTCTTGTCTGGTAGGGACTAGGATTTAATGAGCAAGGTGGAGAGAAGCCTTCAGCCCCTGCCGTGGCCCAGGTGCATTTGACGTTATTTCTTGGTCTGTTATTGAAACAGCTTAATATTTCTCTGCGTGTGTCAGGCACTGCATCACTGTGCAGCAGGGTCCTGATGGCCAGGTTCGTAACAGCACTAATTCCACTAAGCTGCATTCTTTTAGAACCAACAGGATATATGAATAAGCTGAGAAATTATTCCCTATGTTAATGACCATATTTTTTTTTTTTAGTCTAAATCTAAATCTTACCTATTGTTTTGTTCCCTGATCACTTGCTGTTAAGCTGGTCTGGAGTTTATTACACTGTGCTTATGCAGATCCTTTCAAACACCTTGTTTGGATGTGCCTTAAGTTCACTAATGCATAGCTTCAGTAATTGGTACACTTGATGAACATAGAAAAATTAATGTTTTAATATCTCATTCAGCCCTTTGCTGTCTTGAACACTGAACGCTTCTTTCTTTGCTGTCTTTTAAACTGCCCATTTTCTATGTAAGGGGGATGGTCAGGTGGCGCAGAATTAGCATGAGTAACATGGTTGCTATCTACATGAATCGCTTTCTCGCACAGGATGAAGATAAGCAATGTTAAAGGGGTATATCAGGAGCCCCTGCTGGCTTCAGGATGCTCATTGAAGGAATTCTGAATTTGCAGCTCAATCTCCTGATGAATTCACTTTCCTTCTGTCACGTGCTTTTCTGTGTTTACATTCTACAAATATTCTAGTAAATGAAGGGATGCTTACTGAAATTTTAGAAAATATTTCCAGAAAGTTATCTTCTCAGTTCATAACCATCAAATCTTGGAAGTGTCTTGTGCTCTTTACTTGTCCAAGTAAATTTCTGAGACACAGATCTTGAAATAGTGTCCTAGTTTGTTTTGAATTTAAAGCACACATAAGGAAAAGTTTGTTCCTGGGAAACATGCAAATGGAAAGAGACAGCATCTGATAAATGGGTTATATTGCAATATTTGCACAAAAACTTCTCTGGGGGCTGGGCACAATTTATTTATGGACACATGGAACAAAGACAGGACACTAACTCGTGACTTGACTTTCAGATATTCCCTTGGAGATTCTTACTGAAATATTTCACTTTTTCAGGCAGAAGTAAAGAAGATTGTGGAGAGGTTGAAACAGCAATTTCATTTCTCCTGTCTTCCAGACTGGTCTCTTTATTCCTTTCCCTCTGGTCTCTAACCTCCCATTTGACCAATTAGACACAACAGCACAGTCAGACTTGAAGGACTAAATGGCAGTATGAATGCCTCAAGCCCTGCTGAGAGATTTGTGCATCACTTCCATAGTGTCCTAGTTCTGCTGCATTCATATAGGGAATGCTACAGGCCTGTCTTACATTAGAGCAGGTTGCTGCACAGTGTCTACTTGCATGACAGCCTAAAACTCTTCACCAGCTTTAATAGCACGTGTTAGCAGTAATTATGTGCGTTCTCAAATTACTCTTTAAAAGGAAAGTGCAGATGTGGTCAAAGTAAATAAAAATGCTTTTTCAGTCAAGGAAAAAATCCAAGGGAAGATTTAATAATGAAAATGGTAAAGCTGCTTCAGGAGCAATAGGTGTTATCATAGCCTGTATATAGTTGAACAGGGTGTGCTAGAGTATCCCCATACAATTATTTAGGCTCTTCACTTGTCATAACTAAGAGGTCTGGAAAGTACTGTCTGTCTCCACCATGTGCTGTTGTGCCCCACAGCAAGTGGCAGTGAGTGTGTGACCATTATTATGCATTGGTGTATACTGGAAAAAATTGAGAGGTCTGGGATACTAACCATTGGCGGTTTTGCAGACCCTTCCATCTGAAAACACTTCTCTGGCTGCTGTTCATCTTCTCTGTGTCATCCTGGAGGAAATGAAGGGAGCTGGTGAGCATGGTGATAACCATGTACAGCTGCTATTATCTTTTAGTTACTCTTAAATAGAAAATTTTGAAAGACATTTTCTTGCATACCCACAGAATCTTATTTTCTCACCTGTTTCTTTTTTAAAGGAAGAGGAAGGCTTTTCATAATAATGTATTTACTGATGGTAGGATATTATAAAAACACTACAGCTGGATTAAGCAGCTGAATCCTTGTCTTAGAATAGAAGAATGTCTGGAAAATTAAGAAACAAATGTTCTCTGTAAGAAAACGGAAAAATCTTTTCCTGTTGCAGATAAAGTTCACCTAATTCTGCGTGTTCAAGACTCCTCTCTGTTGCTGAATGTAACTCCTTTGTGTTGTAAGTCCAGCACTTTGACCATTTAAAAACTCAGAAGAAATTACTTAACTATGTTCCTTTTTTATTGCTCACTTACTCTTCTTTACTATCTCTGCTCCAATGTAATCTCTGAATAACACCTTTTGGCTTGAGATAGTATTTTTCCTTTCTTGCTTTTGTCTTTTTTTTTTAGTTGTTTTGTTTTATGCACTTTGTTACATGGGATCATGAAAGAGATAAGCTGTTGCTAAGAAGCTGTTTTGAGAACATCTTTGCTGTTCTGGCCTGAAAGACAGTGTGCCAAAACATCAACTAAAGATCTGCCTTATGGTTCCTCTAAAATAATCTTCTTTCTCAAACACGCTGGCACAAACGTGTACCTGAAGAAGCCACTTGCTGAGACCTTCTCTGTTTGGAGGCTGTACCTGTCCTGCAGAGAAAAATCAGCCTTTGGAAGTGGCTGTAAACCTGTAGTCCACAGAATCCTGCTCCTTTCCCATCAGCGCTGCAGTCTGTGGCAGACCGTCCGGCAGCTCGTATGCCGTGTGCTCTGGGTTGCGGGTCAGAGGACGTGCTCTAGCTACACTGCAGGCAGCATGTGAGCCTGGTCCTCAGCCTGACTTCAGGGCTACGAGCAGACAAGGCAGGTTTCCTGTAGTTTAACTCTCAGATGAAAGGTGTTGAGTGACTCCCTAGGAGGTTTTATAAAACTCAGTGGAACATCTGGCTGAAGTTCTTCTATACCATTACCCAGGGGATCCTGGTCAGATAGTTCTTTCCACTGTGCTAGTGTTCTGTTTGGTCAAGTTTTCTTTTACTCAAATGACTTGCTTAGGTCTTGTGAAGATGCCTTTTATAGAGATTTTGTGAAAAAATTTATCAAAGATGGATCTAGTGGGCAACAGAAACAAAGAATTTTGTCCCTTATCTGGCAATATAAAGATATTTTGCATCTAACAATGTTGGTTTTGTTTTTTCTGGGGTTGTTCTTTATTGTTATTTGTTGGGGTTTTTTTAGAATAGCAATAGGGCCTTTTCTTGTAAGTAGCTTTGCTACTAAATATCTGCAGAGTCGGTGCAGTTTGGATCTAAATCAGGAATTAAAGATATTGGTCAGATAACCAGGTTACTCGGTCTGTAGGTGAGAGGAAAGTGGCTGAAGCTTGGAAGAAAAGGCAAGATGGTTAACACATCCATTTGATCGGTTAAGTGATTTGCTGTGAAACATTTACAGTGAAGAAAATCTTTAATTCATGGTGAATCCATTTTGTTTCTTATCACATATTTTATGGAATTAGAAAAATAAACCAGATGTTATAAACAAACCAAACAATGTTTTTGTAAACACAACAGACTAGTCCTGGTTCACTTTCCTCACCAATCCTGCCAAAGGTTTGCTGTGAGGTTTAACAGATGGTCATCTACTTTTAGATGCTGACAGTGACTAAACTGTCAGTTCTAATGTCACTCTGACAGAATTGCTTCTTTACAAGTAGTGCAATTTCTTTGATTTTGACCTTTTTTCCTCTGGAAATTTGTGCTCTTGCAATGCTGTGTGCTTTGCTATATTGTAGTATTGTTTAATATGGCTTCAGGTGTAATTAAACGAGTATGATACAGGACTAGCAAGAGATGGAGAAATGAAGACACATTCACAGCTCAGAGTATCACTGAGAGTCTTGCACAGGCTTGTTTAATTTCTCACAGTGTGAGAGGATATGAGGTCTTTAAGATTAGTAATGGCATGAAGAAGAAAAAAATTAATAGAAATATATATGTAGAAAAAAAATCAGTGTTTCTCAAGAGCCTTGAGGATTTTCCACTGAGTTATCGGATAAGTCTTAAACAGAGAAAGCATCTTGCACATAGTCATGGTGGATCAATAGCTTTTTAACACATTCTGCGCATCTGAATTTTATCTCAAAAAGCTGCTATTGTTTAAGGCTGGAACCCATGAGAATACAGTTTCGTGGTTTTATATTCTTTCCTCAATCACCTCTTAGAGCAAACAGGCTTCTTGGCTAAGTGGACCATGTCTGATGTGCTGAGGCCATTCTTGTGTTTTCACTCGTGATCTCTTAATGTACCAAAGTGTGGAATCTGAAATGGAGGGGGATGGAGCCTCCTTGGAGATGAATGTCAGCCTCTGACTGAAATCACTTATGGTGTGTAGGGCATGCAGCTTTTAAAGGAAAAAATCTCTGGAGAAGTTATATGATTATGATACTGGGCCAAGTCCAGAGGCACTGAGACCAGGCAAAGCTTCTGTTGGATTGGGCCTCAGTCCAGCGCCTTCCATAGGCATCTTTCTTTACTCAGAATATTTAGCATCTTAAAAATCATTGTTGCAAATAAAAGAAAGTTGCTCTTAAAGCAATACATAGGCTTTGACCCTTTCTTTGGCTGCATTTATTTTAGCTTTCATTCAATTCTACTGGTACTGCCGCTTTAGTCTTTGGCTTTTGATTTAATAGACCCACGTCAAAGCCTGTATAAAACTGATTTAAAATAACCATAGAAACAGAGTGTATTTTCTTAATCTTTCAGATTGGTGTTTTGTTTCTCTCAGATCTTTGTAAAAATTCAATAGAGGGACTTGAAATGCTGCATTTAAATAAAACAAAATCTAAACCAGAAGAGAGAAAAAAGCAAGCCCAGATTGCTGTGCACTGAAGGTATGATTTTATGCATTACAGTTTAGCTAAGACCCATTCAAGGAGAAACTTCAACAGCTTGCCAGGGGCAGTCTCCATAAGCTGTGGTTGCTGTTAGACCCTGCTGTAAATATTCTGCTGGTTTACAACTGGCAACTTTTAAACTTGGCACAAGCCCATGTAAAGTGCTTAGATGAAAAAATAAATATTTCTTTTTTTTCCCTTCAGAGGTAATCATGTTAATAAATATCAACACCAACAAACAATCAAAGCAGTGATGAGGACTCATTAGTAAATACTATTATCTCACTCATTTCATTCATAAAGCTGCATCAGCCAGGTGCTCAGAAACCAAACAGCTTTCACTTTTTAACAGAAAATCTATTAAACTGTGGATTTGTCTTTATGGCATATCTTTATTTATGTTTGCTGAAGTAAAGTGGTTGTCCTTGGTACTTTGAGCAGATGGTCTGGGTTCTCCAGTTCTACTGAGAACTATTTATGTAACTAATGCAATATCTGTAATATCATTTCATGTTATCTTATTTTTTTTTAAATGAAGTGTTTGTAAAGAAGTTTCTGAAAGCTAGGACTGACCTTTCTGAATCCTATCTACAGAACTCTCTACGTCTGAAAACTCTGGCAAATATTTTTACATCTATTTATAAGCCATACTTTTACCGTATTTTATGGCTTAGACTTCTGTTTCTCTTGTTTCTCTCTTTTCCTCCAAGTGTTACACAGATCACGTACTTGCAATGTACTCCAAATGCTATAAAAGTAATGGCACCGATGATTTCTCTTTAGAAGTTACCTCAGTTAAACAGGACAATTCAGGGAATATGGTAGCTGTGCTTGATGAAGTGGGATGGAAACTTTTATCTTAATCACTGTTTTCTACTTATTGTCATTAATTCTGAAGCATTTTTAGCTGCTCTTGAACATTCCAAACTGCATTAGTGCTGCTAGGACTAGTTGCCCATCATGTTCAGTGACCAAAATACAGAAAGTTCTCTGTTTCATTCAGCGCATGAACCTCACGATGTGAGTATCTTCCTATATGAGCACTGAAATTTTGAAACTGGCTGCCTCGAGAGCTGACCAGAGGAGAATCTGGTTCCAGAGGAGTGCCTGCTGGCAGGCGAGCAGCGTGCTGGACTCTTCATCAGAACACCTTTGTCTTACATTCAGCTTTGCCATGAAGCTGCTGTGTGAATGTAGATAGAGAAATTGTCACCAGCTATTTCCCTCTGTCCAGGTCTGCCTCTCAATCTATGTCTTAATCAAGACCTTGCTCATATTGGCACCTCAAGGAGTTACTGCAAGAAGCAATAGTCCTTCAGTACCAATAGTGAAGCATGCATTGTTTGGGGTTTTTTTTTTTAATTTTATTCCACCCCCCCCGTCATAATGTGGACTGTTGGCTCTCAAACTAGGAGTGCTGTCATTTTTACAGGAGGTCTAGGTGCCTAGCTGCTATAAATAAGTAGTATTTCTTTGGCTTGAAAAAAGCTCAGCAGCACTCTTTTTAAGTGTCCCTGTAATTTAGGGGGACAGGAGGACAAATATAAGTGGCTACATTTACATGTGGAACACTGCTACCTCAGTTCTTCAAGAGTAGATTTTTGTTGTGAGTGGCTGCCCAAAGAAATACATAGCTGAGAAGAGGCAGATTCCCAGCAGATATCAATTATCTGAGCCTCCTTCACTTGAAAGGAGCTGCCAGTTTACTGCAGGATTTGCTGCAGGATGCTGGCAGAGAAATAGGGAACATCGGCAAAGACATTAGTCACTTGTTGCACAGCAGTTTGTTTGGCATGTGGCCGTTTGCTACAAATTGCCTTCCAAAGCTTTACATCTTCTTGGTGCGCTGAGCTATTTAGCGTGTTAAACTTCAGGCACCTTGGTGTCCTAAAGAATTCCTCATGTAGGCAACGTGTAATGTTCTAGCTGGCAATGTGCATGTTTGCAGATACGTATCCGTGTGTATAAAATCAAGAGTAAAGGGCCAAACAATAGGAAATTGTGTTCTAGTGTTAAAATGTCAAGTTTTCAGAGTTTTACTTGCAGCCATAGAGGAGTTTTGAAGCCAAGAAGCCATGCAGGGCTAAAAGCTTCTTCAGGAAAGACACAAAGAGGGTGAGATTGATTAGTTGAAAAAGATGGTGAGGAGGTAGGGGAAGGGCTCTTTACATTAGTGATGGGTGATAGAACAAGAGGAAATGGGCATAAGCTTAGTCAGGGGAGATTCAGGTTGGATGTTAGGAAGTATTTCTTCTCTGAAAGGGTTGTCAGCCACTGGAATAAGCTGCCCAGGGAGGTGGTTGAGTCCCCATCCCTGGATGTGTTTAAGAATAGGGTGGATGAGCTACTTGAGGATATGGTTTAATGGGGATTAGGGATGGTTGGACTCGATGATCTCTAAGGTCTTTTCCAACCTAGAAATCTATGAATCTATGAATCTAGTTTCTCCTGCCTTCAGGTTTCTGCTCTATCACCAATGACCATCAGAGGTCATATCAAAAGTGTTTTCACAGTCATATAAATTGAGCATAAGACATCAGCTTATGTTTTAAAAATTCCATTTTTGCATCTTCTTTAACTGTATGAGCCTCCTTATCTGTTATATATCTGTACTTTTGACCTCAAAAAAGCTGCCAGGTAGGAAATTTCAATTTGAACCTTTCATCAACTGTGGTTACTGTGAACTCACAAAAAGATCATGAGACACCCCCCCCCCCCCCCCAGTTTTCAGTCCTCTTTCATCTGAGAAAGTTCAGGTCCTGCTGGCAATTTGCATATTGGCTAATAAATCTTGCTCTTAGGACGACTTGTTCTTATATTTGATGATATTATTGGGCTTCAGAGAACTGTATCTTCTTCCATGCCAGCCTATTTTCCATTTTGCCTGTGTTTACAAGAGGACATAAATTTCCAATTTCCCTTTCTCATCAGGCATCAGTAGGAGTTTCTATCCAGCTCTGTCAGCACAGACGCCCTGGGAAGACTTAATCTCAACTCTTTTTCTTTACAGAGTTTATCATAGTCGGTCATACAGTGCGAGTCAGATTTCCTGGGGAAAAAAGGGCAATATCATATTCTTGCATTTCTCCACTAGGTTTTTTGGTATGGTAAGCGCTCCCTGTTGTATAGCAGAGAGTGGGTGTGCAGCCCTCCCAACCACATAATAATTGTATGCAGCCTTGCAAGTGACACAGAAAACTCTTCCTAACATCATTGTTGGCAAGCTTTTGCTGTAGGGATTTCTCTGCTGTCCCTGTTCTTAGTATTTTCTATGTCAGAAATTTCTAAGACTCTTTGTATTTTGCAGTTTTTGTATGCATGTATTTTTGTATACCTGTCCACACTTCTCGGTGGAGCTGTGATGCAGAAAAGATCAGAAAAGATTACTTAGATGCTTTGGAGGTTCCAACACTCCAAACATATGATATTCACAAGGCTTTCTGTGTGAACGTGTAAACTCAGAAGAAAGCACAAAATGGAATCTACAGAGATAGCTGAAATCTCCATGGCCATATGGATTTCATTGGGTATGTGCAATGTGCTGATACCATCTTATTTTTGGTAGCAATTACCTGCTCTCTATTTTCAAGTCCTCTAATTCTTGTCTTGGATTTAGCTTCTCAAAGCCATTCATAACATACTTTAAGCATCGTTAATACACAAATTGGTTAACCGGGTGTAAACATTTACTAAGCAATGTGTTCAGTCTTACTTTTTGTGATGAGTTTTGTTGGGGTTTGGTTTTCTAGTTTTTTTGTTGATGTTTGTTTTTTTTTGTTGTTTTGAAATGTTATTTCACAGATGCTAGCTTACTGGGTCACAATTTAACAGTGTCTCTGCCTAGCGATGAAGCTGAGTTATTACTGACTGTCTCATCATGAGTTAGGCTACTGTTGATTTTTCATTTGTAGTAGTTATTTTTATAAATACTTTATCATAGTTGTGAATCTTTCTCTTATATTATAAAGTATATTTGATGTATCATGAATCCCTCTTTTTTTCTGGTGAAGTATCAACTGTAAGTAACCTGAAATAGTAATTTGAGCATCATGTTTAAGGAACAGAGTGTTTAGGAGGATAGCTATATTCCTCAACTGACCTCACATTTGAATTTCCTGGTTTCATAGGGAAAAATGGAAAATATTCTCCTATGTGCTTGTAATAATATTTTAAAAGAAACTTCAGGGAGATAACCTGAGTGATCTGTTGCTGCCTTGAATTAAAGCTGCAAGAAGAGAAACTTTAAGAAACTCTGTGGGATTTCAGCTGTGACTTTCTTTGATGCTGTCATGAGAGGAGAGATACATTGATTATGCTATCTGCAAGTCCAGGTGAAAAGTACCTTGTGTAAAGCACTCTTTTCCAGCAAGCATTCAAGGTGTAGGATAGATGAACATTTTACATAGTAGGAGAAATGTTGGAAGATTTCTTAGCATCCTTATAAAGTCAGGACAGCTGTTAAGTGATACAGTCCTGCTTTTTGCTTCTTTAGAAGCCATTTCTACAGGCTGTTAGCTCCATGTCAGCAGCACCCTTTGTTTTACAGGCTATTGTTTTCTGCATCTATCAGAGTTGTCCCCTTGGTTTGCTCTGTGGCATGTTCTATAAATCATACTTTGGCAAGAGACATCAGGGAATTGTTTTCTTTAGAAGTAATAGTACTTGGCATTGATAGGGCACGTCAGAGAATCACGTAGAACTTTACTAAGAATAAACTGAGCTTTGTAACATCCCTCTGGAGCAAGTAAGTATCATCATTCTCATTTTTTCAAATATGAAATTTGACATTTTAGTGTATCTTATGGGATGTTCTGTTTAGCCTTCATATTCTGATCTTAAACTTGTGACTGAGTGCAATCCTTGTGTCCTTCATTCACATGGTAAAATTCTGTGGTACTTATTGTTCATGCTGCTCTTCAGGGAGTCACAGGCAATGTGAGATGGCCTTGGCTGCCTGGAATAAACTCTTAAGGGATTTTTTCTGAACAAGGCTTGAGGGTAGAATGCCTTCTCCTTTCTTTTACTCCCTGGTCAACTGTTAGAAATATGTACATTGGTTCCACTCTCACTTTCCCAATCCATGTAGAGTTGAGTTTCTTAACCCAGACTGCCCAGTGGAGGTTGGTGGAGCCAGCTGAAGCAGGGCCTTTACAACTGGGTAAGCCTAAATGTATTTGAACCAAAGCTCACGAGACATATAAAGTTAGTATGTCTCTGATTCCAGGGAGAAACGCTGGGTATGGGATCTTGAGTGCATAGAAACCTGGAAGGCCCAGCTTCATATTTATGTTTTCAGATACTAGGGAAACAAGAAACATGAGATGTAAGGGGCAAAAGTCTTTGTACTCCTGGCTTAGTAATGCAAATCCCTAGGCAGGTAAACATGACTAAGACCCTTGTTGTTTTCTTTCAGTTGAGGAAGCTGGACAAATAAAGGTGGGGAAAGGTTCAGACAACTAATCCTGACCTGAGATCAAAATCAGGGGTGGCTTTTACAGGATGGGGACATGAGTTTAAAACTCCAAACAAATAAAAAAACACACACACCCCCCCAAAACCAAACCAACCAACCCACAAAAAACCCACAACAAACAAACAACCCCTCTCTCAACCCCCCCAAATATCTAGTCTTTTTTTCTGAGCATTACCGAGAGATGATGGGGACACATGAACAGCCTCACTTCCTGTAAATGGTAAATTATGATTGACATGAATAGGGAAAGGTGGCAGTGCTCCATCACTATCCCAGAAAGAATTAACTGTTGAGTCATATGTGGGAGGGATTGTCACGACTGCAGACTTAAAGCCCTCATCTTTGAGAAGAGATGGATGTCCACTTGAGAGATGCATTACTGGAGAACGTCAAAGAATAAATGACCAAAAATATGCCAGAGACAAAAAAGCCAAAATGAGAAACTGCCATGTATCTTAGTCAAGGGACTTGTAAAAACATGCATTAGCGTTAAACTATCTGCTAGAAAGATAGAGTCAATTAGTGTCTTGCTTAAATTACATTGTGCCAGAGCCCTAGCTGGCATGATAGTGCACAGTTCTGTTAACTTTACTGGAGCGTCAATAATTTGCAACAGGTTAGGATCTGACTTCTTACCAAGTTATTGCTTTGGAAAACTCCCGTTGAGATCTGTCAGCTCAAGGACAACTGCATTCTCTATCTATAGTGTTTACTATAGACTCAAGATTAAGAAACATTATCTTGACTTTAAACATTGTCACTAGCATTATAAGAAAGTGTTTCAGGATTTTTTATCTAGCTGGAATGTTCCATTTTTCAGTATTTCTAAAGGACAACATGAAAAACTGCATGTATCACAGAGAAGCAATTACCTTTGAACTCAATGTTCTTTTTGCTCAGCTTCCCCCCCCCCTTTTTTTTTCCTCACTATATTTCACAACATTATGCCCAAACTACTTAAACATCAAGTGTTTGTGGAAAGATAAACATAGTGTGCATGTAGCCATTCAGCCTGAAACATGTGCTTTTCATACTAAAGGGAAAGGTGTTCCCATAACTTGATAGTTATTCAAAAGAAAAGGAAAGGCTTCTAAACACAGCGAATGGTCTAATCTGATGAAAAAAGATCTAAGGGCTAATTTTTGTTTCACTACTAAAAAGAGTTTGTGATAATGAGGCTGACATTTGCCAGTTGTTCTTCTCTAATTTTATTCAGAAGGAATCCTAACTAGCCTTATGGATATGGTCATTTCTGCTTCATTCTTTTTTTGCTCCGTTGCTTCATGCTGGATTTGAAATGGGGTTTGTTTTGTTTTAACAGTTGCTACTCATTGCTTCCAAAAGTGACTGTCCTCTTACCACACAAGGGGTTAGATTTAGTTTCAAGCTGCATGTATGTTTTTGTGAGCGTGGGAGCAGGAGGGGGAGAAAAATAAACTAATAGTATGCGGCAAACTATGCTTATATGTAGGGTGAAACTTATGCAATGTAGTGACATGCTCCATGTGTTAAATAATGGTGTCACAAACTGGCCGTGTTTCCTGATGAAGAAGGGTAGTCTAATGCTGACTATATATTCGTTTTTCTGATCCTGACGCTTACAGCTCAGCCCCTCCCAGGACAGGGGCCTCGTGTGCACAGTTAGCAGTGGTTTGGGTGAGAGATTTTTGCTATATGTGCCTGTACTTCTGCGACGTTATGCTAGTGAAACATGGGTACTTGAGTTGATAGGGAAAGTAGAACATTTTGCTGCTTTTGGCCTGTAAAATTTCTGATTCTGCTCTTTGGAACGTTTAGTTGAGCGTACTAGGAGTTCACCCTGTCCTTCTGATGGCTAGCAAAGTTGAGCAGATGTGTATTTTTGGTTTATTTGCTGGATAATGCTTCAGAGTGGATATAAAGGACCAAAGACATTACTCTGATACTTCCTCAGTCAGAACTTTTCCTCTTGTTCGACCAGTTTCCCAACTTTAATTAATATACACTAAACAACAGAGATTGGGTAATGGGTTGTGTGTGAATAAATGATGATCAGATATGTTTAATTATGAATGTGTATGTAAGAGAACAGAAGACATCTAAAGGAAATACGATTCGCACAAGGCATATGAAATAAAAAAGACATTCCTTAGTGCTAAAAGCCATAAACTGTCAGGCATTTCAATGATTTATCACCTCTGCATTAACCACTGACTCAAAGTATTAATGATAAAAGCAGATAATTATAGTGCTGTCCTCTAACAAAGAAGCTGTTATAGCTGGGTAAATAACAGGCCCTATAAAATTGTCTTAAATTTGTGTTTGCACAGCAGACAGCATCCTGTTAGCTCTGGAGATGTTTGTGAAAGGGAAATTTTTCTTTTGTGTGTGTTCTGTTGTAATATCAGAGGAAGAAACAACGGGTAAAAAATGGATTGTGAGACATGCTTTAAAGTGTCTGCTGCAGAGGGACAAAGCCAAAATGGCCTTCTCAAAGCCAAAGGCAAGTCTGTGGGGTTGCTACAGAGCCTGCAGTAGTCGAGCCTCATTTTCTTCCAGTGACGTGAAGTATGGTAGTGCATTTTTATAGTCACTGTGATATTCTCTACATTTGATTCCTTATTCTTTTTCTGGCAGCAACAAAGTACTGACTGCTGCGTGACACAAAAATAGGAAGTGTGCTGGCGAGGCCACCCTACTGTAGACATTCCTATGGCCACGGCCACAGCCACATCTAGCCAAGGTTATCAGGAAGGCCAAAGACCAACCTAGTTGGTAAACTGATGTGCTTCTTGCAATAGAAGCTGTCCAATCAGAAATACCTGGAACATACTGCCAAGGAAGCGCTAGTCACTGCAGCTGTGCTGCTGCCTCACATCTTGGGCTTTGCTCTGCCTTCAAGCTGCAGAGTATCTGTCATGAGTACTGCATGATTTCAACAAACAAAACACCACAGAAGGATAGGCTTTAGGCAATACTCTAGGGAATGTTCCATTTGTAGCTCAGGACAGACAGCTACTGCTGTCTGTGCTGAGGGAAGTAACTGTCCCTTGGTAGAGCTGAACAGTGTGATGTGATGGTCCCGATGCTCACCCAGCTTTCCAGTTGACAAAGGAGCACTAAGAGAAATGAGAAAGACCTTTCCTGCAATAAATGTAGACAGCAAAAAGGCAATGAGAATAGAGCAGTTTTCTTATTCTAATTAGTGCTACATGCAGAGAATATTGTGAGCATAAAACATCTTGCAGAATAAAAAATTATCAGGACAACAGCAATCATCAGTTCAAGAAATAAAAAGACACTTATGTTTTAAAAAGAGAATCTAGAAATATAATTTTTAATGGAGAGTTTTTCTACAGTAAATTTATAATTTCCTGCTGTACTGATGTTTACGTAAGATAAATATGAAGTATTCTCAGTTAAACAGAATTAGTTACCACTGAAAGCTTCTATCTTCTTCAGCTGAATCTACTTACCACAAGCAAAGTAACCAAGTGATGCATTTGCCTAGATCCCAATGCAATTTAGGGAAAGGGTAGAAATGAAATTGCTCTTGGCCTTGATTAATGTTGAAAATATTGATCAAATGGCTTATCTGCCAAAAATGAAAGGCTCGTGAATGTTCTTTGAAGATAGAGCATGGGTTTATTAGTATGAGACTGAGGGGATGACTCAAATAAGTTGATACTGAGGGATTTTTTCCTATGGACACCAGTGTTTGATTGAAAAGGCTTTACTGAAAGAAGAAATATATACATGTTTTTAAAGTGTTTTTCTTGTATATGCGCACATCCATATGTACTTGTCTCTGTATGTATTAATTGGTAGACCCCGTTCAAGGTACAGATTCTCAAAGAAATGCTTATGGCCACCCAGTGCTGAAGTTAACTGTATCTTGTCTGATCTCGGGGGCAGCACATGTTAAACTGCTGTGCCATCAGGAAGCCGTCACATGGGTGGAGGAGGACTTGAGGACAGCAGTGCTGCGGCAGCGTTGCCAAAGTGCCATCTGTACAAAGACGTGAGAGGAGCCAATTTTGGAAGCGCGGTGCCTGCCCGGGTGCTGTTCGTTCTGCGGGCTGTGCAGCTCCTCTGCCCAGCTGCAGCACTGCGGGGCGGCTGCACTGCGGTGCCTCACCTGGTAAAACTTCCTGCCTCAGTGTCCACTTCATTATGACAAACATTTCACACGGCTAACTTAAAAAATTGCCCCAGAACGTTCCCCTCCCCCCTCATTATCTTTATTTGAACAATTCCTTCCATCTTCTCTCCCTATTACTTAATTTCTGGTCTCTGTCTTCCTTTGCTGTTTATACTGTTGCTTCCTGCCAGTGTTTTCCTGCCTTCTCCGCTCCCTCCTGCTGATAGGACTGTGGATCTGTTTTTATGCTGTGCTGATTCCATTTCCTTTTCTTGCACTCGTTGGCCTTTATTGCATTAAGCACAACGCTGATAGTTTCTTTGTTGACATATGTGGGATGAGATATGGCTATATATTATTTCACCGAAAATTTTCCTCAAAGGATTATCCCTCTTGGGTGAAATGATTGTTTCCTCTATTTCAGATTAACCGTGCTAGGAAGGAAATACTTCATGCTTCATTATTACCATTAATCTTCCAAGGTGCCCCTCTGAATGAAAATCCATTGTTTTGTTTAACAGAGAGGGACACCAATACAAGTTATCTAGTGTAATTATACTTCTAACAGATGTATCTGTCAGGTTGCCCAGTGTTTGGTAACATAACATCACTGAATATTACATTGCCATGTAAAACACATTTTCAACAAGGTATGCAGACCTGCGCTTTTTCTGTTAACTCTAATGAAATGTGATGGTACTTCATCTGCTGTAGTGCACAGGGAAATATATTTACTTTTCAAGATCATAGGAGTCTTGCCTTAGATGCTGTGTCAAGAACACCTAAGGTGATGGTATTTGAATGAAGAGCAGGAAAGGGAGGGTGCAGCTCTGCAAAAATCGTAGCAAAAATCTCCTTTTATTCTGCGGAGGTAGGATCAGGATCATCAAATGTGACCTTTGGTTTTGCTTTCTAGTTGCTATTGTGGGTATTGGTGACCTGCAGTCAGAGAGGCCTTTTCACTTGAGGTGGTAGGAGACTAAATTCTTCATGCATCATGCCCCTTCCTGACTCATTGCCTTTGGAAAGCAGCACTTTATGTTCTGCAGCAAAAGAAATATTACTTTGCAGATGCTGCTTGCTCATTTCTTTAGGTACTTAAGTAGTTCTGTAAAAGCTTTGCATGAATTAATATGTAGGATGTGCCAAACTCATTATATTTCTAGCTATGATTTATAATTTCATCCTTTTTCTTTTCAACCAAGAATGCTCAGGTGTAGGGAAACGTTGTAAAGTAGAGGAGGTTGGGAGGCAATGAGCCAATGTGCGTCATTAGCTGTGTGTGCTGTCCGGTGAGGATTGCACAATCTTGTCAGTCCTAGGTTCCTATCTTCTAGGTTTTTGTGTTATTTATTGCCCATAAAGCAAATCAAAGTACTCCTTTGCCACTGACATAGAAGGGGGGCTTTGAACTAAGTGCTTTGCCTCTTACATCTTTCCTTGTGATATGTTTTTAGATTTTTCAATTCTTATACTAGTGGAGGGGGCAGATGGGAGCGCTGGAGTGATGGCTCCATGCTCTCATGTTCTGTGTGCTGACCACAGCAGGCCTCATGCTGGAAAGATTAGGAAAAATCTTTGTTGGCCCTTGAAATGCTGTGCTAACGCATGCTCAAAGTACACAGAACTTAATCTCCAGACCCTTTTCAGGTGCTCCAAAACAGAGATGTTCTAGAGACTCTAAAAAATACAGCTATCAAAAAAATTTTTAAATGCAGAAAACATTTTTTTTTGTCCAAATCTCATGTTGTTAAAAAGGCTAAACAATTTGTTTTGGAACTTTCCATGAAGTAGAATTCTAGGAAAACTTTAACCCAGAAAGCTGGTACTTTTGGAGTTATAAGCAAATCAAAATGATGTTTTATAATGGAAGCTGTTCAATATTCCTAACTATAGGAATCACTACTTGTATTAAGAAAGGAAGATTTGTATTTCTATGAAAACATTTTTTTTTCTGAAGCTTAGTATTTGCAGCCTATTGGCTTTTTAGAATCAGATTTACACATCTGAAGATTTATCACACTGCTTAAAATGGCTATGATTATTATAAACCATGAAAAAATTAAACTTGAAAATTATTGTGACAAATTGGTTAGACTCCTGCTTCCTCTGCACACCCAGAGTAATGGATTCTGGTGCTCATGGAGTGCTGACTTTTACCAGTTGGTGTGAATACCTGGGTTTGTAAGGAACTGTGCATCAATTTTAAATCTCAGCTGGAAACTAAAATGCATATTAGTAATTTTTGTCTCTAATATCAAAAAGATTTTCATCTTTTTCAAGTATCTTTCCTGTTCTATATTTTGAAAGCGGGTTACCTTTTCCAAATCTTCTGAGACAGGTTAGCATGAGTTACTGTGAAAAGGGAAAAATCCCTTTGATTATTTATTTTTATTTTTCAGTATATCCAACTGTTCTCTTCAGTAGTGATCTCATAGCATAAAGCAAAATATGGAGAGCCTTAAGAGGCTTGAATGCAAATAATGATTTCTAATAATGGCAACAGGAGTGATTGTCTTTATTGAAGTTTCAATGGGAGTCAATGAGGTTATAATAGAGAATACAAATTTAAAAGGGAAATTCAGGAATGTAAATATTTGAGTTTGTAGGATGTTGTTAGGGTTGATAAGGAATCCTGCATCGTAAGTCAACAGCCCAACACTGGGAAAAGGAAAGATTGTATCTGCTGTCATTCTCAAGACGTGGTCCCTCTTCCGTTTTGTAAGCAAAAACTCCCCATTGATTTCAGGGAGTTTTGCCTATATAATCAAAGCATCTCTCTAGATGAGCCTAGTCAAGGGGTTGAGTGAGCTTCCACTGTGATGTGGCATAACAGATCCCTGTTGGTTGTTTGGAGTTTAGATGTGAAGTGTCCTGGGAGAAAAGAAAGCTTTAAAATGAACCAGATACCCAAAACAATCAAGAAAAAGTACTGTATACATCTAAACATTAAACCTACAAGTATTCATGGAAACAGTTGTGACATTCTTGTAATGCTCCGTACTAGACTCCGGTGATGCCTTCAAGTAGTCTGGCATCTAGAATGTGGCACTTCCCTCTCCAGGTCCAGGATAAATTTTGCTCCAAGGAGGCAGGCTGCTCTTGACTCGCCTGGGTAGGGGTGTAGCAGAGAGGCTGCTACAGGAGGATGTGCCTAGCAATATGGCGAGCAAATATGCAAACATGTGGGATGGGAACTCTGGATTTGTATTCTCCTGAGTTCCCAGGAAAACAGGTAGGGATTGCATCCTACCCTGAGGGTGGGAACTATTATTTTCCGAGGTGGTTCTTAAGAACTTTCGCTGTGTACTTTTGTAAAGATCAGGTATGCTATGGCCTGGGCTGATAAATCCATTTAAGTATGACATTTTTTCTCTTCCAGTGCTTAGTAATTCTGTCTTTTCCTATCATGACTTTAGTTTATGCCTGACTTTGTGAACTTGCTCATAATTTCTCAAGGTAGATGTAAGACTTGCCTTCACCTAAAAGTAGGGGAATAGTGCACTCTGTCCTAATGAAAAAGAGAAGCCATAAAGTAGTACTACTAGAGGGTTATTACCTCTTCATAGCATGCAGCATGTGCTTGGTGCCCACAGATTATGTAGGCAGATTATGTTCTTTCTTTTGCAATCTTCAAATGTAACAAGCTCAAAGATGCTCCTGAATTGACCATATTAACTGAAGTGCTATTTTGTTGTTTGGAAAGGCTGGGGAAGAGAGTAAGAAACTAAATTCTCATCTTTGTCACCTAAGGAAAAATATTCAGGTCTTCCCGTGTCAATTGCAGAAAACATTGCCTGAGGATGTAATATAAAGAGCAAAGTGGTAAGTCCCAGCACTGTTGCAAAGACTGATACGATAATCATTGCTCCTGCTGCAGAACACTGCTGTTGCATTTTGCAGCAATATTTTTAAATTATTTCCCCCTCCACCACTTGTTTATATAAGATCAATGTCCTTTTAAGTAAGAAAATAAGATCTAGGAATGCAAGGAATTCAAGTCTTCTGTTAAAATCTAGACTTAGTCTTAACTGCATTTATTTCATTTTAATTTGTTCTTCTGACTAGAATCATCTTCTTTGTTACAATTTCTGTCCCCTCCCCCCCACCCCCCCATCATTTGACCAAAAATTCCTTGTCTTGGAGGAGCCCCAAGATAAAATTCCTGTATTATTTTGAGCAAAAAGTCTTCTCAAGCAATCACGCAGCCCAAGAGGCAACAGGCAATGGGCATTTTGTAAATATAAAAACACTGTGAATGAAAGCTGTCAGATTATATCATGCATCCTGGCAATAACAGTTTCATTATTCTCAGATAACGTAATCATTTTTTTGTTATTTTATTTTTAAGTGGCCAAATGAAGCTTTCCATCTTCCCACTGTGTTTCATCCACATAAGGCAAAAAGAAACGCAGTGAGTGCAGACTACAGAATCTGACCGTGTGTACCTTCCTCTTCCTTCAGTAGCCCTTGCAGAGATCTTCTCTGGCTCTTATCACAGTAAAAGATAGCTTGAGATTATGTTTTCCTTACAAAACAGTAAGTTAAGACTGAGGAACATGAGCATGGAAGTGCAGAGGATGGTCTGAGTTCTTTTCTCCAATATAGGAGCTGGACTATAGACAAGAGCTTCTTTCACTAGAGACTGAAGTTGAGGGAAAGTACTCAGAATGGTTTAGGGCCAAATTTGTAGAGGTCTTCAGAGCTCTCCATCCACCTGTAGTCACCTACTTCCCTTTATAGCCCTGGTCTCAGTACCTACATTATATCGTGATGAGCTCTCAGGTCAGTTGTGCTTCTCACCATGTGCTTCTGCATCGCCAAAAATCCTCTCATCTCTGTTTCTGAGAGATTCCCTGTAACAACTTGATGGTACTGCACCCGCGTATTTGAAACCAACAATTACTTGCTGCTGCCACTTACTGAAGATAGTTTTGGACTGTTTCTTGAAGAAACAAAAACTACCAAGTCCCCTGCTTTGAAGGAAAGTGATTTTTGCGCTATGCGACAAAGTTCCCAAGGGCTCCAAGTGAATACTTTCATTACAGTTAGAACCTGCAGAGTCTTCCACACTTCACTCTTCCACACTTCAGTTCCTGGGTAGTATCACCTGAATACTGTGTGTTTGATAGGAATACAAATAAATTGGAAGAACTACACTTATTCCTTCTTCTCAAGATAATTTCCAAATAGATTAGTTCAGAAATGGGAAATGGAAAGAAAGCATTTAAATGATTTCACGTACCTTGGTTTAGGATATTCCTTCGCAATCTTAGATTTGTAACACCTACATTTTATTTCAAAGAAAATTGACTTCTGGATTATCATATTAACCAAAATTAAAGCAGAATAAAAATGAGTGAATTATTAATGTGTGTTCATGACGTCCTTGCAGCATAGAAGTCTGATATTGCCACAGGACAAGATAATGTGAAATTGAAATCAGTATATAGCTTTTTGTCAAAGCCCTGAATAAAGTGACTCTTCAATTATCAGCACTTCAACTGTCTTAGAATAGCAGATTTAGAGAGATTAAAATAGTACAAATTTTAAACTAGCTTTTGTTAGGTAATCCGTGTATTATTTTTACATTTTTATGGAGAGAAATTGTAGCAAAACAAACTGTAGTGTGTTCCACGTTTACCTATATTTTATCTCTTTTCATTCTTTATCCCATTCTTATAATTTCCTGGGTTTTGTACCTGTGAGGCCACTACATACCTCCCTGAGGACACAAGATAGTTATTTATCAGAGGAAGACTTTAGTCCTCATATTCCATGGGCCTGTGGAGACTACCAAATGCAACTGTATACCTTCAAAACTCTTGCTGAGAATGCTGAGCACCAATTCCTGCCTGAGCAGCAGCATGGGCCTACCTGGGCTACGCTTGCTCTTCTCCAGGAAAGTGGAGTGTATAACAGTAACACCTGCCCAGGAAAGGGGGAGGCATGGCTGCTCTTAGCACCAGCAGTTGCTTCCCCTCTCTGGCAGCAAAAGTGACTTTTTCTATTACTGAGAATGTGCACAAAAGAAGTTATTTATTTTGCTTGCACTGCTGGTAAGTCTGAAACTGCTATTGTTAAAAAGACTGGCAAAACTTGCCTTTTAAAACCAAACCAACCACGAAGTGCTGAACCAAAAGACCACAAAAATACAAATTAAAAAAAAAAAGACAGAGAAGAGTTTGCTCATAGTCTGTCCATCTATGTACCAGAACCTTCCATAGAATGGTTATAAAGTAGCAGGTATAGACCACGGTTTTCACCAGTGGCCCTCCTCTAAACCATATGGATTTGACTGCAAACTCTAGTCCCTCAATTTTTATTTACCAAGCTTTCCCTTCACAGATTATGCAGATCCTGATTTGCAATAAGGACTAAGAAGCTCATACTCTTCTTGATGAGCCTGAAAGCTAAGAAGGTTGACTAATAAAGTGACCAAAGGAGTATCTCTATTTAATGACTTTTTTTAAAAGAAAAAGGACTAATTGTGGAAAGAAATGAAGAACTCATACAAAGACCAGGAATTTCCATCTTTTCCCTAATGTGAAGTTTCTCCTGATGTCTTTCTTTAAATGTTGCGGGTTTTTTTTGTGATATACTACTTTTGCAAAAGCAGGAAGGTCTGACCAAATAACTATATCAGCTTAATGTTTTCATGATTGGGAAGCATCTGCACAGAAGTCATGTGCTTCATAGTGATTCATTGACGTGAACGTCACACAGGATGGTTATGGTCATTCAGCTGACCTAACTGCTACACTCGGCTTCCAGTAGGCTGTCTCTTTTTTTTGACTTGTAGCTGGACTCACATTAATGGTGTTGCTGTTGACAAATTTGTCAATTTTCTTGGTAATCTGTTCCAATAACTAATTCTATTAAAAAAAAAAAATAAATCTTATTACTAGTGTCAGCTTTTGGCAGTTTTTCTGATTTTGTCTGCTAAGTTAAATGGCCTCATAATTTACTTATCTTTATTGGATGTAACTGGTTCCTGACTTAATGTGTTTTAACAAAATGAATAGATTGAACTTCCTACTTGGTCTGTGCAAAACATATTTTTCAGGTCACTAGACATTCTTGTAGCTATTTCATAATCCATCTGCAGTTTTTCCATGCCTTTTCACGGCATGAACGCAAGTACTGAAACACTAGTGTGCTAGAGGCAGCATCACAGCTTCCACAGAGGTGCTATCTCCCCCGAACTCCTCTTACTGAACACGCACTTCTTTGTCCATCAAAGCATCATGAGAGCCATGCCAACCAGAGAATTGTACAGGGAATTCCTACTCATTTTGCTAAAATACACACCATTTCTGTAAGATACTTCATTCCACAAGGAAGAGATTGTCACTGATAGTAGGTGGAACAGTTTGAGAGATGCATTCGGACAACTGTCATCCCACTGGTGCAAAGACGGTAGTATGGGGGTGGCGCTCTCCTGTCCTCCTGCTCCTCTGCCTTTTGACAACAGTTTTTCAGTTCCGTCATGTTGTTGCTGTGTGATCTCTACTAGGGCACTGAAACCTTTTATTATGGAAAAATCTGTAAAAAGGTACCAGCACCTTTTTGAAGAGAGACTGTGAGACTTAATTGTTTGACAAGATGCTTTGAAATCCTTCATTAAAAGCTGACTTAGTATAATTAATAAACAATATGGTTCAGATTCTCCTGCGTTCTTAGGGAATCTGTGGAAGCAGGCAGGAAGGGCAAGAAATGTGTGAGAATTTTCTTGTAAAATTTCTCCATCTTTGAATGCATAGCTTATTGTACTTTAAACAATTAGCTGCAACAGGTTCCTCATTAAAATTATATGAGTAGGCCCTGCTCATACACAGTGTTTCTCCAGTCTGCTTTATATCTTGACTGTAATGTGATCACTGATTTTTCAGACTATTTACTGATTCTTTGGATTTTTGTGAAGACAATTTAGGTTTCCTCCTTCAACATCATTTTTGTTCTTGGTTTGATCTTTTTTTCTGACTGATATGACTCAGAATGTAGGCAATATTTTTAATGTAAAGGTTGTTCAAATGAGAAGAAATAGTTGAGTTGAATATGACTTATCTTTTTTTTAAATGCATCCCAGTGTCATAATCCTTTTTTTTTGGCAGCCTATCTGCTGACATACCCACATTTTTGCCTCTCAGTAATGGGGTGGCATTTACATACATATTTCTTATATTAGTTTTCTAATTTTTTCTTACATCTCTGTGAATTATCAATTTTATGTGCCTTGAAATAATTAACTTGTTACATATGCAGTAGTTAGCTCTGTAAAATACCATATTCATTGAACTGCAGTATCTTTAAGGGAGTTTACTGTTTACAATACAAGCAGTTGTACAAGGAACACAAGCATTACAAGCAACAGACTAAAGGAAAACAGAACAAAGATATTAGCTGCAGTAAGAGTAGTAAACACTTAGCAAACTAGTAAAGCCTTATTTAAACTAAGAGAAACTAACAGCTCAGGTGAAATACAGGAAAAACACCCAAAACCTATCAAGCTAGTGTATGCCAGAAAAGCACAGTATATAATACAATCTTTTGTTACAGAAAAGCAAATAGCCAACGTATCTGTAGGACAAAATAGGATGTGATTATTTCTGCAATATATACGTGACTTCCACAGTGCGTTTGGCTTTGCACCAACTTGAGTCTCCCTGTAGCCGCTGTCCCCACTGGCTGTTGGGAAGGGTCCCTGGCACAAGCTGTTCTCTGGACTGTGCCCTTGCAGTCTGGGAAACTACGACTTGGCACAAGGCAGCGAGGGGCTGGGGAGCAAAGTCAAGCAAATGGTTGACCAGCTGGCCAGTGCCTGAGCTCGTTTCCTGAACCTATTTTAATTAGAAGCATAGATGAGACCACTGAGATCCACTGCTCGCTCAGTGCCTGGATTGATGAGTGCTGCTTAGCCCTGAGCCTTTGCATCACAAAGTAACTGGTTACACATGACTCACGACAAAACCTCTTGGTAGAGGACGTTTCACCACTTTTGTCTGGTGAGCACTCTGACTCTTGCCCTTAGCTTTATTTTATCTTCTGTATTTCACATGTGTGATTTGTGACTTAATTCAAGATGGATTAGAGACGTGATTTCTTGGCCTCATTGAACTCACTGGAAGTTTTGTTCCGAGCCCTTGGATATTAGGTTTTAAGGCAAAACAGTGAAATCAATGGTGGTTGATAGCGTGAATTCTATGGATCTGAAAATGAGCCCTTTTCTTTTTTTTTTTTTTTACTATTCAGTGCTGTAATAAATGACTTGTGTGGATTAAATATTTGTGTTACAATACAGCTTTTACTTTATCAGAACAGTAATTAATAACCTAGGATGAAATATTATAGTTTCTACACTAGCAATTGCAGACCAAAACCAGGATTTTACTGGCAGGGGGAAGGATTACACCATTCATTTTTTCTATGCTGCTGTTCCTGTTGTTATGTGGCACCATGGGAACAAAAACCTAAAAAGTTGGTATATTTTCTCATAAAAAAAAAAAAACAAGTTAATGGTTTTTCCTCTGAAGCCTTAAATAATCAATGCTTAATTATGCAAATATAATGGATAACATGAAAGCTGTGCCTATCATTTGTGTAATCCAGTCAGTCTCATTTTGTTTCATGTGTGACAGCCCAACAAGGTAATGGCACTTTCTTTTAACAGTTGAGTTGAATTTATCGTATATTCTGCAGTATTTGGAAACTGGCCTCAGTGAAATTCGCATCCCTTCTCAGCAATAGCTCCTGATAATTCCGAGGTGAGCTCACATATGTTCTGTAGAAGTGCCTTTATTGTTAGAGTTTATTTAGAGCTCTCGTATCTGCTAACAATGGTTGCATGAGAGCTGAGCATCTTCTGGTAGTTTTCCTTATAATTTGCACCCCAGATTATCATACCAAAAGATCTGCTAGCAATACAGTAGAGGTGTTTATAGACAATGCAGCAGTAATAGCAGAACAGCAACTTTACTGCAGAGTGAAAAAAATCTATTTGAAGACTCTGGCAACATTCAACATTGTCTTCTCATTCATTTTCTAAACTTAATGTACTGTTACTCTCTTCAGGGTCAAATTTTGTAGTTCTTTCACAGATAAAGCTGTCTTTGATCTGGAAAGGTGAATAACATTTCCAAAATATCCTCACCTCTGATCTCCTTGGCTTCAGTTCTCCTAACTTTTTCTCTCATTACTGTCTAGCTTGCCACTCCCCAAAGTTGTCTCATCATGAGCTATCATCAGATGCCTTTTTAAGGTGTATGTTAATCTGCAAAGCAGAACTATAAAATGTTATGACAGGATGCCTTATTTATAAGTCAGTAATTATCTCATGTTCAACACTAATCCAGTTTCTTACATAAATTTTGCCATTGTATAATATGGAGATACTGGAGGATAGAAATATGAAAAAAAAAAAGGGAAAATAACATTAAAGAGTGGAGGAGAAAGGTGCATTTAAGCATCCTTGGAAAGCATTTAGGCACAAACACATTCCTGGGAAATTGATCATCCCAGTGAGGACAAGACAGTGCAGTAAGGAGGGAAGGTCTTGTCCTGGTTCTCATTTCACAATAAGCCTGAGTAAGAAAGGAAGATCCAGTTGATCAGGGAACAGATAACTGCATCAATCACAGGAAAATGCTGAGAAGTTTGCAGGGAAGTGGTAATATGGCCAGAATTACAATTTGGCCCTGAGTCTTGCTTTTTTCACAGAGATTACAAAACTATGTAGACCTTGTATAGCCTCCGTTCTGTTAATTAACAGTTTTATTGTACATCTGAGTTACCACGGTCTGGCAGATCTGCCTAACTCCCATTTATGCAGAAACGTATTGCTATTTCAGATTAATGATGCAGAAGTAGTAATTATGTTTTTGTAATGATTTTTGGTGAGATATCAGCTTTCTCTCAAAGAGTAATTTGTATGACAAGATACAGATAGAGACAAGGTGGCGACTTGCATGTAATTTCTTAAACAAAGGCCATGGTACTCCTCAGGTTACTGCAACCTCTGCTATTTTTTACCAAGAATATCTTTTGTTCATAAATTTAGCTTGGATTTTTTTTGTTTGTTTTGGTTTTCCCAAGAGAGTAATTTCTTCTGCAAATGCTCTGAAAATGCACAAATTGCTTTTACATTTATTTAGGACATGTAAATATAAACATTAAATTGATAGCAGAGTTCTTGCATACATGCTACCCTGTTGATGTTCACTGAGGAAAAGTTGGCAAAGCTGGATAACCACTATAAAATACTTCTACCATTATACATTTGGATTGGAAATTTAATTCAAGTTGACTTTAACTCCTGCAAACATTTGGAAATTAAGTTTTAATCAGTCAAATGTTTGCAGAATGTGAACTTCAAATACACACATTTAAAATGTTTGGTACTTGGACAATATTTAAATTTTATAGAATGCAGAAATGCTTGTCACTATGGGATTACTAGATTGCTGTGCCAGAGTGAAGATGCAGAACCAATTAAACAAATCAGATTAATGCTTTACAGCACTTTGTACACCTTGGGTGATGAACACGCACAACTATTACTAAGTGTGAATGCATGGAGAGAAATGTAAGTGCAAACTTGACAGCCGAGAAGTAGGTCCTTCCGTATGATACTCCTAGAAATGATACATCAGGCAAGGAGAATGGAGGAGAAGGGCCTGTAGACTGTAGCAAGAACAATTATAGAATAGTAAAATACCTGGATTTCTTAACTGTTCACTTCTAGGATTTTAAAATGTTTGCAAGAAAAATGCACAAAATCTTTGTCAGATTGGTGTTCATTTTTGGAGAGAAATATGCGAAATTAACTACATGCCATTAAATTTAACTTAAGCTTTGTATGCATTGGTCAGGAGTGCTGTAGAATAGGAGGAAATTTAATGAATGAAACTACGATGCTGAGAACCCTTTGTCCATGCTATATGTATCTTATGAGTTCAGCTTCAGTTTTTACCCTAGTCTGGTCCTGTGGACTGAGCAACATTTAAGATCTGGAGTGCACTAAGTGAGAACATGGACCACATCTGCTGTTTTCATGTCACTTGACAGGAATCCAGTTCTCTGAAATTGCTCCACAGTGTGAACAAAGCATAGTGGGTTGGGACAATTAGTTTGGCGAGAGAAGTGCACCTGAGCCAAACTAAAATGGCAACATAAATACATATTTTCATTCTTAGCTCTCTTGTAGCAAAATCGTTTTTATTGTTTTAATGATTTTATTATCTAGTTTGCTGCTGGTCCTGCACTTAGAATGAAAAAAAAAAAAGGAAAAATAGGAAAAAACTTGTACAATAAAATCGCACTTTCTTGATTGATTTAGTAAAGGTGGGAACAGCTGAGAAACAGAAAGCTTGTTTTGAATGTTCTAAACAATCAATTTGCTTGGCACAATGTGATGTCATTTACTTAAACGAAGTGACAAGCTTGTAAGAGGTCTTTTGTCTGAGATGTGTACCAGTGAGTCCAGATGAAACTGATGAAATCCATGGGTGGCCAACATCTGTCTCCATACTTACCATCCCCACCACATAGTACCTCTGAAGCACTGTAGTGTCTCAATACCTGGATGAAAAGCAGCCTCCTACCTCTGTCAGGTCACAATTCCCTGTGTTGCGACAGAACTTAAGCAACTGGGATGCTTTGATGGCTCAGCTGCATTGACTTCCTTTTCCACTTAGCCTTCCTAGAACTCAGTAAAGGTAATGACTCTGCTTAGTCATAGAGCTGCTGTCCGAAGGTGTCCTGTTGTTGCTTTGGAGGCTCCTGCAGGAAGGGCCATGGTGATAGGAAGGAGCTGGGGGCCCTCTTGGAACAGGGACTGTGAGGTTTGCTTTCTCTTTCGCTATGGAATTGCATTCATCTTGCATTCAGAGCATGGCTACCAAGTGCTTTATTGACATTTCAAACTCCAGTCAAGGTAGAGAAAATAATGATATACTTATTAAAAAACATTTCAGGAAAAGCAACCATTGCTATTGATTAACACGCAATTTTAACCTACTCAGGGTACAGGCCACTCTTTATTGATCCATGGACATCTGAAACAATTTCACACTGCTTAATTGTTCTGGTATTTTAATCACATCTTTTGCTTTATCTATGAATTGGTAACTGTCAAATTCTGGGAGCTTTTACAGAGTAATATTTTTTGTATGACAATAACAATTTTTCATATTATCACAAGTAAATTTCAACCTTTTCAAACTGTTAAGTTACTAAAACATAGAAGCCACTTTGTCATTGCCTGTGAGAGATGAAATGCAAATGCCAATCATTTGTTGGGCAACTGCTAAACAATAGTTACCTACGGTTTATTGGTGATGAGAAATTTCACTGGGAAACTCGCAATCTCTGCAGCAGGGCTCTAATGAGATGGTAAGAAAATGCAGTGCTCTGTGAAAAAGCTTCTCTGCTTCTTTTCCTTTTTATTATGTTAGTACATTTATTATAGAATTTGAGTCACTTAGTGGGCTAATACATTCATTTCCAACTCATTGCCTACCACAAGCTTCGCTGAAGTTTACAATCCTCAAAATAGTCAATTCTCAATTACTTGGAAGACCAACACTCCCCATGAAAGTGTAGCAAAATGTAATATTCCAAACCCAAGTATTTTCACTAATGATATTCTATAGAAAAAATAAATACACTTAATCCAGAGTCCTATGTTGTGTTGCCAGAAAGTAAGTGGATGAAAAGGGTATAAATCATGTAACCTCATTCAAGCAGCAGGTTATAATCTTTTTCTAGCACGGAAGAGCATGATAGAGAATGGGACTGATAGGATGCCTTGTGTTTGAGTGAACTATTTCTCCAAGTTACTGTCATCTATTGGTAAAGACCACTTAATCTGTCATCTAGTATGGGTCAAGAAGGCAGGATAGTTTTGGGGTACACTTCACTTCAGATTTCACTCACAGAATGCATCCAGGAGAATCCTTTCTGCCTCCTTTGAGATGTTTTGCCCTGAATTACTTCATGTGTGGGAAAAGATTCCTTGCTCAAGTTGTATTTATACTTGTGGTTTAACCCCAGCCCCACGCAGCCACTCATTCACTTCCCCCTTGTGGGCTGAGGGAAAAAATGGGAAGAGTAAAAGTGAGAAAACTCGTGGGTTGAGATAAAGACAGTTTAATAGGTAAAGCAAAAACTGTGCACACAAGCAAAACAAAACAAGGAATTAATTCACTACTTCCCATTGGCAGGCAGGTGTTCAGCCAGCTCCAGGAAAGCAGGGCTCCATCACACATGATGGTGACTTGGGAAGACAAATGCCATCGCTCCAAACATCCCCCTCCAGCTTTACATGCTGAGCATGATGTCATATGACATGGAATATCCCTTTGGTCCGTTGGGGTCAGCTGTCTCAGCGGTATCCTCTCTCAGCTTCTTGCACACCCTCAGCCTACTCGCTGGTGGGGTGGAGTGAGACGCAGAAAAGGCCTCAACTCTGTGAGAGCAGCGCCCAGCGACAACGAACACACCCCTGCGTCATCACTGCTGCCAGCACGAATCTAAAACACAGCCCCACACCAGCCACCACGAAGAAAACCAACTCCATCCCAGCCAAAACCAGCACCATGCTAAAACTTATCATTTTGGGAAACCGAGAATAATTATAGTATTTTTCACTTTCACAGTTAAAGGATTAGGAAACTAAGCCTTTATGGAGAGCCAAGACATAAGAATGTGGAATATTGCTATAGCTACTGTTTCGGTTATCAAGCAACAGTATGAACACTGTGGATTTGAAGATCTCTTCTCTAACTAAATTAGTAGCTTATTTGTCCTTTGGTGTCTTACTGTTTCCTGTGATTAAGAAAAATATTGTTTTGTCTATATCTATGCTGCAGGGATAGCAGTGCGTTTGGAATTGTTCTGGGATTTGAACTCTTTGGTGATTTTATTTCCTTTAGATCAGAAAACCAAATGAATAAGGTTATACTTTTAAGAATTCATCTCCTCTCCTGGAATGATGAATCTGCTATCTCGGCCCTGTATATGCAATTCCTCTCTGAAGTCACTCTGGGCCTCTCAAACTCATTTTTTAGAAGGGCTTGACTGCAATTCATTTGTTTGGTTTCAGCTGAATTTTGTTAAAGTTGAAATTCAGAGATTCATGTGGATAGCTATGTGGATGCATTTCAGCATTGAATCTCTGATGTAATTTTTCCATTATTTATCATCTTTGGATGACATAGTATTTCAGTAACAGCTTTTCTGACTTGTTTCCAATCTGTCTTTTCATTCATCTGTGTGTAATATGGTCACTGTGTTTAGAACCACAAAAATCACTGTAGCTTCTCTTCTATATATGAGAGTTCAGTTATTGCAAAGGAAACTAGTACAGTTAAAACAGTAGAACTCATGAACTATACAACTGCACAATGTGAGGTACTGCTTGAAAAGAGTATCCAGGTACTTCGATTTCCTGTGATGAAGATATATTATCTGTGTTGGTCTTTAAAAAAAAAAAAAAATCCAGATTGCATTATATTATTTCCCATAATGGAGGAAAAGAAACCCACTGCAAGTGCTGTGACTCACAGCACTTGGGTTCTTCATTTCCAGTATGCCTAGAGCTCCATATGTCTCTGGATGGCACTCTTTACCTATATTCCTACTGAAATGATTAGTTCCTGTAAATACCAGGTCTTGTTAAGTGATCAGCCAAAATGCAAGAGCTCTTGGCAGCTCAAATCAAATAGAATTAAATCTAAAATGGTTACTATCAAGAAATTTGCATTAGGAAAAAAAAAACAAAATAAGTATAGGATAAGGTTATATTATTATTATAATCAAGAAAAATCAGACATGGAGAAAAAGGTGGGAAATTATAAAAAATTATCATCAATCAAAAAAACGAAGAGCAGCTATTGAAAGTAACTGGCTCGATTTTAGCTTGAGGAGGAAATTTTATAGTGACTGGAAAATCTTTATCTGCGTCATCATTTTTTCATATTCAGTCTGGTATAATAAGCTGGTAATTAAACTACAGGAAAGGTAGCAGTTACAAGGATGTTAATAGCCAGGTAGCGATTCCAAGCTTTGACTGCATGTTTGTATTAGACTGTTCTTTTCCTGCAAAGGTGTGTGGTTTTCCATTTTGAAGATGGCGAATTGGTAAAGGGAAGCTGTGCTTAGCCTTTAACAAAGAAATAGGCGCTATGTAAGTGTTAGTTTATAACAACTCATGTTTGTTATAAATGTAATGGAAAAACCTCATGGATTTTAGGCTAGTTTGCACTTATTTAGAGTCTGACACTTTGTTCTAGAACTTCAGAAAGTATTAAGAAAATATACAGAAACTAGAAGAAGGTATTGATTAACTGAAAGTTAATGTGGAAAATATTGAGGATGAATAAGATGAAAGTATATATTCATGTAAAAGTTCTAGAACATGGGAAAAGGCATGAGAACTGGAAAAGTTCTTAAAAAGGCAAAGGGTGTGAAAAACAAATCCTATAGAAATTTTGCTATGCAGTTTGATGGGAGCTAGAGTGGCTCCATAAAGGCTACTCAGGATGGATAGAAGTAGTGTAATTTTTCTCTTAAGTGCTGTTAAAATAATTGTCAAATTGCATTTTTAGTTGGGGTTCAAAGGTCACCTTGGATATTTATTGTTCTTTCCGCTCCACGTATTGTAATAGGCATATTGGTGTCTCTACATGGATTCACACCTTCCCTAAAGTCTATACAAAGCTGAAAGGAGACTATAATTAATTAACGTGGGCTATAAACCTTGCAATGGGGTACCAATTTTCATCTCCAACTTTACCATGCTGTTTACAGAATGTATGTCTGGTGAAATGGAACTTAGCAGAAGATGAGTCGGTTTGAAGGCAGGTAAAAGAAGAAACGTTAGGAAGAAGAAAATGCTTTGAAGAGTTAAAGAATTTGCCTACTGTGCCTTCAGGCGATGGCATTTGCTTCTAAGAACTAAGACTACTGTAGCTCTGGTGGCATGTTACTGTTCTCTTTTCGGCTGGATATTTGAAGTTATCTGAAGTGCCACCATCCAAGTTCAGCAAGCATGAAGTCCATCCCATGAAGAGCTGACATAGTGTTCCAGAAGACTACATTTTTGCTTCTCTGAGATAGAAAAAATGGTCACAAAGAAAGATCCTAGTTCAGCAGGTTGCACAGCAGCACCAATTTCATGATCTAATAATCTGAAGAGAGCATTATACACTGTGCTAGGCGCCCTACATTAACTTTTCATTTTCTGTTTGATGCAAACCACAGTGCAGATGCTGATCTATCACCTTTCTAATGGGGTTGGACTATGCTATCTCATGTGCTGATTTAGGTCCTGTGGCCCACAGTGGCAGCTTTGATCATCTAGTATCTATTAGTAGCCAAATAGAAACTAGTTCATTGCTTCTGGGGCTCAATAGCTAACTCAGAATAGGAGAGATTAGGATTGTTACCTTTTTAATAGCAGGAATGACACTGAGAACACTTTCACAAAAGAAATAGGGGAGAATCCTAGGTATTTTGGAATCATGTTTTTATGATTCATTAATTTTTCCATTGAAATCTTCCTCAAAAGAATAAAATAAGTGGGTGGGGAGAGGGTGAGGGGGTCGGGAAGCCAAGGTAAAATGTAGCAGCTTACCTGAAAACAACAGCCAACAGTTTAAATGTAAGATTGCATTGCCTACGCTTTTAGAAGAGGAAGTCATTTACGGTGAACGGGTGTGGGAAGCTTCAACTTATGGTGGTTATGCTGGAGGCATTAATCTCTCTGTCTGGAGAGCCAGAATCTGATACAGTACACTTAATTGTGGCTTACACCTGATGGTTTTGATACCTTTGGAAAAAGGCACCAAAAACTAATTCAAGACAGACGTCACAAAAAGAAAAAAATATTTCAACAAACTTAAAACCAGAAACATAGTGAATTACATCTTGGCTACAGGCAAAATACTTATTCACTGTTCCAGAGTTTATTTTTACCTTTAACTATATCTTTCCCAATTTAGATTCAATGTCAAGGTTGAAATCCTGTGCTACATTCATTAAAAATTTGTAAATGATTTGCTAATTTCCTCGTACTCTGCTGACAATGTCATTAATGCTACAAAAAAAATTACATGATCTCTGCTTCCGAATTCTAATTTAATTACATAAAATAAATGTCTTAAATGAAAGATTCAAACCAGACAACACAAAAGAAGGATAACAGTACTCTGTAATTCATCTCACCACCCAAGAAGAAAAGCAAACACCTAGCAGGTGTATCTCATTGGTAAATGTGAAAGTAGAGTGAGAATCTCATTTTCATCAAAAGGGAAACAATAAAAAGCCTAATCAGAGTGAACCAATCCACTGTGGATTCCATCAGCTAATTACCGGAATAGTGTTGCTTTCTTTATCTTTTGAGAGATTCAACACAGTGTTGTGCATAAAATTGTTGTATCTGTGAACAAGGAAGAGTACAATCTCTGACTCAATTTTTATGGAGAGTTAGGTAGGTGATAGCTAATCAGCCAGGAAGGAATTTGCGTAGAAGATCCCTACTCTTGCAAAAAGTGCTGCAGGATTGTTAAAGAGAATGCGCTGTCAAGACTTATTATATAATTAATTCCAAAGCACATCCAGGAGCACGACTGTAATCACACGTTAGCTCAGATCTGAGTCATATCTCCTACTGAATTACCATCTTCATTTTCTGCCAGGCACAAGTCTTTTATACGGGTGTCCATCAAAGGGCTATTTTGATGTGATTAAGTGAGATTAACGTAACATGTAATGTGATTTTATTTAGTCATTTCTCACTATAAAAATCAAGCAAGGTTCATAACAAGTTTAAAACAAATATTGCTTTTGAAATAACAATTAAAAGCATGTGTCTCTTACAGATGCCAAAATAAGACTGAAGCCTGTTGCAATTTAAGAGCGTGAGGAAAAGCAGAGAGTTTCAGCATTAAGGCTACCAATATCAGAGCTGAGGAACTAGTTGCACGTTTTCCGTAATACTGATTAGAAAATGCAGGGTTACACATCCTTTCAGAGTTCCAGTCTGCATTCTTAAATAGGAATTACAATATTGTACACAAATTACGAGGGACAATGCAATGGCCTGTCAGCAGTGTTAATTTCCAACATTATAGCTATTTGGCTTCGACTGAGTGCTTAATGCTATTTAAACAAATACAGTGCTTTCCCCAACTTCCATATGATTCTCCCTGCTGCAAAAGAGCCTTTTGTTTAACATGATTACAGAACACAATTATTATTCAGATGGTTCATTTATTAAGAATAAATAATTTAAGTATATTTTCTTCTGTTTAATTAACACATTAGCAGTTGCGGCATATATGGAAAGTAATGTTTATATTTATTCTCATTTCTCAGGCTTGTTTGTTTTATTTTGCTTGATGGCCACCCTACTTATCAAAAGCTTCTGACCTGAAAAAGTCTCTAGAGAAGTGCTTGCAAACTTCTAGAGAGACAATGAAACTTGCGGTAGCAGCAGCAAAGTGCTCCATCATTCTGCTCAGGTCTTCTAATGTTCAAGGCAAGTTTAAACCCATGGAGCAAAAGAGCAAATAATCAGGAGGGCCCTAGGCCCAGCTCAAACTTGCTGTAAAGAAGCATAAATTACATCAGCGTTATTGCTGCAGCATTTGTCACACATAAAACCCATTACTTTATATGACTAGCAAAACCAAATTTTACTTCCATTCTATTGAAAAAGTGGGTACTTATTTCTCTGCTTGATTGCAATACCAGTCTTTTATGTATCATGTTAAAATGCATGCTCTATAATGCTATATTTTAAATCTATTTTCTTCCTTAAAATGGCATAGATGCTCTTCTGCCTTTTATCAATGGGAAAACATATTGCCCTTTTCTTTGGTAATACATACACTTCCTCTGAACATAATCAAATTAAGATTCCTGTGGTGTATTTATTTGTTAACTATATATTAAGTTGAACATTGTTTGAATCATTGCTTTAGGCACCCAATCAGATTATGTGCTTCCCATTTTTGGTGTTAGGCAAACATAGAGTAATGTCCTAAAATAAAGCAATGAAGAACAGTGAACCTTAGACCCTGATCCTACAATGAATGCTACAATGGGGTTTGCTATAGGATCTGAATTATGTGTATTTCTGCACTGAATCTTTTGTATGGATGACAAAGTAACTTTTATAATGTTGAAGAAGAATCTTCTCTCATGATTTCCTTTGGTGCTTAAGTTGTTTTTAATTAATAGAGTCTAATACCCTTAACAATAGCATAATACCTCTTTGTACCTGAATATCACTGCTAAGCTCTCTCTTCTTTATTACTTAGAAAAACTGATATTCACCATGATATTATTAACTTTTATTCAGAAAACATGATCATAATGATAGTTAAAACTCCCAGCTAAATACTCTGATAATCATGAGGTAGGATTGACCATGACCTTGGAGCTGCCCAGATTTCTTCAGCAAACTCTGTCTGTCAGGGTTAAATCCCCTCCTCCAGCAGTATCTTGAATCCACACTGGGGAAATTATGATAAAAATAATCTTTACATCTCTAGACTCGAATGGATCTTTCTGATTGACTGCCTCTGATGTCAGGTCCATGTCAATAATTCTCAGTGAATGCATGGCTGTGACCTTTTCCCCCTTGTTTTAGAATTCTATTTTACAAGACCAATAAAACATGTCAGAACAAAGTGGTGGTTCTAGACATGTGAATGAATGGATCTCAGGTCAGAGGTAATCCTTCAGCAATGTCCTGTTTGGGATTAAATAATACATTTCCCTACTGTAATGGTTCTGTCTCAAATGTATATAAGCAAAAAATGAAAGATACACTGCTTCAATTTCACAACGATTAGACAGAAAGAGTAAAATGAGAAAAAGATTTTCATCTTGCTTTCTTAAACTCTGGTAAAGGCTGTAGAAATTAACGGACGCACTTGGTTGCAAAGCAGCATAAAATGTAGGACTTAATGGCAATTATTCACTTTAACTTTTTGCATAGTGCTACATCATCATTATTGTTCATAAGTATTTCTATCCATCTACATCTATCACTTGAATAAGACACCACCAGAAGACTGTAGAACACCCAGGACGTCGTGTCAATAAACAAGTAGTCAGGCAAAAAGCAGAGCAGTTTTTGATTAAGGTACCAGAGCTGAATTAGGTTTTGATTCTGACACCAATAAAATGTTATCTATCGCCCTGCCTGTGAAATGGCGTAACATTTGTCCCTTTCATTTCTTATTTATTTAGACTATAAGTTGGCTGAGAAGAGAGATGCATCTTCCTGTACGGCATCTACCTTGCAAACATGCTTTCTAGATACCGCCACCAAATCAGTTATATTATGGATTATTAATAATAGGTTAATACTTAAAAAGCAGTATTTTCCAATTTCAGCTTTCTCAAATTCTTGCTATTTCACTGTATGAAAATATTCTTCTCTGAATTATGTTGCTGTGTTTCTATGTACGCTATTTCAATGTGTCACTCTATAGGTCATTTTTAACCTTCAGAAAGTGGAATGTTGCATTACGGACTTCTGGTGCTGCTTGCCACATAGCGGGGTTATCTGCTTTTTTGTTTTTAATTGACAAACTAAAATCCTATGGATCGTAAAGTTCCTTCTGTGCCTTTGCAGTCTCTATCAATCTGACCTCTATAAATATGGACAATTTTGGCCAGGACCGCATGGGTTTACCCTGCAGCTCCCATTCCTGTTGATAGTTAAACCTCTCTGCACTATATTTAATATTTGCCTCCAAGTGATGAATGCTTGAGCATTTGGCACAGCAGCACATCTTTTAAAAAAATCATCTGCAGCGTACACGGCTGGTTTCACAAGACAGGTAGCCGTGTGCTCCCAGCTGTGTATCAGGAAGCACCGTCAAGCCTTGTACCATGTACTGGAAGTGCTTTTGAGCTGTTTGCAGGAAACCCTTTGTGTGCATACGGAGCAAACATTGGTTTGGAATATTTAACACTTTGGGGATGGTGGAATTTCCTCCTGACTCACAGAAGTGACTTATAATAGCTGAATTCTTCATAAAAAAATCTTGTTCCATAGAAACATGAGAAACAACTGAATGCTGGCAAAAATTAGTTTTTTCTGTGCATAGTTGCCTGGTATGTCAAATTATTTTACTGCTGATTTTCCCTAATTTTTCTTTATGCCTGTTCTATTCCAGCTCATAATAGAGATTATAGGAATGCAGATTTCTTAGCTAATTAAACAAGGAACCAAAAGGAGCATTAGAAGTTTGTCCCAACTGGTATAACTTGAAAATTCTTTTGTCTGGATGAAGTGGAACAGTAAATGTATATTTCCAGCCTCCTTTTCTAGCAGATGAAATGTTACATTTTAGGTTTGGAAAAGGGCTTGGGTTCTTGTCTATGTGTCCCATCCTACTTTTTCTCTGTGTGTGGCCAGAAGATGGAGGAGAGAATCCTGCATTCCATCTATTCAAAGCAATTTGCTCATGAATCATGCTTCTAGCAACACATATAGAGACAGATAACGGAAAAGATTAATGGTAAAGACCCAAACCCAAACGGTTTTACCCAATGACTGTGATGTCTTCTGTGTAAGTGTGACATGGGCTTAGGCAGGGTGGACCCTAGTCTTGCTCTCTGGCACCCAGCATTCAGTTAACACTCCTTCTGTTTCATTAGAGCAGCCTGAACTTGGTCAGAACGATGCCCTCGCAAACTCAAGTGATTAACAAGCATGTGTTGGAGTCGTGATTCTGTTATGAGTGGCTTCCCAGAGTTAGGTGGCTTCCATGGACGATGGATGGGATAGAAGGCACATGAGACAACAGCTGAAGCAGGCAGGAGACTTCACAGAGCATAACCGACCCTGCAGTAATTCTTAGTAGCTCTCAACTTGTATGCAGCTAATTTCTTACAGCTGGTGTAGTTTGTGCTGTTGCAGCAAGTGTCCTCACATTTGCCTCTGCTTTCCTTCCAGAGTGTCTGAGACCTCTGCAGTTCTGCACACGAGCCTCACCTGGGCATAATTGTGGAGATGCCACCACACAGCTTTCCTCGCCTTCACAGCCCGATCCCACATCCCCCCTGTTCCGCTCTGAGCCTCGCCAGTGCAGTCGCCGTCTCTAAGGTTTGAAGTCTTGTCTGTTCCTTGTTCATTTCTCCGCTTTACCAAGGACTTGGGTAATTGCAATTTCTTCTCTCCCTCTAACAAAATGATTTCGCATTCTCTTCCAAAGCTTTCTTCCTACCCCTGGTTTCCAAGCTCTCCTATTTCACCTCCAAATTTACTAAACTGTTGCTTTATCTTCTCTGGCCTCTTCCTTTCTTCCAGCCGGCACCTCTGCGTCTGCCTGCCCCGTACCCTTTGCATCCTTCACCAAAGCCTTGTTTTCTTCCTCCCTGTCCCACCCCTCATTGCCTGCCGTTCTCCGCGTCCTTTCTCCTACCGCGCCAACCCCTCCCCGGCCCGCCAGCTCGCCCGCTCCCCCCGGGCCGGGGCCGCTCCCGCTCCCGGGCCCGTCCCGCGCCGTCCGCCATCCCGCCCGCGGCGGCAGGGCGACACCTGCACGAGCCGGTGCGCGAGGCCGCCTCGCCCCGCTCCCGTCACGGCCGGGCCCGGCGGCGGCGCTGCCCCCCCGGCCCCGCTCATGAATATTCATGGATCCCCTCCCCGTGACGTCGCCGCGGTCCCGGGGCGGGAGCCGGAGCCGCCCCGGTGCTGCCAGTGAGGGCGAATGACGGAGCGGCGGTGGCGGTAGCCCCCGCCCGCCGGCCTCGCCTCGCCTCGCGCGGCAGACAGCCGCCGCCGGGAGCTGCCGCGCAGGGCGGCGTGTGGCGCGCAGAGGGCCGGCGCCGCGGCGGGGATGCGGCGGCGCTGCTGCTGGGGGCCGGCGGCGCTGCTGCTGGGGCTGGGCAGCCTGCTCGCCGCCAAAGGCAGGTAGCGCGGGCGGCGGCCCCGGGGCGAGCGGGAGCGGCGGGGCCGGGCCAGGGGCGCGCGTGCCCGCCAGCCCGCGGACGGCGCCCAAGTCCTCGGGCTCCCGAGCGGAGGGGATGGCGGCGGGGGGAGCGGGGCCGGCCGAGGCGGTCACTCCGGGGCGCGGGCGGGCAGCGGGCCCCTCCCCGGAGAGGCGGTGAAGCGGAAAGTTTGGGGGGGTGGGAGGCTGCGCGGGTCCGCGGCGCTGGCGGCCGTGCGGGGGCCGCTTCCTCGGCGGGCGGCCGCGGGTCAGCGGGTTCCGGCAACTCGTTGCCCGTTACTTTTTCGGGCGTGCCGGTCGGCGGCGGGGTGGGGGGGACGACGCTGGAAGCGACGGTGCTGAGCGGGAGTGGCCGCTCCTGGCGCGGCCGGTGCTGCGGAGCCGCGCCGGGGGAAGCCGTGGCTTGGCGGCTCGCGCGGAGGCCGGGGTCTGCCGCTGCCCGGTGAACGGTCGGGGAGGGCGGAAAGGAGAACAAGGTGGTAACTACTGAGTTTTCTGGGAGGCGGTGACATCAGGTCATCCGGAGCATCCCAAACCCGCTGCCAGCTTCCCCGTTTCCCCGCTGCTTGCCAGGCAGCGCGGGTCGTGGCAGGTTCACTGGCACTCAGCGCTCGGCAGTGCTGCCCGGCTCCTCGGGCGCTCCGCAGCCTCCTGCCGCCAGCGTCGCCGGTTCAAAAGGGCTCTGGGCTCCCAGGTGCAGAGTTTTTCTTTTGGTCGCTTTCTTTTCCCTTAGCATTGTTTCCCTGCAGGTCTGGTCTCACTTTCTATCCCCAAGTTTTAAGAACTTAGTTTTGAGAACTCTGCCTCAGTTCATTTTATATTCTTTAAAAGCAGTTCTATTATTTTTACCTTTATATGAGGCTTTACCTTTTATTTTGCTTGTGCATGTGTGAGAGAGAAGGGAAAACTTCAGTGTTTGTTTGGCTTGTCTTTGTTTTGTTTTCCTTTGTTTGTTTTCTTAAAAAAATAACTGTGTGAGTCCTAACTTTGAGAGGAAACTGATTCTTTCCAGCAAACGTTGCCTTTGCTTTCTTTAAATTAACTGTTATGAATAGCGGAAACTAACTATAGGAAATTAATTGCTACTTCTGTCATTCACCTAGTGTACACTTTGAGGTCCTGGTGTTTTCTGGGCAGATTAACTGTGTGATATAACAAATACCATGGAACACTTTAATGGAGGGGAATTCTTTTCCTCCTATTTACTTTCTTATGTATTTTAAGATAGTTATCGGTAGTTATCTCCTTTATATGGATCTTTTCCTTAGACAAGCACGTGAGTTTTTAGTTCGTGGGAGATACATTTTTAAGTGCTGCAGGTAGTTCGTCTTGTTGGGTTCTACTTTGTATTTGACCACTGGAGGGCTGCAAAGAGCATTTTTTGATAACAGTAGCCATAATTTACCAGTTTTTAGTGTTTAAAAACTACGACATTTTAAGTGTCTTTATATTTAAGTGCTTTAAGTTTTCACTTACTAATTTACATATCTTGTTTCTGCAAATTAGATATCACTGAAGACTATAATGCAGGATTAATGAATGAATTAACGTATGTTGGCACTGTATGCAATCAATATCAGATATACTTACTGCTGTGGACTCTTCTTCCACCCTCACACTCCCCCACTTGATCATTAGAGAAAAGAAAAAAGGATTCATTTCAATAAGAATATGGTGCTCCCTTTTCCTTGCTCTGTATTTTTCTATAGGATGCAAATTTTAATTCAAAAGGCATTTTGTAGGTATCTCATACACACAATTGAGAAGCTTGGTCCTATAACCATAAACTTGACTTTTAGCTTGAAGGTGGGTGCTTTCTGGTTGGAGGTGCAGGTAGGATGTAGTGTGTACAAAGCTCCTCTGGTGCTTTAAGCATTCTTTTGTAGAGAGTGGCAAAGTCGATCTGTGATAATGATTTCAAATCTCATCTACTTTGCTGTGCTTTGCTGCTCCTCGTTCTACAAACAAAACCAACCCCCTTCCCTCCTTTCCTCATGTTTTTGAGGATAGGGAGGAAGATTACAGAAACAGCCCTGGTTCTCACCATTCACTCGGTAGAAGATAACAATTGGTTTCACAAAAATATCTCCAGGCTGCAAAAATTATTTACTCTTCATAGAAGGGGGAAAAAAAAACAAGACTTGCTGAAGTTTTCCATGGAAAAACAAATATAAAAGGTAATGCTAGAATGTTTACTAAGTGATCAGTTACAGAACTTAATCTGTATATTAAACATTCATATGCAATTTGTGGCTTTGTTAGCTTTCTGGCAGGTTGTTGACCCTGGTATCTTTATCAGAGGTTCCAAGAGAATCACCATTTTGGACAGAAAAATGATTTCTTTTAAGTATTTTCAGACAGCGTTGATAAGACAAGAGAGACATACTTTTTGGATTATTAGGGTTGCCTTAATGTTGTCTGGAAATTGTATGGATGGTCTTTGATGCTCTTCAGTTATGTAAAATAGAATATCCTGAATGGTAAGATTTTTTTTTTTTTTTCCGCAGCACATTCAAAATTCATAGGTGCATGTGGTCGCAGGCAGGGAGAAATGCTACCTACAGCATTTCGCTTTCTCAGTCTCCACAAGTCTATGCATAAGGCTTATGTCTTAAATAATTTATTATCTTATTCTAGTGTTTACTATTAAACTACTCAGTGAAGTCCTAAGAAGGTTGCCATAGCCAAATTCCTTATGAGACCCAATTAGTCAACCTTTCAAGTTAGTCTGTATTTGAACTTCATCATTAACATAAACATCATTTTAATCTTAATTTCTAAGTACAGCTGAAAGCATCTCAATGATCTGAATAACCAAGAATATTTGATTCCAATTAAATTAATTACATGGGCAAAACTTGAAGTCTTAGTCATTCAGGACGTTTCCAAATCAATGGAACATTCAGTCCCACTTGGCAAGTCTATTATGTGAATACATCTGATATGACTATCAGCTGTAGAAAAACAGCTAACCCAGGGAGACAGAGCCAACATATTCTGCCTAAAAGAAAGCTTAAAGCCTGGGGGAAGAAATTGAAGGAAAATCTTTGAGAACATGCTAGACAGATCCCAGTGTCTGAATTTTTCTGCATAACACTATGGTTACTTGTAAATTTTTTCCCAGTAAATAATGAAATACTTTTCTACATCATTTCAAAGGAGAGAGATAAAAAAGTAAGAACCTTCTTTTCATTGTCATCCAAAATACATGAGAAGTAACGTTTTGCATGCTGCTTAGGTGAGAAGATGGGGCGTGAAGCAACCTTGCTTTCTATTGCTGGTGCTTTCTGTAGCTCACCAAGAAATCCTGGGAAAGACATGTAAATGGCTTCATGTTTCTGTTTTCTCATCAATAAATGAAGATAAGAATATTCCTTTTTGGTAATACTCATAGAATCATAGAATGATTTGAGTTGGAAGAGACCATAAAGATCACCTAGTTCCAGCCCCCCTGCCATTGGCAGGGGCACCTTCCTCTAGATCAGGTTGCTCAAAGCCTCGTCCGATCTGGCTTTGGACACGTCCAGAGATGGGGCATCTGCAACTGCCTCACCACCCTTAGAGTGAAGAATTTCTTATTTATCTCTAATTGAAATCTCCCGTTTTCCAGTTTAAAGCCATTGTCCTTTCTCCTATCACTACATGCCCTTGCAAAAGCCCTCTCTCCAGCTTTTTTTGCAGGCCCCCTTTAGGTACTGGAAGGCTGCTAGAAGGTCTCCCTAGAGCCTCAACTCTTTCAGCCTGTCTTCATAGGAATGGTGCTCCATTCATCTTTGTGGCCCTCCTCTGGACCTGCTCCAACAGTCCTTCTCCTCAGGGCTGCTCTCCATCCATTCTCTGCCCAGCCCTGTACTTGTGCTTGGGATTGCCCCCACCCATGTGCAGGACCTTGCACTTGAATTTGTTGATGATAAACAGTGCTAGTTCCAATACTGACCCCTGAAGAACGCCACTCATCACTGGTCTCCGTTTGGACATGACCACAATTCTCTGAGTATGACCATCCAGCCAATTCCTTATCCACTGAGTGATCCATCCATCAAATCCATGTCTCTCTAATTTAGAGACAAGAGTGTCGTGTGGGACAGTGTCAAATGCTTTGGACAAGTCCGGGTGGATGATTGCTCTTCCCTTATCCATCAACACTGTAACCCCATCTTGTTGGAGAAGGCCATCAAAATTGTTGCACACAATTTGCCTTTAGTGAAGCCATGTTGGCTGTCACCAGTCACCTCCTTTTTTTCGATGTGCCTTAGCATAGTTTCCAGGACGATCTTCTCCATGATCTTGCTGGGCACAGAGGTGAGACTGACTGGCCTGTAATTCCCTGGATCTTCCTTTTTCCCCTTTTTAAAAATGGAGGCTATGTTTCCGCTTTTCTAGCCAGTGGGAACTTCACCAGACTACCACGACTTCTCAAATATGATGTATAGTGGTTTAGCAACTTCATTTTCCAGCTCCCTCAGGACCCATGGATGCATCTCATCAGGTCCTACGGACTTGTGCACCTTCAGGTTCCTTGGATGGTTTTGAACTCTTTTTTTTTTTTTTTTTTTTCTTTTTTTTTTTTTTTTTAGTTTTGATTGAAAAGCAGTTCATGAAAACTGACTTTTCTGTCCCTTAAGATAAAAGATTCATCTGATTATGAACTCTGGGTGTCAAGATAATGAAATGATTCAGAGGTCTCAAAAGACAAAAATGGAAATATTTGATAACTGCTTTATTATTCAAGTATTTCAGCATAGAAAACTGACAACTATATTTAAGTTGTCATTTCAAAGCTAGAGAGTGTTTGCCAGCCATAGTCATGTTGTTGCCACTTTCAATTGTGTTGTTTGGAAGGCTACCAAAACTGGGAACCTAAGAGCTTCGGAGCTTTCAAAGCATATTTCAGTTGTAAGCAAAGTGTGTGCCTCTTAAAGAACACTCTGGAAGGCGTGTCCTCTGTCCCTAAGCATTAAACGGTGTGGGAGCAATGTGCAGTCACAGTTTCATTGCTTTCTTTTTTCTAGAAGTGACAGCCCTCAGAGTTTGAAGGCTCTGTTTGGATAGACCTTCTCATGGCCAAATTGCACACTTGAAAGCGGTCTCTGTTTCATTTTTCTGCCTTTTAAAGATCTGGAGAAGTGCGTGAAAGCTGATTAGAAGCTTTCAGAGGCACTGGCACCTTGTTTTGATTATTTACTGTTTAACTGGAAAAATTTATTGACGATCCAGTACTCCTGTGCAGCCATTAGGCATTAAAAAAGCAGAGTGCAAATTACTGCTTTTATATAGTTACAGCTTGGTGTGTGTTAGGAAACAAATGTTATTCCTAGGGCTCTTGAAAATAAAGATTCATGACGATGTTATTTAATACCTGATAAAAACATTAACGGGTAAATTTTTCATACGCTTTTTGTGTATCAGGTTTTCTATGTCAGATTGACAGGACGTTTTTAGGAAAGTAATTTCAAAGGTCTGATTCCAGCTTCAAAGACACTCCCGTTGCTCCCTTTCTACATATATTCTTGGCCTCCTCTTGGTCCTCATTTTGACTTAGTTGCCTCAAAGTGATTTGTTTCTGTTTCTTTTGTTTCTAGGAAGGTTGTATTTGAAGGTGTGGGGGAGAGCTGCCTGGCTCCTATAGAGTGTCTGAGTGGTGTAGCTAGTACTTCATTTAGTAGAGAGAGCTTCCCTGCTGTGAAATGAGTAATGGGAAAATGAAAGATAAAATGCATTGTTTCTATAGCAAGCCAATTGCTAGTGTCAAGTGTAGTTCCCTGTTGTCCGAAGCCTATTTTTGCAAATATGGTAAATAATCGAGTCCTGACATTCAAAACATTAAGGTTAATTAATGCTTTGTAAGTGTAACTTTAAAAGGCAAACTTTAAAACTCGGTAGCAGTGAGATTTTGCCTGGCTCAAATTTACAGTTTGTCTGTGGAGAGGACCATAAACTAAGTGTAACTTTTCTCAGAGATTTTTTTCCCTTTGGTATCCTTCTTAAGAAAGAGCAGTCTGAAAATAACAGGCAGAGGATACGTACAAAGGGATCTTTGACTTACCTCTGGCTTTTGTAGCAATTGTGCTTCAATGGCAGCTTCTCACTCTCTCAAACGTCTTATCCCTTTTTGATTTATTAAACAAAAATTAACAGAAAAAATAATTCAAACAAATTGCAATCAGTTTTAACAGGATACTTTAGAGGATGGTAACAGAGTTGGAAGATACATTCCTTATTCAAGATTCAACTGGAGAATAATCTTTGGTTTTGCATGTTGCACTTCAAGTAGAATCTGGACCAGCCAGAGGTGGTTCCAACAGAGAATGGAGATCAATAGATCTAGAAAAGTGGCCTGATGTGCTGGTGGAGTTGTGGTTAGCTGAATGAAAAAGAATTGAGGAACATGCAAACAGGTTTCCGGTATATAAAAGCTTGGGCAAATCAGAGAAAGGCGTGTTCTCCATGCTCTCTGTGGATAGGACAAAAAGTAACGAGCAACAGGAAAGATTCAGGGTAGACTTTAGGAAATGCTTCGTATGTGATATTTTGTTGACTTAAACTGGAGAGCTGTAAGAACTATTTGGAACAATATTGGCACGTGTATGTGGACCAGATCTTTTGGTGGGGAGGAGAATGGATGCAATGATGTCCTAAGGTCATCCCAAACCTGAGTTCCAAACTACCCAGAAAACATTGTAACGATTTTGATAGCAGAGAAATTAAAGAGTTGGAGGCAATATGGACATTTAATGAAATATTGTATCACCTGAGATGCTTGTTTAGGCACCTTGTACCATTCTTTTGCCTCTCTACAGATGCTGACTGCATACTAGCAGCCCTCCTTCAGTGGCAGCCACTGCAGCTGTCCCTCTTGGGGATACTCCTGTGCTCATTTATGGGTTGTTCTCGATAAGGCCCTTCTGTCCTCAGAAGGTATAGTGTTCAACAGCTGTGTGAGGTAGTATCTCCTCTTTTGCTGTTCTCTAGAGTAGTCCACTCAGTCACAATCTGGCAATAAGGGCTTGAATGAATCATATAGGCTGTTCACATCTTTGATACCAACCAAACAAGCAACTTTATTCAGCTAATCTGCAAACCATTCTCTATCAGGGAAGCTGAAGGGTGATGCTAAACCTTCAGATGGATTCAGCAAATGATTGTGCAGCTTCATGAAAGAAAAAAAAAAAAAATCCAACATGTGCCTAAAATGTGAAGGCACAACCTCTTTTTGAACTGGTCTTGTGCAACCTACTGCTCCAGGCTGGGAGACTCTCCAGCAGCAGCATTGTATGTGTTTTTTTTCCTTTCCATAGCTGCTTGCAGTTGGCCATTGTCAAAGACAGGGATACTGCCTTACTGCCTTCAACTGTCCCTTTTTCTTCTACATGATGACTCTTCCTGTGGTCTTCGCCAGACAGCCCAGTGAACGTGGAGGGTTGTGACTTACAAAATTAGCTTACTTGCTGAACATAAATTGTGGTGTTTTATTATAAGTTATGGGTTTTATGCTGAATTTTAAAGAACATCGTAGCTTATTTGAGACTTGACATGCATTTTTGATTTCCATGAATGCAGGTTTTTGGTAGCATGCTGGCAAGCCCATCTTAAACCTTTGATAATTGTAGCTGAGGTAGAGAGGAGGGTAACTAGGAATCTGGAATGTGAGTTTGTTAAACTCCAGAATCAGAGAATAGGTGAACCTTGTTGACAAATTTGAAAAGCATGAGTCAAAGTAATACAAGTAAAAAGAGAAGACAGTTTGAGAAGAACTAGAGGTGGGAAAAAGAAGCCTAATGTCAAACTTGAGAAAGACATTTGCTATATCAAAAAGAAAATATTCTCTGACTAAAGTTAAAGTTCATGGTTTGATCCTGTTAGACTTTTATCTACAAGTTGAAGTATGTTGTGTTTATTTAAAAATAGAGAAGTTGTCACGTTTTGGAAAGGATTATTGTAGAAATAAGTTAGAGGGAGTTTTGCAATAGACACTTGTGTGATTTGAAGAGTTAAATCTGTTACTACACGTAGAAGCAGGGTTACTTGTCTGTCACTTTATGATGTAATGTATAAAGCACTTTCTGCAGCATCATACTTCCCTGTACTCCAAGTTACTTCTTGCAGAACAGCATAGCAGGATGTCTGGTGTATCGTTTATGTAGTGTTCAGAAAACATGTGTGTATGAAAGCATGCATATATGTATACTCTATTTTAAACATTTAATTTTGTTATGTGTGTATGTGCCTGCATACTGAACTGTGGGGTATAAGAAATGATGCAAATCTGAAAGAAAACTTCACAATTCGTTTCACATCTTGTGAGCTTGCAGTGTAAGATTTGGAGCATGCCTAGATCCTTGAATAGGATGTGTGGACTTTGTACAAATAATTGTACAAAGAGTATGCTTTGGTACAATTACTTTTTCAGAGTAAATGCTACCGTTGAAAGAAAGAAACTGAGCCTTCATTTTTGTGTTGTTTACATCTTCTTAAACTCTGTTCTGGCTTCTTAGTAATGACTGTGAAACTGTAGAGTGAGAACTTCTGGTTTGTTTGTAGTTCTGTATTAATCAGGGTATTTAAGAATGCTAACAACTATACCCAGTTGGAGAGAATTGTGCACATTTGCTGTGGGGCTTTAAGCAGACATCTACAGGATGCCTTCAGTGTTTTGTTTTCTTTTATGAAGTGCAAGTTTACTGTATAGACTAGATTAATGAGAGGAATTTAAATATTTAAAATGTTAGTGTAGATTTCTAAAGAGTACTTTCTTGCTGTATGTATTCCAGTAAAAATGAATCTGATGACTGCTTATAGCTGTTGAGTAAGGGAATCAGTTATTAAGAGTAGGTTGTTAAAACATTATGCATTATAATATGGCATCAAAACTGCATAAAATCAGCATAAATGCTCTAGTCAGGAAAACACGGATATGTGTTTCTAACAACATAGGTTAATTTGATGTTTGTCAATAACTCATTCAAAAAAAAAAGGTCAGTGTTTAAAACACATTGAATCTAAATGGGATAACCCCCGCCTCCCCTGCCCCAACCCTGAAATCCTGCTTAATGTAGGAAGGAGATGGGTGATTCTTAGAATCCGCCTTTTAAGAAATTGCTGGGGTTTGTGTGATAATTTTTAAGTTCTATTTCTTGGTGGAAAAATATCCCTGCTTTTGGCTTTTTTGGTATAGTTAGGGTCTGTATGAGATGTTTAAGCTTGGCAGCAATGAAACAGGCTGTAAAAATGGTTCTTTTTTCTTTTTTTGGCCCTTACAGAATTGAGTATCCTCCAGATCATTCGTCTGGAGTGCAAGCTGTCCAATACATCATTTAGGATTGGACTATGCAAGAGGATTTTGCTTATTATCTAAAAGCATTTTTTGGAATTGGATATAAGAAGTGTATGTGCTGAATTACAGTTCATTGATTTTAAAGATGGTTCTGCATGGAATTGCAATTTCCGAGCAGTGAATGCAGTTATTTAGATGTTTCGTCTTTGTACGTGAAATCTAGACCCTGGTTAAATCAGTGTGGGCTTTGCAGTGTATCTCGGTGGAATCAGGGTTTCATCTTCTGTGTGTTTTATTATAAATGTAGACAGTTCTTTCAAAGCTTTTAATGTTCTTCTGCTAATAGTTGCCTTTATCCAAACAGGAGGAATGTTTGATTTCATCTCTTGCACCTTATGGCTTTCTGCAGTGTCCCTGCTTTCGTTGAGTCAATAGAAAAATTCTTGTTTTTTTTTTTTTTATTCTTTCCAAAGTGCATTTATTCAACTTAAAACTATTAAGTGAAGTGTTTACCAAGGATTTAAGGATGGTAATTCTTCACTATGTTGACATTCAAAATACCTGTAATGAAGTAGTCTGTTTTCCTCTTGTTTCCTCATTGACCATCTTCCACCCATCCCCACGATACCTGCCTGTTACTAGTTAAATACTACGAGTATAGTAAAGACAAGCAATGCTACCAAAGGTTTTGAATGTACTTGTTTTATCAAACTGGTTTTTTGTTGCTGTTTAAAATCAGACTAATCACTTGAAGTTGTGTATCCCAAACATGGATAGTATTTGTCTACTTTTCTAGCAAGAATTATGAAGAATTACATTTTATTTACCTTACTGCTACTTCCCTAGATATATCTTAGGACAATTAAAATGAAGTGGGACCGCTTTATTTTATTTGAAGAAAATTGCCATTAAATGTAAATTTTAAGGTTGTGGTGTTTTCTGATCAACATTCACCCGTGACTCATTTGCTAGCAGATTAGATCAGGTAAAATAAGTGAGAAAAATGAGACTCTGCTTGTTTTGACACTGATTTCTTCTTGCTTCCTGACTTGAGTAGATTCTCCTCTCACTGAAATATGCACAAGGTTATAAATACTATGTGCGCATATGCGTTTATATAACGTGCCACATATGTCTCTGACCATTATCAGTTTACAGGGATTTAATGACTTAAAATATTTTTATTGTTTTTAAAGATATTTGTGTTTTTTCCCTTAAAACCCTGGCTTCTCAAATCGGCAGACTAAGGAAACATAAGCTTTTCACAGAATCACAGAATGTTAGGGATTGGAAGGGACCTCAAAGGATCATCCAGTCCAATCCCCCTGCCGGAGCAGGACCACCTAGATTAGATCACACAAGAACGCGTCCAGGCGGGTTTTGAACATCTCTTTTATTCCTGAAGAGATACTAAACCCTACTTGTAGTATGAGGGAGAAGTGGAAAGGTAATGCAAGTACATCACAAAAGCTTACAAACACAAATGAAGTAATGAACGCTTCCCTCATAACTTTGGGAGTTGTTTTTTTTCTTACACTTGATTGCATGAAATACAACAAGAATCTGACTAACTGGAAAACATCACTCCACCTCGTCTACACTGGCTTGCCAAATTGCAGTAATTGGGTTGAATTTCTTGGTTGTAAGAAGAGCTTGCAGAATATGGGTTGGCAAAGCAAAATAGTCTGTGAGCTCTCTCATGGTATGTTAGTCATTGTTGGTTTCTGAAATCTGTTTTGGAGTTAGTTTCACAAAGGCTACTAGCAGAGGTCAATATATCACAGAATGCTTTGGCAGTAATATTTGAGGTATTTCTGAAGAAACTGTGTGGCAATCGTGTTTGAAGGGCTTTTTTCCCTTTTCCTTTTCAGAGCTACTTTAAAAATTCCTGAGCTACAGTTGAACAGATGGTATTTGCCATTGTCAGTCTTAGGAAGAAAAAAATGAACTTTTAAGATCTTGGTTAACAGAATTTTAAATTCATGTTGAGAAATAAAACCTGGAGAGATTTATATCAGTGTGATTTATGCTAAGCTGCTTTAAAAAGCCTGCATTATGTTGGTGATCTATAAATCTAGCTAAGGTTAGATTCATAAACTGTTGATTTGGTGTGACAAATGGAAAAGCACTGGATACTGTAGTTGCCTTCCATCTTCCTCGAAAACTGTGTAAACAGTGTAGATATATAAATAGGAAAGATGAGAAACAGTTCTTGAGACTGAATAATTTGAAGAGTAATATTTCAAGGCTTATTTTGGGACAGTGATTCCCTGCCCCTGCCCCTTTCCTCTGCATTTCTTCTTTAATTGTAGTCTTTGGTGTTGAGAGGTCTGTGGACCACTTCCAATAACTGCAAAAATTAATAAAGAAAAACCAGTTTATTTTCAGTTGGCTTGTATTACCATTCAGCTGTCCATCTCTAAATTTGTAGAGATCCACAAATCAAAAAGGATTTGAGCTACTTGTGAAGATTAGCAAGAATATCTGAGAGAGAGTATTTTTGGTGGAAAGCACCTGATCTCAAAAAGTGTCAATCTGTTAGTTGGATATGCGACTGTTTCTAATAATAAAAAATGTTTTGTTCAATATAGATCCCTTCTTTTATAACTTTAAATTTAATCAGTGTAAGTTTGAAGATAAAATACAAATTCTTACAGGATTCAACATGTCAGTCTTAATAAATTAATGATAGTAGCTTCAAACTAATTTGTAAGTTACAAGCTTCAGTGTTTCTCTGCAGGCTTCCAAATGTTTTTAATTTTTTTTAAAGTTTCAATACTTGAAGCCTCTTAAATCAATATGGTAAGAGTTTCAAGGTTTTCACTAACGAACTGCAATAGTATACCTCTAAAAAGAGGGGATAACATTTCAGGTGGCATAAGTGTGGTCCTATCTTAAGGATACGATTGAAAAAGGAGATTTGTTTGGTTTTGTTTTAACTTGTCAGAAGCTTCCAAAAAAGAATTCTGTATAATTTTTCTCAGTTCTGGACTCGGCATTTGCCAGAACAGCTCATCGGAAAGATCTGGAATTTTTTAGGTGTGTATGTATTAGGGAAAATTGTCGTAAGTCTAATTATGCCTTACTTTTCTTATGAAACTTGCTTCAAAAGTTATAAACTCCCATTTTATTTTGTGCAGTTGGAGCTAAACCAGCAATGACGTGTTTTCTTGGGCAGCAGAAGCAAAGTCAGCATCTTTGCAGGTTGCAGGTCCTGTACTTAACACACGATTGCGACGTTTAGCTGGTTACTTTTGATTAGGAGGTAGGGTGGGAGGTGTATTAGGAGGTAGGTGGCAACAAAACGTTGTGTGATCAATTTCTGTTTTCTTGTTTTAAAGAACAGTTCACCTCAAACAGAAGTACACTTCCAGTAGCAGTGGCACATTGTGCAACTTTCCTTTCTGCAGGGAGCATCTCTTGGCACATGGAATGCACAATGCCCAAATGCGCAAGCAAAAAACCATGGTGTTTGCATGCCTGCAGTCTGTACTAGTGTCTGCAGAACACTTTACTGGTTCTAGGGGATGTTAAAACATGTGATGAAGATAAGCTAAGGATGATAAGAACTAGCAGGGACTGTGAGGATGAACCACCGCCCACTGTACTTGAAGACCAGGTTCGAGAACATCTGAGGAACTTGAAGGTGCACAAGTCCATGGGACCTGATGAGATCCATCCGCGGGTCCTGAAGGAACTGGCGGATGAAGTTGCCAAGCCACTGGCTATTGTATTCGAGAAGTCGTGGCGGTCTGGCGAGGTCCCCGATGACTGGAAGAGAGGGAACATAACCCCCATTTTTAAAAAGGGGAACAAGGAGGACCCGGGCAACTACAGACCGGTCAGCCTCACCTCTGTGCCTGGCAAGGTCATGGAGCAGATTCTCCTGGGAACCATGCTAAGGCACATGGAGAGCAAGGAGGTGGTGGGTGACAGCCAACATGGCTTCACCAAAGGCAGATCGTGCCTGACCAACTTGGTGGCCTTTTACGATGGGGTGACAGCATCGGTGGACAAGGGTCGACCAATGGATGTCATCTACCTGGACTTGTGCAAAGCTTTTGACACTGTCCCGCACGACATTCTTCTCTCTAAATTAGAGAGTCATGGGTTTGATGGATGGACCACTCGGTGGATAAGGAATTGGCTCAATGGCCGCACTCAGAGAGTAGTGGTCAACGGCTCAATGTCCAAGTGGAGACCGGTCACAAGTGGCGTCCCTCAGGGGTCCATGTTGGGCCCGGCCCTCTTCAACATCTTTGTTGGTGACGTGGACAGTGGCATGGAGTGCACCCTCAGCAAGTTCGCCGATGACACCAAGCTGTGTGGTGCCGTCGACACGCTGGAAGGGAGGGATGCCATCCAGAGGGACCTTGACAGGCTGGAGAGGTGGGCCCGTACCAACCTCATGAAGTTTAACCAGGCCAAATGCAAGGTCCTACATCTGGGTCGTGGCAATCCCAGGCATAAATACAGACTGGGTGGTGATTGGATCGAGAGCAGCCCTGAGGAGAAGGACTTGGGAGTACTGGTGGACGAGAAGCTCAATATGAGCCGGCAATGTGCTCTTGCGGCCCAGAAGGCCAACCGCGTCCTGGGCTGCATCAAGAGGAGCGTGGCCAGCAGGTCGAGGGAGGTGATTCTCCCCCTCTACTCTGCCCTCGTGAGACCTCACTTGGAGTACTGCGTCCAGTTCTGGAGTCCCCAACATAAGAAGGACATGGACCAGTTGGAGAGGGTCCAGAGGAGGGCCACGAAGATGATAAGAGGGCTGGAGCACCTTTCCTATGAGGACAGGCTGAAAGAGTTGGGGCTGTTCAGCCTGGAGAAGAGGAGGCTCCGGGGTGACCTTATAGCGGTCTTCCAGTACCTCAAGGGGGCCTACAGGAAAGATGGGGAGAGGCTGTTCAGGAGGGCCAGTTATGATAGGACAAGGGGTAATGGTTTTAAAATAGAGGGAGGTAGGTTCAGGTTGGATATTAGGAAAAAATTTTTTACTATGAGAGTGGTAGAACACTGGAACAGGTTGCCCAGAGAGGTGGTGGATGCTCCATCCCTGGAGACGTTCAAGGCCAGGTTGGACAAGGCCCTGAGCAACCTGATCTAGTTGGAGATATCCCTGTTCCTTGCAGGGGGGTTGGACTAGATGACCTTTGAAGGTCCCTTCCAGCCCTAACCATTCTATGATTCTATGATACCAAGGATAAGGTTAAGTTACACAGTACTCAAAGTGAATTGACTGTGCAACTGAAAGGTGCCTTTGTTTGGTGAGTACTTTCATTTGAGAAGATTCTGAAAAATATAGATGCATCATAAATTCAGAGGAATATTTACTTTTTTTCTCAGGGCCAAAATTACATTCTAAAAATAAAATCTTTTCCCTCTTGTTTCCTAGTCTCAAAGAGTATATATTCCTTAACTTATAATGGAATTTACTAAGAGTTAAATCTTAAAATGCAGCAATCATTTCTTAAACTCTCCTTTTGACGATGAAGTAAGAGTTAGACCTATGCATAGTTTAGCTTAATTTTCTTTGGAAACATTTGAAACTGAACAGTAGAAACGCTTTCTGTACAGAATAAGGCTGTGTGTGAGGAAGTCTTTCACAATAGCCATTCCAAATACATCTTTTGTACAATAGAGAACATTTAGTTACAGCAAGATCAATGGAGGGGAGCAAAAAGCTTGGTATTTTGATAAACAGGCGTTGACAACTCAAGTTCTGAGATTCCTAAGGCTTCAGCACTTCCAGCATTACAAGCCCTAACAGACAGAAAGGAGCTGGGAGCCAGGAGCCTTCGTGTTCATGAGCTGAGTATCCAGAGATTTAGGATTGGTGGGAAGACATTGAAATTTTGTACTTTTGGGTATCCTGCCTTGACTGTATTTCAAGAAGTGGCTCTCATTGGGGCCACAAATCCTAAAAATTAATTAGGACAAGGGAATAAGGTGTGTTATGGAAACTTTATTAGAAACCAGCTTCTGTTTCACTGGAAACTGATAAAATCCAATATATTTTTGCAAGACTTACAAATATTGGCAGATTAATGGATTTAGTGCAACCTTGAGAACGGCTGAGGGGTAAACTGGGACATAGAAGGAAAATGAATATTAGTCTATCTTTAAGTTTAGTTCTTCCTATTCTAAAATACCTTCTATGAAATGCTGACTGTAGCATTGTTGTAAAGAGTTTCTGAGTTTATCCTTGCAAAATGTTTCTTGGATATCTTTTTCCAGATCTTGTCTGACCCAGTTCTGTTAGGCTGAATCCACATTAAACTAGTATTCCACAGAAGCAATTACTCTGATATAAATTATGATCATCCCAGAATACACTTTTGACCTTGTAACTTTTCTGTTGCAATGAGTATAATGACCATGTTGAGCAAAGGAGGAAATTGAAGGCCAAGTATACCAGGGAGTTGAATCATCCGGGACCTGGAGAACACCGGCTATAATCTGAGTAAAGGGAACTGTTTGCAGTTATTTCATGCTTATAATGTGGAGATATCTTTTCTCAGCTATTGTTGCACGCACAGTAGGAGAAATTTGATGATGGGGAGGGGAGACAAGCAAGGAAACGCATATTAGGAACTTTTAGAAGAACACTGCCAGTGGCTGCTACTTTGTGAATTATTTTGCCTTGTTTCTGGGTAGCACTAATAGCTGTGCTAGTCTCCCCTTGTGTAGGGAGACAGGGGATAGGAGTGTGTGGCGTGTCATATTCTACTTGCTTCCTTCTCTGCATCCTAAGAGATGTAATAGTGCCTTTTAAATCTCCAAAGGCTATTTAACTTTGAACTGAAGGACTTTGCAGTTACAGAAAAATAAAGTTCTTGTTGGTTGGCTTGTAATAATTTGGCTGGTTTCATGTTCGTTATTACAAATTAAATCTCAAATCACAGTTCAAAATATAAAATTTAGTAAGAACTTTCTGAACTGTGCAATATTTTTGTATATTTTGTATATAGTAAGTCTATCAAAATTCAGCATCTTATCTGTATGAGTTCTGGGGAAATAGGAAGAGAATTAAGTTATACCTGTATCCTTTCACATTCTCAAACATGTTGAGGTTAATGTTTTGTAAGGTAGGGCTTTGCTCCTAGATTAGTGCTTGTTGTTGCAGGAATTTGGTCTGAAATGTGTGGTAGAACAACTGATACAGCTTTCATTTCCTTAGTCATGAGCCATCTTATATTTGCTTTTCCATTACTAAATGGAACTAATTGCCACCTGCTTTGTATGACCCATTAGATGGATAATTTGCTTTGTTCTAAACTTTGGAGTGCACGTAGCAAAACTTTGAGAATGGCTTCAGTCCTTCAACTGGAAGGCACTTCATATGCTTTTCAAGATACAAGTTCTCAGAACAAAAATTGGACCTACCCTGGGAGGAGAACAAGTTCCCCTGTAGTTCTCAGAAATTGATGGGTCAGATGGCACAAGAGTGCCAGGGGCTTGTACACACACCAATGTTTTCTCTTAAAGATGTGTTTGGAGAGTAAACGTGATGACTAAGTTGCAGAAGGGGAGAGGAGATGTCATTGTCAGCTTATGTATCTAAACGGTTTCGGTGAGGAGTGCGACCCTGAAAATTTGCTGTTCTGTTCACTGCAGTGATTTAGCTGAAGATGCTTTTGCTTCAAGAGAATTTCAATGCGATATTTATTTTGAAGCAAATGGGGAAGAAGTATGTGTTTGTTTTTCTGAAAGGGGAGAGTATTATTCTGAAGTAAACATTTACTTCAGTGGTACATCAGTGCAGCATTGAAATCAATAGATCTTTGTACTTAACTATAGAAAACTTAAATCAGACCCTGTGTGTGGACACTTGTTAATGTGCAAGTTGGCTCATAAAAGTTCAGAATGTCACCTAGAAACTCAGTTTACCATGTTTCATAGCCTTTGCAGGAAACAATGTTCCACACTTTGTGACCTAAAATAGAAATACAGAGGTAGTATGCTTGGAAACCCAACAAACCCTGTGGGATCATGCTCCTTTGTGTTTGCAGGAATGATGGAGAAGATTTACCAGTGATATTTGCAGTACTTTATGTCTAGATATGCACATGATAAAGTGAGACTTTTATGTGACCAGTAAAACACCCAACTGCTGCTGGAGAGGAATGTGTTCTATTAGTACTACTGACTTCAGCTGAAGAGTGGAGAAATAAAGAATTCTTTTAATGGGGTTATTTTGAAATAAGTTCTCATCAGCTTCTGACTGCAATATCTTAGGGTTAACTTGATGTTACTTATGAATTGCTGCCCATGGTATGTTTAGCACGCAGCTGCATATGTGGTGTTTTCAAATATCCGTGGAAATAATGTGCAAGGGTAAAATTTGGCTTTGTACACTTATGTGTGCCTGTATCCGAAATCCTGCTGCGCGTGCCTAGGAGAGGTGTGAGCCAGCAGCCCTAGTGCTGTTATTCTCTGCTTATATAACAAATGTGAGACATCCAAGAACTTATGGCCTATCTTGTCTTGCTAGCATTTATAGCAGGAATTAAATGAGGTTTGTCTGTTCTTCCTCTGTTTTCAGACAGGGCTTCAATGTGACCAATATCTGTTTGTTTTTTTGTTGATGGTTGTTTTATTCAGAGTGGATGTTTTGACTTTGTTCTTACTATATTAAGACTATAAACTCACTTTACATGTGCTGATGGTTCACTTTTTCTGCAATAATTCTTGAACAAACTGTCTTTTGTGAATTTGGGCTTGGTGTTTCACAAGCATCTAGGTTTCAAAATCTTCTCTTTCAGATTGTGGGAATTGCTCCTGAATGTAACTAGGTACCTTTGTAGAACTAGCTCAAATTCCAGTAAAATTCTCTGTATTCTGTCTTTCCTTCTCCTTTATAATAAGTGCAAATAGATATTTTTTTTGAGTTTTTGTCAAGGGTACTAATTTTCGGATGAGATAATACTGCTGAATAAGTGCTTTATTTGCATAACAAATCACTAGAATGCAGTATTGATCGCTATTCATGAGTACCAACATTCACTGAATAGCTTGGAAAGCTAATTAAAAATTATAATTGACTTTATTCCTCTTTATCTGGGTAATGTTTCTCTTTCCTGTCAGATTGTGAAGTTGGTTTTTGTCTTCAGTTTTTAAAAATAACCTGCCTTCTGCACAGTCAAGAGAACTTTGCTGCCTCTGTGAATTGTTCACATGAAAAGTCAGAGTAGGTGGGCTGTAGTCTCCTGGGGCTTGTTTCTACCCTCTTTGTAACTCTGGTAAGTGTAATGAGAGTGTTAGCATATGTCATGGCTTCTTAAGATTAGAGAGTAAAATTTTAGTTCTAAAAATTTTAGAAAAGTAGAAAAGAACAAAAGACTTGATTTATTTAAAAATTTATCTTTACATGAGTCAAGATTGTAAATCTGTTTACAAATCTTCTGTTGATCAAATTACTACCTGGCCAAGTAATATGGTCGCCAGTGGTGTGTTGGAAAGTGTCTTTATTGCATTAGTTTTAGGCACCCTCTGTTTTAGCAGCGTGCAGGAAGAGAAGACAAAAATGATATTGTCCCTGGTTTAAGAAGTCTTTGAGATCATTATTGGAGGCTGGGAGAGTGTAGTAGAAAGTATTGCTTTATGCTTGTCCTAGGCTCAACTGTTTTGTATGTTCTGGAAGAGGACGTGTAGCATACCTAGACCTTTCGCCGTTCTCTTGTTTTTAAGATGCTGACAACTTATTCAGGCTATCTGTTTAGTTGTCAAGTCCTTTCAGTCGGTGCTATAATCCTTGACTATGGAGTTCAGTGAAACTCCGCAATACAGCATTTTGCGCAGGAGATCGTTGTTGTCATTCTGAACTCATCCCAGTGAACTTTTGATTGCATCCTAAAAAAAGTAATTAATATCACGAAGCAATTGACAAGGATATTAAAATTAGAAGTAGGATTTATGAAAATAGCTTTTGCAGAAGGAAAATTGTGTTATTAAAAGACTAAAAAGGCAGTTGATAATTTGCTCAGCACTGTGAGCTTAAGATGCTTACTGTTTGTTTGATGGATAGGGTTGTTTCTCAGCATGGTGCTCCCTTCTGAAGAGAAGACATTAAAAAAAGTTTCATCACCAATACATCCGAATGCAGCTGGTAACAGGACAAAATTCACTGAATGCGTTTTGTGCAGTTTTTTGTGTTTTATAGCTTGAAAACCTCTCATACAAGATGTTGCATCAGCAGCGGAGGGAAATTACTCAGTCCAAGACTTAGGCTTACTTAAGATGTATATATTGCTGATTAGAATTTAAGTATTATATAAAAACCTCTATTGTGAGTTTTTATATAAAAAAGGATTTTCATGCTGTTGACTCTTTTTAAATACATTTGGAAGAGTGACTCATGAAAGCGTTTGCCATTTTAAGTTGACTTCTTGAAGAAACTGTAATATGGTTTGAGTACTTGAGTAAAAATTTTTACTTTAGAAATACTGTGTACCGTTACTACATACCTCATTATTTCTAAGTATGTACATACCTTGCACATTCTGAATATAATAAATTATTGTATGTGAAGTTCAACTGTGCTATTCCATTTCCATTAAGCAGTAGATCTGGTGGATCTATAGTGCAATGGACTGATCAGCTGTTCGAAACCATTGATGAGGATGAAGGATTTGATAACTTGTTAATATTTGATTTGATATTCTTGCAGTTATGATGTGTAAATAGTTTGAAGTGCAGACAATTCAGATATGCTTTATGCATTTTTTAATGACTTGGTGAAAAGATAAGTTTTTTAACATCACGTAATGCCTTCATTTTTGTTATACAATATTTTTGGTTTGTTCTGTGATTAGATGGCTCTTGAGATTAATATGTATCAGATTCTGATCCCTTTAATTAGGATGGCTACTGCCTTTTCCTACTTTTTTTCCTCGTTGAAGTCAGTGGAGTGACTTGTGAGCGAAGTTGAAAGTAAGGGATCAAAACTGGGCTCTCAGTTCTGAAATCACACTAGTGCATGTTCTGCAGATCAGGACTAGGATCCAGGGCACTATGAAACACTATGCTCTGGATTTTTCAAGGAGGATATAAACCCATATTTCTCAATAAGATGACTTTGCGTTAGAATTTCCCTCAAAACACAGCACTGGAAAGAAAGGAGGTGGAGGGCTAAGACATCACTTACGAGAGGCCATGGATTTGCTGGTCTTCGTGCTTCCTTCTTGGTTCTGTGAGATTCCATGGGCATGATTTCGCTTGAAGTTTATTTTCCTTTGCAGTTTGTTCTTTGTGTAAGAGGTGATGCAGTTTCTATTTTAAATTTTAAATTCTGCACTTTGTTAAGAGATGAGCCATATTTTGTGAATATCTGCCTGTCTTCTGTTCTTCTACATTACCAGGCAATTTCTTTACATGTTTTCACTTTGCGTAGCCAGTGGAGTGAGGAACAAGGTGGTGTACAAGGGAAGCAAGCAGTGCATACTTTCTTATATGGAGCCAGAACGTGGGCTTTTTCTGGCTCCTTTTGTTCTTCTGAATGGACAAAACGATCTCTAAGCTCTGTCATAAACTAACTGGCGGGTGGTGGCAGAATGAATACGTTGTTGTTCATTCTTGGCTGTGCCGTTAAAACAAATGTGGAAAAAGTGTCTTGATTTATAGAGTGGTGTGATGAAAACTCATTTATTTTCTGCTAAAGTTTATGAAGAAAACAGCTTCTGCTGCCCAAGTACCCTGTCCTAAAAGGTTAGTTAGCTTGAAGGCGCTCAAACAAGTTGGTTCTTTGCTTGATTTCAATTTTCTCTCCTCTTGCTCTCTCACAATCTGGAGCTGTCCCTCATGGCGCACACTGGAGACTTTCCCTTTCAAGTGCAATAAGCCAATTGCATTTCTAAACACTGCAGACTGTACCAGCAATACTGGCACTGTGGGTTTTTTAGTCCCAGTCTACAGTTCTTCCCATCCTTAGCCTCAGGATTCTATTCCTGAGAAACAGTTTGGGATTTTTTTGTTGAATGTTTTGGTTGGTTTGGGTTGAGGTTTTTTTTTGTTTGTTTCTGGTTTTTTTTTTGTGACTCTGGTAGCTTTTGAAGAACTCTTTTTCTCTTGCAGTATGTTTTATTGAAACTGGTAGAGATTATAGAGTTGATTTACTTATTTTGATCACCTCGAGAAGAGAGTGTATGTAACTTGCATCCCTTTACTGGACTAAAGAGCATGCCTGCTCTGCACACAAGTGCTTCGTGGTTAATAGTACCAGTTACAGCTTTCCTGCAACGTCTCCAGAGCCAGTTCCTCTTCACAGACTGACAAAGCTGGGGCTGAATGGTGTGTTTACTGCCTGTGTTAAAGGGTTTGAGCAGCATCCTGGCTTATTCTCCTGATGGTCCAAAGGATGAAAGCTTCTCCTGGAGTGTACGTTTTTGCAGCTTCTCTGTCTCAGGACTGTGAATGCTCTCGGTCTGTGTTCAACAAAGAAAAAGGCCCCGTCAGCTTTCTTACAGACTGTCATAGCAACTGATGGATAATGAAGCAAGTTATGTGCACTCTGTGAACAAAACTGGGTATGAAAGGGTAATAATTAGGGAAATAAACAGAGCAGTCCTATGTATGAGTGGTTTCCCAACCTCGATAGTGGTGTGTTTGACACTGGCTTTTTCTCCAAATTGAAGTGTCTTTCTGCTTTGCAGTTTTTCATAAGGAGAGGATGGGAATTTCATTATTCTAAGCATTCCCACACCATCTGAGAAATGTGTTATTTTTGTTGTTTATGCTCCGATATTAATAGTTCCACTTTCTTCCTTAAACTAAATTGCAATATTAGTGTGCATTTCTAATTTAAGAAATATGATAAAAATTGCTGGTAATTATTGGTTTGTGAGTAACTCTTGCCGCATACATCAAGCTAACGTTCTTTCATTTTTGTATATTATATCCTTACAGTGTCATTAAAATATGCTAGCCTTCATCTGGCACAGTCGGGTCCCAATTGGTGACTGGGGCGTTTAGTCATTACTGAGGTATGAATGTGCAGTTTACCATGCAATGATTATCCAGTGGTTGGAAACTGGTGTTCAGAGCCTTAAGAATATTTTTATTCTTAGCGTTTGCTGGTTTTTCTGTCCCCTCAATTTATGGTTGAGTTTCTCTTCTAGCAAAAGAACTAAAGGAGCTTAAGAAAACAGAAATGGGAGAAAAGCTTACAGGCTAACTTTTATTTTTTTTTCTGGGCAAAACACTTGGCTCTTGTTATCTCTACTTTCCATTTGTGTTTTTGGAGTTTGACGTTTCTAGATAGTGTAAAATATGGATGTTATTCCTAATAGGTACGAATTTATAGATGGTGGGAAATAGGTATGAATTTATAGATGGTGGGAAATAGGTATGAATTTATAGATGGTGGGAAATAGGTACGAATTTATAGATGGTGGGAGATGGGTATGAATTTATAGCTGGTGAGGAACAAAAAACACCCACCAACCCCGCAACAGCATCCTGTATTGTAATACAGATGCTATTTACATTTACGTTTTATGTATTTATGCATAACAATAAGACTCTTGGCCTTTATTCTGGACTGGACGTAGTTTTCTTTCACTTTTTTGGCTAGATAAAGCTAAGAATTTTTTTTGCATTATTCTCCTTAAAAATTCAATATAAATTAAGGTTTTATAAAATTGGAAGTTTTGCAAAAGACTGCAGAAAGCATGTAACTACTATTATTGATTTTTCTCACTAATGGAATAACGTTCATCTCTTTCCTTAGCTGGTCTCCTGAGATTGTGCAGGTCACACGGTAACATAATAAAATCAAACACAGACGCGTTATTTGTTAACCTACACACCATGAATAGAAAATGAGGCCCAAAATGACTCTTTGGTCTCTCATTTTATTTTGCTGCTGACTTTGTTCTTGTTTTAGTTTTTTAAATATAATGAAATATTAATGTAGAAAAAGCAGTAAGTGGCAGAAACTACTGCTCAGATGGAAGTACCATGTTGCTTTATCAGGAGTAGCTGACAGATAAAACATTAAATAAGAAAAATAAGAACCAGGATAATGCCTCCGTCCTTTTAATCTCCCTTTTTGTCCTTTTGTGAAATCAAGTTTGGTGGGTAACATTTCAGCAGGATAAAAGGAGGACCTAAGATGATGTGTGAGCCATTTAAAAAATAATTTCTTTTTTTTTTTTTTCATAAAATACAAAGGGGAATAATGTAGCCATGAACAGCAAGGATTCCTTCTTATTTGAGAAGAGGTCTCAGAAGGAAATTAAGACAAAACTTTATTTTTGTCTTCATAAGAATAAGATTAAGTCAATTCATATTTTTAATAATTCAGAAGTTTTTCCCCATCCTAGCAGTTTCTTGTTTTCAAAATGTACTATACGCTTCATTTGAAAAGAAATTTTTTTTTTTTACCAAGATGCCTTCTTTGTGCTGCAAGGAGATTCCTTCTTCTGCAAGTTTTCTTTGTCTTTTGGTATAAGTTTGAGAACAGACTGTTTTCACGTTAAATTACAGCTCATCTCACCGATTGCTCTCTTTATAGGTTCTTTTTTGCTATTTAACATGCAGGATTTCATATAGCATGAAGTTAGAGGAGATGATAAAAATGGCTATGGTTTTGTTATGACTTCTGTAGAGGATCTGTTCTTCTATGCTGCATACTTTCTGCGTACCTAAAAATCAGCATAATAATATTTCTTTGTCCCACGTAGACAATTATTCTGCAGTCAGAATACTACTGTTGAGTTTAGCTTTCATTAACTAAGAATAAATAGTACTAAACAAAAAGGCTAAGTTAATTTTGAAGTAGTTTAGGATACTAGAAATATAATCAAGATTTGTAATGGTTTAACCAGGGAACAATACCATGTTTACGTGGTCCTTCTTTTCGGTGACTGTTTTAAAATGATGGGTTCTGGTAAGAGCTTACTGTATTTCTAACATTTTTCTATCAAGTAAGTGTGGTTGCAGTTCAAATAACTATTTAAATGAAGTTCTAAATTGTAATGAAACATCCAAAGTAAACAAACCTGAACAGAGTATATAAATAAAGAGGGAAAGCTGCTGTATCTATTTGCAGTCATTTCGCCATAGCTCCCCATTCGTTTTAGGACCTGAAAGACGTGCTAGTTTTGATTAAACTGGCTGTGGTGTGTGGGTTTTTATGTTTGTGTTTTTTTTTTTTTTTTTTTTTTTTTTTAATTACAGTGGGCAAAGAAGTGCTACTGCTGAGTGAATTAGTCATTTCTGCAAGTATGGAGTAACAAATTCAGTCAAGAAAAAATTTACAAGCTTTAGTGGTGGGCTAGAATGGATTCATCCTCAGACACCACCACAAGACAATTAGGCTGTAGTGATATTCAAGGGCAATTGAATGTTTAATCAACAAAGCTTCCTGTCTGAGGGTTTTTGTATAAATGCAGTGAAAAGTCTGTTGCTCTTAAATGTAAAGGGTCTCTCAGATCTTAATCAAAGAGTTTATTTCATCTGTGGGAAAGAAATACATATTCCTCTTTAGAAAAAATAATTTGTTAAAGGTTCTAATTCCCCATTTGTGCTGCTTTGGGTGTTTTAGCTGCGTAGCAAGCTAGGGGATTTTACATTGATGTTGTCCACAAGAGATGAAGAAAAAATTTGTATGTCAATGAAGAATATGGGTCAATGTTTCTTCTCTTTGCAGTCACTATAGCTATTCCTTGATTAGACACTGGACAGGTTTATTTTAAATAACTTTTTCTTTGCTGGTGTCCGTGTTCTAACACTATTAACACAAAACTATGCATTCACAACTGGATTTGGAGCTTTCAAATGAATTTTGTGGGATGACTTTCCTATAAATCTTTTCTTACTATTGTCCATTTTTTATCATGACATTAGGTGGTTTCAGTCTTGTGGGCAGTCTGTGAACACTATGACCTTGTCATGATGGCTTCCTTTGGTGTTGGTCACAACTAGCCATATCTTGGAGTGTTTCAATAGTATTAGCATGTTTCCATAACACATCTTACAGAATATCTTATTGTCTGTTTATTCTTTAGCTATCTATACTTGCTACCTAAGGGATGTTCCTTTGCTCCTTTCAGATGTCTCTTATTGCATGAAACATTTTTTTGCACTTGATGTGAAAGTGTCAGTTGTTGATCTGGGTTGTTCTTGGGGTTCCTGTAAGCACCTCTGTGGAGTTGCACGTGATGTCAGCTGGGGCCCTCCTTAAATGTAAGACTCAGGCACAGGTATTTATTCATCTGAGCTGGATCATGAAAGGGGGAAAAAAAGTAATATTCGATTTCTGCCTGGGCAGTTTTGTCTTTCACATGCTGACATTGCTTATTGCCTGAGAATCTGTAGTGACAACTGGAGTTTGATGCAGATATTGACGTTAATACAGCAGCTTCTGAGGCATAATTAGGATGATAAATGGGATAATTCTGTGGTTAGATTCTTCTGCCACGCGCTGTGCCATGAAGCTACAGCTTAGCTGATATCCTGCTGAGAAGTGAAAACATTGCTGTTGACTGAACACAGTGTGAAATGTTTAGTCCATGTTCAAATTTGAATAATGTTTTTAATAAAAGTAAATGTCTGTGGTAATCAAAATCCCTGTGTAATTGTTTAGCTGCTTTCTCAATATGAATCTGTATTTTAGGTGTTCTTTTGCTTAACAAGCTGCAGGCAGTGAACCATGTCTTGCAGCACAACAGGTCTTTGAGAAAGAGTCAGGAGCAGGGGCAATTACAACTGAGTTTTGGCGAGTAGAAGCTTTAGCAATAAGCAAAGCAGAAGGCATGAGGTGCATCTCTTCCTAAATTGTTAAAATCTTTTAGTGCCTTAGTGAATATGTACTCTTTCACTTAAAAATTAAAAGTCGGTGTTAATACTGTTAAGCTTTTAATGTCTTGGTGAATTTGATGATACATTTTAAACCCCCAGCTGTTGTTTGCTTCATGTTAAAGTGAAAAAGATTAATCTTCATTTGTATCCTGCCCTGCAATTATCTAGGGGTACTGTGTGCCCTACATTATATCATCTAATATAGCAGAGGATTACTTGTAGTCCTCATTCAAGCAGAACTTGCAGTTTCTGAAGGAAGAGTTTGATTTCGGCAAAGAAATTTGTTGTGGATCAGAACAGAAGGCCTCTATATCAGAAATACTCCTCAATTTCAGGCCAGTGGTTGAAGTAGTGCTGTAAAAATAGTAACAGGATATCAGCGTCCGCTGTGTAGAAGATGTGCTAAGATGTAAATACCAGATACGCAGGGGCGGAAAGGTTCTAAAGGTAGTAGAAAAGAGAAATTGAATTTGTAGTTTCTTGGGGAAGCTGTGTGGCAATGGGAGTGTGGTTTCATAACAGAAATAAAAAGAAGAATTTACTCTCTATGTTGTATATGTTTCTGCTCCGTAGTTAGCCCGGGTGACTCGCACTTGAATTCAAATGGTTTAAGTAGAATCGGCAATGTCTGAGCTGTCTCAAAGCAAAGGCCTATTGCATGTACATGGTATCTATATTTCTAAACATGTTTCCGTGGTTGTATTTGTTGGTACTTTTGTCCAGAGGTGCTCAGAGACTTTTCCTTTAATAAATTGTAAGAAATTTTGTGATTTCCTTGGATGGGATGCCACAGAGAGGTTATAGGAAACAGACTGTCAGCATGGAAGTGTCCTTGTCTTCCTCAAGGGATGTTCTAGCTTACATTAAGAGACAGCTGTCTCTAACCCTTTCTCCCTGCTGCACAAGTGCCTATAAAAGTATAAAGCACAAACGAGTACAGTCTTTAAAGTTTTGCATGGGCAGTGCAGAAGTAGGACAGAAATAGATGAGAGGGCATAGTCTGTGATTAGCGCAATCCTGTGCACTAAATTTGAGTGAAAAAGATTAATACTGCTGTCAGTGTTAAGATGTTCTAGTTCGTGTACTCATAGCAGTCTGGTTTTGGGGAGTGAATATGACGTAGGCAGAGAAATTAGTGAAAGGCATTTAGAGTCAGTTCTTGCTCTAGGAAACAAGGCTGACCTAACTGACCTAGCTTTCCGTGCTCCGATCACTGTGGTCTGCTGCTGCTGGTTTGCTTGTCTCTTCCCTCATCCCCCCGCCATGAGGTTGATGTTACTGTGTAACACTGCAAGGAGTGTGACTGAATCTGGAAAAGTAAATAAAATGTTTTCAAAGAACTTGTCTGAAATGCTCTTTGTTGTGGTTGACATGGTGGCATCTGGTTGACCTTCAAGCAAGCAGACATGCTACAAGAGACACTTTTTTTGAAATATGTTCTCTTTTAAAAGTTTTGGTCTCCATGGGATTTTCTCGAATTCTTGTACTTGTCCGAAGTGTTCTTGGGGCTCAGGCTTTCTGGATATATGCTGATCGTTGTGCAAGAAACTGTAAATCGCCAATTGTTTTTTATGGGATCATACATGCTATCAGCTGGGCCGTGCACAGCCCTTGAAACAGCTGGGTCTGTGTTCTTCCAAAATCCATTTTTCTGGCAGTTGCATTAAACAAACAATTACTCCTATTACTCGTTTTCTGCAGCTGTGAACCAATATTGCCAAATAGTGTCAATGCAATTATGCCGTTGCCTTTAAAAGCAGAACTGAGGAACTCAAGTCCAGGATGTTAACAGTAAAGATAAGTAGGAGAGAATGTTCACTGAAAGTGAAAATCTTGGTAACTGTGCAAATATCAGTGACTGAATTAATAAGGAATCAGTCTTATAGTGAATTCAAAATTTCTACTAAGAGGATATGAGTAATTACAGCTTTAAAATTCTGGTGTGGATTCTGAAAGCAGGAACATGGATGGACCTGCAGTTGTATATGGATACACAACCAAAGGAAAACATATGACTGTCTTTTAAAAATCTGGAAGACTCCGAGTAAAACAATAACTGCATTGTTCTCTGAGATTTTTTTTGTCCTGGTTTACTAATCCAAAATAGCTATTTTTTTAGCAAAGTATTTGTTTCTTATTATTTAAAAAAGTAACTTAGGGCTGTTTTGGGAGGAGTTGAGTAATCAAAAATAAATTCTGGTATTGAAACAGGGTCTGCAGATTTCCAGTTTCCTACTGAGGAAATATATCGACTTCAACTTGTAAGTCATAACTTAAATAGACTTCCGTAGAAATAATAAGGACATTGAGATGCTTTGCAGACTTGTAGTTTTTCATGATGTTAAACTTTAGTATTATGGGACTTATATATACTAATATTTAGTATTGTGGGACTTAGGTAACAACTGCAGCTATATGTGACATGCTTTGTAGATGTAAAGAAGTTTATAAAGGCTTAAGCTCCAGTTTGGTTATTTCAGGATTTCTCCTTCTGTCGCATCTTTGTCCTTTTCTCATTCATGAACTGGCATGAAATTCTCTTCCCCTTTCCTGGTCAGATAGTTATGTGCAAGGGTGAACATTATTCTTTTCAAAACCTTCCTAAAACAAAATAGAAGGACAACCACGGGAGACTTTAAATTTAATCACTACCAAATAAAATGTTCATGAAATTAAATACTGTTTCTAATCATGTGGAATAATGGAGGCCTTCTGTGGTCAGCTGTAGTCGGAAAAAAAACCACAAAGTACTGAGAAGCAATTAACTCTAAGGACTAAGTGATTTCTTTCAATTTTGATCTAGCTGTTCCTGTATTATCTCTTTGAGTACAGCAGCAGTTATTTCTGAGAATTAATAATAGTACGTGGTATGTCCAAATAACCTTTTGCTTTGAGTTCTTTTGACCTCTTGGGCGATGTATTGATCTGAAATGACTTTGCTATGACATGATCAAAAAGAATAGCAGAACATAAGAATACAAGTAATTAAAAACTCTCCAAAGTAATTGTGATGTTGCTGAACTTTTTTCTGAAAACATCAAGGAAGGTTTTTTTCCAGTGAAGATTGATTGTCTTGTCTTTTCAGATCAATCTAATGTTGAGAAGCTTTTGCACACACATTTTAATGTCGTGACACATACTATTGGGGTATAGGGGGAATGGAAATAGTTTAGCGGTTCTGTTACATACATTTGTATGTCCACTTTAAAATGTAATCTAATACCAGTCTGCTTTTATACTGCATTTATGTATGTGTGTGCACGCCATCAGCACGCCTGTTTTGAAATGAGTTGATGGAGATATGGTTGCAGTCTGCTGGGGTGGCTCACACCTAGTTTGTGGGCCGTCTTTGCTGTCTTGTGTTGCTTGCAGTTGCCTTCTGTCGTGTGGTGTTCTTGCAGCTGCTTCTACAACCCCTGAAGCTGAAATGCTTTAAAGGTGGGGAAGAATTATTCTATCCAGTCCCATGTTATGTACGATGGTTGATATCCATAGCTTCCTGTTGACTTTCAGTGAGGAGTAGGCTCTTGTCTTCATGGTTCATAACTGGGAAAATTGATGGAAAATAACTGAAATTGTGATATTAAAGCACATCAGTATGAAAACTGGAATACAGATCTCTTAGTTCTGTACTTGTGAGTTACTAATTTAAATCCCTTTTTAGGCTCCTTTATTGCTGTAGATATACTGCCTACTATGCAAGTACTGTGGTGCATCGTTTCCCCTGTTCTTGTATCTGAGGTACCACAGGTAGTTGATTGGCTTGGTGTAGGATCCAGAGACCTGCTAGGTGGTAGAGAAGATGACGCTGGGCTGGGGAGTGGAGGTGGTGTTTCAGGAGTTTGGCTAGGTATCTCTCATCTTGCTGGCAAACTTGCACTAAAGTGCACTCTTATAGAAAGGCCCAACCTTGTGCAAGCTGTGCAGTTATTTCTGTTGCATGAGTAAGGGGACAAATAAATTTTTTTCATCCATCTAGAGACACGTGAATCAGAACATGGGATCTCCTGCCATCCCTGCAAGAGGCACCAGCTATGTGAACAGGTAGTGGAGGCAAATGGCCAAAACCATTGCTGGTGGCTTAACTAGAGTGAGAAGGAGTATCAGTGTGGGTAATCTGCTCTGCAAATTGTGAGGTGGAGAAGCTCAGGCCTTGATTTATGCCCAGGGTCTCCGCAAGTGCTAGTGCCGTCTCTGACCTTGTTAGGACACTCGGGTGGAAATGGTGATAACATTTGCTACTCTCCTGGGGATTAAGCTACAATGTACAGGTGTTGCTTTGTTTCACCATGAGTCTTCCGAGGAAGGTGTAGCACCTTTTCACTTAATATTATGCTTTTACTTAATTTGGTTGAATTCTGCGTGAAATAAACTCCAAAATGCTGTGGAAATATGCACCCTAAATCTTTACTATATGGTTACACAAGAGCTATCTTACATTGAGACTACATTCATTTGCTTCCTGGTAGGAGGCAATTTTGTGTTGAAGAGAGCATAACTGACATCTCGGAAGAATGGTCTGTAATGGCCACACTGAAAGACCTTGTTTTATAAGCAAGTGTGATATACTTGCCTACGTATTTTGTGCAGCAGGGTAGCCTAAGCTGTGAAGATTAATCTTCTGCTTTGAACACAACTCATTCATTCTTTCTCATCGATCTTACGTGTAAGTATGATCATGTGTGGTCATACACAGCTCTGCATATAAAAAGTATTACATAGATATTTGTAGAGAATGAGTATTTTCTTTGCCGAAGCATTTTTCTTTATTGTTCTAGTGTATCATGAGTAAATAAATTGAAATAGGGTAGAAAGCTTTTTGACTGATTCATCAGGAAAAGTAACTAATTTTATAAGAGGTAGAAATAAACTCTTCTGTGGAGAAACCTTTTGGCTGCTGCAGCATCCTGTGAAAGTTCTTTCCCTATGCAGGCTAACTAAGAAACACCTGTAGCTCATTACACTGGGAAAGTTGCCCTGAAACAGGTGCTGTAGCATTCAGCCAATCACTCTGGGAGATGGATGGTCAAGTGACCAATAGCCTTGACCCATCTAGCAAACCATGTGACTCCTGACTATTTAAGGCAGGGCGTTTACTCCTAAGGGCGAGGCATTTCCTCCTGAGCCTTGGAGGAGTGTGGGCCTTCCTTAGAGTAGAGCCTAAAGCCTTCGCATTAGAACATTGGTCTGCTTGGAGCCGCCTGAAGCCTTCCAGCTGCGACACTCTTCCAGTGAAAATAGCTATAATAGAAGAAAAGTGTAACTCAGCTTCTGAATTGTAAGTAAAATCTATTATGTACCCTCCTCTGCTTAATCTAATGTATTCCTCTATAAATAATGCTACAGGATCAAATGGGTACTGTTGTCAGAAGTTAACTTTCTCCATCACAAAACAGTGTCCTGGAAAGAGGTCAGTGATAACCTCTATCCTCTGAAAAGAGGAATTTCGTTTAATGTGTAAAATCAGAAGTCATGTTGTGTAGCATCTCAGGCTGAACTTTGTGGACTAATCTCTACCACTTTGGAACTTTGTAAAGGTCAGGAGTTCTGAATGTGTTTAAGATCTCATCTCTCCTGATCCAGTTGTAGAGTCCAGGCCCTTCTATACAGTCACAGCCAGTTGATGGTCTTTTCAATACTGACCTTTGGTATCTGTTTCTGTAACAAATATTTTTTGTAAACATATTTTCAGTGTTCATTCATTAAACATTTTTGGCTGTTTATCACACGATGTAGTTGGGGAGGGCAGTACACTGATGTTAGCTGGATTTCAATAAATCTAGTTTTATTTTAGTTAGTGTTATATAATCTGATTGGAAAGGTTTAATTCTTTGGGTTTGAGCCTAAAGTGCAAGTATAGCAGTGCAGTGGTCAATCTACTGGTATCCCAAATGTTTAACTGGTCTCTGGTCCTCTTTAGGTGCGCTGAAATAGTTACTGCGTGGTTTGCTGAGTGCTAGGATCTTTATTGGGTTTGTCCACAAAACCCATGATTTCTGGAGTTAGCAGGTTTGAGCTGAAAACTTCGGTGTTTAGTGTTGCTCTTTGGCCTTTATGTGACCAGCTTTTACTGCAGATCCTGAATCCATATGTTTATTTGCTTTCCTGCTGAGCTTTTTTCAGCCTAAACTGCATATAGTGATCAGTCTTAGGCCACATACTTTGTAGCAGGAACCTGTTTTACAAACTTTAGCTTTCTGGAAATTGTCTCTAAGCTATGTCTCTAATCAATATCTATACAGGGAGGAAGGCTCATCTAGAGAAGATAGAACAAATTGTTCTTTTTGATGGCTAAAGTAAGTAGAGTTGGATCTTGGCTTAAGTTTAGATTATGAAATAGTGAGTTTGAAAAATTTAGAACTCGCCCAGTATGCTACTGCTGCAGAAACAACGGGGTAGGTTTTTGATAATTAATTATTCAGGTTGATTTTCTCTGAGAGGGAAGGAGGACTGAGTTCACATGCACTACTTGTTTATAATTTATAATCAAGGGCAAACAAATTGAAGCACTGTAGGTAAAAGATTGCGTGAGAAGATGCATGGATTAGAATGTGGAAATATTTTCATATAATATTGATAAATATTTTCTTTAAACAAGAATAACTTCAGTTTATCTGAACTTATATTGACCTTGGTTATGTGGCATAAGAAGGTAACTTGATACAGAGTATTTCTTTACTACCAGAAATGATCTATGGGAAGGGAAGAGAATGCCAAATTTGCTAAATTGCTGCTGTTTGTGCTACATCTGATACTGCTGTCAGTTGTGAAATTAAGTGTTTCCTATTCTTTCATGAGAGGAAACGAAGTTTTTTTGACCTTGATTTAAAGTACAAGAACAGCAAGGGTGACCTGAGCTGAAGAGGCATGGCTTTGACCTTTAGAGCCACTTGAAGAAATCTGTAACTTCGGCTTCGATAGCTGAGCTGAATAAATCTAATTTTTGATATGAGAGACAAAAGTGTTCCCTGCAAAGAAAGGGCAAAAAGAGCCCGTTCAAACACTGGAGTGCATGTTGCACATGACTTCAGCCAGCAGAAAAGTTTACAGGCCAAGATCACTGTTCTGATCTCTTATTTACAAGTACATATTCTTTGTTTTATTGCTTATATTCTATCAACAGTTTTAAATATTAACTGTTAATAATAGCATAATTTAACAAACCTTGACTGTCATAGTTACTCAGCATAACAGGAGGCTGAAATAAGCCTTCACACTGCTTGTAGCTTTTGTGCCAAAATTCAGTTGTTAAAGCAGAGTCACAATCCTCTTGCTGAAAAGACACTAGAGGAAATTATTTCTGTAACTTTGATTAAAATTTTGAAACTTAAATTCTTTTAAATTTATTCTTGTAAGTTAAGAATGTTCTTAAAAATCTGAATGTTTGCTATAATTGGCTGAACACAGGATAAATCAGTGCTGTTAATTGGGAATATCTGTCTGACCTATTTCCTGTCATGCCACTACAAGTCATGAAGGAGCTATAACCAGATGAAGGCAAACAAATGGTAAGTGCTGCTCTGCAAGCTTTATTTCAGAGCAGATATAGTTAATCTTTGTGAAGATGGCCCAGGTGTCCTATAGCTTTCTTCTCTGGTTTTGTGGTTCCTTAAGGAAGGATCATAAATGCTGTCTTAGAAGTTACAGGAGAGGAAATGAGCTTTGTTGAAGATTGCTGGATCAGTCCTTGGAGCTACTATGTCACCATTAAAGCCCCACGCTAGGACAAAATGTTTAGTTCCAATACTCATTACTGCATTATTGATAGTTATGCAATGACTACTGTTTTATCCAGTATCTCCTGTTGGCTTTACTGGGTGATGCAGTAGAAAAACTCCAAGAGCTTTCTTGACTCAAGGAAATAAGCACAAGTGTTTACTCTCTTAACATTACCAGGATAAGTTGTGTAAAATTGAACTCGGTCTTTAATTTAAAATGTTTACGTTCATCATCAAGATGGGAATGGCATTAGCAGGACTGACTATTCAGCTCATTTTCTGTGAGATCGTAATTTATCAAGGGGTTTGGTGTTAAGTTGTGCGCCAAGTGCTCCTCGGTTTCCTGAATGGTTGCCTAGGCAAGCTAATGGAAGCAGGTCTTAATCTTTTTACTGAGGTTTTGTTTTTCAAGAGCCACTTTTCTTTTAGTTAGGATTGTCACCACTAAGTTGTTGGAGTTAAATTTTAAGAATTGTGCCCTCAAGAGCTTAGAAATATCAATTTAATACTTCTGTACATACTATTCTCCTGAAAGAAATTGGTGGAAGAATATAACCTGTGGAGAAACCTTTTGGCTGCTGCAGCATCCTGTGAAAGTTCTTTCCCTATGCAGGCTAACTAAGAAACACCTGTAGCTCATTACACTGGGAAAGTTACCTTGAAACAGGTGCTGTAGCATTCAGCCAATCACTCTGGGAGATGGATGGTCAAGTCACCAATAGCCTTGACCCATCTAGCAAATCATGTGACTCCTGACTATTTAAGGCAGGGCGTTTACTCCTAAGGGTGAGGCATTTCCTCCTGAGTCTTGGAGGAGTGTGGGCCTTCCTTAGAGTAAGCCTGAAGCCTTCGCATTAGAGCATTGGTCTGCTTGGAGCCACCTGAAGCCTTCCAGCTGCGACAATAACCCATTCAGTGCGTGCAATGGCTTGAAGATGAATAGATTCCAAAGAACTGAACAGTGTGAAGCAGCACTGATACCAGTGACTGTTTTTTTTTTTTTTTTGAATTTGTAGAAGGTGTTTTACTTTTGAATATGTTTAGATGTTGTTTGGATTTCAATTACAGCTATTTGGGAATTCAGACTTGAATCTGAAGTGATCTGAAAAGCTTGCTTTAATTTCTCAAGTGTTTGATTTCAATTATTAGTTGACATCTGATACCTAAAACTCTCTTGAGGCATTAATGATGTATGCCTTTGAAAAAAATATATTGTTATCCTACTACAGCAGCAGAAATTGGGACATATGTTATATTTGCAGCCTCCTTCTAAGAAATATTCAGCATTCTACATTATAGCTCCGTGTCTATCATGAAACTAAGTAATCATGTTATACTTTGTTAGGTATTCAAATTTAGTTAGGTTGTCTGTAGGATGTGATAGCTCTTAAAAGGAAGCAGGGTTATTGTTCTAGTCTTTTATAAGCGCTAGCCACTGTGATAATATTACTACTTTTAAAACCTAGAGCAGACAAGGCCCAGCTGAAAGTCTGATGCCAGCTGAGGAGTTTTGGTACATCAGAAAGTCAGGCCTGTTTGATAGACACTGAACTACACGTAGAGCTTGCGTAGATGAGGAAAAGAATGCTAGGTAACCCTGTTGTAATTTATTCTACTAATGCAGGGAGGATCACATCTTTATTTCAATTTGGTCAACTTGAGGTGGGAGACTAGATCAAACTTGATTAAGTTAAATTTAAGTACATATAGTTCCTCTATATATATAGCATTGGAAAGGTTATGAACCTTCTGTTTACTTCCTAAAGCAGATTTTAAACTGGGAATGAGCTCTAAGTTCTCCCCAGACAGGTGGAGCCACCTGCATGATTCAGCAAGATGTGATACCATATCTTACAGTGGGGAGGATGATGGGGAAGAAAAGCAAAGCGGGGACAGAGAAGGTGGTTGGAAATAACACTTGAGTATACATACTTTAAATGGAATACTTGGCTGTGTAGTCAGTGGAACTGTGAGAAATCCTTTCTTACTGATTGGTCTGTAAGAAAACATGTAGCTTATGTTTATTTTTTTCTGGATGCAAGATCTGCATTTCAACAGGAGGAAAAAAACGCGTTATTTAAAATAATCAGCCAGTGTCCAGTTAGAGACCCTCATTTACCCTCAAAATGAAAAGGATTTTGCAATTTTCTAATGAAAGTTTTTTCTAACTTTAATAGATTTTGAAACAAATCAATCTAACATGTCTATCTTTCTGAAAGACTTTTTGGTAAGTGTTCTTTGTGATTTGCTGCAGTACGACATCTTAACTTCTAGGTGTTATTATCTTTTACATAATGAAAGATTTAACAGAAGTGAAAGATAAATGTTCTCTACATGCATTTCTCATTATTTATTATACAGTGGCAAAATAATTGTCTTTTCATAATGTTATCCCTGCCTAAGGAGTTCAATTCATGTTGAGTGTACGCTTATTAGGAATTCTTTTGAAATTCGTCATAAAACTGCATATTAACTATACTTATTCACTATTCCTGTGAGAGTGCTGTGAAAAAGTATAAATTATTACAATTCACCATTATATATGCATTAGTTACTAGACTCTGAAAACTTTGCTCACAAATGGCTCCTTGCATTCTTTGTTAAAGGTCATTTTGCTGGTATTAAAATAATGAAGAAAGTCTAAAACTTGAATCTGCATAGGGGTGTCTGCCTGTCTTTGGAAAAATTGTTGACAAGTGGAGGGAAATACACTGTTCAGGGATTAGAATAAAAGGGAACACTTATGTCAGCAAATACCAAGAGGCTTGCTGGCAAACAGAGCTCTGCCCTGGCCTTCCAGTCCTGGATATGAGAGGATCAGTGTTGGTAAGGAATTTTTTCACTGCTTGGTTTATACTATAAACAGGATCAACTGATGCTTGCCAAGACCAGCTGGAAACTGCAGAAACTCGTGTTTGTATGATGTCAATCAGTGGCAATTCTAGCAGTGCATGAAATGGATCTTGTGAACCTGAGTAATTCATGAATAATGCCTCCTCTAGGAAAATGCAGCAACCAAGAAACAAAAAAGGAATTCAGATTTTTGAATGAAGACTGTTTTTTGAGAATTGTATCTACCTTTCCAATAACTTGTGAGTAGAAAGAGCCTAAAACAATAGCAGATTGTTTGAATTTGAATTTACTGAGTATTGTCTCAAAGCAGAATTGCTTCTGGTGATATAACTTATCAGTGCAATAACAGAATCTAAGATACTAATAGAATGTGACAGTGTGTCCCTAAATCTGCTTTGAAAAGGAGAGTTCCCACTTTTGTCCCATTCTAGAATTCAGAATGGGATATTTTAATTAGTTATGCCAGCACCGGTGCAGAGCGTCACATTTAAGATGCTGAGTTGAATTTGGATGTTTCTTGCAAACGAATACTGGAATTTGTTTTTGTTGTGATAGCATGTGGGTTGACACCACTACCTGAGGTCATGAAGTTAGTGTCCCAAGGCTACTTTCCCTTACAAAATGACAATAGGGTGTGAGGACCCTATACTGAGAGAACAAAATTCTTTCATGACATACCATGGCTGCAGAATGGCTGCTAGAGTCTGTAAAATCTTTAAAAGTTGCCAAGTTAAATCTTTGAGTAGAACGAATTCAGTTATTGGTAAAATTTGTTATTATTCTGGTATTTACCATATTTTGAAATGTCTTCTAAGGTTTTTTTTAATAGTTATTTTTTTTTTCTATTCTGGAAAGGTATAGTCTTGACATTCTATTACTGTAGCTTTCTTTTTCTGCTCAGAGAACACCAGACATTAATGAAATGTCAATGGCTTGCAGTTAAATTCTCTCTCCATATCTAATTAGACCTAAATGGTTGGTAAGGTTAGAGAGATTAAGTAAAAGGAACATAGTTCACTCTTTCAAATGGTGTTCTTGCATTTGCCAAATCAATTTTAATTACATTCGTAAAGACACCTGGTTCTTCTGAACTATGGCTTTGAGTGTTTTTCAGAGTAATGGGAGATTAAATTTAGCTGGATTTTATTTTGATGCTGTTCAGTCAACTTATACCTTCCTCAAGAACAATGTACCTCAAACTGTTTAGGTGAGCTGATAGAAGCAAAGAAGCTTTTTTCTGATATTGTCTTGTATAATGTCTGTTTTTTAAAAATATCCCTTTAGACTGTAATCAAGTAGACTACTGTCAGATGACTAAAACTAATGGAAAGGTTTGTCACCAAAATGAGCATTTGTTTTTACCGTCAACAAGATGAAAAAAAGGAGTCTGAGTGGGACATGTCAAATGACTAAGATAGGAAGCTGGCAAGGCTTTAATAGGAGGCATTTGCCTGTGATACAGTTTGATTGCATAATTAACAGGTTTTTATTATTATACCAATTGCTTCAATCCAATTATGTTGCAGCAATCAACTTGTTCTAATTTCTCACAACATCTAGAGATGCAAAGGGAGCACCTCATTCATTCGACTTGCTGCAGAGACAAATGCCTTCCAAAAAGCCCTTAGTATGAGCTCTAGGTGCGCTGCGGAAATCTGAATGTAGTTGGAGAGAATTAGTCTCTTAAAGACAACACCAAGTTAGGTGGGAGTGTTGATCAGCTTGAGGGTAGGAAAATTCTACAGAGGGATCTGGACAGGCTGGGTCAAGGGGCTGACGCCAATTGTATGAGGTTTGACAAGGCTGAGCGTCGGGTCCTGCACTTGGGTCACTCCAGCCCCATGCAGCGCTACAGGTTTGGGAAAGAGTGTCTGGAAAGCTGCCCGGCAGAAAAGGACCTGGGGGGAGGTAAAGGTCGAAAGCTGGCTGAGTATGGGCCAGCAGTGCCCAGGTGACAAGAAGGCCAAAAGCATCCTGGCTTCAGAAACAGGGTGGCCAGTAGGACTAGGGAAGTGATTGTCCCCCTGTACTCAGCACTGGTGAGGTCACACCTCAAATACTGTATTCAGTTTTGGGCCCCTCGCTACAAAACAGACATTAAGGTGCTGAACTGTGTCCAAAGAAAGGCAATGAAGCTGGTGAAGGGTCTAGAGCACGAGCCTTATGAGGAGTGGCTCAGGGAACTGGGGTTGTTTAGCCTGGAGAAAAGGAGGCTCAGGTGAGACCTTGTTGTTCTCTACAACTACCTGAAAGGAGGTTATAGTGAGGTGGGTGTCAGTCTCCCAAGTAACAATTGATAGAACAAGAGGAAACGGCCTCTAGTTGTGCCAGGGGAGGTTTAGATTGGATATTAGGAAAAATTTCTTCAGTGAAAAGATTGTCAGGCATTGGAACTAGATGCCCAGGGAAGTGGTTGAGTCACCATCCCTGGAGGTATTTAAAAGACGTGGGTGTGGTTCTTAGGGCATGGTTTAGTGGTGGATTTTGCAATATTAGGTTTAGGTTGGACTTGATGATCTTAAAGATCTTTTCCAACCTAAACGATTCTAAAGCAAGTCTTAGAGCAGAAACCTAGGATACAGAGAACAACTCAATTCTCCCCCGCGCCAGGGGGTACTCATTATTTTTTGATTAGTGATGAAATAGAGTGCGAGTTCCTTTTCGTGGGGAACCATCCCCTGCTGACACTGCATGAAAAATAAAGAATAAAACCTATTCTATATGAATTTATAGCATGTTTGAATCTGTGGGATTTGTATCTTTAGCTCTTAATGGATGTGAGAAGTTGCTTGTTTTTCTAACTTTCTGTATGAGAGCAGTCTTACTGAATTCAAATTTACTAAGTAGCAGAAGCATTTTTGTAAAGTATCCGTATTTGGCTGAGTGTTTGGGCCATTTTTTAATAGTGTAACTTCATTAAGTGCACTTGTAATTGTCTATAATTTTGAAATTGAACTGCATTATAGGATTAAATTCATGTCTGCTGTTGTACCTTCAATGTTAGTGTTCTATTACTTTGCTAAATAAAAATTTTAATAATGCTTTTAGGGGATATATTGTCTATATAATTATGCTTTCAAGTACCACTTAGCTCCTTGTAATGGGGAGGGGAGGAATGGAGCTGGTTCAAGTCAGGATATGAAATAGTTATTTTGCTACATTTTGCTAAGAGTCAGAGTTGCATGCAGGGGAATAGTTAATGAAGGATAATGTTTCCCATCTTCTGCTCTTGCACTTTGCTTTATGATTACATGAGTTCTCTGAGGAGAATGGTTACTTTCATGGCAAACATCTGAAGTACAGCTCTATGCAGAGGTAGTGAGCTGGTCAACCAAGTAATAAAAACCCTCTGGGCTCAGTGGTTGTCCTTCTAGATTCTAGTCGAGGCTTTGAGTAACCTGGTCTAGGGGAAGGTGTCCCTACCTGTGGCAGGGGGGGTTTGGAACTAGATGACCTTTAAGGTCGCTTTCAACCCAAACCATTCTATGATTATTTGAAAGAAAATAAAATTTAAGAGAAAAGTTTTACTGTAGAGCAAGACTGTGACTTTTTTTCTTGAGCTATGCAGGGGCCAGCTGTTATTGGGACGTGTGAAAAGGCCAGAGGTAACTTCTGTTGTACAACACAAATGAACTAACGTGAAACTAAACGTGTCACCACATACTACACTATTTTACCACATAGTGTGATATCAAACACGTGGTATGTTTGGTAGTAGCAGTATTGTGAACCTTGCTGGATTGCCACAGAAGAATCGGAAGCAATTTTTTCTGGAGGTTGTTTATCTTCAAATAACTCACTTAAGGCTGTTTAGTTAATACTGGCATAAGATACTATCAGCATACATACTATATTTGTTTTCAAATAGCAATAACCTGTGAACAAAGCTTTGTTAGATATGAGCTTTACTTTTCTTTGCTCTGTTGTATAATTAAGAGTAAAAATAAATGAAGTGCATTATTTCAGAATCAATATTACTGTGAACTAAGCATAGAAAATAAATAGTATCTGTCTGCCAGAGTTTAGATGGCATGTCTCATGCTTGAGCATGAGATGTAGGAACAAATATTAGTAATTCATTGTATTTTGTGTGTTCTGTGTGCATATATAATACTGAAAAATGTTTTGGATAAAACCTGAAACTAGTATTTTGACAATTTAGGTTAATTTTGAGACTTAAACTCTGTTTTCGCAGATGCAAACTTGTCATGGACAAATTCAGGTCAGATTGTTGAATTTTTTCTGTTTTGGGAAGTATCCTTTATGGCTTAGTCCTGAAGTAGTTCTGAAAACCTCTTTGATCTCCTGGAAAAGAAGAAATTTCTAGTCAAATCTGAGATGGAACATAATCTTAGTATCAGTGAGAGATCCTGTATACTAGAAAAATTTGCTTGGTACTGTTTCTGTTGAATATCACTGAGGTTGCAAATTCTGCTGAAACATGTGAAAAAGAATAAACTCACAAAACATGTCCAACTGTATGGCCAAGGTAGTTCATGTGGAAGCTGGGAAAAAGCCAGCTCTTACAAGAGTAGGTCGTGAGGCAGATTGGGGTCTCTCATCGAGTACCTTATCACCTGTAACGTTTGGATACAGGGCTCTGGCTGCAATGGCTATTATTGAACCATAGAAATCTGAAACCAACCAACTAGAAATAACAAAATATTTTATTTCCTTAGCCTAATTTTGGAAAAACTTAAATTCAGTACTATTGTAATTTTTGCTCAAGTGAGGTAAGCCTACAAGGCTTACATTCCATTATCCATTATCTCCAGGATGGGAAAACTTGCATCATTTGGGATTTGCTTAGGTGACCAACAGTGGCAGTAGTTGAATTGCAGTCATTTAAAAAAAAAAAAAGCTTTACATTCCACATCCTTATAGAGCTTAGTCATTGAGCTGGCTCTCATGGAGACACCACCGTTAGATTGCTTTTGATTTGTCCTGGCAAATTCATCACGGTCTTTACCACATTTGCAATATTCTGTTACTAAAATATCTGAATACAGACATGAAAAGAAGCTTTTCACACAGAATGAGAAATGTTAGCTTGGATTTTCAGAGAAAATATACCAGCAAAGCCCTTTTTTTTTCTTTTTTTTCCCTTAATGTGCTCTAAGTTAGTCTTTTTTTCTGCCTAATTAACTTTATTAATATTAAAGATTACAAACTGACACTTCCTTAATTCAGGGGATCTTAACTTTAATACGTTGGGACCCAGAGGAAATGTACGTTATTACAAATGGTCTGTGGATGTGAAGCGAGGGACTGGGCGTGCTACATTGACCTTGTTCTCACTAATGCTTAAGAAGACAAGTTTATCTAAGTCATAAGCCAGACACAAAAGAAACATCTGAAACTAGATCTGTTTCTAGTGAAACAGAAATGAACAGATGAGGGGGAAAAATAGCTCCAAGTAGATTTACCTTGTTTTTCTTTTGGCTCTTGGCCATTCCTTCTGAGAAGGTTACAAGCTGGACAAGACAGCTGCACTTTCTGGTCTCCTGTGGGAGGCCCAGGAGCAGCTGCAGTGAGTTGGGGAAGATGCTCTTTTTTGCAGCAGCATCTGCCTTACTGCACCTACAGCTGTGCTGCCTCTGGGGGGTCTTGTGCTGTTGGTGCTGTCCCTGTTGTTCCTGCAGCCTGTGCAGTTATGTCTGCAGCATCCATACACTGGTGGGGGTGAGGCTGTGACAGCCCTGAACGCAGCATGGATAACTGCCTGCACATGTGCTTGAACTGTTATATTGATTTTTGCAGCTAAGATGACCTCTCAGTTTTCAAACTGTATTTAGTGCCTTAAAGCTGGTTTAGGTGGTTTTAGGGACAGGGCTTTGTCATCCAGCATGCAATGAATCTCTTCTGTCTTTCCGTTGCCCTGTTTGCCCGCGCTACGCAGGCATCTCGGATGCTGTAGGGCATCTCAGGTGGCACTGGGCACCTGCTGTTCGGTTCTTCTGTCAAGCCGCAGGTGACTTCTGAAGCACAGTTGGGAATTTCCACTTGAGCTGAAATCACTGCAGTGTTACCAGCTGTAGACATACACTGAGATTACCCACTGGTCATGTTGGTTACGCTGCAGAGTACAGTTTAATTGCATCTCTTAATTGTAATTATTATTCACATGCTTTGTGAGGACATGTTTTAAAACCACGTATTTCTGTGAGGTCTGTCTGAATAACTAATACACAGCATATGAAAGATTCATGTGGTGGAATATCTTCTAAGATACCATGTAGTAATTAGATTTTAAAAATTCCTTTGTAAACCAGAAAAATAAAGTGATTAAAAGTATTAAGTAGATGGTTTCGAAAGGACATACAACTGTGCAGTACTTAATATATATTTTTAAAGATTAATGGTTTGTTTACAGTTTTCAATTGAAATTTATTTTCTTCCCTGGAAGCAGAAAGAGAGGGCTGTTCAATTTCTTTTATTCAGCCTGGACAAAAGCTAGAGATGAAGAGCAAAGTTATCGAGATCTCTCTCTCTTCGTGTCTCTCTGAACTGAGAATAGACATTTAATGTCTAGTGAGTTGTACAAATTGTCATGTTATTGGAGGTAAAATCTCGGACAGTTCACTACCCTCCTTGTTGTCTTCTCAATCACAAAGGGAGAATATGATTCTCTTCTAGAGTTCAGTCTTGCATCTTCCAGTCTGCTGCTGTCTTTTCTGTTCCCTGTGTCTTGTTCTTAGCAAATATGGCATTGACTTTGACCTGAGGCACCCGAGTTGACAGTAGAGCATGGGCAGAGAAAGCCTGGAGTGTTTTTTTACTGTAGTTCGTGGGGTAGATACAAAGGGGCAGGTGTTCTGCTCAGTTACTTGTGTTTCTTCCCAGTAATCCAGAGCCTCTTTATTGTTTATAAGGTGGTTTCATCCTCTGATAGGCAGCACTCTCTCAGCTGCTGATGTCTTCAAGGTAATGTGAAGTATCTTTGGAATCTTCTTTTTTCCTGGTTTCTGGTGTGCATCTGCTAACCTGTTCATATCTACTCCTCTAAAAGGCACTGTTTATTTTCTTAGTGAACAAGTGTATATTGGAAAAATTGAGTTCTACTTTTACCCGTTTGTCTATAATTTGCAGGGCATAGCATATGAAACTGAAACGCCTAGTTTTATAAAAAGCTTAATGTCAGACATGTAAGTACTGGTAGAAGGGTGGACTAGAGTTTTAGTGGGTCTTCACCACATGACTGCTTTCCTGAGCATTTCAGCTTTTACTAAACTAGAATGCTCATTCCGGTTGCTGTTGTCTTGCTTTGTTCTGAACTTAGTTTTTCCACATCATTTTAAACTTATTTCTATCATGAGGTAAGGCTCTTGCGCATCGATGTGTGTATCTGTATTTGTCTCTAACAAAACTGTTAACTGTAGTGAAGTGTAATTCAGTGTTTGCTTTATATGTTTTTATAATTCGTGAGAATTGTCCCTGCTGTTTCAGTCGTAGCTGGACTAAACGTATCTTGTCTTCATCCCAAAACAAGTGAGTTATTTCTTTATGCGGACTATGAAGGCCAAATGAGATCTTAACAAACCAAGTACCGCAGATTGCAGTTTTGTTGTGGATCTTCGGAGCAATCATTGGTTTTAGCTGTACGACTACAGCAGAATCTTTTCAGTAATTTCCACCCCAAAGTACTATGTAGGCACTATGTGCAGCCATGTTTGTATGCCCTCCTTCCCCTTAAAAAAAAAAAGGCAAAAACAACTAATCCCTTTTTTCCTTATGCAGAAGTGATTTTATCCATTCGAGACTATGTCCACCTATGTATAATTCCAAATATTTCATGCAAATATTCTCTTCTACTTGAAAATTTTTTGGGTTGATTAAATTGAAGGTAGTTAAGGTTCTTATCCTCTTTTATCTAAAGTTTTGGGTAATTTTTTTCCCAGAGGTGTTATTCTAGGAATTCCAAAACACGCTTTTAAGAACGAATGGTATGTTGACGGAGACATTTTGGTAGGCAAAGTGAGAATAGAGTGAAGTCTGGCAATATGTTTATTCTTAGCACTCCCTCTGTTCTGCACACCTGTTCAGAGGATAAGTGTAAATCAGAGGAGTCTCTTGGGTAGGGATGTCAACTAAATCGGTGCATACTCCATGTCAGTCAGATATTTCAGTCAAATCTGAGAAATTTTCATTCCAACTTAGAGTTTTTACTTACTTATCTGATATGGAAGTGACTGTTAAATAACCTAATCTGCTTTGTTTATGAGCATGCTGGAGAAGTATTTTTCTGATTGTAAATTTTCCTTTGAAAAAAAAATATTGTGCCTCTTTCCACTTGGAATCTTATGTGGAGAGAATGGAGAAGGGGAAAGTATCCAATATGATTTTTTTTTTCCATTTATGCTTAAGAAAAAAAAGAATGCAAGAAACAACTCTTACCTCACTTTAAAGTAACGCTTTTTGCTAAAGAATAATAAAATACTATGTTCTTAATAGCATTTGAGGCCTTTTATTTTTATCACCTGATTGTAAATGCATTATCTCTTTTGGTAAGTTATATTATCTTCCTATTTTATTTAAAAATTTATAAACCAAGGACTTTGTTATTGTGCGAGGAGCATTTCCTACATGGTGTTCTTGAGAACCTATTATTAATGGTGGCACTGATCATAGATTGCTCGTTCTTCTATTAGCATAACTAGTCTTTTGTATTACTATTTCTCTCTGTGACTTTCTGATGTGTTACTAAATTTCCAAACTTACCTTCAATTTTTATTCATCTTTATCTGAAAGAATAGGTTGAAAAAAATAGTTTAGTAACTTTCAAGTCCAGCTTTCTGTTACCAGTTAGCTTGTCCTAAATACGTCCTAACCTGGTGTAGTCCCAATCAAAAGGTAATAGAAACATTCAACATAAACCTGTTAAAGGCCCATCTATTATCTTTCTATCAACTAGACTGAGTTTACTGTGGCCCGTAGGCAACTTCAATCTTTATTCGGTGGTTCTTTCCTCTCATAGTGAGGAGTAATTTGGGGGTAATGTAACAAGAATGATATTCCTGGAGTGATTTGTGCGTGTAGTCTGCTTTTATATGAGTGAGTACTTATGCAATATACGTGCGCAGGCACGTCTTAGTGTTAGAAATATGACTTAAAGTTTTCTGTTGTTTTATTTGCCACGCTTGATACTTAAGTTTTTTTTGTTGCCATTTTTATTTAACAGTTTGAGTACTTTCTACTAAGTTTTCGGGGGCTTGCTTACATTATCATCTGTGTTCACATTTCCCTGTGCCATGGACTATAGAGCTTCCCTCTTGCTTTTATTTCGGCTGCTTGAGTCTGACCTGCATGTTTAGGATAAAAAAAACGGAGCACTCATTTGCGTTTTGCTGCTCTTCTGTTTTCTTCTGTGACTGCTCTTTTCTCCTTTTTAGCTATAGTGCTTTGTTGTATTTTGAAGCTTCGAGCAGATACCAATTTTGGAAGCCTTTTGAAATTTTTCACATTAATTTTGGGGAAAGAAAGAATATAATTTGCTCTTCAAGTGTTTGAATGTCATCTTGCACAGTCGAAGGAGCTGAGATGGATTTCTCTGAGTAGGCCCTAGAGTCTGCCCGAATGGCTTAAATTCCACTGGGGACAGTTGGTTTCAAAAGCGATGGATTTTGCAGCCTCCCACTCAGACGTTAAACTTGTCCAGGCAGTTAAAGGAGCTCATCGTGTTAACAAAGATATAGCATAAATTCCTCTGTCCTCAAATTCAATTTTACTTCTCAGCTGCCCCGGTATCTCTCAGATATGTGCTCCAAGACTTGTTCTTTGTTTCTTTATTCAAGGATTTTATGCTTATAAATCCTAGTTGCATGGGAAAATCATGACATTTATTCTCAGCTAAAGAAGGAATCTATATATCTTTTCATTAGAAAAACTTATGTCTCTCTTTCCCCTCTCAGATGGGGGAGCGAAACTTGAAAGCGTCTTCTATGTTCAGAATAAAGTAGTGGGTTTCACATGGATTGGCAATAATTGCATATTTCATCAAGAACTACTACGAAGGGCTTCACAGCTTGGACCTGGGAAGAACAAGTGCTTGTATAGAGTAGATTTCTGAAATTTCTCCTGTAGTCCGCTGTGACCTCCATCTCACCCCTGAGGGAGCTCTTGAGTTTGTCAGTCAAGAGACTCCTGAACCCTCTTGACATCTTAGTGATCTTTTCTTCTGCAATTTCTCACCATTCAGGATTATCTTTACTGCTTCTCACTGTTACTCACTTGTGTACCTGATTTGGAGTTTTAGCACTCTTCAGAACTATCTGACAATACGGGATGACAGAATGCTTTCCAACAGTACTTAGTATAAATGCACTGAGAGCTAAAGAATAGTGTCACTTTGGAGACTTATTTTCAAATTAGTTTCTTGTGCCTGTATGGACTCTGAAATAAAGTTTCATAATGTGGGAATAAAAAGGCATAAATATGTATTTTTTCCTTGAGGTATGGTTATGAAATCCATCATCATGTTTTGTGCTCAAATATCCTGCCTTTTATTGCATTTGTGAAAATCCAACAGAGTAAACAAAAATTTAATTTACTTCTGCAACAGAGACATGATTAATGTATACGATGATGGTACCTGGGGCAGAATAAAATCCACATTTTTTCCCTCAAATTAAATTGATTCTTGATCAAAAGGATCTGAAAAAATACAAATAAATTATTTCATCACTGAAGAGAGGAAGATTTGAGGATCCTGTTGCACAAAATGATGTGATGTTAAGTCACTTTTGAGAATATAACTTATCTTTTCAGTGGTCCTAGATGAGGACTTCCTTTTGGCTGGTGTCTGCTCTTTTGCAGCTCCTTCATACAGTAAAACTAAAGCCTTTTATAATTACAGTGGGGTCTATCTTCTGTGATAGTGTACTTGAGGAAATCAAATCTTGAGAGAATTTACACAAGTTCCATTACCATTTTTTGTTTTCTCCCAATAGGGAGATAAAGCCTAATTGAGACAAGAGCAAAAAGTTTTGGAACTACAACAGAAACATGTCTGTAACTGCTGATACTTTTTGAAGAGCAGATTTCTTAGCTGATTCTACTGAGCAACATGTTTTCTTCAAAAGCTTGAGATGGCTAAAAAGCCAGAAATAGCTTCATGTGTATGTTCCTCTACCTTAATCAGTGTGTTCCTCTACCTTATGGCTGATACCTACTGAATTCTGTGAATTTTTGGCAGCAGAACTTTGTCAGAATTGCCTATTTTTGTATATGTAGCATTTTCTTCTCGTTATAAATAAGTAGGTGCAGTTTTTTCAAACAATTTTTTTTATACCCGCAAATTACCAAAGTAATCAAAAGACCTTTAATGAAGTATTTTCTTCTCTCCAAATGAATGTAATTTCCTTTGCTTTTGCTAGAAATGAATAAGATTAAGTGCAGAAGCAGATACTTTGAATTGTTTTGCACAACTATAAAAAGCACATACTTATATTTGCAAATATCTTTTCAAGAGGTAATTACAGAAGTTATATTTGAAATGATAAAAAGATTGATTAGCCCAGACTACGATTTAGGAAGCAAAAATGCTCTTTAAAGATAAAGGTTTGATTATTTTTATTTTTTTTTTCTCTTCATAATTCACCCTTCAGACAGTTGGGAGTTTAACTGTCAATACAGCCGAGAAGACATCTGACATGTAAAGGCAGCATACGTTCAATATAAAATATGAATTTATTGAGAGCAATCCTGATTTTCGTCATTGAAGATACGAGAATTTCCTGTTTATAAAAATGATTGTTCTCTGAGTTCACTTCACTTGAGTTTCAATTAATGAAATAATGTTGATCTGGTAACAGTGTAACTTAGTGAATGTCTTATTCTATCATAACTAGGGCTTGCAATGGAGAGCACAGATGACAGGAATGACTTCTTTTCCATGTGCATCAAGTCCCGTGTGTGTAGCCTTTGTCAGATACACCCTTCGGTTGGTTTTTCAGGAGCTCAGAAGTCAGGATCTCTCTTCAGAGTAGTTGGGTATGAAGGCAAGTTTGGTCTGTAATTTGGACAAAATAAAGAAAGTAAGGATGGGAGAAAGTTGTCTGGTGTGGCTAGGTGAGAACAATTGGGAGCTCTCTGGAGTACAGTAGCAGGGAAGGAGGTGCTTCTCTCTTTCAGACTGGAAATGTAACCTGCCTTTTTGTTTCTCCCTCTTCTTATTTCCTTGTTGGAATTCGAACATTGCATGTTGATTCCTTCAGTCATCCACTTTGGAGGCAATGTAGTGCCTCTCCTTCTGCAACGTTGAAGAGACCAAGTGTGGACACACATCATTAGTGAACTAGTAATCTTTAACCTTTGTGTGGGTTACCATTTGAAACTGTGCTGTGAATTGGACAAGGCTGTTGTCACTTCCTGTCTTTCTAAAAGATCAGAGGGTAACAGATCTGGTACAAAATGGACCTTGAAGTAAGCAGGTCATGCCTCTGTGATTTCTGGCTCAAGCAGTCGTCAGGTCCTTCAGTTTGCTAAAATCAAAGTGTAAATATCTGTAGAAGATAAGGACAGGACCTCATTCAAGGATACCACCTTTTTTTAAAGGATGATTTGGAATAAGAGGAGGCTTGGAATATGGCAGGAGGAAAGTTTCTCTGTTTCTAGGAAAGAGGAGACTGGCAGATATATAATTGGAAAGACTGGAGGATTGGCAGCAATGGGAAGCTAACACAGAAAGGAGGTAGAAGGAGAGCTGTTCATAGAGGAAAGCGGAAAGACAAAATAGTAATGAAAGAGACAAGCATCTGCCTTATGAAGTGGGAAGACTGAAGAGTGAGGGACACAATTCCCTTTTAAGAGGAGGCAATAAATGTCCTTGGAGTCTTTCAGGTGTACATGAAGTGACATGAAGTCACGATTTCAGGTGACATGAAGTCACGATTAATGTTGTGCAGAAAGAGTATTTATTTGCCTACACGTGTTAGAAATGCAGACCTGTAGCTGATAATTTGAAAGATGCTAGGATCAATAGGAGCAATAGACTGATTTCAACTGGCTTTAAATATAACAGCTATTTTAAAAGATTTTATGTAAAGTATTGACACTTAGACTGGATAATTACAGGAACAACAAATTATTTGCCGCTGATTAACTAGGGGAACGTAATGATACTACTTAATGCTTTTAAACATCTTTATATTGATACTACTTAGTTTTCACAAGGATGGTTCAAAACTTGCTACAAGCTGTGGAATAGACAACAATACTGTAATATGCTTTAGTTTCTTGTTTAGTAGACAGAAAATGACCACATGAGTAAACTTTGTCATTTTTTTATACTGTTGAAGACTATTTTAGTAGATTTCCAGATTTCCTCCTTATTGGAGTGATCCATGTCTGTGTCTGGATGTTCTTCATGGATAAGAGCCTGTTACAGGGTACCTGATAATGTGCAACATAACTCCTAGGTTTTGGCATGAGCTGGAAGTGACACCGTCTGCGTGGCTCTTTCCATAGAGCTGCCAGTGCTGTGCATAGACTCCTGCTAAGTGTAATTGCTGCCTCCGAGCAGTCAGTTCAGTAACTGAGAGAAGGTCCCAGAGATAAAAATCTAGTTTGCAACAGTGGGTTTTTAGATCTGAAACACTGTTTCTCAGTAGAGAAGCCCTCCCAACCCCAAATATACAGGGGGGAAAAAAAAAAAGAAAAGCGGTCTGTGGTCTCCGAGAGGAAGTAGATTTGTAAGTGATAACTGAGTGAAACAGTAGTATGAATTACAGTTAAGCAATTCTTTTCTGTAAAGGTAGTGATGATGTTTTCACTCATGGAAAGTTAGACTTTAAAGGAATGTTTGTTATCTACTACAAAGTTGCACTGATCTTCAGAAAAGTCAATGCAGAGTAGAAGGAGCGAGATGAAAACGCTATGATGATACCAAGTATTTAAGAAATGCTGATACAAGACCTTTTAAGTACATAAACTGGTATTCTCAGAACAGTGCCTTGTTTTACTCTTGCACATCTCGGTATCAAACAGTAGTGAGGCTACAGAGGGTTTCAAAGCCTGAAAAAAACACATGGTAAAGGCTTTGCAGCGGTGTGTCGTATGTCTGAAATGAAGGCTGTAGTCATCACAACGTGTCGGACCTCACTAAACCAGATATAACTGTGTGGTTTTCTCAGGGCTTCTTCAATGAGACCTAGAAAAAGCTGGATTAGCAGCCCAATAGCTTGGAAATGTTCTCACAAAGCATCATCTCCAGCTGCAACCAAGAAACACTATGCAAAGCATTGCAATGGCAACCCCTGTATTAAAGAGCACACGGGACCGTGGTCAAAACATTGCTGTGTTCCACTCTGAAAACCTTTGTGACTATAGGAAGGTGAAATTTATGGCATTCCAGAGTGAAGGTTCTGATTTGTGCCCTTTTTTGTATTGATCTATCACATTTTCTTTCTCTTAATATTGAGTTATTGTTTCTGTTAGTCTTTTGACAGTAATCATGACAGTGGTATCTTTTGAGTTTCAACATCAGGTTGTAGAAAGGATGACCTGCACTCCTGTGATCTAACCTAATGATCCTGAAACAATGTACAATGCCCTCTCCTGAAACTTGCATTTGAACTTCATGAGCTCTCATATTCTAGCTCTTAAAATTCAACTATTGTTTAGCAAACAGACTTCTTTGCTCTGACATTCATAGCTCTCCTAGCTGTAAACAACTGTATCAACTTCCAGCCCTGAGTTGTCGTGTACAAAAAAGTAGACCAGCTTTAAAAACTGGTATTGTTTTATTGACATGAGTGACATGGGTCCTTTGATACTCGGTTCCTATTATATTTCTGGTATGTCTCATGAAAGTCTCTAAAAGTGTTTTCAAATAATTATATTTCTGGAGAAACACTGTGGATTTAATGCTAATATTAAAAAAAAGTCTATTTTTATTGCTCAGAACGACGGGGGATAACTTTAACCAAATAGTTATGACACACTTCAGTGTAGAATAGGATAGAATGAGCATAGTCAGGAATGATTTTTAGGGTGGAATTTCTATCATTTATTCACCGTTGATGCTGGAGATGCTGCGGGAAGGAAAGCCTGAGCAGCAAATGAACTGTGCAGACGGAGTGGTAGGAGAACTTGTAGAACTGAAGCTGTCTCTTGCATGACTCACTCGAGCAGTATGTGTAATCAGAGGATGTGTGTGCTTGGGAGATTCCTGCCACCTAGTCAGCTATGTTACACTCAGATGACAGCAGGAGCTTCTTCAGAGTGTGCTGAAGACCTAGAATAGACTGAAAGTAACTTTTCCTAATAGTTCAGGCCATGAACATTCATAGAAGATAATGGCTCTGTTGTCACTATTGTATTAATTCTTCAAAGCTAATACATTGAAGTCACTGGTTTCAGTTTTGAAGTTATGCATATTAAAAAAAATAATCTTTAGAATGTTAAGCAGGAAGCCAGCTAGAATTTTCATGTCTGGTTGATTCTTTCTGCTTGTATTACGAGGCTTTAAGACTGAGTCGAATTCATTTGAAGAGAAGTTTTTGAATCTGTGATAGGATGAATTTAGTTTGTCCACTGTTTAATTTTGTGGTGTGCAAAAATTTGTGTAGGGTTTTTGCTCAGTATTTATCTCAGTAGCTACATAAATAAAACGATAGTCTGTTTGTATTTATGTGCTGCATGTGTCCTAAAGCAGCAAAGCATTGCTCTTTCCTTGCATCTAATATGAAGTAGTGCACCTGACACCAGTTAGATTAATTGAACATGTACCTTGATTAACTCATGATACTCCTGTTTATTCACAGAAAAAGGTAATTAATCAGTAGGAATTTGGGTCTCTTAATTTAAACAGATGTCTAGTAAGACCCCTGGTGTCAGCACTTGATGGGTTCAGCCCAAGAAGCGGACTGCAGCTAACACCACAGAGGCTGATTGGAGGGGCCGTGCCTGTTGAGGATGTCATTGAGTCATAATAAATGGTCCCTCTGGCCATCCGGATCCCGACAGAAAGACAGGGAGAGATCAGGTGTGACCAAGGAGAGCAGGCAAAGGTGGCAAAACAGTTAGTGCAAAAAAGTTCTGGAAGTCCTTCTTTAGTGATCACTTTGCACAAGAAAAGCGAATTTATCAGTGATAAAGAAAGGCTGTATAGAGAAATTAGGAGAGAACAGTATTTCTTTGGTTTTCTTTTTTTTTTTTTCTGCAAAACCTTAGTCCAAACCATCCTGCTGTGTAAACACAGGTCCCATATGTCCTCTGCCAGTTTCCTTTTGCTCCTCTGCTGCTCTGCACTGTGCAGTTTCTAGAAAAGAAAATACATTTCATTCAAGTGGTGTGTCTGTTTTTTATAGAGCGATTTAGGAATCTGTGGGATGGAAAGGTGTGATCTGTCTTAATCATTGTTTTTTCTGTATATGTTGGATTATCACAGTGTAACTGTACTTTTAAAGATGTTGCTTTCCAGAAAATAGCTTAGTGTAAAGACAGAAGTATGATTTCAGCTGCTACTCAAATGAGTATGGCTTTTGGTCCAATATTTAGTAGCTGAAGTTTTTTTCCTATATCTATATTTTTCATTTGTAGTGCATGCTGCCTAATTAAATGTTACGAGCCAGCTACTCTCTGACCTGCAATTGTGGGCAATCCTTAGGTTGAATTTATAATGGAAGAAATTGTACAGTAGTGTGTGTATGTGGGATTAGTAGTTCTGAAAATGACATAATTGTTTATAGCAAAAAGAGTGGAAAAACAAGGTGAACCTATGTGGACCACAGGAACGGTTCTAAAACAGAATTCTAAGATTTTCTCGTTATGACTCTTTTTCTTTTCTCATGAAACAGTTTCAAGTAGTTACCTTTCTTTATTCTTGCTTCCTCATTCTTGTTGAAATTCGAGATAATGTTTTCCTGGTTCTTCAACTGACAATTGAGCAAGATGTCACCACCCTGACTGAGAGCTGTTATTCAATTAGATCATTATTTGGAAGTAGCCTTTCATAGTGCACTATTCAGGTGCCTCTGCTCTTGTAGCTGCACGATCATCCGTGTGAACTGTACTGAGACCAGTTCTAAACCAACAACGGGAGAATGAGTTGTCACTGCTTGATTTTGTTGCTAGTGAATGGTGGTAAGGTGTTAAGTTCAACCATGTAGGGCCAGAATGTGATGTAAAAATATCATTTGCCAGCAAGGAATTTACTTTTCTATTTAAACTAACAGGAATGTCAATAACAACAGTGACATAGCATCAAATCTGATTTAGTGGGCCCTTATTCTGTAATTAATGTTCTCTTATCGCATCTGTTTTTGAGGTAGCATAGCAGTCCCCAAGGTAATTGCAATGCATATGCTTTTTTTTTGACTACTTTGAAGAATCACATTCTAAAATTAAAGTTCTGTTCAACTGTATCTATGAATGTTTCTGCTTTTTCACCAGACTCTGGAAGCTCCGTATTCAGCTTTATTCTGGGGGAAAGAAAAAAAACCAACATAGATAGCTCTGTTTATGTCACCTACTGATTGCTGCTATAAAATCATCAAGTGACTGACTTGATGTAGAAAGTCACATGATGACTGACTTGGAGTAAAAAGATATCCTTGATTTCGTGGAGATCATGGTTTTTGCCAAGAGCTCAAAAGGAAAGCAAAAAATATGTTTGTATTTGCATGTTCATACTTCTGAAGCCTTTATATATGATAGAAATAACGATTCAGAGGATCATAGGATTTCAAAAAATAGGTCTGGGGTAAATAAAAATGCAAGTGTTTTATAAACTGTGCAATATGTAAATTATGTTTAAAAATGTAAATATATTTTGCCCAATCGATTAGTGGTTCTCATAAAATCCTATTGGATCGTCAGCAACATATGTGTACGCATAGACTGTGGACTAGATTTTAATAAACTTCACTGTCATCCTTGAAAGCTTTTAGCTTATTTAGTTTTAAGGCCAACTTGTTTATTAATTTTTTACTGTAATATAACAAATACTCTCTTGAAACCAAATGTTCTGTTATGATTGTAGTTGTTCACCAGATTTTTAATATGGAAATGCCTCTTTATTAGAAGTACAAAGTAATTTCCTGAAATATTGCTTTCCTTTGCTCTAGGAAAATGGTAGGATAGGAGTGAGGGAGGATTTTTCAAGTGACTGGGTAAATATAAATAATGCATTGAAATATTGAGATTAAAATTCAAAATGCTTGTTAAAAAATATGTAGCCATTAATCTCAGAATGGAAATGTCATTTTATTTTTCGTATGTTTGGCTGAAAAAAATGTTTAAAATAAAAAGGTGGATTTTTTTGTTTCAAATAAGCAGAGAACAATAAAAACAAAACTGTGATCTTCATAGAAACTTTCCTGCAGCAATATAACAGCACTCATTCTTCTATGTTGCATTAATATCCCTGAAGCTGTATAATAGAACATTGCATCGTAACTAGTTACCTGACAATACTGCCTTTTTCTTCCATGCTCACATTACCATATACTGGCTGATATTTTTTTGTACCTTACAGACATAGAACATTTAAGTATTTAAGCCATGTTAACAATAACTATTTCTCTAGTTGTTTAAATCAGAGGGAAAATGTTTTCTGTTCTAATTCCAATAATGTTTTAAATCCCCCAGGAAATCTCTTGTGGACTCAAAACGCTTCCATTGACTTTAATGGTTTAAAGATAGGAATCCACAGTTTATATTAGCAAATTATATTTGCAGATAATTGGAAAAGTAAACTAATGAGTGAGATGTGAAAGCAAGTCAGGGGTCTGATGCCCAGGAAAAATCAGCACTATATGTCTCCTTTACGAATGATGTATTGGTGGCCGTTCTGCTCTGTGGTTCGGTGGTAGACTTGCAGATCGCAAAGTGTTTGCTTTTTCTAAACAACAGTTTAAGTGGATTGCGATGTCTGGTTTAAATGAGCAGATACTAGAGCTCTCTGGTCCAAATGTACTTCCTGATGTTGGACCTGTGAAACGTGTAGAATCCCAGCTTCATGAGAAGCGGTGCCCTCTGTCAGGCTGCAAAAATTACTTTCATTTGTTTACAGAGTCTTCAGTATAAAATAAGAACTGTTAAAGCTGACTTTATATGAATGATAGATAGTCATTCATTGCTATGCCATGTCCCTTTTTAAAGGATAATTACTTGGTCTTGTTGTCTGCTGCATCAGATGTGCTTAACATAAACGGAAAGAAACGTGAGGTAATTGCCTCCCTGGTGCTGGTTGTGACTTCCCAGTTCTCTGGCTGACCCACTTATGTTTGAGCAGCACCTGGACTGCTGTGGTTGTAACGTCTTCTGGCTGTAAGTGACTGCATATGATCTGCCCGCCTTCCCCAGCGTACCTCTGTACAAGGGCGTGGGTAAGGGCAGGGAATGGCCCGGCTCATTTGGTTACCCAGGCTGGAAGGGGGGATCAGTTCCTCCTGTACAGAATTCTCAAATTAATTTCTTGGAGCTATTGTGATGAAACTGGCTAGCTTGGCAGTACCCTCACCTGCAACTACCATGTTTTAACTGAAATGTAGCATCCTTACTGTAAGTGCTCACGTAGAACCACCTCAAACCCTGCTGACTCAGAATTCCCTATTTCATGGTCCTCTTAGCTTCCACATCAGCCTCTCCAGAACAGGACTTCTTACTAGATTTCTCACAGAGTGTCCAGCCTCAAATAGCTTTGGGTTTTGCCTAAATAATTGACCAGATTTAGTCATAGCACAGGAAAGTTAGGAGACTTGAGGAATGTATGGAATAGGATGTGGCATTTATGGGACTTTATTTGAAATTACTGGGATCACAGCAATCCCCATTTCTTAGGCATTGAAAAATAAAATATATTTTTCAAGTTTTGGAATTGTTAGAGTTGAAGAAATTGTTCAAAGAAGTTATGGAAACCATTGCAACTTGCAAGCTATGCAGGAAACCTGTTGGTTTTTCAAAGGTACTTTAATGTCTTTGCTGTTGCCTTCCAGCAAATTTGTGTACTTGCTTCATTTATGAAAATTAAGTTCTTGTTATATTTAGGGTAAGATAATATCCCTAATATCAACAGGAATCCTATGAGAAAATTTTATTACCAGCATTTGCCTTGGGTAATATCTTATTCCACATAATGATGAAATAGGTCTTTCTGTATTCTCTGGGGTAATTCAGAAACATCTGCTTCACATTAGATCCTCAAAGTACTTTGTTTAAAAGAAACATATTAAAGAAACCTTTCACAGCTCTTAGTAGAGCGACTGCGTTTTATTTAGTCTTGGGCTAAGTGCTTTCCGATATGAATGATTGCTCTAGCAGCAAGGACAATTAGAACACCATCCTGCAATAAACCAGCACCCAGTCCTATTTGCAGAGTATTAATGATCTGCTTTCCCAGCATGTTACAATCAAGATAATGCAAAATGAGCTGCTACTAAGAGTTCCTTGGATTTTATAACGTTTTATTATATCTCTGTCATTTTGCAGCAACTGCCAGAAGTAAAAGAATTACAGAGAGAGGCCATTGGTGGTAGAAATTGTGCAAAGGTGTGTCATGATCCTCAGATCTTTGGGATTCTTGATTCCTGAGTTAATTTCGTTATTCATCAGTGTTGCTGTTATCTCACCTCCTTTTTTTTTCAGTCAGAACACTTTCTTCAAAAAGAAAGCTTCTGAATTGTAATTCAATGATTTTCATGGTTCAATCTGAAACTATCTTCAGAAGATAACACTGAGAGCTATTTTTAGTAACCATCCTGTCTGGTCTTATTCCATTACCGCAGTTTCATTAGTATTCAGGCCTGTTTTTCTATCTCGTATCTGTCCTATATTTCTTGTTTCCAGGCAGAACTAAATTTATAGCTGTCCGTTTACCCTATTATCCCAGACCCGATTTCTTCACTGCAGAATTCTCTCAGTATTACAATACGAGAGAGGCTCTGCCCCACACAAGTGCCAGAGCTGCTTGTCGTTCCTTAGGGATGCGAAGCCTGTGCAGCCTTGGGCTTCAACAATTCCATTACTTTTTAGTGACCAATAATAACCACTGAAGCAGGGCTAGAAAATAAGATAGCTTTGTAGATAGCGACCCTTTGGTAGAGGTGGGTCAGACTGCTTTCCTGTCTATACATTGATGACCTTTCCAAACGGAGGAACTTCACTGTTTTTTACTGTCACAAGAATATAAACAACAATGTATGAGATATGACAGCCTTTTAAAACTATCTGGGCAACTAAAAACGCAGCCACCCAGGAGGACTTTCAGAATTGTCCAAGGACTCAGCGTTCTCCTATAGACAATTTAGGACTGTTTAGTGTTATTAAACACTAGTTTGTCTCTTCACAAGTCTAATAATTTGGATTGTATGGGCTTAATTCACAAGTTTTGTATGCTTTCCCCCGTGTCTTTCCTCCATTGTTTAGGTGAAGCTGTCTTCCTTGGCAGATTCAGCAGAGTTTAAACAAATGTTAATCTTCACTCATATATATATATATGAATACAGTAAGTATTCGATTTTTATATATATATAAAAATCGAATACTTACTGTTATAGTTCTCTGAATAGCAGGTGATTTACATTTTGCAGTTGATTGGTTTGCATTTTTTGCATGTTTAATCCCTACTACAGGTTGAGGTTGTGGTTTATCACACTGTATGCCTAATGATTTTGTACTTCCTCTCATTGCCGACATAAAATAATGGGCAGTTGTCTCGGCTGTACTCAGTTCCGTGTAGCTTCTGATCTTGTCTCCATTTTTATTACTGATTTTTCTGGTGTGTTTTTGTGAACACTCCCTGGATTATGCTTCATTGTTTAACTTTCCATAAATTTTAAAAAACGTGGACAATTTTGTATGAGTGGGTTGATACATGTTGGAGTGTGTTCTTCCACATGTGTGATGAAATCTTTGAAAATGAAACTTCTTTCAGGTGATGAGTTTTATGCATTTAGTATCATTAATGCCTTTAGAAAGGTCATAGATAATATTCAAACAAAATTTTCTTCTTTGGTACAACTTGAATTTCCAATTTCCAAAGGCTAACGCATACCCACAATTATTAATATGCTCATTATGACACTTTTACAGTATTTCTACATACAAATAAGATTTGAGAGAGCATGACACTTCAACATCATATCCACACAGATACCACAACAAATTCTTCACTAGTAGATTTACTTTCACCATTTTACTCCTGCGTGCTTTTTTGTAGGCACAGTAATATATGCTCTCATATACATTAGGATGTTACACATTTTATAACTTACTGCTAAACTCATACATATCAAGCTTGAACTTTAAAAAAGTGGATGCAATATTTAAGTTAACCATTTCATTTTCTATTCCTACAAATGCTTACTATGCAAATGCACAAACCTAGTGGTTTTGTGTGTATAAGTATATATTCCTATGTATAAGAAAGTGAGTAGATAGTTTAGCTGTATGATTCCCCCCTCACCCTGGGAATGAAAGTTAAAGCAACAAAGGAATGAAGCTATATTTGTCTAATTAATCTAATCTAAAGCAGATTTTTTAATCTGCTTTATTTTTATCTTTCTGATAATGTTGACAGGACAAAATGGTGTCACAGCTGACTGTTAGTAATTAAATTTGGAACATTTATTGCATATCCAAAAGGCAGCTAATCTTTTGTGAAATGTGCCAATATTTCTGTAATGGCTTGCCCAACTTTCATCAATTTTAGTATGCTTTTATTTCATGCATTCTCCATTGCCGTTTGGAATTGATGGAAGTCTTTTCATTCTTCGCCTCAATATGTAAGCACGCATGGAATAAATAGAACACACCACATCATAGCTATATAAGTGTTTGTGATAATAGTTATGAATTCAGAGAAAATTTTGCTTGTTTGCTTTAGTTGCATAATTGCAAGGATATTCATGTTATCAGTGCTGTTCTGGTGTGGGCAGACAGATTCTATTTTTTTGTCTTTGTGCTAGGTGGGCATGTTTCAGTTGATCTGGTACCATGTTGGAGATGAAATTCGTTGATTATTTTGTATTTGTAAAGTCACACTTCAGTATTAAATTGCTTTAAAAGAAATATTTTTAGGGTAAATCTTAGGTCTGCATACTCTAAGTTCAGAGTTTTTAATTTTATGTAATTGAATGTTAAATGTCTTTTATGAGTAATTTTCACAGAGGGAATTTTACAAGTCTGGTGTCTCTTATGTGAATTGGATTGCAGTTTGATTCAGTTTGACCATCCTAAAGTCAGTAAAGATTTGACTTCAGGTTTATTACGTCCAAAAGGATTTGCATTAATTTACTTTCTACCTGTTCCACGTCCTGCTGGAAAACTTGGTGACTTTCCTCAGTGTTACAAATCGCAGAAGAGAGTAAAGATACATATAAGGCAAAACAATGCAGCAGTCTTTGACTGTATTGTTTCCCTGTAACATCTGTCATATCTTAATCAGAGAGCAATGGGAGATAGGAGGTTATTGTATGTATGGAATTCTGACCTATGCACAGTATTGCTGTTATGAAACATGAGTGGGAAACATGTACCTGCGTGCTCTGTGCTAGCTGTGGAGTATTTGTAGGTTTGTCTTATCACAGATTCTGGAATAGTGGCTGCATTAATACTTTTAAAAGTAGAACAGGAGGTAGCTTTGCATAGAGTTTTGGTTTCTTTAACCACTTGCAATAAGCAGATGGCAAAATGTGTGTGTAGCTCTGAAACTATATGTATATTTTCTGTTTCTACCAACTATAATTTGTAGCTAGCTAGCAGGATCACAGTGCCATGAGTGCTCATTCTAGTTAAATCTCTGTATTTCGAGGTTTGCTCAAATGGAAAATTAGTGATTGGTCTTGAAGCAAAGCAAAATGCACTTCTTTTGGGAGGTTGAAATGATTTCAGCTTCACCAGAAAATATGGTGATTTTTCAAACTCATCTTAAAATGCAGAATGCTTGGCCCTGTCTTGTTCCATTTCTTTGACCTTTCTGAAATGGATTTGGTTGCAATTTTATATGGAAGCAAGAGATAAACAGCTCAGACTATAAAATGAAAATTATTAGCATTAGTGTTTTATTCCAGAGCTCAGGCATCGATACTTAACTTATGACTGAGAAATGAATAAACTGTAGTTTACAGCTCTGAATTGCTAAATCTTTAGTGCAACCAAGGGCTGGCTCAGCAACGCTTAAAACCTTCAGCTTCAACCCTTGTGGTATGCTAAAATGCCATTAAGTCATGGAACGTTTGTCATGCAGCGTTTCAAGATTTCCTGGAGACAAAGCAGTAAATTTCATCATAAAGCAAAGGAAATTTTTGTCTATCACTGATTTGTAGTCCACTGGTGAGTCGTATAAATTTAGAGAAGTGTGTCTAAAGAAGATTGGGAAGTTAAAGTCTAAATAAAAAAAAAAGCAGTGGTTTAAAATAAAAGGATTAATATTTGGTAGCATTGTGTGTCTTTTAAAAAGCACTTTTAAAATATAAAGAAACATGTTTTTTCTAAATTTCATGGCATGTGGACTCTGAAGGAAGCATAAATTGTTGCTCTGTGTGTTTGGGTAGTAGCCCCTTGGAAAAGGTAAAATGCAAATTTGTGAAATTACAAAATACTTATTGGAGACCATGGCGTCAGTGCTGTCAGCTGCTCCTGGAGCATTTAACCGTGCTGCTGGCTGGCATTGCCAGTGCTTGACTGACGTGAAGGAGAGGTGAGAGTCCCAAGGTCCTCTGTGCAAGTTTTGTTACTTGGATTCTGTTTAGGACGTGATATTTCCATCTTACTGGACCTGCTGCAGGGAGAAAAATAACTGGGGAAACTTCTCCCCTCTAGCTGAGCACAAAGATTTTTTTTTTTTTTTCGGAGGGGGGATCATCAGGACAAGAACAATATTATTTAAATCAAGGAAATATAATTGGTATCACTGCAGAAAGGATGTGATGATGTACATTAACTAGTGTACAGCTTCATTACTACTACCTCTTGCAAAATTCAGGGGGACTATTTATCATGTTGCTAATGATCACCTTAATGTAGAGCAAAAGAGTAGTCAATTTTATTGCTAATCTGCTTGAAATACAATGGGAATCAAGGTGTAGAATTAGTTTCTTTGTAATGAAGATTGTAACTGCCATGGAAATTGTGTATGGTTTCTTCAGTGATGAACTGAAAATTTCCTTAACTGCAATGGAATAAGCAGCAGGTTGTGGGTTTTTTTTGGGGGGAAGGCACTAGTCTGAAGAAGGTGAAAAACAAGAGAGCACGGTATATTAACTCCCCTTGTTTTACTGAGCCAGTAAGATAAGTAATGCATATTTCAGGGCTCTAGCTGAGGAGAAAAAGAAAATCCTTCATTAGTGTTGGATATCATGAGGACTAGGTGCTCGTTAGCTGCTAAAATGAAAGAATGCTTAAACAGCTTTTACATGATGGGGGAAAACCAAGGAATTTTAGGCAGCAAACTGTGTAACTGTTTATCATCTCCAACAGATAAGTTTGTAAATTACTTCCATGAGTAAATCTTGCCTCAGTAGGGTAGACATATATATCTGACTTGCTTAACATTCCCACAAGCAGGGATCAGTACAGTATCTGTGATAAGTTTTTCCCTTTGCTGGTTTCAACCTTTTATTTGGTTTCGCTACTCCCAAGAGATTGTAATTCGGAAAAGTTGTACCAGCAGCTTCAGTCTTGCTTGGCAGGTGCATTTATATGTTACTGCAGTATAAAACTATGGTACTATAAAGCTACGGTAAATTAGTCACTGAAGACAATTAGAACTATAAAACTGACTTATACGGTGATCGTCCAGTTGAGAAGGAAGACGGATTACTGTAATTTTCTATGCGACCTGGATTCAGAGCAAGCACAGAATATAGGGACAAGATGACACATCTAATGTGTGATGCAAAACACTCGTCTCTGAAGAAAGCTTTCTTCCTGAGTCTTTGATCTTAAGTCTGATTTTTTTAAGGTTTATTTTATATAAAAATGTTACTGAAAAGATATGACATTGACAAATAGGGGAAATCATTAGTGCTAAATGTTCATTTAGCAGGTTACTATAAATCTTGGCAACTTTTTGGTATCGTGAAATCAAATCTGGTGAGTGGAGCTGATTTATTCAAAATAACCACTAGGGAGTAAAATCCTTGGCATTTACTTACATCTTAGTTCAGATGTAGATTTCCTAATCACATTAACCACTCTGTCCCAAACCCAGGCTGCCTTGAAATATAGTGCTGAGTTTTTCCTGTTATTGAGAAGATTTCAGTTGTGCCTATTTTGTGTGCATTGCCCTCGGGTAGATAAGTAAAATAACCATTAATCCTATTGTTCTATCTGTTTTTAGGTGCCACTTAACAAGATAAAGTAGACATACAAGAGCACTTTTCTAGCTGCCAAAACCCCCGGCTGGGGTGAGGCTGGTTAAGACTCAACGGTGTTTACTGAAGTAGAGAGACTGTCTCAGATGAGAGTGTGCTCCGCTATTTCCCAAGTGGGATATTCCCTGGAATATTGCTTGCTTCGTAGTTTTTCCTGAAAGTAGCAGATGGCTGCTGTGTTGTTTTTACAGTATTTACCTGATATGGCTGTGGACCATGTCATCCTGGCATTTCGGGATTTGATCTAGTACTTCCAGTTTTCTTCTTTCTGTGACACATGCTGTCATTGAAATGTGTTGGTCAATTAAGGCTCAGCTGTAAGAGGAGGCGAGAAGCTACTGTCAACTTGGAAACGGTGAAGTGAGGTGACCTTGGATACACTGCAGTGGCTTCAGTATATTTTGTTTTATTCAAACATTGCAAATAAACCAGAAGTGATCCAACAGAATCCCCTGGACACTCAGCTTCCCGTTTACACTGACGGGAGATACAGCTCGTGAGTCCAGGATAGCACGGTAATACAGCGTGGTAACGAGAGGTGCGCTGATGTTTTAGATCAAATGGAGTTGCCCCTTTCTAGGGAGTCCTCAGCAGTTTGGGGTGTTCTGCTCTGCTCGCCCACCTCTGCTATGGTCGTGTGAAGAAAAGTGTGACCTGAGTAGAAAAAATCTTTATTAAATAGTTTTGAATCCCAAGTGGATTCTTTGATACGTTTGTGTTAGCAACAACCTGAACGTGTAATAGAAATTTGGTTGCATTCTAAGTTACATGGGCCTGTTTTTGAAATGTAGTACCCTAGTCCCCTTTTTTTTTCTTGAAAGGATTAATTGTCGCTAGATTAAGATTTATGAATGCGGAACACATTTTAGCAACCAATCTGTGCATCTTGTAGCTTAGTTATGATAGCATATACTTTCATAGACTCACAGAGGAAGCAGAACTAGTGGGAATCTTCCATTCTTATCAGTGGACAAGAAGTTCATTCAATGTCTAAGCAAATGAATACATAGTTTTTGATTATGCTTAAGTGTTACTCTATTTTCTTATGGGCAGCAAAATAAATGGCTTATTTGCACAGCTGAACCATTTTTCCATCAGTGTTCAGTAGATGCACAACATAAATTAGATTTCTAACCTAGATGCTGTATTGATGGATTCAATTTGATGATTTCAAGTTGCGCATCTTCCATATTTTTGACGTGAGAATACATTGCTGTAAAATATTGGTAGTATGAAGCATTGTAATGAAGTGTTTCCACTAGTCACGTACTGGAACACAGATTTATAGGGAAGAGTTTTGCTGGACAGGAGAGCTGAACACACCATAACCAATATCTTTTCCAGACAGAAATTATATGTTGCTGGCTGAAAGTGACAGCATACAGAAACGTGTGATAATATGTTTTAGGCTATTTATATATTGGCCAATGCATTGAGTTTTATGCATACCTGAAAAACAATGAGGTAAACTGACCTTAATTGAAGCATTTTTTTATAACAATAATAGGATTTTCAGAGAAATTAAACGCTAACAATTTTTAAAAGTGTAGACCTATTTCTAGTGTTAGCTTTTGTTCATTGCTGTTTAGGCTGCAATCCCTACTCAGCGTTCACTTAAAAGGAAAAAGCCCTGAGAGTTGTACAGTGATTCAGACATTCTTTTATACTCTGTATGTTCTCTATCCCCAAATAGTTCTTGAGAGTATAAATCTCTGGATTTTTTTATTCAACTGTACTCTAGTGCTTTGACCTGCATAGATTTTTTTTTTTTTTTTTACTTCCTCAAGTCTATTTTTCTTTCAATAGAAAGGCAATAATGCCTGTTGTGTCCAGCACGGTAAGCTGGTGAGAACTTTAGGAAACCTTCAAGGCTGAGAAAAGAGACAGTCTTTTATTTTCGAGTTTTAAACTAAGGTCTGTCCAACAGGTTGTAATTTTTAAAGGTGATACGTTTGTAATTGGGCTTAAGTTAATCTCTGATTAAAAAAAAAAACACAACAAAACAAAAAGAAAGTATAGATATTTAAAAAAAAATTAAAAGGGGAGTGCTTTGTAGAACATGATGCTTTTAGCTCTTCGCTTAAAACTTTAATGCAGCTCGTATGTGTGGCTTTTGTACCTCATTTAAAAGCAAGCACATCTCTTGAATTGATTTTGAATGGTGGATACATCGTTAGAGTGCTGTGGGGCTGTATATCGGATGATTGGTACCAATTCTGGTTTTAGCTTGTTGTGTTGCTCTCAATTCAGGCAGTCATAGCAAAATAATAGCTGTTGCCCTTTTAATGCAAAAGATCACAAGGAGCTGCTTATTTGGATGGAGAGCCTGTCTGAAGAGAGGCAAATAATGTTGGTCACTAAGAAACCCTTACTGAGAGACATCAACAGCTATTAACACAAGTAGGATCTTGGATGTCAGTTCGTGGTGGATGCTGTTGGTCCCAGTGGTTTGTCAACCATGTTACTGGTGACAGCTTTCTGGGAGCTGCTTGCGGAAAGCACTCGAGCTAAGAGGAGTTTAGTGTGTGAGAAAGTTATAAAAATGGAAAACACGTAGGATTTCAGAGCAGGGTGGGATGTTCAGACTTCAGTATGAAGTCAAACTTGAGATTTTAGTTACTCTGGAATGCAAACCAAAATCCTTTCAGAGTATGATGAATTATTTCGAAAAAACTGCATTTTATACACCACTGTTAAACTATTGTTAGGAAGCAATATATGCGCACCCTGCAAATTGGATAATAAATCTTTCATGTTACCTTTTTGAAATGCCCCATTGATTTATGTGTTTTAAGTATAAGACCTCAATTCCATATCCACCCAACATGTTGAAACAGGACCCTGGTGTTAATGTGTAATTCAAATATTCAGGACATTGAATGGCCTCTCGAGAGCTGTGACAGGTAGTGGTGAGCAAAACAGTTATGAAAACTCAAGAATCATGAATATCAATAGTACGAGAAGTTACGCGACAACGAAGAAGTGAGTTTTGAAAGTCTGAAATGCATTGCTAGGAATAAGCTGGAAGGCTTCAATTTAGAAATGGAGCTGCCTAAGTCGGTGCACAGTGGTCTTTGAGGACTTCTGTAACTTTGTAGGCATACAAACCTTGGCTTAGGGTTTGTCAGATCAGAATAAGATAGAAATGACTAGTAAGCCCATTTTTGTTCCAGAGAATGTGGTGAAAAGATGGCTTTGTCATACACAATCCCTGGATCACAGACATCAGGGAATAGATGTGATAACTTCAGGCAAGGCGTGAGGTGTGTGAAGACTGTCTGTTCTGCAAATATGAGGGACAGCTGTTTGTGCAGCGCTTCCATAGGGTCTAGTCAGTTCTCAGTAACATACCATGTTTCTTTGACATAAATGGAGTGCACTATTCTAATTTCTCTGGTGTGTTTTCGAGAGTTGGGAGGAGCAGTAAAGCTGTCATGATTAATCTTGGGGGGAAAAAGAAAGGAGATGACTAAGAACAAAATCCTACGACTCCTAGACCATGGATATTTACATAGTAACATGGGTGCATTTAAATAAGAGATTTTAAAAATCTGTTTAAAACAGCAGAGTGTATTATGAGGAAGTAAATGCTTTGCAATCACAGCAGCCAGAATAAAGCTGTTTATAGTATGTATGTGTGATAGGATGTGACACAGGACTCTGTTCAGAGATTATACTGATGAAAAACTATTTTTTCATGTAGGAACATGCAAGCCTTCTCCTAACGTAAGCACCCTGTGGTGAGACATACAGATTTTCAAAAAAATACCGTTTGGCTCACAGTATTAATTATACACCCTGCCCTGGAGCATTCCTGGGCCATGACCTTGTCAAACTAGGCACCACCACAGGGGCTGTCCAGGAGTGGGATTACAGAGCTCCAGGGAGACAGCCCCTGCTCAGGAGACTGAATAAAACCTATTATTCTTTCTGATAATCACACACACCTTCATTCAGTTATGCTCTAAACTGGAATTTGCCTAGATAACCTGTTTCGAGGTTGCTCTGGTAAGTGCTCTTCAGGGGAAATGTTGGTAATACGATGTGAGACTCTCTGCTGTGGCAACAGCGTAGGATGATTCTTATTCCAAGTGCTGTCTTCAGCTCATAAATTTGTAAAATGTCTTAATCTAAAATTTTCAAGCTACGTTTCCAGTTTTGAATACCCTAAATTGAGCAAAACCCTAATTGAGTTATTGATGTTTTTAATATTGTACTTAGATTTGAAGTCCAGATTTTAGAAGCTGTTGTGTTATATAATTTTTTTGTTGTCAGTCATTATTTGACTTGTCAGTGGTGTGACTTGTATGAAGATTCATTTAGAGACCTTTTTTGGAGGTGGAAGACCTGTGGGTATTTCTTTCTCTGGTGTTAGAAAGGAGGAAAAAAATAAGAAAGGATTTAAGTAGTAGTCTTTTTGGCTTCTAGAGGGTTCTGTTTGTTTAAAACTCAGTTTCTTACTGTCTCACTGAATGTTTAAGAACTGCTTACAAATGCGAGCAGAATCACAGAAGAATGAAGAACAACATGTTCCAGGATGCTTCACTGCACAGTGGTCATAGTACTTCATACAATGTGAGGATTTAAATTTTTGGAGCAGATGTGGGACCTGTGAGGGAAAGCTGAATGCGAGTCTTGCATCTTGGCTATCCTAAATGCAGATTGAGCAAAATTTACTTCCAGTTCTGTAAATTTAGTACTTTGTTACTGTACTTTATTGTGAGTTCCTTTAGTGTATCTCAGGGGATGTCAAACCACTGTATTTTGACTTTTCTGATATTCTGCCATCACACTTCTTATTGTCCAGCTATGTAGAAAATTAATCTTGTAACATGTAAGTAGCTCCAAGTGCTTCAAAACTCTTTTTTCTAGTGAATTCGCTATTTTTCAGAACCGTTTTTTCCCAGCTTGAGCCATAATGATACATGTGGAAATCAGAAATTTAGAAAATTACTGTCTTCTGTATTGTCGTTCTCTCTTCTGCTAATGATAGTTAATGCTCAAAAGCACGTATCGATATCCCTGTGGGGGATCAATGTACTGCAGATTAGAATCACTAGCACACCCTGATGCCAGACTGACTTGGAAGCAGGAGAGAACTTGCTTGTGAAATCTGGCATACCTCAACTGTATTTATTTTTCTTATCAATAAAATCTGTTATATTTCAACAAAGTCCTATCACTGAAGTGTCACCGAAGATCAAAAAATGCAGGCAGGACTATGAGAAGGGTCACGCTTATTTTGATGTCATGGGCAATCTTTCTTTTTATCCTTTTTACCACCTTGGAACTTTTATCTTCTGCCCCGTACCCACAAAATGAATCTTAACAGTCAAACCCTCGAGGCTATTCAGACCTATAGCATGTTGAGTCTCATTTTCGTTATCTTCTCTCAATCCCACGTAAAAATGCTGTGAACAGAGAACACTGAAGCAAGCAGTTTGTTCATGAGCACAGTCCTTCACAGTATGTGCTTGCTGTAAATTATGTCACATCATAAAAATAGGTGATGCTAGGTGTTGGTTCACAAAACTCACTGAAGCTTGTTGGACTGTTTCACTGCAGAGGAGAGCACACCTTGACAATTTTCCATGTGAGCTATGGACAGTCATCTGTTTGTTACACTGATGGGTTCTGGAGCTTTATATTAGTGGAAAATGTAATCAGAACACCTTTCCAAAGTTAATTTGGATTTGTATAAAACTGAAGATTTGATAGCTGGAACCGCAGTGAAGGTTCTTGTCTGTCTCTGTTGTACAGTTTATACGTAGTTAACACATGTAGGAAACAAATTGAGATGCGCTTTAAGATATGTAGATCTAGATCTTCTGTTTTCTTGCTCTTGATTTCAAGTTGGATTTTCTGTTTTCCCAGCATCTTCTAAAATATCTTCTCAGCCTTTTACCTTGACTATACTCACAGGAAATGTGAAACTACTTACCTCCTCGATTTTATTGTTGTTTGTAGCTTCTCCTAATGTGTCTAGATGATACTGATTTCTTTGTCCTTTTGACTGAATGGTCTACTGGTTCAGCATTCTCCACAGCTGCTAGTCTTGCTGTTGAGCCAGTGATAGGTAAAATTGATGAACTAGCTGATCCTCTTATTTCATATCTCTGACATATCCAGGCCAAGTTGCCCTGTAGAACAGACTGTTTTCAACTGTTTCCTTATCCAGTGTGAGAGCTGAGAGTGTCTGAAATGATCTTAAAGGGATGTTCTACTTTTATTTGTAGAATCCAATACATCATACAGAATTTTTTTTTTTCAATGAAGTGGTTGATTCCATCTTGTTATCTCTTAGGAAAGAGCAGAGTAAAATTATATGGGATAGTGTATGATGCTTAGCACTATCACAGATAGTTACTAAAAATGTTGAAAAATATGAAGAGCTAAATGCATTTTTGGAGTTGTTTGAGGAAATGATTGCTGATAAATTAAAGTATCAGAAGAAATAATACCTGATTATGGAATTTTAAGGTATATAAGCTCTTGATTAAGAGTTAACTCCTCTTCCTTATTCTCAAAATTGGTGCTAGAATCAGTGAATATCCTCAGTGGAATCAGCTGAGAAAAGAGGAAGAGCCTTCATCTTAAAATCCAAAAAGAAAGTCTTAGCAATATGCGAGAAGGTGGTGATGACTTGATGACTTTTCAGGCAATCATAACTAACACTTATTCTTTATTTTTGCGAATGTATTACAGAAGCGCAACAGTGAACAGATCTGCTTTGTTTCCCAGGCTAGCCAGAAGTATAGTCTTGCTGTCCGCTTGTTCAGGAAATAAACTCCAGTACTTCATTATGCTTCTTCCCTACATTTATCTAGGATGCCATCTATTTTTAAGAAATCCTGTCATCTGCTGTTTTCTTACTGCTTGGTCAGTCTCTGGAACATGTTACATATCTTATCTTCCTTGACTATCTTCCATCTTTGTTGCTATATAAAATTATTCTGCTATCGCTTCAGCCATGTGTATCATAAATGAAATGTGTAGTTAATAAATAAAATCCTCTCCAAAACTCTTCTGTCTGTAACAGTTTCAAATTGTTTTTCTTATGTACCATCTTGTTTTTATAGATCAGATGCTGTCATTTTCATAGTTCTTTCTCTGCCTTGTCACTTTTACTTTTCCCCTATAGGTGCAACAATCTTGATCCAGCTTTAGCTTTAAAATTTTTCCCTTTTTCTGCCTATGAGAAATTTAATACAAGCTTTGTGCTCCTGTTGCTATTTTATTCTTTCGTTTAGCTTTCATGTTTGTTTTATTAAGCTTATACCAAGAGTTATTCCATTCAAGACGATAGTCATGCTCATCTGGCCGTGGTGCTTCTGCACTGATGCAAGTTCATACTGTTAAGAAAGCAGCACTTTGAGTTCTGTGTCTATATAGCAGGGCATGTGTATCACAGTGCTTTACTTAACAAGGAGACAATGGCAATGGCATGTTTTTTGTCACTCTGGTTTTAAATCATGCCAACAACATTGAAAAGCTGTTACATAAATTCACAACATTTTTATGACTTAAGAGAAAGGTTGGTGGTAATCAGTGTCTGCTGGTGATGGCATCTTTTTAAGTTATAGATATAAGCCTTTAATATTATTAAGAAATTAAAATGTTTTATCTGTATATACACCCTAAACGATTTGACATCTCTAACTAGTCTTGAGTACTTTCTTAAGCCTTTACCTCATTTACGGTAAACTTCCTGTTCTATTAGTTTGAGTCCATCAGCACTTCTCAAAATGGAAGCTTAAATGCCCATAAGGGGATCTTTGAACAAAGATGAATGTAAAGAAAAGACATTTTCACTTTTTTTTTTTAGTTTGAATAGTGACTATACTAGCTATCTGAGCGTGCCTAAGGTATTGAAATCACAGAAGTATGATATTGCTTGTAAGAAGGAAGTTTCCTAAATGATGCTGCTAACTTTTCAGATCTACTGAGAACTGGTAGTATATCACATTTATTTTTAAAATTGAGTTGGAGATAGATAAAGAATCTGTCATACTACTGTAGTTGCAGCAATAGTAATGTAACGTAGTACAGTGAAGCCAGATGTAAATCTACTGTGCAGCAGCTAGACCAATACTGAAATATACTTGTATATACCTTTTCTTTTTTTAGGATAAAAGTAGTACTTCAAATCCTTCTCCTTGCTTTTGGTTCAATTCAAGAAGTAGTACAGTTTCCTTTAAATTATACAAACACTGGAGAGCCCTGGTGTTACTAACTTAAACTGTAGAGAGGTATGAACGTGCTGATAGTATTCGCTATGTACATATAGTGGAAGTTCTAATAATGCAGTGTAGTGCTAATATTAACTAGCTGCTTATACTTACTGAAAGTGTATTTACTTACTGTAATACACATTATAAGCATTGCATGGTCATAATTGTAGCTGTTATTGAAAAGAATATGTAAATGCAACACAGAGAACCTAAATGTGACATGCTTTCATCTTGAGCTGGATATGCAAGCATGAAGGAAACTACTGTTTTAAAATAACTTTTTTCCCTTGAAATACTTAATCTTATTCTCAAGGTTATCCTTTGGAACCTGCCTCTGTCACTAGCACAAGAAGCATCATTTCAGCCATGACATATGCACATGGAGCGAAGCATTCAAATTCTGTAGACAGTTGATGCAAATGACCAGTACATTTCTGGACAAAGAGAAGAATTCTCACAAAGGCATTGCATTATATTTCATCTTAAAGAAACCTGTGAAGGTTTGCTAAAACTATTCCAGTATTTTTTTATCGTAGTATGTCGTGCACTTAACCAAAAGAAGATAGAAGCAGACCATTTAGTTCAAAGAAAAACATAAGTTTGCTTGGTTTAGAACTGTTGCCCAGAGGGACTAAAGGCTTCCTCTTTATATTGCTATTCCATGTTATCCATGGAAGGATCTCTCCAAGAAAGAGCGATCTTTAGGAAGAAAGAGCTGTGTAAAATCTTATACAAGAAAACATAACAGCCAGCAAAATTCAGACAGGGCAAAAAGATAGATACAAGAAAGGGGAAATGATTAACGCTGAATTCTCTGTTCCACTCATCTGATGCAAGGGCATACTCCAGTCAGACAGGAATTAGATGAAGAAGATCCTATGGTCTTTGTTATGCTAGCCTTGTCTTATCAAACTATCCTCATATGAATATTTCCAGGCACTTCTTCAGTTTTGTTTAAAATTCCTTCGCTCTCACAGTTAGGTTAACCATTTCTGCATTCTGTTGCAGCGCTAAAATATATATATAAAAGACTTTTATACATCCGGTCCCTTTTGTTTCATAATAACTTATTTGTATCTTTTTAAGAATATAATGACAGATTTTTGTCAAGCTCTTCATGGGTTCATACAAATAACCTTTAGATGCTGTGCAATAAGAAATCTAGCTGAAGTATTTCTCTTTTGAAGTGCATTTATTAATTTGAGTTAAATTTGTCTATGAACACAACATTTTCAGTTCTATCAAAATTTACTTTTTGATTATGAGCAACCAAAGCCTACCTGCAAAACTATCTCAAAACCAAAACTAACATGCAAATCCTTCATTCACTGCTTGTTTCTCTTGTAGATAACAAGTATAACAAAATGTCTAAACCTGATTCCTGAACAGCCCTCACAACCTTTGTTTTATAACAAACCTTCCTAGGTTGGTTTTGATAGATAGTGACAGAGAGAACAGGAGAGCTGAAGAGCTTTTGAGGTTTGCTCCTGCTGTGATTGAAGTCTTGTGATGATTGGAGTGTATGTCCTGTATAAAGGACATATCCTTTCCTGCAATGCAAAAGAAAGATAATTTCCATTCCATTGACATCAGACAAATAGCCAGCTTTTCTGTACAGGGGTGGAAGTTGCTATTAACATGCATTGCTTGGAATATGCTGTTGGAAATGGAGAGAAGTTCAATGTGGAACGTAGCAGTGTAAATGAATAGTTGAAACCTCAATTGTAAGTAATATAAGTAAACTTTGCATTGCTGAAAACTAACTTTATAATTATTATTACCATTATTTAGCTTTTTTTGACTCAAAAATAACTAGTACTGTGACTTTCAGCTGACATTCTGCGTATTGATGATGATGATGGTTTGCAGAACTAAAACTGAGAAATCTGTGAAATGCAACTGAAAAGAGCAAACATGCTGTACAGATTTTTTTTGGAAAACCTTTGCAAATGTTCATTTGCCAGCTCTGATGTTATTGAATTTGAAATCCTGGCTTTTCCTTGCCTATTCTAATCTTAAATCTTCAAATTTTATTTTGTATTAAGCAAAACATGTTTTATTAAGTTGTGACATGTACTAAATCCTTTTGATTCTACTTCTTAGTCTTTGCTGAAATTCCTGCCTAATTTAAGAACTGATAATATGATTGATAATGCTGGTTTAGAAAGAAGGTACAAAATCTAAGTGGAACAAAAATACAATTCCAATGGACATGGAAAGAAGTGAGGACTTTTTGGCTGTGTCGAAAGTTTTACAACTGTTGTTCTAATTATTAGTTAGAATTAATTATTAGTTAGAACTTCATAAGAGCACTTGTTACAACAATTAAGCATGTAAGTATTGCTCATATTTAAGAGTTAAAAAAATAAGCAGAAAGTAAAATATTAAATTGCTGGGTATGTGTGGTAGAGCTATAACAGGCTTCTGCAGCTCTTTTGCAGCTGAAATGTGCGTTTCAAAATATTTTACTTTCAGTATCAAGAGATTGGTATTAAAAGAGCTTGCTAGTTAGTATTTTTGCTTATTATTTTAAAGATGAATTGAGAAAGTGAGAAATCTTGACATACATCTCTAGAAGCTGAAGAGAATTATTGTCTAAAACCAAAATAAGCTTTCTTGGATTTAACCTTTAGTTTAAATATCATTCCTTGACATTAGTGTGCTAGAAAGTGCATGCAGTCATCACATAATAAGCAAATACAAGAATATTGAGTGTCAGTGAAGAGTATATTACATTTGCAGGGTCAGCTTGAGATACAAGTTGTGATTTTATTTTATTTTTTTAATTAGCATTTTTAAACTAACTTCGTTCTATCTTTTCTAGCGAAAATAAGTGAAATCTTAATATGTGCTCCCTCATCATCTTGCTGGTACTGTGATGGGAAATTAATGTTTAATACTGAGGAGTCTTTTTTACTTGTCATATTGGTCAATTAAAGATGATTTAATAAGCTAGCTTAACGCAATGCATAGCATGTCTGAGTTGGTGAAGCTCCTGTAAAACTGAAATAATTTGGGGTTCAACTAATTCTTCAAGTAAAATGTCAGTCTTGTGAAAGATTATAGGGAAGATTTGATCCATAATCTGGTGAAGTAAATTGGAAGAAATGTAACTAATTGTACTGTGCATTGACTCAAACACTGGAGGAGTTTGGTGAAGAACTCCTGCTCACTGTAGTTATCTCCTTCATTTTCTCATCAGGATGAACCACACACTTCAAAGGTGTCATCCTTCAAATGCTTACTAGGCTGTTAGTCCTATTGAGTTAGTTCACAGAAGCACATCAGATATTCGATACTGAGCATATATATTGCCTCTTCCTTCTTAGTGAGTCCCTTGTAGACAGATATCAAATACTGTTTTCACCTCTGCTGTAGTACAGATAGATCACAGTAGTTGCACCAAATGTAGGCAGTGAATAGCTTATAGTAAAATAATCTAAATACTTGAAATATTTAACAGGAGTAATATATATAATTCAAATTAAAAAAGAATTCTCAGGTAAGGAAAACATCTGCTTGGTTTTATCACCTGCAGTCTCTCTTCTTAAAAGAAACAAAAATGCTACATCCTTAATCAAACTGCCTATAACTATATACTTTGTTATTAGACTTATTTCTGTTTTCCTTCTCTCATGGTCTTAAAATTATTGTAGAAGTTAACAAACCATCAGCAGCTCATTTAACTGAAATCAGCTCATTCTCAAGTAAATTAGATTTTGTTAAAGAATATGAGATGATAAATATAAGTATTTGTTGTATGTGTGAGTGTATTCAATATAGTTGCAAAGTCTTTCTTCATCTAGGAGATATAGGATTCCCATCAACTGTTGGGTAGGACAGTAGCAGGGTTTCTCTTGCTTGCCGTGTCTGGGTAAATGCACTGGAACGATGATCCAGCCACTTTGTAATTACCATCACCGCCACCCCTTCCACTGTTTTATCCCTTGTGGTTTTGGTTTTTGTAGTTTGTTTTTTTTTTTTCTCTCCCAGCAACAACAGTTACATCATTTCATTCAGACCAGTTGGTCCCTGGTAGTAGCATGGTGAGCATCCTGGAAAGCTTGCCTTCGCGAATGCCAAGAGAAGCGTGTGGGCTAGCAGGACTCATAGCTCAGCAGTAGCTTCTGCAGACAAGTGGGACAAAGTTTCACAGAGAACAGGATGACATGCTAAGAACAGAAATCTGTTATTCTTGTGCCTTTCTTATTTTTAAGGTTTCATGATTTTTCATCATTTTTTACTATAATCTCAGAATTTGCAAGACTTCTAAAGCTTTGTTTCCTAACCATTTCAAGTTAAGATAAGGCTTTGCGCCATCCTAAGTCAATTAAAATCCAATTGATTTCGTTCTGTCACCTCCATTTGCTCACCACAATTATCCCCATCCTTCCCTACGAAAGTGCCTAAGTGTGTTGCAAAATTTTCACAAAATATGTTACTTTGAAGAGTCAGTGAACAACTCTGCTGAGGGTGCATTTCTGTGAAGTTGAAGGCCAAGTCAGATGCTACTTAGCAATTTTTCTGTAAAATTTCAGCTCCTTGTTTTGATGAGTATTTCCCCCCCGGGCAGCTGCTTTTTATCCATGGTGACAGTGTTATAAGATAAGCAGGTATTGAAACAAGTAATAAGCTGCTGAAACAGCTTTTAAATTTATGGTTTTATTCATAGTTTTTGTTTCTTTGCTAAAGTTGGAATAAGAACATCCTGGTTAGGATTTTACTGTAGGAAAAAAATGTCACATACCATTTTCCCACCAAAATTTCTTTTTGAGAGTATGTGAAGATATGCAGGCAGCCAGACTGTGGTGGTGGGGTTAGTGCTGGGACGCGGAGCCGGAGTTGGCAGCCTGTCTGGCCTGGGTGGAAGGAGCGTGTGTAGAGCTGCTCTGATTTGGCAACAGCTTCGGTTCTGTCTTCTTGGAAAGGCCGTGCGTGGCCTCACATACATAAAGGAGATTTAGGTTTGGTCACCTTTGTGTTCAGACGACTTATCCAATGTTATTAACACACTCAGAATTGATAGTCTGGTCTAATTGCTCCCTGTTCTTCTGTAGTACGTACACACACTTGGAATGGTTTCAGTGCTGGATCTCAGCATGTCTGCCTCCAGCTGCTGGCTCTTCAAGCCCTTTACTGTATCAAGGTATCAAATGGATTTCTGCTCTTGTGACTAATGTGTAAGGTGGAGAAGGTTCCAGTAATAGCTAGAGAAGTAATTAAATCCCTGGATGGGATGTAATTTTTCTGAATAATTGCCAAGAAGTCACCTTCTACTTTGAAAATAACACTTTCTGTTGTGGTGTGCAATCTGCAGCCGCCTTCACTAGGGAAGGGCATACGTGCTTGGCTGCTTTATTACATTTTGTCTCGTGTGCCTGTTTCTACAGAAGGATTCTTTTGCTTGAAAGTATGGCAGATCTCATAGGCAGGAAAATACTCAAAACGGTGTTCTGTACAGTAGATAAACCTAATTTCTAAGACAAGCATTAAACAACGTCTAAAAAAAAATCCACAAAACCTGATTTGAACTGATTTCCTAGTTGTACCATTGTGACACTAAATATTTTGCAAAATCTCTTCTCTCCTACTTCTCCTCCTCCGATGTCTCTGGGATATGCATTATATTGTTTTACAGTTTTGCATCTCAGCAGTGTTATTGACCATCTTTGTCCTCACAGCTGGAATTGAAACTGATGTGCTGCATGTCTAGCCTAGTATTTTATTTATTCATGTAGCATATTTCACATCTTCACCCTTCATCCAGCTGCTTTATCCCAAAGCAGTTAAAATAGTTCATACAATCAATAAAAGGCACCTGCAAAAACAGGGCAAACACTCAATAAATTATTTGCCAGAAATGCTGTTCAAATTATGTATTTTTTTTCAATTTGTATTGTGTCAGAACCTATTTCAATGTAGACCTGTTTAAATGACAGATAAATTAGTTGTGAAGTAGCCTATAATCCTGTTCTGGTCTCTGTAGAACTTTAATCAAAACTATTTTGAAGACACTGTTTAAAGAACTCTAGAATTTTTAGCAAACTTCACGTGAATGTGAAAACAAGATTGATGTTCCCACGGTAAGGGAGCGGTGTTCTCGTGCAGCAGCAGTTACCCAGGCAAATAGAGACATGTAAATTAGGAATATGTTTTTTCCTTAACGCTGGAATCAAAATTTAGTAACTAAAAAAAGAAACATGATATTCATTCAAGAGAATAGTGGCTTATTGCTGTCATTTGTAGACTGTTTGGATTTTAAATCCCAAGAGTAATTGAAAAAGGCAAGTTCATTTCTCAGAGAAAGAAAAAATTGCACTTGTGACTTGTATACCTGCACCTTTCTCTGGTTGAAGTTTGTCAACTATCAGCTGCTTTGAAAAAGTTTGTCTTACTGCCTCAGTTCTGCAATTTTTATGTTTTTGTCCTTATTTCTTTTCTTACTTTGATGCTTTCTTCTATTTATGGATCTCTTAGATTCACCTCCGGTACAGATCCTTTACTGAATCTCTTTTCCAGTATTATTTTCTGAAAATATTAATTTCGTCTTTTCTCACATGCAAACACTATTGGTTCTCTCTCTTCTGTATTGATCCCTTTATCACCATGTTGAACTTAAAGATTAGTCTGGGAACTTGTAGATGAGAAGTCCCATTTTTCCTTTGCTGTATAAATTTCCTAGAGTCATCCAGGAATAAACTTGAAGGAAGTGTGTGGGCTTTTTTTGTTTGGTGTTTTTTTTGTTTGTTTGTTTTTTGCTTTTCTTATGGTATACATCTGAAAATGTGTATTTAGGTTAAACTAATTTCAGTATAATTGAATTTTCTAGGGTCAAATTTGTCAGGAGACATCATGGCTTGTATAAATTCAGTCAGAAAGTCTTATATTAAGCCCTAGTCCACAGAAAGTCTGCCCCAAAATGTTACCAAACTTTACATGATAGCAGGCTGAAGAAGAATATATAATGGAAATATTGAGTCATTGCAGTTGAAAGGTCACTTTCAGGTTTGCCAGATGTAGAATACAGTGTAGGTGGGGAATCTTGTAGTGCTTGGTTTTCTCTCTGTTGCCAGTATGGTTTGTAATGATTTGCTTTGAAGCTTGTGGATATTACCGTTGCTCAAGAAGGTATTCTAAGGAATACTAGGCTTCTATTCTATAAGGATGGGGTAGGATTTGCTGAATTGATCATATTGTGCATGTTCATATACAGCTGTTTCTAGAGCTCCAAGAAGCTTTGTTTTCTGAGTTGCCTGTAATTTTTATGCCAAGTGCCGTTTGAGTTAATGTTAACGTCTAGAGTACTGTCACATGGCAGTAAAAGAATTATCTTTTTAAATTATGGTAATCCCACAAATCTTTTCTGTTCACGCTGATTAAAAAGAAATTTAGGAGTCCTTTGATTTCTTTGACCTACAAATTCCTCTTATGTGCTATTACAGCTACTCATTTGCAGAGGCCACAATGCAATTTAGCCTTCTGTTTAGTTGGGGTGCTATTGCTGCAGTCATCTTCCTCTCAGTTTCCTGCGCAAATTATCAGGAAAACTCGTGACATTTTGAAAAAAACTAGCACCGCGCCCTACAGCGTTTGTTTTAAGTGGTTTGCTGTTGATGTCAAGTACCACAATATGGCACTGACAAAATAATGTGAGTTTTCTTTTCAGGGGTAACTGGATATATGTTCTGGTGACAGATCATTTAGAAAAAGATGAATGAGAGTCAGGTGCTTTTACTTATTGGAAGGGGCCCTATGTCTTCCGTTTAGGCTGAAACGGCTGTAAATGATGCTGCTCCTTTCGCATCTGAGCTCGCAATAAAGAGATCCCTGTATTAAAGTTGCACATTTCAGTGATACATTGTCTGTGTAATATTTTCACAAATGTTAATGAACACATTACTCATATTTACATTTCTTTTTTAATTGGACATTTGGAGGAAAATTTATTTGATAGTTATCCTGTGTTGTAGTTTTCACTTTCAACAACTTATTAACAAGCGCAGTCTTGATCAGAACACGTTGAAAGTACCTTGCCTTCTTAAAAAGAAGCTGTACAAGGATAATGAAGTGCCTAATTATCATTGCAGTTACAAACTAATTCTCAAATACAAAATAATACCTCCTATGGAACTACTGGAATCAAATTGTATTTTTAAGTCATTAATCTCATTTAACTGGAATGCATTCTAGAAGTAACCCATCTTTGGGTACTACAGGAGGCAAAATGTGTTCTTGTTTTATAGATTTTTATTTTTTTTTAGTTTTGCAATTTTTTTTTTTTTTTGGTTTTGCACTGCACTGGGAATCTTTTTTTTTTCTCCTTTTCTTTTTTTGTTACTATCCATGAATATTAGTCTAACCTGAAAATCAGCGTTACTCTTTGAGTTTGGGCAAACATGCTCCTTAAGTTTGTCTTACAGGAAGACACAAGAGAGAAACAAAAAGACACAGTGAAATAATTTCTTTAGGACCCACTAAACATAGCTATTACTATCTAGCTAGTTATTTGCTTTGACTTTGTTAAAGGAGAGTAGTGGCTATTCAAGATGCACTGATATTAGATGATCTCTGAGGTCCCTTCCAGCCTATGCCATTCTATGATTCTATGATTTATGTTGGAATTAAAAGTATGGACTTCAGACCTACCTTGTTTTTCCTCATTTATTTTGTTTTATTTTTCCCCTTTTCCTGGTTGCATATTACTTCTTGCTTCAAGTGCCTTGGTATTTGTGAGCCAAGGTCTTTATATTCCTTCTTTTTTGCTGTTTGTAGGTACAATTTCTACTGCATGATGCTTCTGGTCAGGGAGTAAAGTAATAGGCTCCAGATTCCTGTAGATACTTTAAAATTATTCTGCAGCGTATTAATGTTCCATTTTTTCTCACTCATTAATGTGTTTGAGTCTGTCCTTGGCTTGCTTGCCATGTCCTGTTGACACCTCAGAGGAATTTTTTCCACATAGAAGTGATTCTCCATTGAAGATATTATTCGTCTCCTCTGCTTCTTGTTGTCTTCTTCAAGCAATTAGTCTGTGAAATGTGGGAAGTAAACATACCTAATCACATTCTGGCCATCTAAAGTTGACGAATTCCTCCTTCACTTTGTAAGCTGTGGAAATAAGTCATGGCTTCGTAAACACTCTTTGAAATGAGTCAGGAATAGTTTGATACCAATGGCTGGACTTCATCTCCAAGATGAAGGGGAGGAAATATATGTTCATATAACCTTGATATACTGGTTATGGTGGAATAAATTTTGCTTCAGTCTGAAACAAAATTCTTTTTAAAGCCAAAAGAAATTCTGAGATTCAGAAGTTAAATGCTTTCTGAGCTGGTATGAAACAGGTTAACAAGTCCTCGTGGTTTAATGGCCTTGTCAAGTTGTATATGCCCTGTTTAGATAGATAGTCTCTTGCAGTGCATTGGAATGGACTGTGCATCGGATCTGTGCTTCGGATCCTGGGTCAGCAAGGTACTTGATGAGGCACAGCTGCAGGAGGGCTCAGCAGAACCTCCTCAGTGAAGAAGAGAGCCCCTGCCTGAAGCAGAGCTGTCTGGGGGTGCCTCCACTGAGACTCCCCTTCCCACACTTGCTATAAATAGCGGTTGTTGTCCATGAGCTGGCCTCAGGCACTGCCAGCCAAGCTCGTGCAAGGGCAGCACACTTGGGACCCTGGCTCTTGAGCCATCACAGAGGACGTTTTTAGCCTTCTTGGAAGGTGGTGTCTTCTCTCCTGTTACATTCCCATCAGTGGTGTCATAGGAATTCATGTCCTCTTTTGAGGGTCCCGATGTGGAATTTGCACTGTAATGTACTTAAGAGACAAAAAGGAAGGTGAGTGCATTAGGCATTGGAAAATTGCTGGCAAGGCAAAATTAGTGAATTTGAGTTAAAATTTGCAGCACTACACTTCCTAAAACAAGTATTTCGTTATTTCTTTAAAATAGAGAATTACAAAAATGTACTGTGAAAGCCCTAGCAGTAAGAAAAGTGTTTGAAGTACTTGGATTCAGAATTACATGCTTAATATGGATGGATTTTTTTCTTTAGTTCTTCCTGTAATTCATAATGATGTTTTTTTTCCTTGGGGATTATACCTCTGCCCATTTTGAGATTAAGTTCTATGCCTAAGAATGTGCTAAGTCATTAAAAAAAATTCAGTAGTTACTGTAATCTGTTCTGTATCTTTTGAAATTTGCAAATAGCATCCTTTCAATAATGCATATTCATAGAATATTCTATGTGAGAAAAGTTCTACATCAAGATGAAGAGGGGTTTCTCAACTATAAATGCAGATTTACTGTTATGAATTAAAATTGTAAGTTTTATCAGAGTAGGAAAGTTGATGCAAAAGATCAGTGGTAGGAGAGGTCATCCTCCAGTAATATAACTCACCAAATGTTTGTGGAAGTTACTCTAATATGAAGATATGACTTTGTGTTAAAGATTATTTAAACCTGAAAATTACTTCTGGTGTTGTCAAGTTAAAAGCAGTTTGGCTTTTTGATTTGAAGAGTGGTTTAGGCTCTTGGATTTACTAGGAAAGAGAACAGCATCTGTCTTAGGAGTGAATTACTGATTTGTTCGGTGGAGAGGAGGAGTGAGGCGAGTTCAATGTAGTTATTAATTTCCACATTTTTCTGCTCCCACGACTACTAGGAGGAATTACTTCACTTGTACCACAGAAAAGGGGAAAGAAGCAATATCTGATAAAGATGATGTACTTGTGGGATGTTGGGGAGAAAAATCTTTCTTCCTGCCCCTGTCTTTAAGAAGAAAGTATGGGGTTGCAGAAGAACAGGCTGTCTTCTGAGACTTTTCTTATCTCTCTTTTATTTATTTTTTTAAAAAAAACCTTTTTGGAAAGTGAGACTCTACTAATGTTGAGAATAGCCCTGAAAGACTTGAAATTTCCTTTTATACCTTTGTCACTGCTCTGGTAACTGTGTCATTGTGCTTTAACAGACAACCACCCAGAAACTGCTCATCTTAAGAAACTCTCCCTTTTCTAAGAAGCCAGTAGCAGTCTGTGCGTGGGTGTGAATGTGTAGCTCAGTCCAGTTTCATCTAAACCTGTTCACCTAAGGACATTAACAGGTGTGAAAAGGTTGTTTTAATAGGATTACAAGGATCATTCTCCCTGTGTGTGTTTGTCTCGTGCAAGGCACAGATGCACAGAATAGAGCTAGATGTGATAGTTTGAATTTTATAAGCAGGATAGTCAGGTCTGCGTGACGCAGTCCATACAGCCTCGTACCTATTTTAATTGCCTGACACAACTCAGATGCCAGGCATATGCCACACCATACTGCATATATATGTGGTCAGCTACTCAAGGTCATTTTCTATGGGAATTTGTCTAATCTATGAACAGCAGAGTCTCTACATGTCTGTGAATACTGTCTAAAATAGCCATAGCAGGGATGAAGCTTCCCCTTGTTTTTACTGGAAACATGTGCAAGTGTTTAATAATACTGGACTGCTAGCTTAAATAACCAAAATCTAATTGGAAAAGGCACTTATATCTGACTTCGGAGGAATTCTGGGAGGTTTTCCACTGAATAAAAGAAAAGCTCAGAAGACTTAAACATGCCGTTTTCAGTGGCTGTTTGCACTGCTCTCTGTGCACAAGGTGTGCTGCACAAATCTATGTAGAATATGATTTTAAGTGATTAATTCCTCTGGACATTCAAAACATCTTTCTGGTGTAAATGAAGGCAGGTATCTCTTTGGTAAGGTGTTTGACTCTGCCGGGTTGACATTGGCCAGCAGCTATAAGCATCTTGCAGCTGGTTCCACCCTCCTTCCCAGTGGGACAGAGGAGAAGATAGGAAGAAAAAGAGCGAGAATACTTGTGGCTCAAGAAAGATGGATAGTTTAATAAGCAAAGGGGGGAGTGGGGAACAAACAGAAAACCAAAACAAATGATGCAAAGGCAATTGCTCACAAGTAGATTGATGCCCAGCCAGTGTCTGAGCAATGCTTACCTTCCTCAAAAAACCTTGCCCTCCATTTTTTATTACTGAGCATGACATGATATGGCATGGAATAAGCCTTTGGTCAGTTGGGGTCAGCTGTCCAGGCTATGACCCCTCCCAGACTCTTGCCCACCCCCAGCCTACTTGCTGTGGGGGCAGAGTGGGGAAGAAGGGAAAGCCTTGATGCTGTCCAAGTACTGCTCAGCAATAGCCAAAACGCTGCTATGTTATCAAGGCTGTTTTAGTCACAAATCCAAAGCATGGCACCATAAGGCCTGCTAACTAGGAAGACAATTACTCCATCTCTTCCAGACCCAGTACAGTCTCTTACGCCAATATTGCCATCCAGCCTTAAGATTATAGATCTGTTGTTCTAGGGTATGCCAAATACATACAAATGTCCTTAGAACTGGGGTCATCTAGAACAGTTAAAATGTAGACAGTGGGTAGATATGATAAATGAGAGCATAAAGAGGACATAATGCACCAGTTACCTGACCACTTGAGCAGTTTTTAAGCCTCTTGGAGTTGGAGACGATCAGTAGTTATATCTCATGTAAGTATTCTGGTTATGCATCATCCAGTAGTGTGTGTTTTTAAACAAAAAAAAAATACTTAACAGCACTTAAAGCCACTTCACACCTCCTCATACAGAAGAAGAATCCTTCGCTAATACTTTTAGTTCTAGTAAGTTAAGTTTCTTATTTCTATATATGTCTTTCAGACCTTGCCTCTTAAATTTTTGAAAGACACCATACAGGACATTAGGCATGGTTTAAAACAACCTATGCTTCTTTCACGTGGAATCTCACTCTCTTTCTTTACACTGCTGAAGTAATTCTTGGCTTTAGAAGGCTAAAACGGATGGTGGGGTGGCAGACCACTCTCTCCCTCCAAAGAATCACTGTCAATGTTTTCATGCTATTTCTTATATAAGAATAGTAGACATACAAGAAGCTGTAACCTAGAGTTACAGGAGTTACAGCAGTGCTAAAAAAAAAATAAAATTATATGATTTCTCACCATATGATTTTCTATTATATGATTTCTCACACCCAGAAGTGGAAAAAAACCTGTATGGTTTCTCTTCTGTGGCAGGTCAGCATGCCAGCTGAAAACCAGATGTGGGATCACTTTGGTCATTAGATAGAGAGGTACAGATAGCCATGGCAATGCTTCTCTGCTCACTGTATACCAGGAATCCTCTCTGATTTCATGTTGGCTGTAGGAGGCTGTGCTACCTATAACTTCTGTTCCTGCACATTTGGCTTGTGCTCATCAGTTACAAAGATAAGACTGCAAATATTGCCACCTTTTATGTGTATATTTATCATTTTAACTGCAGAAAGCCTTCAGTGAGATAATTTTCAGTTTGCAAGGGCAAGTAAACTGCATTTATTTCATAGCTGAAATGAATTTTAATAAGTAGCAATCAGTGTTCTCTGGTTTTCCTTTTCAAGTGAAGGTTTAGAAGTAAATAAACTGACCATGTGAGTTTTAATCCAACATTTCTCATCAGGAGGAGCACTTGACAGAGTCGACAAATGAATGTGACTTGTTCTTTTGAATCTTGGCTTTTACCAAGTAAACGACACTGCTCTGTGCCTATTTGTGATTTCAGCACCCATTTAAATGAAAGGGAAAATTATCTACGTTATAGACATCATCCTTTGTGCTCGAAGCATTGTGTTATTTTTTCATTGTACTGGTTTTCAAAGGTTGGAGGAATGTAGGTGTAACAAACCCTGATAATCAACAGCTTCACGAAGGAGGTGTTGGAGGTTTTGTTGGAGGTTTGTTTTCGTTTTTGTTTTTGTTTTTTTTCCTGTATCTTCATATGCTGCCCAGATGAATTGTTTGAAAGAAATGATGTGATATTTTCCTAGCAAAAGCAATCATAGGATTTTGGGAGTCATGAATGGTGAGATTTGTCTTTGTTTCTCGTGGTCATAGGAACAGGAATATTCTGTACTTTGTGCATGAAATGACATGAAAGAAAACATTGCTATACGTTTTCTTAAATTTCTCTCAAATATTAAATTTTCTAAATTTCAAACAATTTAGGTCAAACGGGACTCCTGTCTTGGCTGCTGTTGCCCGCCCCCCCCCCCCCCCTACAAAACTTATATAAATTAATTTATCAAAATATAAAAAAGATCCTGATGGTGTGAGGACATTTACACAACAAATTTCAAGTAGACTTTGATTCACCTTTCTACTGAATCATTATGCTATACTTGTCTTGACACAGAAGAGGCTATTTTGAGAGCATATGGCCTGGAAAAGTATTGCTAAGCAGCTGTAACAGAAATTCTTGTCATAATGGCTCCAAATAATTCAGACAAATATGTCATGGATGGTTGTTCCTGACATGAGGGAGTATATAATGTATAGAAATGATGACTTGTGGAAGACTGACTTTGAAGAACCTCATTCTTTGCAATAACTGAGCTCCAAATGTATAAAATCCTGGTACAACTGCATAATGAAGGTGATTCACTGATGTTTCAAGGTTTTTTCAAACTAAAAGTTGCTTCAGCTCAGATAGATTTTAGTGATTTAGTATCATATCAGTCTAGACCTAAATATTCACTTGAAGGGGGATTTAAGTATTTTTAGTTTGTAGGTTTTTTTTTTTTATTTCTCTATGGCTCAGACTTTTAAAAATAACTTAGTGGAAAAAGAAAATAACCTTTCTAATGTAAGACTTGATTAACATCTGTCTGAAAACATTCATCCTTATTCCGGTGGTGATAAGATAGAAAGAAATAGACTATTGCCTTTTTAAAACTAAAATGATTCATGAAAATAATTCAATTAATTCTATTTCATGCATTTGAATGGAATGATGATTTTATAAATTAATTTTAGGTACTGTTTGCTGTTGCTCTTCTACTGAGAAATATTTCTAAAATTTGTTTGGATTTACTGAAAAAAGGTATAATGAACGAGACTGCTGGCTTTGTATGTAATTACTAAATGTTTTATTGTGCTGGAATTACGGTGCAGGTCCTGGAATTTTATGCATGGAGGAGGGTTTAAAAAGAAAAGTTTTGAATGTTTGTGGTTGAACATAAAGCTCTAGCTGTGATCAATCCATATGGTAAACTGGTGCATATAAATTGTTAGTTTTATATAAGCTGATCTAGCTTGAAATTAATTTGAAAAGCAAAAAGGGACAATGTTCAGCTCAGAATTAAAAATCTCAAAGATTCTGGTTGGTTTGCCATATGTTCTTTAAAACCATGTATTTGACTTGGCATCAAATTTTAGTAATTGTTGACAATAGACCTAAAACAAAATTAAAAATCAGTTCTGACCTTCCTTAGTCCAACCAAACCTGATCCAATGATTTAGTCCTTCACCTCAGAATCAGTAGAAGGATCTGAGTGAAATTGTAAATTCAAAATGAGAGGCAGCATCTGCATGATTCAGATTTTGTGGCATCATATGGTTGCAAGAAGAGGCAATACAAGAAAGAATTAAAGCTCTTTGAATAAGTTAGTGTTAAGGTACATGGTAGAGTAAGATGGTTACTTGGAGGTTTGCCATGAAGGATATATCTTCTACATCATATCCTCAAGGATATGAGATGTTTGTAATGGACCAGAGGGTACAAACCGTATTTCCTCACAGATCTGGTAAAAGAATGGGCTATAAAATCTCGATGAGGTGGAAGAGGGGCTGCATGCTTAGAGAACCTTTGAGAAGAGAAATGAAAAAATAAAACCCAGTCTAAATCTTCTGTTATGTGCTTGGAGTTTCTTGACTTCAGTATCCTTCAGAAAAAAGTACGATTTCAGGATCTCAAACTGTCATCTGCAAATAGCTGGTTCATAGATCTTGATTGTAAAAATCAATATATTTTGATGCAATTGAATTAGCAGATGCCATAAAATTAAGTTCTGGGATGCTGTAAAAATAAGGAAGGATTGCTACATGATACTGGCCTACCTTAATCACAGTAGGTGCTTTCTTTATAATTTTAAAATTTTGTTCTCGAGTTCCTAAAATGAGTAACATCAAAATATAAGAATGTCCATGGATTTAGTGTTTGAGGTTTTTTTGAATCTCTTTTAGTGTTTTAAATCCCTTCAGATCTGTAGGTGAGTCACTCTACTGCATGCTTCATTCATTACCCTGTAGATAACTTCCATCCATACATCATTACTGGATGGAAATGCTGCATTGGATGGAACTGAGCAGTGACAAGATCCCATAGCCTTGTAGAGATAACCTCAATTTTGTTCTTCTCTAACTGCAACACAGAATGTTTTCATTGTTGGAAGATGAGTAAGGCATAATAAAGCTAGTTGTGTGGAAAATTGTACTTAGACCTGCTTTTCCAGTCTTTGTAGAAATTGTTGAGCCTCGTGCTAAAGTTGAACATAAACTGCTTGTGAAAATCAAGTATGTTTTGAGAAAATAAAAGCGATCTGTTTCTTGTTAATGCACTTTAATCCATTGCAGACTGTACTACTATCACTGCTTATGTCTCTCTTTTTGGGCTAAAAAGTTGATTTGATATTAAAATGACAAAAGGAGAGGAAATAATTATATTCAGAATTTTCCTTACAGAATAAATAAAAAAGTGAAACTTCCTAAAATGTAAGGCTGACGTGAAAGACTTGATCATTGACATATTGTAATTGCACCACTGCAGTTTGCTGAAGCATTTTCTAGAAAGAGCAATTATAGTAAAAACATAATCAGCACTTCATCTCATAATTGTGCCGACTGTTCAAAGCTGTTGGAAATTCTACAGTGCCATGTGTGCACACTTGGCATACTGCAAATAGTGTTAATTTAACAATAAGAAAATGCTTGCAAATCATGATCAGAAGTAGCAGCAACTGTGGCACTGTGTAACAAGGACTGTTTTCTGTGGTTAAAGTTTGAGATTGGAAATCCAGACTGTTTTCCTGTAGCACAAATGCATGTCCTGCTTTAAACCAGGTGCACCAGCTTATTTTCTAGGCTTGCTGAGCATCCAAACCATCTTTTAAGAGTTGTGAAGACTGAGCTTGTGTTCAGCACTTTAGACTTCCACTTGTGTTACTTCGGTTCACTTTTTGTAAATCACAGTAGTTCTTCCTGTATTTATCTGATTATTGCCTAATTCAAATTACAGGCACAGGATTGGGACCAAAGTGCAGGACCCAGGCTTCCCAGTCTGAGCCATATGTCCTCATTGGAAGAACAGCTATGATCCTGTTTTATTTTTCTGCCGTATGCCTGTGCATCTCAGTGTACCATCTCTAGCGTAGAAGTATAAAATCTCAGCAGAAGTAGTGGAGTATGTCCTGATCCCAAATTGGTTATTTAAATTATCTAAGGAAAGGTAAGGTGACAGTGAGGATATGAATCTCCTGAAGGCAGAGGAATTTCACCGTCATAGATTTTTCTTACAAATCTGGTTGCCTCTTTTCCTTTCTTTGTTTTTTTTTTTTGATGGTATTCTTTACAGGGAGTAGAGTCTGGCAGATTTTAGAGTTGTGCTCCCTTTTGCAAGGGGATATAACTGGCTTCAGGAGCTGCTGTCAAAGAAGGTTCATTTGCAGCTGAAAGGCAGTAGTCAGCACAAACTTTGTGAGCTTTGCTTCCTTGTGCTTATCAGCTAGATCTTTCTGTAGCAGCAACAAATTAGACAGCAGTCCACAAAACTCAGTCATCAACTGGAGTTTACTGCTCTTAATGGTTTGAGAGGATCCATAACCGTTTGCGTGGCAAGAATAAGGTTTGTGAAGCACTGCGAAGAACTCCTGTAGGCCTGTGTACTGCGGGGAAATCCATTGTGCCCTACCTCCATTGCATATATTTTTTTTTGTAACTATAGCTCTGTGTGTGGAATACATCAAAATACAGAAGTAGTGCCTAGCCATATATCTAGGTTTATTTTATTTTGTTTGTTTAATGTTCATCCAATTCTAGCTTAAAGGAGAGTGTTGTACTATGCGACTACTAGTGTTCCCTGATGGACTGAAGGGTATGATCTTGGAAAATTATCTATTTCTGGTGACCTTACTCTTATGAGGCTCTACCTGACCCATCAATACAGAGCAAGAGTTCTTACATTGCGCAATGCAGGTTTTGTTAGTTCAAAGGACAGTTTAGTTTACAGTTACACTTTTAATATTAAAGTATATAAAATACAGGTTATATTCTGTCTTTTTCTGTAGGAGGTGGTGTGTTTTGTGAATGTTTGAACACAGATAACAATGAAGCTAATAAACTATGATTGTTTTGATAGTATTAAGTAGGATTCTAATGGGGACAATAGCTTGAAAGTCTACAGTTAGAGTTCATTTGCACCTTCACGTATATGGAAATCTTTAAAACAAAAAACTTCTCTTGGCAAAAGCTAGCTATTAAATGTGTATATTTATGTGTATACTAACCTCTGACTCAGTAACAGTGAGAAGTGTGGGGAGGGCTCGCATGTCACCTGAAAATGCTTGGAAGAGGGATGCACTATGAGTAAAGTGGTGTAGAATATCTGAAGAATGGAATGAATTCTTCAAAATAAATATTTTCTTTTTCAAGAGTTGGGTAAACCTTCACAGCAAGGGCAATGTAGTTTCTTGGTGAGAGTCTATTTACCTTAAATTTGCTGCAACTCAAAATGTAGTACAATTCATTTGCAAGGGATTAGCTTATGCACAGTAACTTGTTGAGTTTCTGAGCTGACGTATGAAATATCTTTTTAATAAAACCAAAGGAACAAAGTTTCTTGAATAACTTCAGCGTTACCTAGACAAAAAAATCATGAATTCATGTGCAGCTTTAAAAAAAACCCAAACCTGAATTAATGCCAAATACAAGCAAAGCACCGTACTTGACAAATCTTGACAACCAAGTTTGAACAATTAGTTGTATTCCTTCTCAGTTGTGCCTCCTGCAGCAGGCTAGGGTTGAGATGTCACAATAGGATGATTTCATCATTTTGTTGCTTAGACAAACCTACTGGGTAGAGACTGAGAGGCTGGGGAAATAGTGGGGACCTAGGCTGTGGGTGGTTGTAGTTTCGTTTAAACCCTACCTGTAGTTCTCATGAGTGGGTTTCCATAGTTGAAAACTACTTCACAAACAAAATAAGAAAATGCTGTTCTAGCTGAAAATAAGTAATATTTTACAAAATCTATTTCTGAATACAAGAAAATGTGTTTCAGATTCATCTTAAAATACCGCCTTTGTTTTCCTGTGGAGAGACGCCACACTGACTAGTATAGTAAAGCTTCTGTTGAGAAATGCAAGTGTGGAATAAACCTTGACCCTTTCAGGAAATACAGAATTTTATTTCTGTGCAAACAGAAATTGTAGAGACTTAGCTTTTCAGTTTGTGATTTTGTATCTGCATCTGAATGTCAAATCCTTCTGAATGAATGCTCTGTTACCTGGAATACATGTAAGTAATACCTCTTTCTGAACAGGAGTGGTATGTGATTAAGTGCTGAGCAAACTAAGAAGTGGAGGAAAAAAAGTAGAAGCAGTAGTAGTCGTCTTTCAGGCATATAGGTGAGGCAGCAGATATACTAAGGAACACTGAAAAATTAAATGTGACTTTTATATCAGTGATGGATTTGCTGAAATCATGTGCACCAGTAATTCAATTTGAGCATGACGTCTGATAGCGTTCTCAAGGCTTATAGGTGGTAAAACCACACTAGTGCTCATGTTCTTAAACCAAGAACTAAAAAATCCTATGTAGGACAGAGGGAACCTCTTAACAGGTGTCTTTCAGTTAGACATCATAATTTTAAGTTGAGTTGATATAATGAAGATCTTGCCATCACCTGGCCTTTTTTTACTGAGCCTTGTACACATGTGACTTTAGCTTTCAACGGCAGAAAAAGAATACACGTGGGAAGCTTGATCCTGTAAACACTTGCTGGAAAGTATTCTGGTTGCTACCTCCCAGTGAACTCGGAAAAACATGTGTAAATCTCTCTCAAAACTTGCATCACAGCAAGTACAGGTACCTACAATTAAACACCTAAATAAGCCAACTGGATTTGAGAACTCCCAAAGCTTCTATTAAAGAAATTAATGCAAAAGGAGAGCAAGTTCCAGTAGCACTTGAACACTGGGGACAGATGAAGTTATTTGAGTTGCTGTTGTCGATAATTTTGATTTTGATCCTAAAGCTAAGGCTGATACTCTGACCAGTCATTATTGTCTCTTAGTTCTGTCACCGGAATTCATGTCTACTGAGCTGTATCCTGCTTTCCCTTGATGTTTGCTTTCCTAGTATTGGATGCATGAGGCAGAAGCAACTTACAGTTATCATTTAGTTTTTTAAAACTTCAGTTTTGGCTGCATAAAACGTAACTAAATGCATAGCTTGTGTGAATAGCAGTGGTAGTTAATACAGAGTGATTTCATTTGTGTTTGGTAGAGGAGGAATGTTGCATGGCTTGGGGTATGTCTAATTAGCGCTTATTGCACCACGTTGTTCCTACTGATTGGGATATTTTAGTAGCCTATTCACAGCCTTTTATTCTTTTTTCCCTGAAGAAAACCAGGCACAAGTAAAATTGCTTTGTTCAAGTAACAATGAGATGAGTTTTATTTCTGAAGAAATAGTGGTGTCAGAAAAGTATGTTCCCCCAAAGGCGACGTTTTCCATTAAGAGTGAAAGATTTAGTGAACGTCCATTAGAATGGGATATCTTCTGGCAGTAGATAGACAGTGGGTTCCAGGCACACTTATTCTCACAAGTTTTTTACAGAGCAAATACTTGAAGATTGTTTGGATTTTTTTATATACCTGTACAAACTGTAGTGTGTCTTTTATGACATTTTTCTCAGAATCTTGCTTTTCTAATATTGATCCTCGTTGAGCTAACCCCTCTGTCTACTCAGAATATAAGATCGCTTAAAGGGTTTTTTGATCAGACTTTAAAACTTCCCAAAAGGCGGTTTATATTCAGAAACAAATAGCAGAATCCAAACACTCATTCTTCCTTGATGAAGTTTTAGCAAAGGTTCTTGAAAAGAGAGAGGGAGATGCTGGCTAACAGGTATGTTGTGTTTTCTAAAAGTATCAGCTTTACCTTTTTTTTTCCCTTATATTGCTCCTGTAGTGTGTTCAAGATGCTTGTTTCACTTGTTAGAATTTTAATTTGATGGAGAATTGATATCTAGATTACCCTTTTTGTTTTTCCCCCATATAAGTGACTAGATTGTGTTTGAGAGTTGCAGCCCAGGTGATCCCCCTTCTTCATCCTCACGTTACCTTGGATATCTGTGTTATAGTCCCATCTATTGACCTTGGTAGAGAGAGATTATTCCATTTATTAAGTAATTTCCTCTACTGAATGGCACAGATCGTGCTTGCCAGCTGTTGCTAGAGATGGCCTGGGAGACTGAACATTTTAGATAATACCACACAGCAGTGGCTGTAATAATGATCTGGGCTATTTCTTGCCCAGGCATTGTAGCTGTGGGTGTTGACTGTAATGAAGGTTGCTTAGCGTTTTCCTTAAAAAGACCTAGTTCAGTCACATTTCTAACTCTCTTCCACTCCCCTCGCTCCCTTATTCAGCCATTCAGCCTGTGTCCTGAGTGTGGAAGAGCAGATGAGGGCAAAGTAATGTAACTTTTAAATTATTCTTATAAGAAATAAAAAAAATATTCTTTCAAAATGTGTGCTTTGATACATAAAAAGATTGATTTTTTTTTTGAAAAAGCAAATTAAATGTCTTGCCTTTTTTTAGAGAAAAAAAGGCTAATTTATATAAAACTAAACTTAATCCTAGAATGTTTCCAGGAGATTAAAATATTTCACATCAAATTTAAAGCAAAATAATTAAGTTTTTGTTTGTCTGTCTTAATTGGTTCTCTAGAATTTTAAGTTCATGAAAAGAATTGAATATATCACTGGAACTATCTGAAAATGGTAAAATAAATTTATCAAATTAAAAAAAAATTGGAGCCATTGGGATGGAGATTTTGTCAAGTTCTTGGACCTGGAAATACTGATATGAAGATTGAATAGGAAACTGTGGCTCCACATCCCTGAGGGAGGGTAAGGATCACCAGTAAGAGCAGGATGAACTGTCCTCTCAGATCATGGACCTCATATATTTCCTGTGTGTTGAGGTGACCTCAGGAAGGTCAGATCCTTCTCAAGAATTCTAGCTTGACTCTTCAACTTCAGCATTGCACCCAAATTCAAGGTTGCTTCTTGAATTGTGGCCACAGGATCATTCAGGTTGGAAAAGACCATGAGATCTCTGCTCCAGCCTCCTGCTCAAAGCAGATTCAGCACTGAATTCAGAGTGGGTTGTTTAGGGCTTTCTCCAGTTGGGTCTCAAAGACTTCCAAGGAAGGAGACTGCACAGACTTTCTGGGCCCCTGTTCCCAAAGTTTGGTTATCCTCACAGTAAAAAAATTAGCTGGTTGAAACCTCCGTCTCTTAAGTGTTGTCTCTAGTTCTTCTGCCATACACCCAAGCAAAAAGCCCTGGTGCCTTTAAGTCGGGCGTGAAGTTTGTTCTTTCAATCACTAGCACAAATAGAGTTGTGCTGTGTGTATGTGTGTGCTATATGCTTTTATAGCTTCGTACTGTGAAACAGAAAATGGAAATGGCCCAAACAAAACTTGTCTGTATCTCAAAAAAATAAGCAAAATATGAACAATAAATTCAAAGTTGAACTGTAAGAGGCTAGTGGAAAAAAGACAGTGGTCGGAAGAACGTATTTTAAGAGAGGATGCAGCGAATTTTTTCCTTAGATCTGTGCTGTGAATGGTGACTGTGTAGTTGTTCCTCTGTTCTTTTTGACCTTCTGCCCACAGCTTCTTGGCAATTTATTAAACTCCTGATAAACCTTTTAACAGCTACAACTTTTTCCTTCTAAATAGTAACAAGCTACTTTTTCTCACAAACTTTAAGTTTTGACTTTTTTGTGCAAGTTGGAACAAGTCTTTTTCCCATCATTAAATTTTAACATTTCACATTTTCAAGTATTTGGCTACTAAGACTAACACAGCATTACTTTTAATGAGAAAACTCAAAGCTGATTTCTCCCAGCTGTCACAGTTAAATAGCTTGGCATTAAAAGCTGTTAGAGAGAGGAGCTGTAAAATGACATCAATGGCTAAATAAAAGGTTTGTTAGGAAATATATAGAAATTACATGTTTGTAGTTTCAAAGACAATTACAACTGGACTACTAATTTTTACCTTCTATCTTTAAATATTTTAAAATGCATCACAGTCATATTAAAAAATGCGGTACTTGCTTTAACTTTTTGAGGCCCTGTTCCCAATTCTCTTCCTTCCTGTTGCAAGACACTGACTTACTTGGCATTATTGACTGATTCATATTTTAGGATCATTAAGCATCAAGAAATGCTGAGTCTCTAGATTTGTGTTTTAAGCTGTTCATTTTAGGTATATTCTCAGTTCTTAGAAATGCCATTTCCAGAGGGACTAGTTGAACAAAAAAATGCAACTGTGCAGAATATTTAACAACTTTCATCAGGAGATGAATTGTTTTTCCTCTTTCTGTGGATATTGAAAGCCCTTGTCTGTTTCAGGGCTTCTTTTCCATTGGAGTCTTATTGCTAGAATGGAGTAGAACATGTTGCTAGTTGGAAAAAAGTTTTTAGAAAGGATGGCTTATTGGGCATTTTGAGAGATGTAGGAGTGATGTGAAAGAAGACACTTTCTTTTTTTTAAGTAGTTAAATTTTTGAATGATTTTTGAAAGAAATCACAATTTCTGAAAAATTGTTTCTCTTTGTTGCTTGTACACATCTTTGTCAAATGTAATTTCTGCTGATGGGAGAAATGTTCAAATTAAAAAAAACCAACCAAACAAAGAAACAACCCCCACAAAACCCCTCACACTTTAGCGGGTGTCATTAACCGTCTCTCCTTTTGAAGGCAAAGTTCAAAACTAAATACCTGGCCATAAAATTCATCCTTGGAGAAATCAAATGGAGATATAAATTGCAACATACATTTTCAATAGCAATCATGAACTGTAGTTTCAGAGAGTGACAAAGACTGAACGTTCTGAGGGCGGAATACAGTATTAGGTATTATTTAGTTAATGGTTCAGCTGGATGGGCTGATGAGCGGTGCTCAGTCTCTGTTGTGGGCTCCTGGTTTTCCCAGAACTTCACCTTTCTGGTCATTTGCCAGCTTTGTGAGTAGCTGTCATTTGCCATCTGCTTCAGTGGGAAGAGATGTGTCATGGTTGGTGACTGCTTTTTTATTACCATAGGCAAGTTGTCCTAGTATAAGTGGCCTTGCATTTCAGAAGTGCAGGGCATGCACGGTATGGATGAAGAGTGTTTGGGGCCAGAGGTAGATGGATGCTGAAGACTAGCAAAAACCAATTTTCTTCAAGTTCAGCTTCCTATGCAAGCTGTGTGTACCTTTCAAACTGAAAGTCTAACATTTTCCTTTGGTATTATAAAGCCTTTCCTTTCTGCTTATTATAAAAAACCCGTATTAATGAGGTGCTTATGAATGCTTAAACTATTGGCGTCAATGTTGGTTGAGGATGGTTGCATAAGGTGTATTTTTATCAGTGTTTACTACCAAATGCAAACTGTACGCAGACCTTTTGTTTGAGGTTGTGTTTTATGCTTCACAAGTTATACTTTTTCTGCATATAATATTAAGCTGGTGTAATCTCTCATGTATTTTATCAAAAAAAGAAATACATTTACTGCAAAGTAGACTAATACTCTCTAGCATTTCATTGTTATATTATACATGATACTGTGGGTGCAATTCATTTTTCAATGGAAATGATAGAAGAAAGTCCAAAATTTGTGGTGGATGTGAAGTTAGGACATGGCCTTTGTTGGTGTATCGTAGCTTGGAGCACTTTTTGCCCTCTGCATGGACTCCTGTAAGCTTTATTTACCAAGGGCTTTAAGCCACTGCTCTGTGGTGCATAGCGTTTCAGTCCTGTGCTCTTGTTTGTGGGTAGGGATGAATGTCCTTTCTTTCATCCTGATGTAAAAGCATCCTTGTTTCGAAGTACGCTCAGAGCTTTACAGCCTTTTGCGGCGGGAGCCAGGAAGGAGCTTTCAGACACTTTTTAGCTGCACGTTCCGCACCAGGCATCGTGCTGCGCTCACAGCTGCACCAGAGCCTTCCCCGGGCTCATTAGGGCATACATTAAAGAACCGAACAAACACCATTCCCTGCAGACTTCCTCCGTCCCCTTCCTGCTGCAGACTCTGCCTCCCAGTGCAGGGTGCAAAGCGTTTTTGCGCCCGCGGCTGCCCTCCAGGCACTTAATTACACACACAGCCCCGGCAGAGAGGTCAGTGTGGCACTGCCCGTGCTGGCCGGCTGCAGGTGTAACCTCGTTCCTTCTCCTGCCAGCGTGGATTTCCAGTTGAAAGAGAGCATCATCCTGGACAGGAAGCTTTTTAGGACAGAAGTATTTTGTATGGGTTTTAGCACTCTGGATCCTGATGGCACCCCCTGGGAAGAATAAAATATTCATTCATTGGCGTGACAAATCGTAAAACCTGCACCAGAGTATTATTATCCCATGGCTGATCCAACCTCTGCTTAGTGCTCTGCTGGAAATTTTTTCTTTCTCCTGTCAGACTACTTCAGCATGAAATGAGCCATCTTAAAGTGCGGTCTTTTCATTGGCAATTAATCGCTACTCCAAATGAAGATCTGTGTTCAAGCAGATGACGAACAGTAGTCTGATCTTCTCAAGGAACAATTGAGGCTTTAACAACAGCAGCAAAAACGTGCTGAACAGCAGCATTTTAAAAGTGGGACTAACAGGAGATATTATTCCTGTCAAAACTACAGACAATAATAAATCCAGAGAAGGAATGATCAAACCCTTTGCTTTTTTTTTTCTTCCTTATGTAGAAATAGCATAGAGATGTAGCAAGATTGAATGATATGTCATTACAATATTGGTAAAACCTTTGAAGTTTGTCCTGAAAAATAGGCAACACCTCATCAGCAGCTCATTTTTCCACCAAAAAATGGTGGTGTTAGTGTTCTTGCAATTTTGTTAGTGGCATATGATGAGGGGGAAATCAGCTCCTGTACTTTCTTTGATGCTACCAGCATATCTCATTGGAACTCGAGGCTTAGATAAATTTCTAATATTGGGAGAGCAGGGACAGGGAAATCTATTCCTCTTAGAACTCTTGTTCTTCGATAAGACCAAGATGTACTCTAAACCTTGTGTGAAATACGTAATCTCATTTGTATGCATTTGATTTTACTTTGAAATTTGTCAGTTCCGCCAAAAAAAATAAATCCTTGAAGTATAATCTCTGTTTCTGTTTTGTATCCCAGAAATTGACAGAGCTATTCCAACATAGATTAGAGAATTTTCGAATCTTGAATATTCATTACCCGGAGTAATTTTATTCAGAAAATTATGAATGGAATTGCTAGCTACCAATGATGAAGGAAGATGTTTTTGAATGGGAAAGGTCTTTAAAAGCTGAAGCTAGAGAATTGTTTTGAACTCGCTTCTGACTGATATTTTTATATGCTTCTATACCAGTTGTGTGTTGTAGAGATTGCAGCACTCCTTTGAAATTTCAAATTATTTGAGATCTTCCAATTATGTCTCTTATTGATCAGTGTGCTTGAGACTAGTCTAGGCACAATCAATGATCTGTGACCCTCTGGGAAGTCTCTAGTGTACTAATTCAAAGCTTGTGGATAATTCAGGAACAATAGCATAAGCCTTTGTGGGCTTAGGATGTTTGCAGTGGAATTAATGCACTCACTAGTTCAAACTAAAGGCTTTGCAAGCCAAATGTCAACTTAGTTCTGTTAAACAGTTTTCTTTAACACGTCACTTAGAATCCTGTAAAATTACAGTGGTAATCTTTATCAAATTCCAAATACAAACCCAACATTTATTTGTTAATAATGTAGGAAAAGCTTGAACGGAGAAGCCTTTCTCGGCTTCAGCATTTCCTCCATTTCATAAATGGATAGAATAAATATAGCCTAGTCATTTAATGACTGCTTTAGTGGTCTCAAGACTGTAATTTACTGAAATGTAATGAATTATTCTTTGTGAGGGAGCGTGACATGACAGACTTTACTTCTTTTTCCTTGAAGCCTTCTTCATTTCATTGTGGTTGTGTTTGCTTTTTTTTTTTCCCTGGGAGAATAAATTGCACAGGAATAGGTTTCAAGGGGGAGATGATGTAGCATCTTTCCCCCTCCCCCCCCAAAAAAAAAAGTCTGTAGTGTGGTTAGTATGTGAAGAAAACGCTGAAGTGAAAACTTCTCTGCTATTATAATTTAGTCTTGATTGTGATTTGCCTTCTGTTCTGCCAGCCTTGGTGTTAGTCTGCCCGAGAGTAAGGGGAGGGTAGAGGGGCATCTAATAACAGTCAGTTGGCTTGATTTTTATAGTAGCCCCTGTGGGTAAATATAGCAAGTTTAGAAAATTCTCCGTTCTAGCTGCACAGTGTAAGGAAAATCGTCTTTCTGTGCACCTTTCTGGGCTTGTGCTTAACAGATATTGCTGCTAGAGTCAAAAATGAGAAGTAATAGGAGTTATAAGGATTCTTTTATGCTGTGAGATTTTGAATTTATTTAGGTCTTTTGATGATCGTTCACAAACTGTGTATTATTAGTCTTGAGTCAAATAAAGGCGTTTCACTTTTCCTGACATATGTGTTTTTTGACATGCCTGCTGTGGTTTTTAAAGGTTGCAAAAATTCATCTAAATATTTTTTATTTTTAATTTATTTTGCTAAAGTCAATATTTTAGTTGTCAGGATATTTTAGCACATCTGGAGCTAGTTGGAATCAGGAAGATACATTGATGAAAATGTCTATCAATATTTTCCAATCTCTTCCATCACAAAATGAGAATTCTGTCATTTCTGTCCAGAATTCTGTCTGTGCTGAACTGAAATCCAGCCAGCTCAAAAATCTCACTCCAGTTTCTTCAATTTTCTCTTAAAGTAACTTCTGCTTTGCTAGAAGTTAAACCATCAAAGTGCACTATGAAAGTAAGTTTCTGCAGTCCATTCTGACTGGACTCTGTTAATGGCTGGCTGCACAGTTTGCTGAAACCTTTCATCATGAAAGACCCTCTGGCATGGCTGGTACATCAGCAAGCAACCCATATTCCTTCAAAGCTGTTCTCTTTGGGGGAAGAAAGAGATGTGTGACAGACTAGCTAAGAGTAGGAGAGTGTCTTTAGGATTGACTTTTTGATCCTGTTAGTCCCCAGGCGTAACTACAATAATGCAAAAAGCTGAGTTAACTTACCTCCTTGTCCTAAGAGATGTGTTCTGGTTCACTTGTCATGTGAATGCTTACACTTTCTTACCACACAAGTCTCCTAGAAAATGCTGCACTTTATAAGCAACTGTAATTTAAGCACAACACTGTGATAAGAGTTTACATGTGCAGATATTTAATGGAGATCTTTAAGTCTTGTGTGTCAGAAAGTAGGTAATTGCCTATTATTCACGTATCACGTGCGATCAGAAAGTTTCAGCTTAAATTCGAGATCATAGAAAGAATTAAGCTAAGATGGTTAAGTGGTTAGGCTGTATGTTCAGTCTTGGGATACTGAAGTTCATTTTTCTAGCCTGCAGCATACGTGCTAGGGTTGATGATACATTGCAGAGAAACAAGGAATACCTGCTTAAAAAAAAAAAAAAAAACAACAAGCCAGCAACTTTGTCAGAGCTTATTTATCTACTTTTTCCTCTCCTCTCCTTTAATTAGTTTATATATGAATTATTTACTATTTATTTAACTCAATAAGTAAGAAGCTTTATGAGTAAAGTGGATGATCTGAAGTGACTGTGTTTGCTTTTGTAGAGTTCTTATTTTTTTTTATTAAGCACAAGTAGAAATTATATGTATTCTTTCTGTGTTGGATTTTCCTCATGGCATTTAAACATCCTTTGCAAGTATAGGAGACACATAGCCTCTTAAAGTACATAGAAATAATTATACAGAGTTTGTGTCAGATTATGCAGAATGATGGCAAAGGGAGAAAACATACTGTAAAAGTAAAGAAGGTGTGTTATAACCAAAGGCTGCTTGTGTTTTGTCCGAATAATGCCTGCTGTGCCTACCAGCAAAAAATTACTATGATCTAGATTGAAAAAACGTGTTCATTAACATTTTGCTGTCCGATGCTTGAGCTGTCTATTATATTTAGTTGTTTGCAATCAAATTTATAGTAGCTACTTGCTTTTTTTCCTACAAATAAAAATATAGCTATTTTTGTTACTGAAAAATGATTTTTTCATTTTAATGGAAAGAATTTCTCATTTAAATTGAAAGTAATGTAATTTTTGTATTTCCAGCATCTCAGTCCACCAAGCTACCAAATGTAGGATTCTTGGACAACCAGGTGCTATCTTGATTCACTGAGATGGTATGACCTTGATTCCTCTCCTCTCCGAGTACCGTGGCCGCATTCACTAGGGGTGTTTCCTAGCTTTTTTCATGTTTTGAAAGGATGTATGAGCTGTATCGTTCTCTTTGAGGCTCACTACTATAAGATGCTGTAATGTGACTTGTTTCTACCCACGTGGATCTCGTTCTAGAAACTGGTAATTTAACCAATCTAGATACAGAATACTGCCTAGTAATTTAGGCATGCCAAATAGGAAAAAAAAAAAAGGGTAACTTTTTTGAAGACTGTAAATATTTAAATAGCTTCTCCATTTCTAAACACTGTCTGAAAAGTAAAGATTCAACAGAGAGTTGCTCAAAATATAACTTGGTGATATAAAAATATGTAGCTGAAAAAAAAAAAAAGACAAAAAGAAAGACATGTATGTGTTCTTAGCTCCGTGTAGTTCTGTGACCATCCTGATGAGTTGTCCTGGAATGTATGTTAAGTAATAGGTTGCACAAAGACCTTTACAAGGTCACCCTGACAGGTGAAGTCTAATTTCATGCATCACCAGCCGATTAGTTTAATAGGAATGGATATTTAGCATACAGAAAAATCTATCCCTCTTTCCCAAAAGAAGAGTTTACAGAATTTTTGGAGAGAATATAATTTCGGCTATTAGAAACGCTTTATCAGCTTTCATGAAATGTTTATTTCTCTTTGCAAATTAGGCTTTCCTCACAATCAAGCTTTGACCTAATTGCTCTACAGAAAATATGCCAATAAACAAAAAAGAATAATATTTAAAGACTTCTTACAATAACGCTTGTTGATCTTTAGAGAAGAATAAACAGTTCCTTACCAGTAGCCTGGTTTTGCCAGCAACTGCTCTGTGAAAAGACAATTGGGTTTGGTGGTGTGGTTAGTTTATTTTTTTGTGTGGGTTTTTTTTTTGTTGTTGTTGTTTATTATTATTATTTTATTTATTTATTTTCAAGATACATGATAAAAGTTGCAACCCTGTAGAAAACACCTTCTGATTCTTCTTGAAGTCCATGTACTTTCAGTTGCTCATTTAATGTGTAATAAATCAATTTATTATGTAAAATTACACCTGCTTTGGATACAGGCCACAACATCCACACCTAAGGTAGTGCACTCAGGTGGCTACAAAAGTTTTGTGAGGTTAAAATGGACTAAAGGAAAATGGAGGTTAGGCAGGGAAGAGGAACAGTGATATGTTCCAAATAGCTAAAGAAAAGAATTGCTCAGCTGAGCTATCCAAATAAACAATTCTCATGTAAAGCAGAATATACAGATGTTGAAGTCCTTTCAGTTAGGAGGAAGGTGTAGGAAAAGTCCTTTGTATGGAGACTTCACTTCAGATTGATCACATCAATCTGTTCTGGCATTTTGTTCTGTGGAAAATTTGGAGTGGGGTGTCACTTGATTATATCACCGTCAATTCATGATAGTAAGATTCATGATAGATTCATGGTAGTAAGCAGCTCTCTAATCAACAAAAAACCCAAACCACAGAACAACAAACTCCCCCCAAAAAACAGCTGTGAGATTCATTTATTAAAAGTTGAAGTTACAGAAATTCAAATGAGAGCATATTAGAACCAGTTAATAGAAGTAAGTAGAATTTTTCTACTATGATGCTTTTTGATGAAAGATGCCAACCCAGTATTCTGCCGGGATTTATTCATACAAGCATCTTCTGGAAGCCAAACAAGTTTCCTCCCTGGCTGGCAGAGTGCTGCAGCCCTGGGTAACCAAGGATTTTACATTTCTTTCTACTTTCAGTGTTGAAACTCTGAAAACGAAATGCTTAAAAATAATTAACAATTGCAGCTTTCTATTCAGTCTGAACAGTTCAAGTTGAACTTTCAATTTTACGGAACCGAGAGCTTTTTGTACTCCTCCTAAAAAGGGTATTTCAGATGTGTCTGTGATTCTTCCAGTGTGATAATTGTGAAAACAATGATTCTTTAACATGAAAAGAAGAATAACAAAATGTAGAGGAAGTAGTTAATTCTCTTTTTCTTCTTACACAGTTCATCATTTCAATATATCAGAAGTCATAAGATAAAAGGGTATATAAGAAAAAGACAAAAGGAAATAGTAATTCTGCAGCTGGTTAAGAAAATATTGCAAAAGGTCACCGAGTCAAGTGCTTGTTTCTTAAAAAAAAATGAAGAACCTTTTGCTTCAGAAAACTCCTTCCCACTGTGTGGTGGGTCAGTTTCTAAGTGACTAGCTGTATTACAGGATTTTAGCATAAAGCTATCAATAATAAATACTGAAATACTGCATTTGTAAGCACGTTTTGTGGTTAAGTAACAAACAGCTATGCTATGTTGTATTGGATATGAGATTTTTCATAAATCATGTTTGAAAGTGAAGCTTTCTGGCCTATGAGAGATGGTTAGTATATAGAGAATGGAAGCATTTTGCATAAACTTAAATGTGCTTTTAAAGACAATTTTTCCCAGACATACTCTCCTTGTGAGACATTAATAGACTTTCCATAATCATGTAAATCTGTGCAAGAAGCAAGTAGTTTATATGTGGAGATTTAAAATTCATAATGCTGATTTGTAATTAGCATAGAGTATAGTTTAGCAGACACCTGGTCTGTAAGATATGAAAGTAAAAGATTTGTATTTTATGATTAGCCATTTTGTAAATCATCTTCAGTGTTATAAAACATTCCAATTCCCTCTGAAAGCTTTTTGCTCCTTTTGAGCATCTGCTACCTGTTTTAACAACAAAAACCCAAGCAATTTATACTGTTAATGTCTTGTTTCTAGTTTTTAGAACCTGTGAACCTGTTAGTGATTGTGCAAGTGGAATCTTTCTGTCCCAAGTCCTAGGCTGAAAGGTCTGCCCATCTTTTGTTGCTATTTACATAACATGAGTCAGAACAGCTTTTTGTGTTCTCTGCTTTCAAAGCTGCTAAACTGTTTTAAAACACCTTATTTCATATAAGATGAAAACTTATGAATAACTTGCGGTGTTTCATACGTAAAACTACATTTAGTAAGAAAAATTCATGCCAAAAAGACTAATTTTATTTTTCTTATACTTTTTAAAGAACTAGTAGAAAGTTAGGAATCTTGTACTGTTTAACATTATTTAGATGATATCAAAGGGATAAAAATGGAAATAAAAGAAAAAGTGGAATCTGCGTAAGAGCTTGCATCTTCCTGGGCTCTCCAGTATAAGGTGGACATTGCTAAACCGGAGAGGGTCCAGCGGTGGGCAAGCAAGAGGCCATCTAGAATTGTGAATTAGTTTCAGTTTTCTGTGTATGAATATGAAGTTTGAGAGGGGCTACTAAAAGACACTGGGAATGTGTATGAAGGGGAAAGCAATAACCTGGCAGTTGATGCTCCCTATAGTCAGGGAGAGGTGCTGGATGGAGGAAAGGACAGTGAGGAATGAGAGGTTGTGGCTGGTTGTGGGCTGGGGTAGTATGGCTGCTCCCTAGCCCTCTTGTTTTCCTCTCCCGGTTTGTTGTTGCATTGAGGAGGGGCGGTGGCTTGGCCTGGTGTGACTTGGCTCTGCAGGAGCTGTTCAAAAGTGCGCACGTAGGACAGAAGCAAGTGTGCAATGCTGGGAGACCCTCCCCAGTGGAGCACTTCCCAAGTATTCATCTGCGTCTCATGACTTTATTACCATTAGTATGTGGCCTTCTCAGCAGTGGGTACTGAAAGAACAAAGAACGCTTCTTGATGTGAAATTAAAACTAAATTTCATCTAAAAATCTAGAAAAAGGATTCCAGAAGAAAGAGATGAGCAAAATGATATTTGTACAAATTTGACAAAAGTGGCCTCCACCTCTCTCCTGGTGATTTTTGGTGTTAGTGTTTGTGCAGTGACTGTGCTTAGAAAGGATCCTTATCCATTCACGGCTGTGTCTTCCAACAGTTAATCTTAGGAAGCAGACAATCCTCCTGTTTATTTGTTAGAGCTGACATTCACCCTCATAGCTTTAGGCTGAATGGTTTTTCTTTTTTGTCTTGAAGTCTGCTAGCACTTCAAGCATGTATCTCAGGAGTCTGTGTGAAGGACAACGACAGCGTGTGCCTCCTTATTCACAAAATAGTGAAGCTTCATCTCATTCCTTAGAGGAAATTTCTTCCTCTGCTCTGAAATGAGAACATACTGGGTCACTCCAAAGGCCTGTCCTGTCTCTCATGCTGTCGAGGTGGGGTATGCTTTGGGGAAAAAAAATCAAGAAAAAAACATGATTATAGGCTGATCACTTCATCTGCTTTGTCCTTCCAGTTTCCACCGTCCTGAGAATTGTGTGTTTTTATAACATGTCAGTAAAAAGTGAACACAACCCCATGAGCAAGAGAAGAACCCCTCCAAATATTGGAAAAGTCACAATTCCTGAGAGTACATAATTATTTTTACCCAAGTTCATATTGTAAATATTGTTTTTAATAGAAGAAAACTTACAGTATAGACATCACATTTTGTTCTTAAATATTCCTATTGCCCAGGCATCTCAGCTCATGTATGGATCCAACTTCAGATGACTTATAAGAACATTCCTCCTTTCAGACAATGCATTTGTTATTGATCATCTGACTGTACATGGAAGAAGTGATGATAATGTTAGAAAGTTTCATAAACATTAATTATTCTGTGGAAATGTAAATAATTTGCATAGTTTCTAGCTAATTCTTGTATTTTTTGGTTGAACTCAGCATAAATGTATTCATTATCTACTCAGTGTGTGAAAATAGCTTATTTTTTAGGACTGCATATCCTTACAGGTTCTTTATCGTGCTTAAAACTTTGTAATTAGTGTATTACAAAGGAATATTTGCTTGACTCCTTGCAAAGATGAACTAAGCAGCTTACCTTGGTGCTTAGAGACTAAACAGACTGCCAAACAGAGCCTAAATTGATATTGAACTAAATTGACTTCTTTTGTGGTTGGTATTTCTTTCAACTGATCCTAACTGCACAATCTTTATCAAAGAAAACAACTCCATGATATCTTTCTGACAACTTCTTAATCTCCCTGAGATTCGGGGAGAACTACAATAAAGCAGTCTGTCAGTAACATGGCTTTCATCTTAGTGTCCTGTAGGTACGTTACATGTTATCCCTTGAAGGAGATGAAGCTTTCACAAGTATACGCTGTACCTGTGTAGCCTGGGATGCCCCTGTGAGCTGGAAACCTGCCCGGCTCCCTGCCTTTGCCACTTACCGTGTTTCAAATTGCCGACAGCAGCAAAGGACGAGTGGCTGCAAAATGTACTTTGTTGACCTACAAACCCTGAAGATTGATCACTCCAAAAGCTCATGTTCAGAGGCAGAACCATATTAGGTTGCATACCATATTTTCCATAAGAAAAATAGCCGGTATGAACGGAGGCAGCTGGTAAGACCTCAAGACCCTTCTGTATTTGAAAATCCAGTTTGTGAAAGTCTTTTAAAAGAAACACAGATTTTGGGTTAAATCTGAATGTTAATTCTTATACAAAAGTGGACTTCCTTTTTCAGAAAGTCTAGCAATGGGATGCTCAATCAATATGTGCATATCAAGTCATTTCCAACTCGTAAACCTTGTCTTCCTATGCAAGTAAAAACAAAGATGCTGCTGGACAAAGGACTTGTCTGTAAGAGGCCCATTTCTAATACGTGATATTTGGGATTATATCCAAATAATTGATGAAGCATTACTTTTAAGGCTTGCCTGCCTGAGTAGGTGGAATGCCTATGAGTGTACCCGTGGCACTGTGAGTATGAAAATGAGTAGCATTTCTCTGACAGCCTTACAAAAGTCAAAATGATCCCGTGTATTTTCCTTGTTAATTAAGTGTATGTTTAAGTTTTGAGAAAGTGCTTGGGAAAGGACACTTTCTTGCCTATCAGGAGGGAGATGCGTGGAGGGAAATACGATTGTTTAAGTAAGTAGTAATAACAAGCTTCCCAGTTTAGTATTTTTGTTTTCTTCAAATTTGTTTTCTCTTTCCATACAATAGTATACTACCACTATTAATACATCTTCCAGATGATACCTTCTCACTCTTGGTGGCTCTTATCTACTGAGGAAGTAGATGTTTATTGTTTTGGAATATTTTTTATTAACATTTTCATGGTACAAACACATTTGATTACCAACTAATTTATAACACTTGTTTTTTTTTTTAAGAATGTTACAATCACGGACAACTTCATATTTTACACTCTAGTAATTCAGGTTGATAAATCCAATTATATAACTGCAGAAATGCAAAATCATACCAGAGAGAAACTAAAAGCAAAGTTTTGCAGATGCAGTCTCTAGTTTGATGTTAGTGTAAATGCTGAATCTGGTTATATGCCCGACATCCCTGTTGTGTAGCAGAGTACTTCAGTGTTTAAATTGAAAGTCTAAGTTTGGAATTGACTTTCTGATTCTGTAAAGGATTAATTGCGTTATTAGGTGTATACATCAAAACAGTGAGACTGTTCCCTTACACTGAGAAGGAGTACATCTGTACAGATTCTAGATTGGAGGCTTTAAAAATAGGAATAGGTCAAATTGGCAAACAAGCTTGTTTTTGTTGTTTTGAAGCACAGTTTGATTACTGCATTCTGTAATTTCAAAGCAAGATTCTGATGAACTGAATAAGACCTTCATGGCATTTGCTTCAACATCTGTTACAAAATATAGAAGTGCCTTCAGTTAAACAAATTAGTGTATTTGTTGCTCATCTACTGATTCTACAGGTCTTTGTCCTTCAATAGAGACTACAAGAGCAGGTTTCAGAGCTCTCCTTGGCTCAGAATATCCCACTCTCAGATTTCACTTCGTTGTTTCATTAAGGGCAGAGAATGTAAATATGCAGATACCTTCCTTCTTATGTGTCAGTAGCAAATCTGGAGTAGTTTGAGTTTGGTCCTCTCATTCAGGTTGTCTTGTGTTTGCTGCGGGCTAAGAGCATTAATGCTCTATGACACTGTTGGCTACTGCAGATGAGTTTATGCCTGATAACGTGATGGTTTCTATTAATTTTTATTAATTTTATTAATTTTTATTAACACTAAATCAGTTTTAATTTGTATATGTTTCCTGTCTTAATGAGTATGAGCACTCTGTTGCTCAACACAGCAGCAAGTTCTAATCAAAGGATTGAGGTTAGGAAGCGTAAAGCTGTTGACATCTGCCTTTCACACCGTGCTGTCAGCTGCTCTTGTTTTCCTTTAGGTAGGTTTGCAGGAAGAGCCACACATCAATGCTGATGCTAATTCTTCAATTTTTCTAACTAAAGCAAAAATAAGTTGAATCCATCAGAAAACTGCCCATCTGTGAAGGTCACGTGAACAGTTCTTTCCTAGTCAGAGGGGATGTAACAGGTTACAATGTACCTTGACAGCTCTTACGGTGATCGCTTACTCTTTATAGGGTGACAGTTGTTTATAATTACTCTAATTGAGGATGAGACCTGCTTTATCAAACAACTCTGAGTTTTTTTAGGATCAACTCTGAGTGTGGAGGCTTAGCAGCTTGTATGGTAAACAATCAAGCAATGATAGGAACTAGGATAAGGAAAAACTTGTAGAGAGAAAAGGTCAATATAGCTTGCTAGATGTTTCTACTTCTGCTGGAGAAAAGCATGGTTTTCCAGCAGCTTGTAAACATTTAAAGTAAATCTGTTGAAGACAGGGTAGCAATTTTAAGCTGTAAAGTCCACTTAAAACCTCTTTTGTTTTCAGGATTAAAGAACAGCCAAAAAAAAAAAGTAAAAATAACTGTTTTTTAAAATTTTATCCCCTCTTCTGTTGTTTTATTCTTTTCCACATTTGGAAATATATTCAAAACCTCTGTACTTTTTTGATGCGGGTTGACATTGATGAACTTGTCAGTATTTGCTTCAATGTTTGATTCTCTACTCCTAGTCTCAAAAATAATCTTTTTACTACCTTTGGTGTCTGACAAGCCTCTCGAGGCTGCAGGCATGCTCTTGCCCTTGCTCTGATCTCAGACTTGGCAGCTTCAGTTTTAGAAAACCAGATGAGAGATCACACACACAGGGTGGGGGAGTTCAGTGGGGTTTCATGAAATGTCTAATGAGGTACCAAATAAGATCATTTCTCACTTAACTTTGTTAAGCATCTGGAAGAGGGAATGTGTGTCACAGTACAAAATCTTTCAGTGAATGAAAACCAGAAGGTGTATCTGCCTTGTAGAGATAGAGATCAAAATTGCTTGCTGCCTGGAAAAAGATGATACCAAACAGATCTATGGAAAGCTTGTGGGGGAAAAAATGGTTTGTTGGATAAGAACAATATGGAGAACTGAAATGATATATGTGTGACTTTAAGTAAAAACAGAAGAAGAGAAAAGGTGGGGATTTCTAAGGGACGCAGAATTGAAGAAAGCAAGGCATAAAGTTTGAGAACTCAAAGGAAAGATTGAAAAGAAACTATGAATAGCAGAATGGGTACAATATAGTTAATCTAATTGTCAAAAAATTAGTTGTATGTAAGCACAACAGAGAACGAAATTTTTGGGTTTTTTTTAGTGTTCAGCACTGAGGCAGGCAGTAAAGGGGCATCATTAAGACAAACACCAAGGAAGAAAAATTCTAAGTAGAGGCTGTTAGTGCTGCTGAGGAGTTTCTCAGTGGAAGTGTTACCACCTGAAGCATTCAAACAGGAACTGGGAAAGCACTGAGAAATAATGCTGTGAGAAATGAATCTTTGTTATTAAGAGTGTAGTAGATGTAGTTGAGATCTCAGTGTGATATGGCATGTCACCTACACAGACTGGGAAGAGGGAGAAGGGCAGTGGGGGACCAGAACTGATTTGGTTTAAAGTCTCTAGACATGCTTTGTTTATTTCAAAGCCTTGCATTAGCCTAAGGCAGAACGCTTTGTTCCAAGTGATGTACATGGGTGTGTTACTGGAATAATTGTTTCCATGCTTGGTAAACTGGAAGTGGAGAATGGCCTCTGAAGTGGTGCCATTTTATATCCTTTGGAAGAACAGAGTGCTTAGCATGACAGTGTCTAGTATCTGTCGAAACTCCAAGTGACAGTGGGGCACTGAGCTTTTCTGCATCTGCTCAGAACAGGCATACTGTACTTTGCTTTCCTTTTTCAGCATTTGGATAAGGTTGCTCAGTCTGTATGTTATAAATATTTAAAGTTTTCTGTGGGAAGGTGACCGGGTTATGGTGGAATTTTGTGGAAAGAAACAGGATCAGTACTGGTGTAACTGAAGTCAGTGAAGAGGCTTTAGTTGAGCGAAGGCTTGAGTATGATTTTGGGAATGATGAATTTCAAATTGAAAAATAGATTTGTAGACCATTCACATGACGTGTCTGCCTTAGACCGTGAATTTAGGGAAGTTAAATTGTGCTGAATGAGAACAAAAATACCTGCTTCTGCAAAGAACGTGAAAACAAGAATAGCGTCTCGAAACCAAGATACCACCTTTGGGGTGGGAGGGACAACTTAGGCACGAAAGAGTTGATGAGTGGAGAGCAAGTGGTGGTATGTTGGGGTTTCATTTTGGTTGTTTGCATTTAATTGTTTGTTTGGGTTTTTTTGTGTGATTTGTTTTGGGGTTTGTGTTGTTTAGGTTTTGGTTTGTTGTTTTTTTTTAAGATTGTAGGAGGGGTTGTTTTTTTTGGAGAAAAAAGACATTAAGCTATAAACTAACTTTTGAAGGAGGAGGAAAGAAAGGTGGGAGAGGAGTTTAGGATAGAAATCTATCAGTTGCGAACATCCTGGATGGGAAGACTGATCAATTAACCAGTCTCTATGGGAGCACAGGGCAGCCATCACCCCTGAAAGGGGATGCAGCAGAATCTGACCCTCCTTCCAGAGCAGCCCTTGGGTGGTGGTGAAGTGATGAAGGAAGCAAGAGTGTCTTCGGGCTTACCTGAAACCATGAGTCCTGTGCCTCCCACGAATTGTGTGGATGCAGCTGCTGGGTTGTTTTGTACTGTGAGTCTTTAGTGTATCATGAGTGTTTCTTAAGACAAATGTAATAAATTGGTCAGGTTTCTAGACCTTGAAGGACTGTTATTTTTATAATTACAGATTTTAAGTTAAAGACCTGAAGATCTTTCCATCACAGGTCACTAAAGGGCATTCTCTCTGAGAAAAATATGCTGGGTTTATCTTTCTGTGGATGTCTGCATTAAGTATCATTCATTAATGCTAATAAACCAAGTGTCAGTTAGAAAAGCAGCAGAGGCTGCCATCCTTTTCCTTCTCTGATTGAGTCTGTAATTTGAAAGCAAGTAATTTTTATGGTCTGTCTTAAAGTCAGATGCTTCAGAAAACTTCAAGACTGTTTTACTAAAATCTATGTAATTGCAGCCACTCCTGTGGTTTTGATTGGAGATTACTAATGTAAGTAATGCAGGAAAAGTATTAAATGTGCTATGCGAATACTGCCTGATCAAGCTTTCTAAACTGTAGCTGTGAAGCTAGTTGATGGGGTTTGGTCCAAGTCTATCAAACCAGAGGTGATTTGGGGCATATCCATAGCAAACTTGAAGAGATTTAAATTGACATGTCTGTAGAACGTACGTCCACTAGATTAAGTGAAATCTATTCAGGGAGAGACGTTTTCCCCAAATTATGAAGATTATTAGTTCTCTAGTATATTCAACAATGTTTCCATAGGAGTGTGTTTCCTGCACAGCAAAGCTGATGTGATGCTCACAGCAATCAGGCCACGTAAGAGCTGTGCATACCTTCAGATGAGTTGTGGTTTCTTATTCCCACATAAGAAATAAAGCCAGACTTAAACCAGGCTCTAAAGCATACCTGGTAAGGAAAATAAGCCAGTCAGCTTATGTTATACTTTTGTTGGAGCACTTGCTACTTTCTTCCTACTTGCTAATTATTACAAGAATACTGGAAAGGTAAGAAAACCTGTAAATATTTTACTCTTTGGTCTGTGTATGTGGCACTGTTTTCTATAAATGTTTTTTTCCTGTTAACTATCTGCAATTCTTGCTACAAATCAAATAAAAAGAACAACGTGCTAAGGCAACTGTGAAACTTCAGACGTAATATAGGAGGTTCAGGAGAAAGTGTAGCACCCACTATTACTTTCTTATTCCTGTAAATAGATATTAACCTCTCCCTGACCCTTATTAAATTAACTGAAGTTTAGAACTAATTTTGTAGCTCGAATTTAGACACCTAACTTGCTGACATTAGGAAATTTGATGTAATACCTACTTATAAAATAAACCAGAAACACACTTCATTTGACCTTGGTTTTAATTAACCCGAGTGTGTTTTGACATACAAGCCTCCCAGGGCATCACACAATATAAAGGACACTGCATAAAAGCTGCTTGCGTTGCACTGCAGCTCAGTGCAGATTTTGGAGCTGATCAGTTATTTTTACCTTAAGGCAACATTGATCTGATTTGTACAAACGTTAGTTGCAATTGCTTAGTATGCTTGTCGTGGTTTTAGGCTGATCCAGCAACTAAAACTCACACAGTCTCTCCTTCTCCAATAAAGTAGAGAGGAGAGGAAAAAAAACCAAAAGGACTGAGGGTTGAGGCAAGAACAGAGGGAGCACCCACCAACCATGGTCCTGGGCAAAACAGGCAGCGCTTTTCTCAAAGCAAAACAGTTTATTAATGATTACTTAGAAGGACAAAGGGAAATAAAAACCGATTACTTGAGAGGACAGAAAGAAACAAAACCAGATCTTAAAACCGACACCTTCCCCCCCCCGCACCTTCCTTTTCCTCCCGGCTCTACCTCCTCCCCCCAGCAGCACAGGGGGCAGGGACTGGGGGAGTGCAGGTCAGTTCATTCCGTGCTGTTACTGCTGCTTCTTTCTTAAAGGAGAAGGAGTCCTTACACCCTTTTCCCCTGCTCCAATGGATCCCCTACCCACGAGGAAAAATCCACAAATTTCTCCAACGTGAGTCCAGCCCACTGGAAACAATCCTTCCCCACAGATTGCTCCGGTGTGGGCTTTACCACAGTCTCGGGTACTTAGGGAGCTGTAGTCACTCACTCCGGCGTGGGTCGTCACGCAGACTCCAGATGCCTTTCTGCCTTGCCGTGCCCCCAACACGACCATCCTCGGGCTCAGGCATCTTCTCCCCACGGGCTGCGAGTGGGTCGCTGCTCCACCGAGGCCGTCCTGGTTGCAGGGGGGCAGCCTGCTATCTCACCATCAGCCGCAGGGGAAACTCGGCTCCGGCACACCTCCTCCCGCTCTATCCTCACTGACCTGCTGTCGATGCGGCTGTTTCTCTCAGATCTCAGTCCTCTCCAGGTGAACTCAGCCCAGTGGGCACCCTGGGAGTGGGGTGCCCCCGAGTTCCCCAGCTGGCTCTGCCGCCGCCATTCTCCGTGGGCGGTGCCGGCCCGACGCAGGCAGCCGCCCGGCCGGGAGCCAGGGAGCGGGGGCAGTGCCCTCCTCCCTTCTCTGCTCGATCCTGGGCGAAGCACCTTTTCCGGTTCCCTTGTCCTGACTTAAATAGGGCAATTCGCAGAGGCGCCCTATTGGCTCAACCCCGAGGGGGATGGCAGTCTGATCCGGTGGCCAGAACTAAGCCTAACCCGGATCCGAAACCGGGGAGGTCGCAGGGAGCAAAATCCCTCTCCTGCCACCAGAACCACCCCCCCCCCTCCACATCAAACCATGACAATGCTGAAATCATAATATATACGTAAAAGCTAATTAGTGATAGAACTTGCAAAGGCGCGTGTTTCTCTTTACTGTGTTTTCATTAGACTGACTGTCAAAAAATAATTTCAGAAATGTAATATTAAAGATAAAAAAGAAATGGAAATGGCCTAATTATTCTATAAAGAAGGATCTGGTATTGAGATGGGTAAACTTTCCTATTCCTATGAATATCCATATGCTATAAATTCCTACCTCCTTCCTTCTGTTCATGAAGTTACGTGCTTGAGATCCCTCAAGATGTTAGAATGTATTTTCTGATGATTACTCATTAGTAGTGATTACCCTGTACTAATAACTCTTCACAGGAATCTTTATTATCTTTTAAAGTCTAAAAAATATAAAATATTTTTTGGTCTTGTGATAACTTTCATTTCTGCACACCTCCTCTTTAAATGAAGTAATTATTGCACATGCTGCATTTTTTTTTTATTTTTGAGCTACACCTTCTTTGCAAATCATAGACTAATTTTGTGACTGGCACACTCTACATCGTTTGAATTATTAAAGGATTAGAGATTTGGAAGCGTGTATTTGGAGTTTTCAGAAGCTAGAAACACAAAAAGAGAAAGGGAGAAAAACCCAAAATAATTGAGACTTTGAAACTAAGATTTGTGTATTTTAGGTAACATTAAACATATGATGACCTATGAAGATCTCTAGCATCTCTTAATGGTTTTACAAGTGTCTCAGTCACTTCTGATGATGACTCTTAAGCTTTTAAATTAGATTAGCTCTTTTGGAACTTTTACACAAATACGAAGTCTTACAAAAATTATAAATGTAAAAATAGTTATTGCAGGGCTGAAACTTAAAGTAGTTGACAGAGTTTATGATGTTAAGTTTTTATTTCAAGTAGGGGTAGAGATTTCCCCCCCCTTTTTTCCTTCTAATCGTCTTCCCTTCAGTGACCCTCTAGAAAGTTAGAGAGGATTGAGAGTAGGTTGTTAGTGATTTATGTTTACATTTGTTATACCCATTTCCTCCTGTGCCACATGATTCTTTTTTTTCTGCTTTTCTCATCTACATTTACTGGTTTGGGATTACAACTGGGGGTGAGGTTAATTAATATGGAGAGGTGGTGATGCTTTTCTAGAAAACAAAGATATTTGGCAGCCTTAATCTCCTAGTACTCGATTGGTGAGAGCACACAGTATGATCAAATTGATTTTTTTGTTGTTTTGTTTTGTTTTTCTCTAGGGTAGAAGGGCTGGGGGTAGTGCAGAAGAAAGAGGAGGACTGACAAGTACAAATCCACTGTTCTGCATGTGTATCTTTCTACTTTCAGGGAAAAGAAGAATTTTCCCTGAAATAGTTTTTTAACCCATCTTGGTATAGAATTATGTACTAGTCTTCCCTAATTGTGTGTCTGAGATACTATTGCAATATCACCCTTTAAACAGGTGAAGCATTTTGGAAATTTTGCAAAGTTACCATCTGGATGCTTGTCTGATGTGTGCCTTGTTGCTGATCTTTTGATTAATATGATGTTCCTGCACTGATTAGTGGAGCGACAGCTCATGCATCTTCTGTTCTGTGTAAATGCTGCTCCCCCCAGTCCCTGCCTGTGAGCAGTAGGATGTGAGCTCTGCAATTTATTGCCAAACATAGCCTGTGCTGAGCTTGGAAAAAAATGTAATGAGGTAGCCCAGCAAGTGCCATGTTACCAGTTGCAGTGGTGGTAAAGACTTGTCGGTTATCATCCAAACAGAACTGACTAAAAATGAAAGATCTTCCTATTTTTGTACCAATTGTGTTTTCATGGAAGCTGTGTGGTTAGTGTACCACGATGTAAAACCCTACTAATGTATCTCTGTGTTGGTCTGTTCAAACTTTCTGTGTGTAGTAACTGTAGCAAAGGAGGAAATAATTTACAAATAATTGTGAACACTATCAAATTTTTAAAATGGTTTGAATGTACCATTTTATACTAGTTCTGTACAATCTGCTGAGAAATGACATGCAGTGAGATAAAGCACACTTGCTCTTGGTATAACTTCTTCCAGCAGTGTAGTTGTCTTATCTGTACAGTTCTGAAATGGCAAGACATGCTCCTTGAGTCTTAGATACTGCACATCAATTTACTTTTCCCAACAAAATCAGTGTTAAATACTGCAAAAAATGATACAGAAATGGAGGACATTGTATTTCTTGCATTGCCGAAAGGTAACATCAAATTTAAAATAATAATTTTTTATCTCATTAAATACTTAATTTCTTGTTAAACCAATTGTTATTTTTCTTGTTAAAATTTTTGTTTTGCTTAGTAGGAGAAGACGTTTATGAAAGGAGAGTGAAGGACTTGTTTTTTTGGCATAGTGAAAGTGGGAACATGAGTGGTGATGTTGACTTTGTTTTTTGGTGGGCTGTCCTTCCGTATTGCATTTGCAGAAATATCAAGACAACGATTTTTGTATTCCTCTGTGTTTTTACTTGTCGCAACCTGAAACAGAACACTCTTTAGAAAGATGATTTAATATAGCAAATAATGCATTCATTTATTTCCTTTTTCAGTTATTATTCATTTATGTATCTTTAAAAGTGGCAGGTTTGCCCTTGGGTTTTGGTCATAGGTCGTTACGATTTGCGATCCAGTATAGATTCTGTTGTGGCTAGACACAGGGCAGAAAAAGAGAGCCTGGGGTATTAATAAATCATTCAGTCCACTGTGCTAATGCACAGTAGTTTGTATCACCATAGTGCTAAAAGGCTAGTAGTCTGAATTTTCATGAGCAAAAAGTTTTAAAGAACCTAGAATTGCTGCATTTTGGCCCTGAAAATGTAACCAATGATGATTCAATGTCTATTAGTTCTTTTTAAAGATAATAAAAGGTCTAATGTTTGGACAGCCTTTCAAAAGGGGTTCAGCACATACAGTAGCCTTTCAAATTGTTGGTGAAAACCAGGTATGGTGCTGATTACCAACAAACTGGATGTTTTTTCTGATCAATTTGACAAAGGCTGTATCTAAAATTTCATGCCTACTACTGTGTATATTTTAAAGAAGCAGAGGTATGCTTTAAAAAAGCCAGTATTTCATAAATCAGCTAGTAAAGAGATCCCAGAAATTGTTGAAAGTAGCAAATCTTTAGTGGCGTTTATATCTCTTTGCTATATGTTGATAATGCTGAAACTGAGGTGCTCAGTTGGACTTGCCCACTGAAATTATTTTTGGAAAAAAAACCCTTATGTTGTGAAATTACATTTCTCATGTCTTTTCTACTTTTCCTACCAAACTTGCATAATTGATTTTACTTAAATATTTAACAGTGAAACTGCTGTTACAGTGTACCCTAGTGGGAAATGCTGTTTCATACCATGCAAAATTTTAATCTAAAATTGTCTTTTTCTTTAATAGACTGCAGCTCCAGGATTAATTTTTCTGACTACTGAGCCCTTTGGAAAATGGAAGAATTTCAGAATCTGCAGATTTTTTGGTTTAGAGCTTTGACTTGATTAAGAATGCTGATAGTTGTCTACTGAGACTTTCTGAAGTACATCAATCTCATTGATTTTAAGTACTGTTAAAAATCTGGCCTAGAAAGTCACAGAGTCTGGCCAAATCAGTCACAGAAAGTGACTGAGATGATGTCAGGTTAACAAGCCATACTAAATGTCCTTGGCTATTTTGATGCTGGGCACTGGAAGCTGAGGCAGAGAGTTGGGGCTGGTGCTGGTGGGGACTCAGGGAGCCAGGAGTGGAAAGCCAGGCTTGGGAGGAGTGCCAGTAACACGGTGCAGGACTGCGGAACGCTAACAGGGCTCTGCCTTCTTCATTTTGATTACAAGTAATGGTATTTACAAAATGTTTTCCACTCTGCTATGACTGCCGGGTTTGTTTGCTTAGGCATGATTCTGTGTTAATTAAGCTATGCAGTTTTTCGAAACTCAAGCAGTTTCTTTCCAATGCAGTCTGCTGCTTTGCCTTAATGCATCAACTCAGGCATCGCTGTTAATGGGGTTTGGGGTAGACATGTCCTTAGGTACGTGTAAAGGGTAGCTATGAATGCCACCAAAGCAGAAACTTAATATTTTAGACTTGAAGATGGAGTTGTTTCATGGTCGTTTGAAGCAGTGTGGAAGCATCTTCTGTGGTATGTTTCCAGTCTCTCCACTATGCTGTTCCTGATCTTATTCTGTAAAGTGCATGGAAAATATGATTAGTTTTAGTTCAAATACAAAGAAGTAGGTCATGAGCAGACTGTGAAATGTGGATAAAACCCTTTAAATGAAATAGTTTTATTGAAGGAAATCATCTAGATGCCTCTAAGACAGAAAGACTGAATATGAAAGAGATGTTTAATGACAAAATTTATTGAGAGCAGCTTCGTATTGTGCTAATGAAAATGGTTTCAAGATGCTTTATACTGCCAATAAAAACACAGTATTACCTATATTTACACAGAAAGACTGATGGAAGACTTAGATCTGTATCCTGAAATCTTTGAAATCACATCTGCTTTAAAATGAGATTTTTTTTTGTTATTCAGCATCCTATCGTTTCTATTGCAATTAATCTCTTTTATTCTAGATCTTGTCCATAAAAATGTTAAGGGGAAAACAAACTTTATAAGCAAAATTATCCATTTAGTACAGCTCAAAGTGGTAATAGCATTGTAATGTCAACCCGTCTTATCTCGATAACGTCAGAGGTAAACACTTTATCCTTCTTGTGATCAAGTCTTTTAGATTCTGCTCACTTAGTTGTTCAGTGTGCTGGGGGGAAGGCTGATACCCACTGCACATTAGGCAGTTTAGTTTAGTAGAAGAGGACATTGCTGCTGTTTTGATAAATGAGAATCAAAATACATTTACATGAGGGACTGAAATGGTGGTTTTCAAGTATGATAAAGGAAATAGCAATATATCACTGTGTACAGCTGGTCCTGAATGATAGATTTTGTATCCTGTTGAGTTAGGCAGCAGGCTTCTTCCCAGTGTGCATACATGGAGCTTTGGCTTATCTATAACTTTTATGTAGATTTAAAAGTACATAAAAGTAAGAAAAGAAAATTCAAAATAAGGCTGGATCACAAAGTCGTGCTGTCTCTGGAACAGATGTAGTATCTCAAAGCCTACTATGCTAATCTGCTGCTTGCCTGGACCTGTTTGCCTTTGAGTGTCATCCTGGAGATGGAGCACTGGACTGAAAACCAGAAAGCCACAAACTTCACCTCCAGCTTAGTCCTTACACCCTAGCTCAAATAGTCAGTTGTACTAGAACAAATTTGTGTCACCAGAGTCCGGTCCTAATTCACACGGCTCTTGATTCTGTAGTTAAGTGTTGACCTTTAGCGAGTACATTTGTAAAATTTTTCGCATATTTAAAATAAAGCATATTTCGCATATTTAAAATAAAACTTACTTAATTTTATAATATAATTTGAAGATTAAAGGTTCTGGCCTCATTATCGTTGCTGTGGTTCTGTGCAAAAATTGCTTTTTTCAGTGGGCAATAGCAGGACTGTGAGACAGAATACAATTTTTATCATCTTTCCTGTATCTGATTCAACAGTGACCTGATTACTGGGCAACCCTCCATTGCAGCTGCAGCACTTTGGAGCTACAAAATTCTGTTGTTTGTTCAAGTGATGTTTTAGGATACTGTTTCTGGCATTTTTCAGAGAGTTTTCATTTCTTTATTGCAAAATTGCAATTGATTGAGTCGTTTTCATACTTGATGGTGAAATTCTTGTGCAGTTGATTGTGAGAAATATAGTACTTATTGTTAAGATATATTTTTTTATTCTTCTGAATGATGAAAGCCGTTACAACGTCCTTCTTACTAGGTTGCCTTTAACATACAGAAAAAGTCGTTCTTAAAAACAAAAAGCCAGGAGAATGAAATGATTAGGTTTATCTGTTGGAAAGTAGAGTTGGACCTGAGTTTTTGATGCCTCTGCTAACCTTGAAATTAGAATTATGAATTTGTCCGAGTTTTTGGTTGGCATGACGGCATCATGTCTGAATCTGAACTGGCAAATCTGTGTGGGCATCCCAGTGCCGTATTCTGCAACAACTGAGTAAATGGGCTATTTGAGAGCACCGTGTCTTTCTGTGTGCAAATCTTTCTCATGCTGTTAGGCAATATCCTGATATATCAAAACACGTGTTATTTGTACTAGGATAGAGTGATGTGACTCTCTTAAATTAAGCTATGCTTCAGCATCTTAAAAGATAAGTTATGGCTTTGGTGAGGAAAAGACAAAGAGTTTGAAGTTGGATGGGATACAGGTTTTCCAGGTAGGATAGCAGAAAGCTGTGCTGTTGTTGCTGAGAAGAATCTGTGTGGACAGATAGCTGCTGAATGTTTTCCTGAGCAGTAGTAAATGAAGCTGTAGCAATGTTTGAAACTGAGTGGGTGGTGAGGTGCCTAATTCTGAATGACAATCAGTGCACATTTAATGTGATTATTTTTTTCCCCTTAGCCTTACAAAATAACTGCTTGATGCCGTATCTATTTTCTCTATACAAGAAGGCAAGATATGGCTGATTGGTTCATCTAAATAGGTTTGCTTTCCTCTTCCCTTTCGCTCCCTTCTTCCTCTGCAAGGCACTATGCTGTGGTATTTTTGGAAACAGCTTAAAGGACTCGGTTAATGTCTTGATGATGTCTGGAATGAAGCAAGGTAGAAGGCCTGACCTATGTTCTGTTGAAGTCAACAGAAAAGCTGATTTTGTCTGCAGTGAGTTTTACATCAGACTGAAAAGAGGGAAAGGTTTCAAAACCTTAACAGCTACCTTATTCAAATAAAGTTTTGACTAAGTGGAAAGAAGTGTTTTGCCTGTTATTCAAAAGTGTATGCCTTGAAGAAAGTTCAAGATTATCAGCAAGCTCTACTTTCTACAGCAGGTAAATTAAGCTGGCATTCCATTGTAGGAATGTGGAATGGGAAGAAACTAGTTGCCTAGGCATAATTCAGAGAGTCATGTCTTAGGCATAATTCAGAAAGTCATGTCTTATCTCTATGGGCTTTTTTTTCCAAAGTGAAAATAAGAATTTGGAGAAAAATCTGTGAATTCGTTTGCAATCTCTCCTTGTCTCAGTATTAGTATTACCTTCATTCTCCACAGTGACTTAGATAGGAACCCAGACTTCTCAAGTGTTCAATTTATCTTTTCCTACTAAGGTCTTGAGGGGGTACTCTAGGTGTGAAAGTATGCTGACAAAATTGACGGTGAATGCATTTGTGTGATTACTGTAAACTTTCTGTATGATCTCTTCTTTTTCCAGACTGATTTGATTGTTCAGAGGACATGAAAGCAACCATTAACTGGTTAAATACTGTTGCATTTCTAACAAAAATTATACTTGTCAAATTCCCTGTTCTAGCAAAAATGGCTAATACAGTAGTCAGCGTAGAGCATGGCTAGACTTGCAGTCTCTAAAGAGTTAAGGGATTTTCATTGAGTGTTATTACTACTGTTCGTTTCTAAATTCAGCACTATTGAGGGAACAAGCAATTACCCACCACTCTACGTATTCCCTGTTGAGCTTTCATAAATATATTTTGTTAAGTGATTCACCTCACTCTGTGCTGTGAATCTGTCATGTCTCTGTCATCAGTAATCTCTTTTTATAATGCATATGTAATATATGTGTATACATAGAGCCATTATATAGAGTTAGATTTTTAATTGACTTATTTTTTTTTTTTAATTTTAGCGTGAGGGGAATTTACTATTCATAAAACTGAGATACTACTAGCTGGGATTAGCCTACTGCAGACGAATGCTGTGCAAGCTCTTCTCTGTAGTTCCACTAGTGCCTGGTGATCTCACCTCCCTAATTTCTTGCTCTACTTATTTTTCATCTCACTTCTCTCATATCTAGAAGAGTGATTTTCACTGTGCATTACAAGATGCTTTGCATCTTGTTTTGGCTTAGTGATACAAAGTTGAGGAAAAGTGCAGCCACTAAATTCTTCCAGTTCTTTGGAGTTAGCAGAATGATTACCTGAGCTATTGGATCCCTGTGATTGATCTTGTCGCACTAAAGTATTGCTGGCATTGGCTTGATTATAGTCTAATATCTGACTGGATAAAATAGTCTACGTTTAAAATAGCTTTAAAATGCCAACAGAAATGTCATTATTGGTAGCAGTTCTCTGCATTAATACAGAGTATTTGGAATTGCTTTCTGTCAGGGTATTATTTTGCTGAGATAGTTGTTACACATTTCTTTTCATTGTGTACTCGTTGGGGTGCACCTTTCTTACGGCCTTGGAGTTTCAACATGGTAGAAATGCTGAACTTATATTTGCATCATCCCACTGGTATTAAGAAGTATGATTTTTCCAATGCGTAGAATCAAATCTGAGAGGGCAATTAGGATGCCATTCTGAAGGGGTCAAGGGAAAAAGAGTGGCAGAGACTGCTGTCAAGAAGTATGTTTTAAATCTCAGAATGGTCCTCTGAAGAAAAAAGAGGCTTTGAGCTTTGGGGTAACATGACAGACATGGATGTTGTTTGGAATTTGTTGACCTATGCAAGGAAAAATAAACTGAAATGTGAGTGTGCCCGACCAGTCACTGATCAGTAGGAGAAAGCTTTCTGCTGTTGTGTAAGCACTCAATGCTACTGGCTCCTTGCCTCATTCTTTGCATGCCCTTCTGCATTGCACGCGGAAGGGAGCAGGGCTCCTGCAGGGCTAGCTTGCTTCGTAAATGAGTTCCTGGAGTTCCTATCAGTTGACATATTTACATATCTTGCAGATTGCGGTGCCACTTACTGGACAATAGATGTTTACTTCCAATATATAAAGACATAGAGCCTGGTCAGGTAATGCTGGCAACTCGCTAATCTTCTTGTTAGATTAATTATATGTTTCTGAAAAGTGTGACTTTTTCAACAGGTTTTTGTGGTTTATGTTTTTTATGTGTTTTTGAAAAGCACAGCTCTTTATTCCAGTCAAATGAAATCTGCTTTTTTCATTACACTAGTACAATATATTTGTGATCCAGAGACCATCCTGATATAGATAGTGTGACTGTTGCCTTATCAGAAAACTTACATTATCCTTCTCTACTACTGTATTTCATAAATGTCTCCACTGATATTGATTAAACTCTCAGGAGAGAAAAGAAAATAAAAAGGGGAAAAATAGCTCTATACTAGGTGCAAGCATATTGAATTGCATCTGAAAGAAGAGAACACTGTGGGAGATATGAGCGCGGAGTGCACCTTTATGAAAAAGCGGAGGTCTGTCCTCTGTAGCTGTGTGCACCATCTCTATTATTCACCTGCTCTTACTGGAAATTGAACTTCAGCACCTGACTGAATGTGCTTGCAATGACGGTATTTTAATAGACCCAGGTACTTTAAATATAAAATTGAGCTGCTGTGCTGCCAAGTGTGTGGGGTAGATCCTGTTCCTCTAGATAGACTAATTACAGATGACAATAGTTTGAAACCAGCTTCTGTCTTGCAAGACTCAGATCAGCTCTTTCTTTTCCACTCCTGCTTTGTTATTGTTAACCAGCAAAAGCTTTAATCATCTCTTTCTATCTTTATCTGCCCTGCAAGAGAACAGTTGTGAAAATGGCTCTATGCTTCCAAACTGGTTTCTCATTCAGAGGGACCTCATAGTGGACAGATGGCCAAACCCTGGAAAATAAAAAGTCACAGGAAGGGAAAGATTCCCTCTGCCAAATACCTCTGCAGCTTACTGTGTGAAGGAAATGGGGAATATTTTATTCCCATCTCTTAACTTGAACTGATCTGCCAGATTTTCATTTTGTTTGGGTCAAATTCTCTGCCCAGTGTAAGATTTGGAACATTATCTTCTATCTCTTTCATCTCTTGGATTGCTTAGCAGGGCGTTTTGATGAAAATGTGCCCTAGGTGTTCTTTGAGTTCAAGCTGCAGCCATACAAATGAAAAATGACAGATGGGGCCATTTGAGTGAAATCCATCTGCTCTGACAAGATTCCTAAGGCTAGTCTTTGCAAACTTGCTGGAAGCACCCAAGCAGTGCAGAATTCCAGTAGGTTAGTGCTAGCACCGTTTTCCTCTTAATTCGTTTAAGATTTAGAAAACTTTTGAAAGTAAATACCCTCAGCTGAAACTCTTGCAGCTCTGTAAGGATGAGACATCCTTGCTATTTTATTAGTTGAACCACCTAGAACCATTTATTGAGATGACTTTTTCCAATTTTTCAAGAAATATATTTCAAAATGTACTGTTAAAACTAAACCCAAAACTTCACATTTATAGAAATTAACCAAAAATATTTATTGAAATTTTTGTTCATGAGCAACTTCTATATCATGTGGCATTATTATATGTGCACCTTGATTTAGATGTGATTTTGATGTATGTTTAAGAGATAAGGAAAGATGGGGGTTTTTCCTGCTCTGTCTGTAATTGAGAGAGGGAAGGAGGGACGGGAAAAAATATAATAAAAAATACAATCAAAAATATGATCAAAAAGGAGTTTTTCCTGCTCTGTCTGTAATTGAGAGAGGGAAGGAGGGACGGGAAAAATATGATCAAATCCAGTCAGGATGGGTTTGATCATATTGTGAAAACTGACTATAGCTCCACACAGGTTATAGGTGAGGATGTGTTACTGCAGTGTTGCTTACATGGTACATTTTTCTTACTCGGAATTAAAGTATACTATTAATATTCTGGGGTCAGCAACGAAATTTTCCCCTGAGTCTGCTTAGCAAAGAATCTTCTGAGGATTTACTCCTGTAGTGCTTAGGATCTGGGATTCCTTTGATACTTCCTCACAAGTCCCCAACGCACAGCGATGTCGCATGACGGTGATTTCAGAGCTGATCTGTTTTCTTCATATGCTGCAGTGTAGCTGTCATCGGAGGTCTTCTACTGTCAGGCCTACCAGGTGTTAGAGGCTATTGGGCAATATCGTTTATCTTGAGCTAAGTATGGGTACGTGGAGTAAGCAGAAACTTTGCGGAGCTTTCTGTTAAATGCAATTAATCGTAATGCAAGCTGACCTCTGTCAGTGGGGGTCTAGACTTGATGACTCAATTGGCTCCTTTCAGTCTCATGCTATGTCCTGTTCGTCAAACGTGTCCGAAAACCTGCAGTCAACTGAATTGCCAGCTCTTGAAGAGACAGTGTCTCATGATAGTCTTGAGTGTAGTTAACTGATTTGAGGCGGGAATCAATGCTGGTTCTCTGAAGGAAGAACATTGCTGTCATACTTGATCATCTTCTCACTTTCAGGGACCATACTGCTCCTGGCTTGTTGTCTTCATTTAAATTTTTCAGGCACCTGATTTAGTCCAGATTTCCACATGGAGCTTTTTGAGGACGGAGGCCAAGATGGTGTTGCTGTTCCCTGATACTTTAATGGCAGACTCTTGAGTACCTTTATAGTAGAGAAGACCTTAGATCAAGAGAAACATGTAGTTGCTGCTGCTTCTTCTACATCCCTTTCTTGTTTTTGCTTGATGTTCAAATGGGAAGAAGTTTTCCAAACTTAGTCATTTGAGTATTGATATGTCATTATGTATGTTCAAGATTTATGTCATCATTTTGATCCCAGATGATTGATACTTACAAGTAGAACAACTAATTTCTTAGCGTCATGATGAACACAGTCTTTGAGTCAAATCAACCTTTTTGTTCTTGTTTTCCTAAGTTTTTGATAGCTTATGTATTTGGATGAACCTGGTGGTAAAGGGATCACTGGGCTGTGAATTGGCAGAAGATAATAGCAAAGCGTTGTGAGAGTGAAGATAAGAATTTATTTGGGACTCATGCATGGTCCACAGCACGAGTTTATCGGCACCTGCCTTGTTGAAGGAGAGCAACACAATTCTGGCATAAGAAAGTATTTAGGAATGAAATTAACATAAAGTGAGCAGGCTAAAGAGCTATAATTCTGCTTGCAGTTACTCATTACTCTGTGGTAAATCTTCATTTGGCTCTATAAGAAATATTCTTCATTTTAGTGTATTCATTTAGGAAAATCAAGGAGTTACTTAATATGCAGTTTCCATATATTGAAACATTCTTTGCATTCCTCTTTGTTCCTCCAACACTTAGTGAAGTGTGTTTCAGCATAATCAGCCTCCCAGTGGATTCTAGCATGAAAACAAATCTCACTTTAATTTAGCAAACTAAGGTTTACAAGGCATTGCAAGGAAATTAAATTACCTGTTTGCAAACACAGCCTCCTTTCTCAAGAAACATTTTTAATATCACTTGCAATTTTCTTGTAACTCTTTCCATTGTCAGTTTTTAACTGTTGTGGCTGAGCCATTAATCAAGAGTGCAGGCAGGTGGGCAATAACTCAGGCTTTGTCAGCGATAGGTTTACTGCTTTGGGATTTTTAGCAGAGAGTAAATTCGGCTGTTCTAGATTTTGGGCTCAAGGAAAGGTGGAGATGTCAAACTGGAGCTCACCCATCCGTAAGGTACATCTACTAGAGTGTAATGGTTACAGTGGGGGAGCTGTCAAGTTCATTTATACTTTCTTATGGGCCTGGAAAACCATATTACCTTTGTCTTTAACATGCCCAAATCATTCCATATATATTTCAAATTTGTATATGAAATATTTTGAGTGCTTTGTTTTGCAGTTCACAAAACTACAGCTGCTTTTGTGCTATGCCAGTGCTAGGCATAACACCCTATAGCTTTTTAGCACCTTCCAGCACCTATGGAAAAAGTTCTATTGAAGTTATGCACCCTTAAAGAGGAAACTCATTTCTGTAGAAACAGATTATCCTTTTCCTGGAAGCATAAAAAGTGTTGCATAAGAACAGGTTATAATTTTTTCAGTGTGGTGTGCTTTATCAGAAACACTGATTTATTGACTCTGAAAATTTACAGGGAAGTATGCCACCCTTGATGAGCCTTTTTGTCAAGAACATTTCCTCAGGTCTCTGATGAAAGTGATAATTTGAGAGATCCTCATCAAACCCATAGCCTAGAGATTAATGTTATTAGCCTTACATGAGGGATCTGGAGTCTCATCTGAATTGTTTGTATCCTAACCGATTATTCTGGAGCTGCCTTCATGCTAAAACTGTCTTCCTGATGTCATCTGCTCTGTTGTCTTGCTCTCTGGTTTTGGAATGTTTTTTTAATAGATAAATCTTGAAATGTTTTGATTTTCTTGTGATAAAAAATAGAAAAATATTTTTGATTGTTTCCCAAAGCCGGGAAACTATTTCTGTGCCATCTTTATGTGGCTCTTATTTCATATTCTGTTCCTGCAATGCCTGGTTTCCTTTGTCCTCGTACAGCTGTGGAGGAGAACAAGGGCTTCTCTTCCCCTGGTCAGTGTGCTGCGGGCTGCTTGGATTGTCATTCTGCCACAAAAGGAGAGGAATTTGTCTGACATTCCCATCTCTACACAAGAAGCAATAAAACAAGGAGGCAAACTAGTCTTCATGGTAAACATGGCAAGCATGGTGAGCAGTACCTCAAGCATGAGGAGAGTATATCTCTATCCCCTCAGATGAAGTGCTTTTCTGAGTGACAGTTCCTGATGGATCTTTCACTGGGATGATGTACAGCATCTGTTATTTTGAAAGACTGCTCTTTGATACAGGTAATCCCAGAGCTCTGAGCTTGCAGCTTTGGTGTGTAGGCATTAAGTCATAGTAATATGAACACAAGAGCATAATTGTGTGGACTGTAGATGGTAGATTAGATCTCAACCAGTCTCAGCGACGGAAAGCATCATAGTTTATATTTTAGAGAAAGTTATTCACTAGAATTAAGGAGGTGGGGATTTGAGAGGGAGGTCTTTCCCTCACGACTGGTCAACTAAAGGGGCTTTCATTAAAGGTGGTTCTTGTAGATAGGTGCATGTATGAGGAATATCTCTTTGAGGATCTAAGGTGGTTGTGGGAGTCTGCTATTACTCATCTAGTTGTATCTCCACCTCTGGCTCCTTTGAGTGAAAGCACTGCTGGCATTAAGCTGGTTATGAAATTGTGACTGAAATTGGTATTACCTCAAACTACTAATGCATGGGATGTGTGTTAAAAATAGTTATTACTATAATCTCTTTTGGTTCTTGGTCCTGGAGCTTATAGATCTGAAGTAAATATTTATATTATTTCTTTTTGAAGAAAGAAGGAAATCATGTTGATGAACACACAGCAGCTGTCACTAGGGTGCTGAAAGAGGAATAAAAGAATATGAAGATTTCTCTGCTTGTGTTTGTGCAATAGCCACAGTCCAGGCTGGTGTATGAGAGGGTTACCTGGTACTAAAGAGCCTGTGGCATGAAGTCTCTGCAGTGTGGGTTTAAAAAGCCTGTAGATGCAGGCTACAGAAATCTGTTATTCTCAGACTGAACATAAGTAGGGCTTCAGGGTGGGGGCAAAGGGCACATCATCACTCTCAAGAAATAATTCTGTAGCGTGTTTTTATCAGTAGTAAAGCTTAAGAAAGTTCCTGTTGTGGACAGGTACTTTCTCCTTCTGCCTTTCATTACTCTGCTGTCCTTATTGTGCTGTGGGGTTATTGTTACAATGCTGGACTGATTTTGAACTTTTTCCGCCCAGCTTTGTTTAAGTTTATATCAATTTTTCTTGAACTATCTAGCCTGTGTTTTACAAATCCCACACATACAATTATGTGTTCTCTGTGTGATTCCAAAATACTGTGGATGAAAATACGACTTTTTCTCCCAGTCTTCATTTTTTTTTTTTGTTTAAGAATAATTATTTTGATCCTGAGGTAACTTAAATGGTTGTATTACATTGCGACCTCGTAGCATGGCACAGTGATGGTTCCCCGTAGGGGTGAGTGCCATATGTGCTCGATTCTTTCACTGAGGAAAACACATGTGGCTGTGGGGTAGATTTAGTCAAAATTAACACCACCCTCCTTGAGGAAAGATGATAATGAAGTGTGACTGTGACTACCTGAATAATTGAATGGATAATTGAATTAATTTCTAAAGGTGATTGGAATAAGAATGGTAGCTCATTAGTGGGGAGAAAATAACTTCCTTTTAAAAATTAAATCTTTTCTGTAAACCTACTAAAATAATCCCATTACTATCCTAGTACATGCAAGTAGATTTTAATGTGGTTATGGTCATCTTTTATAGTAGTGCTTTGCTAAAATCACATCTAGTGTGACAAGATCAGAGCAGCTAGTCTAACGCATTGGAGAGAACTGAAGCAGCCAGTGCATAGATCTAGACAAGTATTAATTTCTGACAATCAAATTTGTGGGTTTTTTGTTTGCTGTTTGCCCAGCTGCAGGTATGTAGTGTGATTCACCATAAATTAGCAGATAAAGCAGAATTATTAAATTATTTTGATTTTTACAGGATACTGTCCACAACTTGAAATACGTACTTATTGCTTCTATTTTTTTATGTCCATCTCTTCTCCATTTGAAGAGTTATCCCAGTGTACTCCGTGCAGTGTTTTGAATATATGCAAAACAAAAAACAGTCTAGTGAAAAGGGTAATCAGTATGAAAGATTACAATTGACATTTCTATATCTACTCTTGATGCAGGTAGAGCTGCCTCTGACAGGCTTATCTTCTGCAGTTGGCAGTTTGGCACTTTACATAGCAGATAATCTATGCAGATACTGATCCAGCAAATTCATCTGTCTTAATATGTTGAAAATCTACAGATATATGTCCATAAGTCAATTAACTCTTATTAAAGACTTAAGACTGGAACATTCAGTGCTGAGTGTTCTACACTCTTTGGCCAACACTGTTTAAACATGCATCCATTTTATTAACTGTAACTAATGCATGTTGTAAAAAAGTCTAGGGTAGGATTCAATATTCTTCTTACTGCCCCTAGATATTGCAGTTGTGTCAGGTCAGTTAGGAATGCGTAGCAGAGCTGGAAATTGTCCTGTAGTCTAACTATTATTCAACTTAGCATGGAGCTAACTTTCAAAGTGTAAGTTTTAAGCTTAAAAGAAATAATTAAAATGTCAGTATTGTTAATAATTTAAAATTGAGTGGGACTGTCACATTAATTTCAGTAGAAAGTAAATTCTGTGGCCGTCTTTTCCTCCAGCTGAATTGTTTCCTCTCTTAAAAAAGAGTGTCATATCCTTTTGTCAGTTCAACTTTTCATTCTACTTCAATTACATTTTCTAAAGAAAGATCTAACTTAGAGGCTGATGAAACCTAACACTGACAGACCATTATTCTTGCCTCTTAACTTAGATTAAAAAGTTCCCGCAAAGGCGAGTTGTTGCTTTTATTTCTGTCATTCACACATTTAAAAAATGATATTGTAATGAGGTTAATAGAGTTAGTAGTATTTTTGTATACTTGTATGTTGCATAATTTTCAAGATAGTTTTGAAAGCAGAGACTCTTACTGTGAATACATTCTTATAACTGTCACCTTGCATATGAAAAGCAGTTTACTTTAATTCTTCCACCTCAAAGCCAGATCTAGGGGAAAAAAAAGGACTTGTACTGCCAGACTGAAATGATTATACATAAGCTTTCAATACATGGTGCTATTTAGAAACATTTTCTTCTTCCATTGAGGAATATGGCTGGACTACTCCAGGAGCCAATGGAGGACTTGCAGTGTCTGTCTACTTTCTCTATGTTCCCTTGCCGCAGAGGGAATGAAAATAAGACCATCTTTAGTAGTAAGTGGCCTGAGAAACCCAAAAGCAAGTCTTTGACCATGACAAGAAATAAGTGGTGAGGTTCTTTAACTAGTGGCAAAGCAATGGTTACAAAATAATCTATGATCCTTTCTAGTTTAGTCTGTTACACATACATAGTATCTATACTGTAAATATATAAAAGGGATTTTATCCTTCTCCTCTTTTTTATCTCCAAGTTCTTTTACATCATGCTAATTACTACTTTGTCTTTCACTTCTGTGACATATCTATGTGTTATCTGTCACTTTTTGAGCTTGCAGTTGCTACACATGATGAAAGTAAATGATATAATAACTGACAACTTAATAGATATTTTCCTCACTAATGACATAGCTCTACTTTTTTCATGTTGGTAAAAAAGAATACAAGTGGACAAGTCTATTCTCTGTGCACATCTCAAGAAAAGAAAATACATGTCACTGTTAGTGCAAATAATAATAATAGGATTAGTTTTTCCTACTGCTTAACATACAAAAAATACCAGTAAAGAAAAAATATATCTTTATAAACACCATAAATTTTCATGTACGTAGACTTAGGGCTTCTAGGTCTTATGAACCTGACTGCCATTATACTCGTAATTTTTAAAAACCTCATTTGTTAACACCTGCATGGAAATCAAGGAAATGATACTATTTAAAGGAACAGAATTACGGCTACAAATAAAAGAGGCAAAAAATATACTGTCTGAATAACATAACTTGAAAGTAGCATTTGAGGGCTACTGAGTGTACACCTGGAGACGTTGCTCAGAATCTTGATTTTGTTATTATAAAAGATGTGAACAGCAATATTTAAATCATAGTGATTTGAGACCTGCAAAATACTGAGGAGAATAGCAAGAACTACAAACCACCACAAAGGCATTTGTACTGTCTTCAAACAAAAGGACAATATGCTTGTATTCAAATAGGGTGGCTAGACAGAGAAAGAATATTAAAAAATGGTTCTAGATCTACAATTTGCTCATTTTAAACTGTCAGCAGCTTAAAAAAAAGTTTACTATCTACTTAATTTTCTCCTCCTGTTTTTTATATAAATGAACACATGACGTGACTGCTACTAGGACTGAGCTGGGATAGACATAGATTGGGCACTTCCAGTAAAATCTGAAAACCAGTATCACATTTTTGAAAATTTTCTTACTTAGTTCTCCTGAACATAAGAGGAACACCTACATGGAGATAATTTTATTGCCACCTTTAAATACAAACTTTGTGCTCCTAATTTTACTCGAAGTTTTGGAAGTATTTAAACTCTTACAAGGAAGAAGTCCCTCTGAAGCCAGTCCATTGTGAAGCTGGAATATGGACCATAAAATTAAAATTTTGAAGTTGAGTGTATTTAAAGAGAGTCTGTTGTCAGCGTCACCAAGGGGGAGCAGTTTAATGTCTTCTGCTCACAACTGAGTAAGCTGAATGCTTTGGATACCAGAGGAATATCTCAGTATTGAAGAGAATCAGACGGCAGACTTCAGGTTCACTCTGTTTCTGGTGTATGTTGGGGTGGGGTGCACAGGGCAAGCAAAGAGGTCGGGAGGAACCATGCCCATTCTTTGAAGTTTGCTTTGGAAGTGGAATTTCCTTGGGGTTCCATGGGGTTCACCTTGGCTGGCTGCCACACACCCACCCAGCCACTCCCTCCCTCCTGGTCCTCAACAGGACAGGGGGAGAAAATAAAGACAAAGCTCGTGGGTTGAAATAAAGACAGGGAGATTGCTCACCAATTACTTTTGCAGGCAAAACAGACTTGACTTGGGAAAAAATAATTCAATTTATTAACAATTAAAATAGATTTGGATAGTGAGAAGCAAATACAAATTAAAACTACGCCTTCCCTCCATCCCTCACCCTTCTTTTCCCAGGTTCAACTTTGCTTTGTCATTCCTGAGTCCTCTACCTCGTCCCACACCCCCAGCCCCATGTGTGGTGCTGGGGGGAAATGGAGAGTCTCTAAAGATTCTATCTTCTGCTTTTTCCTCTTCGTGCTTTTCCCCGGCTCCAGTGTGGGCTCCTCCCCAGGCTGCTGCAGTCCTTTGGGATAAACTTGCTGCAGTGTGGATCTGCTCCACAGGCTGCGGTTCCTTCAGGGGAGTATCCACTTGCTCAGGTCGGTGGTGTGGAAATCTGCTCCGATGTGCTCCTCTTCCCGGGCTGCAGGGAAGCACCTGCTCCCGCGTGGTGTCCGCAGGGTGCGGAGCAGTCCCTGCCGGATGCCCGCAGCTCCTCCGGCTGCTCCCGGCTGCCCGCAGGGCCGGCGCTGGCACCGCCCCCGCCAGCTGCCGCTCGCCCCTCAGAGCCCCTCGCAGGGCACGCGCCGGGCTGTGCCGCCGCGGAACCGGCGGGAACCGGCTGCGTCCGCGCGGGCAGCCCGGCGTCTCCTCACAGAGGTGCCCTGCGGCCCCGCCGCCTGCACCCAGCGCGGTTACCTGTTGTATTTTTCATTTATTGTGAATAAAAAAGCAATTTTCAGCTTCTTCAAGGATTAGAAAGGATGCACCTGCAAATTGTGCTTGGAAAAACAGAAGTCTAAATTGAGAGAGAGAGAGAGAGGAGGAGTAAGATCCTTTCCTCTGGAGGCTGCCCGGTACTCTGTCGGAAGGGGTGAGGAGCGCTATTCACCCGCAGGTAACTGCATCACAGCGGCTCTGCTTTGGGCTTATTCACATAAACCCTTGTGGCTGCACAGTTCCAGCAGCACAGCGGCTCTGTCTGCCTGGGAAACCTTCTGCCACAATTCAGTTCACAAAGGAAACGATCTAGTCATCAATTGTGATGGATTAGTTTTGATTTAATTTTTTCTTATTATGCAATAAAGTGCTGCTTTGGGAGATATTTCTGTAGAGATTAAACCTCAGCTTGAACTTAAGTGGGGTGCACGGGGCAAGCGAAGAGGGCAGGAGGAACCATGCCCATTCTTTGAAGTTTGCTTTGGAAGTGGAATTTCCAAAGCGTAAGTTTCAATCACTTTTAGCCAAAATATTTGTATCATGCCACCTAAATATAAACTGTCAATTTTTCATATTACTTTGGAATGTGGGGAAATGTATTTAAGTGCTTTGAGAACACCTGTGAGCAATTAAAGATCTTTAAAAGCAAAACCCATCTCAGGCGGTTGGTTAGGGCTGTGAGTTGTGACAGGCACCTTGGGGTGCCCTCAGCTGAGGGCTGTGAGGCATCTGAGCTTTGCTTTTCTCGCGGATTTTTTTTTTTTCTTATCCAGATTTTGCCCATTTGAAAATACAGAAGTAGCTGAAGTCTGAGGCCACATTAAGAATTATACTCCTGTTTCAGGGCAAGGGTTGGGCTGCCAAACTTTATTCTGTTGTCAAATCAACATTAGGTAGATGCATTTTGTCTGGTCGGCTGTACGGTTGTTTCTGCTGAGCTTAGAGCATATCTCCTTGTTCTGCAAGTTTTGGGTCCATACTGGTACTGTCAGCTGCCAGTTCTGGGACTGTGAAAGCTGGGAGGTAATTTACAGAGTTCTGCCTTGCAGAACTTGCAGTTATTGCTTCCCTGCTGAGAGATAAGTGACCCCGTGATGACTGGTGATTTCATTGCAAAGTCAAACTGATGGTAAAGCTTTGACTTTGCACTAGAATGGATTGGGACCATTCATAAATTCAGTTACAGCTCAAGTTATTTTCAGTGTTGTGAATTGTGTAATGTAGTCTGAAGATTGCAATATACTCCTAATGAACATCATTTAGAAGCATATTTATTCATAAAATAGGGATCATGTTGTTTACTTTAGCATTTGTCATGAGACTGCTTAGTGTGTTAGATCTCTAGTACAAGTTTGATACAATACAACCCTGCTTATATACTTGTGTTCTGAGAAATGTCTAGAAGGAAATTTGAGGGAAAAGACCTTAAAAAAGGTCTGTTCTGTCTGCATATGCCCCCTTGTAGGAACTGCTGTTCCAGATGAAGATTGATGAGACATTTTAAAAGCATGAAAATGGACTCATAACTATTGCCCACCCATTTTCTTTTTTCATTGTAGACCTGAATACGCTTCAGCCTGATCTATCTGAATGTTTACCATTCCTTGTGGAGGAGGAATTTGTGTTGACATATTGTAGCTCTTATATAAAATTATGCCAAAACTGATACAAAAAAAAAAAAGGAAAATACTGATCTAAAAAGTGAGAAAGAGAAAAAGAGAAGTATACTGTGATCAATATCAGAAACAAAGATAAATGAATACAAACACTGACACATACAGGAAGAAAGTTCACTGTCGTCACTGTCAAAAACTTACAGAGGCCACAGAAAAATAAACAAACGACGGGAAAAAAACCCCAACCCCTGAGTCATATTAGATTTTTAACTTGCTGTGTAATTGCTTTGTATAAAGGCTGATGAATAACAAAGCTCATCGTGGCTATGCACCATACAGTCAGTCCTGTGAGACTCATTGTGGCGGTAATACTTTTCTGTGTACTGCTCTCTTTGCCAGCAAAATGTTCTCCTATGAATGACATTGTGAATCCTTTTGATGTTCTTTTGTTCTGAACACTGTCTCAGCCATGCACCATCAGTCATAATCTCTTCTGTAAAGAGGATTTTTATTTTAACCTTTTTTGGTTCAGAAGAAAAATCCAGTTACTCATTTTGGTTAGTGCTAATGCTTAGGCTGTTACAGGGGGTAGCTTCAAACCACTGCACTTCAGAAATGAGCATGCTGGTAAGAACTTTTGTTTTTCATAATGACCTAGTAATGTAGTGATAATGCAAGTAATAGTCCATACCTAATGATTTCATGTCCAAGGACTAAAAGAATTACTGTAATATATTTAGTGTCGAGTTCTGAGAAGGAATTGTAAATCTGTTTCCTTGTGTGTTCTTACTAGACATGGGTGCATTGTTTAGCTGCCAAAGGAAGGGCCTGTAGAAAGAAAAAAATAAAATGAGGATGCATGGTTCCTGATTCTTCTCTCTTCTGAAGAGGAAGGAGCTGAACCAGTGTTCTTGTTCAATCTGCAGAATGTATGTGGAACAAGATAACAATCTGTTTTGAAGGCATACAGCAGAAATTGAGTACTTGGGGTGAATGTTCGTGTGGACTGCTTCTCATTAATGTTTCTGTTGCAAACAGTGCAAGTTGACCATAGGGTAAAACTAGAAGCAGTATCAGAAGCTGGAAGAACATAAATTGAATTTTCAGATTAATTTAGACATAATCTTGGTGTCTTACTGGGATTAATTCACCAAAGATTTTTCAATTCTGTCTCCTAGCTATGTGAAAACATGAATGGGGCTGGAATGTTGGCCTAAAACTAGAGTAATCACATTGAAGTCTCTGACGCTGTTTCAGATTGCTCTGGTACAGTTGAGATGTAGAATTTGAGGCACTGTTTGTTGCACAGAAGCTTTCTGAATCTGCAAAATTCTCCAAGTGTTTGTTACACCCTCCAAATGAAGTCAGCTTCCATACAGACACCATTGCAAGAGGATGGTGAGGGCATGGGAAGATTTCACGTTCTTGTTTGTTGTTTTCCTTGTCTTTGGTTAAGGAGTGATGCTGATATGAGATAGTAGTTACAGAAACACTGTAGTCAGTGAAACTTTTTGCAGTACACATTGAAACATTGGTTTCAAGTGTGCACGAAATGATGACTTGCACAGGGTTACTCTTCCTGCTTCTGATAAATAAAGTTTGGTAATGAACCTGGCCAAAACATTTCTCTCTAGCATATAACTGATTTTCTTTAAAAAAATGCCATGAGTAATTTTTACAGGCAAATACTTCCCCCCACCCCCCCATTAAGTCCAATAGTTATTGATTTGATATGACATTCGCTTTCTTCCTTTAAACCCATTTTTTGGACAGCGTCCTTCACTCAGTGGCAGCAAGGACTAAAAGCTGCTAGTGCAGAAAAAATGACCTGCCTTTTCCTTCAGTCCTCTGTTAGTTCTCAGATTTTGCAGGTGACGAGTGGATCACCACCAAACAGGCACCACCTTTGTGCCATGCTGCCTGCACAATTATATGCCAGCGTCACCTCATAGTGTCACAAAAGAGGATAACTTTCTTCTTGCAGTGCTTTCCCTGCAAGTCTGCCGGGCATGGCCTTAGCACGCACGCTTTACCTGCTCAACCTACTGCTTGAAGACTGAGGATCATGATGACTGAAAGAATGGGGCCTACTGGAAGTGCTTTTGCTTGTAAACTACCCTGTTAAGACATCTGAACGGACTGTATTCCTGTGAACAGTGATTAATAAACGAACTAAATCAACCAAAGCAACTTTGTTCTACAGAGAAGAAGAAAAAAAAAACCAACTAACCCCCCCTTCCCTCAATCCTGGATTGCGAAATGTTGATAGACTCTGAACAGTAGTGATGGGTTGTGATCAAGGGGAGGAATGTGGGAATCAGCTGAGATGCTACTTTGTAGCGAGATCTTGTTTAACTTGATGCACCAAGCTGAAAGTTTGAAGTAGTTCGGGAGCCGATTCCCAACTGGACACCCAAGTCCCTGCCTTGGGGAAGCAGTTATCTGTGGAAAACATGGGCCAAAAGGCAGGGCACAAGAGCTTTTGGCCATTGAATTGTGATCTAGCACTGCAAGGATGGCAACCTTTGAGCTTATAGGATCTACAGATCTGTTGTCACCTTTAAATCAGCTGCTTAAACTCTTGAGATTTAATTTATTCTTACTCCAGTGAGAATGTGAGCTGCACAATCATAGCATTTTGGTTTTTTGTTCAGTTTTAATTTTAGCAAAGAGCAGTGAAAGGAAGAAGCCTTATTGCTGGTGTGAGGTAGGAGAGAGACGATGAGTTATTTCATGAACATGGCTCTTATTTGTGGTAGTGTTTAACTAACGAGGACTGTGCCTAGCAATTTCAGTGACTTTTTCTGCATTTCTCCGCACAATGGTACAAGCACAAGGCCCATGTGTTTTTAGTGCTTTGTTATGCAAATGTGCTTTGTAGTATCAGTAGTAAGATTGACGAAAATATGTGCTGCGTTTGTGAGGGCAGCTTGCTTGTCATCACTTCCCTCAGTCATCTGCATCTTGTTAAAATGTATGAACACAGTTGATACACATCAGACAAGATTATTCAAATGTATCTATGCGAGGCAGCAGCTCCCAGAGCCTTGCTCCTGCAGAGCTCCTTTAGAATCTCACCCATCTGAGCCCTGCTGTTTACCCTCCGTGACCCGGGAGCACTGTTTTCCAAGCTTGGATCAAACCCAGAAGGCGCTAGAAGCAGTGAGCTACTGCGACTGTTGGTAGATTCAAGTTGGCATCCTTGATGTAAAGGCAGTCCAAGTTTTGCTTTGAAACAGAAGATAGTTTTGAAAGGTTGTCCAGCCCTTCTGTAGGATACATGTCCCTTATGATGGCAATTTTTTTTCTTCTTTGTGTTTGGGGACCACTGATATATGAGACTAGTCAAATATAAGTGGTCCCCTTTTGCCCCTTCTTTCTGAACCACAGCAGTCCTTTGACCTTTGCCAGGCAGGTGGCTTCAGTTACTTTAAGTATGAAGTGTATTGAGCTTGTAGATTCTATTACTGATACAGATTCTGTAAAATATCTTTTTTATTCCTAAAGCCAAGTTAGTCTTTTGTCTCATTTAGCCCTAATTTCCTAGGGGAAAAATATAGTTGACATTTTTCATTCTGTTTGTTGTAGGAAACATGGATTACCTTAAATTCTGTTCTGTTTTGGTTTTTGCTTTTCTGGTTGTTTTTGTTTGTTTGTTTTTTTGTTTTCCCCTTTCATCTGGGCTATAACAGTAAAGGTTGATGAGCAGTGTTGAAGATGTGCTGATATAAACACAGCCATTTGCCAAATCCCTGCATCAGCCTTGTTAAATGGGTGTTTACATGACGGAGTGGTATCATTTCTGCATTTATGTAGCTGCGGGCACTTTCTTGGATTCCCAAGATTGATGCAAACATTCAGTTATCTCTGCTGTTTCTTGTTAAACTTTCATATATAACAATTTTACTATTTTTAAGTGTTATTGTGAAGTTACTATGCATAGATCTTGAATGAATGAAGTTTCAAAGTCATCAAAAAAACTAGAATTAAATGTGGTTTTTTATCTGTGAGAGACCGGACAGTTACAAGTATGTTTCTAGTTCAGATGAAACTTGTAAATGTTGTAAACTTTGGGTGAGGACATGACATATTCGGACATTTCTGCCTTTGCACAGGGGGTAGTATATGTAGGATGAGGTCTTTAGGACTTTTATATGTTTGCAAAATGCAAATATATAAAATTTATAACTGTGATTTGCTTCGTTCCTTCTCTTGCCCTTTCAAGCAACGGTCTCTCCAAATTGGGCAATAAACAAACATCAGTGTTGACCTCTGAAAAATACATATTTTGATGCCTTACCATTTATGATATGGTGTCATTTCTGCATTTATGTATCTGCAGGCAGTTCCTTCTACATTCTGGCTTATTTGTTCCACAGAGGTCTCGACTTCTGTCAGGAACGCTTGACTGATCTAGTGAGCATCCACTATTTTAGTTTTGCCATAGCCTGCCTGTGCATAAACTAGTAGGGAATGTTCTTACAAGGCTGGTAAATTAATGAATTGTTTTAGTCGTTTCCCTTTTATTATTACCCAGCATATATGCTCATTCATTGATTTGATTCATCTGTGGTTATCACAAATCTTCACTTTATCTTCTATTGATTTGTACAGAGGTATATTTTCTGGTATGACTTTTAATGTGTGCTTGCCTTTGAGCAGTACTCCCTTCTTCCATGTATTTTATATTTAACAGACCATATTTCTTATATTTTTATTTTGGAGCAGAACCTGTTCTTTAGGATGTTAAAACTGATCAGACCACTTTTCTATTAACAACTCAAACTTTGTGAGGGCAAAGTGTCCTTTGTATATATCCTTGAACATGCAATCAATGGACGAAAGATTCTGATTATCACCAATTATTTCTGAGGGAAGGGGCCTCAGAAGAAAAGTATCTGGAGAGTCGTAATTGAAATTGATACGTAGAAACTATCTGGAGTTCTTGCTTTAGGAAGACCAGAAAAAAAGTCCTTTTTTAAGTTACCTGTGTTTCGAATAATCATTGACTATCACCAGGGTAACCTTTTGAAATACTAAAAAAAAAAAAAAAATAATAATTGTGTTGTGAAATTTAGGATCTGAAATATTGGGCAAAAATTGGAGTCAATATTATTTATTGAAAATACGTCCAGGAGCTTTAACTTTTTCTTTAGATTTTATAGGAATGATTTGTATAGTTGTATATTTTTGTGCCCAAACCTGGTTTTTCAACCAGACTGTAAGAAATATCAGAAATGTGATTTTAGTAAACTGTTCCTTTGACAGCAGCCACTAAACTTACTGTAACAAGATTAGCTGATGGCTTACTGTTTTTTGTTTTGTTTTGTGTTTTTTTTTTTTTCCAAATGGAAACTTGGTTGAAGTCTCCTTTCAGAATTCTTTTGCTTGCTCAAATGCTGATATTATGTGCATAATGAGGGGTAAAACTGACAGGATGTGTCTGTCACTGGAGTAATGAATATCAAATGATCAGTTTGAAGTGAACGAACTGTAAAATATATAATTATCATTCATTGTTCCATACCTTTTGCGATAAAAAGCATGAAAAGAAATTTGCAATAAAATGTGTCCCATCTGCAACATTGTAGGACAAAAGCTGATATGTCATGGGTCAAAATCAATCTTACTTATTAGCAATTCATAGAAGGAGTTGATAATTAAGGACAAAGTGAGGAAGCTGGGAAAAATATTATTTGATACTTAGATATGAGACTTAACTAATTTATTTAAAAACCTCAAAACCTGTAGAAGATGCAATTTCATTTTTCTTGCATCATTCAGTTTTCTGTTCGACAGGCAAGTTTTTCTATGCTGGATGAAGCCCTGGGAACTCTTTTTACAGCAGGTAGCAATAATTAAGAAATGATCTGTGTAATTGTCAAGGAATGCTAACAACTAATGAATTGAATAGTAGCTGTTCTTCAGATTAGGCAGACAGAAATGAATTTATAGACATAAAGATAATATCTTATGCAAGTACTCATGCCAATCTGTTCTGAGCAATTTATTATTCTAGTATTATGTAATACCTGTTTTGGAGGAAAAAAATATTGATTGCAGTCTTTCTGAGTTTCTCAAAATTAGTTGTTTTCTCTGAGATACATATTTTGGTTTTGGTGGAGAAATATAGCTGAGTTGTCAGCTTCTAAACAGTGTGCATACGAGGGGATTGGGGTGCCTGAAGGCTGGATGCTGTGTCTGTCTAACCATTGATTATTTTACTCTTGTTTGTCTGCTTGGTAGTCCTCTGGTATACCCTGTAACGCAATATGATGTTTTACATCAAGATTCAAAGCAGCAGTTTTCCATCATCATTTTCCTTTCCTTTATTTGCTTTAGTCTCGTCAGCAGACCTAGTGGACAGCCCATAACTCAAGGGCACACGTGGCTTTCATGGAATTCATGAAGCTCCTGTTCTCAGAGTGCCTGTGTTGTCTGACAAGCAGCAGGGGGTGCTTGAAGTGGAGGAGGTGGCTAACTTTAGTGCCTGTTGTTGGGAAGGAGTGCAAAGCAGGAATCACTGTAGCAGATGTCACTTGGTTGCCATTGCATCCCACAGCAAAGAGCCACCACCTGTTGGCATTGTCATCTCCCATCTGTGACCGAGTCGCAGACCTTCTGTGGTTTTCAGTGATGGTGAGGTTTTACCATGTGGTTTTATACAGTCAGAAAGATTGGTCAGTCTTGCCATAGTTTTTTCTTTACTGTGAGGTTCCTTGTATAGTGTGCTAAAAGTCCAAAAGTATTCTGGCATTGTCTTTGTAAGGCAGAAACACAGGTAGGAACTCAAAATTTTTGAAGGAGGCAAAAAAACCAAAAAGAACCCTGAATAATGTTTATGTTTGTATCTAAAAGGCTTTGCAGAGCCCAGGATGCTGCCTTCAGTTATATTTAATAACAGATGGGAAAAAAGGTAACACACACATTCAAGTGATCTCTTGGTTTCTTCCTGTATTTGGGTATCTCCTTCCTCACTCTTTTCTATGATCAGGCTAAAATGAGAAGGATAATTGTACAGCGAGTTTACTTGGAGTTCTGGTGGAAAGCTGTCTTAAAATCATTGTGGAAGTTGATAGATTGCTGTCATTCCTAAAGAGACCGAGATCTAAAAAGCCTCTTGGTGCTGCGGTAGGAGCCATACGAGGAGAGGAATGTGTTATTTGTTGATGCAATGTCATGCTCCGGCTCTGACTGTAATAGGGCTCGGTGCTCAGGAGTAATTCTGACTCCTAATACAGGCAAATTCTGCCACGCTTTCACTCTGAACATGAATTGTACTTAAAATTTATTATTTAAATACATAAATGTGTATATCAGGAGGTAGTATTTGCTAATGTATGTGCTTTATTTTAAAACTAGACTTGGAAACCTAATTTCTATGTAAATACACTGATACCTTTCAAATAGTCTAGAAATTAGGAGACGCTCTGAGGAAGTTGAGAGGAAATAAGAGAAAGAAATATAGGAGGCCATTTTCAGGTTGAAATGCAGAAGAGAGTGGTGAGAGTTTTTTGAGGAAAGAATAAACCATTCAAGTAGAATGAGTGATAACTTCAGATTTAAATCAATAGAAAATGCACTGAGAGAAAGAAGATTCCCTTGGGAAAAAAATAAAGGCTGCATTGATAATGAGGAGTGTAAAAACAATTAAATTAAACATTGTGTTATAAAGTTAGAGCTGCTTATAAACAGAAACAGTCTCAAAGCTTAAAAATAGTTATTTCAGGCAGTTCCTAGGTCTAAACTAAGCTGTTAAAAGAAAATAAATGAACTAGAAAAAATTGAAGTGTAGACAGAGTATGACTGAAAAATGCAGTATTGTTATGAAAAGCAGAATGTCTTTCTGCTTGACATACTGATTATAGCCCATGTAATTATATGCATTCTTCTGTCTTGGATAGCTCAAACAAATAGGTCTTGACTATTAGAATTTCTGAAACACCCATGTTCCTATTGATTTTGTTTGGGAGACAGATTATTATTTGTTTTGGAGCATGTAACAGCTTCACTCAAGGACCACAAACTAATAAGAGACACTGTATAAAAGTGAAAAGGAGTTGGACCCTGTCCCAAAAAACTGTTGTTCTTTAGGAGAAAATAGACAACCTATAACAAATGACTGTCATGGACACAACCTCACTGTAGTGGTACCAAACGAGAAGACGCTCCCTCTTCATCTTTGTCCTTCCTATGCACTATTTACTACATTCCTGCCTTCTCCTGTGATCGAGACAGAGAACATCATCAATTACCAACTGCACTGTGCATTCATGGTAGTAAAATTTATGTAACCGTTATTTTATTAATGTATGTGGTCATCTAATAGATGTCAATATTTTAAGACGTATTCTAGAGATAGGTTTGAGGTGAGGAAGGATAGTTAATGTATGTATTTGAAGTACGTTTCAATTTGAGACATCTGAACACAAAATGTGGAAATACTTGCAAATAGACTTCATTCTACATTTCTCTGTAGTGCACTTCTGCCTACACTACTGATAGTTATTTTTGCACTTAATCGTTTAATCTGTGGATTTTGGTACATGACTACTAGACAGGATGTCCTAACATGAAAGTCTGTAATTTGTGTAAAAATACGTGTACCATCATACATATGTACACCTTGCAGCGTAACAGTGATTCGGAAGTAATTGTCGTCCATTTGTGGTTTAACCATAATCCTAGAATGATACAAAACATCCAGAAGATCCATACTGTAAAGTTTTCTTATCCTCCCAGTCTCTATGTTTCTGTGCAGTTGCATCTTTCTCTTAACCTTTCAGCTTCATAAGCCTTTGCTGACATAAAAATATTCAGAATTTATTAGTATCTCTCAGTTTCTTGCGCTCTTCCTATTTTTTCATCTTCTCTTAAAGCATCTCTTTTCAAAAACAACATGGCTAATTTGGGAAAGAGTAGTGGTCATAATAAGGAAAAAGATCACTAACCTCAAAAAGAGGGTCATTTCTCTGGAATAAGAGATGGGACCTCATCTCTCTGGAATAAGTAAAGGACAGGTAATTTGAAACAATACCTGTCCTTTAAATAATCAGGTTCTCTCTACTGGAATGTCCTTCAGCCCCTGCTGTATGGAAATCTATAATTTTGTACAAATAATGGAAAGATGAACATTGATACGTTGTTCTATTTTAAAGAAATAAACTACCTACTCGTTTAAAATCCGTAGTGTTAGGATTTAGCTAATTTTCCAAGTTTTCCAAATGCATAGGCTTATGTGTAGGAGAATGGGATTTCAGTGAGATTAAATTTGTGATAACGCTCAAAAGTTCTGGGCTATCAAAGTAACGTGGCACAAAATGAATGCATTTTATAAAGGTTACTATTTCTTACAATTTTTATTTGTTTTAGCCTTCTAATCTAATAGTGGTTTTAACTTTGAATTTTCAAAAATGCCATTCTGTACTTCAGAGTAGGACTTCAACATAAATTACTACTTACAAAGAAAGACTGTTGCTAGCCTGAATGATAATTTGCAGAAAAACTAGGACCTGTGAAATTCTGCTCAGCGAATGTTAAAATGTCTAGTATTCTGTAATAGTTACAGTGTTCATTTTAGAGATGACGTAATTGAGACCATTGATAGGAAGAAACACCAGCAATTGGAATTCCCTGGTTTTAATATTTCGAGCAATCAAAGAGGTATTATGCGTGCAAATTTGTTCTTTAGTTAAACAGGGCACCCTGCAGATCTGTAACTCCTCAATGAGGTCTGATTTTGGTGCTATTAGGGGATTACTCCTGCTTTTCTGGGTAATTATTGATTTATTTTTTTGTTTCCTATGGCAACACACTGTCTAGATAAAAATGTTTACTACTGATCTATATATTCCTCAGCGCTGCTGTAAATATCTGGATTATTTACAAGATATTGATATCCAGTCCATGAAACAACTGTGCTGAAATCCCTGTTCAGATAGTATCATCTAAAAAACCTCTTAAGAGGATGCTCCTTTATTGCTTATTCAAGGAATAAGGATTAGCATCAGCTTTAGTCAAAATGCATGCTGTAAACTCTCATAATGGAAAAATAAGTCCATGTTCTGAACAGTTTTCAGTCCAAACAAAAAAAGATAAAGCGTGTAAGAATGAGGCAACTTCATATGATGAATGTGGAGTTATTAAATATTGAAGAAAGTGGAATGAAATGATAGAGGGGTTAAATAAAGATGTTAACTATATTGTGAATCTCAAGTTTTTAATGTATTTTAAATGAGATGTGGATGTTCATAAGAAATATGTGTTGAATTAAAGGTCAACACTGTTAAGAAAGATAAGTGAAATGTTTTTGAATACAATTAAATACATAGGAAAACACAACCTCCTTTATGACCTTTTTCTGTCCTTGTGACATGAATGAAAACATTTTTATGCCATTAGATACTTCCCCCAAGATGTTTAGCAGTATAGACTTTCATGAGGACGTAGCAGATGTGTGCTGTTGAGGTTCCTGTGGCTAGTTGTGGGACAGACTCTTTACGAGATTCCAGTTTTCTTACTTCATCTGTAGTACACAAGCAACTTTCTGGTCTGAACGTTGAGGCATAGACTGTGATATTTCAGAATTCAGTTTTGCGTTCTCTGAAGTCTTTTTGTTGTGACAAGTATCAATAGACAAATTTGTAAGGACTGGGTATCTTAATGAGACGAAATCTCTTTAGAGGCAGGTAAAGGCACAGAGAGCACAACTACGTGGTCTGTCAGCTAAAAGATGACAGTAAGGCACAGTGTAAAGATTTATTCTTGTATGCATATGCAAATTCAAAATGTAATTGTCAGAAACAGGGGTTAAAACTAAAATGCTGCTAAAAGTTTTGCATATGAATATTGTGAGGAGAATTTTATGAAATTTGTACCTCGACTGTTTTTCCTGAACAGCACAGGTTTGGATTGACCAAAGCATTTAATAAGTTCCTGTTAAATGTTTAATATTGATTTGGTCAGTGTTAAAAATAATAGTGCTCCTCCACCCCAGAAAAAACATTTTTACATGAGAATCAAGCGTATTTGTAGCTACATGAACTTCCAGGCGTGTACTTCCAGAATAAGTACGGAGCATGGTGTTTTACTTTAGAAATAGCCAGTACATTACTGCCTGATATCATCACGTACCTTAGACAAGGCATTTGATGCTTTTGGTCAAATAAGCTTGTAATGAGAATGAGCTACTAAGAAAGGAGAACTCCACCTCAAATTTCCCCCTTTTTTAATGTAAGAACAAATTTTGCTAATCGGAATTGTCATTACTAAAAGATCTTCTCTTGGTGGCCAGAAAATTTGCTTATGGCAGAAGACTTTCTTGTGCAGGCAAGGTAGGTTTGTGTTGTGCAGTATGAGCAAACCAATGCAAATTTATCTGTAGGATCATCACTGAGTAATTCAATGTTGCTGAGATGTACTGCTTATAATGTATTCTTAAGTTAAAATGTTCTCCAGAGTTCGTATCTCATAATCACATATCAATCACATAAATTCTGCTTTAGCTGAACTTAGTGTCGAAACTCACATTGCCTGAATTGTGGAAGGAATTTCATGTTATTATTTTGTGTAAAAGCACATAAAACATTATGATTTTAAGTTTTCTATCTAAAAGCAAACCCAGAATGTAACTACTGGCATTTCAGTAATTCAGGCAATGACATCACATTGAGAACTAAAGACATGAGACAAAATAAGTTTCTTCTTTACAGTTTGTCTTTGACAAAACGTATAAAATGTGGTTTGTATGTGAAAGTTTCAGGAAAGTTTTCAGTTTCTCTTGTATATAGGGAAACGCAGCATTTTGTTTTCTGTTCATATAGCCACTCAGTGTTTTTTTTTCCTAATGCTGAAAAAGATTTAATCCCATAAAATGCAAACATTTATTTAGTTCTCCTACTTCCCAGCCGTTTTCAGTTTCTGACTGTAACTTGGTTTCTTTTCCCTCAAAATACGTTTATTCGTGTCCCTGTTTTCTCTGCCAAGCTCCTAATCCTCATTTCTTTAGTGACCTGAACACCCAAATCTGCTATCTTCTAAACTCTTTGTCTCAGCTGCTGCTCTATGAAATTTTAGATTTCATTCCTGTCTTTGGTTTCTAGCCCTGGCCCATTCTGGAGCAGGCAATGCAGGAAATGCAGATGTGCGTCTCTGGTTGTATCCTGGAGGAATTAAGGTCCTCTATGTTGTAAAGTTACATGCGCACAATACAGTCATGTATGAACTACGTGAACGGGATTTGCTTATTGAAAACACAATCTTTGGAATGTTCTAGTTATCTGTAACTAGAGTTACTGGAGACTTTAGCAAATTTGTGTTAAGGATGTGAGTTTTCAAAACCTCTAGCTTGGTCACATAAGAATGAACATGGCACAAGCTACACTTGTGAATCAACATAATTTTCTGACCTCTCCCTCTTCCCCTTTAAAGTTTTGACTTCTTGATCCAAAGCCTAGGGCTGTTAAAACTGTCCACAGAAAAGGCCACTAGATTTTAACAATGGACAAATTTTATTTTTCAATAGCCTTTTTCTCTGAAATACCTGAAACGATGAGCTAGAACTGGCCCTTGCAGACCACACAAGTCTTCCTGTGGTGTTCACCCAGCAAAGTATCACCCCGAAGGAGAGGACTGCCAAACCAATAACATCCAGATCCGGGTAGGAGGTTTTGTCAGCCATGATAATCGTGCGTTGCAGATGTCAATGTCATCTGCATCGTTAGGATTTTTATGTTATGCAGTATCCTCCTAATAAGGCATTAGAAGCACTCTCTTTCTTTGCTGTACAAGATAAGAACTTGTCACTCGTGGTGCAGTCTGCATGAAGGGTGAGGTTCAGTCTCTCATATTCTACACAAGTTAATGGGATTTCATGCATATGTTTAAAAGGCTTCCTAAGCATCTAAAATTTGGCTGTTTTTTAGAGGAAGGCCTTTGACTCTGAAAGACAGGATTCCAGCAAGCTGAGCTGAAGCTCATTCAAGTTAGCAGATGAAAGGACTTAGGTTTTCTTACCACTTAGTTCAGCTCTAAATTTTCTGCTGGATTTACTGGAATCTGCTCTTTAGAGGGAGAGATTAGAGAACGTATTATCCATACATTTAAATGGAAAATAGATCTATTATGCTATTTTGGAAAAAAGAAAGAAAACATTTGCATTCATAAAGCAATTCTTAACCTTTATAATTTGCTACCTCAAGTTTTAGCTTCCTAAAGTTTAGAAATCAGCAGTTAAATCAACTAGACAATATTGGCTCTGCCCTGCTGTCAGTGGTTATGGCTTCTAATACTTTTTTCCTTTTCATAGTTCTTTCATAATGTGCTATTTTTGCATCAGTGACATTTTGTAAGTATTTTAAGTCAGAAGCCATCTGAATTTTGGAAACACCGTTGTACTGTATTCCTTGTACAAATGCTGCTTTCCACCCAGTCCCCCCGCCCCAAACAAGTGTCTATCTTGGGTTATAGAAAAGATGTTGTCTTTCCTCATAAGATGATGTCTTCATACATTTTGTCTGTATTGTGGTCCAGTTATAATGATACTCGCGCACTGACAAGCTGCAGCTCTCTTCACAGGCGCTGAGACTTGGAAGAATTAATTGATAGGGTGTGATTGCCTTCAGAAAGCCCTGTGCGTGGCTCGCAGTCTGATAAAGCAGACAGTCATCTTTTAATGTTGTAGGCATTACAGACACAGAGCTTTTGTGTACCTGTAGCCATACTCACAGTAAAGGGCTTTTTGGTAGATTGCCAAAGAGCTTGGAGGGGGAGCAGTTGATATTTTCTTTTCCTACTGCTGATGTATCAACATCTTGTCTGTGGTTTTGTTCTCTGTGCTGCTGAGCTTCCCAGCAGGGAGCGCTGAGCCTTCAGTGCAGGTATGAAATGCTCGGATGCAGTCACAGCTTGGAGGGGAGTTCGGCGTGAGGGGTTGGTTGCTTTTCTTGCTCTGCATTAGGAGGCAAGTAGCAGGGAGGGTTTTGAGCATGCCGTCTGGAAGGGGTAAAACGCAGGGCACTGTACAGAGGGTGGGGAACTTGTGGGAGTTCGGCATATTTTGGGTGTTCGAAACATCATCTGGCCTTTCTTCTATATTCATTTTGCTAAATTTTGGGTCTTGTCCTTGAACTGACTTTCAAGGCAACATTCCTGGAGGCATAGGATTTCTTGCAGACTCTACAGAATGAGTTGGTTTTTCTTTAGCCTTTTTCTTCCTCATTGTTTTACATGCCAAGTGCATTTGCAGATGGAACACAGAATGGCAGTTTTCTAGCAAGGTAGTTTAATTACATCCAATCGTGAGCTTGGGGGGGGACAGACTATGGAAACGCAGTGTAAACAGTGCATGCAAATTTTAATGAATTGACCTCTAACTGTAATAAAGGAAAAAGATTAATTGCTTTATCCTAGATGCTACAAATTATTTACATTATTATTTTATATAGATGACTAATAAATTTTAGGAAGGGAGGCAAGTTTAAAAAAAAGCAACCCACAGCATAGATATATTTAATCTTCACATCTTTAAACGTGTGTTTGAATTCTTGAAAGCATTGTACTGATTTCAGCTGCTTTTACCCAGCTTGAGAAATACAAGGAAAAGGTAAACGATGAATCTTTTCAGAGATCTTTTGTAAAAAGACAAAACCATACTTTTTTCTTTTTTTTTTCCAGTTTCAGAGTTAATGTGTGTCCTACAACTTAATATACCTGAAGAAGGAAAAGAATTTGCTGTGTAGTTTATCTGCTGAGTATCCAGCTTGTTCGCTTTTTTAAATTTAGCTTGCTATATAGTACACTGCTCTTGTGGTTCCCGAAACTTTCACATACAAACCTACACATAAATTTCTTCCATCATCTTTAGCAAATGCAAATCAAAAAATATAGTTTGCCTATCACTTTCTTTTATGGAATGTTGTTAATTGTAAGCACTGCTGAGAAATATTATACTATTTTTAACCATTAGTACCCCTTCTGTTTTAAAAGTAAAATATAAAATTCCTGACTTATTTGGAAGTTTATAAAAATTCCAAAAATGTACATGTTAATCTTCACGAGATTCTAATAATGGGAATTATGTAACTTCTTAAATAATATGAATTATGGTTTGTTTTTTGTGTTTTTTTTTTCTATTTAAATGTACATTTTCATATAGCCTAAAATAGACAGAATGGGTAAAACTTTTTTGTTCTGGTGTTTAAATAAATGCAATGTGACATTACTGTGTCTTTAGAAACTTGACCTAAAGTTTGACTGGTTTTAATGTAACTGAGAAAAGAATGAAACTTTAACATAGCTTGGCGGGTATTTTAAACTAAATGTGGATTGAAAGGAAAAGCCTAACTGTATATATTTACATTAAGACCTTTTGGTTCCAACAAATTATATTAAAAAAAAAAAAAGTGATTTTTTTCGGATGCGGCTTTGGATATCTGTCAAAAATTTAAAGCTCTGAAAAAAATCTCTTCAGCTATATATGTTATCGAAAACACAAATTATTATCCTGAACATGAATACAGCTTGGATCTGGATGCCTATTAGTCTATCTCAAACATATTACATTAATTTTTCTACAGTATTAAAAATAATTATTTGAAGGTCAGGGCTAGAAAAATGGAGGGTAAAAGTTACCTGCGTAAGTTACATGGTATCATGTTTTGAGGTATAGGTCCTGCTCTAAGGAAGAGGAATTAGTTAGTAGCTGAGTTGCAGATGATGTTTTTGTTTCAATACATTAATATTATTAAAGTAGAATAGATAAGGGAGGAAAAAAATCATGCTCATAAAGTAGGCACATCTAGAAGGATATGTAATTTGCATTTAAAATATATAATTCTCAAATATCTTGAAATTTGAATCAGTAGCTAGAATGAGACAGGATGAAACACCTTTGAATTAATTTTTTAAATTCTACTTGTTTTAAAGATTCTACATATGGATAGGAAAATATCAGAGGTTTGAGAGGTGTGTTTGATCTGTGGATAAATACTGATTTGAACCAGTCTAACATTTTGTTGCTGCCCTTCTGTCTTGGAGGAAGAAATGTAGAATATTCATTAATGATATTATATGTGAAGGTACTTTTTTAGAATCTAATATTTATGAAAGCCTATATAGTGGTGTATGTATTTAGTAAGAGTTTCTATGTTAACGTTGTAGCAACCTTTAGCAGAGAGAATATAAACAAACACCCCCAACCAGACCATCAGCTACTAATCTCAGTATTACAATTTCTTATTTAAAACCAAGTGTCTAAAACGGTGTAAAAGGATCAATAATTTTAATGATGTGAAAGTACTTCAAATGTATAAATCATCTGGTACAAAATAATTCTTCTGCACTCTCAAAGAGTGTGGGTCATTTCCATTACTTTTAAAGTTTGTACGCCACAGTTTGCACAAAGCTCGTATATTAATAGTTTTTCCTTTGGGGATGTACCTCATAAAAGCTTGCAAATAATTTGAGCTTTTATTGTATTCTCCTTTTGTTTTATTGGCTCTTTCTTCTTCCCAATACCAGTGTCCAAAGTCTGGGGCTAACTTGTAGAACTTGTTCCCGATGTTCTTTGCTGTTTTCCCACCCTGACATAATTTAAGGAATTATGTTGCTGTCACTCATTTGACCGTTGTTATTGCTCATGGGACACTAATGGAAAAAGATGAGGCTTGCAGAATTGCAGTCACTGAATCCTGAGACTGTTTCTTAAGCAAAAGCGTCGTCAAAACTTTTCTATAGAATCCGATGTTCAAGGAAAGGTTTTTTGCAGGGTTTTGGTTTTTTTGGTGGGTTTTTGATTTTATGAGAGCTCAGGCAATTAACAGAACCAGGAAGAAGGAAAAGCTGCCTTCAGTACTTAAACTGTTAGTTTCATAAGGAGCTCCCTTTTCATGTAAATTCCTATTTATGGGTTCATTATTGTTAAATTGTATCTGCCTTCAATCAAGAGGTCATCTCTTATTCTGTACAGCGTGTGTCAATCAAAGCCTTTGAGTCATATCAGTAGAAGTGGAGCATATTGATGTGTCTGGATGTTGAGGCAATTCACGTATTCCAAAAGAGATACAGAATGCTTCAGCTGCCCTGCAAACTGGAATCCCAAATGCCGTACAAAGCTCTGAAATTGCATCCATCACTTCTCATATTTCAACATCGACAAGACTTTTGGCCTTCATCCCATTACATAAACTCGTCCATCTCTCTGGCTGTACAGTCATTACAAGATGAAGAGATTTGAGTTCCCTATTTTCCATTTCACCTTTCCCTGACACATCCCCAGTTTAATCTTCCCATTGCTTAGTTACTGCAAAATGGGCAAAATCACTGTGAAGATAAGCAAGCTTTCGTCTGAAACCATATATATTGCAATATAAAAATGAACTTAAAAGTTCTCATTGATGGTTAGAATATAAAATAATTCAGCTTTAAAAGGATCTCAGATCATTCTTCCTGACTCCGCAATTTGTTAATGATTAAACAAACAAAAGGGGAAAAGAGTAAACTTCAGTTTGCCATAAAGGTATTTGTTTGCTTTTTCCAAATAGACAGTAAACAAAATAATGTGTTAATTGCCCAGCTCCTCTGTTGTGGCCAGAGCCCTCTCTGTCGTTTTTGTGTTTATTGTTACTTTCTTCACATCAAAGAAGTGATGTGGGAGAAACATGAAACTCGATCCTGTCTGGGTATTTTAGAGAAGACAAGGCAGGAAGGAACTTAGGCTTTTGTGTGTGTGTGTGGGGGGGGGCTGCTTATTTGTTTGTTTTTACAGTGGGGTTATTTTAAATAATCCCATCTGGTTAAGTGTCAACCCTCTGTCTTTGAGGTAATTTCTGTTACCTCACTAGATGTTTGCATTAGCATCTGATACACACAACTAAATAACATGTACAAAAATTACCTTGCATCCAGACTTGGTGAAAACACGGTAAATATCCCTTAATGCAGTGTTCCCTCATGCCTAGGGCAGATCATTCTTCAAACTGCAATCTGTTTAGGTTAACATGATTGTATTACTTACGTAGAAGTTCCAAAAACATAACTTTTAGATTGTGGCTGCGGGAACAAAATGCTTTTTATAAGCAAAGCAAAGCTAAGTCTCTTTGAAAATAACAAGGAAGAGGAAAATGTGTCTTCATACTGTCCAATAAATAAGAGATGGCTGGTGAGAGGGACGCGCTTTGAAAGGGTTCAGGAGTAAGACAAGCTGATGATATGTGATGTATTCCCTACTTTAAAAGTGGCTTTTTGTGTAATTACTATGTAATTCAAGACCAGGTGGTCTAATGTTCAACAGCTGTATTTGAAGGACAGATTTTTCAGAAAAGCTTCAGATCCCATTTAAGCATAACTAAAGCTGGTTGAACAGAAAAGAGGCGGTGGCTTTTAGCAAAGTGATTAAAATAGAGAAGTTTATTTTTTGTCTACAATGTACAGAACACTAGAGTTGGGTTAGATTTTTTCCAAGAATGTAAAATGAGAAGTTGACCAAAACTCCAGTATTCTCACCTGCCCTTCTACTTGCCTTTGTGTCTTGACAAGAATTGTGTATCTCTTGACGTCCCTACTCTTGCATCAGTCTTGCAACTGAAAGCAATTCCTTCAAAAGTATCTGACCCTAATTATGTCTGACAGTTGAGAATACATTAAAAACATTTAGAAAATTGGCTTGCTGTTTTGGTGTCTTATTTGAAGGGGTTCCTCTAAGTGTTGGTTTTCTCGTCAGTGAATTGCAGGACAGTACATGTATAATTTTAGTTTAATATTTGAATGTGTGTAAAGTACTTTGGGATCTTGTCAGTGGCTTTTGAGAAATAAAATTAATATTTGATGTACATTAAATAATTTATCTTTAAAGATAAAATGAGCTAAATGAATGTAAAACACAAATCAAATTAATTAGACATACTTTTTCTTTTCTAGTGAACAAACATAAGCCCTGGATTGAGACATCGTACCACGGAATCATAACCGAAAACAATGACACTGTAATTTTGGATCCTCCACTTGTTGCTTTGGATAAAGATGCACCTGTTCCCTTTGCAGGTAGGAATGTACATTAACAGCAGCATTTGAGCTAATGGATTGCATTATGAAGTTACTAGCATTTGTAAGGAATGAATTTGCGGTGCAGAGATAATATGATCTGAAGGGCATGTTTAGAACCTCTGTCGGAGTACTCAGGTTTGACTGTTGGCCCATAGACCTTGAAATGGGGTGTCGTTTACAACAAATGTGTCTGCTGATTGGTTGTGAAACGTAATTTATAAACAGCATAATACAGCAGGCTTCCACTATCAACATTTTTTTCAATGAAAACACAAGAATGATATAATTAAATTTGAATTTGCTTCTATAGAAATGAATCGTTACAATTGCATAAATTAATGATCGTAGTAGTCATTCATATGAATCCTATGATTCATTAATAATAAATGTTTGGTTTTGTTTAGTAATAACAGCCCCTGCTTTCTCTCTTCCTATTTCACTCCCTGGTCCAAACCTGGCTATGGACAAACTATGTAACAAATATTTAGGGTTACTAAAATCTTAGGTTACTGTGTTAGTACTTTATAACTGTCAAGACTTGGACAGAAAATCTAATGGAAGTTTTGAAGATTTTTCCTCAGATTACTGTATGATATTTGTATGTCGTATAGAAGTTTTTTACTTGTATTAAGTCTGCTTTTCCTGACACTTATTCTGTTGTATTATGAGTTCCGTAAGCAGAAAATAATACTTTTGTATGTCAAAGAAATTTTCTCTTAAATTCCCTGTTTCACTAAAAATCTTATCTGAAGAAAAGGGGGACTATTAAGGCTTGATAGCTCTCCTGAAGATCCTAAAAAGAAGCAGTTGTTAAAAAGATTATATTGCTTAAAAATGTTCATCTTTTATAAGGAAAGGAACTAGTGAAGAGGAGTATCCTTGTCCTTGTTGAATGTAGTCGTGTTCAGTAAGCAGTAAGTCAAAGTACGTGGCTCAAAAGCTTTTTACAGCATTATGTAACAATTGTTATTAGCCATTTTCCCCAGAAGCATATATTGGCATAAGCTCATACACTGCAAAACAGGGATTTATGAATGCTTTTTTACTGAATGCTTTTTATTGATTTTTTTTTTTTTTATTCAACCTCATTTTAATATGAAGATTGCTTTGTCACTCATGGCACCTCGTGGTTCTTGGTTGCACAGAACACTTTTCTTCCTCAACCAGGTATGCACTGGAGACGTTTGGTGGAGGGAACTTAGCTAAATTTAGTCAGAGTTAAAAGCCTCAAATAGCGTATATGTATGGATACAGCAACCTCAGCACGAATCACGCTTGTCTGCCGATCAGTGTCTGTGGCACCAAGTTACTTGCTAGTGGAGGCCTAATCAATGTCCGTTAAAAGATAAGCAGACAGCCTCTAACTGGGATGTACTAATTATCATCAGAGCAAGAATACTTCATACAAAGAATAAGGTGTCCTAATTCAGTTACTGGTTTTTGAAACAAAGCAAAAAGTACTTGTTTCCAAATTATTATTTTTTTAATGCGTTCATCAAGAAGCAGCTGTATATTAAAACAAGCAGGAAGTGTGAGAGGAAACTTTGAATGATAAACAGTTATCTGTAATGTATTTGAGTACACTTTTTTCTTAAAACGTTAACTTTCTTATACATGTGCAATTCATTCTTCCAAATGTTTGTGGAAAACAGTAATATAAACTTAGATGAAATCCTTGCTAAACTAAACCTATCAGTGAAATCTTCAGGTACAGTTATTTAGGAATGAAGATTGATTCCTACTGAAAAGACGCTTATTTCATTTTGGGGGGACTTTTCCATTACCATGAATGTTCCATCTCATATTTGCTCCTTTTACTTGCATTCCTTTGGGATCCTTACAAGGATCTTAGTGTCTGTGGAAACAACGCATGTGATTTTTACAAACTCTTTGCTGACAGGGAATTTGCTAGCCTGAGGTTTTCTTTGTTGTGTGGTTCGTTGTTTTTTTTTTACGTTGGGACAGTCTACATGTTTTTGATTAATTAGTGATTTACTCCTGTAGAACATCATCCTTTGAAATACTGAACTTGCACAGACAGACTGGCTTTTGTGATAAAGTTTACATTAGACAGTAGTTTTAATTTAATTTCTTCATTTATTGATTTGAAGAAATCAATAAATGAAAGATTTGAAAGATTTATTTCTTTATTGTGCTAGTGAGGGTGTACTCCTTTTGGAACCATGCTTAACTTGTGGAAGGAAGGGTAGGTAGTCCTTGTGTTTATGGCCAATGCAGGGAGAGCTTCAGAATGTGGTGCAGTAGTATCAAACCAGAAAGTATGTCGTGTCAAAACGAGTGTGCTGGGTCTGTGCATTGGAGACTATAAACCTTACTGAGTTTTGTCTCCAAATTGTCTGCGTTACACTTTATGAAACAAAGTTAGTGTTGAGGTCTGGAGTATCTGAGATAGGCCAACACTATGGTCTTCTAGGATTATGGTGACAAGATGTGCACTACTGGTAGCAGGTACCAGCAGTTAATGAGCTTGCACTGTTCTTTCCATCCAGGAACGCACAGGTCTGCTCTACAAGCTCTGGCATAAAGGAACGGGAGAGGGCTGTTTGTACCACTCACTGTAAAAGCTCCGAGTTCAGCAAGAGGAGCCTGGAATGGATTCAAGTTCTGCTCTGAGCTGTGTGTTATCAGGGATGCTTTGAGCAACGCGCAAATCACCTTGCTCCTGTTGCTTGCGCTGGTGCACATTACTTTGTGCATTTCATGTTTTTCACCTGAGAAAATAGTTTTTCACCTAATAACTAGTTTGTTACTAAGCTCAAAAGCAGAACTAAGCTATTATGACACATTTGATGTTTGTCAATGATTCTTTTCTGTCCCCAGTGCTTCGGTTTGTTTTCTATACTCGTTCTCATTTGTTTGGTTTAAATGTTAGTTGTGGCATAGGCCTATTCTAAACTATAAACAGTATTTTTGTTTTCCCTTCTGCAAACTTTAATATTATTGCTGATACCTGTGTCTTTTTTCCTCTCCATGGCTAAGGTAAGTCTTCTATTAACTGTCTTGCCAAGCCCTTCTAGTAGTACACACATTATGGTTCATGTCAAACTCCTATTCATGGAATCGTCACAAGAGAAAATGACTATAATCTGTGCTTTTTTTTCTCACCTCTGTCTAATGTTTAAAATCAAAGGTGATGACAGGAGAAAAAGGAATCTTCCATGCAGCTAACCTCTCAACAGGTCTGTGTTTCCAGGGAGGACTAACAGGAGACTAACAGCACTAAATGCGCCTGTGAAAATGCTGGCTGTCAAATGTGATCAGCCTGTTTCATAACTAGAGCATGAAGACTTTCCCAAGATTGCAATGAATGGTCTTTGGTGTATCTTTATCTTAGGAATTTATCTTATGAATTGTGCCATAACTGGAGTATATGTAAAATCATGGTTCTTAAAATTATCATGTTATGAACATATTCACTTCCTTTTTTTCATGCAAGCACATTTTTCAGACTCCTATTTTTGAAGGAAAGCTTGAAAATACCATCGCGAGTGGTTAAGTGCCAGAAGTAATATGAGTTTTCTAAACTTCAGTTTTTCAAGTCCTGACCTGCAGGGGATTTTCACGCACTCGTGTTGAGATACAACTGATCTTTAAAATAACTAGGCTCACCACAGCAACCTGGAGCCTTTTGCAGGGTATCATAGAAGAAAAAAAAAAAAAAACACAAAACAAAACAAAAAACAAAACAAAACAAAAAAAACCCAAAACAAAACTCCAAAACCATGAAGAAACTGCAAGTCCTGTAGAAATAGATTAGGTGTTCCACCTTTCTCTTCAAACAGTATTGTGTAGGTGCAGTATGGGCTTACTTATGTAATTTACAGAAATTCACTGGAGGAATCTCTTTTTAAAAAAATATAATAAAGGCCACCCAAAGGAAGGACTGTAACTTTAATTAGACTTGCACCAATCTGCAGGGTCCGCCATCTGACAGTCAGCTGTCACATGCTGGTTATGAGGCTGGAAATCACTTCAGGGATTTGACTTTCAGTCTTAGGAGTGGGCTGGCCAGAAAGAAGGTGAGATCAACTGAATCAAATTGACAGTGTTCAGTTTCTGTGATGGCAAGAAACCCTCACAAAATGCTGTAGGATTTTGGAAGGCGATTTGGAAAGGACACCCATCTGCATTTTAGTAACAGTAACTCCATTTCATCAGAAATGTTGTGCAAAAATAGATCTGAAAGGAACTTCAGGATGTCTCCAGTCCATCCTCCTGCCCAAGGCAGGACCCATTATACATGTGTCATTCCTGATAAATGGTTTTCTGTCCTAATCTTAAAGACCTATAGTGACAGAGATGCAACAGCTTCCCTGGGCAATCTATTCCACGCTTCACCATACTCAAAATTTTTCACCTGAACTTTCTGTACTGCAATTTTAGCCGATTAATTTTTGTCCTATCCACCATGGCTAGGTAGAGCAGATTTTTCCCATTCTTTTTTTGCAGCAGTAGCCTTTCATGTTACTCTCTAAAAACACTGTGAGCCTCTTAAACAGCATGGGTTGGAGGTGGGGGTGCTTTGACTGTCCTGTGTTACTGGTACAGATGTGAAGCAGAGAAATAGAAAGTAACTTTCAGAACCTTGATGAATGCCCTTTTCACCTTGACAGTGAAGAGCCTAACTCTTCACTGTGTCACCATTATTAGGCTGACACACTTGCATTTCATTGCAATGTGTCACACCAAGGTTAAGCTGGATAGTTTTACCACAGCAAGTTGGGTCCATTCAGTCTTAAGCTGCTCTTAGGCTCTTGATAGGTTTACAGATGGCATTTTTTAAAAATACTCAGGTGTGTGTCTTCCTGGCTCCACACAGGCAGGTACTCTGTATCTCTGAAGTAGTTGCAAATCAGACTTTCTTTGCAGATGCAGTCCCAGTCTGTGAATATACTTTGGCAGTGCTAAAACCACTGCAAAAGATAAGTAGACAACAAAACCAGCCAAGAAGGATGTCTGAGTATTTACTGAACTACAGGCTGCATCCACAAACTCTCTCAAATCGTCTTTGTTATTTCAGCAGTTCAGAGGAATGTGTATTCTCAGCTGCACCGCAACAAATCCAGTAGTTGTCAGTCCACTTACACCCTGGGGCTGAACACAAAATCCTGTTTCTCTGCTTCAAACTGTGAAGCTGCCTAGCCTTGTTTGTTTGCTTTATTGATAAGCAGTGGTATTAATAACAGAAACAATGTTTTTAGTACAACATTAAAATATGGAAATTATTTTTCATATCGTGCCTCTGAATACTATAATTTCTAACTTACTGTCAGCCAGCCTTAAAACTTGCTGTCAGTTTATGATGCCCAGATTTTGTTGGTGTTAAATATTTCACTGTGAAAATGATGCATGATCAAAAAATCTGAACTGTAAGCGAAGCCATGGAGTATTGCAGTTGCTTATTACAAATCACCTGCTCATTTTTTAAACTTTTGTTTCTGAAGTTTACATTTAATGTAGCTTAATGAGTGAAGGCTGTAGCCTTTAAAGGCAAAAAAAAGAATCATAGAATTGTTAGGGTTGGAAGGGACCTCAAAGATCCTCTTCATGGTGATCATAACCGAAGGTAGAATAAAAGATTGGCAATAGCACAGTCGATTTCAGAGATGCTGGTTTTGACCTAAGGGATGCTGCTCGTTGTCCAGTAAAGGTAGTGATAAAAGCTCAGGTTTCTGATAAGGAATGTACCAAAAAAATCACTCTGACAGTGACCTCTGTTGGTTAGTCCCTGAAGTTCAGAGAAGAGGTGTTTGAGGGTTTGGGTGGCTTTTTTCTGTTGTTATTCTTGACGTTTTTGCCAATTAAGTTTGATTGCCTTTCTGTCATTTTGACAGTAGTGAAATGAATGCAGGCAACATTAATGTCTCGAAAGAAGACCAAAAGTTCAAGAATTCAGACTGTTCTAATAGACCTTTTAGTAGCTGCTGAGTGATCTGTCATTGCAGGAGTAAATGGTTATCAAGGAAATTGGACTTCAATGCATGGACAGTGAATGCAAGTTGCTTCTGACAGACAAACCAGTAATGAATGAGAATGTTGGGATAAACTTTATTACACCTAAATGTACTGAATGACTTGAAGCCAGAAAGAAGCAAGTAAAGTAACCGACTAATTATGGTTTGATGATATTTGCTTGGGCTTTTGGACTTATGGAAAATATTGACGTTAAACCAATTTGGAACTATTTTGAATAGTTTTCTTTATAAATAAGACTTGATCTTTGGGAAATTAGGGCAGGATATTACTGTGGATGTGCAAACATACCTGAGGACAGGGACAGAACCTGGCATTTTAAGGTGCTGAAGTATCATACTAAATGACTTCTTAATTAAAAAACTGTTTAATTAAAACAGATTGTAACTGAAGTTGCCAGGAAAATAGTTTCAGTTGTTGAACTTCTGGGCTGTTTGGAACACTAGAGATAAACCTAAATGGGAAATACTGGAATTGCTAGGCCTACAGGTCCCAAAATTGGTAGCTGCTATTATGCTCTGACTATGGATGTCAATTTTGTGTCACACACCTTCTTTGAAACTAATGAAGCCTTGCTGTATGAGTACCATTACGTTTAATTAAAATATACAAACTTTAACAACTTGTTAATGTTGTCATCAGAACTAGTGCTGGTGATAGCTAGATAATCCAGTAAAAGAAAGCTGGTGTTTATCTTCCCAAGGAACCGTTTATGCATGCTGGAGCCCTGCTTTCCTGGAGATGGCTGAACACTGCCTGCCGATGGGAAGTGAATGAATTCTTTGTTTTGCTTTACTTGCACATGTGGCTTTTGCTTTAGCTGTTAAACTGTCGTTATCTCAACCCACGAGTTTTCTCACTTTTTCCCTTCTGATACTCTCCCGTATCCCACTGGGGAGGAGTGAGCGAGTGGCTATGAGGGGCTTAGTTGCTGGCTGGGGCTAAACCACAAAAATAGAGTAATGGATAATTCTGAGAAATAATTGTTTCATTTGAACTGAATCTAGAATCAAATAAAAAGCCTCAATGAAACAAAATCCATTAATGTAGGAATGATAAATTCTTTTTGTTAACTAGATCTAATTATATCATGGAAATTTTGTAGCAAATTCAAAAAAGTAACAGTCCATGCCTCCCCATTTTATTCTTTGAAATTATACTGTTAGTCATAAGAATGTTATGGTTTTGACCTCAAAATGCTTACTTTTTGTAGGAATTGATCATGAATTTAAATGCAGGTTTTTTTCTTCAGTGATCATTGAAGGTTAACAATGAATTTTACTTTTACTTACAAAGCTAAATATCCATCCAGGAACCATTAATTTTTTTCTGAATGTTTTTGCTAGTGCTTCAGTTATGGAATTTCAAAGCTTGTTCTAAATATTACTTGTCTATTTATAAAAAAAATACTTATGTGACTATTAGAAAGTGCAATGAGAGAATCAGTAAATATTTTTGATTCATCAACAGTTCTTAGTTGATAAAAATCTTTGCGCTATAACTCAAACACTGATGAAGATAATACAGGCTATGTAAAGCATTGCTAATAAACACTTTTTTAGAGGAAAATTCTAAGAAATAGTAAATCTTGAATCAGTAGAACTAAACTCAATGATACTGAAGTCATTTGTCACATGTGCTGACTGTCCCTCTTGTAAGGACGTTGCTTGGTGTCATTCTGTGAAGCTATGTGATTACTGGGTTATTTTCATGTATGTTTTATACTGTGAACAATATCCCTGAATCCGCAGTTGAAATATGAAGTAATTTATTTCAATGAACTATGTTGTTACCTTTTTATTTTCGACAAAATACTTTAAAAGCTGCAGAAAGTAATTTATTTTGTTGAGGTACTATTGTACCTTTTTTTTTTTCTGCAAGGGAATGTTTTGGAGTGAATTAAGACACTAACTTGCTTTTGAGATGTAATTTTTGCTAAGTACTTAAGCATAGATTCTACACACTTCAGTAGTTCTCTAAAATCAGTGATGTTTCCTCAGCTATGAGTTTAAATTCTGAATGTTACAGGAAGGACAGCATTGTAGAAAGTACAGAATATTTTTCCGTTCTATGATGTTAAGTGACTTCAAGTGCTTTAAAATGGGACTTTTGTGATCTGAGTACTCTCCCAAATTCACATGACAGATTTGTCAGCAAACTTAAAATTTTATTTAAAGGGTAGAATTGGTAGTAGCAGTCTCATGCTGATTTGCAGCACGTGTAATTCAGATAAATAAATATTTACTTCTGAATCCTCTGTTTTGGAATAAAAAGGATGAGGAATTCTGCTACAGTGGTGTGAGTGGTATGTTGAGGGTTGCCTCGGATTTGAACAGGCTCATATCTTCTTTAAATTAATGCTTGCCAAATATGTGTAAGCAGGTGAAAAATGTGACAAAACCCTGCTGTAGTTAGACATCTTTGTCAATATGCTTTCAGTGAATATCATAATTTTTTACAATCTTAAAATTTCAGGTACAAATAAGCATTTTTAAACATTTATTGACATAAATTGAATTATTTGAAAAATGATGACAGCAAGCATAACTCTAAGACGTGAAGCTGGACAGCAAAGAGACTGAAACAAACACAAGTGGCACCTCTGTTAGTTTTTTTGTTTTGTTTTTTTTTTTGCTTGTTGCATAGTGTGTTTCTCTTCATTATTTGGTATTCAAGAAGTAGTAAACTTGCCTATCCATTTTTACTTTCAAGGTTATCTCAACCTGGGCATTCAAAATCTGTGGCTATCTTTACTTCGAATACTACAATAACATAAAAGACTCTCAGAGGGAGGGCTGAAAGAAGTAGTGTGAAGACCCAAGTTAAGGGATAAATAAGTATTCTTAGTCAAATAGTACAACTTCCACTGTCATATCTCTCTTAACGCTTTCATTCCTTCCGTGATCTGTGCATTAGTTCAATTACATCCATCTCCTTTACATAAAATTTCCTTCTTTGTGTGTGTTATTGTCATATTCTTAGGTGAAGGATGATGGATTAAAAAAAAATAATCATTTGTTATTTATGCAGACTTACAAAAATTATTTATAATACCATGAAGTGTTAGTAATGTAGCAAGTTGACTTGGAATTTTTACTATTTAGAAGTTTACTGCAGCAAAATTGACACAACAGAATTCCAGTTTGCTTTAAAAATAAAATCAGTAGGCTAAATTAGTTGTGAAAATGTAATGGTAATGTGTATTCCTCAGAATGAAACTACAGCAGAGGGACATGTACTTCGCTTGAAATGGTTCCTAAATATTAAAACTATTTTAAAAGTACAGCCTAAATAGGTAATTATTTAATCTTTAAAGTTCCTTTTGCCTACTGGTCAGCAATTCTTTTATGGAGAGAATAGTTGAGAAACCCTACATTCCTTTAAACCTGCTGCTTTCTACTCACAGCTGAAAAAAATGTTATTTTTCTGGACTAGAATAAGCTCTCTTAATAGCCTTTGAGTGCTTTTGCTCACTTTTCTTGCTAAGGCAGCCTAAAAAATACATGTGGTACTACTTCTATGAAAGACGAGGGGGAAGGAAAATATAAAGAATTCAAACTCTGGACAGGTTTTTTAGGGCATAGATTTTTCTACTCAATTCTCCTACTTCTGGCTGTGTGAAATGGATGAAACCAATTTGCTCTCTTGGCCTATGGTTTCCTCCACTGTCTTTTTTTTCCATGTTTAGACTACAAAAAATCCAAAATCTTCTCAGTGCTTTTATCTCTCCTTGTTCAACACCAAGCACAGGGAGGATTTGCTGTTCTTAGCTATCACAGTTTTCTGTTCCATAATCTTTTATGCTTTTATATAAAAGTCATCATAGTGATACTGGTCAGGGGCTGCAGCACTTGCCCAGTGTGGAATGTTTATAGTAGATGCAACCCATGTGAGTGATGTTGAACCTGAGCTAACAGTCGTGCTAGAGGTACACATCAGTGTGGTTACACAGCTCTGTCTGTGGCTGGCACTGGCAGCTCCGAACCAGTAAGGCAGATGTGTTACTGAGGCGTTGAAGAGCTAGAGGCACGACGTGAAGAGGAAGTATTGGCATATAGTGGAGTGGGGAAAAATGTGGTCTTAAAAAAAGGTTGAAGACTGTCAATACAGGATGTATTGTGTAAATATGTTTAAGGTTGTTATTTCTCAAAATTAAAAAATAATTTCTTGAGTGTTTAGTCTTGGGGTTCTGTTCTGTGAAGAGGAAATTGAATGTGTCCTGTTTTTACTAAAAATGTGAAATAAGCTAGATAAGCTTGTCCTTGAATAGCTCTGTGTTTGGTTTTGGCCACTAGATTTAATATCAAGAGATGAAATACTCAATTATTTATGATGAAAACACAAAACATGATGTAAAGAATCAAGTATTTTTCTCAATCATGTTACATGCATAGAGAAATGCATGTAATTGGGGTGTTGTGAATGGTACTGGTCCCACTGAGATACAGTGAGCCAGAAAGAAGTTGAGAGAAATATTACAAGAACTTGCTGGGTTTTCCAAGGAGACATATTAAGAACAATGGGGCTAATGTAACATCGAGGTTTTGCTGGGTTTTCATTCTGCTGGAATTTTGTTATAGCAGGCTTCAAGGGACTTAAAAAAATTAATTGCCTAGATTTTCAGGTATCTGCTAATCCAGAGAGGCTTTGATGCAGCTACAGCATGTGGAAATACCAGACATAGTCAAGTACATCCGATATGTTCAGTTGTCAGGATCCTTATTTCAGCTGTTACACAGTCACCTTTTCTCTTGATGCACTGGGCGTGAGAAGGGGGTTGGCAGAACGAAGGTGTAAGTTGCCTTATTTTCCTAAACAGTTCGTCTCTATTATTTTTGAGGGTGTTGCATCTTGCATTTACTGTCTGTGTAAAAGACACTTCAAGTTGATTAAAAAAATTAAATTCTTCTCTCATTAGATATTCTGCTACACAAAATACATACCCATTTCATTCAGGTAGTTGGCCTTTGCAGGTAAAATATAGTCGATAACTAGACTCTTGAGGTGAGGTTTGCTTTTCTCTTTTATTCTTTTTTTTTTTTTTGTATTTTGAAGCTTTGCTTCTTTGTAGGCTGTTCTGTTTATTCCACCTTTCCTTGATGAAATCAATTCTGTGACTGCACTGTGCAAATGCAGTACAAAGTGAAATTGAAGGAACAGAGACAAAATGGAAGTCAACTTGTAGCCATAGTAATCACAATGTAGCCATAATCTGCAAAATAGAACCTGAATATTAATTCATAGAAACAAATGGGCCTGCTTTTATATAAAAGTTGTCATAGTGAGACTGGTCAGGAGGCTGCAGCACTTGCCCATGAAGAGAAGCTGAGGGAACAGGGCTTGTTCAGCCTGGAACAAGGGCTTTCTGTAGCAGTAACCTGGCTGAAGTCAGCTAGCAATGTTCTTTATCTGACTATTTATTCTCAACTGAGTCAGAGAGAACAGGCTTCACTGTTTAGTGTAAGCCTTGCTTTTTGTGTTGGAGTAATACTTCTATTTCAAAATAAATTACTTTGAAAAAGGACCCTTAGCTTTTTATGTAAACTGTTCTTCTCAATCTTAACTACTATGGCTATGCAGAATACACACAAAAATGGGGGCCTACAAAATATTAGTTATAAATAAAAATTCCTAAGACCAATTGTTTAACTTTATATGACTGCTGAGCCATAAATGCTCTTTATGTGTCTTGTGCTCGTTTAAAATTCAGAAGAAAGTACATTGAAGACCATTGACAGCAGACTGGCTCTTACACGTCACTCTTATGGCAAAATGTCGAGGTTGCTTTGAGTGAACACCTTGGCAGTGGTTCATATCCAGCTTGTGTTACCTTGCATAGCAGTTCTGTGTTGACTGAAATCACATAATAGTCATGAAAGGCCACATGTCCCTTGTGAAACGTGACAGTTTCTATCGAGTGAGTACTTTTTAATTTGTCATTCTCTTAGTGCTTATTTAGAGAGTGTATCAAAAATAAGTAGACACTAATACCACACTCAGTATTGTTAAATATGACAGCTTGTGATATATGCAATTAATAGTGAGACACGCTGAAATATTTAAAATGCAGTCTTTAAATAGTTGAATACCACTTTAAAAAGAAGCTGTATTGTCTGCCCGTGATTCACTGGGGACATCTTCTGTCAGTTGGACTTAATTTTTTTGGTTAATTGTTGTGAAAAAATTTTTGGAGGGGAGATTGTGAAAGAGACTGGTAGGGATTTCAACTTGTCGTGCTGTTGGACATCTGTCTTTGTTTCAGGTTAATTGCAATGTATTAATTTACTTTTAATTTTAAACAGCTTTTTAAAAGAAAGATTTTATTACCAAATATAATGGGGTAATGGGTATATAGGGTTTTTACTGCACATACTGTCTCTTCTGGCTTTTTTATATTCCTTTGATCTTCAGATATTATGGAAGATTAAGTGACAGAAAGGAGAAGTTAAAAAAATAAAACCGAACCCAAACCCTCAAAACGAATGGACAAAAAAACCCTCAAACATATCTGATAATCTTTCTGCTGGGACTATAACTTGATTTGTTACTTTTTATTTTTTGCAATTAAAAGCAGAATATCAAAATGAAGCTTTTCATTTCAGCCCTAAGAGTCCAGTTCCCAGTTGTTCAGACTAGCTTCATACCTACTCTTGCCTTTAAGGAAGTGAGTCTTATATTTTGAATATGTGGGTTGAAGAAACCATTTTATTTGATCTAATTACACACACTGTGTTTTGATGAAATTTCCTTGCCGAGGAAACTACCTACCAAGTTTGAAAAAAATGTGTGAACAGTATTGGCTAATCTAAAATTGCATTTTTCACTGAAGACATAATTTATTGTGTTCTACACATTGCATGACTATTCGTGGTCAGGGATTTTAAGTTAAATATCTTCAATGGTTGCTGAAATTTTTTTTTTCTTTTATCTACAATAAGCTGCTTTGAGTATATGACTAGTCCAGGCTTTCTGAGGTATTTTTTTGTATCACTGTGTTTACAAATACATGGATGTTTAAAAAAGAGAAGTTGCACAGGTATGGGTAGATTTTATTGGCTCATTGTGAGTGATATTCTTCTACCAAGCTGTTGTGGTTGAACCTGGCAGGCAGCTAAATATCACACAGCCATTCGCTCAATCCCACCTCACTGGGGAGAGAATCAAAAAAAAAAGGTGAAACTTGTGGGTTGAGATAAAAACAGTTTAATGAGACACACAAAGAAAGGGAGGTAATAATAACAATAGATATACAAACAAGGGATGTACAATGCAGTTGCTCACCACCCACTGACTGATGCCCAGCTAGTACTAAATCTAATATTTTTTTTAATTGAAAAAACAATCCCAAACCAAAAGAACGGCCCAATTAGACATACCTAACCTTATTCCAGATATCTGGAGAATCTCTTAGTATTGTCACTGATTGGATTCTTTGCTGGTGATGCTAGACTAGGGCATAGGAATCTTGTTCAGTGATTTGGAAGCAACCACTCCATGTATAAGTGAAGCCTGATGCTTCTGTATTAAATGGATTGAGTCTTTATGTTATTTTAAATGTTCTCTGATGTCAGGATGACTCTTGTTTCTCCGACTGAAAGGCAGTGTAGAGAGGATAGTTCATGGGCTAGAAAATAACCAGTCTTCAGGCAATGGGGCTTTAGAAACAGCTCCATGGACTGGGTGGTGAAGGTGGGATCTCGACAGCTTCTGTGATGAGCTACCTAAAATTGACAGTTCTGAACAATCACCCCTGTTTTCAGAAGCAAATGAACTGAGCTGAGAAAAGGTATGTTCTGGTTATGGAGACATTGGGAGTTTATTTGAAGATCATATATTTTCATGAACTAGCCTACTGCTAGCTAAGTATATGAAATTGGTGACATAATTTTGACTCCAATCTTCTTCTCCATGTAAATTATCTGAATTGTTTGTAAAATTAGAAAATGCATTTTAAATTAAATTGCTTTCAGAATACTTTAAGCTACAGGAGAAAAATTGTTCATTGTTCACAGTTGACCTTGATGTGGCAATTCTCTTGGAATCGATAGTTATTGCCGTACTACCAAGTCATCAAATATCCTTGTGACTTTTTATGTTACTTACTTACATCTGTAGCTCTTGGATTCTTTTTGCAATAATGTACTGCAATAATGTTCTTTTGTAAGACGAGTTCCTTGCTGATCATAATCTCTCTTCTGTGTGGTGGTTGTTTGATCTTCAAGGCAACTAGATGGAGATCTTTCTTTACAGTTTATTTTGTGCCAATAATTGGCTCATTGTAATGTGCAAATATTTAGCGGACAGAGATCTAGAATAAAGCTACTTAGCCAGTTAGTCACTTGTATGTTTCTGTGTTGTGTGGCATTGTTGCTATTCTAAGCAAGTAAAACGTGGCATTAACGCTGTGCTATTAGAAAGAAATGCAAGACAGTAGGGTTACAGCGAGCCTGCTTATGCCATCGGAGAGATCTGTATCTGCCCGGCTGTCCTTGGCAATGGATCAGATTATTCTGAGTAACAATACTTGGTCATATGTAGCTCTTACAAGTTTTTGTCTTGTAGTTCTATCTATATTTTATTTAGTTATCATGCATGGGACATTTAATTAGGTTTCAATAAAAATTTATAAAAAACAGGGTTTTAGCAATGCCTTGGGAAGGGTTAATTAGGCAGGGATACACACAAATGCTAGGCACAAATATATATTTTTCCTGCTTCAAGTCAGTAGCTATTCACATTAAAAGTGTTCTGTTGATTGATCTGAAAGGCTCTTCTGCAAGACAAGTAGAGACAAAAATGTTTCATGTGAAGGGTGTAGAAGTTAGAACGAAACATTTGTGCAAGTTTTTTGTACATCACAGTTCTTATTACAAAGTCATTTTATATTAAGTAAGATATAATTATGCATTCAAAGTAAATATGGTAACCTTTACTCTCCAGTATTGCTGCATGAGCAATAACATAACCTAAAGCTTTGTTAAACCAGAAGATTTTGTTATGAACCGGTAAAATAAGGAAGTAGGAAGGTAGGCTCAGGAATGATGCCCTGCACTCATGTCACAGACATGCTTCAGGCAGGAAATCGCTGGCTGAGTATAAGCCAAGAGGTTTTTGTCAAGTGCCCTATGTTGGCCTAATTCTGCTCCACGTGGAGACAATTTTAGCTTTTTTCAGTTTTACTGTCACCTCCATTCTGAGGGGCGGGCCAAACAGAGATGTAGTGGACTTCAGAATTTTTTGAGAAAACCGAATATATAACTCATGTTAATCTTTTGCAGTATTACACACTCTGCCACCTCACTGGCGCTGCAGAGCCCTTGTTATCACCTGCTCCTGCTGTGATGTCAAACACTAGAGCTGCTCAACTAATTGGCTCAGCTGAGTTTAATTCAGGAGGAGATACTAGTGTGTTTAAACGATGTGAAATCTCCAACCAATACCATCTACGCAGCTTCAGTCATCTTTTTGATGCTCTTTTCTTTGGATAGTTGTGCTCTCTCTCGTTCTCACTCTTTCTCTGCTGCGCCTCACACCCTGGTCTTGTCTTGTTTCAGTCTAATGGATTGTAAAGGGGTTTGTTTTTTCATGCCCTTCCATGACACTGAACTTGTAACATTCTGTTCTTACTGGAAGCCCATGAAGGCATGACTAGATAAAATATAGGTAGGTATGTTACACATATTTATGATACACGTTATGTATAAAACTTCTGTTGTATAATAGCATCTTTTGGACAAAATTGACCTGTGTATGCATTTTATATGCACACACACACTTGTATTACACTATTTCTGTAACAAAGTAATTCACATGACAGGTTGTTTTCCCTCAGTTTTACCATTGTTTCATACGGTTAGATTAGAAAGTAGTAGAAAGATTGAGAGAAGAATAACTAGTTCTGCAAAGTGATTAGGTTTTAGTTACATGGTAGAATGTGACTTGAGTTTATTATTGGTGTTCAATTAGCATGGTGATAGAACTCTGCAAAACAGATTTATATTACCTTTGAAAATGTGAGTGAATTGAATTTCTGACTTTTCCTTGATTTTTAAAAATCGTAATGCATTATAATTTGCTTGCCTTTTTGTATTAGTTTTAAGACAGCAGGAAAAGTATTTTGGATTAATGAATGAGAGCAATTACCTGCCTATTATAGAAATTCATCTCCAAAGAAAACTGTATTTTAATTAAAATTTGATTAATTCATTTTAAAATTATTTAAGTCATTAAATTTAAATTTAATTAAAGCATTTAAAATTAACTTCTTCCTGTTATATTACAAAGAAATTTAAGTGTTATTCTGCAAGAGTGGATATAACTAATACTCATGATATCCTCGCAGAAGAGAGGGAATAAACTGTCCAGGGATGAACACTTCCTCGTGAGTCTATCCTAACACTGTAACTATGCAGATGTAGAAGTGGTGGCCTAACTTGCTAAGAATAGAAAAATGAAAAAAGACTTGATTTCTTAAAACAGCAAGAGAACTTTTAGAGTAAGAAAAGTAATTAATAACTCTGAAAATGTATTTAAAGATTGTGAAATAACTCTTAATAGGCCAGAAAGCCATAGACAGTCTTGAAATATGGTGCTGTTTTAATTCTTTTGATGCATTTTAAAAGGACTCACCATGTCAAGGTTTGCCGAGGTTTGAAATAATACTAAGTCAAACACATTAGGTAGCTAGGTGAAGCATCTGGAGCCATAGGCTGTGTTCATTTTGGAGTGTTTAACAGTTGCCTTCTAGATGGCCAACACTGACTGCCATGATGAAGCTAAGGTTGTAGTGATTAAGTTTTCATTGTAATTTCAGTTAATGTGAATTATCACTAATATGAATATACATATTAATATGTATGAATTAGTCTGTGATCAAGAATACAAGACTGAAGTATAGCTACTTTGTTTAAAATAACATCGTTTGCTAAGCCGTTTTTTGAATTTGCTGTACTGAAGATGAAGTTAGTTCTTATGTTTAGCCTTGAAAGTGACTCTTAATCATAGAAGATATTGACTTCTCTTTAGATTACAAGTCTAAACCATAAATAATAACAACTTTTTATTAAATCATTTTAGGATACTTTTATTATGAAAAGATGCACTTTTGAACTTTGTTCCTATGATAAAGTTGCAAAAATCCAAACATTAGAAGAGAAATGAAAACGGATTTAAGAATGAAGGTTCAGCTTTGAATAAAAAAGTGAAAACCGAGTTATTGTGATACTTAAAACTAATGGGAAATAATTTAAGGTGCTGAAATAAGCTGTACTGATCTTATAATTAATTTTTGAGATTGGTAAATCAGTAGGTAAACTCTATGAAACAGAAGCCTGAATACACAAAACAAAATAGACGTTGCATGTTTCAGGTAGTTTTGTGAATGCTGTAGATATGACATTTATTCAGAGTTAGTCTTTGTCTAGTGTGAAATTTTCAGACTTAGTACTCTTGCATTGAAAGAACAAACTGCTATAATTCGGTATAATTTACTGAAAACTCTCTTTCATTTGTGATATTGCACTGTGCCTTTTGAATGCACCAGAGCTGCTTTGTTGTGCTGGCATTAAGTTTACACTTGAGTAGAAATAGGCTTTTTAAGAGGTTCACACTGATCAGAATTGATCAATTTTTTATCAGGCAACCAAAATAAGTAACTTATCACACTTCAGGAGGGTGCACAGATCACAAAACTAGGGCATAGGAATTAATATTTTAGTATTCTGCACTTAAGCCATTACATGCTGTTTTGCTGACAACAATGGAAACAACTTAGAAAAGGAGAGGAGCCTTCTCTCTCTTCCATTAGTTGTCGAAAAAAACTTGAATTGACTAGGAAAGGCTGTGATCTGCTAGCTTGTTTTTCCATCTCACACCTCACCTGTCAGCCTGTTTTCTTGTACACTCATTTTATCTTGTTCTTACTGAAGAATTATAAATTCTATTAATTTCCTCTTTGACCTTCCTCTTTTTTCTCTTAAATTCCTCTTTGAATTTAAAGGAAATAGAGCCCAGAGGCCTTGGGAAATAAAAATTTAATTATTTCCTCTGACACAGATTTTGGGCGGTCAGTTCAGTGCCCAGTTTGATCACTGTTCATTATTTGGTGACCATCAATGTGCACCTAAGACTCTATTGAAATAAATGACTGTTATTAATTTAATTGCTGCCTTTCGTGTTCCTCGTACAAATCTATTGACTGTTATGTATGCAATCCTTCTTTCATATTCCAACATGCATTTGATTTTTTTTTTTTCTGTCCTGCATATTCCTATTTGTTTTACAAGATGGCTTCCACCATTTTCAAAAGCATTGTTGCTTCAATTTCAGGACCCTGTAAGAACTGGTCAAAGTACAAGCATATACATCAACTTTCTATAAGTAGGTATACAAAAGATATGTGTCTCTGTATATTTATCTCCTTAAACATAAAGAAAAAAAATTCTTTGCAGATGAAAACCATCTGAGTATTTATTTTGTTGTTGTTGTGGAAACTTAAAAGAGGTAGGATAGTCCTGAAACGTAGCTGTTTACCTCTCATGTCTTACTGCAAATTTTTCAGTTGCCTCAACTTTATAATTTGATTTTAGCTTTCTTACTATTTTTTTTATCTTAGTCTACAGTTGAAATAGAACTTAAGGACACAATTCTCATGCTTTGTTGTCTATCAAATTATTCCAGATGTAATCAGTCCGTTAGTATGAGAATGAATGACTTTTCCTAAGTGAGACAAGCCATTTGTCTTCTGTGCTGTGTTTCTGCACCATGTGTTGAGCAGCACAAGTTAGCAGAGCAAAGCAGGAAAACGTAAGCTGCAGTGCTCCGTATAATGGAGTGTGTACAAATGTACGAACAAAGGTGGCTAACTACAAAACACGCCCTACAGAATGACAACTTTGTGAGTGTCTGTGTCTTGGTGAGGAAAAAAAAAGTAGCATTATCTTCTTCAGCTTTTAATACAGCTTCTTAAATTCCTTCCTTTTTTTTTCCCAACCTTGTTCCTCTGTTAAAATTTATGATTAACACAGAGAAATGAAGACACTTTCTATATTTTGATTACTGTTTTTCTTCACAGTCCATAGCATATGGTCTGTACTTACAGAAAAAGTGTAAATATTTAACAAATATATATTTGCAGTGTATTTATGGTCTGTTTTCCTGTCTTTTTTTTCTTGCCACATGATAATGTAATAGTCATAGGATTTCCAATCAAATAATGACCTCATCGCTAGCATTAGAACCTTGTGCCAGTACAACCAGGACCCTTTGACTTGAACTGACACACATCTAAAGAGGATTACTCATATCAATGTTGCAACTATTGGCAGTTACTGACACTGTAATGCTTTCTCTTGCTGCCTTCAGGAAGGTTTTTCAGAAAAGAAAAATAGAATGCTTTTCATGAAGACAGGCTGACACTTATTCCTGTTCAGATAAAAGGAAACAACCTCTCTATTCATTCTTGGTGTTCTCTTTTGTATAATCTAGAGACCATTTGTCCATTTAATAGATGAGCTATAGTTCAGTAAGAAAATGGACATGATCTGTTTGAAACATTGATAACAGGTCAGATTTTCATCTGGAATGAGTTTTCATTGCGCTAATGGGAAAAAGTGAAGACACTATGAGTCTGGTCCAAAGATTTTTTTTCTGGTTTATTCTCCCTTCTAATCAGGAAAATAGCTTTATTTCAAAAAGCCCCTTTGAAGGAATTTCTAATTATCAGAAAATGATTTTATTTAATGCTGTCATATTTACTGTATAATTGACAAGAGTAATAAGGCACATACTGTGACTTAGTGAATCCTTGTTTCAGACAGAAGGGTAGGAAATGGGTGTGGGTTTTCTTGTTAATGTGTCTGATTTTTTGAAAGAGTAGACAGTTGCAAAAGCTCAGTTCTGTGGCTGATTTAAATAATGTGTTTGTTAGTTTCCAAGGTGAAGTAACTGCCTCATTGGTAAATAAAGCAGTTTAAGTGTTATAGAACACTAATGAGTAAAATAATAATAATAAAATATGTCATTGTTCACTTGTGATGTGTCTAAACCGTGTGACACACAGTAGTGCTACTGGGGGAAAACAGACCATCCAAACTGCTCTTGGGAAATAAAAGCAGCTAAAAATATAATCTGAAGCAAAAATCCGAACCACCTTCCCTGCTTCCCTGGTTTTGCTGGAATAGCACTGCATCTTCTATTTTATGATTGTAGCCATGTTATTGCAGCAAATAAATTACTTAGATCTTTTATCAAAAGTATGATGGCTTTAAAACGATACATACAAAATTAAAGAGCTGTTTGAACCCACTGCTCTGTTATGGTGACTCAAGGCCTGCATCTAGTTGTCATTTATTCTAGTGAAATGTAGATAGCAGTTCCTTGGCTTTTTTCCCAGTCTCCTCTGTAAAAGTGGTGTATTTCTAATGCATAACCTTCTTCCTGCACTCAGAAAATATGGGGCTAACTTTCCTGATGGACCTTATCTTCCTAATTTCTAGCGTTTGAAGAACTGCAAAATTGAATATCAAGCCAAATACAATTACCTATAAAGCAAAATGAATCAACTGCTGCAGCAAAACAGATCTTTATCATTGATATGAGAATAGCATCTCCAATGTGGCTGAGAATGAGCAAAAGTAGTAGTAAAAGAGAAATAAACATGTTCTTTGCCAACTCTATGTTATTTTCTTCTTTGCTAACACCATGACTAATTCTTCTGAATGTGTAACCATCTGCTGAAACCAGCAGTAATATCAAGAAGTCTGGGTTAGGATTTGCATCAGAATGAGTGGCAGCTATGTGGCATGGAAATCTAGGACATTATTAATTCAAGTAGGTGTCCTGGTTTTGAAGTTCATTATTCACTGTGTACCAGCAGAGTTTAGTGTTTACCTTAGCACTTTCATCTGCAGGGTAGTCTGGGTGAGACAGTGACCCAGGTCACAGATCTCCCCAAAGACACAATGTGTATAAATAGTTACCTTGGACATCAGAGACCTCACAATATACCTAGGGCAGAAAGTTGAAGAAGAAAGGATAGATATCCATACCTGCTGCTTAAGACTTGTCCTGTATGTTGAGGAATGGCTTTGGGTAGAAGTTGAAGACTCCAATACAAAAGTACCTAAGGAACTGAGAACAATTATTTATTCCAAGTTATGAAAATTGGGGAGGAAGGGGAGAAGAAAGAGTACATTTACATGACAAGTGCAGTAAATGTATCTTATAAGAAGCTCTTTTTACGGACTAGTGTTGTTTTGCCATGCAGGTGTTTTCACAGTATGTTGAAGGTGATGAGGTGGTGAAATGGCTGCTTTTTTTTTTTTTATTTTTTTAACAAACAGCTTCCGATAGACCTGTTAAGCCAAACTAATTGAATAGTCATGATCTATATCCTAGGATGTTTCTATGGTGGTTTGACTAATGTTACAGAATCAGAATAAATTAACTGTACATTTAAGAAGGCATCCTTATTACAGCTCTAACGAAATCCTGTGCTTCCACAGTATGAATGAAATGCCAGTCTCTGTTCTTTCTGCTGCATTCTTTCTTGGTGCTGACACCAGCTGTAATGGTCTTTGTTTGATTGCTTTTTTTTTGTAATTGGTGGTGGTCCTTATACCAATTCTAAAGACAGTAGTTTTGGAAGTATTGTCCATTACAGCTCTCAGACTGAGAATCCCCTTTGTGTTTTGTGGGTATGAAAGAAAAATAGTATTTTACTAGATGCCAGTGATTTGTGGAAAAGGAGGCAGTCACAACCAGTTTGCAGAGAGGGATGTGGTCATGAGGTAGTTCACTGGAAGAGCATAGTAGGAAAATACCCCAACATCTACTGATGGATGGCTGCTTCTTTCAGCTCTTCCTCTATTTAAAGTCTTAAAGGTGTTCTCTCTTCCATTTTATGATTAAAAGTTTCCTGAATTCCTCATACCATTTTTTTTTCCTTGAACAGTCCTGTAAACTTGGATGTCAATCTGTAATGTTCAGGGTGCTTCCTATTGCTATCACTGACTGAAAGAACTGATTTCTATTAGCTATTGCAACATTTCTGACTGAACATAAAAGCAGTGATTTGGTTTGTAATGTTCTTTATCTCCCTTAGTTTTCATAAGCATAAAATATTTCCCCAAGCATTATAAAAAGATTAAAATTCAATTTGAGTGCTGAATTATGCATGGTTTTCAATTTGGAAATGTTCTAAGAATTTTTTGTTTCCTAACTTTTTAGTGTTAGGAGAAAATATCTATCAAATGTATTTTTCATAGGTATTTCCTTATATTAGATGACACAGTTAACATCTAATCCATTCTACTAAGATGTCTAAATATTTAATTTTACCAATCTTTTTGATAAATGGGATGTTTCCATTTATGGCTAAGATTTGGGAGCAAGCATATAAACAAAATTACTTCCAGAGGGAAGAAAAATCAGTTTAGTAAATTATTTTCCTTAAATGTACATGGTAATATTTATCAAGCTGCCAAAATATGAAAATAACGATCAGCAGAGTAAAGCCTGAAAAGCATTAATCAAAGTTCAGTATGATTAATCATAGAATCATAAAATACCAGGTTGCAAGAGACCTCAAGGATCACCTGGTCCAACCTTACTGGGCAAAAACACGATTTTGACAAGATGTCCCAGCACCCTGTCCAGCTGAATTTTGAAAGTGTCCAATGTTGGGGAATCCACCATTTCTCTGGGGAGATTATTGCAATGGCTGATTGTTCTCATTGTGAAAAATTCTCCTCTTGTATCCAACCAGACTGAGGAGTAACTTGTACCCATTACCCCTTGTCTCTTCCATGTGACTCCTTGTAAGAAGGGAGTCTCCATCTTCTTTGTAGCCACTCTTTAAATACTGGAACATGGTGATAAGGTCTCTCCCTAAGCCTTCTTTTCTCAAGACGGAACAAACCCAGTTCTCTCAGCCTTTCCTCGTATGACAGGTTCTCCATCCTTTAATCATCTTTGTGGCCCTTCTCTGATCCCTCTCTGGCCTGTCCACATCTTTTTTTAGAGTGAGGACCAAAACTGGACACAGTATTACAGGTGTGGACTGAAAAGCACTGACCAAAGTGAGATAGTGACTTCTTTATCTCTGCTGTTGAGGTCTTTGTTGATGCAACCCAGCATCCTGTTGGCTTTCTTATCTACAGCAGCACACTGTTCACTCATACTGAGCTTGTTGTCCACCAGAACCCCCAAGTCCCTTTCCACAGAGCTGCTTCCTAGCTGGGTATATCCCTATGTTGCACTCCTGGATTATGTTTTACAAGGTGCAAGACCTTACGCTTGTCCTTGCTGAACTTCATAAGGTTCTTGTTAGCCCACGCTTCCAGCCTACCCAGGTCTTCCTGCAAAGTGGTTCTTCCTTCCAAAGTGTCCACTTCCTCGCTCAGTTTGGTATCATCAGCAAACGTCATCAGGGTACACTTGATCCCATCATCCAGATCACTTTTGAAGATATTAAACATCATTGGGCCCAATATCAATCGCTGGGGACGCCACCTCTGAGAGGTGGCCAGTTTGAAAAGGAGCTATTTACCACCACCCTCTGGGTGCGGCCTCTCAGCCAGTTCCCCACCCACTGCACAAACCACTCAACTAGACCATAACACATCAGTTTCTCTAGGAGGAGGCTGTGGGAAACTGTATCAAAAGTGTTGGAGAAATCCAGGTAGGTGGTGTCCAGCACTCACCCCACATCAACTGAGCAGATGGTGTTGTCACACAAGACAATCAGGTTTGTCAAGCGCAATTTGCCCTGTGTGAATCCATGCTGGTTTTTCCCAACCATGTGCTTCATTTGACTTGTGATAGCCCGATGCCCACAAATTCTCAAAAATTATGGAGAGCAACCTTGCAATGACATCAGCCAGGTGTCTTATCACCTTCAGGTGGATATAGTCAGGGCGCACTCTGTAAGGGTCAAGCTCCTGTAACAGTTCACATACCAGCTCTTCCTTCACTGATGGTGGGTCTGTGTTTGCATCAGCCTGGGTTTTTGTTCCCAAGGCCTGGGGCCCAACAATGCTGGTAAAGACAGAGGTTGAAGAAAGTGTTGAGAACCTCTGCCTTTTCGGCGTTATTGGTGACTAATTCACTTCTCCTGTTTAACTGTGGGCCAATGTTTTCCTTCTATTTCTGCTTGGTTTTTATATACCTGAACAACCTTTTCTTACAGCTTTTGACATCTCTAGCCAATTTCAATTGAGCTGAGCTTTTGCTTTTCCAACTGCATCTGTGCACACCCTGGCAGTGCCCTTGTAGTTCTCAACAAGTATTTGTCTGCTTTTCCATCTCTGATGTGCTGCTTTCTTGATTTTGAGCAGACTCAGAAGTTTGCAGTTAAGCCAAGGGGGTCTCTTGCTCTGCCTACTTCCCTTACCTTTAAAGGAGATGAACTGTTTTTATGCTTCCAGGAGAGTGTCCTTGAAAAACTCCCAGCACTCACTAGCTCCTTTATCGTCCATGGAAGCTTTCCATGAAATCTATACCCACTGACCTCTGAGTGAGCTGAAGTTTAACTGTTCTGAAATCTAAAATCTTTGTTTTACTACTAACCTTCAGTGTGCTCAGCAGGATCCCAAACTCCACAGTATTGTGATCACTGCAGCCAAGGCTGTCACTAACCGAGACATTACAGAGCAGGTTTTCTTGGTTTGCGAGTAGCAAGTCCAGCAGTGCCTCATTCCTGGTTGGCACATCTACCATTTTTATCTATGTATTCCAGGAACTTGATGGATGACATGCGAGCTGCTGTATTGTTCTTCCAACAAATGGCTGGGTAGTTGAGTCACCCATAAGAAGCAGGTTCTGTTGACCCAAAGCTTGCTTAAGTGACTCAAATATTGCTTTGTTGGCCTTATCCTCTTGGTTTGGAGGTTGGTAGCAGATGCCTGCTGTAAGACAGGAGACAACCCCTCTGATCTTGACCCAGAGGCATTTCATAGGGCTTCCACAATCGCTGTAGTTGACCTCTATACATTCATGTTCTCCTTAATACAGAGTGTGACTCCTCCTCCTCTTCTTCCCCATCTGTCTTTATGAAAGAGCCTATAGCCATCCATTTCGATCCTCCAGTCATGTGAGTTGTCCCACCGTGTTTCAGTTATTGCCGTGATATCATAGCTTTCTGACTGGGCCTGGGGCTCCATTTCCTCCTGTTTGTTCCCCAGGCCATGTGCGTTGGTATACATACACTTGAGATGATTGGTCTTCTGGTTCTCTTCTTGGGAGACAGATGACCAGGTGAGTAGTAGTCCAGTGTTGGTATCGTTGGCAGTTGAATTTGCCTTCATGGGGACAAGTGTAGTGACATAGACCAGTGTATTCTGCTTCATCTTCAAGGCATTTTTGGAGTGCTGTATATATTAACTATATTTTGATAGCATTTCTTAAGTCTTTTTAATTTAGAATGCATATTTTAGTATATCCAGTTATTAATTGAATCATCTCTAGAACAATTCTATACTTTCTATATTTTCAATGACAGACAATTCTTTATCTAGTGGGGTTAAGCAATCATGCTGACCAGTGTAATGACTAAACTGAACCCCAGAAGCAGGCATACTTAGGAAGTTTGATTAGAAACTTCCATATTTAAATAGGTATCTGTAGATCCTATTGTGTAAAGATATAGGTTTTAAAATATGTCCTTTGAAATCTCTCCCTCCTTTGGTTAGGAACAGCCATGTACAGCAGAACAGTCATGCTCCTGGTGTTAGAGGTGACAATTTGATGAATCTTTTGAAAATCTTCCATGAATGATGCAAATAAACAGTTCTGTTCTGCAATGAGTGTTGAAATGTTATGAAAAGGTATCTTTTACTTACCTTGCTCCTCCCCACCATGTAAAGCAACAGAAATCTTATCGCTTGTATCAATGGAAGTGGAAAAATAGAAGGGTTTTTGAAATGCCTTTTGAATAGCCAGTATTCCTTCATAGTGTATTTTGTTATGCGTCAGTGTCAAAAATGTTCTTTTCTGCCTTTTGAATTCTCCATCAGAGTAAAAGAGACATTTAAAAATGCCATTATTTCTCATAAGTGAGCAGCTCTGAGTTGGAGCACCGATTCCAGTCGGAAACCTGAAGACACATTTGGATCCAATGTCACTGTGTTCCCATCTATCAAAGCTATTTGAGAGTGTTCCATGGCAGTGTCTGTACACTTCAAAACATGGATCAAAAAAGCCAATGAAATGTGAAAAATTAATGAGAAAATAAAAAAAAAAAAGAAGAAGAAAATATCAGCTTGCTACTGTCTAAATTCTTGCCAGTGTTTAGTACGTTTGGAAGTAAGTTTAGGAAGTCCCTAAACAGCAGATGGCAGTAAACCAGGAAGATCTACCACTATTCTTTTCCCTTTTTGTGTTCATTTTCTGTTCTTATTTGCTTCTCCTAAGCACCTGCTAGTGGTTACAACTAGAGGAAGATGCCTGGTCAGAAGGGCCTTTCCTATGAATTAATTGTGGTGGTTCTTAGGGTGCCTGTGAGTAACAATATGATAAGTACAGCTAAAGAGAAAAAAGTGAGCATGTGCAATAAGTAGCTGTAATGCTCCTGTGTATGACATCAAAAAGTTAAGGCAGCTGTAAAAAAAAAAAAAGTACATGTTAAACCAGTGTGGTGATTTCTGTTTGTAAATTGCAATTGCAATGAAATGTTTCTAGTGCAAAGTTTCTGTCAGGTTGGAATGGAATTTTGAGATATTTAGTATGACCTTTATTACAGTCATTGTATAAAACACGATGAGTTTAGGTTAAATCATAAATGTCTTGTTTAAGTGAAGAATCCAGAGAACAGGATGCATGAGCAGGGCTCCCAAGAAATCTGATTTTAGGAAGAATGTGGGTTATTTAATCTCTTGAACAGAGGACTGATGGAATGAAGGAAATTCCAGATACATAAAAGGGCTGATAAGAGGAACGTATGAATATGCTTCTCTGCTTACTGGGACTAGGAGAAGGAGTAGTATTTTGAAATTACAGCACAGGAACTTCTGATCTATAGCTAATTTTATTTTATAAAATCATCTCATGTATTAAAGATGATTAACTATTAGACTAGATGGGTTAGGAAATGGTGGCACTTCTATTATTGGAAGTTTTTGAGTCAATGTTGAAAAGATTTGTGTTAGAAATATTTTTTAGAGGTACAGCTGGAGTAAATAACCTCTTATGACACCTTCCAGCCTGTTCTGGTTACTTAATTAAGGGTTTGAAATTCATAGTATTAAAGGGTTAAAAGCATATGGCAGGGAGTCTCCTGTGTGGGTGCTGAGCAATGCAATTTCCATGACAAGAATGGAAATAGCAATTTGAAGTCTCATTGTTTTAAAAAGCACTTTTCCGTGGAAAACTATTGTCAATAGATCACAGGAAATGAAAAAAACGTTTAAATATTGCAGCCTTCTCTCAGTTTTGTATCCAATTTCCCAGACACCACACAGTGAAAAATATAGAGCATAAAGAAAAGGGGTTTTGAATATTTCAGCATGTAATTGATTGTCCTTAAGATAGATGCCATTCTTCTGTTTTAAGAAGTTTACAAATAAGTTAAAAAGACATTTTTATCATTTACTTTACAAAATTTGTGTTTATAAAAATATCATGCATGTCTCCATCTGCACTGTTTTTCTTTGGTGTGAGTTTTAGAGACTCTCTTCTACAACCGTATAATCTAGTTTAATGTAACTGTGTTTCATTTTGTTTGCTATGTTTGTCATTCTGTAAGAAGAGCTGTTTATTTGTCTTTCAGAAGAGCCCATGCTTTGAACGCAAACTACTTGGAACACTTTAATCAAATAGAAACATAAATAGGAAAAAAAAGCCACGTCAGTCTTTTTCTTTGCAAATTGAAAGTTAAAATCTCTTTTCTTAATCAGCATAATATTCAGTAACAGAGTGCATCCCTTGAACATTAAATCTTGTCTAGGTTTTCCAAAAGGAAATCTTATACTTACAGACATCTTACAATTAATTCCCTGATATTAGAACTATGGCTGTTGCGTTCTCTGTATTCCATCTGCAGGGGCAAAACCCAGGTATACCCCAAACCTCCTGTCTGTTGACGGAGACGTAGTTTTCTCTGGGAGCTTTGGGTCATTCTCAGGTACAGTCAGTTAAATCTTTGAAGACTTTGAAGACGAGAGGGCTCTTGAATTTATCGGTATTCAGAGAGAGACTTCCGGCAGTACGAAGCATTGGTGTGACATGCTCTTAGTGCCCTGTGTAACCGAACATGTCAGCTTCACTGGGATGATTTTTGAAGTGTTAGAATCTTTAAATGTCTTTATCTTTAGGCCTTTCAGTGTGGGAACAGCTCGGTATCCTGTTTGAAAGGTGTTGTATTTGCTGCAGGTCCACTGGGCCTCCACATGTTGTTAGGATGTGTTTTTTCTGAGGGGGAGAATAATAGTTCTTTACTAAAGGTGGCACTGGGTTATAGCATTGCCTGTAAGCACTTCAGGCGATTCATGATTGAGATTTATTCTGCAAAGTGTGGTGGTAAAAAAAAAAAAAGGCACAGAAAACATCAGCGATTTGTGTGTTCTTTTTTCTTTTTGTGCAATTAAAAATGATGCTCCATGTATATGCAAGAATTTCTGCTGATACCAGTGTCAAAGAACTTACCCTGACATTAAGCCATTTATGTGTCTACCTGAATTCTAATTTGCTCTTCTTTTTTCTCTCTTAATTTGAGCAGGGTCTGGAGTATAGATATCTCTTGCCCTGGTCCTCAAAGTGTCCATCATTTGATGATAAAATGGATTGCATTTGCAGCTTCTGATCTGAGAAGCTAAATTTTTCAGCAAATAAGCCAGTCAACAGGGAGATACAAGAAATGTCCAGCCGTGTTTCTAGGGCATGATAATCTTGATCTTTCTCAAGAGTATCAGTCTGCATTTCAATCAGCTGCTTTGATAAGTGGTCATTGTTGAAAGCTGTGATTTCGTTCAAGGCACAGGCTAAGTTTCTGTGTGTTTTTTAAAAGCTCTCCACTGCAAGTAGAAGAGGCTAATTTCTTCTGCTATGTCCTGAGACTTGGTGACTAGCAGAGGGAGGTTCAAACAGATCCTGCTAGACTTGCAAGTAGCTAGATTTCATAGTCTAAGGTGGAGAGTAGTAAGATCATAGGCTTTGTAGCAAGGATGTTGTCCTTAAGATGGCAATTGGGACCTGTCTATTTTTGAAATTCTTATCTTTGTCTTGACTTCAGAGAATGGCATTTGCATAACTGTAATTGATTAGAATAACTTTCTTAATTATATTCTTCATTTACTTCAGGTCTATATTGTTCTAAGAGCCAAAGCATGTGTAAGTGGTGATGGCTGACAGAGAGGAGAATTACACTGGGAGACTCCTGAATAAGGGCTGGCTGAATGTTGCACTAAGATATTTTTGGAAGGAAAACAGTTCCTGAGCAAGTAAAGATCTAATGCAATATGGTAGAAAATGGAGTCATTTTTAAAAACAGAGCTGAGTGTCAGCCATGTATATTAAGGACAGCAGCAAATACTCCTGCCGTAGTGCAATGAGAAAGCCCTGTAAACCACTCCCTGGGGAGTGGTTCACACCAGAATCAGATCCAGATTCAGAATCCATCCAGGATACTATGGCTGTTTTCTGACCTTTTTATTGGCAGTCGCTAATTAGCATGGTCTAAAGCTTTGTTAGCATTGCTTTTATAGGTGTGCTTTATTCAGACATAGAATTACCTCTTAACTGTAACTATCTAAAGTAATTTCTTATGAATAGACCGAAATAATACTGTTCTGTATATTTTACTTACTATTCTTTTATATTGTTTTATCCTTTATTTATATTTTTTTGGCTATCCTTTACAATTTTTCTTAGCTCTTCCTGAAATTAATTGATCCTAGTTGGGGAATTGATTACATTTTCCTTATGATTATGCAGCTGTTTGATCTTTCTGCCAACTGCTACCCAACCCAATTGCTTAGAAATTATAATGCCTAAACCCCTGGCTCAGAAACCTTTGTGTATTTTATACAGGGGGGGGGAAACCTACAACAGTTCTTCTGTATTTAGTAAATAGCAAGGGTAGTTTCCCCTGAGGGCTCCCACTTATATGATAGTGGTTCACTAAATGTTCATACCTGATTTAGTAAATTGTTGGATGATAGCAATCAGGATGCTGACTGGTTAACTAATGAGATTCTGATGACTACCAGCTCCCTGATGATAAGTGCTTCAAAACCATTAAGATTCATAATGTGAAGAATGTAGAAAGCCGTTAGTATTTAAAAATTGTAGTAATTGTTTTTTATAGTTTTAAATGAAGGTTAGTTTGCTTTCTAATTTGTAAACTCCTGAGGACGAAGATTGTCTTTTTATTTGTGTTCTTTTCATCACTGATTAACAAATGAGTAACAGGACTCCTGTATGAATGCAGAGGGATCATGGCAAAATGGTGGTTAGCCTTGGCGAGCGTTACAGCAGATGCACAAGCAACCCACACATCGCAAAAGTATCACAGCAGTTGCATGTGTTCTCTCGGATTTTTGTTTCTCATCGTGACCTTTCTGCAGAGAGTAGATACATTAATACAAAGATTTTCCTATAGACATATTTTACAATGTTACCACAATTAAATATTCGATGCTACGCAGCCAGCCCTAGTGCTTGACTTAGTTGTTCCTTTTTCACCAAAGCTGTTTAATCAATGAATACACATTAAAAAAAAAAATCTTTTTAAAGAATAAATGGCAAAGATTGTGATTGTTATATATCCTGTTTATCTGTAATTCATTTCATCATCAGAATGCCATATTGTAACAACTGTTGAGACTAACTCCCTGTAATCTATTTTTTAGGTTTCCGATTGAATTTTTTTACTATTTTCTTCATTTCTGCTAAGCCACACATTTTAATAACACATCTCTTGAATGTCAGATTGCTCCTTAATTTGCTAGACACACTGTAAGAACAGAAAAAAGTAAATGAGAGAGACCACTGGTAGAGAAAATGCTGGCATTATAGTTTTGTATAAATTTTAACTTTTATCATTAAAATAATTTCATGCTGCTTAATTCAGTGGAATAGAGAGCTTAATGTGGTATTATTAGGAACAGCTATTGTTTACAAAGACTATCAGCTGCTTTTGAGCTTTTGAAGCCTTGCTGATGTGACAGCGAGATGAGTTCAATAGAGTTTAATTTGAAAAAAAATTAAATTCCCTTTTATAAGATTGTTAAATTAATATAATAAGTGTTTAGTTGATTTTAAATTCACGAGTTAATAAAAATAAAAGTGAGAAGATTGATGGGTTCTGCCATATTCCTGGACTTTATAACTTTACATTAAGCTGGGTGCTGACCACTGAAAGTCAAAATAACAGTTCTTGAACTTAAAGCAGCAAAAAGGATAAACTACTGTGCTTAAAAATTAATAATAAAATGAGCCAAAAAGACCAAAAAGGAACAACCATATTTCTGGGGAGACTCAGGCTACATGTACCTTCTGGCCGAACAGTCGTAACCTGTTACTAACTGGCAGTTCACCAGCTGGAGTGATTTCTGTTTGTGTGTGAGTGAACTGCTTGTTCATAGGCAATGACTGTACAAAAAAGTCACTGTCTGTAGAAATTGCAGGTAGGTTTATGCATAGCATTTGTTTTTCAAGGATAGTAGAGGCTGCCTACACTGACAAAAACTTCTAGAATTCAAGGGAGAAGTAGAGGATCCCGTTGTCTCGCTCTAGTCTACCCCTTCCTTTCCCTCAAGCATGCATTGGAGGGCCAGTAGGTCTTCACTTGCCTAATTGCCATAATGCCAGATGTAGGACCCTCTGTCTTTCAGTGAGGCTTGATGCAGTGAGTTCTGTCGTATTGACTGTGAAGTCTCGAATAGCCCGGGTTATCTTCTGTGTGCATCCCATTTTTATATTTTCTAACCTTTAAGGATACCGTCATTCCAGTTTCCATACCTATTTCCAGTTAGCTTTATCGCCATAGTAATACTGTCAATTATCACCTGCCATAATTTTTCTAATATAACATTTAGAGCTCAGTAAAACATTAAAACAGAGATCGTGTCATACATTTTCTTGCAGGTTTCGACTTGGTCTATCAGCCTATAATCTTCATGATAAATCATCTGCCTGCTGTTGTCATCACATTCCTTTCCATTTTCTTATGATTTCTATTACTAGACCTGCCAGAAAAGTATAGAGAAAGGCAAAGAAATTGTACTTCTGGAATAAAAGATTGTAAATTATAGATGTAACAGAAAGATAAAGCAGACAATAAACTTAAATAGGAGGAAAAATCAAGCAGATCAAAACACATAATACAATGGTGAAGTGAAAATTATAGAGGGAAAAGTTAAAATATTGGTACCATTCTAAGTAGAGTTGTGAAGATCACTGTTCTATTTTTTCTTTGACGTAAAGGATTTTTTTCTTTTGCTTTTATTGAGATAGATCTCATTGAGTATTACGATACTGCGCTCTTGTTCAGGCTGACATATTTCCAAGAGGACATTAGTTGAAAGCAAAGAAGAATAACAGAAAATGTAGAAACTCCAGCAGTTAGGTCATTTAAGAGGTGTTAATACTGACAAGCTTTTAGGCTGCTGGAAGGTCTTCAAGTGGGCCATGAATTAGGATTTACATTGAATCTAAATTCCCTTTTGTTTTTATGCAGTCACAGTTTTCACTAACAGTACCAGTGGAGAAGGTGAAGTTTTTGTGAAGCAGCTTTAATCTGGCACTAGTACTAGCTTAATCTTCCACATGGGACAGATATTTAGGATAAGCTATTCACTGTTTTCTAACAGGTCCCACATTGCAGTGCACATGCTTGAAACATACTATATGAAACAGGCTGACCTGGAAAAAAAAAAAAAGTAGGTGCTTGAATAGAATAACAAGGAGATGGAATGATAGAGTTTTCTAAAAATCTGGTAAGAGTGACAAACTCTTCCCCTCTCCCCTTTTTCACCAGTTAATAGTCTTCTAACATTTTATAATGAAAATATTTGGATTACAGAACACTGTCCCCATGGTCCTACATCTCTCTCATTGACAAATGGCAGTGTATTTTAAGAATAGTGGATTTAGAGGGCTGAAATATATTTCATAGAATCATAGAATGGCATGGGCTGGAAGAGACCTTAGAGATCATCTAATCCAACCTCCCTGTCATGGGCAGGGATGCCTCTCAACTAGATCAGGCTACTCAAGGCTCTGTCCAACCTGGCCTTGAACACCTCCAGGGAGGGGGCATCTGCAACCTCTCTATTTCTCAAAATTTCCTCGAGTTTTGGCTATGCTACCTTTTTTCTCTCCCAGAAGAACCACAAGAACAAGTCACAGTTTCTAGGCTGTATCACTATTTCCCAGGTAACAACACAGGAAATTGCAACATCAGTCACTAAGTCCTCCTTGGAGCCTGTGACAGTGTGCAATTGCCTGAAAATGCAGCCTTTTCAAAATAAAACATAATTGATGTAAAAGTACATACCAACCAGAAGCAACAGATAACAAAAGTTTACATATCCAGGCCTCTCTAAAATGCGTCTTTTGGCTATAGTGCATTCAAACAGCATCTCCTGCTTCCTGTAGGATTTTCTTCTTGCTAAAGAAATTTATTCCCAAGCATCTTTACCCTCTCATTCTGTACTTTCTATACAAAGGGATCTCTAGCAGTTTTATATTTGATTTTATCAAGGTAGAGGCATAGGAAGAGACCAGTTTGCCCAAATTGGAAGTCAAATTGTGCTTAATCTGCTTATATTTCAGGTACCACTTTATCTCTGTTATTGTTTGGATTATTATTTGTATCTTCTAGTAGACTTGTTTGAATTAACTGTGCGCCAACAAGCACAACTGAAATGCATATTAATGTCATTAAAAAGTACAGATATGTGCTCTCATTTCTTGAAACTTTTTAATAGAAATAATAATATGAAATATGTATTGCACTTAATGAACAATAAGAATGGTCCAATAATCTACTGAATGTAAATTAGAGTACTGAAGGTTTTTAGTGTTTGTGCCGTCTTAGGTTATGTTGCTTGGCACGATTTGTAAACTGACCACAGCAAAATCGAGAAACTTCATGTCAGAAAAAATAAATGCCATCTTAAGTCATATGTTAGTCTGAAAATCACAGTGCCTTATGGGTTTAAATGAAATTTCACTCAATTTAATTTGAATGAGTAGTAAGATAGTGAGAGATGTCTAAATACATTACAACTTCCGTTGGCTTCCAGAAAGAAGTTTCGTTCTGAGGGACAGCAGCTTTTAAAAAATTCAGTCCATGTTTCCGTATAGCTTTGAAAATTTCAGCCTTTGTCTTTATAATGGTGTTTCTACCAACACCATGTTGGAAACTGAAAAGTCCCTATATCAAGTCACAAGAGTGAATCCAAATTTAGCTAATGCTACGAAATGTCAGCTGGACTATTTGAAGTGACCTTGTAGCAGCTCTATTATCTCTTTTGGAAACAGGTTTGAAGCCTGTTTTTTCTTCTGTCTCTTTTGCAGTTAAAAGGTATGAGTGTGGTTGCTTAAACCAAATTAAAATAATGACAATGTTGAGTTGTAAGGGCAGGAATCTTTAGCAAGATATGGCAGAATACTATTTCATGTAGTACCTCGTGATGCCTCTGTTTTCTTTCCTCTGCAAAACATGGGAGAAGGGAAATAGCCCTTAAGCAAAGGGTTGTGAAAAACCCTAAACAAATGAGATGTATTTGTGTGGTCTGATCTATGCTGTGTAGCTGCCACAGTTCCCAGTATATTAATTTAGACAAGTAGAACATAGAAAGACAAAGTTTGAGATGTGTTCAGCACAGCATTATTCCTTGCCAAATGAGTTGGAGCAAGGGTTAAATAAAATCAATGTTTTCTCCTGTCAGCTTTTCCACTTTCAGTGGGATTGTGCATAAACTCATATTTGTTAGACCAAAGTACGGATACAAACCTGATGCGGTGTTGGACTGAGAGCGCTTTGATCACAAAAGCACTGTGTTAACAGCTCAAGATTGATTAATTTCTGTCAAATCATATTGGCGATTTCCTAGACTGGAGGTTCCTGTCAGATCATAAACCCTGCCACAGCCATGCTCTGGCTTATCCTCTGAATGCAAATGTGTTTCAGAGAATCAAAAGTTCAAGGCCTTCTATGTGCAGGAGAGCGTGGTGTCTCATGAAACTAAGCCACTGAAATGCCTCCAAGAGGCCAGAGAAATACAGAGAGAGTAGAGGTAATTATTTATTCCAGCTAAGAACTGGAGCATTCTGTATCTTTTCAAACATATGAAAATATATGTGTATTTTAGAGATCTTTTCTTCACTTTGTATTCAAGCTAAATTCATTTAGCCACTGTACACAATGAATGCAAAAGTTAGAATTTACCTACTTTTCTTTAAAACATCATTAAAGGTGTATCTGTGGTGAGAGTAGACGTTATATCTATATAAAATTGCTCTCTGTATAAACCCACAGATTTGTGTAGCAGGAGTGAGTATTTTTACAGAGATGGGGAAAAAATTCGAGAGAGTATTATCTTTCCTGATTTTCTCCTGAGTGAGTTCAGACTACCATGGTAAGGAGGGGGTGTGCATGTGTAAACAAACCTTTAGGTATTGTTTTAACCACTGAAGATTCTTTCATACAAACACACCTTTATTGCCTACAGATAAGGTTACATACATATTTGAGGATCCCTTCAGTCTGCTTGCAGAGGGGATTATAACTCTGTTGAAAAATTCAAGCTGGTGAGTGCTGTGAGGAATTGGTTGTGGAAGCACTGCGGAATGTGTTCTGTGCCAAAAGCACCAGTAACGAAATAGCACTTAGCCTGCGTGCAAAAGAGAAAGCACCCTGGAAGAATAAATGAAAAAGAATTACATGTACACCTTTATGATCATTTATGTGGAAATAAGAGTGCCTTGGCCAGCCAGCCATCTAACACCCCTTAACAGTGCCCCACTGCTTGCCTATTTCAGCTGTGACGATGTAAAATGCAATCCAGCTGTGATCACCTTGTGTTTTCACTGAGTGGTAAGAAGTTAAAAATATTAAACATATGAAGAATATTTAGCATTTGTTCTTCGCAGTTCAAAAACAAAATTAAAAAAATCCCAGTCTATGTCTCTTCTGGAAGCAGTAAAGTATACTTGGCTCTTTTCAGAGTAAACCAAAGACATGTGACACGTTGATATTGGAAGAGTAAGAAATTAATTTAGCCCTTCTTGATAGCTGTTAGGTATTTGTAGCAATTTGTAAACTCTTTCTGACATAAGACTTGGAGAACCTCAACATTCACATGCTATATTGCTCTCTATGTAGCAAAGGAAGTTGAAATTCATAGCTTTGCTTCCAGACAGCGTGATGTGTGATCTCAGTTCTGACTTACTTCCCAAGCTAATGGGACCTTTGGTTTGTCCAAGCAGAAATAGAAGTCAATTGAAGAGTCTTTAATTTACCTTCCCATCTCAGCACCTGTGATCTTTTCTGAAGCTGGTTCCTTCCCAGAGTACCCACAGCAGTTTGGTTCCCAGGACTGGCCTTCAGTCTCAGCATGCCGCTGGTGGAGCTGAAGAAATTGGGGCACATATTGCATCGCATGCATTGTGCATGGCCTAGAGCAGTTGCGCTTCTTGTAGGATGGTTCTAGCCTCCCATTTCATGCTGTCAAACATAATGGATGTGGCAAAATGTGTCTGCTGAATTCTTAGTTCGTACTAATTTGGGGGAAAAAAAATTAACCCCTTTTCACTTGGAAATGACAGTGTTTATCTCTGTTACCTGGAGAACCGTCACTGGTGGCTTTGCTGTAAAGCATTAACGTAGCAAATGAAGCAAACCGAGCCTTTGTGCTGATTAAATTGACTGTAAAGCAAGGCTTTCTCAATATTTCACCTCACCTGTCTTCTGAGACTGACTGCCGTTGAAAGTTCTGGTATTCATACATATTTTCAGTGGAAATAAATGTGCCACAAAAACTGGTGATTTTGTGCTCAGCAGTACCAGGTGCAAATAAGACCGTCAGCTGGGTGTTTCCAACAGACAAGGGCTCCTCCTCCTCCTTCAATGAGGGACACCTGGACCCTAACGAGGCTGGGTGTGCTGGCTGGGGCACTGGGCAGCTCAGGCAGTCTCCTCGTCCTCACAAGGGTGTAGCTGCCCTCAGCATTGCTCGATCCTGGATTTCAGTGCAGGTGAGTCCTCGTGTATTTTCTTGGACTTTTCTTCCTAATGTGGGGGGGTGTAGGAGGAGAGTTGGGGGAGTGAGGAGGAGCAGCCCCAAGACTCTGAGTGCAGGGTGTTTGCTACCCCACAGCACCCCAGGGGTCACTGGCTCTGTTTGCTGGTGGGAGACAAGGCATCCTCTCTGAGCACTGGGGCACCTTGCACCAACTTAGAGCTGAGTGTTTCATGCTTAATGCTTGTACTGGCAGATGTTCCTGTTCAGCCAGGCTGTGAGTAGGCTGGGGAGGTCAGGCTGGGGAGGCAAGATGGAGATCAGCTGCTGTGTGGCCCGTGCCTCTGTGGGGAGCTTTAAGATGAAGACCCTGAGCTGTGTTAATTTTATGTGAAGGCAGAGCTCAGGATGGATGTTTGTCCTCAGCATTCCCCCTGAACTTGTCTTTTAATCTGCTGTTTTACTAGATTATTTTCCTTCTAAAATGTAGGAGAAAGTCAGACCTACTACATAATCTTAGTTCCTAGCAGTACTAAGAACGTGTGAGGAAAAATTGCCATGCATTTCAGGGAGCTTTGAATGTAATTATTACATGGTCATTTTAAGGACGAGACAAGGCTGTTCTCCTGAGAAGATGAGAAAGTAGTAGTAATATGTTAAGTACAAAGAGAATCAAAGGGTAAAAGTGAGAGGAATTTATTTTTTCTTTTTTCCTCATAGATGTGTCAGTTTTAGAATTTTTTTTTTTTTAAAAAATCCTTGTTTTTGTGTTTAGTTAGGTTGAAAAGAGGGGAAGCGTGTGGTTCTTGGAAAAACAACACAGCTGTATCATATTGGCATTTTGTAGGTTATGAGAAAGTTTAATTTTAAAAGTTTCAGGTTTTTTTACTTACTTTTGCTTCAATTTTCTAAACCTGTTATTAAAATAGGTTAAGTGCTGTATCTGTACCTTTGAATTGTTTCAAAGGGAAATATGTCATAACTTTGCACTTTCATCATCTTTTCTTCATCTTGCCTGCCCTAGGTTATAGATGAACACGCTTTAAGGAGAAGAGCTGTGTGGTGGGTTTTAAATGCTTTCATCTTTAACTGGAGGAGGAGAGAGAACTGTTTAAAATGGTCATAAAACTTTTAATGTAATTTGTAGCCCACTTAGTGTGTTGATTTAGGCAACACAGAAGCATAGATTCAGCTATGTAGGGTGCTAAGTGACTGGAGTTTCCACACTGGGATGTTGATCCAGAAGCCTGTTATGAGTGCTGCAATATTTGGCTTTTAAACCTACCTGGAGAAATTCTCTTTGCAGTTTCACATGGCCTTAATTTTGATGCTCTTGTGATGCAAATAATAAGTAACAATATAAATCATGAAATAATTACCTTGCACTAAATGAGAAGGTAGCCTGGAGTGCTCTGTGATAATTGTCGTGCTTACAGTGAATGTATATGTTGGCTTTATGGGATGCTGCAATTGTTTGTGAAGAACATAGTCAACAACATTGTTAGACCGTGACCTGGTTTGTGTTTTCCTTCAGCAACCAAATTCAAAGCTGGGAAATGCGTGTGTGTAAAACAATAAGCTTTAGTATTCTGTGATTAACACTTAACTAAAGTTCAGGCAAATATATTTCACTGTGTGAATGCTTGAATGTGTTTTATTTTGGGGTTTTTTTGTGGTTTTTTTTTTTTTTCTCAATACACATAACCCAGGAAGAAGGGGAAATTGAGGAGGAGAAGGTGTTTTTAAGATCTGGCTTTGTTTCTCATTATCCTCTCTGATGTGATTGATAAGGAATTAAAAGTCTTAATTGAGAGTCTTAAAGTTGAGTCTGTTTTGCCCATGACCAGAACTGGTGAGTGATCCCTCCCCATCCTTGTCTTGAATCCTGAGCCTTTTGTTACATTTTCTCCTCTCTATCCGCCCCGGGGAAGGAGTGAGCAAGCGGCTGCATGGTGCTTTGTTGCTGGTTGGACTAAACCACAACTTATTCCCAAACCCATAGCTTGTGGTTCTTGGTTTACATGACTACATCTGACATTTCATCTTATGTATTTCTCATTGCTGTCCTTGTAATGAAAACTGCTAACTTCAGAAGAGCAAGCTCTTACTACTCTGCACTTTGATGTTCCTTTCGACTATTTGTTTCAGTCTTGTTTTTGCTGAAATGTCATGGCCTGCTATTGGTGTTGAGGCTTATGCAGGATAAATAGAAAAGGTATGCTAATCTGACTATGGCTTATAAGTTTTCTGAACACTAGGAATTTTGTAGTCCATGATGTTAAGCTGAAAAATTTACATGGTAAATTGAGCGTATCCAGTGCCGGGTTTTCCTTTAGGGTCTGCAGACAGGCAATGCCACAGTAGCTTGTTGATTTTTCAAGATATAGTGTGACTGAAGTTAGAGACATTCCAGCATCCTTCAAAATTTTGCAAAATGGAATTTTGCAGCCTTTCTGATGAGGAGTGAGATTCTCTCTCCCAAGGAAATAGGAGCTGCCAGGCAAGCAGAATAGAATCATGGGAGAGCTGGATGTGATGTTCTGCTACTGCAGAGGAAAGGTAGGTTAGTGCCTGTTGCCTGAGAGGTGCTGTATCCCCAAACACTCTTCACTGCCTTTTGCAGATTCACCCCTTCTTTTACAACTGGGAACCTGATACCCCTGAACTCTTGCATGGGCTAAGCAAGCTCCCCTAAGTAACGCTTCGGTTTGCCTGCGGCATAAGTTTTCTCTGGTTAAAATCAGAAAAGTGTGCTTTAGAAACTTTTGTCAGCATGAAAGAATCCTGGCAGAAATCATGTTGGCTTTATTGTGCTGTTACCTGGAAAAATCCCATCTGTGCTGGAGTTTGCAAGATGTGCTGGAGGAGGACTTAGAGAAGAAGTCAAACATCAATTCCTTCTCCCCCAGTCATGGCAGCTGTAAGGTTGGTGAAGGAGAATAGGAAGAAAATATTTGCGTTTTGTCTGTTAGCAATTAGAGAGATTTTGCAAGCTTTACCAGTACTTAGAGGGATGCATATTAAAAGTGAAGCCCAAAGGCTTCCTCTAAGAAGCCTTAGCACATGCAAGCAGCACAGCATCTGGCTTATCAAGGGAGTAACAGCCAACAAAAGGACAGGTGTTTTGCTTTGGGTAGCAGGTGATCTGCTTTGCTTCTCTATGATTAGCAGAGTGTCAGGGTGGACAGAGTATTTGAATGAGAGGAACTGTTCAGAAGCAGCAAAAACTATAGCAAATCTTCTGTACTGAAGAAGTGACTGAGTGAAGTGCAAGGTAAAACTTGATAAATGAAAGTGAAAGTAAAATGTATTTAGATAGGAATAACATTTAAATTGATATACGTAAATACATAGTTTGAGGTGAGGAAAAATAAAAAGTGGAATCTTCATGAAGAGGGAGAAAGAAGAAGAAAAGCAACAAATACAGCAAGTTGCCAAGTTTTTAAGATACTTATTGGCAGCTTTATTTTTATAATGTAGAATAAACTATTTTCATCATTGTAGTCTCTGGATTTGTGGAGGATTTGAGCGCAACAGGTGTGGCAGCAAATCCTTTTTCCATTTAGGTGGTGGGTATCTTTCTCTGCATCCTGTTCTGTAAATTAACCCTGGCACTACTTTAAGGAAAAACTCACCTTGAAAAATAGCAAGGTTAATGGGCTATGGGGTTTTAGGTTTAATTCTGCTGTGTTTTACGGAGTCCTAATGGAATACCTAACTGAATGATTGAGATGATCAATTATTTTATTTGTAGCCTACCCCTTTTAATATACTTCTCTGCTAAAAGTACAGTGCTAATATCAGGAGACAGTAAGTAATTAAGAGGTATTATTTATCTGTAATTTTTTTTGTTGATTTTAATGCTTTATTATTAATCTCACAGACAGTAAGTGTTGAACATGAAAATTAAAGTGCTCCTATAGTAGTTCAGAAAATACTTCATTAAAAAGAAAATAAATGTGTATGGGCAAGTTATATAGTAGTCAAACACTTCAGGTTATTTTCCAAAGAATGGATAACTGATGCTTAATTTTGTACTTGTGAGAGTGTTACAAATGTAAAATATATAACAAGGCAATTAACAAGAATCCCAGAAATGTAATGGTTTGTTTATTGTATGTTTAAATTAGGTGCAAAAGCAGTTTCTTAATAGTAAAAATAGGTTCCCTGAAGGCTCTTTATGGATTTAGTTATTATTCAAACCTTATTGATCTGAACAGAATTATATGAACCTATTGTCTGTTCTCCTTAAGCTATAGTACAAAATTACTGGTATAATTCATAGTACTGCTATGCAGTGTTTTAACATTAGGAGGAAATATTTACAAATAATCTTGGAACAATTTGCATTCATTGAATTACTAATAAAATTTTGTATAAATACTTAACATGGTGGAATGCTGTGAGTTGGGTGCTAGCTGCTTCCGAGCGTGGCAGAGGGGAATGCAGTTACGTATGCCACCTTTTGGGTTTTAGCTTGGTTTTAGGATAAGGGATAAACATTGTGGGAGATCATAAAGTACCTGTTCCCAACCTCAATATTTCTGCACATACCTCTACGTTTGTGTGTCCCCTGTACATGCTTCAAGTATCTGATACATTTATAAATGTGATCTGTTTTGAAGTCCTGGGGCAAAGTTTCACAAGGAAAACTATACGTTCACTGATAATGTTATCATCCCCTTATTTGATACAACTGCATTTGAACAAACTGATAGCAGTACGTAATCAGTGGGTTTCCATCCTTTCTAGTTTCAGAAATGTTTGCGTCTGCATGTTTTATGATGAAACCACAATAGAACCTCATTACTTTTTTAGTTTTTGCTGTCCAACACTTGAAGGAATCTGTCATATGAACACAAATAAAATTCAGACTTCTGCTGCACTTAATCATGTTGAATTTTGCAAGGATGTGGATGGTAGGCCAATTAAGTTTGCAATTCCGGAAACTTCTTTTAACTACTTTGGAGAGTGTGTACTGTTAAGTAGATGTTTGTGTTTATCCCAGAGGTGATGGCATTTCAGTGAATGTACCATGATGTTAACGTAGTCCTTAGTGATCTCTTGGAAATACTTTGATGCATAGTCTTAACTTGTTTAAGATGATGTGAAAGATGCCTAAGGTTAAAGCATCCTGTCATCCCAAGTAGTACTTATTTATTGCATCTTTCTGTATCTGAGTTTGACAGTTTTAAATTATAAAACTTAGTTACAGATCAGAATTAAAACCGAAAAAAATGAGGTATAGGAGCTTGAATTTTTGTATTCCCTTTAAAAACGTGTTAACTATTCCTTGAACTATGCTTTACTGCATGCACTTTATGCTATGAATTTGCAGTAGTTGTGGCTGTATGTTGCCAAAATAGCTAGTAAAGTATATGCTCTTAATATATGGGGTAAAATAAGCAAATATTAAGGACATATCTGACTTTTACAGTACAAGAGAACTAAATTTTGTCTGTCCTTATGGGTGGAGAGACACCTGCAAACATAACATATCAGTGGGGATGGTTTTAAAATTCTTTATAGTATCTCTTGTAGATCTCTTAAAGTATAGTCTTACACATGTCAAGTAGAGGTAAACAGTATTGAAATGAATATTAGTACTCTGAGAGTTGAGCTTATGTATAAACCCAATAGAAATCTTAAAGAAAAAAACCCCAATAGTTTATAACTGTGCTGTAAAAAGCTTATAAAAGGATGTTTGTGCAGAAGAACAGTTTTTAAAATGTCAATATCTTTAACAATTTTCTAGTAGCATAGATGCTGCATATTGTAATCCATGGAGCAAAAGATGTGACCTCTTCTGTCTAGCTTGCTTGTCTTGTAGCACTTGGAAAATCAGTTTGATGTTGGCATTTTATGTACTAGCACATCTCTTTGCTTTTAGGATTTTTGTTTTCCCCCTTATGACAACATCAAAACTTTGGATGATGTGTTCTTATTTTTGCCAAGCTATAGTTTTTTGAGGACTCTCCTACCCCTGCCAAATGCAGAAAGAGGAATATAAACATTCTCCTGCATGCATGTCTGGCATGTTCTGCTGCAGAACTGGCATCCCTAGGAAGGGTTCCAAGTTTTATACTAACTTTAAAGCGTATTCTGTAGAACCAAAGATATTTCCACACACATACACAAATGGCATGAATATGTTAAAAATATTTTTAGGTTAGGTGGAAATCTTGATATTGTTTTCAAAGGCAACATGTTTCTTGGTTTTACTCTGGTTTTCCTATTTCCTTTTTTTTTTCCCCTTGTCTTATGTGAATATAAAATTCACATTATTATTTTGTTTTTAATTGGAAATTAATACCAGGTTGACCATCTTCCAAATTTATGAAATGATTGAAAGCATCTTGAAGCTGAAACTCTAGTTATGTACAAACTGCCTCTGAATGTTAATTAAACCTTAATGATGATAATATCAGTGGGGATGTGGTTCTATCATAGAATGCTTTAGCAACCACATTTTTCAACTAAGGAACCTTCAACCATAAAGCAGGACCAATCAGAGAAAAAGGCTCGAAGAGTTTGAGAGGTTGTTTTCAGCTAAGCCTAAAGAGAGAAGACACCTGTTCTACACTTCCATTATGCTTGACATGGAAAAGTAGATTTTGTAATGCACAAAAGAACAGGAAAAATGCTTTGAGGACCAAAACATTAGGAGATAAAGATGTTATTTGCTATATCCTGTCAGTATTTGATTTTTATGTCTCCAAATAGACATAGACTGTTACATCTTCATTTTACTAGTATATCGGCTGTGATCCTAATTCATGTTTACTGTTTTCAAGTTCTTTGTGAATAAATCAATCTGTACATCTTCTGTGACAAGAAAAAAAAACACACTTGTTTTGCCATCTCCACTGTGTGACAAAAAAAATTCACTTTTATCTATTTCTGTTTGATAATAAGCCCTATAACAGAAGTGGCACACTCCCTTAAAGGAGATATATCATATCTTTCTTGCAGTATCTAGTGGAATAAAGATTTTCTTTTTTCCTTCAGTTTTATCAATTTGAGCCTGAACCTAGAGACAGTCTGAATAGATGGGGTTATAAGAACGTTTAGGTCAAGTTCTCAGAATCTGAAAGTGACAGGTATGAAAGGGAAGGTCGATGGACTTTTTTTGTAGATGAAATGGATGATGTTATTGTACATGCTTGAGCATATTTTCTATGTTCTGCACTTAGCTGTGTTTTATATCAGGGGAAAGCGTTCAGCTCAATGTTTGCTGCTACAAAAGATTTGTGTTCTTACTTGTATTTCTGCAGATTGGAACACCATTATGAGTTCGCAGAATGGTTTTCTGAGTTGAAACAACTCTGCAGCACTAAAATAAATACCTGTTTTCTTTATGTTCATGAACTTAAAGTAGGCACAATTATCTGTTTTCAAAAAGCAAACTTAGCAAACTGATCACAAATTTGATATTGGCCTTTACTTGAATCAAATGTTAAAAATTAAAAGCCGTTTTTCCTCTCACTGATACTGGATAAGGACAGTATCATTCCTATTTCCTGTGAAATAGGAGAGCGTTAATTTTCAAGGTAACACATTCTGTAAAAGGCTCCATGTTGTGAGTATCTTCTAGGATTCATCCCATTGTGCTTAGTGTCCATCTTGCAAGAGGAAGCTTTGTGTTTCAGCATGTCTTTTTTTCCAAAACAAGGCAGAAAGCATAGTTTTTTGTTTTTTTTTTCTCATCTCAGAATCTTCATGTGTGCTGTTTAGAAGTCACAATATTATATCCATGGAAGCATATATTTAAGCTGTGTGTAAGAATTCTGGCAATTAGATCAGGGATGTTGATAACTGGCTTTGGATGATTTAAGAGCGAGTGTCAGAATAGAATGTTGCAATGGGATAATGTCCTTCTGCTGCTAGATGAATGTCTTGGCATCCCCTTGGCATTCATAGGAAATAAACATTGAGGTGAAGCTGAGACATTTATTTCCAAAATGGGAGTAATTTATCCTGCTAAAGCATTGTATTCCAGGGACTCTATTTCCATTATACGAAACAGTCGATGATGGAAGATACTGTCGTTTGATGGATATTGATATTGTAGAATGACAGTTGATCTTCCCATGACTTTTATGGAAAATTTGCATATTTAAAATAAGAGAAATAACTTTTTCCTAATTGTTTTGGATGACAGGTTTGCATTTTGCTTTTAGCCATTCAAAATTACTTTATCATAAGATATGAAATTTCAAATTTACTGTTTGTCACGCTGAAGTATAGTTAGAAGCATCAAAATTTTGTCATTTAATGGCTAACAAAAATATTTAATGTAACAGTAGCAGGTACTAGAGACATCCTGTCACTTAATGCAGTAGCAGCTTTCAGTAGCTCACAAATATCTTGAACGCTCACTTGCAGCTGATCATTTGTAACGTAGTCAGGGTTCCGCTTACTTGTGAGAGTTCTGAATCTGATTTTGGATCTGGACAGGCCATATTCAGCTATATAATATTAAAATGATTTCCTAGTCAAGGTATGGTCTAAGTGCTTGTGTCACTGATGTCTGAAGGTAACAGCGTAACTTCTGTCCCAAGGAAAATTATAGATTGAGTCCATTTGGAACAACATTTCTGGGCACTTGAAGGGGTGATTTGAAACAGTCATCATGGGTTTATCAAGAGTAAATCGTGTCTCACCAACATGATTAACTTCTATGGTAAAATAGACAAGGGGCGAGCAGTGGATGTCGTTTACCTTGACTCTAGCAAGGAGTGCAGCACTGTTTCTCACAATACACTCGTGTCCAGGTTAGCGTGCTGCAGTCTGGATGAATGGACAAATAACTGTGTATGGCCAGGCTCAGAGCACAGCAGCCAGTTCATCCTGTTCTCTCTGGGTAAAGTACCAAGTGGAGTACTGCTGGTGTCTGACCTGGGACCTGTGTTCTTCAACATCCGTAGCAGTGATGGTGGAGGTCCATGAGAGCATTTGCAAGGAGCTGGCAGATGAAACCAAATTGGAGGAATTGGTTGTTATGCTCAAAAGCAGGGCTGTCATTCAGAGGGATATAGACAGGCTATAGTTTCATACCATGGATAACTTTCAAAAAGGCACATCTAATTCTTTGCCTCACAAAAGAGGCATGTTCTATGTAGAAGGTGGCCCACAGAACTTGTACAGTTAGTTTATTTTTTTCTTTAAAGAATATATTGTCAGATGGAAGGCCAGGCATGCAAGTACCACTCTGCTGTACCAGTCATTCAAGAAAACTAAGAAATCCTGTAGTATTCCTTTTCAGAAATATACTCTGATTAAATATTGGACATGTGAAAATTCTTCTTCACATTTCAAAAAGGCTTAAAATATTACATGAGGTCCATAGCATACAAATTGTTTTAGGCTACTTTTCAACATTCAGTGTAATACACTGAAGGCAAGACAACTTCAAAAAATAATTATGCACTGAAAGCATATGGTGCTGCTTGCCTTATAATGTTCTCCTAATTAACGTAACTGTAAAAAGACGACCATTGAAATTTAGATATTAACTCTGATTGTTAAAATCCTAATTACAGTGGTGTTAACAACTGCAGTGTGGGTAATACTCTTTTATTATTAGTTCCACATCTGAGAATCAGTTCATTCACTTTCAAGGCATTTGCACACCAATTTCTATGCAGTTTTTTGGAAGTGAATGTATGTAATGACTAATGAGCCAGCTAAAGCATTCGTGTAAGTTGACTGTTGATATTAAAAGAAAATGGAATATCCATTCCCAGTTTAAGGCTGTAAAATATAATGAGCTTAGGAAAATAAACTAGGTTACTTGGTTTAAATGTGTAGATATTGAAAATTAATTTACACAGTTCTGCGTTAGAGTAACGGCATTTTTGTGAAGGGAGAAACACTGAATACAAATACAATTACAGATGAAGAGAGTTGGAGGTAGCCTGCTTATGACACTAACCAGCTAAGCATGGGTTGCAATTTCAAGGATACAGGCTTTTAGCCAGTTTAATCCCAAGGATAGTACATGATTGCAGCTATTTCAAATTAATTCTAAAGATACAGAGAAAGAAATAACAGTGTGTAACAACAACCAGCTTGTTAGATTTTGAGATGGGAACAGCTGTTCCTTGTGGGGATGGTTGGGTGAGGGAGAGTTAATAGAGAGTTATTTGAGAAGGACTGGAGCTATTACTAGAGTCAAGCCTACTTCTTTTGTGAGGAAACAAGACAAATGCAGGTAAGAGGAGAGAAAACAACAATAAAAGAGGAAAACTACTACTGCTGGAGAAACATGGGCTCAGCTCACAGTCTTATCAGGAGTTTTGTGACCTGACAAACTTGAATTAACATTGAACTGTTTAGGTCAATGCTCTTGACTGCCTCATTGGTTACAGGCTCAGTGCAGTGTTGTGAAAGATGGCCTTGTCCGGATAGACCTGGCATTTGCTAAACAAAAGGCAAATAAAGGATAAAAGGAAAGAGAATAGGTAGGGGAAGAAAAGGACAAAGAAGGGAAGATAAACCCCACTGGTATTTTTAGGTCTTTCTGTCTTCAAATTGAGATGAATATGTAATCTATTCACACAAGCCATTTTGGTCAGGATGGTGAAAATTCAAGGCTGTTAAGAAGAATCCAAGGGGAGTGGCAGCTATGCTGATAAGAGTTTGTAAAGGATTCCAAAAAGAATTAGTGTCTAAATTGCTATATGTCATCTTTGTAGATTGTCATCCAATGTTGGACCTAAATGACAGATGCCAGTTTCAGATTCCATGCTCTTCTGTTTAACGTTGTTTCTATGGTTTTGTTTACACAGTACCTTCCTTGCTTCCAGTTGATATAGTAACTTATGTGAACTTCAATAATTTTCAATATGTTTCTGTGGTAATTACTGTTTTAAAGATTCCGTAGGAAAAGGTACCAGTGGGAAACCAATGACTGAGTTGATAGAAATAAAAGTATCAGTTTTATTTTATTTTTTTATTTAAAATTAAAATTTTGCTGACATACAGAGGGATGATATGGAGGACAGCTGACAGCAAAGAATAATTTCTTGATCAAAAATTCCTGTTATTGAAGGCGTCACTGTGTAGCATCTGTTTATTTAGTGGATACATTTGGTAACATGTCATTAACAAAAAAAGACAATGTTACCTTTTGTTAGCATTTGTGCCCTCTCCCCAGCACAGATTCTTCCTTTCCCTTTATCTTCTCAATCTCAGTAATTGTTGTTTTGTAAGATCCTTAATTCTGGACAGTGCCACTGAAGAGCAGACAGTATTTAATGAACTTCATTAAACCGCATCAGCGGTTTCATCTCTTGAGAAATGAAAATTGATGTGTTTTGTCTTTGATATTGAAAATCTAAAGTGGACCTTTTCTTCCTAATGTCTGTAATAGTAGAACCTGCAGTCAGGAAAGACTGGGGAAGAGGACAGAAGTTCACAGGTACATTGCAGAGTTAAGGCTACTTTAAAATAAACTCTAATAACTAACATGGTCAAAAAGAAAAAAGACGGCTGTCACTAGATACTTTAAAACATGTCCCTGAAAAGAATGAACTTTTTGTCATCTCTACTATTACATGGATTCTGTCTGTGGAGAAAAAGAAAAAATTAATTCAGATGACTCTCTGTTTCCCTGTGTATTCCTACCCATCCTATCTTGGAAAACTGCCAGGTTAACGTATAGGTACAAGAAACATTATGCTCACCCTTAAAGGATAAATTAGTGTTTGACCTCAAACACCTTACTATTTTCTGTGATAGACTTCAACTTTCGGTTTATTATTTTAAGAGATCAATAGGTACATTAATTCTAAGAGGAAGCTCAGACTCTGCCTGAAGTTAAATTTGCCACTTTTTTTAATTAGTTTTATTCTCCCATAAGGTCGAAATTTCTTCAGGAGAATCAAAGACAGGAAAGTAATTCACTGGAGAAAAGGAAATGATGCAGAGAATGCCAATATCAATTTTCTAAACAACTCATAACTTGAATGCCAAGAATCTTGTTTCCGGCACTAACTCTAATAATATGAGAAATCTAAGGCACTGATGGGAAGGCACATTTTACAAACTCATGATTTAACAAAAAGATGACTGGGATAAATGAAACTTTGCTGAGCTATGTGGCCTAATGTCTTGAAGAAAATAAGACCTTTACCCTAGAGGAAGTAATGTTGGTTGCAGCATGATTTATATTTTAAAGGCATTATCAACAAGGTGTATAGCCAAGTGCTGAAAAATTGTTTAGGGACTTTTCCAGTTGTATTTCTATACTGCATAATGTATTTGAAGTTGGATGGAATCTCAAAACAGGCCTTTAAAATGAAGAAAGTATTTAACACAAAATAAAAATTTCGTCATGTCTTCCACCTCAACCACTTCATACATTTTTCATTTTAGAAGCACAGTCCATTGCATTTGGTGAACGTAGCTGAAAATTGAATTGCTATAATAACCTGTGGCTCAGTGGTAGAAGGATGAATGTAAAAGTACCGAAGCTAATGTTGATTTCTTCGAAGACAGATGAAGAGTGTTTGTGAAGAAAAATGCTAGCCTAAACCAATTTTCTTATCTACTTGTCTTCCACAAAGTTCACTTCTCTGTACCATAAGAAACATGGGAAATTAAACTTTTGTTGCTGTATAGGCTAATCTTGTCAAAAAATGTATCTGCAGCCCTTAACCCAGATTGTCTTCACAGAATGAGGAAGTGCCATCTTCTGAGGCTCATTGACAAGGCTAGAATGTGGGCACAGTCACCTGAATACTTTGGTGGTGTTCCTAAAAGGGGTGAAATAGCTTTGAGGAAGATTCAGATATGATTGGAAGTAGATTGCTGGTGTAATTCATGAAAAGGAGGAATTCTGCAATGTCAAAAGTGATGGCGGGATAGTGATTTTCTTACTGTTTGTTGACATTTGGAGCTTTAGGGTATTATTAGGCATAGATAGTATTTCCAATAACACAACTCATTCTCTGTGCCTGCTTTCCCCTCACCCTGAATTGCTGCTCTGTTCAGTCCTACTGCCGTTTTCATACACTTTGTCTGAAATCCAGGAAATGAAGAATATTGCAAATCAGTTGCTTTTTTTTCTTTTAGTTTCTTGACCACCACCTTCCATAAAGTGCAGTTTTATTTCTTATGCTTGAACAATATCTAAGGAAGGAACATTTGTCTCTGAAAGTCAAATGGTTCTTATCCAGTAATCCATAATGGTATTAGGAGGTGCTAAAGACAGAGATATCTACTGGATAAGACATAAATTCTAAGCATTTTTTGTTGCTAGAGTGCATTTTTAGTGAGGTACAGCATCCTGCTCTGCTGCTTCAGTTTGGGCTGTATTTTGGCTGGAGCAGCTGTCTTGCTGCCTTCCAGTCCTTAGTCTGGAGCTGACTATTCCAACTGTAGGTGAAATACAACCTTTATTTCCCAACACATGCGGATATAATGAAATGCACATATTTTGTATTGGCCAAGCTTGTTGAGGTCCTAGGGTGAGACGTGCTGAAGAAAGGTAGATAATGTGGGGGTTTTTTTTATTTCATGTTAGAAGAGTGCACAACAGTCATGAGTCACAATATCAAGATCAGCCTTTCCAGGATTAGCCATCCCAAGTACCATCTTTATTTCTCATTCAAAACACCTACTGCAGAACTTAGCAGACTTGGTGTTTACGTTTGTAGTATTTCAGACTCAAGGGATTCTTCTCTGTTCCAGAAGTTTAGACTTGCTATCAAAGACTTGCTGTTTAAGTAATGTTTTTCTAGTTCTACTTCCCTTACCAGTTTTTGTTTTCAATTCCTCCTTGGTGTTTTTTCTCTCTCTAGCAGAGGGCCGTCGTGTTCTGTCACACAGGTATCTAAAATCTTCTGGTTTTAGAATACTTTTGTGTTTGTGTGCAGAGGATCTTTATCCTCTGATAAAGAAGGTGAAGACCTTTTCGGGTTATGTTAATAATCCTTTATGAGGGAGAGAAGCAATTCTTTGCTAAGAGGATCTTTTACTAATTTATTTTCCAATGTCATGTACTGTTCCTTGAGATGTTATTTTCTTCCAAGTTTTAGAATATACGTACATATACAGAGATATAGAATCATAGAATATCTCAAGTTGGAAGGGACCCTTAAGGATGATTGAGTCCAACTCCCTGCTTATCGCAGGACTAGCTAAAACTAAACCATATGACTAAGAGCGTCGTCCAGATGCTCCTTGAACTCGTGACAGTCGGTGCTGTGATGACGTCCCTTGGTAGTCTCTTCTAGTGACTGACCACCCTCTACGTGAGGAACCTTTTCCTCATGTCCAACTGGAAGTTCCCCTGATGCAGCTTCTTTCCATTTCCTTGTGTCCTATTGCTGGTGACCAGAGAGATGAGATCAGCACCTCTCCCTCTGCCACCCCCCTTGAGGATGTTGTAGACTGCAGTGAAGTCACTCCTCAGCCTTCTCTTCCCCAAGCTGGATGAGCCAAGTGGACCTTCCTGATTTTCTCTGAAGAGTGCAGTTTTGCTTTCTGCTCATTTTCATTTCGAATCTTGCTTACTTTTGAAGCATCTCATAGCATGTAACTTATCAGAGGGAATCCTGAGTTCATTATCATTATTGCCCTTTTTTCTTCTACCATTTTGTGAACACTTCTGCTGTCCCATCTGAGCTCAGTGTGCAAATATAATAGCAAAATCTGGACCCTGTATCAGTTGCTCCTGATGTGCAGCTCTGTCCTTTTGTTGATCAAATATGGATATTGCTACAATTTTCAATCTACACAAATGTCATATACATGTAAATTTCTTGGAGTATAGTTCAACTGTGCATGCTACAAGGCAATATTTAACATGGTATCACAGTGAGGCCCATCTGATGCAGTGTTCCAAGAGCAAAAATAATGTGCAATAATGCACAATAAAGTAGCCTAGAAAACTTTCTCCAGGCTTTTCTCCCATTCTTGTACAAGTTTTTCTGCTGCAAAACAGTGCTTTTGGTGTGCTTGCTATAAAGTTCCCTTCAGTGAATCCTATCTTCTTTAACACTCATTCCATAAAAAGGTGTCCTCTCCTTAGCAGGACCCATAACCAAAGCCAGCAAATACTAGCTAGATGCGTAAAGCTTATATAATGTACTAGAAAGGAAACAGGTCCAGTATGTTTATATTTACAGGTAAAGATATTTTACAAATAATTTTGTATTTCTTGTGTCACTACTTAAAATCTATTACAAGTGAAAAGAAGAATCTAAGAAATCTAAAAACAAAACGTGACTTTTCTGGTAAGAACTTATAAATGTTTACCTTCAGGATTCCAGATATTTGCATTAAAGAAAAGTGAAACTGCTTTTACTTCTGTTTGCACTGTTTTGGACTGTGGCTTAAAGTTTAATTGTATTTCAGTTTTAAAATATATTGTGTTTGTATTTTATTTTTGAAGAGACTGTTTGTTGGATCTATACTGTGAAGAGGAAGACATTTATAGATAGTTTCACTGTTTTCCATCCAAGCAAAGTGCCTTTAGATATCTAACTGTTACAATTTATTTTTTAACCTTCTAATTATTGCAAATGAAGTTTTATTATAAAACAGCATTAAATACACTATTCACTTAGCATTATAAACGCAAACAGCCTAGTGGAAACAGATTAGATGTGATTTATAAAAGGAAAACATAAATAGGCTTTTGGAAGATAATCCTAGTAGTATAAGTGCAGCAAGAAATAAAGTTCAAGACTGTTAAGTATGCATCCTGCAGGAATAAATCAGGACAAAAGGCAACTAATTGGAAGAATTTGTAAGGTGTGCTAGTGGAAAATAATTTTAATTGCTTTATAGCTGAAATCCAAATATTGTCGACAGAAACATCAGTTATTGACTTGCAGCCAATTAGCAGCTAGGAGACCAGACAATTAGTTGGAATAGAATGGAATTTGAGAAAAAAAAAAATTAAAGTTTGTAGCACTCATTAAAACAAGGTGGTGTGTTTCAGTTTCTAGAAATACACTAACTTATTGTCAGCCTCGTGTGTTTTCTATTCGTTTAGTCTTACGTCTTTCATTTACGTATATGGAATCACATATGTATAAGTAAACATACACCTATTTATAGAGAGACTTTAAATGAGACAGTATTGATTTTTTTTGAAGAATTTTGGGATTATTTCCTGCCCATTCTCCCTCTTTCCCCCAGTAACTACAGCTTCCATTGAAAATTAGACTCTTTAATCTAGTGCTTTAAAAACCTACAGATTCAGAGCAATAGTTTTTCTCATTCTAAAAGAGATGGCAAGTAATACGTGCAGAGCATAGGAGGCTGCCCTGAAGAGTAAGGAGACCCAGGACAGCCGGTTGATCTTCAGGGATGCCTTCCTCAAAGCATGAGAGTTGTCCATTGTGCAGGAGGTCAAGGGAAGTGTAGATCTGATTTTGCTGAAATTAAGATGAGCTACTGGGCTTGAATTACTGGTGCAACAAACTGTCCCATACTAATTTGGGGAATTTTCTAGGCTGAGCAAACTAGCTATGATTTTGATCCCACTGGTGTGGGTTCAAACAGGAGAACTACTAGGTCAAACAGGAGAACACCTGGACCAGATAAATGGGATCAGGCCTGATCCAGCACATGTTCAGAGACCCTCTGTGTTTCAAAAGATGCCTACTGGAATATAAACCTGTCTTTCCCAAGCAAAAAGCTAATGAGGTCAGTGTTGGAGGCCTGGCATGACTCCCAAACAGAGTAAGTGACCTCTGTGGATGTTTTTTGGATGCAGACTGCATTCAGATCCATAGCAGAATGAATTTAAAGGGAGGCATAGATAACAAGGTTCCACTCTACTTCAAGTAACATGCAACTCGCCTGGTGTATGTGAACTCCCATGAAATGCAGTGCACAACTGACCGGAGTGTGCAGCCTTTAAAAGGTAATGAGCTGAGTGTGAACCAAAATCTGGTAAAATCTGTAGCAACACTCTAATTACCCAAAATCTGCTATTAAAGGGAATGCAATTAACAATGACATCCACATCCCATATGGCACCAGAAAAACAAATGTGCAGAAAATGTAAATAAATGTAAACTCTTCTTGATCTGTGCAATGAAACTCATCCATTAAAATATCTGTGGGAACAGCAAAAAAATAGTAAGAAATAATAATTATTTCACTCTCTGAGAATGAGAGTCTTTACTTGTATGTTGATGGTAAAATTGAAAGAAACAGGAAACCAAAGGCAACTCCAAGAAAACCCAGGAACAGTTTGAAGTCTTATGCTCAGTTTAGGTAGTCATACCTTTAAGATCTGTTTTCTTGTGCAATTGCTTCATTTACATGACCAGTTAAATTTTTTAGCGTGTATTTGCTCCAAAATATGCTCATTTAGGTTAATGATAGATAAACTGTAACCTTCGAAAAGTTGGTATCTGACTATGTGATGTAAACAATCATAATAGAAGAGCAACGAAACTAGTGAAGGGTTTAGAGAACTTGTCCAATGAGGAGCGGCTGAGGGAGCTGGACTGTTTAGTCTGGAGAAGAAGAGGCTCAGGGGGCACCTTATCACTATCTACAATTACCTGAAAGGAAGTCGTAGGGAGATGGGGGTCGGTCTCTTCTCCCACATTATGAATGACATGACGAGAGGGAATGGCCTCAAGTTGCGCCAGGGGAAATTTAGGTTAGATATCAGGAAAAATTTCTTTACAGAGAGGGTTGTGAAGTATTGGAACAGGCTGCCCAGGGAGGTGGTGGAGTCCCCATCCCTGGAGGTGTTTAAAAAACGTGTGGATTTGGTGTTGAGCAACGTGGTTTAGGGACCCTGACAGTGCAGAGTGAATGGTTGGACTCGATGATCTTAAGGTCTCTTCCAACCAGACGGTTCTATGATTCTATGATTCTATGATAATCTGTATATATATAAATTTGCAGGAATGCAACAGAAATAAATAGTAACAAGTACTGATACGTAGATATATGCATATGCACTGACTCAGAAGATATTAGTTGCCTTTTTTTCCCTTTTTTGTGAGTGGTGGTAGGGTTTAGCTGTGGTTATCGAGAAGGTCTTGTGCCATAAAATCCATGACTGTGTCTCGTGGATCTCGTGTTTTCTCATGTGAGTAATTTTTTTTTTTTTTTTTTTTTTTAAACAAACAGATTAGTTCTTCACTGACTTGCACTTCATGTTTGCATTTGGGCAACTCTCTCCCCAGTCAGAATTCTGTATTAAATAGCAGTCATGTTTTACATTTACTTTGTACAGATGTGATTAAAAAAAAGAAGTGTCTTGTCATACCTACCACTGCCTAGCAAATAAGATGAATTACTTCGTGTCATACTCATTTTCTCACAACTATGTATTTGGTGATGTCAGCTGGCATAGTATTTGAGTGTATCTAAAGGAATGAGCTCCTTTTCTTTGTTTTTTCTCCTCCCTTATTCCACAGTGCATCTTCCCTTTCTTCTTAATCTAAAAAAAGAAGTTGTGAACTAAGCATTGCCTGAGAAATCTATTTCCTTTGATTCCTCAGACTTAGTTACCTGCAGGCCAGAAGCTGTGTAAGATGTAGGAGCTCTCGTGTCATGCTATTCTTTTCTTTGTCTTGTACTCGGTAGATCACAAGCTGGGTCTGCAACACTAGTTGTTTGCCATTTGCTTAATTTCCAGGCATTTTTTGATAATTCTTTTTTCCTCTGTATTTAAACACATGGGTTGCAGCTCACGCTCACAGTGCTTGCAGCACTGCTTCTACACACACAGCAAAATTATGTAGAAGTGACAGATGTATTCTTTAGGTGGCAAGAATGCAGGCAGTGTCATAAAGGATTGTCCTGGGTAGAACAGACTAGATGGCTTTTAAATAAATAGGAACAAAAAAAAAAAAAATAAAGCAGTAACTTTTTTTTTCCAAGGAGAATAGCGGTTGTATGTCCAGCGTGTGTAACGTTATGAAATGTTACAGATTGTAAGAGGGCTTTTTTGTCATGTTTCTTGAGCTGAAGCATGATTTACAATAAATGCTAAAAAATATTGTAGTAACATGTATATTGTAAAAATCATGCTCTTAGGTAAGATCTCTTTCCAAGTTATGATAAAGTCTACAAGTCTGCCTACTCACAGTGAGAAACAGTGTTTTTTTTCTAATTTTGTTATACTTTGACTCAAAACATGTTTTGTTACGCTTATAACTTCTTTGACTTACAAAACAAACATTTTAAAGACAGCATTTCTCAGAGAGCTCCTACCAGGACGGTGCACTAATAAGCATCTAAATTACATGTCTTACCATGTAGAACAAATTGGATTTCTTTTCATTAATATCAAGGAAGCAGAAAACAAGCTGAATCCCAAGTGAATTAAATGAACATAATTATTTCCCATTTATTTTGCTACTATAAACCAGTCTTTATTCAATTAAACAACTCATAATCATGTACCCACTATTTCAGTGGAGTTCAAAACAGCTGGTGTCAAAATTAAGTAGTTTTCATATACATTGTATACAGTAGTTTCAGCTGTCTATTACCCTAATTGTGGCAAGTGTTTTAGTACATTTTTTTTTAAGCCTAAACAAACCAGCAAACTACTGGTGCTTTTGCAAAGTTTTTGTCCTATGCAAGTTTTTGAAATGCCGTGGTACAATCTTTAAAACATGAATGTTTCTCTCTGTTTCTTTGAACTCAGTTCCAGTTCTACATTAGGCTGCTAGGAAATAATCTTAAGTATTTGTGCCTGTAGAGAATGTGGAGAAAAATGCAAAATAAATCACAATCAAATTGTGATTTATTTTTGTTGTTATTGTTTGAGGAGATTGATGAGAACTAAAAAGATCGTAATCCCCCAAATCCTTAATTACTAACTGTGCTACCGTTTCATTCAGAGCTTTGTATTACTGCTGTAGTGTCTTTACTGGTCTAATCAGTGTTGAAATGATGAGCTATTTTATAAAATACAAAACAGAGACACTAATATTTAATCCTCAGAGGTGTTTTTTTCCTGTTGAGGTTTAACCCCAGCTGGCAACCAAATGCCATGCAGCTGCTTGCTCTCCCTCTGCCCCACAGGAGATGGGGAGGAGAATCGAAGGGGACTCGTGGGTTGAGATAAGAACAATTTAATAATAAAATTAAAATAATAAGAAGATAATAAAAATAAGGAGGAGTATACAAATGAATGATGCACAGGGCAGTTGCTCACTACCTGCTCACCAATGCCCAGCCTGTTCCTGACTGCACTCCCAGAAGAGAGAGCACGAGCTTCTTGGCCCACTTTCATCTATATACTGAGCATGGCATTGCATGATATGCAATATCCCATTGGCCAGTTTGGGCCTAAGCCAGTGATTGTGGCTTCCTTGCTCCGGCTGTGTTCCCTCTCAGCTTGTTGTGCACCTGCACACTGGCAAAGCATTGCAAGTTGAAAAGTCCATGATTTCTTGGCAATAACTAAAATCCTCAGTGTGTTATCAACATTCTTCTCATACCAAATCCCCTACTAAATCCAAAACACAGTGCTATTCTAGCTACTAAGAGAATTAACTCTATCCCAGCTGAAACCAGGAGATTCCCCTCCTTCCAATGATACGTTTTTAAATAGGGCAAGTTCTATTTTATGGGAGACCAGAGAAGAACCTCTAATTTCTGCTTCCTCAATCTATATAAATGGATTTGTTATTTTTTTGAGAATGTTTTCCCAGAACTTCTCATTTTTGCTTCATACCTTAATGTTTCTAGCTGATAGTTAATTGTTTACTCCTTTCAGTAACACTCTAGAGATCCTTGATGAATTAGAGCTTCAGTGTGAAACATTAACATAATAAGTCCCATAATAGTGCAGAATAAAGTGTCCCAAAGTGATGAAACTGGTTTTCCCTTAATGTTGTCACATGCAGAGACAATTAGTGTTAGAGCTTTTAAAAACATATTCTGCCACAGAATCACAGTAAATTTAAAAAGAGTAGCTATAGCATAAGACTAATCTACTAGGAGAGCGAATGCTTTACCCATAAGATGTAAAAGAGATGAGAAATCTCTCCATAATTTGGAGCTGTCCTGAACAGCTAAACTTGCAATACCAAAGCAATACAGCTGTGCCTTGGAAAATTTAGTGAGGTATAAGAAATGTTGCTATTCCTAAAGGGATAAATGGAAGACTTCTCATTCTGATTGCTTAGAAGGGAGAAAGGAAAAGTGACTTGCTCCTCTTAAATCAGAATGAATCCCTGGAAGTTACAATATTTGGATGAAGTATAATTCCTGTTTCTTGATTAGGCTACATAGACACTTGCTGAAAAATATTATTGCTTTTGAGATGTTCATTGCTCTTCCAACTGAGGTTACTGCCTGAGCAGCTGAATTGATGGAATACTTTGTTGGGATATTCTTAGACTCCTGCACAGACCAGTGGTCTTATTTTTTTACTTTTGAAACTGTTTTTCTTAAAGAGCAGTTGCATGCCAAAGAGTGTGGTCTTAATGTATATTGCAGTGACAGTGTCCTGGAAAGGATGCTTGGAATAATGTGGAATATATCTGTACATACATCAGTTCATTAAAATCCAAGCTTTAACAAGTTTAGGTTCCATACTAAGCTAGAAACCGATCTGAGCTGTAACGTTCAGTTCACATAATCTGTTTTGTTGTTATCTCTTGTCTCTTTCTTAAATTATTCAAGTTATACTTCTTGGATTTTTTTTTTTTTCCTACTCCTTTGCCTTCTAGCTAAGTTCAGAAACAAAACAACATCCTGGGGCATGTGCCATCATCAATTTTTACCATCTACTATAAATTACCTCTTTCAGAGATTTAGTATTGAATAATATAATGGAGATTCTTTTTACGTGTGAAAGGTTGATGAGCTCTTCTTGCTTGACTTGAGCTGTTTTCTTACATGGGCAGAAAGAGAATACAAAGGCCATCACTGTAGACCAGTTGTCTGCTTTTGAGTTCTGCATATTCCATGAGGGAAACGCATTATTATTTTTTAAGATGGAAGATAAAGTAACCTGAAACTGAGTGTGCAGCATTGTAGCGTTTGATGTTTGTTGCAGGCAAGGGCTTCTGGGATACACTTGTTTAATTTACAAGTGAAGCACTTCAGGAGATCTTGTTATTGTTTTGTCAATGCCACAAGCTCAGCTTGAGATGTAAATCAAGCTGTGTTCTTTCTGGTTTATGCACCATTGCCAATGCAATGTTTTTTGGGCTGAAACTTAGCTGTCGTCTCCTGGTTATTTGAAGATGGAATCCAGCTCACGTTTCCATAATGGTCCTGATTATTCAGAGCGATTGCAATAAATAGTAAAGCTGCATTTTTGCTGTTTGTGCAAACAGAGCTTGAAAACACTGAGTTGAGACAGTCCCCCCCAGGAGCCCTTCCAAAGCCTGCGGAAGCTGTGGAGGCTGTGTCCTCCCTCCCTGCTGCCAGCATTTGGCCCAGGGTTGTTTGGAGAGCTCGGAACCACCCGATAACTGTATTGGCAGGCTCTTGCGTCAGGTAGCCTGGGGAAGTTGTTCTGTTGCTGCATCATCTGAGAGGAGATTGACCGTGGAGTTTTTTGTATGGCTGCTTTTGTTTTCTGTTTTTTCACACACCACTGGGAATGCATAGTTGGAAATGGTAGGAGCACGGTGGTTACAGTGAGGTTTGGAGCACACAGTGCTGCCATCTGGAAAGTCTCTGGGTCCATGGCTAGTATCAGTCAAGACATCAGCTTTGCGTGCTGTTTCTTTGAAAGAGAATGTTTCAGTTAGCAGACTGCTCCTGGAGGAAGGGGCCTCTTGGAAGTGTTTCAGTGTGGTCGCTCTTGCGTGGCACAATAAAGTCAGCAGTCCGGTATTGCTACTTTGGGAGGGTCTATGTTTAGATTTACCCTCTGAAGTTATTTGAGTAGTATCCTACTTATGAAAGGTTAATGATGGGAGTATTTGGCATCTCTTTAAGGTTTGTGGCTTGAAATAATTTTTAAGTGAACACTGAAAGAGGCCCTGAATTTTCATGTAATTTATCCTGTCACAACAGTGAGTTTTTTTTAATAAAGACCTTACGTTTTTATAAAAGCATTTTATCAATAGCTTATCAAGTATATTTTTCATTTACCAGAATAAACTAGTTTCTTATTCCAATGCCTTTGTGAAGTTCTAATGAACCCAGAGTGTGTTTGGTCCACAGCATTAAACAGCCTTTTGATTTCTGTTTTTTAAAATGCCCGTAATTCTATATTTTTAATAGTTCATAAATTGAAAACTGTATTTTTAAATCAGTTTGTTGTGTACTTGCATAAAACTAAAAGCAAGTTTCTTGTAAGGTTATGTCTGTGTTGTGTGAACGAGGACAGTACTGTAACATTTTTCCGTGCCTGGGAATAATTTTCTTCTATTAACTTTCCTCTAGTGGCACCCTAGTTGTATGAAATGAAAATGCCACTCAACCATCATCTCAGACTATCTTTTAATTGTGTGATGCTATAAATCAGCATCAGCAATGTTTTATAATATCAGGAAAACTGAACCATAGTTATCTGAGGGAGTTAATTGTATGTAATACATAGACATTGGATTGAAATACTCAGATTAAAATGGAATAAAGTTAACAGGGAGCAAGGAAGGGGGGAGCGGGAATTTTTTTTTTCTCCTCCAAAGTAGAACTTAAAAAGATTAATTGAAACCTTGAATAATACTGTTCAGCTTCCTGCAGCTTTTTCTTATACCCTAATCCTCAAAGGGCATAGAAAGCAAAAAGGTAGTCCCTCTTATGGGACAGATCTCATGTTCTCTTCAAGTAAGAATGAATTATCTTAGCACTCAAGATAAAAAGTATTGGTGCAGTGAGACATGATCTTTTGTGAAAAAGCTGGATGTCAGTAATATTTTGTTGGTTGGTATGCTTACTTTAATTAATTGGGGTTACTATTGTATTGGGATATTTGAATGGATGTTTCTTTCTTTAATAGCAACCCCAAATTATCTGGACTTGAGCCTGTTGCACTTGTGAAGTTTGATCCTACAAGCACACAAATAGTTGCAGTTACTTGACTTTGCTGAACTCTACTCATTTAAGTCCATGAAGTAAGTCAAGGGGATCACTGGAGTGACTGGAACTTTGCTGGGATGTTTGATTAGTTGTCCTAAGTTGTACATGCTTCTGTTCACATACCACACGAGCTGCTCAGTGCCCTCTCCATTCAAACTGCAGCTCTATCCAAACCTGATTCACTTGTGGTTGCAGAATCAAACTCCTAAGTAATAGCCTGTCAAAAGATGTTAATTTTCAGATCTGATGCTCATTACTAAACTGTATAGCATCAATTTAAATGTCCAAACATATAAAACAGTTTGCCCTAGAAATTAAAATTAGCATGTAAACTGACAAAATGTGTACTGACATCTAATTATGGTGCATAATAGGGTCTTGTTCTACTGTACTAACACCTCTCTTATTTTTATGTTTTCAAATCTCATTAATCTGGAAACATAAAGTTTATTCTCTTTTGAACTCTCATTTGCTAAGATTATAATTCTGCTTCAAAATTCTGTTATGGTTGATTAGCAATGTTTGCTAAAACGTTTTCTAGTAGGTTAAGAAAGAACATTATCCACGTTCTGTTTTATCTTCATTTAAACATTGAAGCCTAAGAACAATTTTGAAGATGAGTCTCTTTAATTGAAGTATCCTGTACTGTGCCTGTTGAGCTGCCTCTTTATTTTCTGTTAATGTGCTTTCAGTAATAAGAGCATCAGGGTGTCATCTTTTGGTTCTATTCTTTTTTGTATTTCTGATCGATGGTGTTTGTAGGAGTATCGATTTCGTTTCAGAAGACATCTTCCATGCTGCAGCACTGGTGATGTTGTGGGAGTTTCATTTTCCCTTACCCTTGGAGCATCTGAGCCTTGGTGACAGAGTTTATGTTTCTGGAAGAGCCTGAGCTCTCTAGTTTCTACATGTGGTAAAAGCAGAGGAATAATATGGAGTGCTTTTGATGAGAGAGAAGGGATACTGTGAACTAGATGGTATTGTAAGGGACGGTACTGATGTAGTTGTCTGCTTTTTACCATGCTTGCCTATAAGAAACGTTTTTAGACATGGGCAGACTACCAGACTCGTCATGATTCTAAAGTGGCTGTATTCTTCTTGGTGGGGACAGAGCAGGATCACATCATAGTGATGCAAGATGAACACTAATGCTTCTACTAAAAGTCTTTAAGGGCTTTTCTTCGTGACTTCAAAGGAACTAGAGTTTAATGCCTGGTGGGATATATCACTTTCAAGTGTCCACAGGCTTGAAGATTGAAGGAACATGAATAGAAAGACATGCAAAACCATACAGTTTGGGAAGAAAATCTCAGGGAAACAGTCTGGGCAGAAAGATAGCTGATAATTACAATTCAGAAATTAAAAAGCAAAACAGAAGTCCAATTCAGATATGAAGCAGTAAATTGACAAGTCCAAAGTGACTCCAAAGGAGATAACCAGAGTTGAGTAAGGTAGACCAACTATGAGAGATTGTATTTGACTTGTACTTTAAAATGATGATGAGTTTCAGGTGTGATTTGCTCGGTGCTCAAAGATGAGTAAATGAGACATTATCAAATGCAGTTTAAGAGCTGTAATGACCGATCACTGAAAGAAATGCAGTTTCACCAAACTGATTTGAACATCAATATTTAGACAGAAATCAACCTTTACTAGTGACAACGTTTACTTAAAAAGTTCACAGATGTTACAGTGTAGAATTAATGCATTTACTGTGGTCCACTATAGTGGATCAACGCTTTCTGTTGATCTTAAATAAAAGTGGACACTGCTGAATTGTCATCATACTAGCTGAAATACTCGCAGTAAAAATATGCCATATCATTATAGGGTACCTTGGGCAAAAGAAATTAGAAAATAATAAAGAAAAAAACATTCAACCAACGTTTAAAAGACTATTCAGTTACTTCAGAAGTAACTTCTTATTCTTCTATATATTATCCATGAAAAAGCATGCGTTGATATCAGGCAATATTTTTTCATGTGCTTATGAACTTGCACAGGCTTAAATGCCTATATTGGAGATGTTTCCGTTCCATTGGATATTTCTAGACTTTATCCTATACCAGTCAGTCTGTAGTGATACCTCGTTACATAATTCAAGTTTTTTAATGTTTGTGGTAATTTCTAAGGAACTGCACCCGATTACATTCTGTAATAATTGATGATGGTCATTTGATAGTTCAAGTTAATTCCTCTGCAACCACTGTCTTCCAGATGGCTGTTTATGGCTTTCATTTTTGTTGGAATATAACTCAACTAACCCCCATGCAACACCACCAACTGTAAAATCCACATATTCTTCAGCATGACACTGTAACTATCAGTACAGCTGCCTTGTGCTGGGTCAGTAAAATTATATTCATTGAACCACAAGTTGTATTTTGACCTCAGAGTAATTCTTTCGTTATTTCTATTTTTGTTCAGGTTCTCCTAAGAAAATGTTGTTAATAGCTCATCCTTTTTTGTAGTTTTGCTGTTTTCCAGGATTGTCTTAAATACAGATTAGATGGACAATGAGGGTTGTGAATCTGAGGTTTAGCATCTTATATTAAGACTTCTGTTCATCTGTACAACTGGAAAGAAAAGAGAAAAAAATAAAACCAAAACTGTCTTCCCAGAAGTCTACTTAGGGTCTCAGAAATCAGTTTCCTTTACAGTATTTTTAGCTGCTAACATTTACGATCTTAACTCACTTGAAAAACCTTTTTTTTTTTCTTTTCTCTTGAGCTTGTAGACCACTGCTGATTTGATACAGAGAAAGATCTTTCTTTTGTAGGAAGACTGAGTTACTAGATTTACCATGGTTTTAAGTGGGTTTTGTGCAAAAAAGGTGATAGGGAAAGGCTAATGGTAGTCCAATTTTTTTTTTGTTAATACAGAGTTTTCTCATCGTCCTTAAAAAAACAAATATATAAACCAGACCATTAATTGAAAATGAAAATGCATAGCCATATATTCTCTTATATATTCTCTTACTTTCTTCATTTAATAGACTTGAATGTTTTCGTGTGTTTTATATATTGGTTGCTATTTTCCCTCTAATCTGTTACATTTAGAAAGGATGTGCAGCACAGAAGTGTTCTGTAAGGGTATAAAAGAGGATTTATAAATTGGCAAAATAAATGAAAGGAATTCAAAAGGCAGGAGTTTAATGGTTATCTTCTCTGTTTATGGATGTCTCAGGAGCAGGCGTAGTACAGGTAGCTGTGTTTGCTATGGGAAAGTTCAGCTATCCTTACCCTTAATCTTCGCTGTTTAGCCTTTTCCTATTCAGAACTGTTCCCTGACAGTTGTATTTTATTTTAATCTTTATTATTTCGTAGATTTCATAGATTTCTAGGTTGGAAAAGACCTTAGAGATCATTGAGTCCAACCGTCCCTAATCCCCATTAAACCATATCCCTAAGTAGATCATCCACCCTATTCTTAAACACATCCAGGGATGGGGACTCAACCACCTCCCTGGGCAGCCTATTCCAGTGGCTGACAACCCTTTCAGAGAAGAAATGCTTCCTAACATCCAACCTGAATCTGCCCTGACTAAGCTTATACCCATTTCCTTTTGTCCTATCACCCATCACTAATGTAAAGAGCCCTTCCCCCACCTCCCCACCATCCCTTCTCAAGTATTTGTAGGCCGTAATCAGGTGTCCCCTCAGCCTCCTCTTCTCCAGGCTAAACAGCCCCAACTCCCTCAGCCGCTCCTCATAAGTTTTATTTTCCAGCCCCTTGACCAGTTTAGTCACCCTTCTTTGGACTCACTCCAGGAGCTCAATATCTCTCTTAAAGTGAGGGGCCCAAAACTGGACACAGTATTCCAGGTGCGGCCTCACCAGTGCCGAGTACAGTAATGACGTTCATTATGTATTTTAGTTCTCTTTGATTTAGGTAATTTATGTTCTCAAGGCATTTTACCAGTTTTTTACCAAATGCTAGGTGTTAATGAAATGGACAGTAACCTTAATTTTTTAAAACTATCCTATCCTACCTTTCTTCTAGAAACAGTTTAGAGCAAACAGTACCAGTGTAGGGCTGGGTTATTGTAATTCAATACTTATCTATAGATTGAGAATAGCTGAAGGTGTATATCCATCACATGGATAAATTTTTACACAGGGGAACAACAACAACATCAGTAGAAGATTTTTTTCCAGTACCTGTGAGAACAGGAGACTAAAGAGGGGAAAGTAGCCCGTAGCTTCCTTATCAGTCAGACTTAGTTTGACGTAGTTGATATGGAATCAGATCAATATAGTTTATTGAAGTCTTCAGAACTTTCCAGGCTAAAGTTTGATCCATCTGTATCTAATTATTCAGTAGCTCTAGATTAGTTTTTCTATTGGAAAATGCAGATTCATTCTGTATGATATTAATGGCAATTTTCTACTTTCAATGGAGAGGTTTCTTTGATCTTGAATTGTCCTTCCTGGTCACAAGAGGGCAAAGAGAGTTTTAACGTGAAGGATAGTGCAGGGATGAGTATGTGTTTCAGGCAGGAAGGAGGCTTGGGGTCAGAAGACTTTCTTATTGTGAGGTACTCAGATGAGGTCTGCACTATCCAGACTGAGTACCCCATTCAATGGGGTAAGTTTTTTATCGCTTTCTTGTTATATTTTGTAGAAATAATGAAATGTTTGCTGGAACAGGAAAATGAACCTTCCCTTCCTCTACCCTAAATAAGTGCCCTCACTAGTGGACTGTAGAGTGTGTTTATCTTTCTCTTTCTCCTCAGAATTAACCAAGGAAAAACATCTTCAGCAGAAGAATTTATAGGAAAAAGAAAATTGCATTGAGCCCAGTGCTGAGAGATTTCACTTGGAGTGCAGGAGTCTGAGTTCAAAGTTTCTCATTTGAATCAAACAGAGGTGAAACTTGAGACTGAATTATTTATGTCCCCAATTAATATGATGGTTATTTACTTCTTCCCCCACCTCTGTCTTCCATATTTCCCCCCCACCCCCCGCCTCCCCCAAACCGTCTTTTTGGTCTCCATTTCATCCCTTCACAAGACAGGGCAAGGTTTGCAATGTCAAACACTCCTTCCTCCTATAGCGCTCTCTCACAGGTTAATTCTTATTTTAGTAGACGCCACACAGGAATACCAGAAATAATTCTAGGCAGATTTTCCAGATGAAAAGTTAAAAGATATCAAGTTGTTTACAGCATCAGTCTACTGGAATTTATTTAATTGCACTTTCTACAAATATGGTCATTTTTAGATTTAGCTGTGAGCAAGATATGATGATTGTTTGTGTCTTCATGGGATCTTTTAATTCCTGAGAACCTCAGCAGCTGGGAAAGTGGAAACTGGAGTACAGTTAATATTGCGTGTCATTGGATACATTTGGAAATAGAGTTTTATGAGAAAGAAGATATCTTGAGGTTTTTTTGTTCTTTATTTCAGTGTGCTTCCTTAGAGGAGCTTATTGATTGAAAAATGAAATGAACATCTAGGAGTTGCTAATCTAATTTTGTGCTGTTCATGTCCTGTGAATACAGGATCAACGAAAAGTTTCAATAGAGCCATTTGAGAGACAGTCTTGCCAGGTTCATGCAGGAAGCAGGAGCTCCCAGGTACCTTACATGACAAACACTTCAAGATTTTCTTAGGCTTCCGGGCAGATTCAGGTGTTACTGCGTGCATGACGTCATTGTTCAGGTCTAATAGTAGTGTGAGAATATACTTTCCTTATTCCTAAACCAAACACAACATAGTTCCTAGGATCTTTACTCAGATTTTTCAGTCAGATTTGAAGAATCAAGTGAAAGATGATAAAAAGGAAATTTAAAGATTAAAAAAAGTAGTCCTTTCCTAGTGAAGTTTTTTCATCTCTGTATGGAAGTTAATAGGTTATTTCATAGAACTTCACTTCAGGACAACCTTGATGCCATGTTCCTTTCCCCACTCCCACTTCTACACCTCACTCCCCCAGTCACTTTGGAAAAAGAGGAAAATGTCATTTTGAGTCACTAAATCCTAGGGAGTGCTACTTCATTGGTAAAAGGGATAATAAAGACTTGAAACCGTTTAACATTTGAACTGAGGTCTCATGGGTGAACCAAGTATTATGATTTTTCAGGAATGATGCTTAGGTCAAACTAGAATCACAGCATCTAGAAATTACCATTTTCTCTGTTCTCAAGGAATCCCTTAAAGAGATGATCCACAAGCAATTTACTGTAAGATTGTGTTCTCCATCTGTTACTAGTGAGTATAGCCACCTTACTTTCTCTACCGTGATATCAAAGCTGTAATATTAAATTGGAAAATTCTTCCAGAACAATATTGCCAGTCTTTATTCTTGCAGTAGGCTTTGAATTAGTTAAGTAAAAAGATGCAACGTTTTTGTTGGACGTAAGTGCTTAGCCTAGCCAACTTTTTAACTAGATTTGATCACAAACATCCCAGGAAATTAATAATTCCAATAGTAAAGAGAAACGTTATAATATTGTGGAAAGTCCTTGTGCTGTGTAATGGTTTCTGTTATTAAGCCATCTGTTCTTTCTTCGATATGATCCTATTTTGGATAGGGACAGTTTACTAGTCATTCCAGCATCCCTCATAGTGGCTAGTCTATTACACTAATTAAAGATCAGCTTTATAAAATAAAAATTTCTAACATACAAATCTGGAGCTCAACTTCCCCTTCAGCAAGAAGGACCAAATGGCAGGAAGGTTTTTCATGGATTTCAGTGCAGATTTTTCTTCCCACTTGTTCTGTTTAATGCGAGGGTGATTTACAGCATAGCTGGCCAGGGCACACGTGCTTGCTGTGCAACAATACCTTGTATCTCAGTCTGTGCTTCTCAGCGGGTGAGCTGGGCTGCTGCGGGCAGTTGGGAGTGTTGCCTTCCTACCTAGGGAATCCTCTTCTGCACACTATAGCAGAGCTCTGCCTCCGTCAGAGCCAAACCTTGAGCTTCACGTGTCATGTGTGCCATAGCAGGTCATAACACTGATTTAAAGATTGGATGAGTTTTAATCCAGTTTTGGAGATGTTTGGATTTTTGATCTGTTGGTGCAGTAACTACATATGCCCATGCATTTGGGAAATTTGAGCTGCTGCATAGAATCTACATGCTTAAGAAAGGAGGGGAGATTCTTTCTTAGTGGAGGTGGGGAAGGAATCCTTCAGCACTATCTTTTCATATTCAACAAAGCAGCTTCTCAGTAGGCTTCCCCTTTCTGCTTCAGGAGCTTCCAGCTGTCTTCCCGTTGAGGTTGTACCATATTGCTGTATTTTCCCTGGGACACTGTGCACCAGGATACTGACAGTGGGGAATTCCTTTTAAGTGCCTTTTCTGTCCTGATCAGCATTACTCTTCAAACAGGTCCATGCTGAATACCATTTCCTCTCCTACAGTGGTATCACTTTCATTTTGGCCTGCTTTCCCCACATCATTTGGTGGCCTTAAACAGAATGGGAAAAGAGGGACTACACTAGACTGAAATGACCTGGTTAGAGTGATTCAGAAAACATTTACTGAAGCAGGTGCCTGGCAGCAAGTTCTATACGGATAACCTGTTCCCTATATTGTAGAATGGATTGATTCCGATGGTATTATTTTTTTGAATATGCGAAGAGCCTTCTTCAGGTTGATAGTTGAAAGGCTGAGCATGTCTTAAGTCCATGGAATATAGCAATGCTGTGAAATCAATTTTTGCATACAAAGAGATTACATGACACTAATTCCTTTTGTATCTTCACGCTTTCCTTGTGATTGAAGGATATCTACCTGACTGCAGAGATGGAATCCCTGGTTCAGCATAGCTTGTATGCACTTGAAGAAATGTATATGATTAAATGCTTTCCTGAATCAGAGCCCTACTGAAATCATTGTAAATTTTGCCTTACTGAAGGATAAACAATTTCCTATTATCTCTTCTCCATCCTCTTCAAGCCTTCCTGTGACTCTAAATCATGCCATCTGCCTTGGTTTTTTTTGGGTATTATGGTCACATCATCATCTTTCATGTGGTGTTTGGGGCTAAACAAAGCAAAGTAGGGCAAATCGTATTGCTGTCTATGTGCTTTAAGTAATCTTTTCTTCACCTCCCGCAGCCCATGAGGGACTGTGCGGCTGCAGATGGGCAGAGAAGGGACAATTTCCCGTGATACAGATTGACTGTGTGTTCAGAATATTATGGGCCATTACACAGATCCCCGGGACATGCTGTGTAGGATGAAATCTTTAGCATAGAACTGCCTGGAAAATGCTAAGCCTTCCTCGTCAGACTGTATGTTTTAGGATTAGAGGGTGAGTGCTCTGACACTCAGATGAAAACCAGCTTTTCTTTTGAAATAACATGGCTTTAAAAATGACCATGTTTCAGTAGTAGACCAGTATTTGTAGTGATTTTATTCTTTCTCATTCCCATGAGAATGAGAGAATAAATTATTTCTTCATTAAAATAAATTAACAAATTAGAAAAAGTAGATTATAATGAAAAAAAAAGAAATAGGTTTAAAATGAAGATCATTCTTCTTGAAATGACACTTTAGTTTTGTATCCTTTGAGATTATGCTTGTGAAAAATGGGTCACCTGAACTATTACTGTTATGTAGCATTCTGGATTTAGTAATTGTTCTGGACTGCCTGCTGTGAATATTTGTAGGGCAGTCTTGATTCTCAATCGCTGCAATTCTTTTGCTGTCAGTAGAGGAAACAAACTATGAAACGATTAATGTGAGACAAGACACAGAGGAAATGACCAAGTGATTTTTGAGGGGTCGTAATTGGCAGTATGGAACAAAACTTGTTTTTGACCCTGGTTATGAAACCACACTGTGACGTGAACCAAAGCATAGTAAGAAGGGGCCATTGGGAAATTCATTTGCAAAGCAGGCCCCTGATCTGAACTGAAACGTTAATATGATGCTAAAATAGTAATTTTTTTAAAAAAACAATCCCTGTAATGTATTAAATATTTCACTTTCTAGAGTGTGCCAGGACATTTATTATGGAATTTTGTTTTGGCACTTTTGTCTCTCTTAGGGTACGTTTCCACCTACTAAACTTCTTAGAATAGACTAATTAGCACTAAATCGTGCAAAAAGCTAAGATTTATCCTAATTTCCTGCTATTTTTGTGGGAGATGAAAAGAGGCAGATAAGTAGCCAAAGAAGACAAACACCATTTTTCTTCTAGTATTCTGTGAAAATTACATGTAATAAACCCAAGCTATTTTATTGTCCTAGAGACTCTTCATACAGAGGGTATGATATATATATTTCTTTTAAACTTCCAACAAAATGAATTAACTTCACTCAAAGGCTTTGCAGAAAAAAATATGCCATTTTGATACCAGCAAAATTATACGGAAGAGGAGCTAAATATTGTAAAAATGCTAAAACCAGAGTGTTCATTACGTTGAAGAGAAGTGATAAAATCTAGTCTGAGTCGCATCCTTTAGCAGCTGTTATATTTTATTGGATCAATGACTCTGAAGACTATTTATTGCTTAAGTACTCTTGCTGCCCCTCTTGTTCCCTCCGTTAGTCTACCACGTTGCTGGGGGAAAGAAAACCCACAGAACTTGAAATGTTGTCATGTTGCAGCAAAGACAGTTTCATGGCAGTTCAGTTTTCATGAAACTAATTCCATTCCTATTAATAAAATGTTTAAACCATTTTGTATACTAATCAGCAGGACTCAAAATTATAGACTTATCAAGTGTGACAAAACTCAACAGGGAATTGTCTTTGAAGCTCAGCTGCAGTGAAAACAAGAAATGAAGGTTCTGAAACTCCACCTTTTAACTTCTGCAGATCCTCGCTTCTCTCTTAGGAGATACAGCCTGCTTTTACACTACAGAAAAAGTGTGTGCTAGAATAAGGTGGGTATAAATTGTATTATGAGCTTTTGTGACACTGTGACCTTAAGCTCTGCAATACTGGCAGTCTCCTGGGGCCCATTGTTATATTTAACAAGTGTGCAATGTACCATATATAAAAATATATAAAGCCTTGTGCAGTGAAGTTACAGTGAGGTTGTACGGTTTCCTTTGAATCTTGCCTGGCAAGATTTTAAAACACAATACGGAGGGTTAAGGTGTGAAGTTCAAGCATGATGTGTGTATGCTGCTTGCTATAGTGCGTTACTTACCAGACTTGCTGCTGGGAGCGAGGAATCTGCTATGAGCAAAGCAATTCAATGTGAGCACTGTTCAAGTAGTGATATTCCATATCCCCCTAGAAGCTGAGACAAAGCACTATCTGAAGACTTTGCAGCACCAGGATGAACATCCAGTGACATAAACTTTTGTAGTACTTTGTCACCTCTTGAACTCAGACACGTTAGAAGCAGAGCACTGACTACAAAGGGGCTTTGTGCTCCCAGCACCCTGCTCTGATTCCGTCTGTGAAAGCAGAGTGGTACGGACAAAAGATAGTCGTCCTTTTTCTGAATATCATGGGAGTGCTGTTTTGTCCCCTTTTTTTCCTGGCCTAGAAGTAGTGCTGTTCTCCATAAAGATGGAAAATTCAGTGTTGTTTCAGTAAGTCTCTGAGAGTATGTCACTACAATTGTAATATAGAGTGATACAGAGTTCTGAAATAGTGCCATGTAGCTTGGTGTGGTGGTGTGACACGTTGCAGTGCTGGGCAGATCTCTGGAACTCCCAAAGCAGTGCCAGTATGTAACTTCTCACTCCCATCCAAAATACCCGTGATCTATTCCTCCTGGCTTGGTTGAGTGATTTTGCTACTAAAGAAAAAAATACGAAAATAATCAAATCTTGATTTTTAAATTCCAAATTGGTTTTGCTTGTTACCTGTGTATAGAAAGCTTTTGTAAGGTCATGACCTTATTTTAATATATGCTTAAAATGTATCTTTTAGTATGCGATATTTGTGGTGTAACAGTATAAATCACTTGAGATTTTTTCTTTTGTTGTTTTTTTTTCTTAAACTGTAGAATTTCTTTTAAAAGGGATAGAATTTCATACTGAAGTGAGATAAAACACAGTCTACGTTCTTAAACTACCTTGATCTAATCTCATTTGTGAGAAGCATTCACATTCCTAGGGCTTGGATGTTAATCAGATGCTGCTAATTGGATCTACAACTGATTGTTGTATTCAGTTGCTTCAGATTTTTGGAATAAAATGCATTTCTCAGATTTAAAATGAAGATATCTGTTCTTTTTCATAGGCATGGCTTGTGGGAGGCTTAGTTCAATGCCAAGGTCAGCATAGTATCGTGTGCCTTCTTCACTCTTCCTAGTACCTTTTTTCCATGAGAGTCAGCAAGATATGATTTGATCAGGATTTGACTTTTTTATTCTATTTTTTGCTCATATTGTCAGAGGTGAAAGTACAGATGTTAGGAGAACTTTTATTGAACCCAAGGAGAAGGCTGTAGCAGTGCTAACAGTAATAATGTGATAGTGGAGGTGGATACAGTCCCATACAGCCTTCTGTGGAGTACTCTCCTCTGCTCACCTTACATGACGCAGGTTTTGGTTCTAGTTTTCAGAGGTTTGTTAAAAGTGTGTGTGTTCGTCGGGTGGGGTTTGTTTTAGTTTGATGTGTTTTGTTTTTTATTTAGTTCTTTGCGTGTTGTGAAGTTGATCTTCATTTTATTCGCTCACATGCTCAATATTTTGGAGGTGATGGGACAGAACTATGAAACATCTGATGCGTATATCTGTAATGCTTAGTTCTAAAGTTTTGCTACTTGGGGTATGAATAGAGCCAGTGGATGTGGTAACTTCTGTAATCATTAGTATTTGGAGTGGTCCAACCTTTTATTTCAGTTTTCATTAAATCAGTTCCACACTAAAAATAGTAAATTTAAAACCCTAGATTACGGTGCTTTAGCAATGCAAGCACCAGAAACTTTTTCTGTCGTTTTCCACCGTTACTTTCACCTCTTTCTTTTTTTCTGCTTTATTAGCTTCTACTGTATCCATAGCAATGACAATATGGCCAAACTATGTCTTTTATAAGCTGATGCCTGTGGGTTATGAAGACTTTTCGGAGTCAAAATATGCAGTTAGCCTGTGCATTTCTGCTTAACTGTAGCTCTCTTGTAGCTCTATTGTAGAACAATAGAAGCACATATGCATATGTGTATTTTCCTTTCAAAGAGTATCCTGTTGATTTTATTCATGTCTTGAAAAAATAGATTTAGAATCTTTCCAAATACAGAAAAAAAAATAGCATAGCTAGAAACCAGTATGTTTACATGTATAATATAATATAGTGCAATTCAGAGTAAACTTTGCTGTTTACTTAGCCTAACGTATCTACTCTCTGTCACAATTCATTGCACTGTGTAATATAAAAGCGATTTCCTCCATCATTTCCTTTCCTGAAAACTTATTTCCTGTTGGTTTCCTTTGCCTCTTTTCATGGGCCTTCTCCAGTGCTTTTCTGGGAAATCTTTGCCCTCTTACTTGCTAGTGGCTATATTGAACAAATGCTTGATGAAGAAAGGGAACTGCCATGTTAAAACAGTTTTTTCTTCCCTATGAACAAAAGAGGAAATCTCAGTGCAAAGCACAGGGTTAGCTTTTCCAAATTTCCACAGATAAATTGTAAATAATTTCAAGGTTTGCTCAGAAGTTTTTATTTTAGTGTTAAGAGGAAAAAAAATCTTTGTGGTAAGCAAATGATTTCCCAGATTAAGTTTCTCCTGTTATTCAAGATCCCAAATTAGAAGTCCATCAATTATTAAAATAATCACAGCTTCCTTTTTTTTCCACTATTTTACAAGAACGTATGATGTTCTTTATCTCACAAGGCTTATTATATAAGGTTATTATATTAGGGTTAACCATATTATATGGGCTTTTTGCCTATATGTTCTCCTATATTGTTACATTTTGCTGGCAGATAGCTTCTGTGTATAAGCTATAGGAAAATACATCACATACCAGGTCTGATGCTTTACACAAAAGAGAGGAAGCGGCTGGGAAAAGTCTTGTTTTTCAAGCGGGTATCTAGAGTGTTCATAGGTGTTGCCACAAAACAAGAACTGAAAATGCTAATCTTAAACATCATGTTTGTCTATATATATTTAATTTGTTTGTTTATTTTTTTGTTTTGTTTTGCCTAGTTAGTTTCTAGTTGTCTCTCTTGTTAATAAAGGCATTTCTGTTGAGTAACTTGAAGTAACTTCTCGGAAGAACCACAGGGAAATAATTCTTAGAAATAGTTTCTCAGGTTTAGACACCTCTTTATGTTTCTTGGTACCAAGCATCACGAAGTGCTGCTATTTTGAGGGTCTTCAGTTTGCCAGTTCTTTCTTTCATAAACCTGGTTTTCTAAATGTCATCCTTCTCCATGTAGAAAGGTCTCTGTTACAGTAAACATTTGAATTTCTTCAAAAAGTGTTAGTATGTGTCTAACTGTGAGTGTACAGCATTTTTATGCAAAAGCTTTCTAGCGAATAAGTCAACGGAAAGGTCATTTCTGTTTCAAGTCCCTAATCTTTCAAAGGCCTGAGAATATAGAATCACCATACTGGGGAAAAACACATAAATTTTAAGTATACAAGTACACTTTGTTTATTCCAAGTCTAAAATAGTATAATAGCAGAGCAAAACCAAATATAACCAACCACAACTTTTGATCGGTCTGAGATGTTGAGACTTCTTTATGATGATGTGTTACAGTCGAGGTCTTCGTTGGAAGGCATGAGAGTAAAGAACTTAAGTTTTTCTGGCTGTTTAACTTCACCTTTCCGGAGATGAGCTACAGTGATCTGTGGTTATGGTAGCTGATTTCAAAAGGTGTCCCTACAGCCATGGTTACATCTCTCGTCCTCACTGTTTACACCACATAAATTACAAACACACTTTGAGGGATGAGCACCACTCATTGTGAATTTCTCTGCTCTTCCCTGGCAACCCAAAATGTAATTGCCTGAATGACTGTAACTGCACTGGGAATGCTTGTTGGGTGGGTAGTGTTTCCCTCTTGGGCTTCAAATTGCTTAATACCTAAGCCACAGAGGCAAACTGAAACCAGCCAAAAACTAGGTTCCTTACTGTTAATTTGCTTCAGCTGAACGATAACCTAGACTCATAACTTTCAACTCTTTTGAGCAGAAGCTTGAATTGAGGACTGGTTCAAAAAGTTGCTTTTTTCCTCCTGAATTGGAACTGAGGCTGACCTCTTAAAAATGTTGTCGAACTTGAGCCAGTCACAGGTGATCCTGAAAGGTAACTCAAATCAAAGTGTGCTCTTTTGAGTCCATGACTAAGCAGAAACTTTATCTCTATCAGAAGGGTGTATTGTACGTTCTTGTTAAGAAGCACTGTGCAGTGATAGGCAGCTGTAACCTAAGTTGACTTCATTTCCCAAGCGATTCTAGGATAAAATTCTCTGTACACCTGAAGCTGTCATCTAGCATCAGGTAAACGTGTGCATGGATTACTAAAAGAAAACATTTTATCATCACAGAATGCACTCGACTGTACTTGCTCTTTGGAAGAGTGTCAGTCCAGAATTTAAAGAAAAATAAAACATGGAAAGTAGCACAGATGTTTTGAGCAGAATTCTGGATTATCACAGTAGTAGGAAGAACTAAAGAAGGTTTCATAATGGCAGAAACTTCAGGTAACTTCTACATTTTTAATGAGAAAAAAGTCTGCACAGTAAGAAAACTGGCAGATTAAATGCTGTGCCTGCTTGTCCCTTCTCTAGAAAATGAAAAGCCAATGGCACTGCTCAAGACTCGTTCAGTAAGTGCTTTATATTTTTAAGAAGGATGGACTCAGATATTGCCATGCAGCTTTCCCCGTTCAGATATCTGATTCCACATGCCCATAAGCCTGAAAAGTCAGATAACGTTTGAACTGACACTCCAACACCCCTAACTGACGTTTCCACTTGAGGCGTGTTTTGAGTTTTGCGAGTTAGAAGATATAATAAGCAGTTCAAATGCTGGCATATCCTCGGCGTAAATGTAGCGTAGCAGTGCTGGTTTTACTTCACATTACTTTAAAAGTACTGGACTGTCTTATGTAATGCAAAACTGTACAACAGTAGTGTTCCTCACTTCTCATTTCTGGTCTGGGTTAAAAACTACATTTTGTTTTCTGAATCTTGATATTCTCATCAGGAAAGAAAAGAAACGTTTAAGTACTTTCCTGAAAGGTTTGGTTTTCTCTGGTTTCAAATAAAAGGAAGTATCTAACTAATCTGTTTTGAATACTCTACAGCTGACTGACACAACTGCTGCTAACTGCAGCTCTTGGAGTCCTCTGCTTGAATTCCTGCGTACAGTTTGGTGTATGGCACTCTGCTATGTTGCTTACACAAAACTACTACACTTCTGTGCTCAGATCTTAAAATGTGCATTCTCTTTGTAGATACATCGCTAGGAAAAATAGTTTGGAAATAAGTCTTTATCAGCAATTGTTGGAGCCATGTTCAAGCACCAGCATCACTTTTAACATTAGTTAATGCTGAATTTTTACTGCAAGGGGCAAGTCTTCAAACTGCACAAGTTGGGAAGTGTTGAAGCTGTTTTTCTATGATTAAGACAGAGAAAACAGAATCAGTTGAATAGAGTAAGTAGCACGTAATTAAACTCCAGTCATTTACTCGGTTCACGGTCTGTGCTCTGCGATGGGAAGATGATCTGTCTTGTCAGTGAACACAGCAGACAGTAATCTCTGTCTCCTATGACTGTGCCTTGGAAGTGTAAACAATCTTCGTATTACAAGACTGGTAAATAAAACCCATTATGAACATTTAAAATGTTTTTGAATGTCAAAATAACAAAAGTAAGCTGAATTCCATTGAGGATAAAATTCATGTGAGCACCTTAGTGTATTGTTCCGTGGCAGCTGAAGGCATTATGTGGGAGCGCTGAAAGCAGCAATACAAATCGTGCTGCAGAGATGCAGAAGTATCCACTAGCGCAAAACTTGATCATTAGCAGTCATGGAAACAAACCAATAAAGAGGGCACAGTAGTTGGGCATTCAAAAGGTACTGCTTGGCTGTCATTGCACTAACTCAGAACTCGTTTAATTAATGAGGATAATACAAGAAACTTAAATGCAGAGGCAGAGCTAAGTAGAATGCATAGCAGCTTTAAATCAATAGCAGTCAGGTTGCATTATGAAGGAATTGTGAGGTGCTGTTGTTCAAGGTCTGTCAAAGTTTCTTTTGTAAACTCATATTTTCAAGGATTTTTAAATTGTTAGTATCAGCTTTGAAACTTGAAGCTTGAACATGGATGTTTAACCTACAATATTTGGGAAAATATGAGAATAATCAGGGAAATGTTGGGGTTTTTTTGAGGTTTCATCTTATTTCAAGCTGTCTCATCACCTCTATCCTTGATTTTGTAGGGAATGTAAGTCAACTAACATCTACATCTGAAATAACATACTTCATACTTCAAAAATAACTGATACTCAGGATCAGATGTTGCAACTCACGTGCATTATACAACTTTGCAAGAATTGAACTTTGCCTAGATGGCAACACATAATCTTGAGTTTAGTTAAGTGACAGATAATTTTATATACTTTAGTACCAAGTTTTAAATGCCAAGTTTTATAAGACCCTACAGGCATGAGGACATGCACCTCAGATATTTCTAGAGCTGGATGACAGATATCATATCTTCTATACAAACTTTAAATTTTATGAAGAAATTTAAATTCAAAGCTTTTTGGATTTACTTTAATAAAATCAAGAATTTTCCTCAGACGTGTTTTTCTTATTCTGTCTTCATGCCTGAGTGCTCCCCATCCCCTCCTAGGCAGCACTTTCACTAGTTTGAGATCAAGTTCTTCAACTTCAATCATCATCTTTTTGACTGGAGTTGATATATGCAGCGCCGTACACCTCTGCTGTGGAAGTCAAGGCCACAGTGTGCTGCCCACACATTTTTCAGTCAAACTTTCAGATTGGTCCTGAAGTACAGATCACCTCCATGATTAAGGCATGCGAACTGTGATGAGTGCTGTCTGCTGAGTAACATTCCTCATGCTGTGAACAGTCTGTGCTGTACGCGTCTGCATGTGGGTGTATCGGAATGTGTTGCCAGCATAGTACTAAAGGGTTTCAAAATACTCTTCTGCTTACACACTCTTTTATTTTTTGGTGAACTAATAATATTTAGGATGATTTGTAAATATTGAATGAATTTTTACTTGTGGTCTCTTGACCAGAAAGAAATGGCTTGGCTAAAATTATTTTGAAATCATGAAAGAATAAATCAGATCACTTATTTTAAAAATAAAAAACCCCACTTGTTTTCAGTGATTTTTAGGTTTGTTTTGGTGTAAGAAAAAATGCATAATTTTCCAGTTCAACTGCTTATGTTTGGGCTTGGACTCCGAATCAATAAACATACATTTATGCCTTAGCATAAAACGTGCAGTAGCAATAGATATTCAGTGATGCCTGTATCACTTATATGAAGTGTTGGCCTCATTAAGCCTGTTTGATAGTGAGCAGTGTTTGGAACTACTAGTATAATGAAATACATAACGCTATTTCAATAGGAATGTAGCAATTTTAGAATTACCTTAATGTTGGTAGTTTAAATTCCTGATGACCTCAGCTGGAGTACAGGTCAAATGCTAACATGTTTTAAATTCCCAACTTTTGCCTTTTTGGTAAGGGTGAACTCCTAGAAGCAATAATAAGCAGGAATGTTAAAGTTAAGTTTAAAGAACGGATTCCTTTATGCTCTCTATTTTACTACAGTAAGCCCTGCTTTACCTGTTGAGTGTCTATTTGTCAAGGTATTTATTTAATAGCACTGTAAATAAATTTGTCTATTCTGTAAATGCTGATAGAACTTCAAAAGTATGTATGTACTGTCAAAGAGTATGCTACTGATAGCAATGGCCGCATTGCTACTCATGTTAAATACTGGTGGACTTCACCAATAACAGTCTTGCTTTTAATAGATTCTATGGTGAAAAGTATGAGAGGGCAGATCTGTACGGTGTGTAGAGGAGTATCATGTTAAATACGAAGTGAGTTTTGTGATATGCTTGACCAAACAAGATGATTTAGTCTTTCGATTCACAGAGGAAATTACAAGTTAATTCATGTTTGTCCATCCCAGAGGAAGGTAATTGGGACAGAATATTTCCTGTCTTCTGCTTTCTTTGAGAACCCTTTCCCACTTCCTGGAAGCCAGTGTCACGTGTTTCTCTTTGAAAAGACACATTAGAATACAATGTGGATTAGTGAGCTATTCCATAAAGGAATATAAAGTTCTGATCTCAGTAGAGATCTCTGATCACTTATCTTTTTTTTTTTTGAGCAGGCTTATACTAAAAAATGAAGAGGAACAAATCAGGGGAGACCTGATTACGGCCTATAAATACTTGAGAAAAGATGGTGGGGAGGTAGGGGAAGGACTCTTTACATTAGTGATGGGTGATAGAACAAGAGGAAATGGGCATAAGCTTAGTCAGGGGAGATTCAGGTTGGATGTTAGGAAGTATTTCTTCTCTGAAAGGGTTGTCAGCCACTGGAATAGGCTGCCCAGGGAGGTGGTTGAGTCCCCATCCCTGGATGTGTTTAAGAATAGGGTGGATGATCTACTTGAGGATATGGTTTAATGGGGATTAGAGATGGTTGGACTCGATGATCTCTAAGGTCTTTTCCAACCTAGAAATCTATGAATGAATCTATGAATCTATGTATTTATTTTCTATTGACTTATTAGGGTGGGCAACAGCTACTCACTCTGCATAATGTCTGTCAACATAAGAGTTGTGTCAACTCTCTCTCTCGATGGAGACTATTACAATGCTGTGTGATAGTCTACAATATAATAGTCTTCTGTCAGCCTGAAATATGAAGCTGAAGGTCATGCATAAATGTTTCCACAGCCTCCTACTAGCCAGTAGATCGGGCAAAAATAATTTTGAGGTTTTGTTTCAAGATTACTGCTTGAGAATATAGAGAAATGGTACTAATCTGTCAAAACATTTCTGCTTCTATAATTGCTTTTTCTTTTTCCTTTCTGAAGCTCTCCTGGTAGAGAGCATGTGCCTCGGTCCCCTCTGATTTTTCATTTTACAGAAACAAATGTCATCAGGACACCATTTGCAATTCCCCTTGGTGGTAAAGACAACTTCTGGGCATCAAAGTCATTTTCTTACGCATGGATTAACATGACATTGTGTTTCTGATGCATTTGCAATAGATTTTAATGTGTGGTGGTTCTTTGTTTTGAGATGGTTGTCCCTTCACATTTTTGTGTCTAATTGTGACCTCAGTAACAGTTCTGGGTCTCTTGCGGTGATAAATACTGGATCACAGAATGGACACAGCTTCTAATTTCCTGCATTCAGGATATTATCCTTGAAATTTCTAACAACTTTCAAATAAACAATGAATTCATTATTATACTAATTTGATTCTTTGATCTAAACATATCCATTTGAATACTCCTATAAACTTGAAAGGCAGCCAGCAGTTCTGTTTTCTTTCTTCAGCTCAGTAGTGACCTTGCTTGTTTGTAGTTATGATTTAATTCCCATATAACTAATTTATGGTGCAACCTACTGTTAGTGCCCATACAGCTACTCAAGTTTGAAGTGTATGTGAGGTGTGGCATCTAAGATTTAACATCATGATGTATAAATATATAGAATGTATTTCCTTGATGCAAATTATTCAGTCTGCCCTTTCTACACTGACAACAACTGGGAAATGCTAATTGACTTCTATTAAAGCAGAATTAAATGTGGCAAATATTAAATCGGCACTTATGCATACTACAGAGCTTTTAGTGTTTGAGGTCTATTAGAACAAGTGAGGATTACATGTTAAGCATGCTTTGGACCCCCGATAACTTAGATAAGGTGTTCACCTTTTAATTTGGCTGAAACATGATTTAGTTTGTGTTTCTAGCTTCAGATTTTAAATCTATATCTCCTTGTAGATATAATGCAGAAGGTCAAACACATTTTTAATGGACCAAATCCATAAGCTTCTTACTGCTACATGTTATAGAGATAAGTAAGCTGCAGTAAATAACTGCAAGATGATATTACATGAGAAAAATCCAAGCACGTGTTATTCTTCCAGGCTGAGGTATGCACCAGTAAAGTACTACATGTCCATTTCGTTAAATGTCATGAATCCCACCTGTATGCGCAAGTGCTTGAGAAGAAATAGAGCTAATATTTACTAATGGCAAATATTCATTTTATAAACTTACTGAATTAATGTAAGCCTTGCTGTGTAATTAAATTTGTCTGCAAACTGCATGTGTATCCACAGCAAGGAGGTGGAAACATCATGGAAACTGCAGAACAACCATTTTTCACCTTTTAGAGATGAGAAGTGCCCTCATACACGAGTAGTCTCTTTTTGTGGTAGTAATGTTTTACTGAACAAAACCTCTTTTTTTCACATTATCCTTTCTTTCTGATTTTATTTTTTTTTTAAGTTTTTGCTTACTCACCACTAGTAATTTGTGAGGCACAGATTTGGGAAGAAATGATACCCATTAGTTGGATTTTCTTAAAGTTTAAGACTAAAACATACAATATCAACTCTTCGGAAAAAAAGAAAAGTCCTTAATTTAGCCCCGCCATAGATGACAGGCTCTAAAAGTTACTTTAAGAGTAAGAATATGCAATATTTTCTCCGTCAAAGCTTAGTTATTCTGTTGTCTTCGACTGTGGGAAGTTGTCTATTCCATAAGGAAGTAAAATAATATAATACCTTGGGACTCAGTAAATTAACTTCAGTATGCCTAAGTCCCATATATGATAACAGGAAAAAAAAGTGGTTGAGGAAAAAAAGTGAAGCCAAAATTATTACAAAGTGGTTTTGTATACAACTAGTGCCATTTCTGTTTGTGAGTCTATGTAATCAACACTACTTGGTGAGTGAATATGTTTTCAAAAGAGCAAAATCCAAAAAAAGAAACTCCAACACCAAAGCCAAATAGTACTTTGCAACAGCATTGTGATAGTTTGTCTCTATCAAATCTCAAAGATATGACAGAATAAATGGATTTCAGGTAACTAATGTAGCCTGCAGGATAATGGGCTAATTGATTCTTGTGGGAGAATCCAAAATTACTGGATCAAGATGTTTGTGGCCCGTTGCTTATTATAAGTTTGTTATGTTTTACCCAATCTAGCTTAACATCACAGTACTGGTGAATTCCAGTTCATAGAATGGTTAGGGTTGGAAGGGACCTCAAAAATCATCTAGTTCCAATCCCCCTGCCATGGGCAGTGACACCCTTCACTACACCAGGTTGCTCAAAGCCTCATTCAACCTGGCCTTGAACACTTCCAGGGATTGGGCAGCCACAGCTTCTCTGGGCAACCTGGTCCAGTGCCTCACCACCTTCTGAGTGAAAAATTTCTTCCTTATATCTAATCTAAATCTGCCCTCTGTCAGTTTAAAGCCATTGCCCCTTGTCCTATCACTACACACCATTGTAAAAAGTCCCTCTCCAGCTTTCCTTTAGGCCCCTTTAAGTACTGGAAGGCTGCTATGAGATCACCTTGGAGCCTTCTCTTCTCCAGGCTGAACAGCCCCAACTCTCTCAGCCTGTCTTCATAGGAGAGGTGCTCCAGCCCTCGGATCATGGCCCGCCTCTGGACTCGCTCCAGCAGCTCTGTGTCCATCTTGCGTTGGGGACTCCAGAGCTGAACACAGTATTCCAGGTGGGGTCTCACGAGAGCGGAGTAGAGGGGCAGAATTGCCTCCCTCGACCTGCTGGCCATGCTTCTTCTGATGCAGCCCAGGACATGGTTGACTTTCTGGGCTGCAAGCGCACGTTGCCAGCTCATGTTGAGCTTCTCATCCACCAGCACTCCCAAGTCCTTCTCCTCAGGGTTGCTCTCAATCCATTCTCTACCCAGACTGGATTTGTGCTTGGGATTGCCCCGATCCATGTGCAGGACCTTGCATTTGGCCTTGTTGATCGTCATGAGGTTCTCACAGGCCCATCTCTCCAGCCTGTCAAGGTCCCTCTGGATGGCATCCCTTCCCTCCAGCATGTCCAGAACACCACACAGCTCGGTGTCATCTGTAAACTTGCTGAGGGTGCACTCAATCCTACTGTCCATGTCACCAACAAAGATGTTAAATAGCACTGGCTGTTCAACTCAGGAAAGGTGTTTCAGCTTGTTTGTCTTTTAAACAGAGAAATCCCAAATTCAAAATCTCTTCTTTAAATGTTTCAGAACTTAATGCCATTTCACTTGGCTTTAAGAAGGGAATGATTAGAGCTAGAACAACAGAAAAAATAGGTGGAGTGTCCAGTTGTGCAACACTTAATGGCAGCATTCAGAATAACAGACAAGAAAGCTGTTGGGAGAGTAGAATTCTCCAAAGGATTCAGTTTAGAACGTCTTGTCTCTTTTCCGTCTCTTTTAGTGTTTTTGCTTTCGAAATTACATGTGCAGAATGTATGTAGAATAGCTTCTGGGTTTGCCTTTGTGGTCTTAGCATGCTATATACTACAGGGTGAGCGATCCGTGAAGAATAACAACAGGATGTGTTGTATGAGTAAAACAGAGGCACGTATCTTTCTTCTGGGCTGAGGCATGATAGTAACTTCTGCTTTGTTTTCCATCGTCACAGAAAACCCAGACACATTAGGCATGGACATAGTCCAGGATTTGCAGAAAGTAGAATTAGAAGTATCGTTGTCATAGTACTTATATTCTTTAACTTCTGTTATGAGTAATTAAACTTAGTAATTTCACACAATGGCAGGGGGATCAAGGTTGATAAGGGCTATTTCTTAGTATATTCAGATAAATGGCACTGGTATGTAGGAAATAAATGACAAACTTCATACCTAAGAGGGAGTGTGTCCTTTGTTTCCCGACAGTGGGTACTTCTGTAAGATGTTGAGGGCACCATGGTAAATTGCCTCTCCTCGTGACAGGAAATTTTGTCTGCTAAATTCTGCCACTAAAGCTGTATCTGAGTGGGTAAAAGGGAAAAATTCCCCTCCAGACTCTCCTCTCCTTTTCAGATAGCGCAGCTATTAGTGTTTTTGAGGACTGGAATTAACTAATCAATTTGGGTGTTCAGATGCAAATGACTTTATCAGTTTAATTTAAGCTATAGTGTCAGTGATAGTGAATTGTTAGATAGCATTTGTGATCATATCAATAGTAGCAAATAAAATTAACTTAAGAATAGTTAAGATTTATAAAATCTAGGAGCAAAATGTTCTTGAATTTTATAAGGAGCAGAAAGCACTTTCTGTTTCTTAAGGAGAGTTAAATAGATACTGGAATCTTGAGGTTTCTTTTACTAGTTTTGCATCTGTATTATCTGGCATATGTTTTGCTCTTTGGTAAACTGCTTAGTGTTTCCGGGAGAGGGAGGAGGGGGAAAAACTATTGCTAAAGAGATACATCCTTCCACTTTTGAATATCTTTGGGTATCTTTATATTCAATGCAGCTGAAGTCTTTGCTTTGGAAAATCCCTTTGTCAGCTTCGTAGAGCATCTTTTGAAAAAGGTATTGTCTTTCCCTGCAGCTTGTTCAATGCCTTACTCTGTAGTAATCCTAGCCTTGTTCAGATATGAAAAATTTTTTAATCCAGGTACATTCCTGGAATTTCGTCATTTCTGAGTATAGAAAATTTTTATACAAAATTTTGTTTTATACCTCTGTAGCTATGGCACAAATCTAGCAGTATTATTCTGCAGAAATTGCAGAAGGACAGAAGAGCAACCTTGAAATATTTCATGAAGAATCTACAACTGGAAAACAAGAGACCAGATTAAATATGCACATAGCTAAGTGATCTAGTGTACCTCTGCTTGAAACAAAGGTTATATCTAGATGGGAAATGAAATATGCTCACATTTCCCTTGTTTGGGGAAAACATCTGGCCTTACGTAAGAACTTGTCTAAACCATTGCTGCTTCTAGTCTGCAGAATTAGACCCTCTAATAGTTAGTCTCCCTCTTGCTGCAAGGTGTAGTGCTGGTGGTATTAGCTCCAAATATAGCCTATGAATATTCTGTACACTGAATTCATCTCCCTGAAGGAGAAGTAGTATCGCCTTGCCTTTTGCAAACCTGTTCTATATTTCTTGTTATCATTGTTAGCATTCATTTTCTCTCGTGGATGCATATTGCAAACTTGATCTTGTAAATAATAATTTGCATGCCACCTTTTTTGCTTCTAAATGGGTCCATATGGCCTTTACTATGCCATAGCAAATTGGAGAGGTTGGGAATCTTTTTTTTTGTTTTTCTTTGAAGACTTTAGTCTCTATTCAGTCAATACAGAGTGGCAAAGACAGTAAAAAACAGTTTTTGAAAAAACAGTAGTTTCGAAAAACTACTTTTTCACTGCGAAACTCTCATTTTGTTGAGGAGCTTAAAGAAATAAGAACTGTAGTATTTAGTGTGATTTACAGTGTTTATTCAGGCTGTAAAGTATGCCTTTCCATTTCCCCTGTCGCTGATGCTTTTTTCCCCTTAATGCAAGATTAAAATTCTATTACTTTCCTCCATGCATGTAAAACTCATAATTTGTGTAACCATGTTTTTCTCCATGTTGCTTCTGGGTTTTTTTATTTATTTTGTTGATTTGATTTGGTTTGTTTTTTTAAATAAAGGAAATGTCTTTTCTAAAATAGCCCTGGATTAAACTAGGCTCCAGTCCTACCAAAATGTAAAGGAAAATATATTTTTTATTCCAGAGAGCTTTTCAGCAGAGTGGTACTTCTAAGTTACATGATGCTAATGACTGAAGGAGAACTTCCTTTAGAATAAAAGGTCATCTGTTTTTTTCACACTGTTGCCAGAATTTCCAAATGGTCAAAAAATTTCTAGGAAGCTCTAGCTGAGCGTGGCTCTGTTGCAGTCCTTTCTATAAATAATCGTAGGGTCAAAAAAAATAACAGTACCTCTTAAGTCTCCAAATTCTGCCATGTTGTGTTTTGGGGGTGGGGGTGCAAAGATTCTCATTGTTATAAGTCAGGCAAAAAATCCTTCACTATCTAAGGACATTACTGAAAATCAAAAATCTAAATGAACACCTGCCCAAATATAACCTTAACTTTCTCCATTTGAATTGACAGGATTAGACTAGAAGAACATTTTCACATTTGGAAATCTCAAATGTTGAGTGTTATTTTTCTTTCTTCAGTATGCAATGAATTAAGGAGTTGCATTTTGACAGCTTTCTTCCAAAGCATACATGTGTGGTTTGAATTCAAAGAAAAAAATATCCTAAAAGTTAATGACAGTGGAAACACTGGAGCTCTTTTTTCTTTGGTATCCAGAGATGAATAAGCCACGTCTGAAGTTCTGCCTTTGAGGGAATATGGATGAATGCTGTGAGGACCTTTTTGATACTGATAATGACGTATTTTAGCATTTATTTGTTGCCTTGCTATAACTTGTATCATGGATGTCTTTACTGGTCTGAGCTTCATTCCAACCTCCTCCTATGCTGCACCTTTAAGCCTTTTCAGTCCAGCCTCATGCTGTCTGTGCTTGTTTTCTTTCACTTTTTTTCTTCCTTCTTAATCACATCTGCCTGGAGAAATAATCCTCTCTGACTCATATCAAAAGAAGTATCATCATGTGGCTCCATCCTTTCTATTGCAGACCATTTGATTATATTATTTTTCTAGATTCCCTTTTCTATTAAAACAGTTTTTTGTTTACTTTGTGTCAAATGCAGCATTTTGTTTGATTGTGTTAAGAGGGGGTGTTTATGATGGTCCTCCTTAGTCAGGAAGCATTAATTTATCTTATGGAAAGATTCCTGTGGCAGAAATCACTGACAAACCAAAAGTAAATATTGGAAGATGCTTTGTAAAAATGAAGAAGAAAAGGGGAAAAAAAAAAAAGAAAAAAAAAGTTGTTCTAGAGGTACTCTTCTATCAGTTAAAATGAATGTCTGAATTTGCTTAAGGGGGTGAAGAATATAACTCTTTCGTTACATAGCATGTAATGGTAATCTGTGTACAATACTCACAGCTTTGTGTGTATTACAGATTCATTTCCTGTCATTAATGAATTCCTGCAACAAGCAGCGTGCTGATGTGCCTGTAGTTACAAGTCAAATAAAATTATATCCTATAATTTATAGTCTAACTGATTTTGATGGATATATTTAAGAGGGTTTATGCCCATTCAGAATAATCTTTTCAATAATTGCAATTTCTGCAAGTTTGATTTCTAGAGATAAAACTATATGTTGTAGTGGCACTGCTCAAAACAATTTAGTTGAGAAGCTTTTGCAGAAAACTTTACTGCAGACATATTAAAGGTGAAAGTTCTTGCTAAGCTAACTGTCATTACACAAGATCTATGGATTTGAATCTTCACAACAGTTTAAATGTAATTTAAGTTTTCATCTTTAGGAAAAACAAAATACTGAACAACCACCAACCGAGTTCTTCCACTCTGCCATCTGCAACCCTGTCTATTAAACACCACCTTTTCAAATGTGTGACTGAAAAACTGCAAATACAGGTCCCTGAGGCTGTGAAATAGGGAAATGTACTTGTGGTTAACTCTTCCTTTCCTTGTCCAGGTTTGAAAGCAAGTGAGCAAAAGCTTTGTCCAGGGTCTAACTGATCTGTGTAAGCACATCAGGTCTGCTTCTGGGAGGAGTTGATTAATACAGCTTTATGTGATGGTTTGGTGGCTTATGTCACATACTGAGACTAGGTTTAAATTAAGTGGTAGATTGCTTCTGTTGGTGCACCATGGACAGTATGTGTAAACACACACAAATACAGGCAGGAAAGCTGCAGGATTTGGTCAAGGGACAGAATTTACAAGCTTTGACTGGAACAAACATGAAAGAACAGAGGAATAGAAATTGTTGGAACACAAAGTCATAGACTCAGGACCCCTCTCTAACTCATCTTCATTCAGAACGTTACAAGAGACTTCTGTCTCAGGCAGGCAAACAGGAGATAAAATATGTTCTTTTACTGACCCGAGGGCAAAGCCAGGGCACATAGCTATGCATCTTTCCTCCTTTTTTGGTACACAGCTCCCTGTGTGACTCTAACTTGCTTTGTTGTGAGTGCTTTTCAAAAGAGCATGTTGTCATCTCTTTATTTTTGTCTTTTTCCTGACAATTCTGTCTCTCTCTTTAGGCAAGAGAAGGAAGTATTGCCTTTTAGGCTGAGCCAAATCTCTAGCCTTAGCTTTCTTGCCTTGAGTTACTAATTCTAACAAATTACTGCAGTTACTCTTCTGGTCAGTCTTGCCCTGGTCAGTTCATACTAGAAAGCAGAATAAATAAATTCTACACATTCCTATCAGGGCAGTAGGTAGTAGAACAAATAAATTGTACGTATTCCTATCATATGGCATTTTGGGCTCAACTTTCAGCAGACTACTTAAAAAACTGGCTAACTTGGTTTTTAGACTTGTAGCAGTTGTACGTTTCATATTCTGTAAATATGTAGGAATTAAAGCCTGACGATGAAGTAGTTTGAGTAAATTCGTATTACCTACGGTATCATTACTGCCTACGGAAGGCCTAAATACTTGGCTTTTGAAACTGATTTTTGCAGACAAAGTAAGAGCTGCAGTAGAAAGGTTTGACCTGGTATAGTCTGCACAATGAAATGTCATGCGTTGTTCTGTCCTTATTATTTGCCTATAGGAGAGCTGTGAAGTTCACACAGGATGCTTTCAAAGGTACACAAGAGGGTGATGCCAGATTTCCTTGGATAGGAGCTCTGAGTCTGCCCAACTCCCTGCACACCTAATTCCTGTCTGTTAATCTCCTTTAGAACCTCCACAGTATGTAAGGTGTCTCTGAGGTTACTCCTTATTGAAAACCTTAAAAAGAAATAGTCATAGGGGAAAAAAGTCATAAAATTAATTCAGAGTCCTAACTCTTTTATTAAGTCAGTAATCCTTCTCATTTTCTGATATGTATGTAAAAATGATGGAGAGGGAGTTCAGTTCCAAGGATCCCAAAAGTTTATAGCCTGTATGTGCAGTAAGCTGGAAGGATGTTACTAGCACCATGGCATGTTGTCTTGAATGCTGTTATGGAGATTTTTTTTTTAATAGGATTTAATGAAAAAGCTCTGCTCTGATACGTGACTTATTGGAGCAGTAAAACTGAGAGTTTGCTCGGATTCACTTTTCAGGCGCGTTTATGAACTCCACACTATCCAAGAACTCCACATCTTCGGTAACTTTTGGCAGTGGGTAGTAATTGCTGTGCATTAATACCTCAAAGGTTTCATAACTCCAACTGTGACCTGAAGCAGCAAAAAAGAAAAAAGAATCTGGAAGTTTTATCTTGCCTGCACCAAAAGGGGAAAAAATCCTAAAAAAAAAAAAAAAAAAAAAAAAGCATAGAGGTTATTCAGTGACTCAATCTGAAGCAACAGTGTCTATCTTTTCCATGAATTTCCTTACATTGAGGATTTCAGTCTAAAGTGTGATTTTTATTAAAGTCAGTTAGATTTCCCTCCCTTCCCTCCCTTCCCTCCCTTCCCTCCCTTCCCTCCCTTCCCTCCCTTCCCTCCCTTCCCTCCCTTCCCTCCCTTCCCTCCCTTCCCTCCCTTCCCTCCCTTCCCTCCCTTCCCTCCCTTCCCTCCCTTCCCTCCCTTCCCTCCCTTCCCTCCCTTCCCTCCCTTCCCTCCCCTTTTATGGATTTATTTTTTTGTTACCAGAGACACTTTAGTGGATTCACATACATAGACTTTATAAAATACCTAAGTGTTTTACTGTAGGAGTACAGTTTAAGGTCACTTCGATAGTGTAAATAATTGAAGAGTTTCAGTGTGTCTGTGAACTGATCTGTAAAAATTCATTGTCTTGTAACAGTAGTTGTAGTGAAGATGTGTAAAAGCAATGTGAAGGCAGTAGAGGTGGAAGAATGCAGTCCAGTTTTGTCCTGTTCTGCATGTATAAACATCTAGTAAGAAAGAAAAATACTTTCAGTGTGGTTTTATCAAATGCTCTACCAGCATGCAATGAAATCCTATTTTTATGTAGGATTGTATTCAGAACTTCCAAACTTGCATGCAGTTGGATGCATGCAAAACTTCCCTAGTTTTGCTGATGATCATTTCCTGTTTGTCCTGAGTTTTGCACATCATGTTTAGCAGTCTTTGCTGTCATTCATTCCCGTATCACAAACAGCTATGTGGACAGTATGTGCGATTTTTACATATTTGTGTATGCCTGAAAGAGAGATAATTCCTTACCTGTAATTGCTGATCTATGAAAATATATAGCAGCAATAGGGTTCTTGTATAAAACTTCCCTGTTAAAAGCAGAACTTCCATAATTTTAAGTTCAGAGATATTGGCAGTGGTGTTTACTTTGTTGTGTATATGCAAAATGGTCTTGTGTTCTCACATGCAGCCATCAGACAGGGAATTGGACACTATTGACTGGCGTAGCACACCAAGTGTGTTTGCATTCACCTTCCCAAATACTATGTATGTATAGATTTGCCATAAATTTGTCTTCATAAGTTAATATAAAGTAATTAGTACCTTCCTGGAACCGCTAGCAGCATATCCCTTCGCACAAAGGCATCACAGTCGTTGGGGTTAAGCACTTAGAAAGTAGCCACTGCTTCTTAATTACTGGCACAGACATTTGGATGCTTTCTTTTTCATTGGGGTGTGCAAGGGAGGTCAGTTAAACTGACCAAAGTTGGTTTATTTTGTCCTTTGATGTTGATGGAAGAATTTGAGTACCCGAATTACTAATGAACTGAAGTGTAAAATAAATGTAACAACATTCTGTTATGTTTTGATCTTCTTGGATATAAAATATAGTTTTGGTAAGGATATATCTTTTAGGAGTACATCAGTCTATGTTTTTCTCAGACATTTAGGAAGAAGAAAGATTCACAAGTAATTGTAGGATAATTCCCATAGAAAGGGACATTTGTTCTGTATATGTATGACTAGTGAATCTTTGTTTTACAATTTTGCTCAAAGATTCACTGATTATTACATAGTAATTATACCATTAGAAATTCACAGAATGCAAGTTAATATTTTAGTATTAACTAGAGAATGTAAATAAGAGGCTACAGCTCCATTCACTAACAAAGTGCCTTGATCAGTGTACTCATCTCCTGCTCTTTTGAGTCTTCTGCTTGTTTCAGGGGATACAGGTCACTGATTTACGTATCTGATGAGTTTCTCTTTAAGTATATTTGCTTCTTCTGGTTTAGTCTGGAAACTTGTCTTATTTTCAGACCTATTTTTATCATTGTATAAGATCTAAGACTTCAAACCTTAACTTTTTTAATAAGATTAGCTGTTGTACCAAGGAGGTAATTGGTTTGACTTTAAATACCACATAAGAAATAGCTGGAAATCATATTTATATATGCTTGGAAATTATGTCAGTGTTACTTTGTGGAGAGAGAGGGAATGAGATTTTATTTCATTTGAAGGTTTAAAAGAATATATTTTCAAGGAAAGAAAATCTAGTACTATTTGCATTCTCTTTGTAAATAAATGGCAACTACGGGATTACTTACTTATAAGAGCTAAAAGTTGTGTAAAATACTTTGCTTGATCAGGGCCTAAAAAGGTAGCTTTTAGGTAAGGATCTATTCCCTTGCAGGATGAATTTTGCAACGTAACAGGTACTAAGCCTTGCAAGTTTGTCTCCCCAGCAGTCAGTGCTCACAACAAAACCACTCTCCAGGTGTTTGTATTCGTTTCAGTCTCCCTGGCCTTAAATATAGCCAGTACTGCCACTCCAATGTAAAGAATTACTTTTATTATCTTTCTAACCTTAATTTGTCACCTGCAGAGTAACACTGAATACAGCTTACATCCTCAGATTTAGAAATAAATGCTGTGCTGCAGTATACAGGAGGCTTGATTTCTACTTTACTGGAGTTTTCATTGTCTTTAAAAACTCTTGGAATACAAAAAGAATGTTGGGAGTTTTTTTTTCTAATAGCTTTTGAGGTGCTTTCTGTGTTGTAATTTGTCTTGTTCAGACTATTTTATGTACGATGTCTGTCTTCCTGAGTTTTAGCTTTCAAAGTACTAATCCAAAATCCTTGCATTCTGTCTTTAACCAAGAGCTGCAAATGCTGCCTCCTCCACTCAACTGATCATGCAATTTACTGTGTTTGTCAGTCTGTCTGCTGCATTCACCTACATGAGTATAAGTTATGGGGGTTAAAAACACACCACACAGTGCTAAAGCATAAGCTTGTCATTGCTCCTCTCTTGCTTCCATACTTTCCTCTCTTTTTTGGCCTAATGTCACCCCCATTTACTTTACTGGCTGGAGGACTCTGTCCCAACAGAACCATCCACTTTAGGATGTCAGTGAAAGCCACCTGGAATAAAGCGAGTGTGGAAAAACAGCGTAGCTTGATGTGTATATTGTTCCCTCAGGGCTTAATCTTTGCTCAGGTTATGCTTGTGCCATCGCTGACCAATAATGAGATTAAGGACCCGTGCCCATTGAGGACAGTCTACTGCATTTATAGGAAAATATTGCACAAAGGGGAAATATGTCTGAAATTGTGAAATATTATCCAAAGCCATTGTGGACATGAAAGAAGCTGTGTTTACAAATAGTTCATTTTTTAGCTTATCTGCCACTGCTGTCACAAAAGAAGGGTCCTTTTTTACCTCTATTCTAAGACCATGAAAAGCACTTTATTAATAGCTGACTTGTTCAGAAAATAACCACAGCATGCTGGTGGCACCCATAGCTGGTTGCGTTTCATTTTATCCCTTCAGAGTCTCCACTGTTTTGCTAACATAGTTTTCATTCAGTACCCTGTAGAGATTATGGCATCTGAGCTCAGGTATCAGTACGTGCCTTTTTTATCCCTTTCATTCCCTCATCTGTCCTGCCACATCCTTCTGTCCTGCTGTGTGAGACAGTGTTATCTTCCCACTTTGGTATCAAGTAGGATCTGTTCAAGAGTGTCAAGGCAAGATGCTGCTGTCTCTAAATCAATTGCTGCACTCCACTGTCTGTCCATTTAGAATCATAGAATCATAGAATGGTTAGGGTTGGAAGGGACCTCAAAGATCATCTAGTTCCAACTCCCCTGCCATGGGCAGGGAAATCCTCCACTACACCAGGTTGCCCAAAGCCTCATCCAACCTGGCCTTGAATACCTCTAGGGATTCTCTGGGCAACCTGTTCCAGTAACTCACCACCCTCAATGTAAAGAATTTCTTTCTTATATCTAACCTAAATCTGTCCTCTTTCAGTTTAAATCCATTGCCCCTTGTCCTATCACTACATGCCCTTGTAAAAAATCCTTCTCCAGCATTCCTGTAGGCCCCCTTCAGGTACTGGAAAGTTGCTATAAGATCACCCCGGAGCCTTCTCTTCTCCAGGCTGAACAGCCCCAACTCTTTCAGCCCTTCTTCATAGCATTTGATGCTGCATTCAAAAAGATGGTTTACTCGTTGCTGTTTGGATATGCTTTTAATTCTTATTTGAGATAAAGAAAATTTTAAATCTGTTAACTCATATAACTGACAGATTTTACCATAGTTAGTGAAGGAATCAAAAGGGTTTATTTGAGAATAGGCATTTGTAGTAAGATGGATCCAAGCATTTGAAGATGGTATTTGACTAAAAGAATAGATCATTTCCTGGACCTGGAAAATGCAAGGTGTAACTCTTGGACATTGATGTGAGAAAGTTGTTACTCCTTTAATAGTGCATAGGGCTTGTAAAGCTAACAACATTTTTCCTCCACACCATTATGAGTTGGAAAATGAATTGGAATGTGACAACATTAAATGTTATGGAGAAGGGACTTAACTTGAAACTTTGTACTGCTGATAGGAATCCTGGGAGCAAGAGATTACATCCTGCCTCAACTTAGTGTTTTGTATACAGAATTTATTGTTCCCGGTGTTTTTTAGTAAATTAAATCAGGGAGTTTTTTGCTTTATTTACTCAATGCTGAACTGGCTTAGTCCCTTCTCAGATTTTATTGCTGTCATTTATTGTGGATGGTTCTCCAGTGCTAAATGAAGTGAAAGCATAATAAGTCTTCACAAAATCTAGTTTGTTTTCTCCTGCATCTACCAAGCAAGACTGTCTAGAGCTGCTTTTGTTACTACTGGTTATGCTTTTTTCTTTCTTTAAATAATTATGTTCAAGTAGGCTTTTGTTTTTCTTTTGATACAGTGTAATTTCTTATTTCTGCATAGAGAGGCCATTAAAAAGGTAATTGAAATTAAATGATGGGTGAACATGCACAATACAATGGATTAACTGCAGGTGATAGTGAGCAGATATTACTATAAGATATTAATGTGCTAAAGCAGGATCCAAAATGCCATGTTCTTGTGTAAGAATGTATTGGAACAGAGAAGTGGGGGAGAGATCCTGAATTACAGTCTGTAAGGAACAGTTATTTGTAAGTTTAATTCTGTTCTCTGGAGAACATTTTTCTTCTGGATGATTATTTACTACAGGATTGTCTTCTCTGCAGTATTTGCTGAAGTTAACTCCTGGTGAATCACCCTTGCTTGGTTGAAAACAGCCACATCTTATAAAATGACACTTGAATAACAGGATGGTAGGATGTACAATATAAGATGTTTTGCTGGCAGCAGATATTAGGAGACAACTCTTCCTGATGTTACTAAGTTAAGTTCGAATAGCACTTGATCCACGCTCCTGACAAGTCAGCTCATTGGTGTCTGAAGTACCACTTAAAGCAAGCTAGAGACTTTTTTGTGCATGAAAAAGTCAGATATGCCTTGTATTCGCACTGCATTGAAAAGGAGATAAGAGTAAATAGGGCATAGTCTGGCCCACCACATTGCAGGGCTTCGAATCTGGAAAGCAGACCAACGCTCATCAGAATGATTTACTTTTATTTCAGTAGTTCATTCTTCCTTCTCAAAAGCAATCATCTGGAGAAAAAAATTCTGGAAGAGATGGATGAATATTTAACAAGCTATTAATGAATGTAAAGGAAAGCTGCTTTTTTGCTGCTGCCTCACTGTTTGCCAGTGTCATTTTTGGAAGCAGTGTATGACTTTGCAGCTCTGTGTCTCATAAGTGCATAGATTAAAGAGAAGCACAACCTGGAGGACCTCTTTCCATGTGTTGAGGTTTTATCTCATGCAAGTTTCAATTTGTAGACTGTCGTAGCCAGAGCTGGGCTGCAGGCATCAAAAGCAAGTCTTTCACTTGGAAAAAAGAAATTGGCAGATGGCAAGTGCAGTGGTGAAGGGACAAGCTGATGGCTCTGGCCTGTTACTATACACAATGAAGACTTATCTTTAGCATTGTGCTTCCCCAGAGATGTTAGAATTATAGAAGGGTTTGGGTTCAAAGATCCTTAGAGATCTTGGGACCTTAGAGATCAGCTAGTTCTAACCCCCCTGCCACATGCAGGGTTGCCTTCCCCTAGATCAGGTTGCTCAAAGCCCCACCTAACCTGGCCTTTAACGTTTCCAGGGATGGGGCATCCACAACTTCTCTGGGCAACTTGTTCCAGTGCCTCACTACCCTCAGAATGAAGAATTTCTTCCTTAGAACCAATCTAAATCTCCCCTTTTAGTTTAAATCCCTTGCCCCTCGTCCTGTCACTACACACCTTTGCAAAAAGTCCCTGTCCAGCCTTCTTGTAGGTCTTCTTTAGGTACTGGAAGGCTGCTCTAAGGTCTCTCTGGAGCCTTCTCCAGGCTGAACAGCCCCAACTCTCTGAGCCTATCTTCATATGAGAGGTGCTCCAGCCGTCTGATCATTTTTGTGCCCCTCCTCTGGACCTGCTGAAACAGGTCTATGTCCTCCTTATGTTGGAGGCCCCAGAGCTGCATGCAGTACTGCAGGTGGGGTCTCACGAGGGCAGAGTAGAGGGGCAGAATCGCCTCCCTTGAGCTGCTGGCCACGCTAGATCTCTACGTATAATACAGACCAAGGCAATATGTGCATGTATGGATATGTTTCATTAAGCCATATCCTGCTTCGTGAAGATGTTGACATATCTCATAAAAAATACAGTGCGTACAGATAGAAATAGCTTTCCACTCAAGCAGTCCCAAGGAAAGAAGGACCATTATTTTTTCATTACACTAGTCTTACAGATAAGCAAACTGTCTTCACAGTATAGTTGCAGCCAGCAGAAATAAATTAGTCTTTGAAATTGAGAGTAATTTCTTCAGCACCTTAAGACATCATCAGTGAGACAATTGCACCTTAATACCTTCATTCATCAGGAGTATTCAGCCTGGATCCAGAACCTGAAGATCTTTGCCGGTAGTGATCCTTGGCTACGATGAATGAAGTTTGATTAACTGTAATCTGCCCGCAGACACTGAGTACAGTGTGTGTTATCAGCAAAGTAGTGTAAGCAGAAAAGATGTTAAGGTGTTGAGAGTGAGTTTCTGAAATGGGTAGCTAAGTAAATGCTACCACTGTTGTAAAGAAAGGGTAGTTGGCGATTTCTATAAGGTAAACACAGAGGCTGGGCCTGTTGCTCTGTGCGTACTCAAGCACCACTTCGACAGTTTCTCCTTAGAGCCCTGGATCCCAGTGATTTATCTGTATAACTATATGTCTGTCCATCTGTACTTCCCATCAGGGGTAAGCTTGTTGTTCTTCCTTCTGAAGATAGGAAATGATAGGATATTATTGTAATAGAAGGCTTCACTGTCATAAGAGACAGAAAATCAAGCTGAGGAATTTACTGAGATTTCAATGCAGAGAGAAGCTGCATCTCTTTATGAGATACATTGATCACTTCACATACAATAAACTATTGGATTGCATTTGCAGAAGTGTTTAATACCCTTTATATACTGATTGTCCGTTAGGAAGCAGTAGCAAAGCATTCAGACCTGATGCCTTGAAATATATTCATGCCTAAGAGTAGACAGAAACAAGGAACTTTCATTAAATATCTGTGGAAATGAATATTAGTGTTGCTCTATAATTCAGACATGAAGCTATATGTGCTAAGAGACTTTTAAATGAGGAAGTAACTTATCTCAGTTCTGACACTTTTTAAGGTCCATAACCTCACTATTCTTTTCATTTGGGTTTTTCATATGGAGTATTGGAAGTGGAGGTAAACATATAGGTGGTATAGTGAAGGAATGTTTATAATCACCAAAGAGAAGCTAACAGAAAATCAGTTATGCAGACTCACCTCTTTGTTTGCCAAAAACATGAAGACCAGTACTCCATGTCCAAGCTTACTAAACAAGAGAAAAGCAAGCCCATGTGTGCACACTCACAGCGTATAGAGCAAGAGGCGCAGTTCATTGCTGGCTCTGTGCCTTGGAGCGTAGAAGAATAAAAATCCATTGGCATCATTGTTTTACCATTGGCATCATTGTTTTACATTGTTTAGATAGTACACAATAAAAAGACATAGAGAATAAAATTGAAAACTTCAAGCAGACAATTGATTTTCCTGCACCCTACAATATTTACATACTGTAAAATAATATATGAAGTGATGTAACTAACCACTAAGGTAAAGAAATTATTAAAATGTACATTACATTGGAGTAGAAACTTGTGTAATATTTTTAGAGCAGTTTGCGTGGTATATGTTAATTATTTAGCAGAATGAGTTCCCTCAAATGTGGCTAACAGATACTTGAATAAAGAGATGCCAAGCGCAAAGAAAGGAGGAACAAAGGCCGACGTTTTCAAGAAAGAAAAAGTAGATTAAACTACACACTTTACATGTAGGGAAGCAATGGTATAACTGAAGTAGCATTACATTTCAACCAATTTCATGTCTTAACAGTAAGCATTTTTTAACAATACTACAACTTTAATGGTCTAGACTGTGCTTATTTTTATCCAACAATCCATTCAAAATATGTTCTTGCAAAATATTTTAGATAGAAAGAAGTAAAAGCGTGCCCCATGTTTTTCCTAAAGCATGTTTGAAAAAACACATAACCCACATTCTAGCCTTTCTACAGAGATCCAGCAGAGACAATTGCAAAATTGATATAGACAATATTTTGTTCCATATACACAGTTGTTTACTGCTACTGAACCAAGCGCTTTGAAATACATCATTACACCAGTGCTTCTATTGTTTCTCAGCCCGATATCTTGCTTGTTTTACACATGCTTTTCCAGTGTCGTTCTGAATGACTCCTGACTCCCAAAAGCAGGATCTCTAATACCCTCCTCCTAGTAAATGAATGCTCTACTTCCTCAGAGAGCAGTAACAAAAAGACAATATCTACTTTCATCCGGATTTTTGATGACTCAATTCTGTAGTGCCTGGCTTTATTTTCTTTCATTACAGTATTCATCAGAGCTGTGTGAAACTGCTCAAAATGTTTCTTTGAAGTTTTTTTCCCAACAAAACTGTTTGCTATTTCGTGCAATTTTGCCTCCCCTCAGATGCACTTTTCCATCAGATTTGACAGAATTGCCTTCTAATTTTTTGCATCAAAAATACAAAAATGCCAAAATGGAATTCTTTATCTTCATTTGGAATGGACAGATGATGGTCTAATTGTCCTGGAATGGGACCATTCTAATGGTAATGTACCAATTTAAATATAAAATACTGTAATATTGCTTACTAACATGGAGTTCCGTTATCTTTCCACACATCCTAAAGAGACAAAAAATATTTACTATTTTAAAGGGAAATATTGAGATGTTCTAATATATTATGAATCACTACATGGTCACACTTTTTGCTTAGTTTCAGAATATCTAGTTCCACATATTTTATGTAGGATACTAAATTGTAATACAGTCTGATGATACTTCAAGAATGCACATAACCAACTTCCTACTTAAATGCCTTTCCAAGAAATCATGCTGTTAAATAATGACTATGCATACATCACACATTGCTGAGGAGCTCTGCAATATTTATTTTCTCTGATTCCTTTACTTAGCTCTGTGTTATTTTCTCCCAGTTTCCTATTAAATATTTTCTTTCTATCCTGATAGTGAGGCAAGTTTTGTTAACATACCTGAGAAATAGCTTCTCTTCTGCTAGTTCTCACTGTCTGTAATGTGCCTTAGTATTCTTCTAAGCTCAGATGTTTCCTCTCAGCAATGTAAAATGTTAGCCAAGAGTGCATGTGGGATGAGTCCCAGGTCTAAAGTGACCACTTCAAGTATTTTGTTTATCACATGCTAAAATCAATTTTGAATAGAAACAGATGGCCAATGGAGTTAGATCCAAGGGAATGGATTGATCAATTGATCTGTGTAACTTCGATGTAAAGCTGAACAATCTCAGAGTTCAGACATTAAATCTAAGGTTATGAGTAAACTTGCATTGTGGAAGAGGGGCAGAGGGGTCTAGAAACTTGGTCAGTCTTTAATCTGTTTCTCTAAATCAGAACTGTTCATTATCAGTAATTCTTACCAGGCACTTATCCTGTGCCTGATAATTTTTAACATTAGAGTCTTAATATTATCTTTTACATACGGGATTTTAGAAATATCCTTGTCTGTGAACTTTTTAACACACTGCCAGATATCAGGGTATGTCAGTTTCCTTTCAAATTCATTACATTAGTGAATGTACTGTTAAATGACATCTGACGTCAGAGATTTTAGGTGAAATATTATAAATGTCTATGCTTTCAAAGTCTACCACAGATGAGTAGGATATGTGTTTTGAAAACTATTTACAGGGCTTTACTATGGAAAAGGACAAGGGGCATGTGAACTTTTTTTAGCAGTACAAGCTTCTGAAGAGATGACATTTGCTGCAGATATTTAGTTAATTTACAAATTATTTTGAATCAGATCTTCTACTGAAATAAATGGATACAGTTCATTTGCATCAACAGATCCATCAGTCAGAAGCTGAAAGATGATCTGGCTTATGGCTCTTTTTGTACACACAAGGTTTCTGAAAATGTGTCCTTTTTAAGGGGAACCATATTATAGGAATCACATACATTCCTATTCTGAAAACGTAAGAGGAAAAATATTTCAGGTAGAGCAAGAACTAGATTTGAGCTTTTGCCATCCCCTAACTGTACTGGAGTTTTCCAGCATCACCATATAGTTCTTGATTCCCTCCGCTTCCAAGTTCTGCAGAGGGATCGTGAACTGCTAGTAAGTCATAGAAACTGCTCTAACAGTCAGCTTGCTTGTTACAGATTGAGTAAATTTGAGAGATGTTTATCCATCCCTACTGTATGTTAACGTAAGTTTATCTTCTTTTAAAAAAGGTTTTAATAGGAAGCAGAGAGTAAGGCTGCTTATTTGCCTTTTTTTTTTTTTTTTTTTTTTTTTCACTGTGCAGTAGGTCAAGTAGATCCTTCTGGGATTAGCTGCATATCTGTACCTGAAGGAGGTTTAGAGAGCAGGATAGGACAAGCAGTAAGAATGGAGACTTTAGATATGCTTTGATAAGAACAGGAAGCAGACACACAAGTTAATGAGAATAAGAGAAGGTGCCTTACTCAAGTGACTGGGCAAGGCTTGTTTGCAATGTAGATAGACAGTGAAAAGCTCCTAAATAAAGCAAGACTGAAAAAACAATCTACCCTGTTGTGATATTGAGAAAAAGGAGAGTTTTGTGTACCTGTCCTTTTAACTTTCTTTTGCTTTTAAAATTTAAGTCAGAACAGAGCAACTTGTTATGGTTGAGACTGTCAAAGGCCAACTCTTGCTTTATTCCTGCTATTCTGACTCGTTTTCGAAAGTTTCATGGAGTCACAGACTGATTGAGGTTGGAAGGGACCCGTAGAAGTCTAGTCCAAACCCTTGCTCAGAGCGGGGTCAGCTTGAGCAGGTTTCCAGGGCCACATCCAGTTTAGTTTTGTATAACTGGAAGAATTGAGACTCTACAACCTTTCTGGGCAAGCTGTGCCAGGGTTTGACCACGCTCACTTTGTGGCCCTTTGCTGGACTCCCTCCATGTTTCTCTTGAACTGTGGAGCCAAGGACAAACAGAGAGCTCCAGATATGTTTCACCAGGGATGAGTAGAGGGGGGAACGATCATCTCTCTCTGTGTTGGCAGTCCTAATGGAGTTCAGAATGCCATCAGACTTCTTTGTTGCAGGGACACATTCCTGACTCCTGTTCAATTTAGTGTTCTCCAGGACCCAGAGGTCCTTCTCTGCAAAACTACTTTCCAATCAGTTCGCTCTCAGTGTGAACTGGTGCCTTGGGTTATTCCTCCCCAAGGGCAAGACTTTGCAGAACTTCATCACATTCTTGATAGCCAATTTCTTCAGTCTGTCAAGGTGCCTCTGAATGGCAGCACAACCCTCTGGTGTATCAGCCACTCCTCGCAGTTTTGTATCATCTCCACACTTCCTGAGGGTGTACTCTGTCCTGTCACCCATGTCATTATTGAAGATATTGAACATCATTTGACTCAGTATTGACATCGTGGGTACTCCGCTAGTGACTGGCACCCAGTGAGACTTTATGCTGCTTGTCACAAGCCTTTGAGCTTGGCAGTTCAGCCAGTTTTAATGCACCTCACTGTCTACTTATCTAGCCTGTACTTCATCAGTTTGTCCATGAGGATATTATGGGAGACAGCGTTGAAAACCATGTCGACTGCTCTCCCCTTGTCTGTACGTAGGAAATGGGCTGTGTGGTAAAGGTTATGCTGCAGAGAAATCTCAAGTGCCTTCTGTGACCTAGGGAAGAACTATCTCAAATCTTGAGCATCTTATTGGAATTATTCATCAATTGTTGCTTTCTCTCACGAATCAATTTCATCTGGCTTATGAATGGTGTTATGTTCATGTGCTTATTGAAACTGGTTTATTTTCCCCATGCAATGTTGATATTTAAAACCAAGGACTAACACTTAATGTCTGGCTTAAGACAGCCTTAAACGTTTTTACAGTGTAACTGCTCTATGCACAATCTACGTGCAAACCTGAGGCATTTTTAAGAAAAGTTGAAGAAAGGGGTTAAGAGAACTGCATGCAGTTCGTAGCACTTTAAGTAGAAATTATATGTACTAAGTAAAGATGAAAGGCCGGATGAAACTTAAATGTCTGCTTTCTATACTGTAAAAGCACACTCATGTACCGTACTTGTGTCTGCACCTTTTCTTTTTTTCCTCATCTGTATTTTTTGTTCAGTTGCACATGGGTACAGTGTGATTGTAGCAGTGTTTTTCTGTTTCATTTAACCCTGAACAGTTGCATACTATGTGATCAGGATGAACAATTTTTCTGCTCCACAGTTAAAATATATCCTAGCCTTAAATTTTGTATCTTGCTGGGGTTACCATTACTGTGTTTTCTGGTGTACAAACTGCACGTTTGTCTCTTGGAAAAGGCTGCCTAAAACCAAGGCTGTGTTTTAAATACTGACCCTGCACACCATCAGCAGCTTTCCTGCTGATACTGCTGTGCCATTGGCAGTGTCAGAGGCAGCAGTCATGAAAGCAGCAGGAGCAATGGTAGCAGCAGGTGTATGGTTAACACAGTGCTGCATCTTTACACAAAAGCAAGTGGTAAATTTGTAGACTTACAAAGTCTTACCTGTTTATAGACAGGAAATCTCACAAGTTTATGAAACTTGAATGTGTGTTGTAGTGTAAATTCTGAGGAAGTCCTTATTGTCACAAGCTTGAAAAATCTCAAACGTTCATTGCATGAGGACCTGCAGGCCAAACCCTTACAGGTTTTAGACGGACATTGATGATGCACTGTTTTCAGGAGATATCAGTAAAAACTAAGTGAGTGGGGTAACATTTTTAAGATTTCCAGCTCTAAGAAACAGCACATGGAAATTTTGAGGGCCAACAAGTAGCTAGGGAAGGGTGTGGATAGGCAGGTGGTTTTTGGATGCAGATTGTTTTTGCTTGGTTGGTTTTTGTATGAGGCAAGGGAAAGAATTATGTCCCTGTGAAGGAGGAAGGATGGAGACTTATCAGACTGGGTGAGAAATTTGCATCAAGGGACAAACGGTGATGTGTTACTGAGGCGGATAAAAGGAATAGATAAGAAGCATGTCTCTGCTTTGTGATCTGTGATGAAAGAGGACAAGGATGGAAGAATAACAGGGTAAAAAGCCTGTGCAATTCTCCTGATAATATGTGAGATGGAAGGGAAAACGGTGTTAGGTATTGTGAGAGTGTCAAAGGTGATTAATAGAATTGGGGCAGTTGGCATGGAATTAAATTGGTACGAAAAATTAGAATGGCAGAATACACTTTTTGAACTAGAGCAGTGCATGTCCATTTTGCTTGTTGAATTGAGAAGATTTACCATTGATTCCCTCTATCGCGTATTAGACCACAAATACGTTGTTGTAAGAATTTAAAACCAGAAAGATAATACAAAACAAAATAATTCTAATATGGCTTTCATTAGAAAGGCACATTAGGAAAAAAAAAATTCTTTATAAAGAACATAATCTCTCCTTCAGAATGCTGTTGAAGTTTTTGACTAATAAAATGTTGGATGTCTTAACATTTAAAATCAGAAACTATGTTAAGCTTTTAGACTACACTTGCCTTTAGGGCCCTTATTACTTATTTAATCCCAAAATTACTCATGATTGACACAAACTTGGCATCCTGTCATTCTGTAGTTCAAAATTACAGATGCTGGAAATAGAGCAATTTACACAGAGGAAGTGAATTGCCCGTAATTTTTGCAATTTCCTGCTTGGATATTACGAGTTTTATCACAGATTGTGTCCCATATCTGGGCCTTGGCAGGTAGGAGTGCGAGGTTGGAATAACTCCGGTTGCTAGGAGCTGCTGTTATAAAAGTGGATGAAAAGACTTTTTATGCCATCATCGCAACCCAATTAAGCTTTTTAATACTTCACTTGTAAGAAGTTATCCTTAGTTTCTTTGTAAATCAAATAAAACTTTGGCCCTTAGACAAGCCCTACTTTTGATTGCAGAATCACTATGATTAAATATAACTTTGACCTGTGAGAGACACACACACACATGTGCACATACGCGTTTTTTGCATCTACTTGTGGAGTCCATTGCTCCTTTAAATACTCTGTGTCTCTATGAACCACAAAAGAGCCAAGAATGCAAAAAAAAGACAATAATGGAAATGGAGTTTTGGATATACTTGGAGTTTGTGGAGCTGGAGGGAAGTACTGCAGCACCGCACAGCTGACATAGGTCCCTAACACTAAATTATGTAGGACCTTCCAAGGCAGTAGCTGAGGATGAGCAAGCACCTATTGGACTTAATACCAGGGCTCTTCTAGTGATGGACACAAGTTGCCTTGCAGCATTATTCTCTTCCTTTTTACCTATCCCTGATTGTTGTTGTTCCTGATGAAATAGTTCTTGAATTAAAATTTGCAGATGCTTTAAATCTAAGGGCAGTTAGAAAAGAGCAAAAAACAAATCAAAGTCCTAAAGCTTTGTCTGGGCTGTTACAGTTTCATGCTTTATTTCATTTTTACTGATTCTGTATTTCTTTGAATGTTTTTTTATGTCCTGTACGTAAACAACAGAACAAATTCTGGCCTAGCAGCACAACTTCCGTCGTTTCAACAGAAGGTGCATTAATGAAGATCTATTCCTAAAAGTATTTTTAATTTTGTAAGCGTTTTACGACCATTCCATTTTAGGCTTGAAAACAAAGACTTGTAAGACCTGTAATTACATTGTATTATTAGTACACCCGTGCCACCTTCTTATGTCCTTGCCCTCTTTTTGCATAATGTCTGAGTACTTGACTTTCTATTTCGATTGTTTGTAAAGCAATCCTGTTAAAAACTTTTGGAAAGTTTAGGTCAGTGGATTTCTGGTTTGTTTCCACAGCTGGTGTTTTATTCAATGCCATTGGAATTAAAATTTATAGGGATTTTCCTTCATAGATAGTGTTCCATTACACTATGTCATATTCAAAGCTTTCTGACCAATTTGAATTTCTGTTTGTTTATTAAAATACAGCCAAGAAAAATGAGTGAGGTTTGTGAACAGTAGCCAGTGAAGTGAGTTACATTTTATCTATCAATCTAATTTCATGTGGGTGTATTCAAGTCATCTTGAACTATACTAGCTACCTGCTGTAACTAGTAGTTTTCCTTCTTTATGGATTATATTTCAGCATAGTCTTTCCCACTGTAATTGAATATACAGCTTCTTGTTGTTCTCCTCACCTGACTCTGTTCCCTAAAGAAAGGCTGCATGTCTGTATGATGCTCTCCCTTTGCCTTTTGACCATAGTTGTATGAAAAGTAGGGAAAAAATGCCATCACTCCTTCAACATGGGGAAAAAAGGCAGAAGTTACATTTGCTGGCTTATAAAATGATGCGACTCTTCAGCTGAAGTAGATTGTATTTTCCTATGGGAAATAGCATTTAAGCATGATTTTTTCTGAAAAATAAGCCACGTTCCATTGGTACTATCAGCAAATCTCTTCAATCCATACCAAAAAATGAGCAAAATATGCCTTCCAAATGAAAAATTGTAAAAACCCTGAAGTTTTCTTTGTAAGCATAGGAACTAGAAGTCAATCTAGATTAGTTTCTGAGACATGCCACTAATGATTTTCTGCCTTTAGTGTTATACTTACATGTAATCTCAGAGTCTTCAGCGAGATTACAAACCTAAATTACAGTACTTTGTGAAACTGAAACACAGATGAGCATAAGAATTAAAGGCAAAGCCCAAATAGTATTTGCTTTTGCACGGATGGGTTGGTTCTGGATGTGAAAACAGCACTATAAAGGCTTTTCTAAGCCCCTGAGGGTTATGTCAAAATGTGACGACTTGGGATTAGTTTTTTTAAGAGTTATTTTTAACCTAGCTCAGTTCACAATCTGTTTCACAACGCATTCTCATTAGTATTTTTCTGTGAACAACTGAGGAAGAGACATGTTATAGCATAGGGTGAGAATGAGTGGTGAGAATAGGGGCGATGGCTGTGTGTTGGTGTCACTTGGCAAGCTCAGTAAGTAGGTGTCATCTAAGAAAGGCCTTTCTACCTCACTAGGCACTTGTGAGATACAGTTGAAGTCTTAAAAGTTTATTTAAAGCAAATAAGATGGTGAAATGAGAGTGTTGGCTTCACCAAATTCACTGTGCTGTCAAATGTGGTCCCACATGCTGGAGTGACAAATACAACCACATTAAAGAAATGCCAGTATATTTGCATATTGATTTACATACAGGAGAAGGAAGGGAAATCCAGGCAAAAACCAAATAATGGTAATTCAGTCAGTAATCCCGTATACAGGGGATACATTTTATAGGTAAATAAATAATTTCATTGATAATTTTACATTTATCTGTTAATTTTTTCACTTAGTTAAATTGCTGTTTTGTGAGATTGTTTTACAGGTGTTTCATATAGGCTCAAAAGATTTCTGTCCTCCTCTCTCTTATTTAAGTAAAAGAAAGCCTGTTTTGGTTCTCTGCTGTAATAAAATCATGGAAAACCTTTAGGGGCAAGGGAAGATTGCTATTAATGCAGGCTTTTGTTTACAGATTTAACTGACTGTATAATGAAAGAAAAGAATACTTATTCCTTCTTGTGGAAAGGATCTTAGCTGTCCTTTTTTGTCAATTAGAAAATATGATAAATAACTAAAATATGAACTCCATCTCAGAATAATTTTTATGGTTTTCCATAACACCATTATCTAAACAAAAGCATAATATTACTGTGCTAGTAATTTGCAAACTGCCTGTGTACTATATGTTTTTGAGTAGTAAACAAATAAATATTTCAGGAGATTTTTGTGAGATCCATAAATCATAAATTTCAAAGACTTACTCTAGGTTCTATTTCTGCTTTTTAAAAGTCAATTGCAGACAAGCACTGCTGGGCCAAAATTATAAACTTACTGGCATTAAATAATTTTTCCCATTTACTTTTCATGTTCAATTTCAGCTGGCAACACAAAAGCCAATTAAAGTATTCATGGTTTATTTCTGCAGATTTTACTTGAAGTAACTGGAGAGAGATGTAAATTATTACACTAGTAGTGTGTGTCAGGAGCTAATGAATTCTGGATGAAAAATATTTCTCCATTATGTGGGGTTGTATCTTGACATTTCCAACAATTACACACTTTTTATTTCTGGGCATTGTATACTCCGGTTTTGTTTATTGATTTTAAAAGATCCCAGGAGTATTAAAATAATCTTCATTTCCCACACAGTTTTATTCATGACCTCTCGATATATTTCAACATGAAGGGAATATATCAGATTTGTCATGGTTTAAAACAAATTATATTTCAATATGATTCATTATGTAGACCTACTGGAAAGAAAACAATTTTTTCTGTTACTAGCAGGTCGATGCTTTCTGTAATTATGTAGGGACCTAGCCATTCTCCAAATAAGGTTAACATGTACATGTCCTCTACCATTGGGTTAAAATGTCACCAGTGACTACCTTGTTTTTAATGGCAGTTGAAAAAAGATGACAACTTGAGTCCTCTGTATTTCCATATCTGGGGAGTTTTGATGACGTGTTTGTGGACCTACTTGTGTCTTAGTCAAACAGTCATGTATGATTTAGGCCTAGGGTCACACTAGTGAACTAAAGAAGTCCAGTTGCACAGAAGTTGGTTTGCATTTCCTTCCACCAGGAACGAAGAATAAACTCTCATCTGCAAGTCTTTTGCCCTTCTTCCAGGTTCGCTTTATTTCCAAAATTACAACTGAAAGCCAGAACATGTGGGTTTAAAACTCTTGAGGGACAGTCTCTAGAGGCCTTTCTCAATTTACTCAAGTAAGAGGAGAGAAAATGTGCCTCTCCTATCTTCCCTCTCCACTGGTTCCTCTTTCATTCTATATTTTGGAGAAGAGCCTTCCAACAGCAGAGGCTGCTTCGATCTAGTGGAGTGTAGTTTGGTGCTGACTATTCCCAGTACAATTGTTTATAAAAGGAGAGATGTAGATGTTGCATTATTGTAAGTAATCTGGCTAAAACAATAAATGATTACGTTCTTCCTAATGCTTGAGATCACATCCCACTTAAATATAGCTCCATTTTTTAGCAGAATTAAGGAATTAACGGATGATGTCAGCTAAATTTCTGTGTGGATGAGGTCTTGCTACCACCTCAGTTTGATTTTTTTCCTCAGAACTACTTTTGTGTCACAGTGAACTGCTAGAAATGGATTATAGTCATAAATGAATATTACATTTATGAACACTTAATTCACAAATGAAATATCTTTCTTTCAAGCATTTGAAGTTCATTTTCTTATGCTGAAAAGAAGCTACAGTTTTAAATATATGGCTTCATCTAATTAAATGTGGCTATGTTATACTTCCTTCCTCCATGGAAAAAAAAAAAAGCATTGACAATAGTGGTTGGGGAAGTCGTATCAGGCTGGGTTTTCCATTCTGCTGTGTCACTTTACTGTGTTCAGCTGGACCTTCTAGCAAATGACTTTACTGTAGGAAATCTTGACTGACTGTCATCCTCTTCCCTGGCTAGGTCTCCAAAGTCCGCGATGGACTGCGATATTTTGTGTGTGTCTGCAGATTCTTTGTGAACCATGCAGTTTTATACAAGTCCCAGTTTACAGAGCTGTCATTCCAGCTTTCTGGCTGGTGGGTTGGAGAAAGAAATGTTTGTCCTAAATTTAACGGAATGAAATCTCTACAGTTGTTTTTGCGTTTCCTATTTCATAGGTAGGAGTTGGTCATAGCAAAAAATCTGGCATTTACAAATAGAAAGTTGGTTTGAACTTAAGCCAGAGACTTAATGCAAAGTGAGAAAACATTGCAAGGAATCCATTTTAACTGAACACGATTGTGCTTGGAAGATTGCATGAAACCCAGATTACTTTCCTTCTACCAGTCCTCCTGGGTTTGTGGAGCGAACCTTGTGAAGAGAACAGTGCATTCAGAGCCTTCTAATGGCTAAATGCAAGAAGGCAGCAAGTATTGAAACTGCTGCTCTTCACACTCTGCCCACAGTGGCAGTTCATTTTAAATACAGTGGGCTATTGGGCAGTTAAAGTCTTCTGTAGTATCTTTCACAAAAACTGTATTGAAAAGATTTTGCAATAGGTAAGTGTGACAGAGGATGTGCAGAAAGCAATTTTGAACTATGATTCAACATTATTTAAGTATGATTCCACATCCATTCATCTTCCACATGAATATTCCTTTTGTGATTTCTTTTAAAATGTATTAAATTCCATGAATCAGGTTTTCAAAAAGATCAAGAACATTCCATTCTGCCTACTGCAGAACATAGTGAGTTGTTTCTAGGCGCAATCCACCAAGACACAATTGTGGTAGAACTGTGGGATAGTCATTAACAAAACCAGTAGCTGGCAAATATTGACTGACTTTCTGCAACATAATTTGGTTTAAATATCCATATACATCTGTTGCTTAACCTTTTCCTGCCTAATGGAAAACACAAATCAAAATCAGCCTCCATACACTAAAGAACAGCCTGTCATGTAAGTGAATAAATTAATGGCAACTAAAGCAAGGCCTGTCAATTACTGGGAACATTAATTATTCCATTAATAATGACTTAGTTTAAATCTCGTTTCAAAGGCATATTGGACAGTGCAATTCATTAATTTCATTTGAGGCTTCAGCCATGTGTGCTAATTGAATTATATATATTTTGGCGTAGAAGAATTTCCATTATGTTTTCATTCCATTTAGTTCTCACCTGTCTTTCCCAAAAAAAACTGAAATCCTGCCATTAAGGACACTCCTTTGAAGCTGAAAAGTGAGGCATATTAAAATATGTATTTCTGTGCAGACTGAATTGCATAGAGATGGGAAAAAATCTAAATTTTCCATACTGTAATTTCGAAACGGTGGATAGTTTTCCCATAATGCACTGCATATTTAATATCTTTTTTTCGTTGTGGAGGAGCTAATTAAATGATAAATTAAAATCCATGTTTATTTTGTAATACATTTCATTTCCTAATTTCTCTCTTCCCTTTTTTTATTCATGTTTTTTATTTTCTTAACTTCCTCTTTGGAAATTTTGCTTCCTTTATTAAGTCTTTTCTTTTAAACAGAACCCTTAAGTGTGTAATATATAGTTTACATGTATACAAGTGTACCACTAACATAGTACAGAAATTTCGTTCTGTGTATTAATCCTGTAAAATAGCTTTTCCCCAAGTTCATGAACCAGAGAGTTGAGAAGAGTTTTAGAATTTATTTCAAGTTTCAACAAGTGAAAACAATTCATAATCTGAAAAAAAAATAGTAGAATATTCTGCTTGACAAAGAATTCTTTTCTGTCTATGTTTTCCATTTTATGTAAATATATCTTAAGCAACTAGAAATGTTTAAAAGTTAAACGACTATGCAATTGTGTGTTCAGGGAAATACATCTCTCACTGGGACTACAAGAGAAGTGCTCAATTCAGCTGAACAGATTTACTAGCATGCATTCAAGTCTGTCCTTATATTGAACAAATTGCAATCAAGACCACTTGATCAAATCAAGGGGATGCCATGCTCTCAAGTGCAAACTGATCAGCGAGGCATGATCCTGTTTCACTTTAAGCTTTGGTTTAGTCTGAGAGTGAAAAAATACCATGTTGCCTCAAGCCCAGCTCTGAAGGCTGGGCCAAATCTTCCTTGCTGTGTACTTGTTTTAGCGACTGAAGATGCAGTCTAGGACCTCATCCTGGCAGGTCCAACTTCTGTAAATGCTGAGCCACATTTAAGCCACGTACAATTAAGCTATAGTTTCTTTATTTCTTTAATCTTCAGCAATCTTTGATTGCTTCCTGTCCTCACCCGTATGTTGTCATCATGAAGACCATGTGAGTGCCCCTTAGGTGTCATTGCAACCTGTTCAGCCATTTCTGTGATATTAAATTGAAAGAGGTGACCATGGCTTTGTTTTCATCCATGTGAGTAGCACCCAGCATACCAGGCTTAAATTACATGTGCTGTGTGACCATAGCCATGCAAGATTTCTCTAAGTTATAGAAATGTTCAACATACTTTCAGGTTCTTTTTTTTTTTTTTTGAGGATCACAATCTGCGAAACTTTGGTAAACTTGTTCCAGGCTTAATTGTTGCTAATCTTGTGTATGCAAATGGTCCGGGTGCTATGAAAATCTTTCTGATATAAGTTTATATCTAGTTTATAGTTTCATGTTGTTATATTTTAGTTTTTCTCAAATGTCTTAATTTTCCATGGGATGCTGTTATTGATTTTGAGTTGAGGTTGGGATTTTTTTTTTTCATTTTTTTTTTACAAAATTCTTTTTTGGCCTCCCTTTCTTACTCATCTGACTTTAATAAAGTCTCGGAAGTACCTGGTCCGTATTAATGGACTGCAGGCTTTTTGAGTCAAGCATCTCTTTGTCATAAACATACTGTTTCTGTCTTTCCAATCAATATCTCATAAGGGGTCTAAGGAAGCCTGGTGATTAGGAAAGATTCTATCTTCCTAGGGAGCTTTCTGTGACTTCAGAGATTTCCATAGCACAGCAGATGAGACCAAGATAAAAAAAAGAAAAAAAAGAAAAAAAGCAGCATCTGTTCTGAAACAGCGAATAACCAACGGTTTTAAAATGCAGTTGTGATGGCAGTGATTTGGATGAAATTCACTGTTTTGCTAGTGGCTTCATTTAATTTTACGTCATTGATGCTCTATTTTACTTCCTATTCTGCAAAATATTGCGTAGTCTTTTATGAGAAATTGGTATGGATAAATGAATTCAAAAGTGCAAACTGTTCACTAGAAAGCTTACAGAGAACCAGAAAATAGATATTACTATAAGCAGAAATCTATTCTGAAAAATGAAGCCAGAGTAGCTAGACTGATAAGATATATTTACTGCTGGTTTAACTATATTTAGGGCAAAGTATTGAATCATTCTTTGAAGATGGTTCTGTTCTATCTGAAGAAAAACTCTCAATATATTTCATTCTTCCTGGAGTAATATTGAAGAGGACATTAAATACACGCTAGTTGAAAGCAGAAAGTTGGTTAAAAAGAAACCTTAAGAGGGATGTTCTTTCCTAGAAATGGATTTTTTTATTTTTTTTTTCCCCTTGGAAGGTCTGCACCTGCATATAGCCAAGACTCGGCTGTCTGCGTATTACACAAAACCCCTAGCTTTTTAATGACGTTCCTACCTTAGAACCTATTTGGTGGCTGTTTGGAGATAGAAAGCTAGGCTGACAGAGATTCTTATGAAGCAATTTTCTTGAGTCATTAAAATGGATCCTAGCAATAATCATTTGAAAATCTAAGAGGAGACATTTCTCTGGTCTACAGATCTATAATTCCCAGAGATTGGATGTTGTCTCAAAGCAGATATATTCATGACCGTCCATCCTGTGAGTTCAGTAGTGGGCTGTTGGACATGAACAGTTTTCATTCTTTTCATAGCAAGTATTGGGAACGGGGCGGGTGAGGGGGGGAACAGCACCAAAAATACTCTCCAAAAGAAAGTGTCATTTTGTTTATGATGATTGACAACTCCTTATCTCCATAGTACATTTTAATTATGAATGTTATGCATGCTTTAATTTTTTTCCCTTCTACATTCACATTTCCTTTCCTTTTTTTGGGGGGATAAATAACACCTCTCTCTCATTTTCAGAGCCATAATGTGCTTGAGTTCTTATTCTGAGCAGGATAGACTTTTTGAAGGAGAAAATAAATCGTCTGAGTCTTTCAGCTGTAACTGTTTTATATCCCATGTGTTTTTTCACCCATTTTTACTTCTTTATTAGCATCTTTCACTTTTGTCAGCTAGAGCAGATTGAAAACTAATGGTGAGGTCCAGCTGCTATGTTAATGCTGACAAAGAACAAAATCATTTTGGAGTAGGCAAGTAAAATCCTCTGTAATCTGATTCAGTACTTCTGGTATGAGAGACATTGTTTCTATTCAATTCAGGCAGAACTCTGTGGTTTGAATATGAAATACTGTAAGAAGTCAGGCTCTTTGAAGAGTCAACTTAATCCTCAGCTAAACTACATCACTCCATTATTTGTATTTACTGCTTTTAAATCAGCTACCACAAAAACCATTGTGGAAAGAAAGCTTCACAAGGTTATAAACAACAGAAGAGGGACTTGAATAATTTAAGCAAGCCGCATGAAATAATTGGATGCCATGCACGGTGTGTGATCAGCCACTCCAGTTCTTTTCCTTGTTGTCAGTCTTTTGATCCTTTGCCTGACATTGGAGAAAGGAGTGGCAGATACGGAAAACTAGGTAGCTGGAGCAGAGAGGAATGAGGTGACAAATCAAACGCCATATCAAAAGAACTACCAAAACACAAGAAAATCGAGGTGTGACTGCTTAATCTGTCATACAAAGAATCTGAGACTGAATAGGTCTAGTGGGAATGGTTAGTTTTCCCCTCCCCCTGTATTTTTAAACTATTTTTCTGATCCTTTTTCTCATTTTAAGAGCTTTCGTTTGTTGAAGGGTTTTGTTTTGCTTTAAGAAAGAAAGTTAGTTCCTTATTAAAATTTCACTTGCTAACAGGGAGTGAGGTTCCCAGGTCACTGTAATTGTCTTTTCAATCAGAGCAGAGAATAATATATCTGTATGATTAGTATCTTTCTTATCCACTGCAAGACCGTAAGAAAGAGCAATCTTTTATGTGCTCCCATGCTTCCCATATGACAACATATCCTTTTATGAGAGCCCTAAAAAAGGTAGCACTGTGTAAAGACTTGGGGATTAGTCCTAGCTTCTTACTTTTGGATCTTAGTGAATGCTCTGACTGCAGCCATTGCAAAAAAAAAATTACATGATGCACTGTGTTCTGCAATAAACATGAGAGTGGAAGGCATTAGCTTATATATTTTTACAATGCTCTCTTTTATGAAAAATTATTAGAAGAATTTTAGACACATCCAAATTAAAAAATGTTGTGCGGGGAGGCACTGAGAACCTGTATTCCAGTTTTCAGGTGTTCAGATTAGGATAAGAAATTTCATAGAAAGTCCTACACTCAATCAGTATATGATCTGAGTGTATCTGCCAAGTTTGTTAAACATGTTCAAATACTAATTTCCTCAGAAGATGAAAGCTGGATCAAATTTGGGTAGCATAGTCCACCATTGCATTTTACATCCTCTACTGAAAGTAAACAGAACGCTGCAAAAAGGGGCTGAGGGCGCAGAACTGCTGTTAACACAGCTCGTGCGTCTCTGTGGCTTCAAACCAATCGTGATGACGTTTTTGAAGAGAGCACAGTAGAAGTCATGACGGGGAAACAGGTTGGACAAAGTTATGAAGAAAACAAAATAGGGCGTAGGAACCCTCTTTATAAATAGGAACTTTAAATAATAGAAACTTTTGTCTGACATAAACCATGAGCAACATAATCCATTTCACCTTTAATCATCCTGTTGTCGCTACAAATTTAAACATTAAACAAAATTATTATTTAAGAAATACAATGGCTGTAATACATACATTTTTATGATCAACCTAGATGCTTCTTTAAAAGTATTTTAAAGGAAAGTCATTGCATGAATAGCAATATTGTAAAACTGGAGGTGCAGCTCCAGTGTTTGCTGTGCCTCAGCAATTTCCGTTTTAAATATGTTTAAATTAGTCTATTTTAAAGAAAAAAAGTTTATTTTTCTAAAGTAAAATATTTAACATTCAAATCTTTAATCCGTGGACACGGTTACGCCCCTTAAAGATTTTGCAAAACAGATTCTGATGTCTGTAATACTTGCACAATACTTTTGCCTTTAATATTTTTTGCAATGTTCTGTGCATCTTATGGCAAGAAGATTCTTGGTGATACGGGAGAGGGAAGAGAGTGCGGTTTCATAGAGTTGTAGGCAGTGTGGATTCCTTACAGCATACCTGCATCTCATGCAGGACTAGATCTTGCAAACTGTACGTCAGGTAATCCCTTGATGGGAGTGGTCACAAATGGCTGCATCGTATTCAGAATGAATGAGATCTTTAGATCTTCCCTACATAGGCCAGGGTTGATAAATTTATGAAAGTTTAAAAAAAATAATAGAACAATTACAGAGAGGATCTTTTAGTTCCAAAAATGTGTCAGAATTCAGGAAATCATGACATGCATAGAATAAATTGTACATTTACTTGGTATATTCCTGATAAATTGGTATAACCAGTTTGCTGGCTCTGAGTCCTGAAAATCTAGCTAGCTGTTTATATTTTTTTCTTAAAAATGGCATGATGGCTCAGGGATAAGGTGCATGTATGTCTCGTTCCTTAGTTTCTGCACCAAAGATGCTTTCCAAGAGATAGGTCTCTCTAACAGCATTAAATTCTGGTATTTACCCTACATGAAGTAGGGCTGGTACCATAAACTACAAGTTCCTTTATTTCCGTGAGGGTGCATTTGTCACTGCCCTCTCTTCACTACCAGTCTCTTACAGGCTCTTGCCTGAGTTGAACCTGACTGTGCTCGACTTTATTGAACCTGTCTTGGGGTGTAATTCCACAGAGTAATTATTAGGTTACAAGTATAATCTTAGATTAGAATAATAATCTTTCTGTTCACTGGTCATACTAGGTCTGTCTGTAATCTATAGCAGGAAGACACCATGCTGCATTCTCTGATGCTTCCTGCCCTTTCCTCCATCAAGCACCTGCTCACAACTGACTTCTCTGTTCTAAGGGCAGGGATTTTCAACAATTCACTGTCATCTTGAGATTAGATCTCAGCCTGGAAGTTACAGTTTCACTAACCCTGGCTGGAAGCAGGAACTCATCAATAGCCTATTCATTGTTCATTCGAAGACCCCTCAGGTATTTCTTTGGAAGGCTTGCTTTCATCATTATTTTATTTCTTGTTTTGCTTCATGCAGCACTATTCTTTCTGATGCAATTCCATGTATATAGAATGCTTTTAAAAGAGATGGAGTGATGAACTCATATCATTCATTTAAAATAAGTCTAGGATCTCCTGTGTTACTAGTATTTTTAGTACAGAATCCAGAAAGCCACACTGAATTGTTGAATATATATTTTTTTTAAGCCGTAGTAAAACCAGTTGAAAATAAATGGAGTATTTCAGAATAATTGTTGCCAGCACTAACGTGTCTACCTTTAGCCTTGTTTGTTGTTCTACCAACAACTGCCACTCAGTAGCAGAAACCAATGTGTGAGGATGATTGTGACTAAATGTTTTGAGTATTCTAACAAAGCATAGGCTGCCTGGCTGCCATTGACTTCATGGAGCTCCCTCTCTGCAGAAGAAAGAATTAATGTAATAATGAATAGTGGTTTTCCTAACTCCGCCAGTATAATACATATTCCGTCATCAGTTTTCTGGGAAGTTGAACTTTGTTCTTGTGACTTTGAATTAGTGCTTTCACTGTTTTAAATACAGTATCACCTAAAGAATTTCTGATTAATTTTTAATTGTTGGTTTTGCCTTGTCAATCAAGACAAAGTGATCTCTCATTCCTTGGTAGCAGTCTGTCAAAGATCTTCCCAAAGCCCCTATTAAAAGTAGTGCTGTGGTGTTTTTTTAGTAGTCTTTTCCATGACCATATTTTACTTCCATTTTCAAGCTAATAAAATTCAGGGGGAGACACTGTGGATACTGGGTAAAATATCTGTATATTCCTGTGTCATGGTCAACCATCACTTTTTGAGTGTGGTCATAGAAGAACTAACTCTGTCCCAGCTGAAATCAGGACAATTAGTGATAAAAATAACTCTAAAATTATCCTTTTGAGGTCTTCAGTGAATTTACACAGCAAGACTCTTGCACAGGTTTTTACACTTACAATGTATATGCGCTATTAAAACAATAAATGTCAATGTGTTGTTTACATTAAAAAAGGCTTTAATGCTCTGAAATTTTCTCTCAAAATGCCTCCTTTGCAGCTGTTACTGAGGATTGTTGTGCTTATTTCATTCCCTTACAGCTGTAAAAATAGAGAACAGAGAGGTCAGTGGTGCAGTGCTGTGAATAAACTGATGTGAGAGATCTAATTCATCATTAAAACCAAAAAAAGTTGTTACCAGTTCTGTTGCCAGATTGCCCTGTACCTGGAATGTAAAGCTGAGAATCAGAAACAATAATATGGTTTTATTAAAATGTTTGATTCTTCTTGGCTCCTCACCATCCACTGTCCCCTCCCCCCCACATAAATAAAATAAAAAAAGAGAGAGGGAAGAAGGGAATCTCTGAAATTATGAACTAGAGCAGAGGGCAGTCACATAAGCAGCTTGTGTGTAAACGCCTGCGTGTTCACACATTTGTTCTACTGCAGAAGGTAACCCATAAGAAACCATTTCAAAAGACCTACTAAGCCTGGCACATATTTAATCAAAGTTTTAGTTATTCCTTAGTGTCACTGACTTAGCTGATGTTGATGAGCAGATACTAAAGATTCATCTGGTTTTGAGCTAGGATTTTTTTGTGTTTGTTTTTTAATTGCTAGTATTTTTCTACCTGCTCTCTGTGTGTACACACACACTCTTCTGAGAGTTCCCAGAATTCTGATAAAGAGGAGGAAGAGCTGCTGCATCACCTGAAATGTGTCAAATAGATTGCTTTCAGATGTCACACAAACTTGTATCAGTGCCACAGCTGGGAAGCTGCTTTACTCCACTTACGGAACGTGGTTTGTAGATGTAGAAGTTGACATACTTGATAATTCGAAAATCACAACTTGTCAAAAATGATAAGTGCTTTAATAACTTTCCTTTCATTATCATCTAATTTATCAGACATATAATATTCAAAATTCTTCAAGGGTTACTTGGCTGCGTTTCTCCGTATAATTATAGCAGTTTAAGTAGTTATAATCTGCTAAGTGAGCTATCATAGTATCTGGATAAGTAATTTTGACAGTCATAATGTACTAATTATCTAACAACGCTGGGAGGATAACGAGGGTTGTTGCTGGTTTTTCTGCCAGTTGAGACTGCCTATTTTTCATTAACCATGAAACTGATGTTAATGCATTTTTGACTATTTGAAGAACATCACTCAGGTGAGATTTACCTGCTTGAGAGCACCACATTTCTCTGGGTTCCTTCTGGTCCACAGGGCAGCACCGTGCCCAGAGCCAGGAAAACAAGTGGGTATGTCAGTGGGCAATTTTTGGTCCTGAATCCAAGTTGTTCTCACGTGTTTGCTAGGCTTTGTGAAGGTGGCCCCCATCACCTGATTGTGTACAACCCTGTCCTACAGAGAAAAGCCTTGGCACAAGTATGACTGCTTCCTTGTGTTATTTCATTTCTAGATGTCATCTTCCTTTGCTGTGGGGTACCAGATGCCATTGTAATGGGTTTTTTACTTGATCTTCTTGTCTGTTCCTGATCATAGAAGGACCTTGAAAAGGCTCCTGAGGGACAGAGGTCACTGAGTGGGTGAGACCAGGGATGGATTTCCTGTAGGAAGAGCAGTTTAACCTGTGAGAAATTAGTTAAAGGGCATATTTTGCAAAAAATGCCTAAGTTGCAAACTGAGTTAGGTACTAAGGGAAGAGTAGCTGATTTCTTGAACAAGTGCATTGTTTGTCTCTCTTTGTGTTTCATTATTTTCCTATGTATTTCGTTTACAAACAAATCATGAGCTTTTTCTAACTGTTACATCTATAAACTCAGCCCAGTCTTACAGAGAAACAACATTATCTAGAGACTTACTGGGAATAAATATTCCTTGGACTCTTACTGACAACTGTTCGATCCCTCTGTCTTCTATCTGTGACCTTAAAAATACTCGTAAAATCATGTTATTTTGCTCAAATACCATTATGACAGATGACCTGGTCTTTAGGCTTTAACCACCTGCAGTTTCCAGTGAAGTCCAGAGGATTGGCATTTACTCAATATATCTGGAAAGGAGGCTTTTAGTAAACAAGTCTGTTAATTATGTGCAAGAAAAAGCATGATCCAGTTGACTCAGTTTTAGTTATGTGCTGTAGGGCTAATAAGAGAAGAAACTGTAAACAGTTATTTGTGTCATGAAAGCAAGCAGGTATGACTTTTACGTAAAGAAAGCAAACCAATACACATAACATTGCCATTATTCGTCATTTCTAGAAGACAACTTTGCACTATATTCACAGAGAGAAAATACCAGGTTTTAAATTAAATAAGAATGTTCCAAAATATATAGGCATTTTTATGGCAAAGCTAACAGAGAAGCTCTTTTCAGCAAATGCCCTGACAAGCAGTTAGTCAGTTCCTCCTTCCGGAAAACCATTTGTCACCCAGAACTTCAGGTCTGTAAACATCTGTTACGAAAACTGTGCCGGCACAGCGTTTGCTTCCCAGGGCTAGGGCCAAGCATTCACAAAGTAGTACTGCTACAGCCAGTCAAAATCTGTTTGTCCAGTCATGATGATGTAAATGCAAATACCACTAAATAGTGTCTAATGTTAACCATAAAAATGACTTTGAATTAACTTTACATCTTGATAAAATACTTTGTGTTTCCTACCAGATATATTCAAATAACTATTATAATTTACTTCAGAAACTGCAAATATAATTTGTTTTTTTACATTATTGAGGAGCAGTTAAAAAGAAACTATGTAGATACTTATTTGCACTTTGTAAATTGCTGAAATTATTTATTATTGTGCAATTTTCATGGTGTTACATTTTTATTGCTTTATATTGCACATGTTGGGTTTTAATAGTTGCATCCTTCATTCCATTAATTTCGAATTAAACATTAAATTGCAATGGAAATTCAGTCATAGCTCCTGAAGCATAAAAAATAAGCTTTGGTCTTCACTTTCTAGAATGAAAGTGGGGATGGAATACAGACTAAGTAGAAAAATAATCTGTTCTCTCAGGAAGATCAGTGATATTATACATAACAGCATCTGGTAACTGCGAGATCTGTGTTCATTTCTGTACTACAATGTTTAGTTTTATTATGCTTCAGTTAACCAAGGATAATTTAGCCTTTAGCAATGATGGATTTTACCAGTACTCAGCAAGGGATTGCCTTTTGCCATTGAAATCAATGTAAATTTTGTACCTGGTCATTAAGACCCAGGTTGTATTTTTTACCTCAACTCAGTTTTCAGGTAGGTTTTTGGCTTGGTTTGTGATTTGTTGTTTTTTTTTTTAGTTTTGTTTTGTTTTGTTTTTATTGTGGTATCTCATTTGCTCAAAAACCAGATACAGAAATGTCTTTAGGAGTTCACATTATCAAATATTTAAAGAATTGGCTCTGCAAAGACTTATGTCTGTAATTTAATTCTTACCTCTCAAAACTCCCACAGAACTCTTAACTCTTAGAGATGCAAGATATGCCAAAAGAAACAAAGATTTTACGTAATTTAAAGGAATAGACAATAAATCCAAGAATATTTTGATGTAGAGATGAAACTGAAGTATGTGTCCACAGCATGGTTTGCTCCATGTTGAAGTCAATTAGAATCTTTCCATTGAATTCAGTCCAGTTTCAGCCATTCTCGTGTGTAGGGGCCTCTGGACTGCAGTTTTCCATGAACAGCAAGTGACTTATTCAGATGCTGATTTGGGGCAGAGGTGAGAGAACAACCTCACCTACATCCTCAGATACTAAAATGTTTACAAGGTCATGTGTGTTTTGAGGACAAGAAATGTAGTGATCAGAAATTCCTAGAAAGTCCAAATTCCTAGAAAGTAGGAATTAAATCCAAGGATGAAATCCCAGACCCATTATAATCTATGATAAGTGCTACATGTTTTCAGAGGGACTAGCATTCCCTGCCTCTTACATATAGAAAGAAGCGTAATTTTCCTAAAAGGTTAAAAAAAAAAAAATTCAGCTGGGTATGATGTCACGAACAGCTCCCAGATTAACATAGCAAGACATGGGCAGAAGAGAGGGAGCAGAAATCAGAGAGAAAGAGCAATCATTAAACATTTATAATGGAGCTGATATGATTTATCGAAAATGCAATTTTACTCAAGTAGAAGTATTTTTGTGAATGTTTTGATAGTTCTGCCATTTCCGCAGCACTTGAAGGGGTTTTTGAGAGGACTGAACTGAAAAATCTGACTTTTCTCTGAAAACAGCCATTTGATGCAGCTCGGTGTCATGAAAAGCTTCCAGTCGTTTTTAATTTCACATTGGGAAAAAAGCTAACATCATCTTCAAAGCTGCTGAACAATACAGTTTATGCCCTCCGTGTACCTCCTGCTCAAGAGAAAAGTTGAGGGCAACAAATAGGGTAACATCTAAGAGGTACAGCAAATAAGTAGGGTTTTTCGGTGCGTTAGATGATAAAGAAGCACAAAACCCAGCATGTTGAGCTCATTGTGGCTTTGAATTTACTGTTTAAAAAACAAACCTCCTTGCACTAGTGAATAATTAATGTGCATAAGATAACACATTGTAATCTCTTAAAAGGGACAGAGCCCCTCTTTTTACTATGGAGTTCTCGATGGTTGTTCTGTATCTTTAGGTTGAATGCAGATGCAGTTTGTGTATCCAGTATAGTTATTTCCCTATCAGGGTGTAAAAACTTAATCTAAGTTTCTATATAGGAAAAGTTACTTCAGACTACTGCTAATCATACCATTATATGAAAGAGTAATGTTTGCAATCAGCCTGAGATTTACTGCTGCAAAATACTCCCTACCATTATAAATACTATGCCAAGGGTCTGTGCTTCTGAAATTGTTTTAGTGGCTGGAGTCCCATCTGAATCACTCGATATATCAGGATTGTTGCAAATGAGACTCCTCCATTAAAAAGCAAGGATCTTACTAAATTCTGAGTAGGTATAAGTTACTGTCTCAGAAAAATCTGAGATTTTGTACTGCTTAAGTATTTGTGCTGTTATTAGCAGGATCAAAAGCTGGAAATGGGGAACAAAATATCAAGTAGGAGTAGCTCAAGGGCAGCTCTGGAAATAGTGAGGTAGTCTGCTCACACAGCTGGGATTCTCACACCTCCATGTCAAATATTTAGCATGAGCAGTCTAAGGCAGTCCTACACAAAGCTGTGGTGGGGAGCCTCCTTTGGATATCTGTGCCTAAAAAGCAGACTTTCTCATGAACTGCCTGTGAGTGAAAATTCACTACAGACCTTTTCTGCATAAAAATGCAGCCATTTACTGACTGAACTATGGTCGGTGGCTGGAGCCATTTGATGACTTATTGGTAATGGTGGGGGAGCAACCGTACGCTTAAGGACAGCACAGTATAAAATGGCACTGATGCTTATCTTCATAAAGGCATGGTAGGAAATAAGCTATACAGAATAAAAGGAGGAGGTTGTAAGGCTCAGAGGAGTAAGATAAGCTGAATATATATTTTTTTAGAAATAATGGTAGCAATTCTGTGTCCACACAAATCAGAGTGCAAATGATCTTCTAGTGAGAGATCTGCGTTTACCTTTTCTTTTGATGAATTTATCTTCACTATGTGATTTCCATTCAGATAAAAGTCCAGATGCTATAATTCTGACTATTTTGTTTTTCGTTTGTGATGATGCTTTGTAGTAGAAGCATTTGTGTCCAAAGGAACTCATTGTGTCTAGAGATCCAGTCCAAATTATGACTTTACACTTGGAGCTGAATATTTCAGATTATTCAAAGACAGACAAGTGAAAGTAAAAACAAATGAAAAAAAAGCCGTGATCAGGAGGAACCATATGGTACTCTTGTAACAATTAAACTTAGTGCTCTCCTTTACTGCACGTCTGCAGGATGCACAGATTAAACCCTTGTGCCCAGGCTCCATGCCAAGATTGAATTAATGTTCCTAAGGTTTTTATTTTATCTGCTTCTGTAAGAAAAGGCCGTAGCAGAGTAAAAGCTGAGTGAAAACTTGGGGATTCGTAAGTGCTTTACCTCTTTCCTAATCTCTCACTCACTGCATTCGCTCACACGTGTGTTTTTATGGGCATAAGGGGAAACAGTCCTAAGATACCTAACATGCCTCTGACATGTTTTACCGTACATGTTAACAAGAGTTTAGGAGCCAGTGAAAAGATCCAAACTACATCATTTACCTTTTATCTCACTTCATAGGTGGCCAATGCCATGAAAATTGTTCGAAGTATTTTGCATTGCACCTCTCTAATGCTTATTTTTGCAAACCTGACATGTCTGAATACATATTTTGGGAAAAAAAACCTCGTAAAAATTGACTTTCTTTGTCCTTATTTCCTTTAAAAAAAAAAAAAAAAGTAAAAATCACAGGAGGATATTGCAGTCCTTTCTTCTATCTTATGAGCACACCCAGAGTGCTCTCACTCCCGGCTTTCTAGCCATGAGACAGCTGGGAATCCACACCTGTTCATTTAAGCACAACACCATGCTAATGTGACTACTTGGTTTCTAGCTCAGAGCTGCTGGAATCCAACTGTCTGCAGACTCCCATTTGCACTAGCCTCAAATGACCACCCATTGCTCTCGGGTGATTCTATAATCTTTTTAATGACATTGTTATCATTAACTTGATCTTTCAAATTACAAATCTGAGAAAAAAAAAAAGAGGATGAATGGCTATCTCAAAATATTGGCCTGCTCAAAGAAGGCCACAGATCTGTTGATAACAACCAGTATGCAATCTTTTATTTCTGCCTCACTTTTCTGTAGAGCCCAACAGTAATTTCTGTTTTGGTCTACATATTTGGAATTACTTCATAGTTGTTATTTTTGCAAGACAGCCCTAGCTCCTAGTACTTATGTCTCCTTTGATTTGGATAGTCAAGTCCACTGCTTATATTATATACTACCCAGTCCAAAGTTCCTGGTATAGTTGTTAAGTTAAAGCTAACTGATGCCATTAAGTAAAAAGAAGCAGAAAAAATAATTCATCATTCACTATGTGCTTTGAATTAGCCAACTATACCTCAAAACAATACATTTCAAATTATTCAGGGGAATAATTTTAATAAATGCAACATTTTCCAAACTTCATCATCTCAGAAATTGTCTGTCTTGGTAATATATAGGGCCCCAGGGAAAGTGGTTTAATTAAAAAGTTTTTCTGTCAGTCTGCTGAGTCTTCAATAGACTAAACAGCTGCCTACTTTGTAATCTGAGTGTGATACGGTGGTGTTATATTCTTATTTATCTCTGTATATCTGACAAAGGAGCTAAATCTAGCTGGTCATGTTGGTGCACCTATCCTGCTGCAGAAAATATTTGTGTTAGGTTTGCCTACCAGACTGGAGGAACACTGTAAGCAGTACATATTTGCTAGCCAACATTCCTAATCGTAGGTCTTTATTTCATTTGAAATTCTAGTCACATTATACATCATTAGCTACTTTTATGTATTTTATTAGAATTTGACTTTAACAGCTCAGCAATACTTAGTGACTAGAAATTATTGCAAGCATTGTAATAACCTTTTAAATCTTACATGCAGAGGCCTCTAGGTCTCACTTAGAAAAATAAAAATAGGTTCACTTTTTTCAAAGGATACACACAGTAAAATGGGTCAGTGCCTCACTAGGCAGTTATCTCCTGGTTTTCCCAGTGTAGACCTCACTAATCTAGAGGTGAAATAGCTTCATGATCCATCTTTCAGACACAGATGTGGAATTAGGGCAATGGTAGCATCTGGCTTCTCTGTTTACTGAAAGATGACTGTCTGAAGGAAAGCGATGTTTTATTTGCTGCAGCAGCAGGAAATCTGCAATTACTGATTGCAAATGTTGCAGCCTCAGGTGAACACTAATCAAATAATGCAGGTAGTGTGTCTGAAGGGGATGGCCCGTACACGTGTTTATGATTGTTATTGACACATGTGAAAAAGTAGATCAGAAAATGACCCAATTGGGAACCAAATAATTATGCTCCACTGACTTCTTGGAGGGTAAAGTTCCTTTTATTAATGTGCTTTTTTGCAGTTTTAACTGCGCAGTTGCAGGATTATTTTTCAAATAGATTGTTATAATGTGGTATTCTAAAAAATGGCAAGGCAAGTATTTCTCAGTAATGATCGTGTAACTGTTAAAGAGACTGTGCTATGCCTTGCAGCATTCTAACTAAATTGGACAGCTGTTTCTATGTATTGAGAGTGTGTTTGTGTGATGCTCAGGTGTACTGCTGAGTCCACAGGACACTTGCAAACATGAAGCATGAGGTTAACGAAAACCTTCCATTGTTGCAGGTGGACAGGGAGCTCCATATATTGATTTTAATGGTGTACTTTTTTGGTACTGTTCTTAAAGTAATATCTTCTTGCTGTCTTTCTTGAATCTTGTAGATTTCAGAAAGAAAAGATTAAGAAAAGTGTGAGGTTATTTACAATAGAATGTTAATTTGATGTGCGGTTGATTGATGAAAGGAATGAATGACTATTTCATATTTCTATGCTTTTACAGTAAAGGGTGTTCGAGACCTGTATAATCAATAGTTACTTAAGCACATCTTCATGTGTACAAAGCTGTATTTCCTTGTTACATATTTTTCTGAGCCACCTCAATGTTTATTGCAGTCTTCAGATAAATGGGTATCAATTCTCCATTGTTTAAGCTGAAGTGCAAAGATCTCTTGTGCAGATCCGAGTGCACACAGTGACGTGTCATGCATCTGAGCAGTGGTGGTCTAGCTTTCCATGGTCACATATCTCACTATAATCAGAGCATGTCCATAAAAATTACAGTTTTTAAACAAGCTTATTTAAACAAAATTGTAGAGTAGGTTTTTCAGGTGCTTTGTTGCTGAGTGCCTTCATGACTTACATGATTTCCCTGGGAAGCTTGTCGTGGAACCAGGAACAAACCCAGATATGGCTGCTGCTTATGTGCTACGCACAGAACTATCTTTTTATCCTGAGCAATTGGTCCCTGCTTCAGCAGAAGAAAAAAGTCTGGTTCGCTTGGTGTAAGCTTATGGCAACAATGAATCACTTGAAGTGCAAGTGCAGTTTCCTCCACTGTCCAATTTCAGATCCATAGGAATAGAATAAGAAGGGTAGCAGTGGATTTATGCTCTTGCTTTGCAGAGCTTGTTGCCCGTAAAATTAGATATGAGGAAATAATAATTTTTATATTTTATTAAGATATGAACACCTCCCTCTGTTTATGATTTCCTGGATTTTAGTATTTTGGTATGAGCTTAATAGCATTGACTGCAATAAGCCTGAAAAGCATATACAGTAGTTACTGCCTTAACTTTTTTTTTGTATCCTTAAAGATATTTTAAATCTCTAATTATTATTTTGCCTCCTTTTCCCAAAGAAGTACCCATTCCTCCCTCAAAACAAAACCTTCTATGTTCTGTAATTATTTAAACAGTAGCTACAGCTTATGATAGAAAAACTTGTCAAAGCAGTAAACCCTCCCAGTAGCATGGAGACACTCAAAAGGTCAGCAGCTGTGCACTGCAGGAGATATTTGCACAATTACAGCAAAGAAACTTGTGTACAGTTGTTATCCTGGAAGGCTGGATTTAAAAAACAAAAACAAAAACAAACAAACAAACAAAACCCACCAAAAAACACAAACCACAAAGAGAAACAGCAGCTCCTAAACAAACTTAGTGAAAAACCCAACATCGACTGCACATAGTGGTGGTGGGTCCATGCTGAATTTCTGAGAAAACAGACATCGAGTTGAACAGTAGTCCTAACTGCATTGCTTGTTTGCAGATTTTCGTTCAACTGCCAGCAGAGATCTTTGATGATCTGTGTTCAAAGAACAGTGTGCCTGTGTTTGGATGTCCATCTATGTGTAGGGAGAGCACTTGTAAAGGGTTAACGATTCAAATTTGATTCAGACTAAGAGTACTTCAATTTCATTGACGAGAGTGGTTTAAAACCTTTTGTTACAGCAAGAGGAAAGTCATATCCATAAACGAATTTTTAAATTTTCTGAAATTCTTGGAAGCCTAGTTGTGCCATGTAGTTTATGAAGAATATTCGTTACTGATGGTTGTCAAATACCTCTGTAATGACACAATGGATCCATGTAGCTGAATCACGTTCTTGAAGGACACACATAAGGAAAAGATAGTGTTATTGTCATTCATATGCAAGTCTTAGAGGTCACAGTGATACCATGGTCATGGCATTCCTGTCTGTTCTTCGAATCAAAACTCAAGATGCGTCTCTCTTGAACAGAGTATTTATCCCTTCTCAGGTGTGAGTGGATTTGCATGTTACCACATGGCTTTGATTATTTGAGATCTTTCAGGGACACTGTCCTTACTTACAGGAGTGGAAAACAGCAGCCTTTTTTGTAAATAAACGATCAGCTATGTTGATTTGCGCATCTGAGAAAAACACATATAGAAATATAATAAAAGGCTAGAGAGAAATAGAACAGGATATGAATATAAATTATTAATTTTGTCAGCAGTGAATTAATGAAGCCTGGTGTTATGGTTTGAAGTGGGGGGGGGAGGTCCGGGTGGCAGAAGCTGCCCATCAGACCGGACTCCCGTCCCCCTCGGGGCTTGAGCCAATCGGCGCCTCTGCGAATTGCCCTATTTACGTCGGACAAAGGAACCGGAAAGATGTGCCTTTGCCCAGGAGCAAGGAGACGGGAGGGGGGCACGGCTCCCGGCTCCCGGCCGGGCCGGCGGCCTGGGCCGGGCTGGGCCCGCTCCGTCGAGGATGGCGGCGGCGGAGCGGCTTGGGGAACTCGGGGAGAGCCCCGCTGCCGGGGCGCCCACCGGGCCGAGTTCACCCAGACAGGACTGAAATCTAAGAGAAACGGCCACACACATAAGACGTCAGTGAAGATGGAACGGAACAACGTGTGCCGCGGCTGAGTCCCCCTTGCCAGCAGCAGCCCCTTTTCAAACAAGTCCTCGGTGGAGCAAGCAGAGACCCACTCGCAACCAGTGGATGACCCACGTCGGGAAGAGATGCCTGAGCCTGAGACTATTGTGAATCATGGGCACAGGTAGAGACACATTTACGCATTTTACGCATTCAGAGTCTGTACGGAGACGCATTTAAGGTCGACATGACGACCCACGCCGGAGCACATTTAAAGTTTGTTGATGACCCACGCCAGAGCGAGTGGCTGCGGCTCCTTAAAAGCCCAGGACTGGTAAAGCCCGCACTTGGGGCAAATCCGATGGGGTAAGGATTTGCCCCCCAGCGGGTAGGATTCGCGCTTTCGCCGTGAGTAGGGGATCCACTGGAGCAAGGGACAATGGTGTAAGGACTCCTTTTCCTTTAAGACAAGCGGCAGTAACAACTTGGAATGAACTGACCTGCACTCCCCCATTCCCTGCCCCCCTGCGCCGCTGGGGGGAGGAGGTAGAGCCGGGAAGAAGAGGCAAAGAAGGGGGGAGTGGTGTTGTTTTTAAGACCTGGCCTTGTTTTCTCGTTATTCTCTTAAGTAACCGTTTTTGTGTGCTTTTCTCTTTCTAGGTAGCTGTTAATAAATAGTTTTGCATTAAGAAAAAAAGCCTCTTTTGCCCGGGACCGTGGTTGGTGGGTGCTCCTCTGTTCCTGTCTCGATCCTCAGCTCTTTTATTACATTTTTCTCTCCTCTCCATTTTACTGGACTGGGAGAGCTGCGTGGGTTTGGTTGCTGGACTCAGCCTAACCCACGACACCTGGTTTCCTACAGGTTACAGCGTCATGTTTGATTTACTGATACCAAAAAAAAAGGTGCAAGATAGAATTGAAGCTTTTCTTGTTGTTGAGCTTTTACAAGGTCTTTGTGTGAACTGTTTGCTGTGTAGTGAGATATTACCTCTTTGTCACCCCTACACTATTTCTGTAGCATCTCTGTATTGGGCAGCTGCATAATTTCATAGCACTTGTGGGAAACAACATATCTTTTTAAAATGTAGTTGAAATTAGCAAATAGTTTGGGAGGTCATGGCAGGAACAAGTATATATGCGTATGTTCATGCATATGGATGTGTTCTGTACACAGTTGTGTAAACTCTACTCCATAAGCAATTATGAGACCAATGGATAGGACAGAACACACAGAGAACTATGGTTGGAGTTAATCATGGAATTGTTTAGATTGGAAAAGACCCTTACGATCATTGAGTCCAACCATAAACGTAACACTGCCAAATCCACCTCTAAACCATGTCCCTAAATGTTACATCTGCATATCTTTTAAATACCTCCAGGGATGGTGGCTCAACCACTTCCCTGGGTAGCCTGTTCCAATGCTGGACAAGCCTTTCAGTGAAGAAATTTTTCCTGATATCTAATTTAAACCTCTCCTGGCGCAACCTGAGGCCATTTCCTCTCGTCCTATTGCTTGTTACTTGGGAGAAGAGACCAACACCCACCTCGCTACAACCTCCTTTCAGGTAGTTGTAGAGAGCAACAAGGTCTCCCCTCAGCGTCCTTTTCTCCAGGCTAAACAACCCCAGTTCCCTCAGTCACTTCTCATAAAGCTTGTGCTCTAGACCTTCCACGAGCTTTGTTGTTTTTCATTGGACGCACTCCGGCACCTTAATGCCTTTCTTGCAGTAAGGGGCCCAAAACTGAACACAGTGTTCGAAGTGCAGCCTCGCCAGCGCAAGTACGGGGGGGGACACAATCACTTCCCTAGTCCTGCTCACCTCCCTGACACAAGCCAGGATGCTATTGGCCTTTTTGGCCACCTGAGCGCACTGCTGGCTCATATTCAGTCAACTGTCAACCAATACTCCCAGGTCCTTTTCTGCCAGGCAGCTTTCCAGCCACTCTTCCCTAAGCCTGTAGCGTTGCATGGGGTTGTGGTGACCCAAGTGCAGGACCCGGCACTTAGCCTTGTCGAACCTCATACAACCAAATGGAAAAACTTTTGGTGTTTGCAGATTCACATACAACTGTGTTAGGTTTGTGCAGTGGGGTTTTGGTAGTCAGACAGGAGCTACAGCGATGGCTCCTGTGAGAAGCTGCTAGAAGCTTCCCTGGCTCCAAGTCAGACCCGCCTCTGGCTAGGGCTGAGCCAATCAGCGCCTCTGTGATTAATATATTTAAGAAGGGACAAAGAAACTTGAGCCATGCAGGACCTGCAGTGGATAGAGGGAGAAAGCACAGACAGCTGTCTGTGCTGGGCTGCCCAGCCCCCTGCCCCAAGTCACCTTGGGGGCTCTGAAGCTCTCTGCTCCTGAACACTCGCTGGGCAGAGCTCACCCCACTGGAGCCACTGGAGTTCGTTCGGCTCATTGTGCGCAGCGTGGCTGCAATGGAGAGAGGAGGGGGATGTGAGAGAAATGACTATGCAGACACCAAAGTCAGTGAAGGAGGAGAGGGAGGAGATGTGCTGGAGCTGAGATTCTCCTGCATCCCATGGTGAGGTGACAGGCTAATCCCCCTGGAGCCCATGCAGATTAACGGTGGAGCAGTCTGTGAAGACCTGTGGCTGTGGGGTACCCTGCACCCGAAGGCGGCTGTGACTCTGTAGGAAGCCCATGTTGGAGCTGGAGATAACAGTGGAGCAGTCCATGAAGGCTTAGAGCTTTGGAGGACCCCATGTCAGAGCAGGTGGCAGTACCTGAAGACGACCTTGACTCCGTGGGAAGCCCACACTGGAGCAGTCTGTTGGTGAAGGGCTGCACCTCATGGGAGGGACCCTATGCTGGAGCAGGGAAAAGTGTGAGGAGTCGTCCCCCTGAGGAGGAAGGAGTGGCAGAAACAACTTGCGATGAACTGACTGCTGCCCTCATCTGCTGTCCCCTGTGCTGCTGGGGGGAGGAGGCAGAGCTGGGAAGAATGGAGAGTGCGGGGGGAAGGTGGTTTGGGATCTGGCTTTGTTTCTCATTATCCTCTCTGATGTGATTAGTAATGAATTAAATTGATTTTTGCCCAACTCGAGCCTGTTTTGCCCATGACCATAATTGATGAGTGATTTTTCCATGTCCTTGTCTCGACCCTCGAGCTTTTTGTTGTTATATTTTCTCCTCTCCATCTCACCAGGGGAAGGAGTGAGCAAGCAGCCGCGTGGTGCTTAGTTGCTGGCTGGACTAAACCATGACAACTGTTGCCTTTTATTAACTATTGATGAAAATGACCAAACGACAGAGATCCAAGCTTTTCACTTGAAGTCTTCTGTATTCTTGGTGTAATGAAAGCTGAAGAAAAAGCTAAAATAGCTGTGAAAGGCAAAATAAGCATGCATTTTTTTAAATAACTTCTGAAATTGAGTTCAAGTGGATAATTCTGTGTAGTTGTTACTCCTTTAACATTGGGGATTTTTATTTCTACCAAAAGAGTTTTGTTTTCATATAAGAGTCAGTAACTTGTAATACAATTTTGTTGATTAAGGCTTATAATCACTAAGTGTTACTGAATATGAAACATGTTTAGAAATAGCAATTTCTAAAACAGTAGACATGTTTGTTATATTTCAGAAATGATAAACTGTCAATGGCTTTTTTTCAGGCTATTACAATTTTTACAGAGGAAATTATCCAATTATTATCCCTGCAGTATTAACATATGAATCTCTACCAAACCTCTCAAAATAATGTAGGCTTCAAAATTAATAGGTGCTTATGGCTAATGCTAGTCTGAATGATTCAAAGAAAACATAATGTCCCAAATTTAATTAAAACATGTATTAAAATGAAGCAACTCTTAGTAGACTTCAGCCCGGCAACCAGAAGATTTTACAGGAGGCAACTGGAAACCCTCAGGATGTACATCCTGACCCTGGGAGAAGGGATATTTTCCCTTTACCCTGGACACAGTTGCTATCAGATTTCATGGATGTGCTTCTACTTTTATGTGGTATCACCAATTTATCTCTATTTTATTGAGTCACTGCCACCACCATTTTCATGATCACTAAATCCAATATGCACCTATTCCCCCAACCCATTCAAATGAAATGAAGAACAAAGCTTAATATTTTGCTGTGTTGTCTGTTGTGAAGGAAACAGTGTCCCAATTTGCACTCTAATTATTTCGACCTTATAAAGGAGAAGGAAGGTGGGTGGTGCCAACGTGCTGAATGTGGTCATTCTGCCACTTAAATGGTGAGCCTGAGTAAGAGAGAGACCCTGTCTCCTTTTCCTCAAATGAGTTACATAACGATATGTATCTAAGAACCCAGTAAATAATAGAAGCTTGGCACAATTCCTGCTGGCATCATGTAGGTCTGGGGTTAGCTCAGCTGGGTCTACATAAAGCCTTGTAGCTCTGTTTAGTAATGAAAAATAGTGTCTGTTATATTTTAAAGACACTGTTTGTAATACCTCGTAGTGGTGGTTCTATATGTCGGTAAATGTGTGTGTCGCAGTGTAAAGGTGGACCTTGCTTCATTTTCTGCTTTGTTAGAGCTGTTACAACTCTCTTGTTATTTCTGTTTCCAATACAGGCATTAAGGTACCTTTTTAGAATCGTATGATTACCATACAGTTTCATTTTTCAGCAGTGTTAATTCATTTCTTTGGAAACAGTAGTAGAATCCTTCTTCTGAAAAAATTCTTACCTAGTTTTTAAAAACATAGACAGTTGTTTTCATATAGGTAGGTTGCTGTAGCCAGAATCTGGAAGTGTGTCTTTTTTTTTTTTTTTTTAGTGTGTTTACAAGTATATCTCCTCTTATCCATGCAGCTTCCATTATTTTATCTTCAGGAAATTAGGGTATAAAAGACAAAGTTAGAGTTATATATAAAGCTGGAGTATCTAGCATAGGAGTGGAATATAGAGACTTCAAAAATATTTGCTGAGAGCTGATTAGAACATGTGCTGCTTTCTATGTTTGCTTTGCATCAGGCCTTTGCATTTGGAGAGGGAAAAATGATAAAAGTTTATATTAAGGCTGAGAGAACATTTTTCTTCCCTGAGCTATTTCTATTTTTTTAAGAAAGGTAGGCTTGGATGTCTGCAAATGCTGTGTTGTTTACAAACAAACCGTGGATCAATGAAATAATAAACACAAAACAATGAAGTTATGATTTCTGTTGATGGATTGTTCATCTGATTAAAATTTTGTTATTAAGAAACTATGAAGGCCACTGTTATAGAACACTGTCGTGGGTTAGGTTGAACCCCCCCCCCCCCGCCCCCAGCCGGTCACTCCCCCTCCCCCACCCCCAGGAATGAGGGAGAGAATTAAAGGATAAACGGGAAACCCGTGGGTTGAGATAAGAATGATTTAATACAGATGATTTAATACACAGGATAGATGCTCACCACCCCCTCGTATGCGAAGCCCGTCTCGTCCCGAAGCTGCAATCCCGGACGAACACGAGGCCCCGAAATAGAGAAGGGCAGAGAGAGAGAGAGAGGAAAAAAAAAGGAAAGAAAAACAGCAGAGCAACAGCGCAGCAAGCGCAAAAGAGCAAAAGTGCAAAAAAAAAAGCCAAAGTGCAAAAGCCCCTCTTCCCGGCTGACCCTCGCTTTTATACTGGGCATGATGCTGCATGCTATGGAATACTAATTGGCCAGTTTGGCCCTCAGTCTTAAGTTCCACACAAATCACAAGGGGAATCGTGTCCCCCTTGTCCCAGCTATGCTCCCCCCTTATCCTGCCGTGCTTCTGCACTCCGGCACACTGAAAAGTCCTTGGAGTTTCACTTCCAACCACAAACATCAGCTTGCTATCAACATTCTTCTCAGAGCGAGCCTCTGAGTAAAACCAAAACACGGAGCTCTTCTAGCTGTTAAAAACAGCTAAAACTAGGACAAACACAACAAATATTATTTTTCAATAGATGTCTTATATTTAGAGTTATTTTTGTATTGAGTTAAAATAAAACTAAAGTCAACAATATAATTTTTGATTAATGTTTTATTTTGAAGTTGCAGGGAAATTAGGATAATTTTTGTTCACAAGTGTGTGTGAGAACGTTGAGATACAAACTCAGTGATCAGTGCCCACGAACGAAGCTAAACAAACTGCTTCACTTCAGCCATCTCTTAATCTTATGCTTTCTTTCCTGTGCGACAGTTCATAAACATTGTGGAGCCTGCTTTTATGGATATGCAAAGTATTAGTCTTTTTCAGAGTCTGATTCTCAGGGTAAAATCTATTCCTTCTTCTGTAGCCCAAATATTTGGGCTCATTGAGGATGAATGAGAGAGAGCCTGGAAACGAGCACATCTTTCATCGGTCTTGGGAAACCACACAGCCCTTTCGTGCCACTTGAGTGAAGGGTTGGAACAAGCAAATGTCCAAGCAAACACTTAATGTATTTTTCCAGCGCTTCATAATTACTAAAACAACTGTGTGCTGATCCTGTAAAAACATTCATAGGATTGATTACAGTTAAGTGTGGGATTCATCTGCCTGAATGTCAGTGTGTATAGCTGTATATAGCTCCCATTACAATAAAGGGAAACCTATGTGGTGGTAGTTGAGGGATTATCTTAAAAAGCCTGTGTTTACACTTTAAGTGTACCTAATCCCCACCCTCCCCACAAACACACCTTTCCTGTTTTTTCTTTCTCACACATAATACGAATTAAGAACTCCAGCACTTTCGTAAAGTCACTGTCTACTCTCTTCTCTAAAAATAAACAATGCATTCTAACAGAAAAAGAGAGAGAGGAGCCAGAATTGAATTAGAGGTCATAGATTCAGAGTTAATTTAGAATTTGGCAGTTGACTCGGATATGATTGGCAAGGAGATTTCCAAAAGCCTGCAACTGTAAATTGGAAATAAATGGAAAAGGATTATGTGAGTGGGAGACAGCTTTGAATCTATAATGCATGTCCCGAGACTGACTTGCTCATAAAAGAACATGTGTTTAATGTGTCATAAAAATATTTAAGCCACATTGGTCTTTGTATAAATATTTAATTTTTAAAGTTGGATTCTAGAGTGGCTAAAAATGAATTCAGCATGTATATTCTTGCCATGAGTATAAAGGATAAAAAAAAGGATCACCAGAAACTGGGGGCTTTTTTCCCCCTTCCAGACTCACACACTCACAAGATTTTTTATGTTGTCTTTTGTGTCCAAATCAATTTTTTTAGTCCTTGCTATATCATCTGTTTTGTATTCCTCTGAGAGAAGCTATGGATCTGTTATATTAGGAGGCAGTTGGGAGGCAGAGCGAGTTGCTGCCAAGAAGGCATTCATGTATGAGTGTGTGAATGTGGGTGGGTGACTGAGATGTCCAAAAGGGACACTTGTCTGTGTTTCTTCAACTACTTCTGTTCCAAAGATGATATATGTCTGTAAGTGTATTTTGAATGTGCCCGTGCTCTGCATCGTTAGTTTTTCACTGTTGCAAAACTAAACTGCAGGAATCTGAACATCTGCTACCACCTGGTAGCTCAAGTGGCTCAAGGAAGGAGTGACAGCAGATAGAAAAGAATGCCTCTCAAGTATTATCTATTTTTCTTTGCTATTTTCTTTAACTAAATACAGTCTTGTTAATTTAGCTCAAAAATAATTTGGCTCAACATTGATGTCAGTATCATATCTCGGGAATCGTCTCTAAGGCTTTAGAAAACTATTAGTAATGACAGAGGAAGAGGAAAGTACGTGCCCAGAGCTGTGCTCACTGCATCACGCTGCACGAGCACGTGGCTAATTGCACCTTTGGGTGTATTTTAAACTGATGCCTGAGCATGTTCTTCCGCCATCTATAACAGCATGTGAAATACAAATGAGTGGTGACTTCTCCAGTGTCACTCTAGTGCATAAGACTCAGACCTCCCTGGTGATGATTGTTTTATACTGTTCCTCACAGGTGAAATCTGTGCTTTTAAAATCCATGGACAAGAAATGCCCTTCGAAGCTGTTGTGCTGAACAAGACATCTGGAGAAGGTCGTCTTCGAGCAAAAAGTCCTATTGACTGTGAACTGCAGAAGGAATATACGTTCATCATCCAAGCCTATGACTGTGGATCAGGACTAGGTGGAACAAACTGGAAGAAATCTCACAAGTGGGTGAAAATGGGGAGAAGTTGATTTTGCTTTGGCACGCTTTTGTTCTACAGTACAGCTCATAATGAAGGGCTCTTTTTTATATTGTAGTCAGGTAGAAAGCATATAAAACCAAGATGAACCATTGTCGGAATAGCCCATCCACTTTTTATTCCTTTATCCTTTTAGAAAATATTTTTCTTTTCCTGTCTGCTGCAGTTTGACCCATTCTGCAATGGTTCCAGTTGAAGCTTTTAATTGGATCCGTGTTCAGGTGGAGAAATGCATCTCAGTTTTCATTCATTTTTCCATTCTTGCTTTCATGTTAAATACATTGACTAAAGAGGTCATCCAGGACATGGAAGCTAGCTTTTAATTGATACTTACAAATTCTAAATAGGTTTTCTCTCTGTTCATCTCATTTCAAATGTTAAGAGAAATCACCCTTTTTTTTTTTTAGTATATGCACATATATAAGCTGAAGCAGTGTTGCCTTTGCACTGTGTGTTTCTGACCTCAGCTTTTGAACAGCAAGTCTCAGAGGAATTAAAATCCTCTGGAAGGGGGGGTATTGAAGGTTAGTATGTGGTACTTTTTACTGTGGAGCCAATTCCCTGTATAAGCTTAAGTGGCACAGTGCCTTTTTCCCCTTCAATTCATGAAACCAAGCTCCAGACCATTTGTCATTAAAGATGAATTTAACTGACATCTAGATGTATAACTGCTGTACAAATTGTTCGTTTTGCTGAGAGCCACTTAAATGATTAATAGTAATCATTCTTCCTTTTGCTCATCCAGGACGCATGACAATTAGAAATTTAATTAGCTCTATAATGCATGCTGAATTTTTTCAGGATATTTAAAAAGAATACACTTTTAGAAGGAAGCCTGCAATATCAAATAACCATCAAGCCACACAAATGGCCTTTGCTTCATTTTGTTAAATTTTATGTTTTTCCCTCACATGTCAGTAACAACCTAGTACGTTCCACCTGTGGAAAAATTTGGTCTAATCCTGATCAAATGAAATCCAGCCCATCAGGACCAGACTTTGTTACACTTTCTCGTAGTAGTTTGGATAGTAAAGGACACACTAAGCTGGGCTGTCTGGGGTCCCAGCCTCTGCTGCTGGCTCTGCCATTGATCTAGTCCCTTCTCTGTCCCTCTGTTACCTTGCCTGCCACACCAGATAGCAAATTCTTTCAAAGGCAGGCCTTTACAGTTTGCTCATTAAATACTAAAGGCCTGTTATTTTTGACCCTCAAAGGTTTACATTTATAATATTGTACCTAATTAAAGGATTAGATAATTATAATCAGCAGGAAATGGGAGCCTTATTGAATACTGAAGAATGTTCATAAACTGACCATTTTTAGGTAATGAATATGTAAGACTACTATTAATTCTCTTCCTCTTTTTTTGCTTACTAACCCATTTTACACTGGAATGATATAATTGACTTTCTGCTGGGGTCCCTTTTAAAAGGCAGATCGATTTTAATAGGGAGCACCGTGAAGCCCTCTCCCTACAAGCTGTGGCAATAGTTTTTTACCTAGTGCTACATTAAGATATTAAATTCAGCAAATTAAACATAGAAATTCAGTAATATCTCATTTTAGCAGATATTTAGATAGTTTTCTATGTATGTTTTATTAGTCTTTTCAAGTGTTTTGAAAGCAAATTGTTGGTGATGTGTCATGATAAATTAATTTTTGTCTTTGGTGTCTGTCTTCACTTATTTTAGGGCAGTGGTCCATATCCAGGTAAAAGACGTCAATGAGTTTTCACCAACTTTCAAGGAGAGTGTGTATAAGGCCACTGTGACAGAGGGAAAGATCTATGACAGCATACTACAGGTGGAAGCCATAGACGAGGACTGTTCCCCGCAGTATAGCCAGATCTGCAATTATGAAATTGTCACAACTGATGTTCCTTTTGCCATTGACAGAAATGGTGAGTATGAAGAAGGAGAAGTTTTAAGTTCTGGGACAGACAGCGGTAATTTCTGTAGATAGTGTAATTACTTATTGATACTAGCTGATAACCTGGTTTGAGTTTTAACTCAAAAGAGTAGTCCTGTTCTCATCTCTGAGATTGAAGGAACCGTTACGCTGAGAAACTCCATCTCTTTTACATAAGATGTGGTCAGAAAGTGACACAGTAATTTACTATGGAAATTAAAACTCCAGTTTTAGATGAGCAATGTGTTTCTCTGTCACTCAGTCTATTCTCTTAATTGCCTGAGATCTAGTTTCCCATCCAAGTGATGTCATTTCCTAATGCAGCAGGTAGCCCTACCTGATAGGGTTTACTCACTGGTTTATAGCTAGTCCCATTCTTCTGAACTTTCTGGAGCAGAGCCTAAATGTAGAATTAACAATATTCTGGATACGTTTGTTGATTGTTAAAACTTTCAGAGTGTGTGTCCACAGATATACCCAGTGCTTACTGTAGGAGATACATTATTCTGCAGTATAGACAAAAATATGCTTTGAAGAAGTAGTATAATTTTTTATCGTTTTTTTTTTACTTTAGTTGTTTTTCTAACATATATAATATTATAGGAAAAATTATAAACCTATTAATTTTTCCATATGCAGCCATTTTTCACTTTGGCCATCCTGTCAGCTTCCTGCTTTTTTCCCATTCAAGTTCCTACCAGGGAAGAGCACAGAATTTGACACTGAGTTAGGGAGAGATGACTGGGCTGCATTAAAAATGTGTTGAAGATCCTCTCTCCCATTCTCTGCTTGCTTCAAAATAGTAGCTTGGTCTTTCAAATCCTTCAGCAGACTCCTGTTGGTATCGCTTTGGTGATGGGAGTCCTTGTTACTGATATTCACATATGCACACTTGTGCAGAAGTTCAAAATGGAAATTCCTGTGCTCATAGAATTTGTTTCCCCAGAGTAAGCACCCTGTGTGCATGCCCAGTAATGCTGATTTATCTTTTCTAACAGAACCATTTAATTCATGTTGTATGTAGGAGGAGAATACTCTAGGGAAGTTAAATCTGATTTTTGGCCAAATTGGAGATTGAAAGCATGCATGGAGCTACTGTTCTCTCTGAGCAGTCATTTTCATGTTAGGATGTTTTATAAAAACCCTTTCCTCTATTCAAAAATTACTCATCTTTGTGCAGTTCTTGCACAATGTACAGCTAAGCATCAAAAGATAATAACCTGTTAGCATCAATACATTGTAAATGACATTGGGGAAAAAAGCTGTCTCGTTATAATAGATTGGGAGGCAAGTATAGTCTATAGGAGGTATAATCATAATAAGTATGTTTGTGTTTAAGTAAATGAGCTCAGCTTCAGTAATCTTTTGCCAGAGCAACTGCACAAAGGATTTTTTACAGGAAGTGGGCATTTATAAGTAGATATATACATACAATTCCCTAGAAGCTTTTCCTCTCTATGGATTTTTTTTCTAATTGTGAGATTTCCCATATTGTCATAAAAGGAAGTTCTCCATGCTTCTGTTTGAAACCATTATTTTTCCAGAGCTTCACATGACTTGCCAGTGTGGGGCTGGTTGATTCACTTGTGACTTGACGATTCACAAGTGGTTTCATAATTTCATAGCAGATTTGTGACAAATATCACGGATAAATAATACACTGATACAGAGCAGGCGTTTCTATTGCTTCTGCCTTTTCAAGCTCCTGTCACACAGCGCAGCTGGCTCAGGAGTGATCACAGGCTTCTTACAGTCAGAAGCACGATCAAAAGCATGTGAAGTGTCGGTAATCCTGGGTTACATCTTTGTCTTCATGTGCCTGGGACCTGTTTTTCAGCAAAGGCACTGAGAAGATCATTGATTTAAACATGACTTTAAAGCCTGCAGTGAATAATTGGTATAAGATTGTAATACTTGCAGTTTCTTGGTTGTGAATTCAATTAATATTTTTTGATCTATTTGTTCACTAAAAGAAGAGTGCTGCCACAATCAACAGTAACTGCAGTCTAATTTGCAATTTCTTTAGATAATGCTAATTGCTTAAACCAACTGGTATTAGAGACAGAGTTGGAATAGATGGTTGCACTTTTATTGTGTGACAGAAATATGTTGCTTAGTTCCAACACGTTTCACTGCTGAGAATATCCCTCTATGCCAGCTGAGATAAACTTTCTCTGGTGCAAATTTTTCAGCATTGTGCCCATTTTTGTTATCTATAGGATGATTAAAACAGATGTATGAGATGCCTGGGACTGTCTGTTAATACTGTGCTAATTAGGATTTTGTTTATAAGGTTTTTTTACCCATTGTGAAAAGCAAATCTAGGTTCTTGTGTCTTTTGCAAGTTAGGATTTTTCTGCTTTTTAAGTGTGGAACTTCATTTCCCAGAAAGAATATTTAACCAGATGCTTATGATCAAATCTAAATATTGCACAGGGCCCCAAGAGGGAGGGGATGTGTGAGGAAAACATGCCGTTATCAGTCCCAGATGGTGGATTTTTTTCACCACCAACCTGTGAAAGTAACCACAAACACAGGTGTTTAGAAAGATGAGCATGCTATTCCATCAGCTTTTTTCTTTTGGCAGATCATAGTCTTTTTAGGCTAGACTTATTTCTTGTATCTAGATCAATCCAGGCAGCATTCTGTTGTCTTGAAAAACTATGTTACACATTGGAGAACGTTTGCAGAAAGGAAGAGAGAACCCTCCAGACTGTAGAAGTGCATAGCCTACTTCACATCCCCAAATGGTGTGAGGTACAAGTGGATAGGCACCCAGCACTGACACAGGAAGCAGCGTTCAGCTCTGGTGTAGTTCTTGTAGATCTTTGTAAGTTAGGCACCCAAAGGTATGTAATATAAAGCTTCCCATTTACATTTGGCAACTTTGACCCTTGGTATGTGATTTGTGAATAAAAATATGTTGTGTTATGAAACCATAACACTAATAAAATTGACTCTTGTATATGATGAGCCTGACTTGGAAGGTTATGAACTCTTGGTCATAAAATACAATCATGTAAAGGCAAAGGACAAATTTATGCTTTGCTGTGCAAAGAAATGGGACTAAAGGTATAAAATATAATATGTCTTAGGAGACTTTTGCATGCAGTTTAGTCTAGTTGTTGTCTTAGCAGAGAATCCCAATATTCAAGTCAGTTATCGTATCAATATTGCGTTGGCTTTTTTCAGGTAACAGAAAAATTAAGCCACAATTCACGGCTCTGTTGTAATGCCAGCAGAACAACATTTTTATGTGTTTTCTGCCTTCATTTGGCAGGGATCATGGTCAGATGATCAGAGAATTCAAATATAGATATGAATTCTGTCATGCCTCTGATCTACGTTCATCTCTAAAATGAGGATGACTATATTTGCCACCCACTACTGGGAAGCTCCTCACAAATACATGTACAGATTGTTCAATATGAAGATGAGTTACTGACTTATCTGTACAGTCAGTACAGTTTCTATCAAGTTACTTATCTTAGAAAATAGATGTAGACAGGTTCTCACAAAGTCATCCTTTACTTCACTGAGATCTGTGTTAGGAGCTATGCAAACTTCATGTCAGAAAAGTAATAAAACTTTATAGTTAAGCATTTGCATGTGATTTTTTTTTTATTTATTAAACCACAATTTCTTTCCATTATCATTGAAAAGTGCACCTTTTTGACAAGAAGCAATTCTAATCCTTCAGTTGACTTATGGTCAAATACAGCTCCTGGTGGCTCTTGGCAGCTGGGAGTGTTGAGCTGCCACTCCTATGAGGAGACCAAAGTCAGAGGTCACTCATGTAACAATGCTATCCCTCATCTCTTCTAGTAGTTAGAAGATTCAGTTTTATACTTCTTGTACACACAGGAAGTAAGTATGGAATTTAAGAGGGAATTGCCATAGTAAATTAGACGTCTTTCCTTGTTCTTGTGACTGATCCAAAATAAGATGAGAGACAGCCATAAAAGAGGGAAGTCTGTATCAAACTATCCCCAAAACTGACCCAGAAGAAACAGAGGTGTAAATGTGTGTGTCCTCAGGTAGGAATTTTTATATTCCTGTTCTCACTTATCCCTTTTTTGTTTGTTTGTTTGTGGTTTTTTTATATCTGTTATAGTTCTGGGTATTTTCAGGAAAAGACTGAGATTCAGAAAGACTGGGAGAAAAAAAATTATGACGCAATTTTGAACTGTGTTTAAAAGTACTTATTCTCTCTTTTTAATGTTACTGATTACATTTTTGTCTATGGGTGAGATACAAATAGAAATTCTCAGTCTATTGTCTCTAAAATTTTAATTAGACTGTATTTATAGTGCTTCCCTTCTATGTCTACTTTTTAATCATATTGATTATATTTTAAAATAACAAAGAAGCATAAGAATTAGAGGTAACAGAAAAATAGAATCATTACTAAATCAATAAACTGTTGGGTAACATCTGCAAGACATCCAAATGTCCTTCCAGAATAACACCTAATAGTCAGAATCTTAGAAGTCCAATCTTAAAAGACCATAATGAAGTACAAATCTTGAAAGAGATTTAGTGAAATGCAAAAATGTTGTAATGATTTATAAACCTTAAAGGATGGTTAATGTGCCACACAAATTCTAGCAGTCTGCTAATGTAGATTCAGACAGTTTTGGTTTCTTGACAATTATCTCTGCTGATCATGGGCTAAAATAATACTGAGATTCGTGTAAGAAATAATATGCAGAAAGGAAAGAACAACTGAGCAGATATTAAATGAATAATTAAGGATACAGTGGCAGTTTTTCATTAAATCCTCTTAAGTAGGTACTAATCAAGCAACTCAAGATAGTAAAAGGGGTAAATTTTTTTTTTTTGCCAATTACTAACTTCATTTAATGAAGTAGTTGATATCATTATTGCAGTTGCTTTTGTGATGGGAAAAGCTATCTACATGACAGACGTGAAAGTGCCTGGCAAGGCGAGGTGCCTGAGAGAGAGAACCAAATAAACTGTAGGACACAGTACTGTTTCCATATTAGCCTCCAGCAGGTCATTCTGCTTCTCCATTTGAGACATAAAAATAGTGATAGGGCTTGTCCTCCTCCATTCAGAAAGGGATGGGTAAAGCCTCGAAGCTGACAGAAAGTGGGATATTGGGCCTGATTTATAGCCGCAGTTGTAAGGGTCTATTTAAACTACAAATTTTGAACCCGAAGATGGTGATAATTCCAAAAGCAGCCTTCCTTCAGGCCTGACCTGAAAAGTTTTGCATCAGTTTCAAGTAAACTACTAAAGTTGGCTTTAATGTAAGAGTAGTCAGAAAAGCATTGTGCTCTGACAAGGTGCGTGTGCATAGGAGATAGATTCCTGCTAAAAGTCTTTACTTGTCGAAGTAATGGAGGTTTAGTGAAAGACTTTTTTAAGAAGTTGCATTTGTCTGGTTTTGCGTGTCTCTCATTCATTTGAATAAAAAAAAAAAAACAACACACCCAAAACCCTGAACAGCACCAGCATGCCTAACAACAGATACTTTTACCAGCACCTATGGGAATCAGATCACTGTATGTGACTAAATTCCAGGATTTGGGTGCTCCCTGTAGCCCAAACAACTTGTTTTTGCAGATCCATGCTTGAAAGCACTTGTTATGTGTGGCATTGATCCAGAGTAATTTTGTTTCTTGAATTCTAGAACAAACATTCTCATTCAAAGAGATGGTGTAACAAACAGCCCTGAGTAAAAGCGTAAAACATATTAAAGAGTCTCAAGTTTCGATTTGAGCAAGAAATGCATTTCAGTGGAAATGAACAGAATTAAAACGCTGAAGTCATTAATTGCAAAAACATACTTTCTGCAAAGTAATCTTCCAGTCCTGCAGGAAGTACTCTGAGAAAGATCTTTCCGTTTCCTCGTGAAAGTTGTAAAGTCTTTGTTCCCTAAACAGGTAATGTGTCGCTTCTATACATGTGTCAGGTTCAGCAGATCATCTCTGCTGTTGCCAAGTTTTATTTTCCGCGTGATAACTGTCTGCTGTCATAGCACGTACCGCTAAGTGCTCTGATGTAGAAGGTGATTCTGGGGCTTTTCCTATTTTTAAAACCCAGGGAAAGGTGTTAAAGGGCTAAAAATACGTCAGCTAAAAGGTAATAGGTTTAGAGAAAAAAGGAGGATACTTAGACTGGGGAGGTGTTCAGCAGTGGATCTCAGGAATGTGGTGGCCATGTTAAAGCAGTGTATTCTGGGTAGATGTGGAAAATGAAGTGGCACCTACTGATACTTTACATTTCAAGATATAACTGCTAATTAGTTTTACAGTCTCACTTTAGAAAGTGTTGTTGAGCAGATGTTTTCTAATATAGACTTGCCCATATTATATCCGTAGCATCTTATATTTGCCTATTTCTCTGCTGGATTGAAAGGAAATACTTCCCATTCTCATAACTATCCTGTCTGGGAATGCCCCATGTGCTTCAAAGAGCTTTCTGGTCACAGAGGACTTGATTAACCCAAATGTTATAGTCTGTATATGCTTAGCCAAGAATGAATTTCTGAATGCTATCTTACATTGAATCTATAGGTAACATCAGAAACACTGAAAAACTGAACTATGATAAACAGCACCAGTATGAGATAATGGTAACAGCTTTTGACTGTGGGCAAAAACATGCAAAAGAAGATGTCTTAGTACGAGTCAATGTCAAACCAGTGTGCAAACCAGGCTGGCAAGGTAAGGTTTAACAGTTTATATATGTTAATTTTTCGTTTAAATCTCTTTGGTGTTTTCTCTCCACCTCACAGTAAGGAAACTAGGGCGCTTATTGCAGCGGTATAGAAAACTTGCTATTTCTTACACTTACTTAATTCCTAGCCTGTTAAAAAAGTCGATAACAGTCCCATACTTGTTTACATTTGCTGTGTTTCTTCTCCAGTCAGAACAAAGAACAGATTAGAAAAAAGAAAAAAGGCAAATTTCTATTCTAATAAGCTATCTTACCGTTCAGTCTGAATATACTAAAAGGTTAAAAAAAAGGCTTATCATTTACCTTTCTCCTACTCCTCCTTTAAATAAAATTTTTGAAGCCACCATGACAGGGTACTTTTCCCATGTGTGCCAGAGTTGTTCTGATTATCTTGTTCCAGGTACAGAATTGGCTTTCTTGTGCATGTACGCATGAGCCAAAGCACACTCAACTGGCCGTGGGAGTGAAAGGCATTTTTTATCCTCATTGCTGTCTTCATATTGAGACATTTCAGTAGGAATTGATTTTCTAAAAAGGTTGTAAGGATCTGCAGTCTACTCTGTCTAAAACGGAGAAAAACACGGTTTGCAATGTACTAGGAAGATAGATATGCCACAAATTATATGGAATTAAGATGAAGATGAGGACTGGGTTAGGGACAAACCAAACAGATGTAACCACATTTTGCAGATGTCATTAAGGACTAACCTGACCTTCATAATTGTAATTTTTAAAGAGAATGATTGAGAAGGAAAAAAATCACTTTGGCTATTGTACTTCAACGTAAATTTGCAAACTGACATTTAGAAGTAAAAAAGATTTTCTTTGTAAAATGAGAAGTTTTGGCCTAGAGGACCTTGTAATGAAATGGGTGCATAATTGTGATTCCATTTTCACAGTCCTCACTTAGAGCAGAACCACATTTTAATTTTTCAGGGATTTGTGAGTTCCCAGCCACCTAAGTATTTTGAAGAGCATATTATTTTTTTTAAAAACAATAACCTATCAACTGTTTCCACCTTTTTTAACTGATCTTATTGTTCAAAACCTCATTATTTATTCTATAAAAGCAATACAGTCTCTTTACACTGTAGAAATGTTCTGTTTCCATTTTTTGGAGTGATCTCAAGTAAACTAAATACTCCTAAATTAGCTTGAAATTTGTATTAAAATGGGTGCAATTCTGGATTTTTTTTTTAAATTTCGATATTATTTCCATGTAGGTATTTTATTGATTGAATGATTTTTGCAGATACTTTACTAATGGAATGTTTATATTGCCCAATATTTTCATATGTATTTCGTAGTTCAAGCAACAATTGTAGGACAGATGGTCATTGCTGGTCCCATTGGGTGGGTATAGACACCAGGTAGCCAGTAAAAGTAACAAACAACCTCAAATAAGGTTTGTGGGGTTTTTTTTTTGATGCATTGTTTATCTTAGTTTATGTGAAATGTTCACAAGGTATTTAAGTTTTTAATGAAAAGCAGGAATTCAGCTATTGTTATTTTAAGCATGCAAATTTTTTTTTCTTCTGTTCTAGAAGTCAGAGGTTTATGTGGCTGATGGTTTGGGTTAAAACTAGGTATTTAATATTAGAGGCTGCCAACTTATTATTTTTAGTGTCATGGTGAGAAAACAGAAAAAATAGCATGTATATAAAGCAACAACTCTTAAAAAAAGAATGCAATACATAAGAAAGTTTAAAGCAGTTTGTCTAAAGCATCTCAGATAGGAAAGGATATGCTTTGATAGCAGTTGTTATGCTTGAATTTGGGCTTTTTGTTTATTTCGGTGACAATTTTGCACAAATATTATTTTTCCCTTCTGATCTGATAAAGTTTTGTGATGGGTCTTTATCATAGGCAAGGTAGAAATATGAAATCGCTCGATATGTTCTGCTCTAGCGCAGTCCGTGCCATCCATGTGGAATTGTACCCTTCCATCTGTCAAACAGGTGACAGCTTCACTTCATTGGCGTGTCTCCAGGTCAGATGGCACAAAGCGCATATGGATAATATTTTCCTACGCAGGGTATAAGGTCTTTAGGTAAACAATCGAGTAGGTATGACTTCAGTTCTTAATTACTAAGTCATTAATTATAATTTGAAAATGAGCTGCAACATAATACTTCCAGAAATTTCTACATATCTCTCAATGAGATTTTTTTGCGCCTGCTTGTTTTTAAAGGTGAACATAATCACATAGATGATGTTGTTTTCCACTTTCAGCCAGTATCTGTAAAAATTGACTCTTGCTAAAAAATCAAATAAGCAAAATTTACTAATAGTGTTCTAGTACTTGAAGAGGAAATCTGGAGACTGGGAATGGAAGATATTTATAGTGTTCTTTCTTCTCTGTCACTCTGTGACCTCCTCACAAAGAGGCAGCCAGCAGGCATGCTCCATCTTCTTTGAAATAATGATACATTTGAAACTTTGGATGACTAAGGGAGGTACAATAATGTTGTGCTTGACAGAAAAGATTAATATTCTGAGCCTTTGGTTATAATATAGAAGTTGCCAAAATATATGATGTTTTTTCTCGTTCTTCAGTGTTAGCTTGAACAAATAAATACTTGGAATTTGAATTTATAGCATTGGCCATTAGAAAGTTACTGGCTTTAGTAATCCCAAATATTGTGCAGTTCTTTCTGTGACTATCGTGAATAGAGATCGTAGTAATCTAATGCAAATTTGGTGTTAAAATTTCAGTGCAAATAGTTTCAATGCAGATGCTTTTCAAATAACCTCCATTGTGCTGAGGTGGGACAGGGAAGCATAGGTTTGCTTAAAACAATGCACCAAATTATTTGTGTTTCTAGAGGCCAACATCACTGACATGTATAGCAGAGCAAATAAGACTCAACAAGCCAAGTTGCTATCCTTTAAACAATATTCCCTTGAGCTTATAGCATTTAAGTCTTCATTAGATCTAGGAGCTACTTCCCTGCTCTTCGAAGATGGACATTAATATACGATCAGCAAGCATTCCCACACAGACGTTGCCAGCAAACAACAAGTCTCCGCTCTATTAAGGGGCTACTTTAGAAACAAACTTGACCCAAACTGAAATCAAACCATTCTGAGCAGACCACTCTGAAATGTTACTAGTATCCTAAGCAAGCTGAAAATGTTAATCAATGAACTGAATTAATTCCTAATCAGTTATTTTAATTGGAAATTCTCATTAGTGAGCTTTGTCAACTGACTTTTACATCTACAGATTTTACATGCTACAAATTCTCTTCATGCTGTCTGTGTGTTATTTCCTTTTTTTTCAAACAATGGAGTAATCACTTACTGCTGAGTAAGTAAAGAGACTCCTTTATAAAGCTACATGATAGTATTTCTGACACCATAATGGGTAGATGTGCAGTTAAAGATATTTCTAATTTTTGTTTAAATTTTTTTTTCAACACAGTTAGTAGGTTTCCATGTGAAGAAAAACTCTGTTATCTTCAGCAAGTTCCCTGGGGTTTTGCCCGTTCCTCCAGGGCTCTTCCTTTGTTTCAATTCTGTGGCCGCAGAGCAGACACTACACTTCTTCCTGTAGATTCACTTCCAGTGTGGTTCTTTTCACTACAGTAGTTTTAATGTCACAAATACTGATTTCTGTAAAGTCTTCTGCCTTAATTCAAAGCAGGGTAGGCAGACTTGTGGCAACACAGTACTAAATATCCACATAGTATTTTCTTAAAAAAAAATATGAGGTGAAATAGGAGAGTCAAAAATCTGTAATGTAGACTATATTTCCTTTATGGTACCGTAATACTGTCTTTTCTTGTTTCTGCTACTTTTAGGAACAGTCTTTATAAAGCTGAAGAAGTTACTGTCCCCTCTAGTGGGATAACAAATGGAAATAAAATATAAAACAATATGCTGAAAGGTGCAAGATAGCAGAGAGTTGAAAACAATTATTCCTGTACCAAGCTCTCTGGTGAATGATATACTACATGGGGAGAAAATAAAGAGGAGCTTAGCCTCAAAAAAGGAAGGGCAGAATCATGTCCCCAAAACTTAAAGTGCATTTTGAGACTGCTAGAGGTCTGCTCAATTAAACCAAAAGTCAAGTTGTTCCCTAAAATGCAATTGATTTCACACAGGAAGTAGTTATTAAGGCATAAACCAAAAAAGCTCCTCTAAACCAGTCAGCTGAATACTCCAAGAAAGTGTCAGAGGACTCTGCCTTTTCTGAAACAAACAGGGAAGGCTGAATGTGTTTCTGGGGTAGATAAGTAGGTAGCAAAGACAACAGTCCAAAAATTAATTCACATCATTGTCTCCTCTGACCAAAGAGGACTTAATTTTTTCCCTGCCAAATTTAATGTGGCCCTTGCATAAGCAATGCTCACTAACCTCCAGTTTAAGAGAAAATTAGGACTTTGATTAGAAAACAGGATTTCACAGCATCCAGCCTGAAGTATTTTGCTAATTTAAAAAGTTTTCCTACACTTATCTTCAAGTCCTATGAAGCCATATACACACTTAACCTAATTACCTGAGGAAGTTGTTCCTTTAAAATAAGGAAGTTGTTCCTTTAAAATTCATCTTAAAAAAAAAAAAGACATTCTTAAAAAGTCAATGACTTTCAACTTAGTTTGCTGAAAAATAGTTTTGCAATAAAATCTTCTCTTTGTTTATTTACCTAATAGGTTATAAAAATATTTAATAAGAGTAGTTAATGTATCAAAGATACTGTATGTTAGTTCTTTTTTAAGGCATGTAGGGCTCACTAGAGTGACCTGGGCTTTGCTACCACCAAAAGACCCATTCTTGCCACCTCTTCAATGCTTAATAGTCATTCAGAGGCCATGTTCAGGACAGATCAGCTCGCTTTTCCTGCTGAAATACAATCTTTCTTTTCTTCAGAGAAGGGCAGGACCTTCTCTTTTAGTAGCAGAGAGATCCTAGATCACTTCTGAGTCAACATACTTCATGGATTCTGTTTCCAGTAGATGCTGAGTGATTTCTTGGAATGGTATTCATGTGGGCTTTCTAGTAAAATCCAATTACAGAGGAAAACCAAAACTGTATTGGCTTTTGAGCTGTCAGTGCTTTTAACAAGGAGCAGTATGATTACTAAAGCAATTGGTTATTTGGAGGAAGGTGGTCAAGTACAGAAACCTTGCTTATGAGAATAATATTCCTAGTCTTCAGGAATAATTTGAGGCCCAAATATTTTCTGCAATATGTATAAATAGATTTCTATTCTTCTCGTGCACGTACCTATTTCAGTCAAATTTTTAAGGTATGCTCTCCTTTCCTCAGCAAATTCTGTGTATGCATTACAGCTAAATATGTCTTTCCTGAACGCTCCAGATACAGTGATTTCAAATGTTTCTTTTTACTATAGCCTCTTACTGGAAACACAGTGCTTTATATATTCCAAGGCTTTCTTTTGCCTGGTGGCTCATGGACATGCTGCTATTGACTTAGTGGAATCATCTCTTTTTCCATGTGTCGTTTTTCAGTGATGACTCACCAGTTTGCTGAAGTTCCTGAGCATGAACTGGCACTTTGTATCATTACTACAAAGCAATATTTCTATAACACTGATTCTCAACATCATCTTATTCTGTACTTGGGATATCCTCTTTCTATATTGACTTCCAATGTAGAATTGCCTTCCAGTTTTGTCACTAGCAGAAGTAATTAATGCGTCCTGGTTTTGTGCCAAGACCGTTAATGGAAATATCAAATAACAATCCCAAGGCAGATTCACAGGGATCTTTACTAGTTACTTCCCTGTGTACCATGAACTTTACATTTTCAGAGCAACCCATTGCTGCCCTCTCTTTAGGCAGTTCTGTATATATGCTACAATTGAAATATGAAAGCCTGTCTTTTCCACCTTAATGGATGCAAGAAACCATTCATTTTAGACCTATGTAGGTAGATTCTTATTTGCATATGCCTCTGTGGAAGTTCACTCCTTTGTTCACCTTTCTACATTTACAAGTACAAAAAAGTCTTTCCTTTTTTTAATTTTCACTGCAAGTTCTCCATGAGCTTCACTGAGGCAATTATCATATCATTGAGAAATTTCTTCTCTCTGAGATGCAGCTGACAGCTGGTGGTTCCATTAACATTTCCTCTGCTCAAAAGTTAAAGCACTACAGGATGTCCAGTGAGGTTTAATGTTTTTCCCTATGATTTTTTTTTTCCTTTGCATGTAAAAACTTTCACATATTCTTACACCATGGGCTTAAAAGTTGCAGACTTTCCTCAGGCGTGTTCATGGTGAGGAGGCAGGTCCCAAGAAGTTGATCCATAGATGAGAGTTAGGATCAGGTCACTGGACACAGGGATAAGGCCAGGCTGTCAAGCCAGAAAGCCAGTCCATGGATGGACTTCTAGATAAAGGGACCCTATGGGCAGAGCTGTGGCTGAGGTAGAGACCAACACCCATACAGCATCATAGGTCAGACCAGGACTGAAGTCTGTGGCTGAGCTTAAATAGAGCTCCTGGCCCATGGGTGGGAATGGAGGCCAGGTAAGGCTTACGGAGGCTCATTAGGGCTTATTAGCACACCTGGGGCTCTGACACCCAGTTTGCTGCAGGAAACACCTATTGTTATTCAAATTAGTCAAATCTCTCAACAAATAATAGTTCAACCTATGCTGTTGTTTCCTAGTTTTCAGATTCTTATATGTTTGTTTTGCATAATTAGGCACCATTAGGGCTTGGGGTTTTATCACTTGAGTATTCAGCTCACTAGTTCAGGCACAACTGCTATTCCATTATGGTTCACTAACTCCTGCAGCAGCAGACTTCACCACAGTCCTGCAGTAGTCCAAGTTTCTGTCTTGTTCTTTTTTGTTGTTTTTTAAACTATCATCATGCTGCAGAAAGAGAAGGTGTATGTGGATGTTTCTTTGTGCTTAGGAGATCTGCATTCAAATCTCTTAGCAAACCATCGTGCCTTAGCAGGGCTTTAGTTTGAGTCTTCTCTTTGCTGTGGTCAGACTTTCTGATTATCATTTTCTTAACAAATCACTCATAGAATCTTAAGATCATAGAATGGTTTGAGTTGGAAGGGGACCTTAAAGATCATCTAGTTCCAACCCTGCTGCCATGGGCAGGGACACTTTTCACTAGATCATCATATTTAACATGCTTAAATTTGTATGTGGCGTCAGATTTAGCAGTCCTGTCATTTGTATGTTACTAGCTTGTTAGAATAGCTGTTAAACCTAGAAATGTTTATTACGGTGGGTTTTTTTATTTTGTAATACAACTAATGGTGCTGGATGTGAAACAGCCTTTTCTCCCTTAAAAAAAGAAATGAACAGAACTTTAAAAGTTATTTTACAATGTTGGTTAAAAACATTTGTATTTTATGTATACATGTGTATGTATGTGTATGTACATATGTATGTTACATACACATGTATGTTAATTTAAAAATAGAACAAAATACCATTTAATAAAAAATATCCTAAATGGTATTTATATCTGTTATTAAACACACAGAAGAAACATGATCCTAGATGAGATTGAAATGTTGTTTCCTTTTTGGCATAGTTTCTACCAAACTTCCTTAGCACAATACCTGTCTGCTAGCAGCGGTAGGAGTTGTGGCAACCATTATAAAGCTCCGTACTTGGTTCTCAAGAGAAAAAGCATTTTTTCCTGTCAGTGGTGACTTCTTGACCCTTTAAAACTTAGGAAATTGTTTTTAGCAAATTATATTCTGGGCAGCACACAGTGACATTGATGGATCCCGGAGGAAGTGTTCTGCTGATGTTTACTAGCCAATTTGTGGCCATTTAACTAGGGGACATCCTACCAAATTCACTCCTTTGTAAAATCATCGATTTCACAAGTGGGAAGCTGCTTAGACGACCTGAACAGACCTGGTTATTTCATGTAGTTCAGGATCTTCACAGAAACAAAGGCGTTTAAGAAAGGGCCAGGCATATATGCACTGCTAGACTTTCTTTCTGAGATGGCAAGGCATAGGGATGATACTTTAAAATTAAAATAATGATGTGAATTCAGTTTTGTTCACCTGTAATCTGTGTCAGGAAACAGCATTCAGAATTTATCGAAAGGTCTGCTGCAAGGCTGAGATTTGCTTTTTTGCAAGTAAAATTTTTCCTTTTTCAGAAGTTTTGAGGAGGGTTAATCAGGCAACAGGGGAGCAGAACAGACAAGGTGATTGCTTTGTGTGTCTTGGGGTTTTGTTTTTTTTCCAAATGGGAAATTAAAATCCTTTGAAATCTTTTGTGGTTTTTTTTTTTTTTTTTTTTTCAGATTGACACAATTTATAAGCCCATAAATATAGAGAGAATGCTGCCCAAGAGAAAATATGCAGGAATTGTTACTCTGTGCTTGTTTCGCTATAAAATCTTCTATTTTTAGTGGAAAGTAGAAATTCAAATACCAAAGTATGTATGTTCTGGAAGTGCCTTGTGGTCATTGATCTTTTGCATGTAGAGAATGCCTGAGGGTACAGCAGGTATTTACTGAGGTGGCTGCAGCATATGATACTCTGGCAACACGTGCGCTTTCCAGTAAGTTCGTGGTGTTGAAAGAAAATCGTAGTTTTGTGAGGCCAGTGCACTGCTCTTCCAAATATCATTGTACAGCATATAGAGCTGCTGACTGCTGCTTTTAAGACTCAGGGAGTTTCATAAATCATGAAAATAAGTGTACTTTTGGAAAAACTAGAGAGACTTTTCTGATCTTGTTCGAAATGCTTTGTATATACTGAATTTTTTATTTATTCTAGATTGAGTCAGGTTTTCGAAGTAGTAGAGAGGAAAATATTTAATTAAAAATATACTTCAGCAAAGCTGTGAAGTGTGTAAGTTAGAAAAAGGCAGGGAAAAAAAAAGGCAGCAGAATAACCTTTAGCCAAATATCCAGCCGACATAGATAGGACAGATGTGAAGATGCTGTAGAGAAAATAGAAGATCTAACAATTACATTGCTCTGGGAGGCTTATGCTCCAGCTATTATGCAGAGACGTTGCAGAGACTCACTAAGAGCACTACATAAATTTTATCTTACATTTAGCTGCCAGGATGCACGTCTTCAGTCCAACATGAGAGAAGTTCTGCATTTCACTGGCATAGTAGGAGTTGTGTTGCAATTGTCTTTAATTACCTTGCTGTCATTTCTAATGTCGTGAGGTGGAATCAAAGTTCATGGCCACACACGTAGGGAGAGACATGAATCAGGTCATTCGGGTCCTTCACCTCCTCTGAAGGAAGGAGAGTTGTGTACAAAACTTAAGGAAAGTCTTTACATTATCCTTCTGTTAAAAGGAAAATTTATTTAGTGCACTGAGAAATACTTCTAAAGGTTCAAACCATCACTGAAATTTGATCCATTTTAATCTTGGAACAGTTTGAGTAGCTTAGAGATCGAGATCCAAGTCTACATAGCTGTTTTATAATTGATGAAATCTGAACCACAAACTTGACATTGGGATGTTTACACTGTAACGTTGTTATGTTGTAGGTATAATCCAGCTGGGCTGTCTTACATTGTCTGGAAGAGCTTTATACCACAAGTGGCAAGCAAAGGCCTGTTGAATTAAAAAAAAAACAAACAGAGGCTGTCTTCTGCAGGACTAAATAAGACTCGTTTTATTCAAACTTTTCCTATGGGATTAGTCTTCCCCCCTTACTGGGGAGACAGTGCTTACCTTTCTAAGTTTGCACCATAATGTGGTATTGTTGCATGACTGTTTATGTCAAAGGAGGAACCATGTTGGTTTAGTTTAATCTAGTGCAACCTACCACTTCAGTTGGGATTATATCTCTTTTGACTATTTACATAACACTAGACATGAGCCATGTTTTAAGATACAGTTTTTAAATATGTGAAATTCAGAGGCTTTTGTAGGCTCAGGTTACATAAGACTCTTCTGAGTCAGTTCTAGAGGAACTGAAAAAGTGCCACCACATTCCTGAGGGGAAGGTGCTGATCTTTTGAATGTGTCCAGTACAGGTTGTTATTTTGGGAGGAAGAAAAATAACGATCTTCAGTACATTGGAAATTAAATGAAAGACTTGGGTTTTTCTCACAGTAAGCTCTTCCTACTGCCACCACTTTTTGTTGCTGCTTCTAACTCTGTGCACTTTCCAGCATTACTAACTTTAGTGGTGGTGAGGTACCGAGGGTGCTGGCCCTGGCTTCAACACCTCTGGGATGTTGAAATGCTGCAGGGGCAGGTACTACATAAATAAGCTAGTTGATTTGTATCAGAGCTATTGCTACCTTTAAGGACTGACCTGCTATCCCAGCATTGTATCATACTCCAGTATTTCTGCGTGCCTGCCTAGGAATGCCTTCTGCACGGAGAGGGGCTCCTTGGCAGAATTCCAAAATCTGCACTAAGTCAGTGAAAGAAGTGCTCGTGGGATTTAGGATGAGGATTGGTCTATGACGCTGCAGGGGACCAAGGTACAAAGACAGTAGTTCAAGTCTAGTTGGTATTTTACAATTTAGAGCTGAGATAAATGCGAGTGATTTAGAGCGTTGAGGGCTTATGGTCTCTGGGTACAAATTACCATTCCTGCCAAGTTGAAAGGTAATACTGTGAAATGAAACACCTCTTCCAATCCAAAGGACACTGATGTGGCAGAAGCAGAGGTCTTCCGTTATTCTTCCTTGTGAGTAGTGGCGTTTTATATAGTGTGTTTTTTATAAGACATTCTTCATGTAACTGGAGGGGAGTGTGCAGCTGCAGATATGTTACAGTTAATAATTCAGACACATCTCCCATATACTAATGAATATTTTGCATGAGTGCTGGTTAATTTGCTATAGCTGAGAAATGAAAATGTGGCTGAAACCTGAAAGCTGCTGAAATAGTCAGAAATGTCTCAGATACATATGAGACTTTATTTTTCCTTTTGGGTAGAGGAATATAATGTTTTAACTAGTGAATAAGAGACTATAAAGATCAATAATTCATATATTACTGGCTTGTATACAAAACAGCAAATTATTTTGTTTTTACCTTGAGTATCTGAAAGAATATGCTGCTCTTGTTCCATTTGAAAAATGGATATGGAATAGATATGGAACTGAAATCTGTTATTGTAATGGTGTACCTTATATGATCCCTTGAATTTCTGAGGGAACTGTTTAAGTTGACAATTGCAGGCAAATTATGCAATACTGCACATCAAATCTAACTTAAGATGGAATGAATGTGCTGAATTTTACTACCTGAAAATTGCTACTGAAATAGCAACTCAGCTGATGTGTACACAGGCAATAAGGTAGTCATAGTTGTCTTTTAGTCAGTGATGTACAAGATTTTATTAAAAATAGATACTAACCATACTTTCAGAACATTTCATGAAGTCTCAACTTCCTTGAGAACAACATGTTACGTGATTACCATTTAGATTAAAAGTCATGAAGAAAATCTGACAATTTTGAAATGCAGACCAGTGACTGTCAGCATCCTGTCTCCTTTGTCTGGACTAATGATTGCTCTACATTTCAAAATGTTTGCATGGGCTTCCAGATTTTCCACCAGTTTAAGAAGGTGGGAGAGAGCACCTTTTTTCAGGCTTTCTGAAAGTGAGGTCTGTTGAAAAACATCAAACTTTTCCACCTACTAATTGCATATATGTGTGTATATATATTATCAGTTTTCCTTCCACTGATATTTTGAAAAGATGACTCTGTCCATTTGCTTTAAGAGATTTCATTGACTGTCAGGACATAGAATTTTCGCATTTATGGAGTCCTCTTTTACCTAGGACTAAAGAAAGTCAGAGAAACATCAACTGTGTGTGCAAGAGTACTTCTTCAGACAAATTTTACAGATACTCAGATGTACACATCAGGTAGCAGAGCTGAATAATTTTGTGACTTCAAAATAATGAACTATTTGCATCTCTGAATGAATGTTGCATTCTTATTTATTATTAGCGTGGTAACTTCACTGGAGCTGGCTAAGATGTAGAGAGATATGAACCTGTTAGAGCAATGAGGAGGAAGAGGACCACGAAACTGGCCAAATGGCTGGAGCACCTCTCCTATGAAGAGGGGCTGAGAGAGCTGAAGTCGTTCTGCCTGGAGAAGAGAAGGCTCTGGGGAGATCTGACTTAAGCCTTTCAATACAAAGTGGGCTTGTAAGAAAGACAGAGAGAAACTTTTTACCGAGGCCTGTAGAGGCAGGACAGAAGTAACAGTTTTAAACTGAGAGGGTAGATTTAGATTGGATATAAGGAAGAAATTCTTTACTATAAGGATAGTGAGACACTGGAACAGGTTGCCCAGAAAAGGTGACGATGCCCCATCACTGGAATCTTCAAGGTCAGGTTGGATGGGGCTTTGAGCAACCTGATCTAGTGGAACATGTCCCTGCCTATGGCAGGGGCTTGGAATAATTGATGTTTGAAGGTCCTCTCCAACCCAAACCATTCTGTGATTCTGTGAAAATATGAACTGTAAAGACGGCTGAAATACAAGTTTTTAATTAATGCTGCTTGTTTGGGTTTTCTCTGAAGCAGGTTGCAAACACTATAAGTAATTGGATTTTTTAATGAAATGCTTCAGTTGAGAAGCATAGTGGTATGCATGGCATGTCCAGGTGGCTGCCTAAAGCAGGTGATTGTTTAAATGTTGTGGGCTGAGAGACATCTGCATAAGCAAAACCGCAGATTAGTCAGATCTGGCTGAAAACGTGAGTACTTTCTGTCGTTAGTACTTCACAAAATTAGTCAGACATTCGAAGACAAGAAGTGGCACTACAAATGTGCTATATTAGCTTTTGGTCACAGTCCAGTGAGACTGACGTCTGTAGCCTGGTTATTGGAGGTACTTGTTGTGTATCACAGAACTATGAAATCTCACCAAATTCAGTGTAGCAGACAGCCTCATCCCTGTAGAGCTAGTTTGTAGTCTGTCACAGGGACATGGACGTTGGAGATCCAGACTGACACCAATTAGCACCTCTTGTCAGGATATGTATGTAGCTCGTGCTTGTGTGAGTCTAGCAGCAGTAGTATTACTTGACTCAGTCTGACACTTTTTTACAAAGAAGGGCAAGATTCAATTTTTTTAGGATGCTAACTTATTGATGCCATGTTCAAAAGCTTTTATTTTTGTATTAGACAGTGACCTTTGAGAGAACTATGTAATTTAAAATTATATAACACCTTTCCCTTTTTTAATCACTCTTAGATCTTTTTGTTGTTGTTGTTTTTTTTTTCCAGACTGGAACAAACGGATTGAATACAAGCCTGGTTCTGGCAGCATACCTTTGTTTCCCAGCATTCATCTAGAAACGTGTGATGGACCAGTTTCCTCAATACATACCACCATTGAATTACAGACGAATTACATTGGAAAGGGCTGTGATCGTGAAACGTACTCAGAAGAATCTCTGCAGAAATTGTGTGGTATGGATGTGGCTTTCAGCTGATATAATAATAGTTTTTTTTCAGATAAAGCACCAGTTCCTTGTGACCTGTAAGCATGTGATACATGCATTTAGCTCAGCTGGTTCATTTTGGATTGTAGCAATGAAAATTAAGGGAGTGGTGATACTGGGCTGGTCCTCCATTATTTTCCATTTGTTTTCACTCTTTTTCATACCTTCTCTCTGCTTTAACTTTTTTCTTTCCTGCTCCTCTTCCCTTCTCTGTTTTTTCTCTTTCCTCATTCCACTCTTTCTCACTCGTTCTTCCCTCTGCTACTAATACTGATGCGACAGTGTAGTGAGATTTCAGGTAAAGATTTGCCATCATGGGAAGGCCGTAGGCTTTGGTGAGAATTGAATATCCATCCTGTGTTTCAGTCTTCCTCACTCAGCTTTCTGTTCTGCTGCTAAGTACTGTGCCAAAGTGAAAACAAACAAAAAGTAAAGAAACATTTGGGACAATCATTTCAGCAAAAACATTTAAGAAACATGAATTTCAGAAAAGAGGTGTCCTGGTGAGGAAAGGTTTCTTAATTATTTTCTCCCCTTTTTCTTCTTTTTGATAACTTGATCTAAAAGATACAAATTAATTTTGAAAGGTAGATTAAATACTTGATGATACTGCTGTATTTTTGTGACTTTAAGATTATGTATATGGCAAAAAAAATGGCCACACATTAAGCCAGTTATCTTTTCCTTTTTGAGATCTTCTGTCTCCTCCTCCTCTAAAATCCTGTCTGCTTAGAGTCCTCATATGAAGCCCTGATGGTATGAAACATTGATTCTCATCTTCTCCAAAATGTCTCTCTACCTGGCTCCTATCTGAGCTACAGTAGCAAATGTACAATTTTTTTTTCCATTTAAATGCATGGATTTTGGTTTGGGCTGCTCTGGTGTATGGCTTATGTTTGCTTTGATAACCACACAAGTGTTGCAGATACATTAAGATTAATACATTAACCTTTAAGAAATAACTGTGTAAATGAGAATTTTCAGCCAGTGCTCCTAAATTATTAAAAATGGAAAGCCAATTCCCAGGGAAAAACAGTTTGTAGTTACGCTTACCAATTCCCTGTGGAGATTGGGAAAGTGAGGTTGAGGTGAGTGGGAGTAGTAGTATTCTCATAAAATCTGAATATTTTCAATCTGCAAATTGCTTAGTTAAGGTTACAGAAACAATCATAATTTTAGTCCTGTATCTTTATCCAACCGAGATCCTAGAAAAGCAGGATAAAACCCATCTGCCTACAGTATGCATCTTCATCATGTTACTGACATTAAAGCTGAGAGGTTGAGCAAGGCTATGTGACCTATACGAGACTTGATTTCATAAAATACTTGCTTTTAATAAGAATAAATATGTTCTAGCTAAGGTCAGGTACTTCTGCCTCCTCTAAGAACGTGTATTGGCAGCAAAAAGAACATTGTTTTATGCCTGTTACAGACCCAAACTGCAAATGGCACAATGGCTCAGAGCAGATCAGTACGTACAAGATCTAAACCACCAAATGGTTACATTGACATAAAACACTAATAGCAACTATATCCGATGGTGTGGTCATTTTAAGTGTAGGACTGAAAGTAGGCGCCTTCTGCTGGTGTAGCATTCCTTAGTTGAGAAAGGTTGTGGGAAGTCTAAGGGGTTCAGTTTGCAGTGTGGCTTGACTACCTTACCTGCTGACACTTCAGCACCCAAAAAGAGAATTTCAAGTCTGTCTTTGTCTCCTGAACGAACTAGATGTTTCCCAATACTCGTCCAATCTTACTTCATTGTCTGCACCATGCGTAGGCCGAAGGTGGTGAAGAGCAGAATGATCAAAAACATTTCAGCGGGTCTGTCAATGCCATTGTAGCAGTTGCAGGCAGCCTTTGAGACACGGGACAGATGTGCTGTCTAACATTGCTGCTGAGTTTCCAGTTTTTACTCAGCACATGCTGGAAGGACCAGAACGTAAAACACTTGAGAAAATAGATACAATGTAAAAAGTATATGTAAAAAGGGGAAAAATTTTCACTGCTGAAAGAGTATTTTTTTGTCCAAGGTTTCCATATCTTCATAGAGAAAAACAGGTAGGGTAGAAACTTGTAATAGGACTTTGATAAAAAGGTTGTAAATGACAATGAACTTTACATCAGAAATGCATTTGGACTGGCTTACACTTTTGTATTTAGTATTTATTACCATCCTTAAGGTAGACAGAACTCTTATGGAAGCAGGTTAAATTATTTATGGAAATCAGTTTTCTCCCAGAAGTGACCTTATTGTATCTAATGGTTGGATGAATAAATGCTTTGAAAAGGAAGAAAAGCCTGAATTTTTTTCTGCCAGTAGAGCACTGTGCGATTGGAGAGAGCGCGGAACTTAGCGCAGAACAGACAAATATTCATCTGTGCTGTATAAAATGCAAGATCATCTCTCTAGAATTAAGGACCTATTTTATAAATCCAGTGCTCGTTTCTTCATTTATCTGTCAGAAATCTAGAGAATTCAGATGCTAAAGATAGTGAATTAAAATTAATTTTTTATATGACTGATGGTTTAAGACTGCTTTCAATAACCCAGTGATTTGTACTCACTTTGGTCAAAGTGGGCAGTTTAAATGATTAAATTACGCTGGAGTAATTTTAAAGCCAAGGAGTTATTAGTGTTGTGCCTCAAAGCATTTTAGTAAGTATTTTTTCACCTTGACATCAGACAATAATAAAAAAATAAAGAATGTTTAAAAGACACAATTTAGGCTGCAAAAACATATCCAGAATAAATCTCACTAAAAAAAAAAAGTTAAGGAGCCTAGAATATGGTGGAAAGGTGACGATGGTGCTGTCTTCTTTCCCTCTAAATGTAGATAAATTAGAAAATAATGGGATTGCTAGTTCTCACATATGGCAGATGGGAAGCTGAAATGTGTAAACACTAAGTATCAGATTCAAGGCTGTGCTTCAGCGAAGAAGGTAGATCCTGCCCTCTCTCCTTGACCCGGGATTGTGTAGCTTTGCAGGAGGCTCAAAGAAAGTTGTTGGTCTGTTTGAAAAGTAATAATTTGAGCTTGGTTTGATTTGGATGGTTAGCTTCCAGCTGAGCCAGCAGTCTGGTCCAATTCAGCAGCAGCATCAGAATGTGCTTATCCTGGCACAAAGTTTGCAGCACGAACATGCAGGGAGGGGAGAAGAGGTGAGATCAGCTATGTAAGTTGCTTGGAAAACACGCACTTTTGTATGCAAGGGGTATCTCAGGGGTCTCAGTCCAAAACCATGCTTAATGCAGTGGCTCCTGCATTATTGTGGAAGCATTTTAGAAGAAAAGGGCATCAGCCGCTACATTTTGGAAGGGCACTGATCCAGTAGCATGATAAGACTTTTCTGGGAACACCTCCAGATATATCCTGTTTGTGTTGCTTCGGGTCTGTGTATGTACATGGCTGAGCAGCTTGGGATGCTAGTTGGATTTATTAGGATCGAAACAGTATGATTGCTTTCAGCTAAATCTCCGAAGCACGTAATCCAATAGTTGATCTCAGGGCAGGATTAACACATGCTAACAGGATGAGGTTCCAAAGTAACCCATATATCTCCATAAAAATATGGACAGATAAAGTAGTACCTGTTGAGCTTGGTACTGATTACCCAAATGCTCTTACACAAACCTGGCCTTAAGTTGGGAAAATAAGGTAGTTTACTTGAGCATTTCACCGAATCAGAGTTTAACAAGCAATATGAGGCACTTCCATTTTGGAGTTTTCCCACAGATTCTTTCTAGTGGTAAAAGTAGAACTTTCCAAATTTGTATGGCCAGAGTAAATAGAGTGAGGGAGGGATGAAGCTGCTTCTCTGAGCCCATAATTGACCTAGTGTAAGCATGTGCCCGTTTAAAAGCACGTTTCCTTTCATATGCACCATGGTGCAAGCAATTTCTGTTCCTTCTGTAAGTTGAAAAAATAACCATAAAAATTAACATAAAAGGAAATTGATTGAGAAAATTATGGTTTCACTTATTTCCTGTGCAAGTAATTTTATTTTTCAACAACTTGAATTAAAAAAGAAATAAAGTTTATCATAAATTGTGCCATCTGGGTAAATTGAGTTTGATGTGTTCCTGTTGATAACATCTGTGTATTAAGCAATGCAGTGTGGTGTAGTATCCAGAACTAGAATTTATAACATAAATACAGTCTGTCTCTGTGCTCAAATTCTAAACGTGTAGGTGTTAGGTTTGATATTGCTATCACTTCAAAATAATCTCATTTTACAGTAATAAATTTTGGAGAATTGTCTGAGAAATTCAGTTATCAAATGATATGAATGTTTTCATATCGTTACTATAATACTTTTTAAAAAATCCATGGGATACATTTCCACAAATTCTTGGCTTTAAATTGTACACTTCTGCAGGAAGTTGGGATCTTTTTTCTCTCCTGAGACGCTGAACAAGGGTGGGATATCATACTAGTTTGGAATTTTTTATTGAGCTGTCATTTGTTCACTATATTCTTAATTGACGAAGCATCAACAAGAATACAAAGATTGTTTGTGCTTTTTCCTCTGGCAGGCCTACTTTCTGCGAAATGCCATCTTTCACCAGCTAAGTAAAGGCTCTGAGTGGCTCATTACATGCTTCTAAAGGGTCTGACAATGGTTAACCTGTAAGAAAACACAGAGCTGTAAAGAATTGTGCTGTTTTATCAGATCTTGGAACCACAGTGTTTTCCATTTCTGTTTTGTTTCCCCACCCAGTTAATTCTGACAAACAGATACTGTGTAGCTGGAGACCACTTTGCTAATGATTTGTTTTTAGGTTGGGGGGCAGGGGGCCAATCGAAATTGTGAGTACCACTTAAAAGTCTTAGATCTATCATTAGAGAACACGTGGAGTTACGACCATCATGTATCTGCCAGAAGCTGGCATTAACGTGGTATTATCTGTTTTAGGGTGAATGCTCTGTACGTATGGACATTCATACCAACATTATTGGGACTATTGATGTCTATCTACTGGACATTAAAAGACTCTTCCTACATTTATCCCCACTGTACTGTGTTTTGCAACACATCATCCCCACATACTATATATCTCCATGCTGTCAGGGAGGAAAGATGTAAATCTTCCCAGTTGGGTGCAGAGAATTTGGTTTTAGTCTTAGCAGTTTTAATCTTTGCAGTTCTGAAATAACTGAAGAAATGTCATAAATGAATTTTAGAAAATAATGAGAAGTTTCAAGATAGATAACTTTAAAATATCTTTCTGTAGTTTTCTGTGCAATACGTTTAATGTAGAGAACTCTTACTGGCTTGCTATGGTCATTATTACATAATGTGTATGTGATTTGCAGTGAAGCTAGCAGGACCATTTAGGTAGTAAAAATAATCTAAAGAGTGTGAATCAAACCCCTGGCCTATATTAAATTAATCTTCACAGCTTTTTCATTAGTCTCTCATCACATTATTCATTATATATCATTTGCAGGAGCTTCCTCAGGTGCCATTGACCTGTTACCATCTCCCAGTGCAACAACTAACTGGACAGCTGGGCTTCTTATGGATAACAATGACATGATTTTTAAATTTGATGGAAAGCAAGGAGCCAAAATTCCAGATGGAATAGTCCCAAAGAATTTAACTGATCAATTCACCATCACTCTGTGGATGAAACATGGACCCAGTCCAGGATTAAGAGCTGAGAAGGAGACTATTCTCTGCAACTCTGACAAGACAGGTGAATTTGTGCATGCAAAAAATGTTTGACAAAGGGCATAACAAAGTTAGTAGAGAGTTACCATCTCTCCTCAGTTAATTTGATCTGAAAAAACAGTTACTAAGCTGGGATAGTGCCACTCTAAGCATTGCTGATTTTATAGCTTCTTGAAGGGACTGATGTCTACCTAAGTTTCAAGCACTGGTTCTCTTCCTGGATAATCTCTGTGAACCCATCTGTAGGAATTTATAGAAATCGGTTGATAAAATAATTATATTAGGTTTATTTTTTAAAGTTTTGTTTAGATTGGGAGAAAAAGTTCTGATTCTTCATTGAAACTTGTTAGATTAAACATTGATTTGAATTGTTTTTCTTAGTTTGGACATAACACTTTCATAAACAAAACTAATATGGTATAATTTGGGAAGATGCTTACCATATGTGGCTTCTCTGAGAACCATAATGATCCATGATATTGAGAAAAGTCAGTCCTTCTGGGATTTTTTCATTTGGTTGGTTTTTGTCTTTGAGGTGTATATTGCTTTGAAAGACATTCAGCTAAACAAAAGTGTGGATGATAGTTCAGATCACTGATCTCATTGGTCCTTCCTCGCAGAGATGAACCGACATCACTATGCCCTGTACGTGCACAACTGCCGGCTGGTGTTTCTGTTGCGCAAAGACTTTGATCAGGCTGACACCTTTCGTCCTGCCGAGTTCCACTGGAAACTGGATCAGGTACTTGTGGTTTTCTTTTTGTGACCCACCCTTCTCTTTGTCTCCTTTAGAAATAACACGAGAACAACCCAAGTCCCAGCAGAACTGCTTTGGGAAATTGGTAGTCTGTAATTATATTGCAACTTGCAACTGTTACGATCTAATTGGGATCCACATAAAAGGGATAGATGAGTTAACGTGGTTGAGTCATTTAATACAAGTAGGTTGTTTAATTGAGTCATTTTAAACAGTAAGTAGAGGCTTATATCCTTTGGCAATGGATAGAGACATGACATTGCATATAGTTCCCTAGAAGTTTTCCACTTATCATTTAAAAAACCCCTACTTTATCAGCACAGTGGAAAGAATGGAAGCCCTTTCAATAAAGAGTATGCTGACACACAGAAAGGTATTTGTAATATATTGTAAATGTAATCTGTAGAATTTTACTTTCATCTGCTGTGCTGTGTGTAATTTCTACTTATTATGAAGAGTATATTGCAAGGAAATTATTAAAGAGATAAGAGTTGCCTTTCATAGATTTATTAATTCTAAGCAGGATAAGAATCATTTGGGTGAAAGAAGACAGACTTCAGCAAAGTAGTATTTTCTCAAAGCAATTTTTTTCATGTCTTTGAGTCCAAACTATGACATTGAAAATGTAGATATAGGAATGGCTACTTTTCTAATTCTCCATCAAAACACGTATAAAAAGATGATCTTTGTCATGATGAGAAGAATGTGGTAAGAAACGATGTGATGATCATAGCGCTTGCTTTTCATTTCTGTTAGCCAGTTTGGAATCAGTTTCTGCTGGACTTGATATGAAATCTTACAGTGTCTAGAAAGGGTAAATTTACATGAAATCATGTTGAAGTCATGAGTAACTGATGTCACCTCAGATAATGCTATTCTGAGTGCTGAAGATGGATTTGTATTTCTAAACTGTATACTAAGCATCTAAATTAATGATAATGCAAAGTTTATGCAAAATATTTTGACTTTGAAAGTTGAACACAATCGACTTCTATATCCTTACAGTGAGAAAGGACCAATGTCCTCTCAGTAAATGAAATTTGTTTGTAACTCTTGTAATTTAGCTGTGACAAATTACTGGAAAAACGTACTGTCAAAGATAATTTTCCATTGATGGGGGGTGTATTTGATTGTGTGAAAGAACTTTTTCATCTGTATTGCCATCTTCAATTACTTTATTCTTACTCTACTTTTTCACATAATTTCTATACTCAAAAAATAGATGGGAAAAATGGCAGAAACTGCAAGTACAGGAATGCTAACATCTTACCAGTTATTTTTTTCTTTCTTATATCACAAAAAGACAGTATATCCTGAACTACTTTTTTTTTAATATCAAGCAAATTTTTGTGTGTGATTAGCCTTGCACTGGAATTTGATTAGCATCCATGATCTTGATGAGCAACATACACTCTTTATACTTCTACTTTGACCCTATTATTTCCTTGCAGAAAGTGCTGCTTATTTCAGAAATCTGCTTCTGGATGGTCTGTTGATTTGGGAAATCTGTATGTATTTGAGGGTGCATCTTTTCAAAACAATATGCTAAGAGTGTGTGTATCTAACTAGTTAAGTGCAAGGGGTATTTTTTCTCTAACCAGGGATAAAGAATACCTTGGGTAAGTCTACAGATTTTTTCTGAAACTAATACACATAGGGGAGTTGCACCAGCAGACAACTTCTCACATCTTCAGCTGACATTTAAGTAGAATCCCAAGTATCTGGTGACAGGCACTCATTGTTTGTCATGTAAATCCTAGAAGAACACAAAGATTTCAACTAGAGATGACTGAATAAGTCCTTGGAGAGGTTTTGAGGTTCAATTGATTGTAGTCTGAGTTATGTTTCTGGAGAGAAGTTATTTTGTTGAAGCCATCTCAGTAAGCATATACTAAATGCAGTCAAAAGTAGTGCTCGACACTCTTTTAATTTCTGCTGTTTAATTCTAAACTGTATATTTAATTGTCTGCCAATGATAATTTGTGTAATCTAAAATATGCTCCCAAGTTGTAGCACTACAGAAAAGTTGAGCTGCAGTTGGGCACTGAAGGGAACACGTTCCTAACTACTATTGAAAACTCCTACATGATGGAAACTAGAGATAGAAAAGATATTTTAGGTCACATCATTCATTTCCTTTCGTTCAGCTACTGTCAACTGATTTCCATGGTATATTTTCAACTGCTCTTTCTAGCTGAAAAGGAATGTAAGATTAAAGTATAAATAAGATTTGTCACGGGTTGTGTGACCAGACTCCATGATGATTAATTTATATTGTCATGGTGATACTTTTGGAAGTTTTGTCATGAAGGGACCTAGTAAAGATTGCTTCTTTACCTCTTCTTCAGTGCTTCATCTGGTCAATATGGTAAATTTAAACTGAAAATAAAACATATGTGAATAATGGGCTGGTAAGGAACTTGCATGGTTTTGAAGACAAGGCAGTCAGAAACTTTCACTTCAAAGTAGTAAAATTATGCCAGCTTTTAGCTATCTGCCTAGAATGGTCTACCTTAGAAAACATAGGATATTTTAAAACCACATCAAAAAGCAAGTTAGCATCCTACTATGGGCTCCTCTGGATCTCAATATGAAAAGAAGCTAGGACTAGATTTTCAAAAGTAGTTGAAGTACTCCAGATACTTCTGAAAATCCTACCTGGTGATTATTTGCCTATTTAGATACTGAAATACCTCTGGAAATCTCATCTTCAGAACTGTTCATTCTCTAGTGGCATATCCTCAAATTCCTTGGGTTTTTTAAGAAAAGTGTGAGAATGAAGCTGTCTCTAACTGTTGTGCAGTTTTTCACTGCCTGCACTGCACTGTGATATGGGATGCTGTAGGTGGCATTGCATATATGACTCTGGAAGACAGTTCAAGAGTTGGTACCAAGTGCAGCCATAGCAGAATAAATGTGGCAGAGTACTTTACTGCTGAGCTTGCTTTATGATTGCAACAACAATCCACAGCTTGTTTTTGCTAAGAGGAATCTAGAGACCTTGGAATAGAGTGAAGCATAAACTAGTGAAATCATTTATCATTCTTACTGCAGAGTTGTAAAATTTATTATACCAGCTGCTTTGGGCTCTACCTAGTCCACAAGACGACTCATTCTTCCAAGGCACTGACCAAGAATGTGAATGTATTGTCATTCCAAATTTAATTTCATTTTCTAGATGTTGTTTCTGTGGCGGGTGGGTGGTGCACAGTTGCAGACTCCGTTCCTGGCTGACTACAAGGAGTCACGTAACGTTTTATATAGCAACACCTGAGCCGTGTGTCTGAAGCCTTGTGATACAGCACAGCAGCATGGCTGTCACGCAGAGCAAGTGTCTGAAACCTTCACGCAGTGGCTGTCACGTTCGCTCTGGGAAGGTTGTGTCTTTAAGTTAGTTCATAGACGTAAGGATTTATTTGCACTATGGCTTTCAGTGTATTTAGCCCTATTGTTTACATTGCAACTGATGTACTTTGCTAGGGTAACTTTTTGTTTATTGTGCTGGGCATGCATGACCTGAGAGTGGCATCACCCTGGGCCTTTAGTGTTGAACTGCCAACACATGACATTAACATGTCTGCAAAAAGCGCTGATACCCAGAGGTAACACTTTAAATTGAAGGTATACTTGTTACCTATAAGAAACATAGGAAAAAAAGAAATTTATATAGTTTGGTATTTTCCCCCGCTCTCATCCTTTTGGAAATTTAGTCTCTTAGTTGTGAGAGAATCCATTAGTAGTAGTACTCTGGGAGAAAAGATATGGAAAGAGCCATGGTAAAAAAAAAAAATAGTGTCAAGTCTGTAATGTGTGCTGGCTAATAAAAACTGCATGATTTTCCCAAACAACTGCAATAGATGCCCAGATAGAGGTGGTTCCTTCCGTTTACTTGTTCCTATTTCCTTGGAAGTGCAGGTGTTTCCTTTGTCTCAGAATCATGATCTTTTTTTCTGAGTTTCTCATACAAAGGTTTAAATTGAGTATCCTAATGTGTTTGTCAACATTTTTATCATTTGTTTTCTCATACTTAAAGACGCGCTTTAAACCTCAGCACCTATTACAAACATTTTGTCACCGAAGTCAGTAAAAGACACTTAAATCATCTTCTAATTGTCTCAGCTGGGTGAGAACGTAGGTGTGGGTTTAAGTGAATGATTTAGGCAGCCACAATATAAATTTGGACCATCTAAAAGTAACATATGAAATATAAAAACTGTTTCTTTGTTTTTCTTAGAAAACTGTGATGATTAATTTTAGGATTCCCTTCTATTGGGATGCTAATATGCCTATGTGCTTCTCTTATGGATGTGTGACTGGTTTTAAGAAAATGATCAGATTGTACATCCTCCTCTTGTGCACAGAGAATAACTGGATTATGGGATGGGTGCGAACTCTCTCACCCAATTTCTGTCCGTTTTAACTGTTCTTTTCTGTATCACACACACAGAACAAATCAAAATAATAGTCTGAATAATGAACTAAGGCATTCAAGCCTTTGGTGACAACGGAAAACATAACATTAAATAGGACAACGCACAGTGTCTTTCACACTCAGTTCATCATAGATGTTACTTTTTTCATGCTTATATTGAGGGTAGTCAAGCCAAGAGGTATTTTTCCTTCCCCTACATTAACAGAATAGGAATGCTTTTTTTGAGTGGGAGAAGGGATCTTAGCCAGGGATGAACATTTTTTTCATGTACTTGTTTTTATTCACAATGGGAAATTATTTCTGTTTTATACCCATGTTATCATCCCAAAAATAGTCTTCCAGCCCCCAGGCAAAATTGGTATTGATCTCCTTAAAAAACAGGGAATGCACTGCATGATCTGGTGTCATTCTAAGTCAGCAAAAAATAGATAAACACGCGGAAAGTTATTGTTTCTTTTCTAAGGTGAGATAAATTGCTTTGAACAATCCAAAATAAGCCTGCAGTGCTTTTCATTGTGGAAAAACCCCAAACAATTACTTTCATAATAGGAACTAGAGAAAGAGGTTTAGATAAACCTGAAGACGATGCGTTCTGTCTCTGTGTGTGCACCTAGATGACGAAGGATCAAGGCAAGGCCTCCATTTGCATTTAACCACTTCACTGACCACACACAGTAGGGTCTTCTACCTGTAGAAAACAGTCTTGCCCAGTCAAGCCCTTCATTCCCATTCACTTCTTAAAATAAGCTCCTGTTCAACAACATGATAGAGCAGGAAGTGACTTATGAAGAAATGTATGTTACATGATAACAGGAGAAAATGAAAGGGCTTTGGTATCTGCACCTTTTCTTAGTTAATTTAGCTATTTCCATTAAATTACAGCATTTATGAGTGAAAGTTGTTCTTATATGCTGGATTTTTAGAAAATGGTTAGTTGTGTACATCTAGTTTTGAGAAGACAGTCATTGACATTATGAAAGCCCTAGTGGCCTTCTTAAGAGGCTCAGAAAGAAAATGAGTGAATATTTATGGAAAGTACATAGTATTCTCAATCCTAGAGAGTTAAGGGTACACAGAAGAGAGAGGATGGCGCAAGATTCATCCTCTCTACGCACTGAATTTCACCACTAGATAAAAGACCTGAGGCTTGTCAGTCCCATACTTTCCAACATGATCCCCTGTTGAAAGTTAACTTTTTTTTTTTATGATGGAGTTTAGTTGTTCATTTTTACTTGAAGGTCTAAAGAGTTTCTTATATTCTTAATCACTTATTTTACAAATTCGTGTGCAGACCTGCACCACTCTATGCGTACATCTTTAATAAAACTACAGAAAGAAGTAAGTTAGGTGTTTTCTGACAAAGCCAGTAAGAGATAAAAGAAAAATGAATCATGCTAGTCCTGCAACAGAGATGAAATAATTTCAGGACTCAAGAGTCTTTGCAGCATCCATGGCACCCCAAGTATCTTACATTACAGCCCTGTCTGTTCTGACACAGTTTACCAGTTTCTGTCTTTAAATGCTTTTTTGATAAATTTTTCTTCAGCATCTTGCTTCAAAGCAGCTTTTGCTAGCAAAAGGATGAGTCAGCAGTGCTGATAAATGCCAAAAATATTCTTTGAGACTCCAATTGAAAGAAGCTTTTTTAATACATATTTTTAATGCAACTGCAATATCACTGCTGATAACAAAATCTTGACAAACAAATCAGGGTGACTGGCAAGAACTTGCTGTATGACATACAAAAATTCCTTTGGGCCAGCTCTGAAGTATTCCCTGTAAATTGGCATGGTTTTGTGCATTTCTGATTTCTACAGTCCAGCCTGATGCGAAGTACAGTGACTGCTCTGTGCTTCTGTAAAATTTCTATAACCCTTAAGGAGCAACCAAGCTGCCTGCGGAAAATATTTTATAATTTATCTGTTGGCATTTGCTTGAAATTATTTGGACATGTTTCTCTGTCTTTGTATTCTGCGTTTTAGAGTTTTCTCATTTTTCTGACTGTGATGGGTTTATTATAATGGTTTAGGATTTTCAAACCTGTTCCCAAAGACTTAAGATGAGCTAGGTCTACTCTTCTGAAAATGATAAATACGTGTTGTCTTATGTGTTGTCTTTCAGCTCTTACTTACATGAGAAACTGTTATTCACATATGTAGTTATGATCATTACCTAGGGGAGTTAGAACTGTTGCAACAAGCAAGCCATTTAGATCCTGAACAACCGTTTTTTTATCAAATCAAAGAAGAGACCAAAAAAAAAGAAAAAAAGAAAAAAAAAAAAAAAAAACAGGAAAGAAATTCTGTATGGAATGAAAAAGAATTTAAAAGTGGCTATAGCACCATGAAATAATGAGAAGTATTACACTCTTAAAGCTTACTGTAGGAAGGCTCCCAAATCAATTTAATTTCTCACATAGAGAATATCTCAGTATGGAGTTATGAATATGGCTAAACAAACTGGATTAAAGTGTCTGTTAACTTGCCTTGTTTCTGCAGTACTGTCGGAACTCTAGAAATACAAAATCTAGAACAGAAATTCCCAATCAAGCTGTGCATGTGAAGATGAAGCCATACTTGTTTTCTTATATATCAGCTATTTCTGATATTTATATTTTACACTGTCCCTGATTTATCAGTTATGCCACTAAAGTTTGTACAAAACATGCATAAACTGTTTTGAAAATGTTGCTGAAGAGCAAGATCTGCTACTTGGGCAATTTCCCAGGACCTCTATGTTATTTATCTTTCAAGAAAAGCAGGTTGACTTTGGAGCATTCAGGCAGTGTTTGAAGCATTTCACAAAGGGAGGACTGACATCTTTATCTTTCCAAATGCAGGTTACGAGATAAATAGTGTGTGTTATCAATAAATATAAATTCAATTATCTATGTGCACGAGCTGTTTATTACAGCCTTGGAGCCATGGTTTCTGGATGTCCACACTTCAGGAAGAAAGTATGGTGTTGTTTTTCCATTGATTTACTTTCTACATCTGGATAGTCTCTTGGCAATAGCAAAGCCCAGAAATGCGTATGTTTAAGCACATAATGAACAAGTATGTAAAAATGCATAACTGAGCAGCTTTCTAATTATGCAGCTAAAAAATAAACATAGAGTGCTGCCTAACTGTAGTCATCAAGTGTTACGGAACTGACATGCTTGCTTGATGCAATTTAGCAACAAGAAAGGTGGATTATAATAGAATTATTTCGTCGTGAACGAAATATGGCTCTAATTTACTAAGACACATTGAAGTTACAGCATCACAACACAAAGACATGCTGCAGCTACAGTACATAATCAAGGCTTTCAGGTGCTTTATCTATCAGTATGATTAAGGAATTTCATTATTTAGAGCTGTAATTAAGCCATCCCTATTTTTGAAACTTATTGTGAAGTATTGCACATTAGTTTCAAGGCTACAAAAGCAGCTCACACCTTGTGTGCAAATTAGTCTGCAAACTCTTATGCTTCACAGCAGTGTTGTCACAATGCAATAGTGAATATACATTGTAGAGAAAGGTTCTAACTTGAAAGCTGAATACCTTATTTTCTAATGCAATGATTTTCTAGCACCTAAAAAGACAAGAAAAAAAAATAATCTTCATTCCAGGGTTTTTTTCATTATGCCATGGGAATGCTAGATACGACACACAAGTTTCACGAAGCTCATCATTGATTGTTGAAGTCCATTAGGCCACAGGGCGTGCAGCTGGTTTTACTGCCGGGTTGGTGACTACATGTGAAAGAGACTTCAGGGCGTACATTTCTCTGAGGATAATGGAGTCTTTTCTTACGGATTAGAGGCTGGTAGAAGTAGGAAATAGAATGATCTTACAGGGGAGACTTTTCTGGCCAATATCCAAAGCAGAATTAATGGCAAGAGGGAGTCATTTGCACAGCACAAGAACAGGTGCTGGTTTGAGAAGAGCATAATATTAATAAAGTGAAATTCTGTCAAATGAAATAAAATAGCAGATCACATTATGGTCAGATTCCAATGAACTCAGTCTACCACACTTAGCTAACTGAATCAAAATCTTCCTATTGTATTGTTGTCCGTAAATCCAACTTGTAGAAGCTTCTCTAGGGTTCATTTCCTGCTTACAAGGAGCATGTGACTCTAAGGTAAAAATGCTTTTAAGACATAAAATTATTCATAAGGATTTCCATTTTCTAGCCAGTGTTAATAATACTACTAAATTATAAATGAAATATTTGATTACAGAAATCAAATCCTTTGCTAATGAAATGCGCATTAAAATGAAACTAGAACTTAATTTACTAATCTTCCATTTTTGTATTTTGCCCATTAAATTTTACTTTCTTATGTTTATTATTCAGATTGCAGTGGATGTACTTGGTGCAACCTTGACAGAGAGAGGTGGACTTTATATGATCTCTTAAAATTTCTTCCAGCCTTATGTGTGACTCTCTAATTAATGCCTAATATTTTTAAAATATATTATTATGATTGCTAATGGTTTAATGAAACTTATATCAGTAATTCATCGTGTGAAAGTGACCATATTAACAACTCCACATCTAAGACTGTAGGAGACATTTAGCTTTAAAATATGGATTTGTCAGTTCTTACTATACCACCTCCGTAGATCATCAAGACGAATTTTCTTATTTACAGAACTCTTGGGATGAATTAGGAATAATTGTGGTGGATAAACCAAACGATTATGATTTACATGATTTTGAAGAAAGATCATAGAATCATAGAATCATAGAATGGTTAGGGCTGGAAGGGACCTTCAAAGGTCATCTAGTCCAACCCCCCTGCAAGGAACAGGGATATCTCCAACTAGATCAGGTTGCTCAGGGCCTCGTCCAACCTGGCCTTGAACGTCTCCAGGGATGGAGCATCCACCACCTCTCTGGGCAACCTGTTCCAGTGTTCTACAACTCTCATGGTAAAAATTTTTTTCCTAATATCCAATCTGAATCTACCTCCCTCTATTTTGAAACCATTACCCCTTGTCCTATCACAACAGGCCCTGCTGAACAGCCTCTCCCCATCTTTCTTGTAGGCCCCCTTGAGGTACTGGAAGACCGCTATAAGGTCACCCCGGAGCCTCCTCTTCTCCAGGCTGAACAGCCCCAACTCTTTCAGCCTGTCCTCATAGGAAAGGTGCTCTAGCCCTCTTATCATCTTTGTGGCCCTCCTCTGGACCCTCTCCAACTGGTCCATGTCCTTCTTATGTTGGGGGCTCCAGAACTGGACGCAATACTCCAAGTGAGGTCTCACGAGGGCAGAGTAGAGGGGGAGAATCACCTCCCTCGACCTGCTGGCCACGGTCCTCTTGATGCAGCCCAGGATGCAATCAATTTAATTTTTCACAAAGGGCGCTCATTTTTTTTGAGATCCTATCTTAAGACATAGATTTAAAAAAACACTTCTTGTATTCACTAGACTTTCAGAAGAATTGATACCTATTGGCCATATTGAACTATTATGACATTAGTGGGCTTATTTTTTTCCCGAGGGCTGCATTAAGCATCTGCAAAGCTTATAAGCCAGTGCCTCAACTGGTGTAAGTCTGCCCCGTTCTTCTCCATGCAACTACTACTGCACTGGCTGAGAACCCAAACCTTTTCTTTCTTACCGAACAAATATACACTCTGTAAGAGTAAAGGGAACGTCAGCAGCTTTTAAGTAAGGTCAGGGTAACTCTGCCGGTTTTTAATTCAATGCCACCAATTAGAAAAGAAATCTTGAAAATGTGTTTGGAACCATGAGCTTTGCCAGAGCGTGACAGAGCCAGGATTACTTTGAAACTTAACATTAAGCAGCATCTCAGCCCTGATTATGTTACAAATAGTTGTGAATTCATTTATAATTTAGTAGCATTATTAGTGCTGGCTAGAAAATGGAAATCCTTATGAATAATTTCATGTCTTAAAAGCATTTTTTACCTTAGAGTCGCATGTTCCTTGTAAGCAGGAAATGAACCCTAGAGAAGCTTCCTAGTTAGGCAAAAGCAGGATCTGCACTTGGATTTTCCATTAGAAGAAATTGTTTTCCAATGAAACTATGTTTCTAAGCGCAACTTTAATGTTAAAAATTGCAACTTTACTGAATCATAATTTCAGGAAAATTACTGACGTGCTTTAGTATTATTATTGATAGCTGTAATATTTTTATTAGTATTACTTTTTTAGTATTTACATAAATCATAAAAATCTTACATCAGCAAGTATATTTCCAAAAAAAAACATCACTATGACATGTCTGTTGCACAAAGTTCTCCGTCATTATGGCATACCTTCCAAGTTTTAAAGTATCCTCACAGCAGCCAGTTAAGTTCCTATTCCTAATTTGCTCACACCTGCTTAAAAATAGACGAAAAGCTGCAGGCTGGTAGCGCACCGATCTTCCAAGCCTTGGGCTAATATTCTTCCAAATGGACAATTAATGGCATTGAAGAATTTTACTGCACTTTTTCAAGCAGTTAGTCAGAGTTCAGAGTCTTGCTAAGTTATTTTCCAATCTTACAATGATTGTTTTATTACAAATACAGCCTTTTCCTTTTCAATTTGTTTACTCCAATTAACCTGTGGGCTCAAATTTGTTCAGAGCAATTTACTGCTGTTGCTCTAATTGGATATATGGCCTGCATGGCATTTTTTATTCTTTGCCTAAGTGGCCTCAAGGTCCCTCTCACAGGCATCTCTGCTGACATCATTGGATTTGGATGCACTCCTGAATAAGGGTTTGCTGTAATGCTTCATGGCCAGCACAGAGACCCTGACTTCAAATTCATTCTTCAGTTTCTGCATTCTGAATATTTAAGGGAATGTGACTGATTTAATGAAGATTCTTGCAGTAACTTACCACCCCGTGCTCATTTAACGTAAATAGAAAAAGAATTAGGATCACAGTTAAGTGTATTACAATTCAAACAGAAAGTGATTTTATTAATCTGCCTCTAGTGTGTATGCAATAAGAGACCATACTGCTTTGCAAGCAGAGGTAACAGGAAACGTCCAGTTTCCTTCAGAGAATTGCTAGAAGAGGCCTTTCTGAATGTCATACGTGGATTCCTTGTAGTACTGTTCTTCCCTTCCTCGACTGTCACTTTCTGGTTCAAGTGGACTAATTGTGTTTTGATTTCAGAAATACACAGCCCTGAGCTGGCATACCATTTCCTATGCACTTGAAGTATTTAGTTACAGAGGTTTTCATTAAACTATCCACGTGCTTACATATAAGAGCCAGTCTAATTTGAAGTTGCAATTGCAGTTTTCATACATGTTAAGCAGTTTGTTTTGTTTTGTTTAAGAATTTATGCATTCCAAAAATAAACCTCCACCTACATTAATCAGCTGATTAAAACACAACAATGCCTTTCTCACCCACCTTTCAGTTTTGTGGTACACATAGCAATGGCTTGGACGTATGGAAACACATTTAGGCTGGTGGAGTCTTACAAGAGAAGGTTTTCTGCAAAGCCTTTAATCGTTTGCCTTGGAAGTTTTCAGGAAAAGAATAAAGCCTGTTTAATTGTTCACCACAGAGCTTTTCATAAAGGCTCAGTTCTTGATGTGTACATGGACTAAGGTGTCATACATTCATCCAGCAAAACACCCTTCATCCTTTAAAAATATGTAGATTCCAGTACCTTAGTCCTGCCTTAATTCCTAAGTTTTGTTGGCTTTATATGAACTGACATTTGCTTGAAAATTTGAAAGAACAGATCAATAATATTTCTTGAAATTTGCACACTAAATATATCAGGTTCTGCTAGAAATACCTGACTTCCAAGTTGTGGAAGTGCTACTTTTAAGCTTTGGTTTGAAAAAGTGTGTATCTCTCTGATACTATTGATAAAACTAATATGAAAAGCATCTCCCTTGAATTCCATGCCTTCAAAAATATTATCTATCAATTTCCTATCTCATGATACCTCTGCTAACAGCAAAAATATTCAGATACTTATAGTTTAAGGGCATCTTACAATAATTATTTGAGCTGAAACAGTAGTTTAATAGCACAGATGTGTGCTGCATAGTCAGTTGCAGAGTGTCTGTATGTGCTGAAGGCACACAAGGTATTTTTCACAGTTTTATTTTGAAATAGATCATCAAAAATGCAAAACGTTTTCATTTTTTTGTTATTATTTTCAAATTTCAGTACATCTGGTTATTTGAATTATCAGCTCAGAAAACTAAATGAAAGCTTTACTATATTGGATTATCCAAACAATCTGTTGATGTATCGTAGGTATTCGTATGCATTGGGAATTAAGATAACATCCAGAGTAACAAAGTGTGAAACCTGCATGACTGCATGCATTCATGGTGTCTTAAGATCATGCCCATAATTTGAAAATCAACATTCAAACAAGTGTCTTTTAGTAGCCAGAAAAAATGCATTTTTTTTCTGTAATTTTTTCAATAGGCCATACTCTAAATTTAAGGTACATGATTAATTGGCACAGCCGGTGATGCTGTCCTCTGAACCTAATCAGCAACAGGAATGCTGCATGGCAGCTGTCAGTCCCTGTGCGCCGAGGGACGGGCGGGTGTGTGCTCCTGGAGGGAAGCACGCAGCCCCGCGCTGTGTGATGCTCTCATCGATGCACTTTGATAGTTGGCTGCCCCAGAGAATTGTCTTTTCTCTGAAAATAAATTAGCTATGCTTTCAGCTGTGATTTTGGTGTGACAGACATAGTGTAAATGTGATTTCTCACACTGAGTGCATCCTGTCTTCACACCCTTCAGACGTGTTTAGTCATCATCAGGAAACACTTGATTTACAAAGCCCTTTCAGGAGCTTCAGAATCTTTTCTTGTAGAGCTAGAATGTGAGAGTATAAAAAGTATTAAATGAAAAAATAATACTTAAAGCTTATGATTCAGAAGATGCTTTGTCATACTGCAAGAGTTAGAGTAAATATTAGAGAGAAAAGAAATCTCAAAAGGAGATACAGATTGCTTCAACGCACCTCCAGGTACAGATAGACAAGAGATACAGAGTTACATATCAAAATCTGTATTTTGCATGTATTCTTGAGATTTTAAATTGCTTTTTCATAAAAGGCAAACCCGATAATTTTTTTTTTAAAAGCTAAGTCTTATTTTATAGTAATGGCTTCATCCACCACCCGTTCAAATCTGTAGGTCTGCTACTTATCTAAGTAAAAGGGAAAGGGAGGCATTTTTATGTGAACTTCGTAAACTTTTCTGTACAAATTTATAAAAAAACTCAGCCATCTCACATAATTTTGTTTACAGCATAGAAGTTAGGTGTGGAAAGAACATGACTTCACATATTTCCCATGCAATGGTATTAAGTATCTCAGGATTGGTGGTGCTACAGTGGATATGAGTAACAAACCAAGTAGAGCAATCACTAGCCTTGGGCAAGTAAAGTAAATTCTGAGACAGTGCTGTAATAATACATGGGTGTCATTCATGGATACTTCACAGTCTTCAGTTGCTGAGTGTAATCTGCCTATATGTCGTGCTGTACATACATAAACCCAATTCTGATCTCAGTTTCTTTGTTTGGAAGGAAGAGATCCTTCCAAATTCCTATTTGGAATTTGGATCCTATTTTGGATCCTTCCTTTCCTATTTGGAAAATGTGTCTCATGCATGCAAAACTTAATTTTAATAGCTGTAGTATATAGAGAATGACAGAAGTTCCGTATCTTAGATTGGAATTGGACCTTGAGTGTTTCCACTTATCTTTTGAAGTTATCTACATTTATAATGATTTATGGGATTTATGGTCTTGATAGCAATGGATAGGCTAAATTAAAATTCTTTGGGCTGTTTTGATATATAAGATGTATGTTTGCTTTATGGTTCACAGGAAAAATATTGGCCAAAGTTACTTTTACTATTGATTCGGCTTACCTCTGTATGATCATAATTACCTTTTTATATGTAATCAGAACAATTCTTATTGGTGCATGATCACTTCATAGCCTTTTTTTTCCTTATCCCTATATGTACTTTATCTGTTTGATAAATTAATTTTTTGGGTTTGGCACGCTATCTTTGAATAGGGCACAAGTGATTTCCAGTCCCTGAATGGAATGTAACAGCAAACACTAAAATGGCGTTGTCAGTCATGAATTGATGAGTACTTTAAAAAGAAGCAATGCAAATTCAATCTAATCTTCTCCATGAGGAATAGTTACACCTTTCAAACAAGCATGAAGCTGTTTCCTGGGTCTGCCTGCGAGTGTTGGAAGGAAGAAATGTAGCAATGAAGCAACAGGATATGTTGAGTATGAGGATCTCTGAATCCTACAAGACAGAAATACAGATAGAGCTTTAGTTCTTGCTATGAGAACAGGAAAATGAAAGAAGTACTGGAAGATGCAGGGGAATGAGATAAAGAGACAAGGGAGGAAAAAGATGACCACAGATAGGAAGATGGAGAAAGTAAGTAGAGAAAGTGGAGAGGAGAGACATTGATGCTGCTGTACAAAAGTCTATGCTTTGTTTCCAAAGAATAATTTTTTACTGGAGAATCACATAATACCATTTTGGGGAAAGCAAACTGCTCTGCTGCGGTACCTGAGGAAAATTGAATCACTTCATGTCTGCCATTCTTTCTCTTAATTGTGAAGATGCCATGAGCAGAATCACAGCAAAATGAGAAGGAACGGAACTGCAGATAAATAAGCCCTTATTTCTATATGGCATTGAAGAAATCAAAAAGAAGTATTGGATGAATAGTTTCATTTTGAGGGATATTTTATTTTTAAAAAATCTACTGTGAGAGACGAGTTTTCATCCCAAATTACCTTTTGACCCTGCCAAAGGTTCTAGGCATGTTAAGGGGGAATATCTGCTCTTGTTCCATGTGAATTGGTTTGAGTCTGTTCTAATATACTTCAAAGGATCATAATGGACTTTGTGTCCTCAATATTCAGATTTTGTTCTCCTGTTTTCTTTAAAAAAGTGATACACAATTTTGAAAAATTCTGAACCATTTTTGCTACATTTTGTTGAACATAAAAAGGTGTATTTTTCCATGTTCTTTTTTTTTTTTTTTTCCCTGAAAAAACATTTGTCCCATTTCTATCAATAGTAATTTTGTTTTAGGAAGATGTCGGTAATCCAGCAGCCATTTTCCAAACAGCACACAGTGCTTCACAGGGAAAATTTCAGCCAGCTCAACTGTGAATATATGTTGGAACTTTTAGATAATTAGTTTAATGATATCCATAAAACTTTTAGGGTTTGTGCAACACTGATACTGAAAATTTCTTCCCACAGTCTATTTGTTTCATGTCCCTAACGTCAGCCCAGGACTATTCTGGGATGCAGGCCCTCAATGCTGACTTGTTTCCTCCCATAAAAGCCCTAAGAACATGATTGTGATTAGTACTGAAAGCAAGCTATATACTGACTAAATAACGACATTCTCTGGCAAAATCACAAACATAGCTGATACCTAATTACCTCTGTATGGTATATAACATATAATCAGCCTGTCTGCAAAATGCCAGCTATATAATTAAAGGCCCAGCAGTTACCATTTCAGTAAAGAGACTATGCATAATATTTGGGCTGTGTAATTTCCTGACTTATCTTTGAGTATAAATACAGAAGCATGGATATACAACCATTCTTCACTTGACAGAAATTATTAAGGTAGCCAAATATGACTCATTGCCACCTTTTATCTGCAATAAAAACAAAACAGCATTTGCTTTTCTCTGCATTATGTCCTAATTACCTGCTGGAACCGAAGTAAATACAACACTAATCTGTATAGAGAAGGAGCATCTATTTCTTATGTGTCTTTCTGCAGTTATAGCTACCTCCATCTCACACTGCAGCAATATTCAAAATTATTGTCGTAACGGGCTCCCATACGAATAACGCTAAGTGATTCTCTGGAGATATCCTCTCGATGTAATGCGAGTTGTGTTGGAACAGGAATTCTTTTATCTCTGATTCGCACTGTGTGCCTTCAACACAGCAAATGTCTTTCAAGTAAATCACCTTTCCCAAAACGTGGAAATCATGAAAGGGTGTTTAATGCCTGTGTCAGCTCTATCTTCCTTTGCTGAGTACGTTTAAAGCAACCCTTGCAAGCAAGCAGTGTCAATGCTTCCTTCAGATATGGCAAGCCTTTGAAGGGTTTGCCAGGTGATGGAAAGCCTTCAAAGAGCCAGCGGTACCATTTTCAGCAACAGAAAGGTCATTAGCCCAGGGGAGTATTCTGGTGGGCTTTCGTCTGTGTGCAGCCTACCCAGCTGAGGAATCCTGGTATTTTCCAGGTGGTAGGTGGGAACTGAGGTATCGAGACTGGATACTTATTTCATGAATGAAAAATAGGACATAGCATTTCCTGTGAGATTTGAATAGATAAAGGGAGTCTAGTGCTTTGGTCTAACAAAGTGAGTAGATGGGAATATGTGAGAGGGAGGAGGAGAGAAGAGGTCTCTTCAGAATCCGGTTTTCAGAGCTGAGCCCAAATGTTTCCCTCAAAAGCAAACAAGCTACCACCAGCCTGTTTGCTCTGTCTCTGGAGTCTAGTTTGCATTAATCACACTCTCTGCACCTTCATAACAAGTCTAAATAACTGACTGAAACAAGCATTATATTTGTTTGGGTACCAACAGCAAGGGAGGGATGTATCATCCCATTTTGAACAGTGACAACCTCCTTTTTCTTAGTGCAACCTCCTTAAGCTCAGAGAAAAAAAAATACTTGAAGGTTATTGAATATCTTTCAGGAGTACAGCCAGACTTCTCAGCTGCCCGAAATCTCAGCCCTTGGAGCAGCAAGAAGTCAAGATGCCTGACTGAAATGTAACTTTTAACATTTAAGTGTTAGTATTTCAGTCAGGTTTTTAGAAAGCAAACTGAAAAAAAACCCCAGTATATTAATATTTGAAAGGTAATTGCAAAGGATAGGAGAGCTTGTTTTATATTAACACTCTTAGTCTATTTTTTAATTAAGTATGATTAGCATACTGAAAAGTATTTCCTTGGTTTTCCAGCAAATACTACATGTTTCAGGAGGCTAGTTAAACGTGTATTACATTTAGTTAATGACGAGAACTCCATTTGCAGACCATACATGTTTCTGAATCTTCCAAAGAGCAAAAAGTTCATTGCAAATCACTTAACAGAAGTATCTAACAGGTAGAATCCCTGCACGTATCAGCTGAGCAGAAGACAGATCCTGGAGATCAGAGAAATTTTTAAATTCCAGATAAGATTCAAAGATGACTGATGAGGCCTCATGAGTGAACTAAAGTTGAATTCTACATATGCTGTCTTGAGGTGGGAATAAACTCACAGACCAAAAAGGTCATTTCAGCTGTCTTCAAAGATAGCTTACTCAAAAGCCCACAATCAATTTTAGAAAGGACATTAATAATGCAAGAATGTAAGACTTAACACAATTTGGGCCTCAATGTACATGAAAACATTATCCCTGATCTATTTGGTCACTTCTCATTGATGTATTCATGATAGTAATGTGTAGCTTTTGGAAATAAAACAGTTTCATGCTTTGTAAAAGAATTAATAGTCAAAATTCAAAAATTTCATTGAAAGCTTCAATAAAATAACATCACTCAGATTTCAGGTCTCAGACTATGAAACAAATGAGTTGGTTGGGCTGTTAGTTTTCAGGTAGGTAGGAGGTCAAAGGATCTGGTGGTTTTCATTTTTTTTCCTTAATGTTATTCTTATTTGTTAAGTTGTGATGTGTTCAGTTTGTGAGTAATTTTCAAAGGCATTATCTCCCTAAGTCTTCGCATTTCTTAATCTCTGATCACATATATAGACATTTGGATATATAACATTTGTAGTAGTTGCTGTAATTTAAAGAGATGTTAAACAGAAAATTTATACTGAGAAATCATGATGTAGGTCAATATCTGGCATGTAAATAAATTAAAAACTCATATAAGCCCTTTAAAGTTGGAGGCAGAAAATTAAGCTTGTAATATTTTTTCTGGTTAAGCTTTTGGTTCTTCTTTTTATGCTTTAGATTCAGTTAGATAAGAGTTGATTCAACTTGATTTAAAGAAATGTTACCATGTTTCATTATTAGGTAGAAAGTACATTCATCTCAGAATATTGATTGTTCTTTCCATTTAGAAAGAAGCTGGTTTCCACCCTGATAGGACCAAGGAAATACTTTATTGAGCCTGACAAGCTGCCGCATTTCGCGGTGGGAGGTATAATGCCTCTTTCTTCCCTGTCTTTTCCTGCTCTCCACAACAGTATATGTCAAAGGGCAAATCCATGCTGACAGTGGCCATGCTGCATTTCCAAGGCAAAGTTCTTTGCATTATCCTTGATAGCTTTATTTATTCTTTTATATGTGCAAGTAACTCATTTGTGGAACGTTGATATGGTTTGCAAATAAATAGGAGTAACTGTTACATTAACAGCTACATCTTGAAGCACCTGACAAAGACCGTTGGTGTAAATGTTCCCTTTAAAATGGGAAACATTTGGGAAGCAGTGAGCATGTCCAACAGAAAACTGCTTTTAGTTTGTCTGCTAAAAAGGTGTGAATGGGTAGGATTATCTTCTGAATAAAATCGAGAAAGAGCATAATTCCAGTTCCCGCTTAATAGAACTGGGATATTATAATTATTTTCATCCATAAATATTACATGTGCAGGAACTGATCAAATGCTAATCTCTGTTTTAAAAAAAACCCACAGATTAATTTTTTAGATCATCATCTGGCTTTGGTAATAGAAGGAGCTTCCGCTGGCCAAATTTTGTTTCACAAAGAGTAAATTCTTCTCGTGCCAATGCTGATTTTTCAAGTGTACATGAAATTTTTCCAAATAATTAAAAAGGGGTAAAAGGGAAGCTGATGGTGTATTTGAAAACAATGTGACGTTAGCATTCTTCATTTTTGTTTTAGCATTATTTAAGCACTTGTTTAAATTAATTTTAGACTGCAGCTTGCATTACTCGCTGATGTGAAGGTGGTAGTTGTAGAGCATGCACATGTAGGATAGCAATGAGTTTGGTGGCTCCTGTATATGCATTTTTATCTTTCATTACTGACTTAGCACCACAAATTAGCTACAACCCAATAATGTGAATGAGATTTAAAATTTGGTAAGCATTTTATAAATTATTTGCGTTTTTTTTTAAATACAGATTTATAAATAAGCCTTAGTAATAACCATTACCTATGTAATATTTCAAATGGGTCCTAATTCTCCTAAGTTTAATGGCATCCATTAGTATATTTTCTATTGAAATATATAAAATATTTGTATCTCTAAGATATTTATTTGCCAGAAATCCTTATCTGTATATTTGGTGTATTTTTGAGCAGGAATTGCAGAGGAAATGTTATGTGGTCTCACTATTAGTGTGTATGTAGGTTTGTGCAGTATGTACAGAGCTCCTATCTAATGGTGAACAGACCTCTCGGCCCTCTCTAACTTGAAAGCATCATGTGAATTTTCTCAGTAGTAATGCTACAAATATGGGAGTGCCACACTTAGGCTGTCTTTTGGCATTTGACTAAGTTTGAAAAATTGTGGTAAGAATTATATTAGACTAAGAAGCTGAGAAAGCTTGTTGTTATTGTTTAGGACTCCATATGGCATACTTAGATAATGCAGGGCTTTCTATTTTACATTTTGCTGAAATGTAATTGCAAAATTTTATAAGGGTTTAATGTTGTGTAGTATACAGCTATGTTAACTCTGAAGTTGAACTTTTGTTATTTGTATGACGGATGTAAACAGATGGTAAATGCATTTTTTTTCAAGCATACTATGTGCTTGTTTTCAAGTGAGATCAGGTTGGGGGTCACCTCAGCCTAGCTCTACAGACTAAATTTGGACCTCCCTTTTACCTGCCTAATGTTGTCACTAAATAAGCTTTTGAAAATTTTCTGTTGATGAAAGCTGAGGAGACTGGAGGTCTCTTTGAAAGTCTTCAAAGTAATATACTTTCTGCTATTGACTTTAGAGGGAATTTAGCTACCTGTTTTATGAAGAGGAGACACACTTAAAATGCACACCCAACTGTAACACCTAAATTAGGTAAAAGAAATCATTGCCCCTTCCTCTAGCCCCATCTGGCTTGCGGCCTGCGTATTTATTTTTGTAATCCATAAAGACAATAGAGAAGGAGCTATAAAGTGTACAGGTCAAAAATACGATCACTCAACCAAAGGGATCAAAAGTACAGAGTTGGTCATAATCGTCATGGTTAGCTGAGTGTGAAAAGCTAAGCAGAAATTGCGTACATTAAGTGGGGCAATACAGAGTTTTTCTACTTCTGATAAACCCTGCTATATATATGGTTCACTCACCTTTTAATTTCCTGCTACTCTGTTGATGAGTGAATGCACGATTCAAAAATACTTACCTGAGTATTCTTAAAGAAAAATGTTTTGATTTAGTAAGGACACAGGATTTTAAGAGATTCAGTGAACTCATGATCTATTGACAAATTTTGAGTAGTTCTTTTGAGATTTACAAAAGTTCTGTGATATCAGGAACACTGGGCATAAAACCTCAACTGAATGCTCCATAAGCCTTAAATGTATGCTGTGTAACATTCGGAAAACTAGTTTGAAGGAAAAGCCAGGATGCATAATTATGCTACAAAACTGACTTTGAACTCACACCTCATTATGATATGGATGTTCACAGCAAATCTTGAGTATTTATTGTGGGTTCTTTTGTTTTATTTTCTACCATGTTATGTTTTGTTTTGTGTTTGGAACTTCTGTATAGAACGCACATGGAAAGGAAGGCATTTATGCAAGAGTTGTATTTGTCCTAATGAAGATTTTGAATTTTTTAGCCACTGCTAAAGGAATATTTTATAAAATGCGAAGAAGAAAGTCTGATGACTGTGGGCTTTTTTGTACAATGAACATTTTCTGATGTCTAGTAGACTCTCTTCTCCTCTTAAGAAGGCTGAAAACAAAACAGTTATCTAATACTCCTTTGAGATACTAAGTACTGGTTTACCTTACATGAGGGTACTTTTATGCCTTTTGTTACTTCATGATGAAGTGGTATTAATTAATAGGAAAAAAAAATATATAGAGTAACACTACCAGTATGAATTACTGTTCAGTAAAGCTTTCTGTTGAAGGTAATGAGTATGATAAGAACAAAGAGCAGCCAGAATGGAAACCTTTGTTTTATTAATTATTATTTAAACAACAGTAGAGAAAGTTGCTAAATGCTTATTTAACTGGTCATCTCACCTCCTGGCTTTCCAACTTCTGCTGAAATCAGTGCTGTCTCCTTCGTTGAGCAAGAGTTTCTGAGAGCCTCATAAGAAGGGAGTATTGCTTCTGAAATGGGGTGCCATTTCAACTGCACCCATTATATACTCTCATTTAAAGACCACCCCTCAGCATAGAAGGCCTGGAAAGAGTGGTGGCCCAATTCAGAACACCATATTCAAATAATTTTCACTAGGCTTATTTACTTGAGGGAGAGAGAGAGTCTAATGACCAGGAAAAAATTCCTTACTAATGAAGAATAACCAACATGTTACTTTCTAGTCCCATGACTATTTTTTTTTATGGGATCATTATAACAGTTTATACAAATTATTTTATGTTATATTAACTTCCAAGACTTTGTTATTAGGAAGCTGAAGGAATATCAATAATAGTCTTATTTAACAGTATAGTTAGAAGTTATCAGTTTTCTGTTATCTGTGTTTCACTTCAATAGTTTAGTTTCAATTTCAGTCCAACTCAGATATTAAATATTTAGTTTCTGAAAACTTTTTATATATCTTTGGATGCTCTGATGATTTCTTTTTTCAGCAGTTTTTAGATTGATTTGTTCTGATACAAGCTGTCAAAGTGCCCTGAAGTCTTTTCAACTAGAATAAGAGACTCACAACTGGTAGAGTACCACAAACTGGTCTAAGAAAATATTTACATTGATATGAGCTGTTTGGGATTTATTCATTTTAATGATTATGCCATGCTGATATTTTGAAAACAACCTTCCTCCTTCCTTTTCTATTTTGAAACATTGGAAATCTGTAACTGTTCTGCAGACCTGTTTTCAAATTTATTTCACTCTAGGTTGTAAGAAGAAAAAACAAAGTCTGTATGTGTATGTATGCATATGCATATTTATATGTGTTATGCATACATACATGTAAATGTACAACTAAAAGCTGGAAAGTATGGAATCATTTATTTGTTTTTAGCACATTCTTCTCCACTCACTCACTTCTTAATCTTATGGTTATGTAAAAGTCTTTAGGTATGGTAGAAGAGTAGTCTGGTCTCTTCTCAGAGTAAGACAGGAGAAGAATCTATCCAGGCAAATTGCCAGATATATTTCAAAATAGAATGGTTTCTGATGGAAAGGGGCCAGCAGTCATATCATGAAAAATTTTGTCAGAGGACTGGAAAATGAGAAGCTAAGTGATGTCTTTGATTTTTTTTTTTTCCTCTCTCCTTTCTTTTTCTATAGTTAGTGATTAGAGGTTTACCATTACATTTTTTAATTCCTTTCAATTTTTATACTCTGAAGGTTGGTTTGCAGATGACTCAAATGTCATAAGTGGCTGGAATAAAGTTGGCTTCATTAAATGATGGAGTAAGAGAGTGGAGTGGGCTCTCCGATTACAGAAGAGAGCACAGAATACTGTGATGAAAGACAGTGATCTACTTTGCCTGGCAGAATGCCAATAGCACAAGGGAGACTAAGCGAATCTATCTAGCAAAGAGGTCAATGCTACAATTAACATCCTCTCTCTAGCATATGGGGCAGGCAGTTTAAACAAAAACAGGTAATAAATCAGGAAAACTCAGAGTCAGGTCTATGTACTTAGCTCTTTTAAACTGAGGATGATACACAAATCAGATTAAAACTAACTCACAGTAATAAAACATTTGCCTCAGTTGCCACAGGGTGACTGCAGTGTCTTTGTTCACCTTCTTCTTTGAGATGAAAGACATTTGCTGTGTCAGTCAACCTCAGGAAAAAAAAATACACTACAGAGCTCTGTGAAATGCAGTTTTTTATCTCAGAAAAACAAAGATCAAAACATGTCTTACATCTGTATGTCTAGTACTAAATGCAGACTCACCTCTTTTAGGTGCTTGCTCTTCCTTTTACATTCGTTTGAATGAACATGGAGGGGAAAGGGCTGAGGAGAGAGAGAAAGGGTTGCTTTTATTTGTCACTAAAAGGTAAATAGGCATTTCTGATAAAATGCAACAAGGTGTTTCCTATGGGAACATCAGTAGCTATAAAGAAGTATACGTGGCAAGCATGCTAAATAAATATATTTTCAGGAATTAGTTTTGGACCAATTGATCTTCTTGGGGTATTTCTCAAGAGAAAAAAAGTTGTTAAAAGGTGGTACTTCCCTCACTAAATTTTCTGTATGTTTTAGTGGACATCCTACTGTTCGATGTGTTAAATAAACCATACTGTATCATAAATATCAGAACTCAGGGTATTCTAATAACATATTCTACCTGTGTTTTCTAAGAATATCAGACAGATCTTAGGGCTGTTTCCTAAACAGTCTGTGAAAATTTGTGGGTTTTTTAAGTGAAGGTAAATATTCTTCTGTGTAAATGTTAAACAGAAGAAAAAACATGGACTAGGCAGTGAGTAAACAGTTGAAAATAGCAGTTTGGAAGGACCGTGATTAGCTATGTACTTATTTGCATATAGCATTTACTTGAGCAAGGTACATGAGAGAATCCATTAGTTTTATACTCAATATGGTGTACCGAATAGTTTATGCTTAAACACTTATTTTATAAGGTATACCAAATATAATTTTAAAACAATCAGCATTAAACTGCATTTTCTTTTCAATTAGTGAGTTTGTAAGGGTAAAGAAGTGCCTCCCAATCCTTCACCTCCAATTCCTCTGTTTCATAATATACTGTCATGGAAAATATCTTCTGCTTTGCTTAGCTGACTAAATCTGGTGGCAATACAGTGACATCTGAAGAGAGTTTTAGGGCCATTGTTGTCAGGGTTTCATATTGGCTGTCTATGGGTATGTAACTGGTATCTCATTTAGGAGCTCAAACTTGCTCTGCTGTCAGTAGAGCCTTGAGAATGAGATTCCTGTGGCTCTCACCCACCTTAATATAATCCCAAGAGGTTTCTCTTCCTTTTATGTATGCAACCAAGGCAGGGAAGAGTCTTGGTTTTGACTGGGACAGGGTTCGTTTTAATTTTTAGCAGCTAGAATAGCTCTGTGTTTTGGATTTAGTCTGGGATTCTCTATGAGAACGCTGATAGTGCACTGATGTTTATAGTTGGTACTCAAGGACTTTTCAGCTTGGCATGTTTTGCCAGTGTGCAGGAGCACAACAGACTGGGAGGGACCATGGCCGCCAGGACAAAGGATCCACAACTCCCCTTATGGTTTGAACTTAGACTTAGAATTGAGGGCTAAATTGGGCAATGAAGTATTCCATATCACACAGTGTCATGCCCAGTATATAGATGAGGGTTGGCTGGACAGAAGGGCTTTTGCTATTCTGGGACCTCTCACTCTCGGACTCTCAAGAGTTCTAGCTCTCTTTCTTGCTCTTTTTTTCGGGCCTCTTGCTTGTCTGGGATTGCGGTGTCGGGATTTACCTGTTGCGCGATCGTTAGCCAGGATGGGACAGGCGTTGATCACCAGGCGTTGATTCTGTTGATCACAGAATTACACGTCAATAAAATGCACAGATCAGAAGTTATGCTGCTTTAAGGTCTTTGAAAGCTAGTTTTAAAAGAAGTACATTTAAAACACATTTTTTTAATTTAATTTTTATTTAATTTTTCAAATTCTCTCCCCATATACGAAGCTGACCTAACATTAGCATACGTATTAGAGAAATCCAAGTTCTGATACAGGTAGTAGCTATGGAAAAGCTTCCTCACAAAGGAGTACAAATCATTCCATGTAACAACCACTACTGCTAACAATTGGAGGAATGGTGAGGCTGTAGTCTCATAAGCATAAAAGCACTGGTCCAGAGCAAAGCAATCTGGTTGGGTGGTTTTTTCCTTTGCTGCCTGCCACCAGCTGTTAGAATTCAGGAACATGCTCAGAGAGACTTTGTGATCAAATTTGAGCAGTGCTATGCAGGCTGAGGTTCCAACTACAGGTTTTATGTGGAGGTTAAGTGTGCACCAGTATTCTTATGGAAAAAAACACTGAACTTGTAGATTGTGATGATGCTTTTTAATGTGTCACCTGTTAATTTAACTGCTGGGAGTATATTGATTCTTTCTTTTCCCATATGCAGTGCATTTTTTTTCTGGCCTGCCTTAATTACTACATGCATACTGTATTTATCACCACTTCAGAGGCAGGGCATATTGATTTTACAGACAAGGAAAAAATGTGTCATGTAAGGGAGCTGCTAAAGGATAAATGTAGAAAGGGAAACCCAAAGCGATTATTTTTACAAAATCCAGTACATAATATGAATATTTTAGAGCTTTATTTAAAGTTTTCTGAAGAGGTTGTGGAGATATTGGGGATATATTTGTAATCTGCACAGCTCCGCTTAGTGGTCTAGAATATACTGACCCTTTGCCACAGCTGTTTTAATCCTTTTCAGTTTCAGCAATGTATAAATTAAGTAAAGCCAACACGTGGCAAATATCTGCTGTAATGCACAGAGTCTATTACTGAAGTAGAATAAATAATGCTACAAGATTTAACAATTTTTTTTTTTACTGGATTAATTTGATTAGTCTGTGTTTGCACTTTGCTCTTCCCCAAAATGAATATGCTGGCAGATTATACTGTAGCACAAAGCCAACTTGAGGTGCATACCTGTTGATTCTCACAAAATCAAATTTTTACTAAAAGCCTGCATATTCACAGCAGAAATTTATTTTTGTTCATTAGAAAACAGAAATACACTAGGTAACCTGGGTATCTAATGAAGTAAGCACATCCTGAGTGCAGAATGTGTATATACTGAATTACATACTTGCAGTCTACCCTAGGACAATTGTAGCAGTATGTCTTTTATTCTTGGTGGTGAAGGGATAATTAAAAAAAACCCACAAGCACAAAGAAATCATAAGGTGCTTATAGACAATGAGAAAAAGAGAAAAAATCAACTCAAACTTATCTCCCTATATCACTTAATCAGCTTTTGCAGGTAGCTCAGCTACTGAAATTTAAGTCAAAGATTTATTAGAAGAAATTAAAAGAGAGCAGCAGAGTTTTAGCAAAAGCAATGCCCTAAAGTATGTTCTTTTCTTGTTTTAGACTAACTTCTAGTAATTGTAGAAGTCTGTGGATGAGAACTGACAGTAGGAAAACAACTAAGATACTAAATGAGTTTCTAAAGTAGTAGATAAAAGCTCATTCAACAACGTTTTTAAAGTTCCCGTTCATCAGAGACAACAGTTCTAAGCCCCAGCGTGCGACATGTGAAAGCCTTTTCTACACTCACCTTTGGATTGCCTTCATGAAAAACTCATCAATCTTGTGCATAATGACTACACTGCCTAAAATTCTTAAGAAATGTCATTTTTATTTTGCATATGTAAATATGCAACATTTTTCTTTTAAAAATTGCAAATATATGTAACTTTTTCACTTTTACTTAAATCTGCTCCCAAATGTTTCTAAATTAATATGTTTTTCAGGCTCTCTTTCCTACAGTGGCAGTATTCTTTAGGTCTGTATTAAAGCTGTAATGAAACTGTCATTCAGAACCCTGAAGTCTTTAGTTTTGAGCTTCCTATTTGTATGCAGTACAGTGCTTTCTCTCAATGCCTTAAAAATATATAATAAAGATATTTGGATATATCAAAATACATAAAAAAATTTCTATCGAAATATATTGGAACCATTTAAATGTCTAGTGCCACCAACAGAAAAGAACAATCCCCAAATTTGTAAATTTCTACAAAGCTTTTTCAGAAAGGATTATTTTGGTGATGAAAAGAAAAATGTGATATTTTTAAAACTCAAAATAATATCCCTATCCCCATCCAAATATCACCTGCGTTCCGTGCTCTGAACGAGGGTGACAGGTGCCGTGCTTTGAAGCAGATTTCCAAAGCACGTGGCTGCTTTCAGAACAGGGCAGGGGGGTTGATCTGGGTGCTGTAACTGGGTGGACAATGCCGACGCCTTTAAGCATAAGATCAAAGGGAGACTCCCTGCGTTTGTTGTCGTCTTTAGGGAAATGAGATAAAAACGCAGAGCCTGAGTTGTCTCTGCATGTTTACAAAATTTTCACAATGATGACCTCCATCAGCTCTGTGCAGACATTTTTGCAAACAAGGAAACTGTTCCATTGTTAAGGTTTTTGTATAAGCACTGTACATGTTCCGTAAAGGATTTGAGATAAATATGTTTCTGAGGAACTGGCAGATTTATAAATATAGTAGATATACATCCAAAGAAAGTGTTGCTGTTAATAAACGTATAACAATAATTAGTAATACTAACTATTAATTGATGAGTGTGATAATAATTCAGCCTCTTAATGAAAATACGATGTGCTGCAACTCTTTATTAGTTTATGAGAAGCAGCACCTTCTTCACCTTCTGTAGACTTTGCATTTTTCTAGGCGTGCACAGCCATTGAAGAGGACATTTTTGTACAGAAACAGTGACACACAAGCATGACTAATTTTCTCTTTGCTACTTTACAAAAATATGCAATTTATAATCCCAAGTGTGCCCCTGACTGCCTTGCAAGCAGAGGTAAGCATTAGTATTCTAGCTGCTTGGGTGTTGTAATCCCTGTGTGAATGTCGTTCTTCCTTCCTTAATGATCCCGTTTTGCTAGAAATGAATGTAATAGCCTTCTCCACTATAGTCTTGGTTATAGAGTGGCCTAAATGTTTTACTTATTGAAATACTACCAAACAAAGCAGATTTATTGAGAGGACACAGAATTCATCTGCGATGAAAAAAAGCCTGCTACCAAAGTGCTCCATGGTCTTATAAACAGTTACAGTTCTGTAAAGGCCAGTACCTCTTGGAGTGACATTCCAGCAGATGCACGCCAGTTCAGACAGAATGATTTATATTCTGTAAAGTTAGGTTGAGCAAACAGCAGTGCACATTCTTTTTGCAATTTAAGTCACCTCTGCTGATAAGAATTCAATTGTAGAAGTGAAGTAATTCATTCAATGTTAATGTTTAATGGAAATCATACTCAAGAGTTTTTTCCATAAGAAGGAAAAGAGAGGAGGAGATTTGAACACCTTCATGATTTCTATGTATATCTTTTATTCCCTGTCAAAAAGTTAAGCTCTGTGTTTGCAGATTTAAAACACCTCTAGTCTGTGACAGAAGTGACGTATTGGTCAGGTTGGCCTCCCCAGCCAGCTATTTGCAATGACTACTACACTCTTCTTAACTAACCACAGCGTTTTCAAGGTTTAGCACATAACTTGCTGCCAGTAGTCAGTGTCTTCAGCCCAAGCCCTCAGAGAGCGTCCCTCTGAGGAGATGCTCTAGTCCCATTAGCATTTCTTTTGGCATTTGACCTTTGGGCACAAGCACGACCACAACACAGCTGACATTCTGACCTATTTAGGATTTTTTTTTTTTTTCAGAAGAAACTAGATAATTTCTTCTCGTGCAACTATTCAAATTTTAATCAGTTAGTAAGACTGGAATTCAGTCTAATTTACATGAGAGTTAATGAAAGAATATGACCCAGTGAGCTGACCAGTTTGTTAGCAACATATTTTAACAAATACAAAATAGAAAGGAGGGAAAAGGAGAGAATAATTAAAAAAAAAAAAAAACAAACTCCCATGGTATTGAATTTACTGGTTTGGTATCAATTAATATTTAAGGTGCTATAATAGATTAAATGCTATAGGTAAAAACATAAAATGCTGAAACTAGTATCAAGGGGAAAGAGTAATAGAGGTACTGGAAAAAAAGTATCTGAAAGTTGGATAGGAGAGCTGTGGATCAGAGGGATATAAGAATGAGGGAATTACCTAAAGGATAAATCTGTTTATTGCTGCTTACAAATACTTGAAATGGAAAATTCTTTCAGAAAATAAAACTTAGCCTAACTCAATGTGTTTACCACTCTGCTGATGGTAGCCAAATCACAATGAAAGACAAGATGGAAAAGAGCACTCCAGGTAGGTTGAAAGCATTTTAGCATTTTCAGATGAAATTGTTAAAAGAATGTACCTTCACCTTGTTGCATTTTTCTATTTATTATTTTCTCTTTATGTTTGAAGTATGTTTACAGTGAAATATCATGACTGATGAAAACCAATACTCTGGGACTTTTTTCCCCCAGAGAATTTAGGATTTGGGATGGTTTATTTCTGAAAGGGAATTTTAAAAATCTGTTTTGCAAAGCAGTTCTGCTCTTATTCTTGTGAGCCTCCCAGCTCACATTAGTAGTCAGCAATTAACACAAGAGAAATATTGTGAAGCTGGCAGTAGGTAAGCAAGAGCAGAATAAAAGAAGCAACAATGTCTGTGGGATAGTGGATAGCAAGTTTTCAGAGAGGCCTTGCTTAGCCAGAATTTGTTCTGCCTCCACCGAGGTATAGCTTTTCCAAAAGTGTAAAGCTAATTTGGAAGAGGATTTGCATTTGTGTTATGTAGTTACAAACACCCGTACTAGAATATGTCTGCTTTGTGCTGTCGTTTGGAGTAGCCAGTAGTTGTGGTTCTGAAATGAATGCACAGATTTTATTCTCTAGACTCTCTGGGCTTTCACTTTTCATCCAAGCTGGTATAAACATAGAACATCTTCTAATCTTGATATGAAAGGATTGCAAACTTAAAATAAAGCCTTAGACATTTGTCATCCTTTAAAGAGGGTCTGATTCATAAGCATCCATGGTGCCAGCATCAATGGCAAATGACATCCAGTTTTTCAAATCACAGTGGAATGTGCATGTCGAAATAATGTCCCTATAACCTCCCCCAGATACGTCATGGTCGGAGTTGACTCCGAGTACGTACTGAGTAGCACTGACAGGGTGTGCAGAGCTGTTTATGTGGGTGAACCCAGTGGTGTGCTGAGCAGTATTTAAGGGCACTTTCAGGAAGCTGGTCAGAGGGCTGGGAATAGGCTTGGCTCTTCAGTATTGAACCGAGGCACTGGGATGCTTCTTAAAGTGCAAGTTCTCTTTGTGTATCTAGCCAAAGAGGTGGATGATCCATTTTGCATGAGTATGCCCCAGCTGATCTAAGTGAGGCTAAAAAAACCCTGTACGGTGTAAAGTGCATGTTTTCACGTGTGCATGCCCAGCCTTTATGTACAAAGCCATGAAAAGAGACGTTGCGCAGACCAGCAAAGTCTGTTTCTAAGCACCATGTGCTTCTCAGACCAAAGTACTTCAGTTTTAGTCCTTTCCAGGCATTCCAATATAAAACAGAAAAATCTCTGACATTCTTAATCAGGAGATGCTGAGCTTTAGTGTCTTGGGAAACTTACTTTATAGGATGTATATTGAGTCTGTTTTCATCTATTTCATAAAAGCATATTCCAATGCAATGGCTTGTATTCATCACTAAGACTTCAAGCTGGTTTGTTCGCCGTGATTTGATTAATATGTTTTAGAGACAGACTGACATGATAGAGTGATTAGATCAACTTAGGCATCCAGCCATCTTTGAAAGCCAAGCCTACTCATCTGTAATTTTGTCTCATTAGGATAGCTTCATAAATTAGATTTTTTTAAAATAAAGTTCTTACTTGAGATGATTAAAATGTCTTTATTTGCCAAACTAGTATGTTTTATAATTTTATTTTCATGGCTTCACTGACATCATATTACATTCCATTGCCACTGTGGAATGCATGCAGGGAAAAAATTGACTTCCTATGGAAGAAGGTGAAGGTGTCTGAAATGACAGCATAACAAATTACACTCCACAATTACTTATTATGTTATTTTGTTGCCTGTTAAATGGTCAGGCATGAAATACTACCTGCTGCTGAGTGACTGGGATGTATTCCAGAGTTTTTAAATAATGTTATTGCTTCCTTGTAGAATATTTGTTTTTACAGTGGGACCTAGTACAGAGAGTTAAAGATCTTTTGGTGGGATATATGTGTGTACCTAAGCTGTAATGAAATTGTATGAAAATTAAGCACCTGACCGACTTGAGTGCTTTTGAAATCTCAGGAAATGCCAAGCTGAGATTTTAAGTGCCTAAATTCCATTTAAAATAAAACTTGGTGTGTTTATGTGTTGAAATTTAAGGAAAAGCATGCAAGTGATGGATTGAGGACTTCAGCAAGCTGTCTACACTTGCACCATCTTATTTTCCAGAATGTGTCAGAAAAAACAAAAGTATTTTATCTAGTGTTGACATCTGCAGTTGGATATCTGCACTTTTCTTGGAAGCACTGGAGCCCAGTTGCTGGGGTCTTGAATTGGAATTTATGTGATTTTGTATTTCCAGAAAGCATCATCTTTGGAAAATGTAACTGTCCCATTGATCAGTCAATACAGCAATCAGACTAGCATCATCCCACTCTCTGTGTATATGACATCCCAAAATGTTTGGGTTTGCTATGTTAAAATACTGTTGCTTTGGTTAAGCATGAGAAGGATTGCTCACTCATTTAGTAGCACTTGGGGCATCCTAAGTGATGCAGTTTAGGGTTGTAAAACAGAAATACTCTGGGGCAGTTCTCTGAAAAGTGTCAAGTATTAGTGCCTGTAGTTTTTGTCATGCAAGGTCTCTCAAACTCAGGCATGTCATTCATTTTGTTTTATATAAAATATCTGACGTGTGTCTGTGAGGCATCACGTTCTAATGACCAGGTCAGGAAACTTGGCGAGCTGTGTTTCCCTGAAAGGGAGGACTGCATAATACTATTCGTGATTGCTGTTTGTTCAATAAAGTTTTCAGTCTTCGAATTTATTTACTTTAAATTTTGGTTTCAGTTCATTTAACCTTCAGAAAACATTTGTGCTGCCTACTGCTTACAAAAGGAAGGCTCTAGCAGCCCCTTGCTGCATTTATCTCTTGCTGTGGAGCTATGATGTCTGCAGTAATAAATGTATCCATTTGAAATAGAAGTGATTAAGTTCTTGTTGAAATGTCTTCTGGAGCAAAACATTAGCTTTTGCTTTCAGAGGGCAGATATTACAGCAGATAGCACTTAACCTGGCCAAGGACAAAGTGTTATGTTTAAATTGTGCTTTTCTGCTTGCCTCTATGAAACAGCAAGGATATCTGCATTCAAGCACTTCCATTTCTTAATACATCAAAGCAAGCATCTCTACAGAATTGGAAAGGAGCATGATTGTAACTATTGCCTTATTTTTAAAAACAGCCCACCCATCCTACCAATTTGCTGTGATTTATTCCTTTGAACTTTTAAATCTGAAAGATACAACAAAGGAAAAAAGAATTGGGCAAGCATTGATATTTACACACCAGACTTGTGTCTTCAGAGGCACTGATTCAGCTAGCTGGACGTTTCTGAACTAAAACTGAATTTGACCATCTTGCAGTAATCCCTGGTTGTCCAGCTCGGAAATTCATATGAGATTTGACACTGGTATTGTCATCTTGAAAGTATGTTGTAACTCTGGCCATTGCTTTTCAAAGCTGAGCTATATCAGCGAAACCATATAGATCCTCATTTGGCAGACTAACGGGGAAAAAGTTCAAGGCCAAATGATGGAGCATGGAGAAGATTTGGGTTTCCTGCCCCGATCAAGTAGACACATAGACTACTTCTCCATCCTTATATATGCAGAGCACAACAGAGGTCTTTCTAGCACAGTGGAGGTCCTGATGCATTGATTAGGTCTTTGTGAGTATTAATGCAAAAAGTTAATAATGACAATTGAACCAGATTATTGATGATAACTCATCAATGTAGTGACTAAGTGCTATATATTCTCTTAACTTGAAGCTAGTAGGGATCCCCAGTAACTATACTGATACATCCAAAGTATGCACCTCTTCCATACAGTTTTGTGTTCTCAAAAGTCAATGTAGACATTAAGAAACTAATATCATGTATTAACAAATGTGAAAATACAGACCAAATACTAAACTGACTGATACTTCTATTTTACCCATGCCTTGTTTGCAAAGAGTGTGGTTTAAGATGATTCTATTTATCAAACATACTCTGCATGTGTACCCTGCGTATTTATCAACACTAGTTTACACTTTGATTTGTTTTAGTGATGTATAAATTGCAATAATATTATTTTTTTCTATGAGTGGAATTTGGAAACAATACAATTTAAAAATGTACGGGATATAAAAATTAGTCTCTTGACAATAAATAATAATTAATAGTTTTCTCTTGCGTTGTGTCTTTCAGATCTGTGATAAAGAATGGCATTACTACGTTGTCAATGTTGAGTTTCCCGTTGTTACCTTATACATGGATGGAACAACATATGAACCTTACCTGGTGACCAATGATTGGCCTATCCACCCTTCACACATAGCCATGCAGCTGACAGTTGGTGCTTGTTGGCAAGGTAATACGACAGCAAATAGGAGACAGTAGAATTACACATTCAAACCAAAAAGAAATCTATGTCTCTCTGACTATACAGTAAATAAATTAATAAAAGGGGGATGGTATAAAATCAGAAGTAAATCCAGAGTTAATAATGAATCAAGTCCAAGGATAAAATGGATGGGACATTAACAGGCTTTGCACTTCCATCATCTGAAGAAGGGCTGAATACAGTTTGTGTATTCAGTGTAAAAAATTGTCCCCTGTATCTTTTGTCTTCACTTTTAATTGTTTCACTGTTCTCCAACTTTAAGCAAACTATCTAAATATTACGCTAAAGAACTCCAGCTATCTCCTGTCAGTCTCTGCCTCAAATTTCTTTCACAACTCATGGCCCGACCTTGCACTCTTCACATTGCATGTATATCACCAGTAATTCCACTAATCTGACCAGTTCACCCTGATATAGACCAGATGTAAAAGTCAAAGCAAAGTAAAACCAATAGTCTCAACCCCAGAGCCATATTTCTATGGGCCTTTGCTTAAATATCAGTTTTTCCTGTTTTCTATCCTTTATAATCCCAGTCTTCTCATTTTTTCCTCTGGACTTTATGCCACTGTTTCTGTTCTCTGGCTTACATCTGAAACAGTTTTCTTTTTCTGCTCATCTGCTCATGTAAAGTTGTCTCCATTACCCTTCCATGTTGATCTTCTGTTTATGCACTGTGTCTTGTTTTCACTTCAAACAAAGTATGAAGCGAAGCAAACTGCATAATTAGGAAAATTGCTTTAACACAGATTGTGTTTCTTCCCCAGTCTTTAATGTTGGCTCACTGTCTCTGTTATTACCTTGTTTGCCAGTTTGATCTCTGCTCATTTACAATATGTTATCTGCAAAATTTGGACATTTTATGCATGGCAGAGCTGTTCTGTGTAAAGAATATTAGAAGCAAATCCAGCTGTTAGATTATGAACGCCTTGTGGTAAAGATCCAATCTTTACTTTGATGGCAATATGCAGAATAAAGCCACACTAATCCTAAAAACAAGATTTGATAAGTGTTGAATATTGATCACTGAGATAACTGTTATGATAGCTAGCTAATCAGTATGACACTAATCCCATATATTTGTAAAAGTAAAGACTGATTCTTGTCTAACTGGTGTTTGCATGTGTAGGCTTCCATCACTATAGGGTAGTGTATCACTTTAGGTGTATTGGAATTCTTCATTGGTGTTAAATATATAACAGATACGTTTTATTTTACTCTTAAGGTATTAATATTTTAAGAGAATGTTACTCCTTTTTTAGCCAAAAATACATAGTGAAATACGTCTCAAACTCTTGGGAAACCAGAACTTCAGTTTAGCCGGTAGTTTACTGGGGTGGCTGGTTGACAGATACCAATTTGATTAACATGAATTTTCTTTTAGTTTGATCTGTTTGTAGTTTCGGTGCAGTATTTTTAAATCAAAGTTCCAGAGTTACCAAATGCAGATGGAATTTGAGAGTGGAGTTAATTCAGTTCTTTCCAGACATGAGCAAATGCCACAGACTGTGAATAGTCATTGAGTATTGCCCTCTGAAAAATCAGCATGTCTCAGGAGCCGTGCTAAAGAAATTTTGTTGTAATCCCTTACTTCATGTGTATTTCTATGTTTTTCTGCATAGGTCTACATAAATATTTTTGTGCGTTAATTGCATTACTTTTGCCTCTTAACTTCTTTCATTCACACTCTCTGTTTTTATCACTCTCTAATAGCAATCTTCAGGGATTTTGTTCCTAAAAGTACCAGTATTGGTGGGAATCCACTCCCCTCAGCCCTCACCTGAATCTCGTGTTAATCATAATGCAGGTGACAAGATTTGAGAACTGTAGAGTAATAACTTTATCTGTGGAACATGCTCTGTGTAAGCCAAAGCTGTGCCAGTTTGCCACACTGCTGCATCTGTGGGTTTCATCTACCTCCAACGCGGCTGAATACAATAAGAATAATCTTGTTTCCTTTGCATCTTTGTCTCTTTATCTCACATTGTTAAGATAAAGTATTAAGGTAAAGCTTCTCATATAGGCTCACAATACATTTAGACCACAGATTATATTTGATATTTAAGCTATTAAATAGAAAGTTGCAATTTTTTTCAGGCATTTTTCACTTTGCATTGATTAACTTGATGACCTAATGAATAACCATTCAGGAGAAGATTCTTCTGCCTTTTTGGTGAAACACCTGATTTAAACTACTGAAATTTTACCTATTGCTGCTGTCAATATTTACTGCAAGATTATGTTATTTCCATTTTCATAGTGTGAGAATTGGAGCTCAGAAAAAAAAATTCCATGTCATGAAAACCTCAAGATTTAGCTAAGACACTGTGGTAAAGATTCTGATAAGCTATCATGTGTCAGACAAAAAGTTGAACTTTTAATGCTTATATGAAACAAGATTTCAAGATAGTGCTTTTGGCAAAGCTAATCTTTTGATAAGTTTGTTTTGATCACCACAAACTATTTTAAATGCATGATATGGAAAGTCACTTTGGTAATAAGATTCAGCACTCTATTTCAGTCTGTAGAGTTGTAAGTATTCAACATTTAAAACCAATTACTCTGTTTGGAATGTTAATTTTCAAAATCTATATATTTCAAGAAAAAGCGGTTCTGTCAAACCAAAGGATTTGACTATAAATAGTTTCAGTGAAACCATTAAATTTATCTACTTAGGAAGATACATTTTGGCCAGTACATTGACTTTACGTTTTCAAAGTATTAGAAAACTGCTTTACAACCACCTACAGTTTATTTCTGTAAAAATATGCAGTGATTTTGGTGTCATGAGCCATTCAGGGGAGTCCTTGTTAAGAGGATATGAGGAGTTTAATGAGGAGTTTTTAGCTCCAGTTTGCTCAGACTTTTTCCTTCCCTTTTCATCAAAGCGCTGGTAAAACAGGAACACAAGGTCTAACCTCTGCCTTCAAAAGGACAAGGCTTTTTTTTTCTGTCTTTACTAAACAATTTTATAGTGCTGAGTATCCAGTATCCATTTGTCAAAGTCACATTATTTGAAAAACAATCTCAACTCAGACAACTAAACGAACAAGAAGAAATAACATTCCTTTTTCTTCCCACACCAGTTCTGATTTGCTCATAGCAAAAAGTCTGTCATCATGACTGCAGGGCAGCTTAAAAACTGATGTCCAGGACCAGGAAGAGTGTATTTAGAGGGCAAAGCAAAACATTAAGAAAAAAAATAATTGTAATTTACTCTGTTAGCACTAATAGGAAAATCTGCTACTGCTATGAAGGATTTACCCTTTCATAGATGACAATTTTCATTTTTGGTCTGGAAACTGGAATTGTTCTGCTGTTTCTCTAGGAATCTGAGAATCTTCCAGGTTATGAGACAAGTGACTCTTTCAGCCCTGATCTTTTCATCGCTTACACTGGTACTCATCCTGAGGTTACGTAGCAACTATCATGCTTGCACCTCCTTCTTGTCTTTCTCGGAGTTATGTCATGCAGGAGTCTCGGGCACAGAAAGAGAATTCTTTTCTTTGAGATTAATATTTCCTATTATTAATATTTCTGTTTCAGAGTAACTCTTTTCTGACTTTTATAGCCTTGTTTATAGCATCCATTATGAAAAGTTAGGTTAGTTTTTGTTTCTGCTTTCGGTTGTTCAAGTGAAATATAAGAGCAGTTTAAGTTCAGTGCTGTTCTTCTGAATCTAACATGAAAACAAAACAAATCTCTCAGGCTTACATGATAAATTTAAACTTTAGCCTATGATGTGCTCACTGGCCTATTTGCATCAAACCAATTGCTTTTTTTTTTTTCCTTCTGACATCAGCATTCCAGTTGTAACAGGCATCTTTCCTACATCTTTACCTGTCTTGGCAGTGTAAAAAGCATACTTGAGCTGTGTGTTCCTGTTTTTATGCAATATTTCTTTAAATAATATGAGTTGGGTGCCAGGAATCTCCTAAAAAGACAAAAAATTAGCCTTTTTCTGAAGAGCAGTCTTGTCTAGGGGGCAAGAGGGTATCGGAGGCAGAAGTTAGGGTCCCAAGGTATGGATGGCAGCCTGGAAACAAGCAGAGAGTGAAGATGGCTGAACGAGCAGAGAGCCAGGCTATAAAGGTGATGGAAGAGAACCTTCCTAGGCTCTGTCAGGCACTGGGTAAAGTTTACTGCAGCCCAGGAAGTCACTCAATTACCTAAAATGAAGCCTGGGAGATAGTTTCCAGCTTTAATGACACATTGGGCATGAGAAAAGTTGGATAACAAAATCTTTTTCACGTTTTGTTCTGGCATAATCAATATGAATTTTCTCTACTTAAAATTAGGTATTCTGGATGTTACTCTACTATAATCTTCCTTTTTTAGTTTAAAAGCCTTGGTTATTTCCTCAGGGAGCTCATTAAAGGGAAGATCTAGCAGAGCTACCTCGTTGATTTAGGGTACTACGACAATGGTTGGGATAGAGTTAATTGTTTTTTATTTTGTGTAGTTCCTGTTCAATACTGCTACACTGTAGGGGGGGTAGTTTATTTGAGGGTGGGAGTTAAAGCATTATCTTCAGGCTAAACTGGTTACGTTGATTCAGTTACATGTGACCTAAGAGCAGTGACAGCTGGAGACAAACTTCTTAACCCGTTGCAGCCTATTATCTCCAACATAGTGCCCGTCTTCATGCGTGGCAAATCCTAACTTCTCTAGCTGTGATTACAGTGACGCTGCGCCTGGGAAAGGTAATGCTGACGACAGAGCTAAGCAAACTGGACTCTTACTGAGCTAACTGAGGGTGGAAACGAACAGTTTGGAGTGCTAGTACAGCTGTTCCTGAAATTAGGCCTTTATGTACCCTGGTAGAGCTTTCTCTGCAGATATTTAGGGTTAAGAATATAACAATTTTAGCTTCTTCAGAAGGCCTTTTTGTTCACATCAGTGGTCTCTCAGATGATTTTCAAGGGTGTGACTTTGATGCAGGTGGGATGATTTAGGTCCAAAGTACTGTTCTTGCTGTAATGGTGAAAGAGATATTAAGGCAGAATTACACTTTGTCAATGGTATCTAAAGGACAAAATTGACTTGCTTGTATGTGTGCTTCCCAAAACAAAGGAGACACCAAAGAGAACATGTGGGAAGTGTGACCCTGGCACTGTCTCTGAACCCCTACCTCCCTGAATGGATGTTAGAGCAGACATAGTCCATCGGGATAGGAGAGACCTCCTCAAGGCTCAGCTTCAGCTCTCGTTTCTACTCTCTTCTTCTCTAGCAATAAAAATACCCTAGCTTTGCCCTTCCAGCTCAAGATCCTGGAGAGCTTTCTAAACAATGACGAGGTAACATGGTTCTGCAGCAAGGAAGTTGAGTTACCCTCAATCTGTGAGGATAAAGTGCAGTATCAAGAGTGTAGGTGATTTTTCCTCAGGTCACTTTAAAAAAATCTTCATCACAGCAAGAATAGAATCAGGCTTCCTGATGAACCACAGAATTGTTCTTATTCTCTGTTTTAACTTCTGCAATCTGGTTTCATTCTCCTAAGCAATACAAACAAATTAAGGTTATCTTATCCTGGAGCTGCACCTTCCAGGAGCTTGTCCTAGTAAGTTCTCCTCCGAGTTCATTATTTTTGATTCAGTTTATTTGAGGACATAGCAAATGGACCCTTTTACAGAGTGAGAAATTTCTTCCATTACACCAAGGTTTATAGGTTCCCATTCTGATCCTTTATTGCTAAATATTCTGTGGCAAAGGCAGCCAGAAGAAGGGGGCAAGTTACATGATTTGGTAGAGTAATCATCATTTGTACAGGCTGTTGACAAACTTCCTCCAGGTTTCTCTGAAAAGATAAGGTTTTGAGTTCATACTCTTTCTCTCCCAAAATGGCTTGTTTCTTTATTTATCATTACCGAAGTCCTGTCAGGTAAGTAGTGACACAAGTTAATGACTTGTCACAAGGTTATATTGTAGCTTACCATGACTGTAAGTCATTATTTTTAATAATGCCACTGTTCTAGAGTGCTGCAGCTTCACAGTGTAATTATACTGGCCACATTGCGCAGGGGAAGGTCTTCAGGAGAAGCCTGTCAACAGGCAAACTTCGTTATCATGAATATAGCAGAAGGCTATCGTCATTCCTGTTTTCTAAGTAATTTCTGGTTTACATTCTATTTTTCTTTTGGGTTCTTCTGTCATTTTCTTCTTTGCACAACTGAGGCTGGTGAACAATTTTTTTATAGAGTCCTTCTGTGGAATCACCTTATTAACCTTATCACAAAGTTGCAGTCAGAGAACTGACTTGCTATTCATGGCAAGAAGAATGGTAAGAGTTAAAAGTCAGAGAGGGATCAGATCACTGAGAGCCAAATACACTCTAGGCAGTGTGGCAGCAGCAGCAGCCTGTGTCAGTCCACATTGGGCTTCCCCCAGAAACGAAGATATTCAGCAGATAAAGATCATGCCCCTACTTTGCATGCCAACACCAGTGGATCTGCCTTGGGGACTGACATAGCTGGCACCACCCTGAGGCCTCAGTGGAGTGATGGAAGCAAACAAATTAAAGCAAGACCACCTAGGTAGATTTCAACATAATGTAATGCTGAATATCTGTATACTGATGCTTCTGTTACTATAGCAGTGTTCTCTCTATATTGCCACCATTCTCATCAAAAACAAGAGGGAATGGATTTCAATGCGCTTCACAGATCTTTGCTGGAATTTCAGCTGTAACAGCAATACAAGCATATCTGGAAGTGTAGTTTAGGAGAGTGTTTTCTTGAAGAGCTGAATTTGCATTCAAATCTGTCACTAATTCAGCATAGATATATGTCCCTTATTTAATTGCATTTCTGCACTGGGGACTATGCACCAGCACAGGAATGTTATTTGGAGAACAGGAGTATAGTTTTTTGGGCAGCATTAACATCACTTGGACTGTGATCTATTCTAGGATATGTAAGATTGTAACATTTTATCATGGTTGTCATAATTTCCCACAGTTCCTCTAGAAATAACAAAAATGTATTGGCTTAATTGTGAGAGATTATAGAGTGTTTTCCTTATCTTGAGAAAAATTTTCTTAAATAGATTCAGTTATACCACACTTTTGATCTGTGGATCTGTTGCACAGAGATAGAGTAGCATATACATACTTAAGAGCAGGGAGCCCTTAGTGTTCTCTGTACTTGCCTTATTACAGATAACACTTCAAAGCCTAAAGCTGTCTGTGTGAGGTCATCAGGTTATGATATCTACCAAGACCAGGGGCAGACTTAAATAGCACCATGTTTGATGAGGAATTTTCTGAGTAATTTTTGTCTGAAAGATGTAAAAATACAGTAAAACTTTTTTGTGCTGAGAAGCTCAGGTAGTATAAAAACTCAAGTCTCTAATTGGGACTACTCCTGAAATCTGTGTTAGGTTTCATCCTGTTTAACAACCAATCTACTTGTCAGTGAATTAAATCCAGCTCCCTAAACTGCCATAATAAAGAGAGGGGATAAATCTGGGGGCTTGGACCTGAGGACCTCAGAGCCAGAATGTCTTCCAGCTGCTTCCGGATTCACTTGAATCTTTATGCTGGGATTCTGAATACTCCGTCATTCCTTAATTATCTGGCTCAGTATAACCAGAGTCTATAATGTCTTAAAAGAATCACATCTCAGTTGGAAATTCTCTTGATTCATTATTTCCAGTGAAAACTTATTTGTGCTTAGACTGTCCTGATAATTGGTTGCCCATTATTAGGGTAGGGCAAAAGGCCTAAAAGAAGATCTATGAGCTCAACAGAGCCACTTGTTTTGACAAAAAGGCATGATTATTCTTGGGAAATTGGTAAGTGAAAGTAAACAGCACTTTACATCTCTGTAGTCAAAACAACGCAACTGTAAAATTCAATGGTAATTAAATTCTGTCACAATTTATATCAACCCAATGTGAAATTAAAAAAAAGAAAACAAATACAAAACAAAACTGTCATGGAAATAAGCTCTGCTTCATTAATGAATGCTCCTTAACCCCATGAAGTCTGAATCCTGAGAATCTTCCAAGTTTCCCCTGGCATCTTTCATGTTATATCTAACAGAACCTCCTCATGGCTGGGATCAGAAGGTGTTTGCTAGATGACAAAACTTAATCCCCCTGAATTGTTACTCATCTGAGAGATTCTAGCTGTTTATGACAAGGTGACATGTATACTAGAAGCATTTGTTTTCCTCCATGTACACAAGGGAGACGTCATGACTGATCTGCCCACAAGTAGGACAGGCATCTGCAACAGTACTCATCTAAAATTAAGTAGGTTAATTCTTCATTTGTTCTGTTGTGTTTGAAATTCCAGGCACCAGCTGTAACTGTGCTTCTGACTGTTTAGGAACATGCCCAACACTGATACTGTAAAGTCTCGCTTTCATTGGCAGCTTGATCTCTCCCCGCTGAGGGCTGCTGGGGGGGTGCAGCACACCACCTTCTCTGGTGTGCGAGTCCTCTGACTTGTGCTTCCTGTTCCAGCGTGCTGTGGTGCTGGGCTTGGTGTGAGTGAGCACAGGCGCCAGCTGTGAGTAGCTCAGGAGGGAAGTAACACTCGGCTGTAGTCAGAGGGTTATAAAGTCCTTGTAGAGAGGGAACCCCCGACCCAAGTGTCAGAGGTGCCCCTGTCTAACACTACCCCTAGGCTGCAACTAATATCATGGGACATTAGTAGACCCAGATAATTCTAGTTACCTGGATAATCCCAGTAGCAGTATGCACTTTATTTTTGCAGCTTCTGAGCCCTGTGCCTATTTTATGTCTCAGCTGTCTTTCTCAGAACCATAACCCAAGTGTCTGCTATAATGGTTTTATCTTGTGGGAAGCGCAGCAGGCCAGGGCAGGACCCTTCTTCTGTATGTTTTGGTGTCAGTGTGTGTGTGCTGTACTTGTTCACCTCCACCAGCATTCACACTTAGCAGAAAAGCAAAGTAACTCAGAAAGACTTGATGAAGGTGACCCTGGGTAAAGTTCTGGTGGGAGGGACGCCTCTGCTTCTAGTACCTAAGCTGCTCTATTTGCTCTGCGTTAATAGAGTTCCAGGCAGAAGAGATCAGAACCAGCATAGAAAAAGAACAACCCTAGTCCAGAAAAAAAAGTTATTATTTTAGCAAGTGAAAAATGTGATGCATACTACTTTGACAATGACTAAGCAGTGAACAGCATTACAGTGAATAATTATGTATGTCAACAGTTCCTCTGGATGCCTCCCACAGTCTGTTGACACCATCTTCCCATTATGAGGATTGAATTAATGCCAAAAAGCCAACATCCATCCTCCTGTATCTGCCAGACTTCGGGAGTGGCTGTGTGTGCTAGGTCAGGTGGAAAAAGCAATGCACAATTTTATCAGCGTCTGAATAACAGTGTGGCCTGTGTTGCCTCAAAACTGTGATGGCGAACACAACATTGACATTTAAGGAGGGGAAAAAAAACAGTAGCTTTGAGAATTGGTTGTGCAAAGGTCTGCAGTGAAAATAAGTGCTGTTGTCCTAAAGCGTTGTTTCAGTCTTTTTTGTGTTGCGAACATCAAGCTAACCCCCTGACTGGCAGTAGGGAACGTTCCGTTTTCCTTTGTTGGTTGCATCATTCAGCTAAGTCTTAACCACTTTAACTACCCCTAAGAATTAGCACTCACAGCATATTAATCCATAGCAATCAATAAACATGGAGCTGAGTGCAACACAACATGTAACACAGTTGAGGAGATTTGCTTATTCTCTCAGGTCTTGATGCCATAACATCATTGTGGAGGTGAGCTGTATCTGAGCGCTATCTCACTCATAAAGACCCTAACAACAAAAAAATCCCATGAAATTTGCTGAGTCAGTCTAGGTTAACTGGATGGCCTGACCTCTGGGTAGAAGCTGGGAGATGCTGTGTTACAGAACGCTTTATTTTTCACTGCACCATGAAGTTGGGAAGAAGGAAAAATTTTCGGAGATTTGGGTTGCCTCAAGATCATCATCACTGGAGCTCTGCTTTGTTCTCTGAATTGTTGCTTCAGAAGCTTGTGTAATCTATGTAGGTCATCTTTGTTATCTCAAAAATATTGTTGCTTAGACTCAGTTTGGTGTCAGAACCAAGAGTTAAGTTCAAAGTGTTAAAGCACTAAGAGCCGTTGGGAGTACCTTATGCCTTTTCCTCTGTTGTTTCTTAGCAATTAGTGCTAATTTCATTGATGAGTCCAATTCAGACAATGGAACTGAGCGTTCCTCCTGCCCAATGGAGTCAGTGGCTCTGAGCTGCCTATCAACTGTGTGTGGAGCTGCACAAGCATGAAATGTATCATGCTCAGGGTCAAAGGATCTCTGTTTCAAAAGATCAGTATTTGGAAGAATTTGGAAAATATTCTGTAAATATGTTACTATCAGCTTTACCTACAATTATGTACTGTGCTTTAACATGCTACAGAACTACCGTTTTCATGCTGGATTAAATATATTTATACTCATCTAATCTTGGGAGCTAAGAATTTTGGAGTGACTAGGACTTGGAGTTTGGAACAGCTCAGGCAATTCTCAAGAATGGATTAAGTACGGCTGATCTTGTCTTGGGGCTAGGGCACAGACTGTATCATCCCTCAGTGTCCCTTCAGGTTCAGGTGTCTCTTGTTCTAGTGCAGTTGTCCCAGCCTGAACCACCCTATCGTAACCATGGGCCTAGTTTTAGATTTTCTCTACTGACACAATCTGACACTAGCTAGTCCCAGTTATTTGTCAACGACATTTTCTTGAAATACTTGCTCTTTTTACATAGCAGTCAGTAGCCTGCCCAGAGCAAAGATTGCATCACCTTCTTTACAGTCCAAAGTCGATCTGTGCATCTGCACAAAACCCAATCTTAGTCCTGTGAACTGGGTAGGGATATAGCCTATTCTTCAAATAGTTATGTTTTTTTAGTGTATTTTCTTCATTATATAAAGTAACTTGATTCTTCTTCATAGTGCTCAAACTGCACAGATTTTTAGGTAGCAACATCAGCCTAAAGAAAATTTGCCACTTCATCCCTATCTCAACCCCAATCCACACATAAATCTTCAAGTTAAAGTTCAAGCTTGAGCTAGCTTGCCTGGCAGAAATAGGTTGTTTGACACTAAAGCTGCAAACACCGTAGAGATGAGTTATCTACCAATTACAACATCTCATCAACTGCTGATCCAATTAGTCTGCACGGCTTCACTGTTGCGTGGCGCGCTCAGTCCTCTCAGGCTCAAGGTAGGCAGTAATTCACATGCACGGATAGAGCTAACGCTTGCAGGAAAGACAAGCTCTAAAAATTCTCCTAGAGGAGGATGAGTAAATCACTAAATATCCCAGGAGTAACTCAGATGCTGTGATCACTGGTGCAGGCAGTATGTAATCACGTGTTATTGACAACTCTAAAGATCAGTCTTCCTTTGAAGCTGCTTGGAGTGAAACTGCAGAGAGCGTAGCTAGAGAGCCTCATGCAACGTGCAGAGACAAGACCCCATCTAGCACCAAATGAGCTGCTGCGGGTACGGAAGCACTGTGAGCCTTTCAGCAGAGTGCTGCGCGTTGCCTTGCGTTCACTGCCGTGAATTCACACGGTGTCCTTAGAAAGAACCGTTTGTAGAGAGTGTGGCAGTTTGCTTACACAGAGCCGTAACTCAGCACGACTGAGAACTTCAGGTAGTTTATTGGAGGAGAAAGGCAAAGGCTATGTAAGTGACCTTGTAATAGAAAACTTGCAAATACAGTTTCTATATAAATAAACATTGGACCTTAAACTTTTTTTTTAAATTTGTGTTTGATCACTTCAATGATCTCATCAATTAATGTTTTAAAATGCTGTGCTTCCTTGGACACAGGTTTGGGAAGCCATGTTTATCCTCAGAATATGTAATCACAGCTTTATAAAAACCTGAATACAATACTGGAAAAAGACTGACAAGAATCTTACAGGCAGGCTGCTACTAGGTACCACCCAACAACCCACAAAGCAATTCCACTTGTCACAATAAATGAGATCTCAAATATACTTGGCTAAAATGGATATAAATTCTTTAAATTTATGTTTATAAATTCTTTATAAACCTAAATTCTTTATGTTACAACATAAAGTGAATTATTAGATATGTGGTTTCTGTATTGGTATCAATAATCATTTTATATTCTCTTTCTTGCAGGAGGTGAAGTCACCAAGCCCAGATTTGCTCAGTATTTCCATGGCAGCCTGGCCAGTCTTACTATCCGGCCAGGCAAAATTGAGAGTCAGAAAGTGATTTCCTGTTTGCAGGCCTGCAAGGAAGGTCTGGATATTAATTCCCTTGAGAGTCTTGGCCAAGGAGTAAAGGTGAGGGATGAACTGACATCATCTTTGATAAAAATTTAGAGCTGATTTATAAAGTGGAGAGCTCAAGGTAGAGTACACACAGTACAAATGTACTCCCAGAAGCAATGTAATTTCCCTTAAAGTCATGCAAAGGAAAAGAAGAGCTGTGACACTGCAAAGAAAAATGTTTCCATTATTGCAAAAGTAGATGCTCAGAAAGTAAGGTGCTGCTGATATTTCAGAGTCCATAAGAATTACCAGGTTGTGTTCTCATGCTGATCTTGGTAGTTTTACAGAAATAGAAATGATTCCAAAGAATTATTGAATTTTGATCTCAAGTAGCTTTAAGGCAATGGAAAATGTAAGTGGAATATCTTTCATCTAGAGGCAACTCTGAAAGAAGTCCCAATGCAATAGTACTGAAAAATTTAAAGTGTGTTCCAAGAGGAAAACATTATGGGACATGAAAATTGGACAACAAAAAACCCTAAAGTCGAGAAATTAAAATTTTACATTTGCATATAAGTCTTCATTATGCATTTGACTCTTTACTGATATCGTAACACTTTTTCTATGATTGGAGAATAGCAGACAAAGGAAAATCCTGTTTCCGTTGACATGGTGGCCAGACTGCTTTGCACTCATTAACGCAAATTCTGTTCTTTTGGATACATACCTAAGATCTTGACTAGAACTCCTGTAATGCTACATGAGATGCATCGTCAGTTTCCCTTTACTGATACTATTATTAGATGACGGTGCTCAGCTGCCTAATACGTAAACACACTGTTAAGCTGTTTCCTGCAATCCCACAGATCACAATACCATAGTCCAAAGGAGCTGAGCTTTAAATTCAAACTGGGAAGATACTTTGCCGCAGACTATGCATCCTGTAAAACTGCACAGGTGGTTTTTTAGTGTGTCGTTTTTCAGTGGGGAGGAGGATGATGCTGTAACACTTGATCTAGAGCAGGCAGTGGAAATGCCATGTACTACATTTTATTAGCTAAACTTTTTCATTGTGCAAGATAGGAGACTGATCTGAAATAGACTCAACTGTCTGTCTAGGTGGTAAGCGGCAGTGGTGTAGTATAACTGACGTTTTCTGAAAACAACGGTAAAAATGGAAATTGAAAGTGCAAAGGTAAGGAGGAATTTTGCTAGCTCTAGCTTTTACACATGAGCAAAATACCCCAAAGAATTTCTTTTTTCTCATCCTACCAAGGACATCGTTAAGAATTTCACATTGTTGCTTCTCCCAGCAAAATGACATGCTTATGAGTAAAAGCTATTTTAAAAAGACAATGCATATAAAGAGCAGGTAGGATTTTCTGGAAAGCAACTGTACATGCCTACCAGTAAGTTCTTTGCTGGAATTTTACATGAATTGAAGCAGTGTACAATTGGTCCATGGTGCTTAAAAGCATAGTAATTCCTCCTCTATTGTCACACTCTGAAACTTGACACTATTTGAATAGTCTTATTTCATGGGCTTGGAAAAATCTGTGTTATACCACCCACTGCTGCTCCAGCATGGATGATTGGCTTCCTTACTGTATTAGCAGTGCAGTGGGGAAAATGAGGATGAGGGATTGTTTTCTACCTTTTCTTTCTTTCACCAAACTTCAGAACATTTTCATTTTCCAAAATACAGATGAGGCATAGCGGTTTTTTCAAGTTACGGTTTTCATTTTTACTTCCTCAGCAAGTTCAAGAGTCAGTGCAACAGCAGGAGGAGAAAATGAAAGGAGCCATCAGAAATAGATTGTGATAGGCTTTCTTAGTGGGGCTGATAGAAGGAAGCTCCGATGAAAGTGTAACAGTTGGCACCTGACCTTCAACAGAACAGTAATAAAGAGAAGGGGGTTTTAATGTCAAAAATAAACATACCTGATGTCAGACAAGCCTGTATGACAGTTGCACAGACGATAGGCTCTGTTTGTCTGTTTACAAGGTGCTTAGCAGATGCAGTGTTGGCAAACTGATGTTGGAAGGTGTTTCTGCGGGGCACTTCAGACTCATGAAGCTTCACCTTTAGCCACCTAAGAAAGAGCAATGCAGCTGTAATACATTTTCTGACACAGTAGTGTTGGACTTTTATCTGCAGCCTAATTTTCAGATATCTGTAACAGCTCTCGGGAACACTGTCTAAACAGTCACTATTTTTAGCCTTTTTTAATGAGAAAGACAAAAAGGGCTCAGACTAGAGCTTTCTCCAGTCCCTTTGGCAGCATTCCAGCTGTTCTGGCAGCTGCACTATTAAGTTAACTAGCTAGCTAGGGTCTCCTTTTGCTAATTTTATTCTCTACTACTGGTAGCTTACGGAAAGAAAAAATAAGTGTATGCAGGCTGTGCCTCATGTTAGTCCTCTTTGTTAAAAAATACCTTTCAGTGTGTTACGACCTTTCTGCACAAGCTCTGAACCCAGTCTTTCATGTTCTGTTCAACAGAAAACCCTGTGCTTCCTTCTGTTCTTCACAGTCTGTTTGCTCCTTTGCTTTTTAACCTTTCTCACTGTAAGGAAGTATAGACAACCATTGTCTGTATTAATAGAACATGTTCATGTAATCAATATCCAGCTTTGGGAAGGGACTGTATGTGAGAAGGGTGCATGTCTTTGTGGTTTTTGCTGACAACAGTAGGGTACAAAATCAAGGGGGTTAAGCTGGTTTTCTCTGCAATGCAGACAGTTTGCTGAACCAATTAACAGACAAAAAAATGGAATCAGGATGAATTACGATGAAGATAAAATCAATCATTTGCTATGTGAATATAGTAGCAAAGTTTCTTGGTCAGCAAGCCTGTTCCGTGTTCAGTGCAGTGGACTAGAGAAGGATCAGGGCTACAAGAATAGCCATTGACTTTGCAAGGTTTGTTGGCTCAAAGGAGCAGCTGGTTTTGTGCAAGTAGCAGCTCCATCTTAAATCATGACACCCTTATTGATCACGAGACAGAAAAAAGAGAATCCCCTTTATTGTGTTTGACGTTAATGAAGATGCAGGAGGCAAATATTATAATTGTTTTGTTCTTTCATGTCGAAATATATCTCAGAAAGATAGCCCAGAGTAAAACCAAACCGAAAGCAGGAAGAATACGCTTCTGCATGCTACTCTGCTTTAAGCTAATGTTTTTATATAGAAGATGTGTTTAACCTAAAAAAATTACATAGTAATAAAAAAGATGAGAGTAAGTTAAGGTTTTGAACTCTACAGCTGCAGAAATAGTATCAGCAAAGTTGATAAGACTGGGCAAAGTACAAAAATCAGGAGTAGTTTACTATAAAATTAATTACAACAGCAGTTACTCAAATATGAAATAGATGACTGGTACAAGTACATGTTTTAGGGAACAATGTGTGGATTTAGCCCATGTCCTTGTTTTGGCGGGGCTTGAGTTTTCTTCTTAGAATAGCACTGTGTTTTGGATTTAGTATTAGAGGATTGTTGATAATACACTGATGTTTGTAGTTGTTGCTAAGACATCACAGACTTCTCAACTTCCCATGTTTTGCCAGTGTGCAGGTGTACAAGAAGCTGGGAGGGAGCATGGCCAGAGCAATGGACCCACAAATCCTAGTTTAGGATTTGACATTAGATTTAGGATTGAGGGCTGGATTGGCCAATGAAGTATTCTGTATCATGCAATGTCATGCCCAGTATATAGATCAGGGTTGATTGGGAAGCTCTCTTTTTGGACTTTTGGGGCTCTTGCTCTTCTGGGATTGCAGTTTCGTGACTTACAGAATCATAGAATAGTGATAGGGAATAGGGATAGGAAGGGTGGTGAGCAATTACACTGTGTATCACTTGTTTGTATATATATTATTATCATTTTTATATGTTATATATTATTATAATTTTCATTATTATCATCATCATTATTATTTCTAGTTTTATTTCTATTATTAAATTGTTCTTATCTCACCCCACGAGTCTCCTTCCCTTTTTTCCTTGGATTCTTTTCCCCATTCCCAGGGGCGGGGAAGGGTGAGTGAGCAGATACGTGGCATTTAGTGGTCAGCTGGGTTAAACCACGACAGCCAGCAATAGCTGCTAAGATTTTTTTGTTGTTGCTAAATTATTAGATTTTAAACTCACATCTGTGCAACATTCCTTAAAAATGTCTTGTTTTGTACTCTGTACCTGGTACCTTAAATACTAATTCTATGAATTTCCCCTAGTATCACTTCAACCCTTCCCAGTCAGTCCTTGTCATGGAAGGAGATGACATTGAGAATATAAATCAAGCTCTCCGAAAGGTCTCATACATCAACTCTAGACAGTTTCCTACTGCAGGCGTACGTCGTCTCAAAGTCTCATCTAAAGTCCAGTAAGTTATACTTCAGCTGAACTGATTAGATTAGGAATATTTTTAATGAATTACATTTTTATTTGGATATGTAAAAAGAAGAATTTTGGCTAAGTTACATTGCTAAATTATGCTTTTATGTTATTGAGCATAAAGGATTTGATTTCATTTACTTTTATTCTGATTTATGTTGTGGTTTTCTTTTGATATAATCCTTTTAGGAAACGTTTCTTGTTAAGGTAATTTACTTGCATTCTATTTCTAGTTTGGAGCGTACAGTCTGGACTGAACAGTACTTGCATTTATTGTATTCTTATTTTACTGTTAATTTTTAAAAGTTACAGTTTCTTCTGAGATAGCTAGAGCCATGACCTTTCAAAGCAGGCCTATCACAGAAAACACATCAGCAAGAACAGCATTTGTAGCTGTGCTCGAAGTAGTCTTTGTCTGTCTGTACAGACAGACACTGAAGTACCGGTGTTGAGTGCCCTTGCGTTTTCATGCAACGATCGCAGCAGAACCTGCACAACAGTGTTGGCAGGTCTGTGTAATCAAAGAGCCGCTGTCTGCCGCTCCTGAGTCCCCGGGCTACGTCTCTGCTACAGCAAGCTGTTCAGTGCAGTGCAAGCAGATCTTTAGAGTGAAAAATAAACACCGGTTTGGAGAACGCTCGTTTCCTGCGCGTACAGTTCTTACTAAGCGCTAGGTTTATGGCAGTGCTGTGAGCTGACAACACTACGTGTTTGGAGAGCGTCTTCTGGTGCGGTTTCACTGGAAGGAGTCCAGTTTGCACACTGCAGGGCTGGCCCAAGCTTGTGCCGAGATGAAGTAAGGTAGAGTTTGTCAGGAGATTCGCTTCCAAAGCACAGTGCTGATTTTGCTGAAAATGGTAATATAGGCCTCTTTTGTCCCCAGTAAATACTGGGAGGTGCCAGAATGAGTTCATGATGGGTTCAGTTTAAATGGATAATTAGGCCCTTTTATCCACACATGACAAGATAAGCATATTATATTCATTAGATATCGCTTTGAGAATTTAAAGTTTACTAAAGTCAGTTGTTATCATCTAATGAACTTTAATTTTTATCATTCACTACTTTGTTAAATGTCAGTTAAACATCAAAATATTATTCTCATAGTGACCCTACTAAAGACTGAGCTTGTCGTGAATCTGTTTGCTGAGCTGTCCCCACATAATTTCAGTAGCTGTGAATGTGGGAGGGGATGAAAGGAACAGCCGCTACTGTCACTGCTGGCCCATTACATGGTGGTGCAGATGCATGTCCTTATGTGTGGCAGTGTCAAAGTATGGAATAGACTGAGCTGAGACAGTACAAAAGGAGGAGAGCCATCAGGTGGGTTTGGGGCAGTGCAGTGCCACACACCTCTGCTGCGCAATGTGTTACATGCAGTTAATGAATAATGTATTTTTCAGATGTTTTGGTGAAGATGTCTGCATTAGTATCCCAGATATAGATGCGTATGTAATGGTGTTTCAGGCCAATGAGCCCAAGATTACAATAAGTGGGATGGACCACTTTGCTAGACCAGCTGCACAATTTGAAACTGAAAGAGGTGTTATTTTGTTACCTGACATCAGAATTGTCAGCACAGTCACTAAGATGGAGCATCCGGTGGACTTAAAAGAACGTGACAAAGGTTTGTGGATTTTTTAAAATATTATTACTTACTCGGTATCATGACCCCTCACATTTTTTTAAAGGATAGTGCAAACAAGTAACACAAATGAAATCACTCTACCCACACTAATTTAGGCAATATTAGGCAGCAGTAACGCCGTTCTGAAGACATTCAATTAAACACATTAAAAAATGTGTTAGTGTTAGATCAGCGTGTGCTTCAGAAAAAGCAACTTTTCCATTTGATGTCTTGCCTCTGTCAGAATAATTCCTTTTCACCATTGTTTACATATTCCATTGAATAACACATTTTTGTTAGAATATCTCTATTTGTAACAGAATTTTGTTAATTTTACTGATGGAGTGGAAAGCAGTAATTGACTAATAGTTGGAGTTGTAGTTTGTGTTTCCAGCTCTGCTACTGACTTGTGGCTGATACTTGAGAAAGCAATTTTGTGCCTCAGTTTCCCACCTATGTAACATTTTTTATATATATATAAATATATATATAATCATTTGCAAAGATTTTTTTTCAATGGTGACAGTTTATTCTAATGCTGAGCAATGTATGTATTATTATTTGACACTAGGTGAATATTCAAAAAATATAAATAAGGTTTAAAATAATTGTCTATAAAGGAATCTTCCTTTTGGATGTTTGTGTGCAAGGTAATGAAAAGCCAGGTAATCTGAAGAATCATTCTGAACAGTGTTTGTTGGATTAGAATAAGCAGCAACTAGATGTACATCTCTTGAAAAGATAAAATCACTAATCATGTGCAAGTGTAGGGGCATGGATTCCCTGAAGCCATGCTCTGTAATAATGCTGCTTATCACTTGCCTGAAACTGCATCTGTCCTCTGAAGGCTGGAAAGTGTATCATATCATAATATCAACTGCGTACACTTACAGCATGCAAAAAAAAATGAATTCTTGCATAGAAAAGAGTGATCATGATCCATCACTTAAGACACAATGCATGTATGATGCTCCATGTCCCTAAATGGTATGACATTTTCAAAACTGTCAGTGAATTAGGAACTACTGCCCTCCAGTTTAGTTCATAAATTTTATCTATCCCTACTTTTCCCAATACAATTATTGACATAATTACTGTAGGACCTTGTAACCTGTAAAGCCTGAGTCTCACCTTGAAAAGGAACACAGCAGCATTTCTTAAACTGCTGTTTAATTCCTTGGAAGTCAGGCACCTCCTAATGTGCCATCCCTTGTTTATTTCCACTAAGAGTGGTTAAAAAGAATTAGATAATATTTGGCTTTGAGAATAATTGTGCTTTGCAAAAGGTTATTGAATTCTAAGTCTCAATTACTGCGTTATAAGCTTGATTCATTATTTCTCTCAGCCCAGATATCATCTGACAAAGACAGCCATAAATCTTATCATATTTTCCACTTCTTGGGAATTTATATAACCTGATCATCATGACTGTAGCAGAGATGCACATGGCAAGGCTGAGAAGGCTGATTTAGTCACCATGTATCCCAGTCACAGGACCAGTTAGGTCTGTCTCTCATTAAGAGCAGATCAGGTGGTTGCCACAGGCGGAAGTATGACTACGGCTCTGAGGCTTTATTTACCTGCAGAGGGCTCTCGGGATGCCAATATGTTGCTGCTTGTCCTGCCTCAGTAGAGAAAGCAGTGAGACTCTGCCAATAACTGAAATTGCTCCCCCTGCCTCTCCTGTTTGCCCACTGCCAGCCGGAGCAGCAAAGCTGACCAGTTCAGGCTTTTCCCTTGCTCTGCAGCTCAACTCTTGGCTGTCTCTCGTAGCTTCCCATGAAATAGTCCAACTCATCAGCCTTAGCAATATTCGGATTTGCCTATTAGTGCAAATTTGAGTTAGATCTGCATTTTTGGATAAGTTAGTGCTGTACTTAGTGTTCAGATATCCGAACTCTCTGTGCCAGGAGTTGGGAATGTAGGGCATACGACCTTTCTGTCTGCGCCTTCCGTCACCGTACACCCTCTAAAATGAAGTTCACGAAATGGGCACTAAGTTCCAAGATTGCAGTCTCTGTGTCTGCGGTACGCCGAGGGAGCTGCTTAAGCAGTCGTGCCAGACACTCTGTGCTAAGTTGACCAGAGCATTGAAATACTGAATCAATATTCTACTCTTTCTCCAGCAACAGAATTATTTTTTTTAATCGTATGTACTGAAGGATAGTCAGTTTCCAACTCAATTTCTCCAAGTCACACAACACAGGATCTTGCCATTTTTGATAATACCATGTTCTTGGATAGATGGCCATGTTCTTTGAATTGCAAATTCGTTATGGGCCATAGAGTAATTGGGAGAATCATCCAAGCACAGATATATTTGATAGGTATTTTTCCAGTTCAGTTTTCCTTGACAAAAGAATGAATGTGTGATACCAACCTAGTACCAATACAGTGTTGAAAACCAAAATTGTTTATACTGATTTATTTCCAGGATCAAATTTCAGTTTTCTGCTTCCAGTACTGTTCTTAAATACCTTTCATTATAGAGCAATATATTTTCTATCTATCCCACTAGGTATTTGTAGTCCTTCATCATCATAGCACCTGAACAGGCAAGACAATTCTCTTTGGATTTGCTTCAAGTATGCAGTATTTAATATCAGCAAAAAACAATTCAGCCATCTTTGCAAAAATTGAAAGCCCTGATGCAAAGCACATAAAATGACTGAGCTGTTCTCTGATCATTTATCTTCGTTTCTTCTTTTTTTTTCACGGTATATGCCATGTGTTCACAGCCAATAAGCCAGTGGTATTGGAGGAAACGCTCCACAACTTGGATTTCTGTGATATTTTGGTCATTGGCACAGAACTAGATCCTGAACGAGAGTGTTTAGAACTAGATCACGTGGAGCTTCAAGGAAAACATCTACATGCCACAAACTCCACAGCAGGATATTCAATCTATGGTATGTTCATGGACTTTGCTTTACCTTATTCTTCCCACCAACAACTACGTTATTGGAATGAAAGGACTAATTTGACAGAAATTAGGCAGAAATCTGTGATGTACTAGCTGTAAAGTATTCCAGGAGACACTATGTCTCAAAAAGCATCTTGATCTCTGGGTGTGCTGTGTTTATCCTTTGGAATACAGCACAGCTTTGTCTTGATCTCAGCATCCCTCCTGCTACTCTCCAAATAAGGAAAATAGCAGCACTGCTTTCTTTAAATGTGGAGGTTCTTGTGGACCATCACAGACGAATGTGGGAATGAAGAGATTCCTCAGTGCTCCCGCACAGGGCTGGTAACTCATTGGCCATTTTTTTTGATTGCTAAATGATTTTTTGTAAATCTTTGCTGTTATGTTTTTTCCTCTCCATTATGGACCTACATTCATTTCCGAAAACTATTCTCACATAATTTAGTATCAGCCAGAGACTCCGTCAGGGAGTATTTGATGCACTGCCGTTTTCAGTTCATTTTGCCAAATCTTGTATTTTCTCTGAACATTTGATCTCCCCTGTACTGCACAGAGCTTTTGTTACATAGTATCTCCGTGAGATTATTACAGCTCTACCACCATTTCAGGTGTGGACAGCATGCGCAACTACGAACAGGTTCTCCGGCAGATTCGCTACCGTAACTGGTACACTGCTGCCACCTTTGACAGAAAGTTCAGAGTCAAGTGCTCGGAGCTAAACGGACGTTACACTAGCAATGAATTTAACTTGGAGGTAAGCAGTCATCTAGTCAAGTTTTCTTTTCCAGCACCGAGACTGAGCACTGGCCTTCAGTGACATTGCGTTTTTGTTAAAATACGTAAAATGATTGACATGTTGTGATAACCATAATCAAACAGAGGAAAATTTCTAAGTTCCATTCAGATAGGAAGTTGACTTCTCCTGTGGACATTCCTCATTGTGATTCTCTCTCTATTCTGCTGCATTTGTAAGGAGATGACCCTTCTCTTGAGTTCCGCTAACATAGAGAATCGCTTCTGTTCAAATGGAATGGAGGCTCGAGTCACTATCTGTTTTTCCATGACGTAAAATCTCCTACAGGTCTTTTGGAAGACTTATACACCTGCTCAAAAGTAAATCATTACAGCCTCATTATTTTCCTTAGATTAATTATTTTTTCATCTTAACCTGACATCCTTTTCTTTCCCGCAGCATTCACCTTTTCAGTTTTTCCAAACACCTACCCCCTTACAATAAGTTTCATAATTTGTTCTTCATCAGATGGAGATCATTCCTGGTAATTTACATCATTTCAGATTGCTTTGAGGAGGAAAGTCAGGTAATGAACACATAGGATGGACTTCCATCTGTCATATTCTCTTGGATCCACTACCCAGACATGGTCAGTTACCACAGGGATATTTAGATGGCTCTCTTGAGCTTATGTGTGCTGGTACTAGGTTCAGTGCAGCAGAATGGCTCAGGGACTGAGAATTACTGCTGATGCACCTCAGCAGGAATTGTGGACCTATTCTGAAGAACGAACTTACCTAGCCTAGAACCCAGGTACCAGGTAACTACAGGAAAGGGCAGGACCTTCTTCACAATAGGCTCAAAACTTGTTACTGAAAGTTTTTACGTGTTTACATTGTATTGAAAATTCTTTTCACCTTATCATGCTGCAGCCCTGACAATGACTTCAAGGTTTTTGCTTATAGCATCTATAGTAGGACAGAGAATTGATATGGTATCTTCCACAAAAGTCACTCTAAAAGTAAGGACGCAGGAAAAACTGAAACGCCTTTTAATTCTGTCTTACTGTTTTGGTTTTAAATTCAATGAGTTTGACACATTGTCAGTGTTCAGAGTGACAAATCTCCCGCTAACTTCCAGGGAACACCTAGATGCTGTATAGAGAAATTAAAAGTCACTACTTATTCCAGACAGGTAATCAAAAAAATCCTTTTCTGTACTACTTCATAGTCTACAGCTAGAAATATTAGAATGCATTTTTAATGCTAGGAATGAGAAATATTTTAACCTGTGTGTTTTTCACTGGCATAAAAAAAGTGAATTTGGCCTATATGATTTATGTAAAAATGTTCCTATCTGCCGATGAACTTCGTAGTTCAATGTAATGTACAGAGCCAGCAGGCTTGGAATATAGAGCACTTTTTAGTATCTGATCTCTTCTTTTTCTGTTGTGCCAGGTTAATATTCTGCACAGCTCCAACTCCAACTTCATGGACCATGTAAATCATATGATAGTAGAGCCACAATTTCTCCAATCTGTCCACCACCCAGAGGGAAGCATAAGTGATGTTCACAACTCAGGTACGTGATGACTTTACAGGGACTGCTCATGATGATTCTGGTGTGTCGATATTTCCCTTGTGATTCAGCCTGGTCAACAAATAAAGCACTGAAGTCCATAGCTACAGCTTGTGAAACTTCACAGAGATCATTGCACAGGTATGAAAGAAGGTAACATTGAATTTCTGAGGGAGGTACTTTGGAATTAATAACCGGTGTCCTTTTTAAAGTCTTCATTAAAGGTTATGTACTCTGACCCACATAGTTAAGAAAATATCTGTTTCTAGTATTGAATGGCATGAAGGATAATATTTATGATGCTCATATTGTCTTTGTACATCTGTATTGCTTTGACATATTAATTTCTGCCCACCCCTAAGCAAAAGGAAGAAATGTTTGTATTGTTCTTAAAATACATAATTGCTGCAGTATCTCTGTTAGCCGCTGTCCCGGCCTCAGTCTCTGAAGGTCCCTGGAGAGAGCATAGGTCCACCTAGCCATGTGCAGAAAGTATTAGTATATATTAAATACAGAATTTGAATTGAATTTTTAGACAATATGAGTTAAAATATATAACCAAATCTGAAGCCTTTTCAGTAAAGTTAAACCCAGAGCAAAGATCATCTGTTTAAATGCAGGATTCTGAAATCCTTTTAGCTGAATGATACGTATTTAAATAAGTAAAGCTGATGTAAATTAGTTACAAGTCATTATATACAGTTATGCTTAGAAAATTACTGTGTTTTTCTGTACACTTGTACAGATTTTTTACTAAAGTGAAACTGAATTTTTACATAGAAGTGAACTATTGCAAACTAGTTCTTTCTTCTTTGCTTTAATATTGTTCTGATTTCAGAGTTCCATTCTTACAGGCAGGGCAAGGTCATAAAACGGGGTGCAGAACTACTATAGCTCCTAGAGCTGCAGTACCCAGGTAGCAAAGGTACATAGAAAGTGGCAGCTCTTCTCCACTAACCTGATTATGGGGCTGATAATATAAGAGTAGTTCAAAGAGCTTTCTTCCTGTGACTAACTGGAGACAGAGACTTCTCAGAGTGCAACAGAACAGTGAGGAAAAATGTCTTGAATCCTCAAGAGTTTCCCAGGAAGGTGGTAACACAGGCAAATAGAGTGGCTACGTGTTATTTTATTTATTGGAGATTAAGATTTAAATCACAGTTCAAGTGTTTGAAACCTTTGAAAATACAAGATTTGAGATATGCTTTTTCTCCCAAGTGAGGTTAATGCCTTAGCTGTACTCAGAAAGGGACAACATGCAGGTAAGATAACTGAATCTTATTGCAAAAAGACTTGTTCTGAAACTAATTGATTCTGCACTGATTGACTACTTGTCTTCTCTAATAAAGTGGCTTAAAGAACAAATGGTAGGCATACTCACTTTTAGTTATGATTTGTAATACTCATTGTAAGGTATCTGTAAACACGATTCATGTATGATCTGCTGTAGTAAGTGGGCATTTGTCAACACTTTCTGTAGTCCCAGGCACATGGCAGATGGTTGTGCTGATTCTCAGTTGAATGCTGATCCAAAAGGAGGAGGTACTGGGGGAAAAAGTAGACAACGTATTCAGTGTTTTGTAGGCAATTTGTTCTACAAATATAAACCTGTTCCCTTTTCCACATGTTGTTCCAGTTGTTCCAAGCGTGGCTACTGTCGTTATCATAATCTGTGTGAGCATACTCATTTTCATCGTAACCTTGGGGATCTATCGAATTCGGACAGCTCATCAGCACAGCTCTGCAGACAGCGAAGGAAGCAAAGAAAATGAAATGGATTGGGATGATTCTGCTCTGACTATTACCGTCAACCCCATGGAGGTACCTAATTGAAACATACTATTATATCGTGATACTACCAGGAGTTACTGTCTGGGCTGGTAGCTTATGCAGCAGTGAGATTTGAGCCTTTTTCAGAGTTTAGGCTTGGCAGGACAGTTGTATGTACATACACTCAGGACCCCATCCCAGTTTTCAGCTCTGCTCGCCATGATAATATATAATTGAGCACTTACTTAATATTTGTTGTCATATATAATTACTAAATAGGATGGTGAAGAATTCTTGGGTACACCACCACTTCCTCTCCATCCATATTTGCATCCTAGGTACCAAGATTGCAAAATAAAAATATCAAGAGATGATATTTTTATTTTAACTTTTTAATACAAGCACTAACACATCAAAAGGAGGGGAAATGATCAGCAGTTTAAAGAAACCGACATTGAAGGGTTAAATTCTGGCAGCTTGACTAACAAAGATATTGCTTATTGACATTTTATTCTTGTTACAGTAGGTTTTGAATATTTGCTACTGAATTGTATCGTATTTGATGCCTAATAGTCACATATGGAAAGCAGATTTTCCCAGCATGTTAGCATTTCCAAATGTGGAATAAATGCTCACATTCTCACAACCACTAGCTCGCAAGAAGGCACTTCTCTTCTACCGTTTCTCTTTTGTTTCTTTAAATGTACTGTAGAAATATGAAAAGCCTCACCAGCCAGAAGAGGAGAGTGAGGAAGAAGATGTAGAAGATGAAGAGGAAGACACAACCAGTGCGGAATCAGATGAAAGTGAAGAGGAGGAGGAAGAGGAAGTGATTGTCCAAAAGGGAGACAAACGGAATGCCACCAGGCAAGAGCAGTTGGAGTGGGATGATTCAACACTCCCATACTAACAGCCCTCCAGCCACGTTGCTCTTTTGTAACAACCAATACAATGTTTTTTCAGAGTCTATGAATTCTTTGACAGGATTGGAACTTCTGCTTGCCTATAACTGTTTTGCCTGAAATGATCTTGTTGTAGTACTTGATAATGATAGAACTGACCCTTTTCTTACAGAGCTCGGAGAAAATATGGTACAAACATACTGGCATCACCAGTAATAAAGTGATCCATAACTTGATCTGTTAGCAGGTGTAGTTCTCAATTTCCCGTTCCTTTACCACATGTACGGGACAAAGTCCTGTCACTCAATCCATAGAGGTTTTCTCCTTTGCTATTTTTTCCATACAGGAGAGATTTCACAGCTTGTTACGAAGAATTATTTGTGTGGGGCCAAATAACAGTTGCCATTTGACTTCACACTCTTACAGTTGTAAAATGTAATCCACCTTCAATTTGGGCCAGAGTTTTAGTGCTACAGGTAACAGAGACTGAATTCCATTTGTCATCTTGTCCTGCCTTCTTGGATGTTCACTGTCTTCTACAAGGGAGTATCTAGGACTTGACACGGGATGTATGTGTACCTGTGTAGAAGTGGACAGTGTATTTTTCAGGCATGCTGTCACGAAATCAAGACAGGGATTTTATCCAACCCACCCAAAAGAAATTTAAGAGAGTTTAAAAAAAAAAGCAACAACAAGAGGCTGCTGAAAGTTACAAAAAAAAAAAAAAATGTGGCTGCAGATTGAGTAATATGATATGCAAACTGTAAATTCTAATGGGATTGATTTACTGGAAACCCGTAGAGCTGCTCATTAGTTATGGATTAAGCAATTTGCAGCAAATCGATACTTTAAACCGTCTGTCTTGTAGAATCATTGGATTGCTGCAGCGTCTTGCTGAAGTAGTGGAAAATAAGTGACTCCATTATTCCATAGCTATGTATGATTGGGATTTAAACAATGATTTTACATGAGGAAAATGTTCCCTTTTGCTTTAGTGAATGCCAGCTGCAATTCCTGTCTGATTGTATTCTATAACATTATGCCCTATTTCTTCTGTACCCTTACCCGCCTGTGAGTGGCACAAAAGAAAGCGACAGCATACTCAACTGTCAGCAGTCTTTCGTGCTCATAATTCTCCCTTCTTTCTTCTTCCTGAAGCCATTAATGTTGAGAAAACGTTTTATAAAGTAGAACAAGAACAAATAAAACCTACCTGGAACCAAAAGAAGTGAAAACAAAAACTAAACTCTTAAGAAGTTGAGAGAGTGTTTTAGTTTGTTATGGTAACACAGCGTATTTTTCTTAAGCACTGTTAAAAAAGAAAAAAAAAAAGGCAAAGGTACCTAGAATGTGTTGATAAGTCTGTGTGGTGTGGTTTTGTCCCCTTTCCTTAACTGTCTGTGCATCTTCAAATGCTCTGCATACCAAATGATGCAGCACTTGCTAGGGTTACGGCTCTAATGCATAAAAAACCAAAATGGCACGGAAACGAATGCTGCCTAGAGTGGCTTGTCTGTTTTTTTTCCTAAGTAATTTCCTTTTCTTTACAATTTCATCATCGACTTTTGCTTGTGTCATTTGCTGTGTAAAATGAGCTGCTTCCTCTTCTCCTCCCTCCCAGAGAAACAGACAGTCAGTCTTGCCACAACAGGACCTTCCTGAGTGCCCATGAATGGTAGTTAATATTGCAAAGAATAACTTGGGCAATCTTGAGAGTGTTCACCTCCCTCAATACTAAATTGTTGGCAGCTCCTGAATGTCTCGGAACATGGAGAACATATTGTGGGTTTGGGGGGTGCTTCTGATTCCAGTTTCTGCGTCTGATAGGTGCAGGGAAAGATTGACAGCAACTAGACCATGTAGTTTAATAACTAGAAAGTAAATGAAAAGAACTCCTAAATTAATTTTAAAATTAGAAAGCTTGATGTTCTTTTCTGTTGTGCCATCAGTCATGTTGGCGCGTGATTGTTAAGGCTGGCGATACAGAAGTTTTCTTATGTGAGTAGTCCTGTTTGTTTTATTTTTATTCTGGTCTCTCAAATGTACTGCACCTACAATAATATTTGCAGAATCAAGGCCACATAAATCTGCAGGAATAAAGATTGTAAAATTTTCCAAAATTTCTGTTTAATAAAAAATTAATTTTTAAATTTTTGAATATCTATCTCAAACAGAAATGTTACGTTAGATCATTTCCTAGTGTTAATTTTTGTTAGTGACATGAAGCAGGCTCTTCATGATGCTTGTTATCAGCACATATCAGCAAAGCTTTCTGCTTACAAAAACAAAGATTTAAAATTAAAAGTATATACTTAAAAGTCAATTTCAGATTTGAAACTGGCCTTAAATTATTTTAAAAGTTTCAGTTACTCCTGATTATTATTACTGTATTATTATATACATATTATTTTATATTAGGGCAACTCGAAAACAGCAATTTACAATCTTATTGACAGCTTTTGATTCTTTCATATCTTCATGTCTTTATCAGTGCATTTCTCCATCTAATAGATTTTTATCTTTTTGTTACTGTAAGCAAATCTTTTCATGTCATGCTGGTACATTACACAAGAAGCAAAGTATTTTCTCTACTGTAAATAAACCTACATTTTTAAACCTAAGCAAAGTAATACCGGCATGTCTATATCATTAAAATTTGGTTTGCAACAAGATACTCAGCAAACTAAAATGCAACACCGTACTTATTTTAGATTACTTATTGGAGTGCATAATGCAACATTTTCCTTTCAAATAAACAGAATAATCCTTTTCACAAAATACTTCTTCACAAAACGAACCTTAGAATTGGAATATTTGCATAGAAGACAGCAATGGCTTCATGAGCCAAAGCCTACTAGTTGAATAACACAGAAATAACACTTTTTCTGAAATAATTGATATGATTTTAACAATATTTCCTCCTATCCATGAGTTATTTTTTGATGTAAACTACTTGCTTAAAACCAAACCAGAACATATACATACGCACATATAGACCTTTTTTTCTTTTCCCCCCCCTAATCAAAAGCAAAAAACTTTTCCTCTCTGATAAAAAGCGTTTATGCTGCAAACTCTGAAATGGCAACTGCATTATCTGGCTCTTTAAGATGTAACGTTTAGCCTTAGCTCAGTTGCAAGGCTGAGCTGTGAAGACACACAAATAAAGGTGGCTTTTTTACAGTAGCAATAAACAAGTGCATCCAAAAAACAACCTCTGAAGAGGGACCTGTAATATACAACATCAAGAATCTGTGACACCAGTGGTCTAAAATGACAGCAGATCAATGAATGCCTTTAAATTTTTGAAATTATAATCTAAAGCTGGGAAAAGCTGCAAAAACCTACAAATGCAAATTCAATATGGTGATACACTGTGTTATCTGAATTAATATAACTGCCTAAGTTGCTTGTTGTGATCAATAGCTCACATTTCTTTCTCACTTTTACACCCTCCACAGGTGTTTTATCTTTGCAAGTAAACCTTCACATGCACAGTTGTTGAGATTAGTCTCACTATTTACTGCATTGGCTGACAGCAGTTCAAATTAGAAATAAATATGTAGGGTTTATGACATCTTTAATTCTAACTAAAATAAAACATTGTTATTTGTTCATTTAACCAGGCAGTAGTATCCTGCAGCGGTGGCTCTGCTGCATTTTAACTGGTGATGATCTCCCTTGTCAAGGGGCTAATGGGGAGGGGCAGTTTCTTTCCCTATCTGCTGGCATGTTGTGGTGCTGGGCTTGCTGTGAGCACGTGCACCATCCTTACTTCATTCAGGAAGAAAATAAGACTCATAGAGGATCAGAGGATTATAAAGTTCCTCTAGTGGGGATGAAATCCACTCTGGCTATTGCAGGAGCTGTCCCTGCCTAACCCTAAGCAGAAAATAACAGTAGCCCCAGGTTAAGGACTGGTCAGAGGGCAATTCAGTAGCAGCCTTTACTTTACTCTGGAAGCCCCTTTTGAGCCCTGCACCTAATTTGTGTCTCAGCTGTCTCTTTCCCTGACCTGTAGCCTGAGAAGCAGCTCTAATGCTTTTACCTGGTAAGGATCCCAGCAGGCTGGAGCAGGATGCACTCTCTTCTGGAAGTTTTGGTGCCGGCACATGCACCACCCCATTCATCTCCACCACCATCCATGCTTAGCAGAAGAGGATGAAAGACTTTACTGAAGTGACAGCAGGTAAAGGTCTGGTGGGGTGGACCTGCTCCTGGTGTCTTTGAATATACCTTGTAATACCAAAATCAAGGATGTTTGCAAAAGCATCTGAAAATCTAGAAAGGGAAAGGAAATTAAACCGTGAGGACATCTCCAGGGCTTTAAAAAAAATCCCCTCTTCCCTTAATTCACACATGCTGACTAGATTAAATACCTCGATACCAGCATATCCCCATCAGTTTTTGAATGCATATGGAAAATGACAAGAACACCTCATAGCAAAATACAATTTCTAATACAAGTGCTAAAAATCTTGGTGTCTGACATCATGACTAACATCCTAATTTTTTTGGCAAATTTGCTTCACCTCTGTGGAGTACAGCTGTTTCCTGGATGTATCCTGGTGTCTGCACTAGTCTTAAAAGGCATCAATAGGTTAACAGCAAGCGCTCATTTGGCAGAAAAGTAAAGGTGTCACAGCTTGTAAAAAGGTGGTTTAACTATACTTAGCTCTTTGGTTCTTGATGAAATCCTGCTGCTGTCGCAAAATAACCATTTCATGAAATAAAATTTTAGACAAATATTGACAGTTGCCAGACTGAGAAATAACAGTGGTATGAGCAGAATTTGGGGGGGAAAAAAAACATACACAAACTGATGCATTATATTGCATATATATATAAAATTTGTATACATACAAATTTTAAGTAATACTGTATATGCGGGAATATATAAATATATATATTATCTAGATATTGGAAATACACCTCTTGTTTTATCCAGTGTTTTCTATGAAGCTGTGTGGATTCAAGCAGCACATCTAGAGTTGCTCTGAGACTACCTAGAAATGCTGGAATCAAAGTATATAGCATCTGTGCCCTTAAAATAGGCCAATTTATGGCTTGTAGGATCCCAGTCAGATGCTAGTCATCTTGCTGGCTAGCTGGAAATTGCAGACAAATGGTCAACAAGCTCTGGTCTTTACTTAATATCTGCTTAAGAGCTCTCATACACCAGTTGAGCAAATATAAGGAGAGGATAGAATTTTTTTTTTTAAAAAAAAAGCCTATCAAAGACTGCAAAAGTAAAAGCACCTTTGAAACCATTAACAATATTACTGTTGGTTGTATGCAATGCTGTGCTACATAAATATGATCTTCCTCATGTTTCAACCAGTATCAACAACCATATAATAGCATTACGGTTTCTGCCTCCTCAGGCTAGGCTGAGAAAGATGACAAGCTTTTTTTCACGCCACATCCTCATTGCCCAGAGAGTCTGCAAACCTCACAGTGTAAAAGTGCCACACCAAACAGCTGTAAGACTGACAGCCACCCTTGTCCCTCGGATCTAGGTGTGGCCAAAAAATCCCAATGCTCCCATGCTTATGTCCAAACCATGCAACACTTCGCAATATAAATACTTTTTACAGAACCCAGAAGGAAACAGTGGTCCTGTACAATCTTTGCATATTTGGGTCAAATGTGTTTTCTAGGGTTTTTGTGTGGGTTTTTTTTGAAAAAAAACACAAACAAACAAAACCTAAACCCACACATAAGAAGCAGTGGGAAGAGTGCTGTAAGCTGAAATTTATCAGGTCCCTTAACACCGCATGTTTCAGATTTTCAGTGAAGGAGATGACAGTCTCAGATGAACCAACAAAAGAAAGTGCATCCAGTGATCAGACTGTTTGCTTTAGCACCAGGGTGTTTTGTTGTTTGGGGTTGGGTTTTGTTTTTTTTTTTTGTTTAGTTTCTCTCTTGGAATCCAGATTCTTTTTTTATTAGTGTGGACAATAAAGACAGGATGACTGCTAAAGCTACAGCACAGTGAAACACATACTGTGTTAACACACTCAATCTTAAGAAATGTTGCTGCTAAGTCTGTCAGGAAAATTACTCCAGCAATATCTCGGAAAACAATTATACTTCATTACCTTTGTACAAGTAACAAGGTACCAGCCTAGTATGACTTTGTTTTTTGTTTCTGTTTTCCCCCTAAAGAAGACATGATCATAAAATCAAAATCCACAATGCTCAAAGAGAGTAAAAGTGAAAGAGGAGCAAGGGCTTTCATTTCATAAAGCTCAGTCTAACAAAGGGTTTTAATATTATAATTCTAACCCACATTCTTTGAAGGTCCCTTCCAGCCCTAACCATTCTATGATTCTATGATTATTGAAGCTTAACACAGGAAAATGAGTCTGGGAGGCTTTTGCATGTTCCTACCTTCATTCCTGGTGATGAAAAGGCAGTTACCAGACCAGGCAGCCTTTTCCCTAGAGGCGTTTTGCCACCCTTTGAGTAGGTATAGGCAGCGGTGCCCTAGCTACGGTTTCCATTTCTCTGCTTGTAAATAGGTATAATGCTACTGCCATCCTTTGCAACGTACTGTGAGCCCTGTAGATGAAAAGCACTGCCAAAGAGCTTCGTGGTGTTATGATTCCATAATTCTATTGCAGCTCTACTTACAGCTCTCCATTGTGGAGCACCCTATACACATGCAGAATGAATGACATAATGGTTACAGTCAAGAACTTTGAGCTCTTGTTTTGTTAGTTATTGCCTATGAAGAAACACAATATTTTGAGATATTACAAACATTTAAAGCAGAGTTCAGAAAAAGCCCTCGTTCCTATTTTCAGCTTTAAGTCGTGTGGAAATTGTGCATTCATCAGCTGTTGAAGCTACAGGGCCATGTGCATTGTCAGTATTTATTCCTGTGCTGAGAACAAAGCAGCAGAATTTTTTTTTTTCCCAGTGAAGTACATTGTATGATCAAAGACTGCAGCTTTCACTAGGCAAGGTGCATAAAGCCTGCCAAATGCAAAGAGAAGCTGTCTCCAAACGGGGGACAAAGGTTTTACAATCATATTCTAACCTCATACTTTAGAAACCCAGAAAACTTCATGGGAGTAAAAGGCCCTTCTGCTGCCCTACCTATTCTTTTTGTATAAATCTGGATACGGTTTGTGCTTTTCAGAGACATTTACCTTCCTAATAGGATATAAAGTTATTTCAGGTTCCTTTAGGCTTATTTCTTCATAAAATAATTTCTGGCTGATGTTTTCAGGGAAAAAAAAAACAAACAAACAAACACCAAAACTCAACAAATTGTGAAATATTGTGTCTTTTTCCTTTCCACTCCTACCTCCCCTAAATACATAATCAGATGCAAAAGACTTCATCAGTTAACCCTGACCAAATCTGTGACTACAATGACATTTCAAACCAGTACTGAAATCGGCAACAAATTCTCATGTACAATCTGCTTAATGTGCACACATATAGATGAGAAGGTGGATGGCTGTTTTAAATGGGCATGCTCTTTGGAATGTGGAATGGATCGACTGCGGTCAGTTCTTTCAGAAAATCGAATTACTATTTAGGGAAGAGTGAACAGAGAGGTAGAAGAGAATAATGCATGAATAACAGAAAGAATTAAGGTTTCCAGTTGATATGAAAAAAAGCTTGAATTTAATCTTCTAGAAACAAGAGATAAAAAGTTTGAGTGTCAAACGGTAAGAAAATGGAAACATGCTATTTTAATTTCCAGAACTGACAGCTATCAAGAATCAACAAGAAGGAAAATGAATACAGATGTAGAAGGGTTCTGAGATGACCATGTGTATACATACGTACAAAAATACCACCTCATCCTTCCCGGCATGGAGGCGGTTGTTGAACTAGAACCTGTAGTTACTTAGCTGGTTGCTGCTGTTTGTAGCTGCTGCATTAGTTACAGTTACACCACCTCCAGCAGAACTGGGAAGGGAGCAAGACCACGTTGCTGCACTGTCCCTACTTTAAGTAGGAATTGCTTTACCGCCAAGGCAGGCCCATGGTGATTTGGGCCAAAATGTTTTTTCTGTAGTGACTCAAATTTAATGGTACAGTTACTACACATTTTAATTTGAGGTAAGAAACAGAACTTCTGCACACAGACAACTGTATTGATTAGTTTCAGATATTTTCTACAAGCAACATACTCCATGGGTTGGATAAGGAACTGCGAATAGCTAAGAAAGACTGTACTCCATGTTGCAAAAGCCCTTAGGTAAATTTTTTTAATGATCCAATTTCCTAAGTGACCACATAGTTAGTAATCTTGAGTTTTGAAAATACACAAGATACAAAAAATTCTTAAGGATAACGATCATCCCCGGACAATTCTGAGAGCTGAAGTTATTACTTCCATTCTCAAAATCAACCATGGCCATGTTTATTGTTAGATCCTCCACAAATTGATCCAAAAAATGTGAGGTACATCTCAAAAGATGAGGGTTTTTTTAAATATTCTATTGTAAATACTGCACCCCCCAGAATCTTGAGTAAATTCTTGATTGTGATTAACAGGGAATTCTGTTCAAAGTGTCATCACAACAGGAATGGAAAGATAGACCATAGTGGGTTATTGCTTTGCAGAGTAACACATGCTATGGTTAGGACTCCTAATAAATGTTTCATCTAAATTCCAGTGTGCTAAACTCATTAAATCCTAGAAATAAAGATTAGTGGACAGAAAGAAATAGTAGTACAGGTAGAGTATAATGCTAACAGTGCAGAAGTGTTCCCTAGAATCTATTTTCTAGTGTTAAGGGTGAAGGTGTTTCAACCTACTTAAATGTTCCTTAGCCTGGGGCTCCTACTGCTTCCCCTGGGAGATTGTTCTAGGGTCTATTAGAATTCACCATTAGAAAGCTTTTCCTGATAATGAATTTTAATAATCCTTTTTGTAATTTTTATCTCATTAGTCCCAGTTGTACCCTTTTGCACCACCCTAAATAATTCCTCTAACCATGATTTATATCCTTTGAATATTTTTAGATAGTTATCAAGTTCATTGCCTTTGGTCATTTATTAGAGAGGCTATGAATCGCTCCTCCTCCCAATTCATTCCTTCAGTCTCACATTTCTTACCTTTTCCTAAAATGTCATTAATACAAAAACTAAAAAAGCTGGTATTTCCTGAAATTAGTCTTGGTCAGTTCACTCTGTTAAAGTGCTCTATGTTGGTGTGTGTCACTGTGTAGGTTGTCAAAGGTTAAACAATAAATTTATGTTGAAACTTGAGTTTTTAAAATTCTTTGCTGCAATCCATGGATAAGTTCTCGTAGAATACGAATTTGGCAGTGTCTTTTATGTCAGTATGGTTTAACAAAGCCAGCCAATACACATGGGAGCCAACCAAACAACACAAAGCAGTAATTCGTTAAAAGTTGAGATTATCATTAATCTGAAACAGACATTGTCATTCTATGCCCATGCTTTTAAGTGTCCCTACACTAAACAGTAACTATTACCCATACATTCCTTTAAGACAGATTAGTACACGTTGTTTCTCCTCAAATCTCATTGGTGGAATGCACCTACTTTCTAAAACAAGTACGCACTACTCAAGATTTCCAGCCGTATGTTACCTGCTGCAAAGAAATAGAATTGTGCCAACTCTTCTGAGTACTGCCATGCCCGACATCACGTTGCAAATTTGCAGTGCATTTATGGTCTCTGACGGGCACGATGACTATATAGTTAGTTTTCAAGCACGCCTCAAGCAAACCTCTGCTCTCTGGCTCAGAAATCTGATTACACAGGCGAACAGGAGGGATGCACAAAGACAGCTTGGTCTTTTAATTGATGTGTTTCCTTTTTCTGCTCTCACCTTCTGTACCTAAAAGCCAAACTAGAACTGAGATCCTTGTGCTCAAAGGCCCACTGCATCGCTAAGATCTGAGTGAAACAAAACTGTCCTCATTTGCTCTGTCTGAAAGGACTGATGTAAAAGGGAGAGCAAGCACACTAAGCCTTCCAGCGTTGACTTAAGGGTACCATACACTTCCCTCAGGACACCTGTCCCTAATAGGTGACAACTAGCATTGAACAAATAATATTGTAGGGAATGACGAGTTGCCATTAGTAGTTTTAGGTCACATGATCAAAGAAAGATGACTACCTTAGCATTGGCTAATAAAATGGATGAGAAAAGCTAGTGGAAATACCTTTCACTTTTCTAAAAAACTGTGTCATTACAGCTTCCTGTCACTTCTCTGCCCGCCTTTCCAAAACCAGCCGTTGCATGAAGAGTAAGTTAACAATTGAATGAAGAGTAACTTAAGTCTAGTAGACTAAGTAGGGAGATGATTAAGACTTGCAAGGTGAGGTTGCAATGCAAAGTGAGAGAGTAAGAAGAGGAATTCCTCAGCAAAGAACTGTAAAACAAGACTTAAATTGTGATCAACAGCAGAGCAGGAAGCAGACATTCACCCTGAACATTGTTTGAGTTTGGTGGAAGAGGTTGTTTCTAGTTAGGAGTTATGAAATATCTTACACGTTATTGAGAGTGTAGGATTTTAAATAGCTGAGAAATCATCATGTTGAGTGTAACAGCTCTCAGCTCTAATTGGCTCAAACAATTCTATTTCATGTTTCATCATAGCTTAACACTAAAAGTGATACCTCACCTGCCTGCGAAAATGTAGAACTTTTCACACACAGTTCATAATTTCCCAGATTTGCTTCCATGTTGGTACATTAGTTCTTGTTGAGGAGCAGTACCTGCAGCTGGTAGCATGTATTTTGTAGCTTGGGATTGTTTCCTAGCAGTCCAATCTCTGTGTAGTTATGGCCACTTCTATTGATAATAAAAAAATATACCAGACGGTATTCAAATAAAAAAAATCCTGTATGGTTGTGACCCCTTAAGTGTGTCTCAAAACAACAGATTCTTCAGTCTAGGAGAGATGCACATTATATAAAATATCTTAATTGTGTATGTGAAACAGTCATAAACCACATCTTGAAACATCTTGTTGCAGATGCTAAATGCATTTATGAAAGAGTGAATCTATACAATTTATGCAGAATGATGAATTAAATTACTATATGCAATTAAAAAGATGAATATGAAATGAAAATGATTTTTGAACACAAATACAAATCTGCTGGTTTTTTTCTTAAAAAAAATCACCAACCTTTTCTTTATGAAAATGTAAAATAAATTTTGACACCTAGTAAAGTAAAGTACATGAAACCTAATTTTACATATAGCGGGATTAAATTGCACAAACCCCCTTCCACGGCATAGTTGTATACTTCATAAAAGCCATGTCAATTTGCACAGTTATTTATGAATTTGAGATTGTTAATATCCATGTGTTTTCCACATGATTGATTAAATGCATAATGGAAATAGATCTGTTATTTTAAAACTTGGCCTGTACGTCTGTACGTGTATAAAACCAGATTCATTTTTGTGGTCACTACAGCACTTTCTGTGAATTGGCCAATAAATTTAATTTTAGAATTTCACATAAAAGCTAATGTTCTGTAATCTTTATTTCACCAGTTATTGGGATGCTCTCATTTCCTGAACAATAACCCTTACACACTAACACCTCTAGTGGCAAAGGTTAAATATCTGGTCTACATCTGTCAGCTTTTTTGCTAATTCCTACGGAGGAACATGCCATGTGTCAAAAGACTCAGTACGGTTTTAAAGCATCTACATAACTTTCATCCTTCTGCTGAGAGTATGGAAAGGGAAGCAAGGGAAAGGGAATCTTTTGAAGAGGTTTTGGTATTTACATTTAATAGCCATCTATTTTCACACTTCATTTTGGCCTGATAAAAGATTTAAGAGAAAGGAGATTGTACCATCTATTACACACAAACTGTTGAAATAATACAAAGGGAAAAACATAATTTTGAGTCATCCGCCTGTGAATGACATTTGCACATGTAAGTGATGCGTGTGATTTCATCACGTATAGGAATACACCTGACTCCTTTTTGCTTCTGCTCTGTATAGACTCTTCTCCTTGTTAGCTCCTCAGCTCAATCTAGTTCTTTAACGAGGTGTTACACTGATTAAAGCTATGATTTACAAGTCACGATACAATAAAAACTCAGCATATATACTTCATTAGGCACGCTCAGTTAAGTACCCAGCATCAGCTGTCTAAGATGCAATTCAGCTCTTTTGAGCTTTCAGAAGGGTCCAACTCCCACTTCAGAAGTCTCAGTGAAAGGCAGAAGCCTAGCCCCAACACCTAAATCACGGTCTACAACCTTTGCTGGGTTGTGCTGAACAGAACGAGTGCTGAAAGCAACAAGAGGCTTTGCACTCCTGAGTTCAGTGGCATAGCATCCTGTGGCTGGCTGGAGTTTTGGAAAATCTCTCAGGGAAAATGTTGCCTGTATCCTACACACAAGAGACAACGAACCTAATTCTGTTTGTCGGGATTACAGAGTAGCATTGCAGTTTATAGATTTCGAGCCCCTGTTTCCTGTATCTGGCATCCAGACAGCAGAGCCATTCACTGCAGCCTTAGCAATCCATTCAGATTCCATAGCCAGCCGTGGGGTACCTCAGCTGCAATACAGGGAAGGCTGAACATCATACAAATTTAGATTTGTAGAACTGGATGGGACCTTACAAAGCGTCTCCTATTCTGGCTGCTTAGTACAAGATTAACCCCACCTATCACACCCCTGGCAGATGGCTTTCTCACCAATTCTGGAAGATCTAAATTAGAAATTATTATTTTTGTTAGCAATTTCAAACAGGAGGAGTTTATATTCTTCTGCAAGACTGAAATTACACAGTACCTGAACAACAAATGACAGATTTTCATGTTACAGATAGCCTGTAAGGCCCCTGACAAGCTGTTAAAATAAAGTAAAAACACCCAAACTCCCCTTAATGCAAAGAACTGGTAGATACTTTTCTATAAATGCTATTTAAATATAGTATATACAGTGGATACAGTATATACTTTGAAAATAGCTTTGTCTATGCCATTAAGAAATACATCCAAAATGTCTGCATGTGAAGGTCAAGTATATGTAAAATATCACAAAACATTATCATACTTGTCTATAAACATGTGCAATACCTTAAAGGACCTCTTACTAAACATGACCTTTTTCCAAGTCACAGTATGGAATGACTCATTCAGAGCAAATTAAATATGTATAAACAGATGACAGATTCATTTTTAGCATCTTATTGACCTATTGCTATTTAGGCTGCATAACAAAATTCATTTTATACTTAAGAGAAGAAATATATAGCTGAGTGATTGTTTCCAGTTTTGAAGATTGGCCTTGAATAGTCTATAAAATAACTTACACTTTGTCATCTTGTGCTTGTGTACATTTTTTGAGCTCACAAAAAGAATATAACTGTATTATTAAAAAATTTAAACTAAATGAATTCACCACATTAGCCTAAGTGGAGTTGCCAGACAGTTTTTTCTGAATTAGGAAAAAAAAAAATCTAACCTGTAAACCTCATTTATATTCCATCCTGTCTGAAACATCTGTTAGCAATCTGCCTTTGCAAACAGGTGTGCATGGTCAGTTTGCCTTTCATTGCAGACATATCATATGGGAGTGACACCAAAGGGATGGAGGGAGCAGCTGACACACTGGAGAGCTGAGCTGCCATTCAGGGGGACCCTCACCAGGCTGGAGAAACAGGCTGACAAAACTTAGCAATGGCAACTGTGAAGCCCTACTCCTGGACAGAATAACCCCCTGCAACAGAGCAGGTTGGGGGCTGAAGGAGGAGAAAGCAGCATTTTGGAATAAGACTTGGGGGAGGGGAGGTCAGGTGGACAAGGTGTACATGAGTCAGCAATGTAGCCCTTTGTTGGTGAACACTTAACCTCATACTGGCTGCACCAGTAAGAGCACAGTAGTGGGTCAAAGGACGTGATGAATCCCTGTATCTGGCATTAGCAAGGCTGTATCCAGTGGAGGGCCAAGAGGATTGTAAGGGATCTGGAGTACAAAACAGATGAAGAGAAGCTGAGTGCTGAATTTTCTCAGGCTGGAGGAAGGTAAGGAAGGATCTAATTGCTTTTCTCAGCTACCTAACAGCCAGGCTTCACTCTTGGAGACACAACCAAAAGGACAAGAGGCAACAGATGAAAGTCACAGCAAGGGAAATTGCAGTTAGATAGAAATTCACAATGGGGATGGTCAAACACTGGAGAAGAATGGTTGGGAAACCTCCATCCACAGCGACAGTAAAAACTTGACATGTTCAGGCCCTGATCTAACTTTAAAGTTGGGTCTTACTTTGAAGCAGGCTCTGCTTTGAAGTGGAGAGGTGGTAGGGGTCGGACCAGAAGACCTCCGAGGTCACTCTGATTCTGTGCTGTAATAGTTTACAAGGGTTACTGCGGTTATGCTTATTGACTAAATCCCTCATTCTTTTACTTTAAGCAGTATTGCCTCATAGCTTTTGAGGTGTACTGGTCCATGATTTCATTTTCACTGCTGACAGCCTACAGGAGGAGTGAGTTTTACAATAACCAGGGCTTCATTAATCCCTCATACTCTAATCCACATAAACTTGACTTTGGTATGAAGTTCCACTTCCTCTTTACCTAAGGAGAGCCAAGAAGATATATTTAAATAATATTTCCCACACTTCTAAAAGGTTATTCCCTTTAGCATAACGTGATTAAATATGGTCATTTTCACTTCTTAATAAGAAAGCTTCCTAAGGGACTGAAATATTACTTAGGAGTAGCTGTGCTGACTGCACCACCCAAGCAAGGCTGGGCCCATCACCAGTTTGCGTAGCTTCCAGGCCTCTTCTGTTAATAGACAAAAAAAAAAATAGTTTTTAAATCTAATTATCCTTCCCTTCCTTGGAGAGCAATTCCTGCCTGTCTTTCCTCTCTTCTCGTCTTTCCTTTTCTACATGTCATTAGTTAAAATAAAAAAAGAGGAAAGAAAGAAAAGCGTACCACACATTAGTCCCAACCAGAGTAACCAGTAACTCCTAGCACTCTCTCTTAATACAAAATGTAGGTCTACTATGCAAGGACCTGAAAAGACATGCAAGGCACTGGCCATTTTGACCGTGCATTTTGTTTCTAGCAATCGAAAGGGCTGTAACACCTATCAATAATTCAGGATGGGCTTTTCAGAAGTCCTGAGTCTAGACCTCTAGACAAATCACAATGAAATTGCAGTGACTCAAAGAAAGAAACCAAAATGAGTTATGGGTGCTCTAGAAAAAGAGCCTAAAATTTTCCACCCTAAAATTTTCTTCCTTTTTTGACTATTCATAAATAAATATTAAAAAACTTTGTTTGCTGATAACTAAGATGTAATGTTGTCACACATTTCATTTACAGATTTTCTTCTGAAAAATCAGTAGAAATATAAGCTAGTGCATCTTTCCAGTTTCTGTAACTCTCTCTGCAAAGAATTTATTATTCTATAACAGACAATAATTTCTAATTTTTATGAATAAAAATAATTTCTATTCATAATTCCATTCTATTCATAATTACAAGCCTTTGTTGCCTTTGCAGGTTCTCTAACTACCTCCATGATCTTTCTTCCTGGCTTTCGAAAAACCTTCAACAAGCCATAGTGGTTTAGTCTGTCTAAAAAAATATCTCAAGTAGTCAAACACTATGCTCAATCTTCCCCAATTTAGGAAGCTGAAAACCTCCTAACACAAATGCACAAAACTTCAGCATTTTTTTTCTTAGTTTCGCACACAAGATACACTAGGGAGAAACATTAGAAATGAAAAGTTAACTGATACAAATGGCCTTTTCATTTATTTGCAAGTTATTGCGTGTACTATGACAATGTTTATACATCAGTCCTCTACCACACTGAAAACATGAAACAGAAGCTGGTCCTAACCCCGAGGTCAAGTGCAAGGTAAGGTAGCAGTGGGTATTCTAGTAAGCAGCAGAAACTAGCGCTTAGCTCCTATGTGACACAAATTGGTAGATCACATAGACAAGTGTTCACAGATTTCAGTGTTGTTTAAAAGTTGTAGTTGCCCATATTATATACTAGTACACATATGAGATGCAAAACTGTAAGCAGGAAGAGATTTAGGACCAATGGATTTATATCTGCCTTCCTGTCATGATGCACATTATTCTGCAGAGTAGAGCAGCCAACAAAAGGCTTAGAGGTCTAGAGGCTGTGGTTTACAGTTATTCCAGACTGACTACAACAAATGCACTGATGAGCATCAGAAGACCAGCAGCAGAACCTGGAGTCTTCGAGTCTTGCTGCCTTCTACTACACACACTCACTCTGGCAGCCTTACTAAAGCAATGGCCAAATATTTTCTCCCAGCTTCAGCAATGCTTCCTGACCAGGTCAGCAGAACTCTCAGTCTTCCTGCCTCTTCTCTCACTCTCCCCAGGCAAGAAGCTACAGTCTAATGTTTTTCATCAAAGTGAGACAGGCTAGTAAAGAAGATCAAGGACAGTTTTTAAATTTCCCTGACTGCTTCTGCATGAAATGGCTTAGGGGAAAGCTCACCAAGGGAATCAGGGTGACTTCCAGCAGGGAAGTTCCTAGAGACAGCACATTTTTCAGCTAGATCTTGAACATATCCCACTAATTCCTCAATCAAAAATATCTGCTCAAAAGGAAAAAAGGAAACAACAACAACAAAAAGGATTTATAAAATATAAACAAATGAGAAAAATTGCTGCAGAAGTACAGACAGAAAAACTAACAGGTTTTGGTAAAATAAAATAAACACTCAGTTAACTCCAAATTTTCCCAAGACCTTGTAAAATGCCACGTGCAGTAAAGTTAATGGTTTTGCAAAGAGACATTGACAGAGATGTGTATTAGACAAAAAAATCACTAGAAACCTTGGAGTGAGGAAAAACAGGTATGTTTTCCAGTGTTTTTAATTAGAGCATTTGAAATGTTTTCTTACTCTGACCTTTCAAAAAAAAAAGTATAATTTTATAACTTCACTGAACTGAAATGAATAAAGAGGGGAAGAAAATATTTAGGCACAGTATTGCAAACATCCTCCTTAAAACAGAGTTTGCTCAGAAATATAAGCAAAACCTTTAGCATTTTAGCATTTAGTGAAAGAGTTTAAGCATGTTTCTGAGATTACTAAAAATTTGTAAGCAGGGCTTTATTCTTAACCCTTTTTAGCTCTACTAGCTGCTTTTAAAAAGGCCTGGGTGCAGGTTGTAGCAATTGAGAAGTAAAGATTCTGTTCTTGTCTTTCAGTGTGCTGGTCACTGAAGAAAAAACGAACTGTGGATCTTGTTTGTGAGGTTTGTGTCTTCACGTACGATAGGAGTGAGATGCTGAGAGTTTCAGACAGAATTTCCTTGTGATGACTCAAGCTCAGTTAAATCTTTACAACTCGCAAAGTATTGTTCTGTTGAGAGCTGGTTGGCTTGGTGTATGGAGAGGATTGATGGTACTGTTTCATTTTACAGACATTCTTGTATCTTACCCCTTAGTGTGGATATCTGAGAGCTTTCTACATTTTTTAACTGCAGTACATTTCTGTCTCGTTCCTTCAAGGAGTTGTTCATGACAAAAGGAATCACCATCTCAATTAGCTATACTATTGCAACTCCAGCAAGAACCAAATACTTAATAAATCTCTTTGTGGATTAAATGCTTGGAAGAGTCTCAGTAGCAACACCCGTCGTCTGCCTTTCTGAAGGTAAGAGCACCCCTCGTTTTCTAAGTTTTTCATCTGTTGTCACTCATAAGTGAAAATACTATTCAAAATAGAAATAACCATTCAGTAGGGAATAAAAGTCTCAAAAATGTAATCCAGAAAACCATTTAGACCTGCGTGCATGTCACACACTCGTATCTATATCTTCAAGTTTGAAATTAACAAAATGATGGCTGCTGTCTTGCTATACCTGTGCGTCTGCTTCACAAAGCCCTCCGTGAAAAAGCAACAGCACGATATGACCATGTAGTGTGGTTACAATTTGGGGGTGGTGAGGACTTTCCTTGATCATATAAGGTCATTGAGGTGAGGAGGAAGAAAAAGGGATGTTTTCAGGCTTCCAGGAAACATTCAGAACACCAAAAATATTTTTTTTAAAAATCCAGTAACTACAAGTGACCTAGATTTTGAAGTGTCTCTGCAATACCTTTCTACATATATTTTAAACAAAATTTTGCTGTTAATCATCATAGAATCATACAATGGCACAGGCTGGAAGGGACCTTAGAGGTCATCTAATCCAACCTCCCTGTCATGGGCAGGGACGCCTCTCAACTAGACCAGGCTACTCAAGGCTCCATCCAACCTGGTCTTGAACACCTCCAGGGAGGGGGCATCCACAACTTCTCTGGGCAATTTATTCCAAAGTCTTACCACTCTTGTACTGAAGAATTTCTTCCTAAGATCTAATCTAAATCTGTTCTCCCTCAACTTAAACCCATTTCCCCCTGTCCTATCTGTGGACACTCTTGTAAAAAGTCCCTCCCCAGCCTTCCTTGTAGGTTCCCTTCAGGTATTGGAAGGCAGCTATTAGGTCTCCCCGAAGTCTTCTCTTTTCAAGGCTGAAGAATCCCAGCTCCTGCAACCTGTCCTTGTAGCAGAGGTGCTCCAGCCCCTGGATCATCTTTATGGCCCTTCTGCAGTGTCTCAAAAGTCTAAGCCACCCTGCAGAGCATTCCTGCCCTAACTGTTCCAGGATGCAGACAGTCATTTCAGAGCACATGCGCTTCTTTACGGAGACACTGTCTGTCCACACTTTCATGTAATTTGCAGAAGGTTGGTTAGACAATTGCTGCTTTAGGATGGCTCCTCATCAGGCTGCTCAGCTTTGTCTCACTGCTTTCCACTGTCTGTCTGATGTTTAGCTGCCTGTTGTGGCCTGTGTAACACTTATCTTGTAAGGTTTTGGAAGTAGTCTTTTCACAACTGCATGTTTTATAGAGTACAGCACACAGGACCCTTGAGATTTAATCCATGAACGATAACACATAGAATGGATAACAGTAATAACAAACCGTATCTGGAACATGGCATGGCAGAGCAGATAGAGATGACCCTCAAATATGCCAATTTAGACTGTTTTCCTACCCTTTTTGCCTGTCATTTTCACAAGACTCTTGGTCCTCCTCTGTACTTCAATTTCCCTACCCACAAAATGGAATTAAAAAATCTTTTCTAGTTAGCTTTTCTAATGTGTGGTGTGAAGCCTGCTTCTGCAAAGTCCTACATAAAAGCTTATACAGCAAGATTACTATTCTGATTACTGCAGATCATAAATATTGCTGTCGTAAGCAAATCTTGTTCTCCCACTGCTCATTTGCAGGATGAATCTGACTGTGACATCCAGCTGCCTAAGAGTGAAAGGCTATGCCCAGGGAAAGTAGATAACTGCAGTAGTGACAATCAAGCCCTAATGAAATTCATTACTTATACTGAAAAAATTTTTCTCCTTAAATACATGACAAACACATAAAGATACAGCAAACCCTACATATTAGGGAATGTTTAATATAGAAAAAAGAATTGATTATTCAAGGTTGTAGAGATCTCTGATTTTCTAAACATTAGGACCAGATCTACAGTGTTCTAGGAGACCTGTAGAAATTCATTAGAATAAACTGTTCTACACTTGCTGAATATTAACTTGCATATTAATAAAGTGTTTCAGTCAATGAAATGCCTTCTTTCATATAAAGAGGCAAAACAAACTTCCTAAAAATATTTAACAAACTAGAAATACTTTATACCATATTATCTATGTAATTAAACTTAAGGCCCTAAATTCCACAATATATACTGGTGGTCTGGTTTTACACAAGCAAGAACTGAAAAGAATATAATACTGGTGGGAGACATCTCCTAATATGACAAAATCCACCAGAGTAACAAGCAGCTAGGTGGAGGCAGAACAGCTAGAGTAGTTCCAAAATGCACAATTCTCATAGCTGCTTCTTCTAGCACGTTATATTTTAAAAAGTAAAATCTAAATGGCAATGACAGCTTTGACTCTAACAAGGTGATCTTCCTACCAGACAAGGCTTTATTCCAATGATTAGTAGAATGAGATAATCTTGTATTTTTTAAAATTTAGACCTATTATACTCCCAGAGACAGTTAAACATAAGAATGAGAGTTTCTGTTTAAGAATAAAACTGTCAGCCATCAGCATTGCATTCCCATCGTACATACGTTTAGAAGACAACAGTAACCATATAGCTGGTGAGAGTCTTGAAAGTGGCAAATTAGTGTAGAAGTTCCTGAAATTAAGATGAGCAGAAGTTTGAGTTCAAAGGTTGTATCTCATATATTTCTCTAGTTTAATGGCAGCATTGCCATTTTAAAGTTTCTTTTCACGATAAATAGGTGCCATTTGTCCTGAATAACTGGTTTCAGTCCCATTTAGAATAATAACTAAGAAACCTAGTTCAGAGAATATTGTTGCAGAATATTAGTCCTCTGCTGCTTAAGTAAATGCCAAGGCAAAGCTCAGACATTTAGCCAAAATAATTGTTGAGGCAAAGCCTATTAAAGCAGGAAGCATGGATCTTATTTATGCTCTACCAAAAGCCTAGAGTACACACCAGTTATTTTGCTTACTGATTTTCAGTGAAGCAAAACCACAGATATTTATTGTACCATTTTGTAAATTCTTCCATTTTAAGCGGGAATTATCATGGAGAAAATTAATCCCAATTACTACCTTCATTTAAGGGTGACAGAGCAAGAAATGAGCTAGGATTTTGAAACATGTCGACTTAGTCATTCTTGAAGTGGTTGCATTTTGGGGCACTTCACTGTGGGTTGGCTTTCACAAGACATTGAACGATCACCCTCTGAAAACCATTTTGACCATCATTTGACCATCTCATCCAGAAACATCAGCCTTATTCACCAGCTGCTTCTGAAACACTGTGATGGAAACCAATACCCACTGGACAGATACACACCCAGGCACATAGACACCCATACACACAGGCAACCTGTTCGTTCTTGGAAAGCCTACTAATACTGGAGGGGAAAAAAAAAAAAAAGAACAAACACTAAGCCTCAACATTGCTACCCCACCACTTGCAGCAGTTAAGAGTTGTGGAGGAAGGTTCAGGACCAGCAGTCAGATCTTACAAATCCTTCAACCAGACAATCAGATGCAACAGTGGTGAATACATGACTATAATGTGGAGATGGATGAGAGAGAATTAAAGGAAGAAATAAAAAAAAAAGTCAGAGTCTTGAGAAGGAAAGAGAAGGAATGACTCACTGGAGTGCAAAGGAGAATCACTGGAGTGTTGAGTAACAAGAGTCAGCCTTGCTTTGGACACTAGGCATGACTATTAATACAGATTTTAAAAACAATAATAGGTTAAAAAATAGCTTTGCTAGTTGGCCTCTGATTGGGAAAATCTCCACTTTCTCAGACTTTTGTAGAATCACAACAAAAAATGGGTCTTAAATACAAGGACTGCCATCTTCTTTTGTACTTATTTTTGTGGAGATCAAGTTACATTAACTAATAATTTTCGACAATTTAAAATACAATTATTCAGCATTCAGTCACAGTCCCCAGATGTAACGTTCAAGTAAACAGCTTTTGCTCATGTGCGCAATCAAGGAAAGCAATTGTGTGTTCAATCATACTGGGAGAATTTGCACTTGCAGTGCAAATCTATGCATGGAGCAAGAGAGGTGGGTGGTGCATGTTAGCACAGCAACACTAAAGAAACGTGCAACGATTTAGATCCCTTTGCATTTATGTAACATTTATACATAGAAAAGCATTATGTTCATTACAGGTTTTTTTTACACCACTGATTTTTTTTCTTTTCGAAAAGTAAATATCAGTTTGCTTTAGAAAAAACAGATTTTGACATTTCTAAAAGATTAAATTCTAACTGCAGTAACGTTAACTAGAGTTATGGTATGGGCATCAGTGGAGATCAGGAATCATCTTGGTCACTGTTGTAAAATAGTTTACAATCCAAGGAAGCCTAAAAATTCCTGATCAAACTACACCAGGAGATTCATGGCAGAGCTAGAAATTTATATGAAATACATAGATTCCTCAAGACCCAAAATAATCGATTGCTACCTACTACCTCTGTTAAGACACAACAGTTTGGAAGTGAAACCATTTTACTATTGACCTGGAACTGTGTAGGTAATGGTGGTATTAACAATGTATCACAGAATCACAGAATAGTTGAATCTGGAAGGGACCACTGGAGGTCACTTTGACCAACCCCTCTACTCAAGCAGGGTCACCTACACCTAGACCCGGCTGCCCAGGACCATATTCAGATGGCTTTTGAATATCTCCAAGGACATGGACTCCACAACCTCTCTGAGCAGCCTGTGCTGGTGTTTAATGACTCTTACAGTAAAAAAGTGTTTCAGATGTTCTGATGTTCAGAGGTTTCAGTTTGTGCCTGTTACCTCTTGTCCTGTCACTGGGCACCACTGCAAAGAGCCAGGCTCCCTCTTCTTTCCACCCTGCCTTCAGATATTTATACACATTGATGAGATCCCTCATGAACTTCTCTGAATGACAGAACTCATGGCGTTTCCCTGTTATCTAGATTTCACCTATTAATACACTCGTTCCTTTTTTTTTTTTTAACAGCTTGAGTAAACAAGACACTGGACTTTTAGACTTTAAAGACCTGGAGAATCCAAACTACGCACTGTATCAGCTGGGGTTATCAGATTCTGTTTATCTATATCAGTAGATTTTTTGTCTCTTTCTATACTATTCTTCCTTTCTTCTCCCATAGTTCTCAGTAAATATCTAGCCTTAAACTAAGGCTCTTACTTAGTTAACAGAAAAGATCAATAACTAGATGAAACAACACGTGTTGCTTGTGTAATGTACTTCACATATTGATTCGTTAACTCTGTAAAGTATTTTAGATCTTTTGGTACAGCAGATGAGATGAGAACGTAAGCCACTCATTAGCCTCTCTGACTTGACAAGTACAATCAACTCAGATTATCTATTAGCAGTTAATCTGTGAATAAACAGTACCATAGGTGAAGCAGCTCCCAAGATGGCTCTCAAGCCATCCAGCAAAGTCAGCTGGACTGGAAAGCGCTTAGTACCTCAGGTGTGCTGACAAATAAATGCAGGTCAACTAGGTCACTGGTCTGCCAAGAACCAGAGCAGATGTGTTTGCAGAGCACAGAATTCAGGCTAGTCGAGGCTGCTGTGCCCAAGCTAGTTTAGGTATAAAGCCAGGCTGGGCATCTCCATACAATGTTTCATATGCTCATCGTGTGTTCTGCACAGCTTATTAGCTCAGACTCGGTGCTGTCTATAGTAAATGAAGATCAGCTCCGCTCAGAGTCCTCGGGGTGCTTTTCATTACCCTACTCTGTATGCTTTTGCAGTGCTCGCCCCACAAATACTAAAAACCCCTGGAGTATCCAAGATACCAAAGTCCCTCATTTATCGTCAAAAATGGAGAGTTGTCTATTATTCTCCTAGCTTTTCAAAGCTGGCCCACTGGCCTCTAACACTAGCTAGAATTTTTTCTTCCATATTCTGTAACATCCTTCTCTGAAAGTAGTTGTATATCGTGCCTCACTGATACCGTTGTTGAAACATCCTTTGGCTCTTGTAAAGGGGGTTTTCTTATCCAGAAACAGGGTCCTGCTTATGTAGGCAGTGACTCATGGGCAGCGTCATTAGGAACTGAACTAAAATGTCCGGAGTGCATCACAGCTGGGCTTTGCCAGTCTTTGCTACTTAAGCTGTTGTCAGTGTGTCGAGCTGAAATTTCTGTGACACTATCTGCATTTAATAGCTGCTATTAATACAACTTATGCTTCATTAAGCATGAATTCAAAGTGAACCAGGGTCTGAAGCCCTGGTTCAATAAAGTGCTGAAGGACAAACAGAACAACTATTTTTATTCCTAGAAGTGTCAGCAGGATGGAGAAGAATATTTGTTTCCACTGTACTTCTATCTCAGAACCATGTGGCTCTTTTAGAATGACAATTCTCTCACAGATTGATTTTTTTTTCCTTTAAATAAATTAATCTTGTTTGAGGCTTAGATAAAAAGAAAATGAATACTGCACTGAAATACACACTTACTATCAGTCTCGATTTTTTTTACAAGTCCATAGCATAAAACTTGCTAGTTAGAAAGTCCTTCTAACTTGCCTCATGCTTCTAGGTGCAACTGAGGTACCTTCATTTGAATGGGTTTGCTTTAACCATCTGCCCATTCCCAAATATGCCGTACCCTCCTGCAGTCATATTAAGATGCCTGATGTCAGAGGAAGTTTAGCTGTAACTGAAAGCAGTAGAGTGTGCTTATCTCAGAGATAAGGTTCCCAGGAAGACCCTCTATAAGCGTGAGCCTTCGTTCTGGCTTCATGTATCTCCCCTTATTCCAAAGCATGTTCAAAATGGGGTCAGATTGATGTCTCTCATATGAGAGTATAAGCACTACACTAACAAGGTGCCACTCTTTGGAAGCTATCACAGAATATCTAGTTACTTTGAATTTATTTCTGAGCTCACGTGTCCAGAGGGATAAGTGGTACCCTTCCCTTCAGTATCACCACAATCAGGACCCGTAACAGCATACAAAGAAAGAGGCATTAGTATGAAAAGGTGGCAGTTTACAGAAAGACAGAGGTCCTAGTATGAAGGGGGTAGGATACTGAGGGAGCGGAGGGAAAGGGAGAAGCTGGTTAAAAGGAGGATATGAAAGCAGGGTCTTTAAGGCAAGTGACGCATGGACTGGGTGCGTAAGTACGGCAATTAGTGCCGTGCGGTGTAAGACTCTGACATTGCCCGATTAGGGTTGGTAGGCATCAGACACATGTTTAAGTGCCTTCATTTTGTGCAACTCCAGTTTACAGGAGTTACATAAAGAGACTATTCAAATGCCAAGTCTGCTTCCAGTTACTAAATTTTTGCAAATGTGAGAAAAACAGTGCGACTTCTTTAGAGTTACACCTAACTTTCTTTTTTTTTGGCAAGCAAAGGAAAGGTTTACGTTCTACTTTAATGGAATACTTAACTCAAAGTATTCCTACTTTATTGTCGTTGTAGAGGGATTGTTGACCCTTAATGGCTCTGTCTCCTTCCAACTACTGAACTTCCAGATAGGAACTATTAACCATCAGATCATCATCTAACCCTTTTGCCCTGTAAACTCTTGTATCACAAAGTGCATAGAAATTGAAATGTTTAAACATAACACAGGGACATCTTTCTGTATGTTTTAAATCCAAAATATTCTTTAAAACATAGTTATTAATCCTACTGGGCCTGGGGTCCACCCTACCCACTGAAACTCTTAGAACGAGTTGCTGCCACTAACTACCATTCAAGTTCTTCTGTGCCAGTCAGAACAGCTTTGCTGCCCACATGTGAAGGCCCGTGAAAGCCAATCCAGGACTCATCTCTCTGGCTCTTTACGTGGCACAACACGGTGCTATGGTGAGCTACTTGAACTAGCCTGAACAAATCAGCTTGCATACACAAAACTTCTATCACAGGGCTAATTAACACATCTCTTAGTTGCGCACAGATTTGAACTGTACTGTGCAAAATTCTGATAAGACAACAGACAGAGAACACAAGAGTTATATCAGACAACTAAGTGGAATGAGTACAAACAATTTTTGGGACACATTAGAAATTCTTAGCAATTTAAGAAAAATTGTGGCCCGTCACCATCTTAGCTATTACACAGGTATTTTGTGTACAGTATAGAAAAGGTGATTTTTCAAGTATAGGCATGAAGGAGATTTTTGAAGGAACCAAAACTTTGAAAGTATGTGGCTCTTTTACGTCAAGGTTTGCCTAGCCTATGTGAAAATATTCAATTCTCTGACGTATCACGACAGAATAACTGTCCTAAAGAATATGGTCATACTGAACAAACCTACAGAAATTAGTTCCTCTGGAAAATTTTTGCAAAGATACAAAAAAACAGCCTCTGAGATTATATAATTATTCATGATCTTCTGAAAGATGATTAAAAAAACCTACAAAAAAAGAGCAATTGCTCTTTATTACATACAGTAAAAAAAATTGTTTGGAACGAATTCCATAGAACTCTCTTGGTTTTATTCTTAATTGGTTCCATAGGATGCTCCCATAAGGGAAACATTTTTGAGCAAAATTCCAGTTAGATCTTTTCATCATGTTTGCATAAGTCTGATCATACATCATTACTGAAAGCCTGTTATGTTTCCAGCCCTAAGTCTAATGTAAAGCAATTTTTCTTTTGACATTTCTTACGTTAAGCCTCAGAGGCAGAAAAGACCACAAGCAGCTCTTAGGCATGTTATGTATGATACTTGATAAGCTACTTGTGCTTGAAGTAAGAGAATATGTAACAAACATCCTGTGATTTATAAATGAAAGAATGAAATCACAAGAGAGACAAATTTACAGGCACAGAGTATCCCTATGAATTCAACAGTGCTCTCATCACTTTCACAGCTCACACTGAATAGCACGAGTTTACTATGCATTGCTTGAAACTACTTATTTTGAGAGGGAAAATTGCATCTTGCAGACACCTCCACTTTATTACTAAGTACCAAGATAAATTTTTTTCCTTCCTACTTACCTCTGGTCTGCAAATAATTATTTTTTTTTCATTTTCTCATGACAATCAAACATTAAGATTAGTCAGTAGTTACCTGAAAAAATGTAGCTAATCTGCATAGTTTAATTCACATGGCAGACACTCTCTCAGTTAGCAGATCCCTGGAGCTTGAGATGGTCCATAAAAGGACAAGACTTGCCTAAAAGGATCCTAAAGTTCTGAATTCAAACAAAATACCCAGGAAGTCCATATTCCAGCTGTATTATTTCCTTGTAAGTCCTAGTATACAGGCATGTCAAGAAAGAAATAGAGCTATAAAGCTACAGGTTCTTGCTGAAGATCTAGACAAATCTCCAAATATTAATTCCCAGGGTACCCAATTCCTTCTGCTTTCATTAGGCTTCTAAAGCCTTCATAAATTTGACTCAGCTGTAAAAGTCCTTTCTTGGGGTTAAGTCACATGACCCAAAGTGACAGAACAACCAGCAAATTGCCACTGATCATCTGCAGAGTAAAATAATCAGAATGCTTAGTGCTAAAAACACGCACATGGGCATGTTAATATGGATTAGCTGACTGATTGTAACTTTTTAAGCCATAGTAATTGAACTGCCTGTTTAGATCCCAATGCTGAGATAAATATTTGCTTCAGATTGTGAGGAGGAGTAAAAATCCAACTAACCAACTGAAAACCAAGAACACCCCCAAACAGATGTTCTTTTGGAGAGCTGGCAAACATTCTGTCCACAGACTGATCAATAAAGGAAATACAATATGGAACAACTGAAACCGATTGACAAACTGCTTGATCAGAAATAGTCTTTCAACTCAAATGACACTGCTTGACATGAATGTGTCATCAGCAGAACAAAGAAACTTAAATAATAAACACTAAAACAAAAGCTCCTCCTCAATAATGGGAAGTTAATAGGGGTTCAAGCATGTTTACCTGAAGGGACACCAAAAAAGTGGGAGCACTACTCTTCAGCTGCCAATACAAAATTGATACAAAAGGTCAGAGAATCAGCACCAGTATATCCAAACCATGTCTGATTGTGATTCCTTTCCACCTAGAATATTAAAACTGCACACCTTTTGTTTACTTGGACCTACCAATAAAAGATGCAGGACAGCATACACAACTCTTTCCTTCCCTACTCCCCCTCCCCGCCCAAAGAAAAAACAATAATAATAATAAAAATAAATCTATGTACTGTTTCTTAATACAGGGGGAAGAGCATAAGAAAAAAAATGTTGTCGTTTTATTTAATGCATGATTAGAAAAAAAGGAAGAGTTAATGTATCACATTATCACACAGTATAAAGTTTCAATGAAACAGTGGGGAGAAGCACATGACCATCTTTAGTGTGTATTTGAACTTGATTTTCTAATCTCTAAGGCTCTACTAAAGGATTTTCTAATAGGAAAGTTTTGTTCTCTTGGGTAAGAATTTTCAATTGCTATGATTTTTCTCTTACTACCTCAAGGATAATTATCTTCTCTAGCCACTGATACAGTGCCTGCTTTGAATCTTCCACTTCTTTGACTAAGGAGTTTAATTTAGTAGAAAAAGTTTAATCTTCCCTTCCAGGGAGTTTCAATAATGTTTTAATTTCTTTTGTCTAAGAGGTGATCAATTCCAGCACTGCTATAGAATCTCTCTTTTCCGTAGCTGTCATGAAGATCAGCCTGCTGGAGATTACATCCTGACCTGTCTTTGACTATACTGACCATCCCGTGGGATAGGGCTGTGCAGATTGCAACCAGGCAATACAAACAGGAGAATCTGTGACAAGCATAGTGCTGCTGTGAGGTCACAGAACAAGAATGCCCTATGTGAAGTGATGTTGTAGCCCCTTCCTATTTTCCCAGGTCGCTCCTGTGACGGCTGTAGCATGTTTCTTTTTCCTACTGCCAGAGGAAATGCTAGTGTCAGTGGTGTTTTTATGGATGAGATTTCCAAAGACATAGGAAAGCTCAGGGTTCAAAATGAAATTGATCAAGTAATAAATGGAAAAACACTTGACAAAAGCCATTAAGTGGAAAGACATTGTCTCCAGTTCAAGAATTCTTAGGTTTGCAAATTTCTGTAGGCTGGAATATTACTCAGATGAAACCATTGTTCCTGTATTCTTACCTAGGCCTATGGTGTTGTTGGCTAATGTCTGAGACACAACACACTCTTGGCTGAACCATGTGTTGATCACACATGACAATTCTTTATCATCTTGTGTGAGCACTTATTTGAATACTCATTTCTCAGTAACTTTAATAATAGCATTAAGAATTTAGCTCAGGAAGGAAAGAAGTTAGCTGGAATCATCACCCTGACCACAAAGCTCAAAGAGAATTCAGCATTCCTTTGCTCCTCACCCACTGATTTAGCCACAAGTTTCTGCTGCAGACTGAAGCCTATCTGGCACCCACAGTGGGTGCTGCATTTCTATGGATCAGATTAATTTTAAACCAGTTCTTCACAAGTGTAGTTAAACAAACTTGAATGACTTTAGAAATGAAATTATTTTATGTTCCAAAGAGTCTCGGTATATATCATCCAACTGAACACCACAGTTGAACTCATGAATCCAGACACCTTTGGGATTTGGAATCTCAAGGATGTTTGCATTACTATTGTGGATTTTTCTTTTCTCCTTTTAACTCTCACTGTGTTCTCCTACTGTCTAAATTACATATGTTCTGTGCTTTATTCAAATCATTCAAACTTTTCTTCCCCTTAACCTGCATGATGACCTGATCATGGATCTAACGAAAACAATTATGTGGTGACTTTTAAAATTGCATAGGGATATAGACTAGCACCTAGTGAGACTTCCAACAGCATCAGGGAGCCTAATTCTGATAGGAATTTTTCTGTCAAAACAACTTTACAAATTTGACCCATAAAATCTTGTCCATCGACTTCAATGAACACAGACTGGTCTCCTTAAAGAGGATGAAGAAAAAACGTTCACTATATATTAAGAAGGTTAATAAAATACTACAATTCTAGCCACATCTTAGTACCTGAACTGCTTGGAAATCCATCTTCCTTTCGTATTCATTCATTTCTCCTGAGCTCCATTCTTTTTATTTTGCTTCACTCTCCCTAATCAGTTTTGAAAACTTCCAGCCTAAGGCAGACAGTCTCTGCAGGGACTCCTTTTACAAGGAGGCTTGATCATCCCTTGATGACATGTAGCCTAATTAGCAAATCAGGTAATGGTGGGCAAGGCAGCAGGGGTAAAACCCACTAAAAACAACCAGTACTTGATTAATTTTCTTGGGAAAAGAAAAATTCATTTTATTGTTGATCTATTTTTCTTTTCTACAAAGAATCTGCTTTATCAGAACTTTTGTGCTCTGAACTTTTAATTAATTAAACTTATGGTTTCAACCAGCTCTCAAAGTAATCTGCTTAATTTGATCCTGGCTGAAGACAAATTCCCTAGCAATTTTGTACATCCTTGACTTTCAGCTGTTTAACTGTCTTCAAATCAGGAACTTTGCAATCTAGTTGTTTAACAGCATAACTGTTAGGATTATTGTTACTAGCGATATTAATGTATTCTGCACTAAGAAAGACTATTTGTTATATTTTATTTTAGAAATTAATTTAAGATTCAAGCTGTTTGTATTGAAAATCTTTCCCACTGCACTCCTTGTTTTATTCTGCAGGTAGTTATCAGGATTGTTCTGTAATGCTGTCACTATAACAAACTATTCCTGACAAACTATTTTACCACTGCAATCTCTAAAGTGAATGGAGTCAAACAGACTTACTACTATCTCCTTTGCTTCCCTTCTGTCCCACCGAACAGCGTTTCAAGTGGCCAGTTTCAAGAAGCACATTGGAGTTTTGCTTGCCCCAAAGGATGCAAGGGCATTACTTAAATCTTCCAGAGAATCCTAGCTCGGAGAATATCTCAATAGAGACAGCAGCATCTAAGGCTTCAAACTACTTTGTAAGGGCTAGAAAAATGAAAGATGGAGGATAATATAAAGAGGACATACAGCTATTTTTATCTTCCCAATAGAGTCCAGAGGAAGATCATCTGCAAAGATGATCAGAGGGCTGGAGCACCATTCCTATGAAGACAGGCTGAAAAAGTTGGGGTTGTTCAGCCTGGAAAAGAGAAAGCTCCAGGCAGACCTTCTAGCAGCCTTCCAGTACTTAAGTGGGGCTTACTAGAAAGCTAGAGAGGAGCTTTTTGCAAGGGCATGTAGTGATAGGACAAGGGGCAATGGCTTGAAACAGAAAGAGGGTAGATTTTGATTCGAGATAAGGAAGAAATTCTTCACTCTGAAAGCGGTGAGGCACTGGAACAGGTTGCCCAGAGAAGTTGCAGATGCCCCATCCCTGGAAGTGTTCAAGGCCAGGTAGGATGAGGCTTTGAGCAACCTCATCTAAGGGATGGTGTCCCTGCCCATGGCAGGGGGTTTAGAATTATATGATCTTTAAGGTCCCTTCCAACCCTGACCGTTCTATGATTCTATGATCTGGCCCATATTTAGTTTCCTGGAATCTTTCTATTCCAGTTTTCTCTATTGCCAGAAAAAAATAGCAACAGGTAGACCCATATAACTGTAAATTCATTACTGGCAAGTGGAAGTCAGTATTTAAAATGTATTTATTAGAAATAGAATTGCCCGTTATCCTTTCGTCAATGCAAAAGTGTAGAATCCTGCTACCTAAAGCTGGTGCTGTACAATTGCAAGTGGGTAAGGACTTCACTACAAATACTCATCTCAGCTTTTAAACAAGTTCTCTTCTGTTCTTTTCTGACCCTGCTTTTGTATTCAAAATAGGTTTTCCCTGAAGTCAAACAGAATGAAATGTCACTGGTATGAATGATCATAGAACTCACAGTTTAAGCTTGCACAGGTATAGATTTGCTCCGGAAATCCTAGAAATGCATTCATCCAACCCAGCAAGAGTGAAAGTGCCATATGCGTTCTCCAAAAGAACTAGAGAATAAACAGCTTTAGCATAGAGATTGCTTATAACAAGTCTGTGGTAAAGGAGAAGAGTAGAACTCTAAGCTCGTGAGACTAAAAATGTTTAATAAAATCATGAAGCAAATGGATTCAGTGGAATTGAGGTTACTGAAGTGTATCCCTTACGCATAGTAGAACAGGCTACATATACTTTGTAGATTACTTTAGCACATTATTTCCTAAAGCTTAGTCACAATACGGTGTGTTTTCTTGTGTGGCTGCTTTGGATGACCAGTGAGCTCTCAGGAAGATTTTAGTAAGGGCTGGCACCAGTGGTTAACTAATTACTCCTGAGATTTTGCATCGTGCTGTCTGTCATGCATGAAGTTGAACCTGTTTTCTACCAGAGAATGAAAAACTCCTGTACAATTAGTTCTAGATAATTGTATTTAAAACAGCTGTGAAAGCAAGTTAGCTCACTAGTGATTCCATTTCCAGATATGGTGGTATTAAATTTTGTATACACTCAAAAACGAAAATTCAACAACATAAACCAATACAAATTAAGTATAATCAGTATTTCTCACCTGATAAATTACTGTATGAACACAAGGAAGTTTACCAAAAGCTGTGTTGCAAAGGCTGACTGAACAAGATCCATCTTAAAAGACAGGAAACACTGATATTGCCTATCTCCAAGAGCAGAAAAATACAGACCTTATGTAGAACAAGACCAGACTCTGCAGAGTATGTGGACCAGATAAGAGCAGAAAGAGAAAAGTCCTCATCTACAGAGCAGTAGTTTAACTCACAATTTGTCTGCTTTGGGACCAGGAAAGAGTGTGCTCTGGCGAGGGGTGCAAGCCTTTTCCAAAGCTATTAGAATTGCTATCTGTGAGTCTCATTAATCAAACTACTAAGTAAGCATGAGGGAAGCCTGTTAGTGAACTTACATGTTCCTTTGAGTGAAGATCTGGCTCACGTCCTTCTAACTTAGAGCACAGAATATCATCTCCTGCGTCTGACTAAGAGCACAGGCAGAGCTAGATCATCTGGAACAGACTGCCCAGAGAGGTTGTGGAGTCTCCTTCTCCGGAGATGTTCAAAACCCGCCTGGACGCCTTCTTGTGTGATCTGATCTAGGTGGTCCTGCTCCAGCAGGCGGATTGGACTAGATGATCCTTTGAGGTCCCTTTTATTCCCTAACATGCTGTGATTCTGTGATCTCCTCCATCTGACTACACAAACATGCCTTGTCAGAGTACTGAAGAGATCTAGGTTACCATCCTCACTGCCAGAGGCTTTGATACTTGTGATCTGAAAAAAGAGGATGGGAACCCACATAAGAAGAAAGTGTCTAATATCAACAGTGCAGCAGCTGTCAGGTGAAACATAATAGCTAAGGAGATAGTAAATGGGGCAAAGCTGAAACAGTCACAGATCAAAGGGAAAGTTAGGAGTACTGTGTCCAACAAGGTAAGCTGCAGCCATCTTTGGCTGGCTTAACTGCCATGTGTCCTTGGAACGAGAAAGCTAATGCTGCTCACTGAAAGGGAACAGGGTTTCTGGAACAAGCCACATGTCTGCTCTCTGAACATTTCATCCTCTTTTTTCACTGTGAGGGAACAAGCATGCAGAGGACCCCTCTATACTCCAATATTGTGTTTTGTGTATGTTCCATGCCAGAAAGCTGAAGGAAAAGCAGATCAACAGACATCTTTAAAGAATCAGAAAAAACTGATGGAAAAAATACATTCCAGTGGCTAAGCCAGCAGAAGCAATACTGCATTTCCTTTTTTTCTCCCAAATTCAACCTTCTAAAAGGCAAAGATAATGTTTTACTGATTTCTTATTTCCCTAGAGACAGGTAGCTGAAATTGTCAGAGAGAAAGCAAATAAAAGTTATGTCTGCACATGATAACTATTGATGAAAAAAGCAATAAAAAAAAATGTTTCTTGTAAATATTTGTTCCATTCTATTAGAATGCAAGATGTTTGTTTGTTATAGAGTTACGTTCTCCTCCATATAACAGAAGCATAAAGCTAGAATAATCCTGTTTGCATCAGACCAAAACCAATAACAATGTCCTATAAAATGAATGTCAAGCTCCTAATGAAAACAAGTCACTTTTTAATAAGTATGTCATAGCATTAGTTATTTGTTATCATTTTAATAAAAAATGAGTATTTAAAATCAGGTGTATATTTGAAGAAAGAGAACAGGCTTATTTTTTGAATGTCATTTGCAAGAATAACTTCATGCAGCTCTTTATGCGACATGCTTTTCAGTTGCTGTGAAACTGTGTTCAGTTTTTTTACCTTTTACTGCTGTAACAACATATTATTACTTTAAAATACAGCATCAACTGATATTTTCCAGTCAGTTTGCTCTGACTTACTACACATAGATTTGATTTGGTTTTCCTCTGAAGGAAAATAAAAATTAAAAGATGCTTGGAATATACTAGAGTAATAGTGTGAACAAAATAGTAACAGAAAAAAATCTTTTGGTGAAGATATAACATCCCTTATTTATAGAAATGAAAACCTTATCTTCCCAAACAAATAGCATTTCGTCAGCCAACAAGCCATAAAAACATCAAAAAGCCCTAAAAGATAATGAAACATGAGACAGAATTCCTTCTCATGATGAAGTGAAAAGAAACTTAGAAATCTTTAATTTGCATAGTGTGTATTATTGTCGTTACTCGCTACATCTAACCAAGTGGCATCTCAACATTTTCACTGATACAGGAACCCTATTAAAGCCAGTCCCTGCCATAAACACTAAACACAAAATCTAGGTTTAAAAATGTTGTAATTAACCCTGTTTTATAGAACTAAAGCCCAAAGGATTGAAGGGCCAAACTTGGAAGAGTTCTACATTCACAAAACAGCACTAAACTTAGGGGTTCTAAATTTTCAGTCGGAAGCATGTCTACACGGCAAACTGTAGCAGGATTTTACCACCTGCCTGCTCTGCTGTCGGTGTCTGTATGCGTGGCTGTAATAATGCAGATGCAGCGACTGAAAGTTAGAACATGTTGGCAATCACAGACTGCATAGTGCAGGGCTTTCAAGGCACGTGTGAACACACACTAGAACAACTCGCGTCCTCAGATCTATTCTGAGATCGCTACCCAGTCGGGCTGTTTCCTTAACCAGTCATGACTTCGTTTCACTTTGCAGTCATAGCTTCTGCATGCCAGGTTTTCAGAAGCCTGTGGAAGCATTACATGTAGCTTCCTTTCCGAGTTGCAAAACAGACACATTGAAATAAAGAAACTGTTAAATCATAGAGGAACAAACAGCTCATCGCCACTTCTGCAGTAGAAGACATGGAATTTTTGCTTATATAATAAAACTCAGTAAAGTTTAAGGACTTTCTGAACAAGTAACCTTGCTTTGTTATCCCAAATTTGTAGGCTAGACCAATATATAAGAGATTTAATAACAGTGCACACAGCTTCACTACCATTTTTACTGACAGCTCAATGAGAAAAGGAATCAAAAATTCTAAGATTCATTTCAATACGCTACTTCTGGCTTTAAGGCATGCAGGCAAAGACTGTATGTGTAAACTCAACAAGAAATGGGCAGCAGATAGTTAGCATTGTTTTCTTCACTGCCAAGGAGAAAATAGATGGAAACATTACCTCTGCAACTGTATTTGAATTTTGGATTCTAGATGAGAAATTGTTGAGTTCACTTATGCAATACCAAATTTGCTGCTAACCCCAACAACTGTAAGTAGACATATCTCAGCAGTTCTCTTCTCTAACTCTGAGTTTTTTGAGCCTGAGTATCTGTTGTGTGTTGTATTTTATTTGGAGCCGCATAAAATCTGGCAGTTTTGATTCCCAAGGGCATGAGCAAGTATTTTCTTTGGTTTAGAATCAGGCAGTTTCTCAGACAATGCAGGATTTGTTGCAAGTTATTTTAACAACAAGAAGTTGACATAGGATTATATTTTGAAGATATCTGTGGGTGTCCTCTATAATTTACAATTTATAATACTTGTCACAGTTAATGAGATTGGTATATATATTGGTTTTGTTTGAATGAGAGGCCACCAACCCAATATCTGCAGAAAAATTGTAAAAAAACCTCCTTCATATCTCAAAGAGTTGCCATCTACTACAGAGTGAAATCAAGAACAGAGAGAGTAGATGGCAACCAAGTCAAACTTTCAGGGCTTTTTTAGGAAATTTTAGACTGCGTGTCAAAACTGAGGCTCTATGAAACCATTTTCACTTTACAGACTGAAAACCCGAGGGACAGAAGCTGACAACAGGACATCAGAGGTGGGATATGAATAGAGACTTTCGTCCTCTTAAACAAGAACAACAGCATAGGATCATGGCAAGCATATCTCGTGCGTTTCCTGACATATATTGTTACCACAGGAGTAAGTCGACAAGCCATGTATATATATATGAGGCATGCATGAAGATATGAATACAACTACAGAGACTGAAAAGAACTTCTGACCCACATTTATCCCATCATCTAGTTATCTATCTACTCAGTTACAGCACCACTGTTTCACTATGCCTTCACCTTGGAATTCCTGAGATAAAGAACGTTCTGGATGTAACTGAGTTGTTTTTTAAGTCATTCACAGAAGCACCTCTGAAAGTAGCTCATGATCAATCCTTTTCACGCAAACAGCATATTTCCTGTGTTCATTCAGGCAAGCAAAACACACAGCACTTCTCAAAGTAGCCACTGAAGACTATCTCTGACTTTGCATATTCCAGTTAATTTAGAGATGCAAATAAAAAAGTTACTACTGAGGGCCATAACGTACGGACCTGTGACTCCTTTGGAGTCACCATATAGATAGACCAACAAATGAATTATGTTCCTTCAGCTACATGGCTTTTATTCATTTCTGCCGAAACAAAATTTTGACAGTAATAGTCTAAATATAGAAGCAGCCTTAACATTTGTTTGGTGGATTCTAGGATAATATAAGCAAGTTACTAAGAAGCAAAGTATAACTTCCTTCTTTTCTCCATAGAATCATAGAATGGTTTGGGTTGGAAAGGGACCTCAAAGATCAACTAGCTCCAACCCCCTTGCCATGGGCAGGGACACTCTCCACTACATCAGGCTGCTCAACACCTCATCCAACCTGCCCTTTAACACTTCCAGGAATGGAGCATCCACAACTTCTCTGGGCAACCTGTTCCAGGGCCTCACCACCCTCTGAGCGAAAAAGTTCTTCCTTATATCTAATCTAAATCTACCCTCTTTCAGTTTAAAGCCATTCCAGACTAGTTTGCAAAAGAACATTTTTCAAACGGTAAAATGCAAGAAAATATATTAATTATAAATATATTATATAATTATATACTATTATATGATAATAATAATAAAAGAATACACAAATCAAGTGATGCACAATGCAACCAACGTCCAGCCAGTCCCCGAGCAGTGACTGCCAGTCCTGGCCAACTCCCCCCAGCATTACTGTTCAGTATGATATTACATGTTATGGAATAACCCTTTGGCCAGTTGAGGTCAGCTGTCCTGGATGTGTCCCCTCCCAGCTTCCTGTGCACCTCCATTCTCCTTACTGGCAGGGCAGTACGAGAACCTGCAAAGTCCTTGACTTACTGCTCAGCAACACCTAAAACACCACTATGTTATCAACATTATTCTCATCCCAGATTCAAAACACAGCACTATACTATCTACTAGGAAGAAAACTCTATCCCAGCCAAAACCAGGACAAACGTTTAGTGTAACAGTCAATTTTTTTTCTTTCATTTCCACTTCTTAATCCCATTTGAGTTGTAAATTGGAATACAAAGCAAAAATAGGTCAATGGCTTTGTGGCATTTTTCTTCTATAAGGAGCTACTCCAGTGCTTTGAACGTGTATGCACTTTACTGAATCAGGACAACAATAAAGTCTGCATAAAGCCTTAGAAAGCAAACGTAATGGGAAGAGAACTTATGACGAGTAAAATAACCATAAGGGAGATTTCCATTAGGATCTGCGTAGATAGTGAGCTAAGTCTGAGATTTTTTCTGAACTTTCCATTCCAGAATTTCCCTTCAGCTGAGAGGTATTCTGTTCAGAAACTGCACACAGAACAGAGCGAAAGGCACAATGAGAGCCCTGTCTAATTTATGATCTATTTTTTAATTGGTTCCAAGTCAATATCTTATCCTTGAAGCCAAAGTCAAGCTACCTATGTTGCTTTGCATGAACTGAAACCTTTCTCTCCTTGACTTGCAACGAGAATATGACTCCAAAGAAGGGTACCTTACGTGATGTCAAAGGCTAAGTTAGGAAATACACCTTGTTTGACCACATAGCCAAGAAATACCCAAGAGACATGCTGATGAGCCAACACTACAGTCTGCTGGGATTCGGTAATGAAAACGGGGCTGTCAGACACTGATAAACAGCCATTCAAATAAAAGGGAAAATCAGTCATTTTACAGAAACTCTTTTATGCTCAGGAAAAGGGGTCATCAACATCTTTGATTCTTTTCTTTTAAGGTTTTACTTTAATAATTAGTATGTTTAGGACATGTGCTTCTGCCTGCGTCTTTATTTCCAGCAGTAAGAGACAGTAACTTCTTCCATGTGCACCACCGTGCAAGGACAAAAAGTCAGACACAGCTCTTGCAACTTGGAAAAACATTTCCTTTTTTGATTCTTCTGCAATTCAGAATTGATAACTGTGTTATACATCAGTGGAGGACTTTACACAAATAGAATTTAGGTCAGGTTTCAGTCCTATATTTTCTAAACGCTCTATTTGGGAATCTTATATACCAGTGCTCATCTACTACTATCAAACTTTAAGCTAGTTGGTGTTATTTAGCAAATTAGTAAGAATTACACTTCAGCTCTACTGCACTTGTGCTCTCAGAAAGCCAGCCAGCCATCAACACAGAATCAAGCAGTGATGCTGATGCTGTTGATCTACGGAGGTGGGAACAGAACCAGCAGCCAAGATCTGTACACTACACTATCACTAGCTTGCTCTAGTGAAGTGTGAAGACTAACAGATGTGAAGACTAACAGTTCTGCCTGCTGGATTGTGGTCTCATTTGTTTATATTGTGTCATCCAAATGGTAACGAACCACGTACCATTTCTATTACATGCATGCATAGTAAGAACCCAAGTCACCTAAGAGGTTTCAACACATCTGTCATGGTTTGATGTGGAGGGGGGGGTGGTTCTGGTGGCAGGAGAGGGATTTTGCTCCCTGCGACCTCCCCGGTTTTGGATCCGGGTTAGGCTTAGTTCTGGCCACCGGATCAGACTGCCATCCCCCTCGGGGTTGAGCCAATAGGGCGCCTCTGCGAATTGCCCTATTTAAGTCAGGACAAGGGAACCGGAAAAGGTGCTTCGACCAGAGAAGGGAGGAGGGCACTGCCCCCGCTCCCTGGCTCCCGGCCGGGCGGCTGCCTGCGTCGGGCCGGCGCCGCCCACGGAGAATGGCGGCGGCGGAGCCAGCTGGGGAACTCGGGGGCACCCCACTCCCAGGGTGCCCACTGGGCTGAGTTCACCTGGAGAGGACTGAGATCTGAGAGAAACAGCTGCATCGACAGCAGGTCAGTGAGGATGGAGCGGGAGGAGGTGTGCCGGAGCCGAGTTTCCCCTGCAGCTGATGGTGAGATAGCAGGCTGCCCCCCTGCAACCAGGACGGCCTCGGTGGAGCAGCGACCCACTCGCAGCCCGTGGGGAGAAGATGCCTGAGCCCGAGGATGGTCGTGTTGGGGGCACGGCAAGGCAGAAAGGCATCTGGAGTCTTCGTGACGACCCACGCCGGAGCGAGTGGCTACAGCTCCCTAAGTACCCGAGACTGTGGTTTAGCCCACACTGGAGCAATCTGTGGGGAAGGATTGTTTCCAGTGGGCTGGACTCACGTTGGAGAAATTTGTGGATTTTTCCTCGTGGGTAGGGGATCCATTGGAGCAGGGGAAAAGGGTGTAAGGACTCCTTCTCCTTTAAGAAAGAAGCAGCAGTAACAGCACGGAATGAACTGACCTGCACTCCCCCAGTCCCTGCCCCCTGTGCTGCTGGGGGGAGGAGGTAGAGCCGGGAGGAAAAGGAAGGTGGGGGGGGGAAGGTGTCGGTTTTAAGATCTGGTTTTGTTTCTTTCTGTCCTCTCAAGTAATCGGTTTTTATTTCCCTTTGTCCTTCTAAGTAATCATTAATAAACTGTTTTGCTTTGAGAAAAGCGCTGCCTTTTGCCCAGGACCATGGTTGGTGGGTGCTCCCTCTGTTCTTGCCTCAACCCTCAGTCCTTTTGTTTTTTTTTTCTCTCCTCTCTACTTTATTGGAGAAGGAGAGACTGTGTGAGTTTTAGTTGCTGGATCAGCCTAAAACCACGACAACATCCTAGCCTAACAGTCTAGGATCCTTGTCTAAGACATCACCCCCTACCATAAGTGAAATCAGTGCGTCTCTCACTTGTTTACTTATAACATACAAATTTCCTACAAGAGGTTAACAAGAAAAGTATTAAAAAGCACTAAACAGCCTGACACAAATATACAATTTCAATAGCCACCTTCTTTGTGAGGAAGAGACCTCAGTGCATGTGATCATTCATTAAACTCCTCTAATTATAGGTTCAGTTCAATGTTCACATTCTCATGTCACAAATTCCATGCATAGGGGCAGATAGAAATTATGAAGTTTTCCATATTGAAATCTCTCAAACTCACTAAACAATCAAAGAAGGCAAAAAACTAGACATGCTACAGAACTTATTTTCACCTTAGCTACAAGGAATATATACTAGGAATATATTTTTGTTGTAACAGAACTTATGCACTCTTCATAGCAATTTGTCAAATTACAAAAGCATGAATGTTCCTAACTTAATCATAGCAAATTTTTATTTTGCACACACCTCATATATCATCACAGGTTTCCCATATATGTGGATGAAACCTGAGTCGCTTTCACCCCTGCAAGTAAAAAGATGTTTTTATGACAAAGGGATATTTGAATCCTTCTGATCAGCACTTTGTTGAAAAGCTACAAAACCAGATAAACTATTAGAGTCTTCTACCACACTGATGACTTTTCACAAGTTTCTTGGGGCAGAAATCGTAGAGACAGCTGTCTCCTGCGTTAGACTTGCAGATCACCTTCCCTTCTAAAACTGTCTGCTTATAAAATCATAGAATGATTAGGGTTGGAAGGGACCTCAAAGACCATCTAGTTCCAAACCCCAGCTTGTTTAAGTCTTTTTTTACCAAAGTTCTTCTTCAACAAGTAGAAGCTCTATAGCCTTCAGACTTTTCCCCAGTTTTGACTGTGTTCTTCAGGACCAGTTCATGACCCAGACCCTTTGCAACATTACTCACATAGGCCTAACAAACATATACATCCTCATAGCAGAGAAGTGTTTCCCAAGCTTTACTGTATTTCAGAGTCAGTTAGAACACCAATGACACATCAAGGATGTGTTTGCCTTCACCAGAGAGCAGAGACTGGTTTCTAGCAATTAGGATATTCCACCTGCAAGCTCCATGCCCACAATGCTACTCCCCTCACTGGAGTGGATGTCACTCTCATTATATTCTACAGGCACTTTTCTATGATATCTCACAAACCTTCTAATTTTCCTCGAAATGTGCATATCATTTTTTTTCATTTTGTGTTTAATCTTCCTATTGTTCTTTATATAGCTCTTATAACAGACTTTGATTTGGAACAGTAATTTTTTTGAGTTTTATGAATTAACACACTATGCTTTATCTCAAAACACTCTGTGTAGAAGAGGAACTATCTACAGATTTCAGGTGCTTCCAGTGTTGAACAGCAGCTGAGGGAAAACATAAAACGTCTGTGCACTTTACTGCATCCAACCATCAGCACCAAGCACATGAGTTTTTTCACCTTGCTCTCTAGTCTGTCTGCTGACAGAAGTCAAGAAAAGGTGATAACAATTCTTACAACTACAGCTGTAGCTTTTTATGCCTTTTTGCGTCTAATCTCCTCTGAATTTGCTGTCCTGGGAATCTTAAAACTGTACATGGCCCTCTGACTACCAAAGCAGAAAATAAAAACTACATGTAAATTCAGTTACAAAAAGTTTATCTGATTTTTATGCTGAAAGGTTATCTTTTGACAGTCATGCTAGAAGAAAGCATTTGGAACAGTTTTCTTTCAGGTACTTGAATTATTAAAAGAAGGGAAGAAGAACAGAGGAAAAAATAGAGGAGAACAGAGGGAAAAAATCATTACTCATGAGCAAACAACTAGAAGTTGGGTCTAGTACTTCAAAGTCAAAGTAGTTGTGTTTTACTTAGACATTAGAAAAAAATGGTTGGAAAGTTTAACATAAACTTCATGAGGTACATGGAATGATGGAGCAACATTACAGACACATTTTTTCTGTAAAAGTTTCCTTAAAATCTGGACTGTAGCTAAAGAAGATGGAGACAGCAGTGAAGACTAACATATGATGTGTCTGGCTGGCTGCAACACAGAATAAACTTGTATTTGGCTAATTGAAAAACAAACAAACAAACAAACAAACAAACAAACAAAAAAAAAAAAAAAAACAAACAAAAAAACCTGCACAGATTTTGGGTAATTTTGAGTACAGATGGTGACTTATATGTGTATGGTGACTGGAGCATTATTTTTATCCTATGCATAGTTATGTTAACTGCAGCTACAAATTACTGCACAACTGCAGAGGCATATTTGCATTTTTAATTGTTTGTGCACAATATTGAAAATCTGGACCCATAAATGCCTATCCCTTTTAAAAGAATGGAAAGAGGATTTTTGTTTACCTTGTTAGCATTTCAGAACACAGAGCTGCAGCTTAGAGAGTAAAAACATCGATAAATGAAAGAATAAGTAATGACACATCACTTCGGAAGAAAATTGGCCAGAGAGAAGTCTATCTATCTGTTTCATTTTGGTTTTTCATTTGCAACTTTAAAAAACGAATAGAAGCAGTATTTGATTTTGCTGTGAAGAAAAAAAAATGCCAAAGAGGGAGAAAGGCTAAAAAAAAAATCCAGTGTTTAACAACTTAATTTCTCAATATGAAATACATGAGGTAGAAGGGGATAAAAAAAAGATGACACCAGTAACTACAGTCACAGGAAAAGTACTCGATTCTTACAGGCTAACTGTTCAGTACTCCTGGGAGATCAGACCTTTACTGGATGCTGAAGTAGGACACCTGAAATTCAAATTTGAAAATTTGGCATTGTGTGTTTATTCTAGAAAATTCCTGTTTTCCTCTGATATCAAGGAACACAAGATATCTGATGCAGAAAAAACAAATCCTCAAATTCTTTGTGTCATAAAATACACAATAATAGACCAGAGCTTATTACAAACACAGGGAAACTTCAGATAGATGATGGATTAAAAGATGGATAAATATTGCAACAGTAATTAATTAGATCCCAAACTAGACTACTACTTTACAACATTATGAGCAACATACACATTTATAGAAATTCTAATAATCTCATAACACTGGGAACTTGTTTAAATTCAATTGCCTTTGTAAGCAAGCAAAGAATTAAAAGACTGCTTTAGAAGGAAAAGCTTTTAGATGTGTTGCTATTTGACCGTATGTCCAGTAATAGAGAATTACTGGCAAAAGCAAATTAGAGACTATGTACAAGAAAAGAATATAAATCTCCAGTTCCAAGTTTTGAAGATTTTATGGGTCCTCAACAACAGCTATCATTCACATCCACATCCCCAAGAACATTTACAGAGTGATGAGCTTGAACTTTATTACTCTTCAATAACATCTATCCCGGAAATAGAATCATCTATAATTTTTAAGGCTCATATTGCAAAGAAAAGAAAAAAAAAACAACCACCTAATACATTGCATCTGACATAGACTAAAGAAGAGAAAAGGCAGTAAAAACTTATTTAGGGGGAAAAAAAAAAAAAGGCTTGTGATAAATATAGAGCTAGACAAATAAAAATAATAAAAGCTCAAATCTAGTCACTTTGCTCTGCTCAAGGTACCTTTTCTGTTCTGGAGCCAGAAGGTAGAATTGAATCTGTTTCTAGGGCTGATATTGCCTACTCTGACAGCACACAGGGAGCAAAAAAAAAAAAACAACAAAAACACTAAACTGGCTGAGAGGTCATTTTCCCCAAAACTTGTTACCCTGAGAAAGACAATCATTAGCCATATTAAACTGCAACAAAGACACTTTTGAAACAAATTAGAAGTCAGCTTGAAAGAGCTATAAAAGAAGCACAGAAATTTTAACAGTGGGGACCCAGAGAGAAAAGGAAAAAGCAGCCGCAGAACTTGGTCTGAACACACCAGCAGTCGCTCTGCTGGCAGTGCCACTTCTGTACACGGCTCGGATCAGTTACAGAAGGGTGATGAGAAACCTCTGTCAATCTGTAAGCATCGACCATTATGGTTTATTATGCTGTATTGCTGGTACTGATCCTGAATGCACACTGCATTGATTGCTGGTTCATTACCGTCATTAATAAATCAATTAGCTACTTTGATCCTGATTTGATTAAAACCATATGAATTGAGCAGTTTTCCACTATGATTTGCTCTGGTAAAATGCAGTGCAACTTCAGATCTGATTACTTTTCTTCCCGCTCTACACGGATTCCCAAAAGAGTACATCTGCAGATAAGCACTGGTTAAAATACCAGCTTTCCAACTCCACTGCCATGTGGATTTGTAAGGAAATCATTACGCCAGCTTTACACGAGGAGTTGATTACACTTTGCTGGGACATATGACTGACACAGTAAAGATCACTGTAATGGGTGTGTGTAAGACTTGATAGGCTAGGGATGCAAGTCCTTGCCGGAAACGATTTTACATCTTTCCAGAAATACTGTAACAAACCAGCTTGATTTTCAGGAAGTGAAACAAATTACTCTTCACATGTAATTTGATTTATTGACCCAGGGCAACTTGCTGATTCTTGAGCATTGTGCAGATTCGTGTGTTGTTTAGAACGTGCTTTCTGTAAACTCAAATTGTCAGATTTTTCTCAATTCACGTTCACTGACCAGTAGACTGAAGACTACAAAATCACAAAAAAAAAATGTTTCCCTACTTATTTTTTATATAACAAGATTTTTTGAACCATTGTAAGACTATATTAAGCCAGTGATATTCTGTAGTATACTAGGAAAAAAAAATTCCTCTTTTTCACTTTTTATTATTATTAGTGTCACCATATTTAGTCTCTCTTTCCATCCAGTCTGATAAAGGCTGATTATTTGCCTTCAATAAATCATGTCTGTTGACAAGGCTGGCAACTTGATGTTGATTGCTCCCTGTGATCCAGCAGTTTATGATTACAAAACAGTTTTCTTCTAATCTCTCTCTGAAATGTACCATAAAATTACATTATGGGTCAAAAACCAAGCGAAAGGCCATCTGGCCTCTGGTATTATTTCATCTAATAAATAAATTATCCTTAATTCTTTCTAAGTTGCGATAGTTCAAGTTAGAAGAGTCTGACACCACAACTAGGTTTGCTATCCTGAGTTTATTATATAAGATCTAACATAGGCTTTTTTCTATGTGTAGTAATGAGATTTGCTTACAGGTAACAGAGGTCTTTTAGAAATGCAGTTGTCCTGCTTTCAAAGGATAATAAAAGCTTGCATCACAGAGAAATATAATTTTGGTGTTTATTCAATGTGTCAGCAGTATTTTCTAAAGAAACATTGATAATTTCTCTGCTTGCAACAGCACTATTGTCATTTCACTGACATCTGGAGAACTTCACCGAGTCATGTTTTTGACCTTGTTACAAATGCCTCTGCCGAGCATTTGAATGAACTGAATTGTTTGTACAAAATCAACAAAGATGAAGTTTTACTATTTTAAGGGACAGACTATAATGTTCTAAGAACTACAAAAGCTATGATTGAAGGATGGTAATCAAGGATGGTGACAAGTTGGTCTACTAGATAAGAAAATTGCTCACTATTCCATGCAAAACTGTTGAATAAAGACTGAAAAGTTATCTTTGTTGCACCATGGAGTGAGCTTACATTTCAAGTAACAGCTGAATTAACTCCCACGATACAGAAAACACCTACATTCGGGCAAAAGTGAAACAGCAGGCTGATTTGTCGGTTGAAATAAGTTAGTATGGCCTCATTGATGAAAATAGACAAAATCTACGTCACCAAGTGAGAGATTTGGTGCAAGTCATTGAAAAAACATCAGTTGTGCTGTTTAACAGAAGCATCACAAGAGCAGCGCAAGCAAGGAATAACCATTTCAATTTTTTCTTACAGACTTCCCTTACTATAACTCCCATCTAGGAACCTGCATCCTTCATCAGACACATCATATGTACTGTTTTGGCCAGGTACTGATATCTGAAGTCATCAGGTGTGGAGAGAGGAAGAAAGGGCTATACAGAGCACAGCAGCTACAAATGGGAGTGCTGGAAGATGGGCACCTCAGTATTATATTTTATCTGCTTGTTCTACATTCATGTGCTAAGGACACAAGTGCTGAAATTTATTCAGACTGCAGGAGAGATACTGCTTGCACCAGGAAACTTCTAACCTCTGCCTTCTTCTAACAATCTTTTCCATGGCCTGATATGAATTTCCTGAAAGACCTTTGACTCTCAGCTTGCTACGTAGGTATGCAACAAAAGTCACAGGAGGCAATTTGCCCAAGCGCAACGTTCAGCCAAGCTCAGTTTTATGGATGTTGCTGCATAGTACCCACTGGTTCACTAGAGTCCCTAACAGTTTCCAAGTTGTACTGGAATCTCTTCAGAACCTGGAGAGGGCATTCACATATACATAGGTTGTAAAAATCTAAGACTCTAGCAGAAATGCTCTTAACAATCCTTGAAGCTTTGCCAGCTGCACAACACAACATTGTGTAGACATTTTCAAGAGCTGGAAATATTTTTAAAGTGTAGTCTAGAGCTACTTCTTCACCAGATAATAACAAAATTGTGTAATAAATGCCTTAACTCTACAATCTTGGATTGCACGTTCTGGGTATTTTTACAATTAAGAGAAAATAAAATAATTTAATTTGTCATGGAAATTCTTAGTTAAGCACTTAAAACACATGAGTGAGAAAGTAATGTCAGTAAAATGGGATACAAAGTAAAGAGATAGAACGTCAGCTCAGATAATGTAAAGTATCAATTATCAAAACAAAAGTACAGAGATAATGGGAATAAATCTCAGAACCAGAAGACAAAGTGAGAACAAAAAGTTCTCCCTGCTCCTCAACCTAAGAAATTGCAGCAGACCTACTGTGAAGCCAAGTATGAAGTCATACAAACAGGAGCAACAAGAAGGGCATATTTTTATCCAAATCAATTGAAATTAAATTTGGGAGGAAATTAATTCCATAGGAAACAGTCATTTGCTTTTCTCAGGTGCAAAGGACATGCACATATCTCCCGGGTTGTGCAGGCATCTTTATTTCATGCTCCAGTTGGCAGGGATGTACAAGAACTATGCAGCCTCTGCTCCTTAGAATCGAATTACAAACCAGAATATCTTGATGATGGAAGAATGGTGGTAGGCAGACAGGGCAAGGAGACATGAAGAAGATTCAAATCTTCTGGCATCACTGTGTGATGTCTTTCTGCCTTTTCTTTAAGGGAGAACGTGAGGTGTCTTCTCAGGAATTCAGTCTGGGGCATCGTGAAAGGGATGACACTATGTAGTATAGAAGGTTAATATGAACCTGTCTAAAAATGAAATGTGGCAGGTGTAATCAGTCAGCATCCAGACACAGCTATGCAGCAACTTGAACAGAATTGTCTCCAGCAGGCCACGTGCACCCAGCACACTGCCACAATGAATACAAAAACCAGTGGAGCTGAAGACGAAACGTGCGACCTCTCTCATGCCGCCATGTGGCAGAGCACACAGCTGCACACAACACTGCAGCTCAATGGGTGTTAAACCACCGTGCTCCCTGTTGAATTACCGAATTCAGTGACACGCCGAAGTGCCGGTCCCTGAGCTGTAACAGCCTCTCTTTCTTACAGCCTAAGATGGCTTTGACTTCATGGTTGCAAAATGAAAGTCTGTTCTTTAGGAATGCAAAATGTGTACAGAGAAAAAAAAAAAGAGCTCTCCTGCTTGTACAAATATACATTCAATGATATGATCATAACTTCTGTTTTCAAACAGGACTGCCTAATTTCTGTCATTGAGTATTCCATTACACCTGGAAGGATTTCAGCCTGTGGGTGGACTGGAGATGAAAGACACTGAACCTGCAACATGAAGAACCAACTTTAACCATTCCAACTCATAAGTTTGCCAGATTTCTTGGAAACAGTTGTCAGAAACTGGTGTTGCCTTAATATTTTTCCTGTTTTAAAAGGAAGTAATACAATGTTTTAAGTCCTTAACTATAACTAAAATTACATTTTTGTTTGAAGAGACTTGTGGATTTCCTTTGTAGTGTATTATATCCCTGGTCCTAAACAGGGACTGGCTGGAGATCACAGTTCCCTCATAGCCATTCCTCAGGGAAACTAGGACACGATCAGGAGATGATGTCTATGTGTGGCAGGACCAGCCCCAGAATACAGTTCTGATATGGTCAGGTCTTCCAGTTTATTTGTAGCTGAGACCACCAACTGTTTGTCCTAAGATGAGGTCCCAGGCATAATATAAATTATCATGTAATATCCATGCCTTCAGCGTAGGACCATGACTTGTTTTTGAGTGGGATGCTTTGTAAAACTTTCTTGAAAACTATGTTTTGCCTATTCTGCCTCTCTTTCCCTAGATTTTAGCAATCCTTCTTCTCCATGTCTTTCTAATCTGTTTTTCTCACCTTCACCTGAAAGGTGACTGCTTTGGAGGGATGAATGATGAGATCTCAGTGGTGTCTGAAGACATTTCTGGATGAAAGATGCTGCAGGAATGCAAGTCATTGCCAGTACTGTATTTCTCTGTATTATGGCATTTTAGCCCTATTATATTCTCTGCTTTTTTCTTTGTCAGCTATTTGCACATGTGATCTCACATTTCAGTCATGTCACTCTTCTGCACTTGTGTTTACTCTGTGATCTTTTCAATCAATCTCTTCGCTATTCATTTCCTACTTAAAAATCCACTGCGTTTCATGGTGATTTAAACTGATCATAATGAGGACAAGTCTCTAATTACAGTCAACAAGAAAAAACCCTTTGGTATTTACCAACATGTAAAATACAGAAATCGATTACCGCAAAGAAAAGTAAAATATGCCAGTGTAATATGTGCAGAACCAGGACGCCACCTACAAATGGAGTCATCACCCAGGGAGTGCTGTCACATTAAATAATTTGCTTTCATTTAAAATTTTCCAGGTGCCTGAAGACCATCATTGCTGTTGGAGCTCCAGTTCTGTGCCCAATAGAAAAAGCTCGTTCAAGACATAATGGACAAACGGAGAGTAGAAGCAGTTCTCAACCCAACTTCTAAAGATCCTCATTTGAAAAGAAGGAGGCCTTGTTAGTTCTCACCATAACAGCTAGAACTATTTCTGTATCTTAATCCAATGATGGATGTGTATTAACACCAGAACCAATATATTCATTATTAGGTACTACTACTATTCAATTTGAAACAACATCCACAGTAGTGACCAAAACCACAAAGACCCTCTTCCTTTCCAGAGGGATTTATTAATCCCTTTTTTCCCTGTCTTCCACATCCACAAATCAGTTACATGAGACTTTTTCCTTGAAAAAAATGTGCTATTTGTTCCTATTTTGTTATTTAGGCTCAAAGTAGAAATCTTAATTAACTTTTATCAATAAAAAGTATGTTAAAAACTTGGAAACCTAATAATAAAGACTTAGAGTGGAGGGAAGAAAAAAATCTGTAAGAGAAATATGTTTTTCTTCAACTCAAAGTCATCATCAACTTCTAATACATAATATGGAACTGTTGATGGAAAACTTCTGACCTACTCTGCTGGCTCTGCATCACAAGATGTGTTAATATTTATGGCTATATACAGTCCCTAGATTTGGGCAAATTATCAAGCATTCCTGGAGATATTCCCCTTTGGAAATGTAGGGGAAGCAAAATCTAAATCTATCTTTAAAGAACACTGAAGCACACACACATCTACCAACTGTGGAGAAAGTCAGTTGGAAGAGAGTGTAGGCTAGAAGGCAAGAGGTAAACACAGCAGTAGATACATTTTCCTGCTATGATAAACAAAAAAAATAGCTTCTTCCTACACTGCATTAGAGATGCATTTTAATGCAGCTGGACACTTTTTTCCCCTTAACTTGTTATTTAGTTTTTGATGACATGTTACGAATTTTTGAAACTGAAAACTTGAAATGCCATCGCCAATGATGGCTTTTGGGCTTTATTTCAATCCCTTTCATCAGGTTAAAAACAAACAAACAAAAAAATCAGGAGGGAGAAAAGCACACTTTCCTGAACATCAGTGTTTCTCACTCTGGCCTCCTTACAGGTTTTCCTCACCTTCTTCTAAAGCATTTGTTGTCGGTCACTGCTGGCAAGGGCATGCTGCAGTAGACAAATGACTGGTTTGATGCAATATGGCAGTTCCTCTACTCTCAAATGATATAGCCAAGAAAGGAGCAGGAGCTTTTGCTCTCACAAATAAGATTTTACTCAAATAAAAAATTCATTTTAATCCTACTGCTAACTTCTCGCTGCTAAAAAAAAACTACTCTCAACCTGCACCAAAAAGTTGCACGTTTATGAAGATTGTAATAATTCTCTTCATATCAAAAAGCTTCACTTGTACTAAATGATTTTAAATGGAGCTGTGTGCCTCTCCTTGAGTTAAGAAATACTGCTGTTTGAGAAGAGGGATGAGCATACAAGTAGGCCTGGTCTCACTTTAGGCTTAGCGTAAAAATTCCCTGTTCCTGTGTAGCTGCATGCAGGTGAGCTCACTCAGTGCTGCTGCTGCTCCCAGCAGCACACAAATCACTGTCTTGTGTCACTCCGCACAATCACTTCCCTGTAGATTGTCATAGGCTCAGCTTCCCTCATGCACGGCAGTGCTGCATCCCGCTCTAGAAATACACCCCTGCTTTATGCCTGAAGAAAAGAGAATAGTGGGAAGGGTAAGCCAGGAGAAGAGAGCACACCGGAACACCGAACAGCAGTTGAGCTCTAGATGCAAGACAGCTCAGCTTGAAAAGCAAAGAAGAAAGGCATGATACTTCACTGTGCTACCCTGCTGTCATCTGTAACCAACATCTATTTCTCTGTCATATGACTGTTGTAAGATGGTAATTTCATCCCAGTGTTCACTGCAATTAAACCAAAGCATCCTTGACATAGGAAGGTATCTGGTTTATAAAGCACTGTGACTGGGACCTGTTTTTAACTGTCTGTAACAATACAGGGCTTACCGAAACAACAACAAAGCCCTGCTAACATCTCGTCTGAGCTTTTCTGCACTCTGGGCAGGAAATCAATTACAGGTTTTATTTTCCTTTTTTAAGAATAAAAATTCAAACAATAAGTAACCTCTGTTTTAGTCAATATTACCATTCTGAAAGAGACTTGTACCATAGATAAAACACAGCTATCAGACTCAGAAGCCACTGACATGAGGAATAAAAACAACACAGCAACTGGCTTCTTTCAGGTTAGTGGGTAAATCATGTATTCTCTCAACATAAAAGTCCTCAAAACTATGGCAGCTCTTAAATATAGCTTTTCCAATTATTTTAATTCAGTAATAAACATTCCTCCTCTTCGATGCTTTATTAGATTGTGAACTCCTTAGGACTGGCCCAGGTTAAACGTTCATACATGCTTAGTCTACATGGACGTTTTCCTCTAATGCTTTTGGAAGCAGCAACCATATACAGCTGGGCAATTCTAAAGAGATTAAATACTCATGCATCTCTAACTTCCATTTAATGAATTTTTTCTGAATCAATTTCTTGTGGCTCCTTTTGAGTACAGTAGCTGCAGAAAGTGTAATTATTGGCTTTGAAAATGAAGAGGGGAGTAGTCAGGCAGTTGGAATATGTGATCACGTAGGACCCTTCCAGTTGAATTGTTCTATTTATAATTCACCATTAGAATAACAAATTGAAATAAACTGGATGTGGTGTCTAATTGCAAGGATCTTCTAACCTCTTATGAGCAGGCAGGATACCTGAATACTGAAACATTTGTATTGGACAAGATAATGTACTAATTTGTTGTTTCAGTCAGATAATGGAAACAACAACACATACACAGAAATAAAGAATTAAAAGATGTTACTTCTGTATTACAGTCTTGTTTTCCAATAGAGAAAAAAGATGGAAATGTAATAAGCTTTACAATACTCCTAGAAAATGTGCATAAAGCACTCACACATATAGGATTGTATAGTAATAATTTGATATACAATATACTTACTGCATATGCCACAAAGGATACTTTTTTTCTGCTTTGACTGAGGAGCATTGTATTTTGCCACAAATGAAGTACCCTTGTACTTTCACCTCTACATCATCAATCAAATAAACGAAGACGCACATTGATCCTTTTGAAGAACAGAGATAGCGACCACAGTAATATTTCCAGAGGATTTGGGCAAAAGTGGACAGATATAGGGCTTTGAAACACATTCACTTTGGGTCCCTCAGGGTCCCAATTGCCTTGAAGTATGATACACACTTTTTTAATACACGATTTAGTATCCACAAATAAATTAGATACCAAAATAATTGCTTTTTCTGGAAATACTATTCTTACAATTGACTTCCAGTTCTCATCTACTACTAAATCTTTTACTTATTTAGTTTGTATTTTTTACTACATGGTGTTTCCCTTTATAAGTATCCTACATCACTTCATCCAAAGACCATATTTTCCAAATCAGTTTCATCTCCTCTTCCTCCTCATGTATTCTTCTCGGTTCAAAAAGCAAACTGTTAGCCCTAGCTATTTTTGTCTACGTTCTCCACTTCTCTCACTATGAATTCTCTTTATCTTGTCCCCTTCATGTTTCTAAATGCCTATAGGTTTCTATCATTCCAAATTCCATAACATCTGGGCATTTAAACCATAGAGTCTCATAGCACCTCCCAGCTCAAGTGCTTGCGAACTGTCCTTCTTGAAATGCAATACAGGAGGTATGAGGGAAATATTCTATGGGAACAATTTGCCAGAGACAACAAACATCAAATTATTTTAGTACCACAAGAAATTCTAAACTGAAAAATAGTCAATCTCACAGTAAAAGTGCAAAAACATGTTAAAGTAACAGTGATACAAAACAATCTCCAGAAATCAAACAAATCCATGTCTAAGTTGGGAGCTACAGGGAAGTTCACTGTCTCCCCATGAGGACATCACATGCTGGTTTCTAGCCAGCACGAATTCAGCTGCAGTATGCCAGATAAGAAAGTAAAGGACAGCAAAAAAATACCCAAAACACCACCACCATAAAACACACACAAAAAAAATCCCAGTAACAATTTACATTGTAGCTTAGCTGGGTCATCCCTAGTACCTTAGTGGTATGAAATAATTAGACATATACCCTTTTCAAACAGCTGCTAGCTATGCTAGCTTCCCTTCAAGAAAATGATGGAACCGGGCACAAAGCTTTAAAGTCCTTTAATTGCACCTGAACATGGATACTATAGGAATATAGAGAGAATAAAAAACTTTTGCATGTTTTACTTTCCTTTTTGGTCTAGTGAGCTGTGACACCTACTGTTTCTAATCTATCTTTCCTCTTACCCATAAAATGATTTACTATACAGATACACACACACTCATGTAAACACAGTAATTATCTTTAAAAACTAAATAGATGCCCTTGAAATTGAGAGCTTCCATCTTTGTTTTGTTGAACTAGGACTTTAGATAGGCAATTTCACATACCTTTTAATTTTCTTTAGCCAAATCCTATTCCTTTGCAAAGTTTTTCTTTAGATAACAAAGCTGTGAGGAAGCAGCCAAAGAATTGTGTGTGACTTTTTTTCTGGGTTTTGTATTATTTTGAAAATGCCCTGGGGGCATTGCTGGGAAAGAAGGAAATAGCAAACAACAACAATAAAAATTACAATGTCGTTAAGGACATCTGAAATGGCATTGCCAATGTTAAGGAAATGTCTCAGAAATGTGTTTTTAAAGCCTCATCATTTAGGAATGCCACTGATAAATTCTCATAACTAAACAGTACTGCAGATACAGCACTTTCCAGCTAATCTGTGCACAAACTTTACACCAATTGAAATTTGGTTTTGATACAATAGATTTAATTTGGCAGACAGAAACTATTGTGTATTCATGAATAAATCTTTGTAATAGTGACTTCACATTGATCTTTTTTACACAGGTGAGAAATCAAGTTATGCTACGTTGGTATAAATCAAATTATAGTGAAAGTCCTAGAGAATTCATCAATGAGTACGATTGATTTTTTTAAAAGTACATCTCTGAGGTGCAAGTTTGTGCATCTTAGTTCAAATTAGTCATCAAAGAACATGTTAGAAATCATTCTGAATTCTTTCTTTGCTTTTTGCTCTCCACACTTTCCTCACCAAAGAAATTAAGGAATTCACGGAACTCCTACATCAAGAATACTCTGATATTAGTGCTGAATTCAAAATGTTTTGCATTTTCTATTCTAGCTTACTTGATTTTATCTGACTGTGTGCATATTTTGGTGGTTTGTGTTTTATGTCACCTGCATTTTGGGTTTCTTCTGCAAAACTTATGTTTAAATCTTGCAGCCTTTCCCCTTGCAAGGAAAGAAAAGAGATTACCAGATCTATTGTGCCCTCCAATTCACAAAACTCTGTAGATATACACTATTGTTAAGAAAATCCTTACCGCTGTGCTGCCACTATAGGAAATGAGTAGGGGCACAAGGTAGCAGAGAGGGACAGGAGGATTAGAATACACAGCAAGAGCTAAAGGGACATCATTTTCTTACAGAATAAAGGTGCATCTCTGTGTGATCTATCAGTTCCTCCTGCCATCACCGCAAGCTGACCTCTGTACTTTCTTTTTGTTGTGCATATGCCTCAGCTAGGTCAATGTTATACTTCTTCTGTCTGCAGGTCTCCTGCTGAAAGATTATCTACCAAAGGCAACTCAAAACAGTAGGAATATTTTCTAAACCTGAGACAAAATCTGGGTTAGGAAGCAGACAACCCAGTTTTCACCTCGAGGTTTGGCTGCAGCTAGATATATGTTACAGAGGGTTGAAAGATGTTACCAACTTTTTTCATTCCTTTAATTGTTACAATTTTTTGTACTATTTATTAGTTCTAAGATAAGGGGAAAAAGGAAAAAAAAAACACCAAACACTTCTCATTACTGTGCCACACAAGTATAGGGAGTTTGCTGATGAGAGAAGGGTTTGGGCTAAGCAGAATATGTTGTGGGCAGCCATAGCCTGCACAACATATGTCTGGAAGAGTCAAGACTTCCACTTTTCTATCTTATCCTTGCTACCCTTCACAGAAAAAAAAGAAAGGGAAAAAAAAGGTTAATTTCCTTAAACAAACATTAAACACTTCTTGTTTCTTTAACTATGAAGTCCACAGAGTCTTCAAATAATATCTTGGACTCCGTATTGCAAGCCCAGGTAATCCATTTGCCTTTACTTTCTCCTGGCTGTACGGCTCTGCCTTTCTCAGTTACGTTCACTATCTGTGGTATTTTTTAAACTAGACAGGAAGACTTGAACGTTCTTGTTAAGCCTGAAAAAGAGCACTTGGCAAGTCCGTTGGTTTAATGGAGCATGTCTTTGCAACTGTCTATTTCTACTCATACGGCACATGCTGGCATTGTTCAGCATAAAAACAGTATTTACTCTGTGCCAAAACAAAATTCAGTGGTACACTGTGATCTCACCTGTGGTGAGGGATTTATGGTGCAAGGCATTGTGCAAAAACAGAATAAATGACAAGAATGGAAACTTACAGAGCAAAGACACAGGATGAGCTAAGCAGCAAGGGAAGAGAAAAAAATGTGTTGGTCTACTATGGGATATTGAAACTGAATTGCCAGTGCCTTAACTGGATTTCGAATTTTACTGTCTTTGACATTAACAAAACCGTTCCTTCTCTGCCCTTTCCTATTCCTTATCCATTTCCCTAAAGAAGATGATGATTGTTTTGCTATGAGGCTAAGACACCTTGCTGAGAAACTCAGTCCTTCACATGTACTCAGGATTGGTTTATTCAAAATAAAAATATTCTTCAGGTAAGGTCATTTTAATATGCCTAGATGATCTCCTTGTTAGGGTATTTCTCATCATTTCTGTGTCACTCTCCCTTAGAAAAGTGAAGGTATTAAAAATGCTTGGAGGTTTTTTTGGGTGGCTTTTTTTTTTTTTTTTTTTTTTTTAGCAAGAGCTCGCAAGCTTTAATTTCCTTCCTTTCCTTCTGTTTTCTGAAGTAAAAAAAAAAAAAAAGCAATTTTACTGCAAAAAATCTCTCAGCTGTCTGCAAGGGTTTGAGTTTCAAGGCCCGGGTGAGGTAGCAACTGATGGATTCAAATAGGTGTACAGATCCAGTGAAATAAGTTTGCCCAACACTGACACTGATTTCCTTCCTTTGGGGGAAGATGTGATATTCTATTGAGTTAGTGGACAAATATTGTTGTTGTAAAAAGAAAGGATCTTTCATCACCACATAAGAGAAAAACTCCAGTGTTAGAAGGGAAGTGACTGAAGAGTAACAAGAAAAAGTTGTACTACATGGGAGCAGAGGAAGTATGCTAAAAAGAATAGACACTGCATTCTGTAAAGTATTAACTTGCTCTAAGTTATGCTAAAACCTGAAAGAGGAAGTGCTCATTATTTTGTTAAGTGCATCAGAAATCTCTAATAGATGTGGAAGAGATGTCTGCGTCTGTCATCCAAACAGTACAATTAACGCGCTGGTTAATCTGAGAATATACAGCAATGGGAATAATTTGGTCACGTCTGTGCAAGGGTAGCAGACCAGTGTCCTAGGATTATACCAAACAGACCTTGCAAGCATCTAAACTCAAATGAGCCTGGCATAATGAAACCCAAAACAGAGCAACCGGTATTGTCCAGAAGTAATATTCAGTATTTACCCAACAGGTAAAAGGCAGTCCTTCCAAAACATCAATGACAACAACCGCATGGGAGTAAACAAACATGGAGATGTTTTCAAGTTATTATTGTGCTCCAACCTCTCTAACTCATATTTTGACATCATTTCTTTAAGCACTCTATGTTGTATCAACTTTGTTGTCATAGAGATAAGTGATAATCCAGATAAGGAAATGTTTACAGTCTGTTGTCACCTTCTGGATTACTCTTCATTATGAAGTCTAATGATTCCAGATGTACATCATAGATTCTGAACAAGGATATGATAACATGAACATTTCACACTTTGAGTTTAAAATGAACCTGATTGAATCTAATCCTTATTTCATAACTTACTGACACGCACGGTATGTAAGATTAAAAAAAAGTTTCCCATCATCTTCATTCAAGATACTAGTGAAGCCTTATACTTTTCTTACAGACAAGCTGCTTGCTTTTGTGTACAAAACACTGGTTAGAGACAGCAATTCCAATGAAAATGTCATCTTCTGTAAAAAGTTACAACACTTTTACTACCTGAAATACCAGTAGTTACAATTCTCACAGCCTCTGAATTCCATAAATACTTTATAAGTTGTTATGTATTTGTAAGATATTTGGTATCTATGAAGTCTGGCACACTAATAACTCTGAAGTCTAGAATCTTCTACCCATGTCTTCTTTTTCTTCTCTACTACCCTATAATGTAACTTCAAATGCTTGGAACAAAGTAGACTTTAAAAAATATATTTCCATTATACAGATATGTATGTTTGTAAGTATATGTGTGCGCACACACATAAATAATTAATATTAAGGCTACAAACAGTATTTAACTGTGTTTTGGGGTTTTTTAAAAGTAATTTACAAGCTTCCTATCTTAACAGTTGCAGTGAAAAGGAATATGACGCAGCATTTCACTTCCTTTGACTCTAGTTTCCTACAAATGTTTCAGGTCACTCTTTGGTCAGCTGAATGAGGTAGCAAGAGGTTGACATACAGTTTCTTCTTTCCAGTCTTTTGAGATGTTTCATTGCCACATTCCTATTTCTGAACAGAATTATTCCAATTTTGCTCTAGTTTGATGGCTAGCATTCATTGTGGGTACACGGATCGCGTATTCACTACAAACCACAGTATGGCCCTCAAGAAAAATAGTAAGGATAACAAAAGAGTAAATCTGGAAATTATCAGTTTTGCTGCCAGACTAGGAGAGAGGTGTGTATAACTTGGTATTTCAGAATGATTCCTATCGTCAGGAAAACAGACTCTTCATTTACTTCACTGAGTAATGTCATGTTGGCATATCAGTGAGATGATCTTGCCCAGACTTACTGTTGAGTGCTGGAAGTGATTTGAGACAGTATAAAAGAGGGATGGGAAAAGTGCTGGTACGTGATCTGGTTCAGTAAGAGACAGCTCTACCCTCTGTTGGTTGGGAGGCAGCTGTTCAAGCCTGGAAGTAAAACTAATTAAAATATTGTGACAATATGAGGAGCTCAGTGTCTGGTTATTGATGCTCATAAGAATAAAAGTACAATAAACATAATACACAAAATGTGAATTCATTAGAAGAAAACGTGTTCATAAAGGAGGAACTTTCCGATGTAGGGATGTGATAAAGCTAATACTACAGTCACATTTAGACCTGACAGTGTCACTGTCAGCAGAGCAGTTAAATCTCTGATCACAGCAAAGGGAGATTGTGGTTACTATGTAGACCTCAAGCCTGAATGTAAAAACTTCACTTATGTAGTTGTTTCTTTGCAAGAGAATTCAAGCCAGACTTTGGGTAATACTGAGGCACGCAGGCTCCACCACCCCTCCTCCCCACCACCTCAAATATGCACTCCAATGTACAGTTCCCCTCATTTTACTAGACAAATACAGCTACATCAAATATGCAAGGACAGGAGTTAAATATCCTGAAATTAGTAAGTACTCCAAGATCGAATCTCTGTCTTTACATAAAAAGCCATTTTTTGGTTTGCCACACATTATAATTGACAATGCTATTCCCAGATATTTAGGCCTCACTCTTTCCCTAACATCTCTAGAATAAGCTTCAGTCTGTACACAAAACTTGGTGTCTAATGACTGTCTAAATGCAGTCAAGATGAAGAGTCTGGTTTAGATTTGTGGAAGCTGAGTCTATTCTTGTATTTCATAAACTGTTATGAAACACACTGCAGTTCACGTACCTCTATCATATTCAGGAGCCACAGAATCAAAAGTGTCAGATGTTTGAAGTTGTCTCATCACTGAAGCAAAGAAATAGCTTTCTTGAGGTTCACTGCGTTTGTCTACTACCTGTAGTGGTTTATTCAGTTATATTCAGACTATAAATTCTTTGGAAAAAGGACCACCTTCCTGTTAGTAGCAAAACTGGCAAAATTGGTCCAGCCTAGACTCATGTAAAGAGACTGTTAAGTTTGCTTCTCAACATGAAAAGCCTTCACAATAATTTTTCTCTGCATTTTCCAAAGAAAAACAAGTTTCAGCCAAAATAAGAAGTCAAAATAGTCTTGAAAACAAAGTAAGCTTTCCTTCTAATCTCGTTTTCTTACTTTGTAATATTAGAAGTGTGTAGATAGCATTTTAGGAGAAGATATTTACTTTTTTTTACATCAGCAAGGATTTATCAACCACATGATCTATCCCCTAACTTTCAAAATTTAGCACAACTTCTGAATGAAAAGACGTTGCAGTGATTCAAGAAGAACAGATACAAAATATGACACCAAACATGTTAAAGTCCAATACTGCCCATTCTGTTTACTAGATCTTCAAAACTTTGCTTTTGTTAATTCATTATGAACTCAAATTCACTCACTTTCAGTAGTGAATTAGCTTCAGCTTCATACAATGTCCTAGTCTACACCTGGACTCCCTAAACTCTCTTGTAGTACAAACGATTACTCATAACAGCTACTTATGCAAAACAAACTGCTTTGTGCTTCACAGCTGCTTACACTGCCTTAGAGGACACATCCTACTGTAAAGTGGGACTAAGTGCTAAGCTGTCTGACACAAACAGTATTTGGTGTCTTTAGAAGAAAGGTCAGCTGCTTCCTCTTACTTGAAATAAAGTAACACCAGATTCTGTAATAATGCATTACACGGAAATATTTCAACACAACAGAGGAGTTCAGAAGAGGTAAATCAAAATGTAGGCAGAAGCTTAGAGAGCAGGAGGGACCTGCAACTTATTTGTTAAATGTAATGATTCATTGTTATAAAACACACAGATGTAAGGATACCGCATGTGGAAGTTAAGGATCCAGACAAACTAATACTTACTTCTTTACGGAAATTGAAACAATGACAGATTTTAAAACATTCCCTAAAAAGAGTCTTCAGTCTCCTCATAAGGTTGTCTGATAACAGTTTAGGAAAGCAGTATGGTCTGATTGTTTCATTCCATTAGGAACTGAATGAATTCTCAATCTGTATTTGCTTTCACCTTTCCCTATTTAATTTTGGGCCTTTCTCCAAACGTTTGTATTTGTACACAAACTTCAGGGCAATAAAGTGACTATATCTAGTTGGCAGACAGTTCCAGAGGCTACATACTCTACAGAAACCTGTGTTAAAGTTTATGTCCCAAAGCAGACTATCTCGGCCTTATGTAAACTAAAAGGCAGACAATTAAGATTTAAGAAGTAAGTTTTAAATACGATGGAGAACCACATCTCAGTGAGGCTAAGGAGTCCGGTTTTGGAAGCAGCTATTATCCCAGATTGAACACAAATAGTCACGGCCCAACTTGCAACCACGCGCGACCTTAACAGCAGCCTGATAATGTCAGCACAGCTCACACTTATGCTGATTCAGCAGGACTCTTCAAACACATTCTCTAAAGAGTTCATTACGCAGAAGCCAGTGGACAACTTAAATATTTTAATTGATTCGCTAAAGCAAACAAAATGCATTCATACTCTTGCTCTAGATGCTGACAAGACTGGCCAACAATCCAACCTGTCACATATTAGCACCTACTGTAGTCATAAAAGATTGGAGTACTGATATAACACATTAAATATATTGGGAAAAACTTATTAAGTTTCTTTCTTTTTCCATATGTTAATAGTTTTTGTCAGCCATATACCAAGAAGAACAAACCACTGTGATCCCAGTTTGAATATAACATAATTACAGGGATAAATATAATTTCTAAATAATCCATTTCCTTGGTATATAATTGCCTGGAAAAATAAGAAAACACTACCAGGACAAGCGCTTTTTCTCTGTCTTTTTTTTACAGTGAACAGATTTAACTGTCTCATCAACTGTGTCAACTACTAAAGTGAATGTTCCTGTCAAGGATTTGAGCTACGAAGTCTTATAAAGATCACACTTTCATTCTGGGTTGAGGGCTGATCATAGCAACTTCATGAGAACTTTTTTGTGGAAATTAGCTCCTGTCAAACAGATTCACTTTCATCAAATCACCATTCACTGATATTTCTGGCATATAGCTTTTATGCACACCAGTATTCTCATGTGAAATAAAAAGGAAACCCTATGTTTTGATTCACCTTCAGTTCTCCCTTCCATATAACCTTGTATTCTAGTGACAAAATGCTTTTAATGAACAGAAAGTGTTGAAATCTATTCGCAAAAACAAGTCAGAAGTAAAACGCTAAACTCAGTTTAAGACTAAAGATCTGTATTAATACCAAAATTATATTTCTACATGAATTAGCATATTATGCTTTATTCCATAACATGTGTTTCCATAAAGATACTTCAGGGTCTAAAAAATCATTTTGCTTTCTTATTATGCAAGCTTGAGCAGAGATCAAATTAAAGAAACACATCTTGGGGATGTCAGGAACTTATTTTAAATGCTGTTTTACCAATACCTTAAGGGTAAATACTTTTTAGGAAGCCTAGAAAAAGATCTTTTTTTTTCAACTAATAAAATATTAGCTTTTCAATATGCTAACTACATTTTTACAAGTAGTAGGTGAGCCTTCCCCTAACTTCACTACTTTTTTTTTTTTTTCCTATAACAGTAAGCTAAAAAAATAAGTGTTAGACTTTATCACAGACTTGACATGGATAAGTGACATATACACCTTTCTGAAGTTGAACATATAATCAGTCTGTATTCTCGAATTGCAACTCCATAGAAGTCAGCAGCACATCTATGTACTGTAGTGAGAAGAAAACAAGTCAATCTGCCTTTCCTGAGTAACATATACATTTCTGCAAGAGACTTACAATTAAATCTCTAGCTACTCTCTCTGTTTAAGAAGATAGTACTAAGATTGTTTTATGTTTCTCACATCACACCAATACAAAGGAAAATGAGTTTGCTAGTGGCTGCCCAGCTATCTTGATGGTTTTTAACCTATATTATTCAAGGTTGCACTTTTTAGTCTCAAAATCTGGAAAGAATTTGCTGTTCAGAAAGTACATCCATCTCAAACACTGTTGTAAGGGTTTGGTTGGGGTTTGTTTGTCTTTTCAAATAAAACTATATAGTGAGCAGAAAAATATATAATTGCCATATATAATTCTAGGCTTTAAAAGCACTGTTTCTGACAGCTTCTCTACAGACACTGAAATTTCCAAGCCACTGTACAATCAAAAATTTTATATATAAAAAAAAAAAGTGGTAAACTGTAGAATGTACTCCAAACTATTACAGTTTGAGCAGCTCAGTCATTTTGATACCGTGCTTTACAGTGACAGTTGTATTTCAGAGTAGACAATAGGCTGGAAGATCATATGCAGCACAACAGCTGTACTTCTCAGCTCAGGTGAGTCTGAAGTTGCAGCTTGCTTCAGTGGGAATCCAGAGACTGAAGCCTTCCTCTCTCCCAACACAAATGTGACAGAGGCCCACAGCTGTTTGTTTAGAATTCAATACTTTTTGCTCACATTTTTACATATACTTGTAAGGCACAACGAGCTTGTATAAACAGCAGGCAAGCTTCTTTGCTTTGAACAATGATTGTTCATACCAATTAAGCTTTCTAAGGGAAACTCTATAGTACAAAAAAGTGACATATGCAAATACCACTAAACTCATTAATTTCTGTTCAAAGTTACCCAAGAAGCAGGTCTGCAGAACAGAAGCAAAGCTGGTGTTAACTTGCCAGTTTTATTCAAGGAATGTTTTGAAAAAAAAGAAAAAAATAATCACATTTACCCATTTGTAGGTTCGGTAGATAACAACAGTAGTCTGAAGCCTCTAGCAGATTACTCGAGGAAAAAGATGATTGTAAACATTAACTGGTGCCTGAGTTATTTCTTTAGGTGGACCGGATTAATTTTCCGAGTGTAGTAGCAAAAATTTTGCATTTAAATTTTCAAGAGAAACCACAGCAGAAAATGAAAGCACAATGAAAGACTTATTATAAATAAATGAAGACAGGTTCATGTGATCGACATTCTGATTTTTCATCTGCTGCTATTCAGATGAAGGAATACTCCACCCTTCTGTTCCTCCTGGTTAGGATGATTTTATGTGGAAAGGCAACCTTTTTCTTCACAAAGCTCAAGATACTTCATTAAGATAGTTTCAATAAAAGTAAGTCTAGTTAAGACAGAGGAAGAATTATGTTAATTCTTTTCTAGGGATAAATACATACTAATAAATGAGAATTAAGAGAAAACCCTGATCTGAAATCCACTAATTAGTCAAGCTCTAGTACCATACAAATTGCAACTCTGGGGCAGTAACTTGCCTTGTTCAACATCACATTTTCTCGCCATCACTTGTGAAGAGCCAATCAAGCACTCCCTTAACGTGGAAAGAAGTGTCTTCTTGACAATATCCCGGCTTACGCTCAGCACAAAAAAGGCTCACAATTTTACCAGCTTCAATGCCAAAACTATTCTTATTTCATTGAACACAAAGAATGTCTTTGGTGTTCCTCTCACTCCCTGGGGAGTTTGCAGGAACTCAGTTATAAGGAATTTATTTCCATTAGGTACAAAAACTTTCATTCCCCCCGAAGGAAAGCATCGTACCTAATAAAAGTAAAATTATACAAGGAAAGATAGGGAGGACTTCAATAAAATAAAACTAGCTGCAATAAACCAGAGTAATTGTTAAGTAGTAAAGATCTCCAGGGTACAGTGCAATAGTGCTCACAGACCAGAGACGAAAGGATCCAGCTGAAAACACAGAAGGAAGAATATCTTCTACTAACTAGGACTGTCTGCGCTAGGATGAAACCGACTATCAAAAATACTCTACTGTGTGTATCTCACTCAAAAGATCTGAATACCTGGTTTTACATCAGATCTGCATACAAAGTGATTGAATTCTTCAGTTCATGGTAATCATCAGTATTCATCATGACGTGGCAGGAAAACAGACAGATTTTCCTTGCCTATTGTACTCTACAGCATACAGAAACTTTGCGTTATTAACCCTCCTCTGCTTGATCTCCACTCATTAGTTGCTAATTGATGGATTTTTTTCAGATCAGTGAGTGACCACGGAAAAAGTTGACCAGCAGCTACTTTCGTGTAAGAACATGGAAGCAAGATCACAATCAAGAGGGAGCAATGAGCCTTTTTTTTCCTATTTGAAACGGAATTATTTATATCAGCTTTCATCCTCTGCTCCTTTGAGATTCTAGTCATCAACAAAATTCTTTATTAGAATTGTACAGCAACAAGGCAAAAAATGATTGAAAGAAACGCCAGCTGAAGGAAGTCAAGTGAAAAACAAAGGGAGAATCATCATTACTGGAAAGAAAGGGTCAGATATTGGTCATGGAAAGGAACTGGGATATATGATTCATATCATTGTATGAAATTTAGCTCCTTGTTTGTCTTGGGCCCAAACCTATATGCTTTGTTTTTTTTTTCTTATTTAATAATGAGATTATGTAAAAAAAAAAAGAAAGATTAAAAGGGAAAAAAAAACATTTGAAGCCACATAATTTTGTATGATGCTTCAAGAGCATAAAGGAAAGCTACAAAACACTGCAGTATAATATTGAGCCACATTTGCATTATTAATAACAAAATAATTGGATGCAGCCTTCTGTGAGACTGACTGTTAATTAAAAAACGAAAGCATCAAGCTAGCCAAGCAATATCCAATATGCACACAGGCAATGTGGAAAGACCTACATTTGTGACATCTTAAAGTTTCAGTCGACTACTTCAAGCAAAGCATTCTGTGTTGCACTATCAGTATTCTACTTCAGGTTGCTCCAGTACCATCGAAAGCACTGCAACCTCCTGTGGGGATGCCCTGGAAAATAACATGTGCATCTCAGGAGGTGAGCTCAGTGCCTAACGTCTTAATTAAATGGAACAGCTCCCAGTCTTCATTGTTTAGGCAAAAGAAAAATAAAGGTAGCATTGAACATAAGGGATTCTCATTACTTAATTTACGAAACTAGCCCTTTGTATCTGTATAGCTAGCCTTCTTTGGCCTGTGAATCTTGAAGAGTTTAAAGTATTAAAAATTAAGCCTTGCAACCGATACCCTAAAAGAAAGTTATGCACCAAATCTATAGCACAGTAAGGTTAAGTTACTTCCTTAAGTCGATCAAGAGGGTCAGAATCAAATTGCAGTTTGTTTTTCCATTGCTCACTTTGAACTACTGAGCAGCTAACCATAAGAGGACAGAGAAATCATCCACCATCGTTTAATATTTTGTTCATTTATAATCCAGCTGTTATTACAGTATGTTTTCTTTAAATGCCTCAGCTATACACTGTTATTTCTACCTCTGACGCTTTAAAACAGCTTACTGTCTCTCACTGTTTAATATAGTTATTTTTAACCTAAAAAAGACTACATCCTGTTATGTATTTTCCTCTGTCAGTTCTTCCGTTTCAGTGTCATAATCGTGCTTTGGAACAGGCTGCTCTCACAGTAAAATCTTCTTGACAGTACTCAGATCAAATGAAAGTGAAACTCATCCCATTGCCAAAATCTTAATAAGTCAACATATATAAGAAGCCATATCTTTTAGCATCGCTGTTTCATTGAGAAGATGGTGGCAATCAGGAAATCTGTCATGATGGGTCTTCAAAAGCAAGAATCAAATGCAGAGCCAAGCGCAAATTTCTTTTACACACTGTTGTTATCATTCACTATAGCATATGTGGTTTACCTGGTGTTGTAGAAATACCTCCTTTTGTATCAGAACAGATTCCTGTGTAAGCCAGACTGCATGCTGCTGATCACTTTTGTTTATCTAGAAAATTGCAAATTCATTTTCCTACTTGGAAAGTTTTATCATTTGGACAGAGAAGAGACAGGCGGAAAATAGCCATGACTTAAGTGACTCATTATGTATTCTTATGAGCAGTGCCTGCTGCGAGTGAACTGCTTGTAGATAAAGCATGCACTGAAGTTCACCATGCAAGTCTTTTGGCAAATTCTTACAAATTAATTTGAAGAAAAGAGGATTCATTCTATAAAGTTTCTTAATTGGAAAGTGTACTACATTTATTTAAACCAAGTAATGTGGGTACATTAGTAAAAATCTTTCTGAAAAAAAGCTTGATTTTTTGATATATACATCTGAGTATTTTCCAAGAGATGGAAGTTCAACTTTTAGATCTCAACCTATGAACTTGGTGAGCATTGCTATGTCTTGAAGTACCACTTTGCTTTGATAAAATAGTCCCTAGAATGTGCTAACAGGTGTAAGTTTTTATTCCTTGATCCTAAACTATCTTGCTACAGCATGAGTGATATTATCCTTCTATTTGAAGAAGGTATAGGCCAAAATTCCCAAGAATGAACAGCAGCCATCACCAAACTGAAAGGTCCGTGATGTCTATGGATCAGGTATTGAGGCAAACATGGAGCACACTAGCTAGCAACGACACAGTATTTTCTGCAGCCAACAATGAAACAGCAGATTAAGTAAATTCCGTTATAACTACCTCTAACTGTAAGCCCAATGATTGTAAAGGCTGCACCATTTTTCACTTACAACAGCACTGATGTATTTAGGTTCCCTACTGTAAGAGAATAATAAAAATATTTTAGGGGAAAAATATTTTAAATAGGTAGTTTAGCAACGTAAGGATTTAGGCAGAAGCTTTCACTCTCTAAATCCCAGTTAAATAATTGAATTAAAATCCCTCAACAATGGAAAACTTTCTTCTTTCCTGTTACGTTATGTGAAGTAGGATATGTACACAGAGTGCTACGCATTTCTAAAACACCAGAGAAATATCCAAAACTTAAATTGGGAACAGATGAAACAGCATAAGGAACACACTGTTACACTACAAAAAGCGGGATTTCAAGTGAGGAACACTATTCATCAGACTTGTGCATCCTTAACCTTGGTACTGGTGAGAAAACTGGTAGAGATGAGCCTCAAGCAATTACACAAACATTTCCCTGATATTCTCACAGAAGAGGTGTATTGGGTTTGTGTGGCAAGAGCTTAGTAGTAGGGGGGCTACAGGGGTGGCTTCTCTGAGAAGCTGCTAGAAGCTTCCTCTAAGTCCGACAGAGCCAATGCCAGTTGGCTCCAAGATGGACCTGCCGCTGGCTAAGGCTGAGTCCACCAGCGGCGGTGGCAGTGCCTCTGTTTTCCCATGATGGTAACTGCTGAGTGATCTCTCCCTGTCCTTATCTCAACCCACAAGCCTTTCATTATATTTTCTCTTCCCTTGTCCAGCTGAGGAGTGATAGAAGGGCTTGGTGGGCACCTGGCATCCAGCTAGGGTTAACCCACCACAAGAGGTAAGCATAGAGCAAGCACAGGGGAAAAAGGAAGAGTAAAAAGCAGAGTTGCAAGCCTGACAGTATAACTGAAAGCTAACAGTCCGTGACATGATAGTTCCAGCACTGATTGAAATGCAAGCTTAGACACACAGCAAGCAACTTTGCTCAAGAAGCTTTTTTACCTCTGCAGTGCCTCAGCAGGGGTATATAGGCAGTAAGCAGCCTTCAGATTTCAATTAAAGATGAAGTGTTTACACTTGTTTTCCTTGCCGGGAGCCCTTTTTTCCTCTTCATAAGTTCTTCTAAAAAGTACTTATTTTATTTTTCTTTTACATATATGATAAACCTTCCCAGCTGGTGAGAAGAAGAAACTTCTGGGGAGAGGAGAAACTTCACTCCTTCCCTGTTTGCAGGAAACTTCTGCTTACCACAGCTTTAATTCCCTATGCGATCCACTGTCTAAATCCATAAAGCCTTTTCTCTCACCTCCACCCACTTCATTTGCATTTTTCCCTCTTCCTCTAGGCAGTGTAAGTGATAGAGTGAATTTTTTTTCACTTTTTCCTTTTAAGAAGAGCCAAGTTATTAACACATCTTTCACTGCTCAGCTGGCCCTCCTCATAAGCTAGTTACTGCTTAGAGCTTGGCTAATCAGGAGAGGAGTCAGGACGTCCAGCAGAGAACCAAGACAAGAATGAAACATAGACTAAAAAGTGAGGCTGAAGCTGGGTACTGTGGTCAGAAAAGCAGATACACCAACAGAGCAGCCTGAAGGAGGGCAAGTGCCTAATCACCAACTTACCTAATCGTTACAGACCAGGACAAAGATTTGGCATTAACAAGCTTGATACTACTCATTTAAAATTTTGGAGTAGAAAAGGATTTTTATTTGTTTTTAAACAAGCTCAAAGAACTTGGCTCGTTTGTAACCACAGACAGTTGCTTAACATACAGTCCAGCACCTTCTAACACAGTGTGGCCTTAAATTTTAAATACGTTGGTTTGCAGCTGCCACATTTGTGCCGATTAACATTGCTTTAGCTGAAGCGCTCAAGCTAAAACATTTGAGTTTCTCCTCTGTAGTCGCAACAGCAGCACAGACACACCTCAGCTTCAGACGACAAACACCCTCACTCTGGGAACAAGCAAGTGCAAAAAGTCACAGCCTAAGGAAAAAGCATCCAGACTGGGGGTGCACAGTGAACTGAGAGTGAGCCAAACCAGCAACAAAAACACATCAGGCAGCCACCAGGACGAGGGCGAAGCACACGAGGGGTGGAGTGGAATCAGCTAGGAAAGGGGAGATACAATGCATAATGGTGTTTCCAACCATTCTGTGAAATGCCCAAACTTATTTGTTCCAAAGAATGACAGTTTCACATTGTGGCAGTAACACCTAAGGCAACAAGGCTTCACACAGCAGGAATAAGAAACAGGTTGTGACAGACCGTGCATGCAGACCCGTAGTAACAGTAAGCTTTGTAGTTTCTTAATATCTATGACAAATAGATTCTCTAAAGCTCTTTGTAGTGATTCACTTAATACCTTTGAGATCTGTGCAAAGGGGCATGAAATGCTGTGATTTCCCAGGCATGCAAGCTCTAGAAAGCCCTTATTCTGTGAGAAATGCCTCTCATCCAAAATGAGATTTCTTAGATTTTCTTCTAAATTGTGCAATCTTCGATTTCATTCAGTCCAGTACCTTTTCCAACATCTTTCATGAGTTCTCAAAAAAAACCTTCTAAAACTACTGTGAATATTTCAGATATTTCTCTATATTCCTTGGGTGAATTTTATCAGGCCCTGATACCTTGAAAATATTAGGTTTTCATAAGTGTGATATAGCTTTTTTTTTCCTAGATTGTTCTTAGCTATGTATTTCTGGTGCTAGTTATGTTACTATGTGGTCTCAGTTAAATTTTTTAATGAAGAAATACACAAAATGTCACTAGCGAGTCCTTTCCTTTGGCATTGTCTGCTATTAGTTTTCCCTCTGGCTCCAATAATATACTCCCCAAATACAACACTTATCATTCCCAGCCAATCATAACAGTTGTAATTGTTGTAGTACATAGTATCTAGAAATACTTCTGAAGTCAAAGAGAATTTGAATGACTATAAAATGTACATTAGCTAGTCAATAGAGTGACTACACAAATAGATCAGATCAGACTCTCTCGTATCTATAAGCAAAAAGTTGTAAAAGAAAAGTTTTTAATGTTTTTCTTCCATTTCTTTATCTATAGGTAAAGGCATACGCAGCTCAGTGTGGTATGCTACTTATACAGCTCTAGAGCAATGAGGACTCCTTAAACCTACCATGTATTTGTTGCTCTTTTACTTTGCCAGCTGCTAATCTTGGCACCAAACCATCATTCCAGCTCTGGTCTGGCTGCTGTCTCCAGTGTGCCTCCATAGCAGCTGAGCCATCTCAGACTTTGTACTCAAAACACGTGGAGAGCAATTGTGGATATTGGTATATCAACTTTGCCTTTTTCAGTGGAAGCCATCAAAATATTTTTGCTGCTTGAATCAAATCAAGGGTAGCCATTTGGCTACAAGAAAAGGATTGAATGAAGGAGGAAAAACAAAGCTCATGAAAATGAGGAAAAATGAATATTATAAGCCCCACGATTTCCTAGGCACTTCGATCACTAGGAAACTGCCCTCTAACCTGTTTTAAAGTGATGATGAAAACGAAGAGCTAAAACCATAGAGTTTTCTCACAAAGAAAGGGCAGTAGTGTTTTTCCCTTCTCTTGCTAGTTGTTGTGGGCAAGCCACAGCTAGCCAAAAACACTGCTTTCAGAAGCAATTCTCAATTGTGAATGCATCAGTTTTGGGTTGTAACTTATCAGGCTTCTTATATTTCATTCTAAACCTTCCTCCCAAACCAGACATTTGTGTGTGCTGCAGTCAGTTAATCTCTTAAATCACCATCATTTTTTGAAAAAAATACTGTATCCTTTAGAGAGTGAATCCTCCTGGACTACATGGTTTTATAGGAAAAGAACTTGGCTCGTTCTTCCCCATCCTAAGGGAGATAACAGTTCCTCTTCCTTCTCTCCCTGACTCACAAGTTTATCCTACACCTCTAGGAGCACTTGAAGGCAATAGAAGTTTTTCGCTGGTTTTCTATACAGTGACTGAGAGAATGAACATACTAAAAAAGTCTTTGATTAGCAGGCATAGAAAAGAACAATGGAGTCAGGTATTACTTTGCTGTGTTAGGAGTACAGAGAAAAACTGTGAATTATTTTCAGTAGTTTCTGCCTCTCTAATTTGAGCATGTCATCATGGCCTGTGTAAATATGGAAAGAAAAAGCACTTTCATAAATTATAAATCCATGATTTGTATAGCGTTACTACATATGCTAGTCAAGGGTTAAGCCACTGTAAAAAGTATTCATTTGATGCCTGTCAATACGGGACAATGGATGTGCAAATAGGTGGTGAGGAGTATCGTGTGCCTATTCAAGATAAGTGATTGTCTTAGTTTAAGATCTCTGTGAAATGCAAAAAACGTAAACCTGCGAAATGCCTCATGATGCTGCTAACCAACAGAGTGATACACAGAATGCTCTGTCACTACAGAGCAGAGAACTCTGGTGACAGTTCATCATGATGCAAAACGAGATAAAAGGAAATTGTAAAAAGTAGAAAAGGATGGAGAGCATAGATTCTGGGAAGCACTCTTTAGATGGTCACCTTCCGCTTCAGGATTTTTCAGTCATTTAAAACATCTTGTTATAATACTGTTAATAGCTACAGCTGCTTTAATATTGTTACTAACACTGCCATATATATGAGTTTGGCACATATTTAAGAGGGTATCTTCAATGCACAAAATGTTATATCAATCAGGAAACTTACGCAAGTAAAAGAATTTACTTGATTTAATAAAAAAGGGGGACTGATGGAGGGAATATAGGAATAGACATAAAATCACATAAGACTATATATTAGTTATTGTTTAGATATTAAATACTAACTGCTATATTAACTGTTGTATGAATTATTGCTGCGAAATATTAGAAGTTTTGAAATACTAACTACCCAAGGAGGAGGCTGGTGAGAGAGATAAAACAAATGCCAGCAAGGTTGTAACTCATGACCTACACATCTGTGGGGAGGAAGGGAAACGAAAAACTAGCCTATGTAGGAAAGATAAGGACTAACAAGAACTAATATTTGTCTTCAGACAGTGACAGGTAGGAGACAACCAGATGTCCACTCAAGGACAGGCCAGGCTGGAACCAGTTTGGCTTTCCAAGCTCAGCCAAATCGGGAATTTTAGGGAAGAAGTGAAAAGTACACAGTGAGGAAGACCTCCGGCCTTCATCCTGAAGACCCCCAGCCCACGACCACCAGAAGGCGTGTCAAGGAAGAGCCTGAGGCGGATCCTGAGGTGGGGACTATGGAAATTATTTCCTGGGAGAATCTGACTTTTTGGGGGAGGTTATGGGTATGTTTGTATAAATACAAGAAAAACTGCCACGGCGGGTGTGCGTTTTGGTGGAGCAGAGACTCGCCGGCGCATCCAGCGCTGTTTGCTTGCTTTTATTCGCCTAATAAATTGTAAACTTTAATCAGAGTTCTGTTTGGGACTCAATCATTTATCACACCACTGATAGCTTATGGTCTTTCTTCAAGTTTCTTTCTACGCATTACTAATCATCGTTCAATCTCAAATTTGTGGTAGAGATTTCAGTATTAGAAATATCAGCGAGTATCTTGAGGTAGAGCAAAAAGGGAAGAAAGATATAACACCAAATCTTAGTTCATCTTGCAAAACAGGATAAATTGCCAAGTAGAATATATTATACTGAGTTATTTGATAGCTAATGGAAGTACAGCATAAATGACCACACCTAACTAATTTGAAGTAATTTTAACTGAACCTGTGCCCCCACTGCACGGTGCTTTTCTTTCTGTTTTCAATGTCTTTTTTCCCTCAACACCTTGAAAGGGTCAAGCTTATTTGTAGGTGAAGTCAACCACATCACAGACTATCATGAGCACTATGATATCAAACCACAACAGAGGCATGAGGGAAAGATGTTTGCAAACACTCTTAAAAATCTGCCAGTTTGGTTGCAGCTATTGCATGTAATTCAGTTTCTCTGATCTTTCAACATCTGCTAGAGAACATATAAAGAAAATGGGACCCTCTTAGAACTGGCTGCATGCCTACAAGGAGTTACAGAGAGGACCACCTATATTGGGAGCAGCACAGGAATGAGGCTGTTGATGAAAGTAGTTTTGGTTAAGCAAAAACCGGAGCTAAAGGTAGCAAGAAATTATGGGAATTATAGGGGGCAGAAGAAAAAGTTATCCAGACTCAGTAGAAAAACACAATCCAGAGAATCCAAGAAAAAAAGAAATGTGTTTCTGAGAATAAAATATGCACAAGTTGATATTAACCTCTGTACTATGCCAAAATGGAGAATTGTGTCTAGGTATCAGCATACGGCATGCAAGACATACTTTTTGTTTCTTTCCTTAGTCCTCCCCACCTTTCCTTCCTCAAAAGATCCAGTATGTATTCATGAATGTTTTGCAAAGGAAAAGCAGCGGAGCATCAGAAGATACATTTTTTCTAATGATTGAATTTGAAAGCCTTTCAATATCCCAAAATTAAATATGCACAATACAAAAAGCATACTATTGGTTAAACTGGAAAGATAAAAGGAATAAATAACATCCATTAAAGGTCCAGGTTATGCTATGGAAAGACATTCAGCACACAGATCTAGCATTTATACATGAAAATCCAATTGACACAATAGGCTATAACCATTCCAAAGAACCTACTATGGCCCATCATGTAAACAATTACACATAATGACACAGACATTATGGTCTGTAGGGCTCTGGATCAGTGGATTAAAATTTCTCTGGGTAGAACAGACTTTGAGTAAATAGGCTCAAAGAGCTGTTACAATAAAATACATCAAGACTTTAGTAACTCCCAACTATGCATTAATGCAATAACACAAGTTGAATTGTTAAATTTTGGAAAATTTCCATTCCCTACAGTGCAGTAGCCAGTATTAAGTCAGTATTCTTCAATATGTACGATATAGATATCACTGTTCTTCACAGTTTCAAGTTACAGAATAAGCTGTTTCAGATGTCAGTTACAGATAACTCTTCGAGGGTAGATTTCCTTTCTCAGAATTATAGAATCATAGGATTATTTAGGTTGGAAATGACCTTTAAGATAATTGAATCCAACCACTTACATATAAGCACTACAGTAAGGATGCAATATTGAGAAGCTCATGCATTCTTTATATGAATTTAATTTTTATTTAAAATGTCTGTTTCTATAAATAGGTTAAAAATGCTATACAACTCTTGGAAAAGATCAACTAAATGAAAGAAGGTGCCCAGTACAAAGTGACTAAAGAATAACCGAAATAATATGTCTGATATTGCATTTATAGGAGAGCAACCAGCTTAAGGAAGGGCAGACACACACTTGGACTCAGTGGGAAAAGAGGCAGGTTCACAGCAAATGAGCAATAGCACTGAACCTGCAATCCAAATCTAGTTCTTTTCTTCAGGTCTTGGGGAACGAATGCCCTATGTTGTTCAAGAGCATAAACACCGGCTGACAAGGGCTTAAAATAATGGAGACAGTTACAAGGACATGCTTCAAGATGCATCTCAAGTGTAAGGCGCTTTCATGTGTGCCAATTATGTTTAAAGTCTTATAGAGGTCAGATGAGAAACCTCTCACTATTGCTGGTTGGGGTGGTTTGCTTACAGCACCCAGCTGAGCGGACAAAATGCCTATGAAGCGTGTGGTCCTAACGAGATAGCAGCCTTAGGGTATCTCATCTAAGCGTCTAAACTCCTTATGCAGTTAATGAAGAGTGAGGTAAATGCTTTCAAGGAATTCAAGAACAACAGTGATAGCTGCATACAGATGATGTAATTGCTATATCAGGTCTCTATGCATAAAATCCTGCCTGTATCCTTATTTGAATATCTCACTGTGACATCACCTTCTGATTCAAATGAAGCGCATTGCCACATCATAGAGCTTGACCAACAGTGGATCTCGTGCTTTTTTTGGAGCTCAGTTGCTGTAGCGCGACGAAAAGTTGAAAGGATCAATGAACTTCCTTCCAAGTATCTGACAGAGGAATGAGTGAAGATGGGCACCCCTATTCGATCTGGCCATGCTGCTCAAACTGCTGTTACCTGCCTTGCCACAGCAGAAAAGAAGAATGCTGCTTGTGTTGGTTCTTATTTACCAGTGAGCAGAACTGCAGCTCCCATGTCCTTATGAAGACTACAAACCCTGCCAGTGCTGCCACCACTCACGTGCAGAGCACCCAAATTGCTGGTGGTGCTGCTGCTCTTATTCGAGTGACCCAGACTGCAAATGCTGCTACTGCAGTGGAGAGAATTCAGCGTGTCAGTATTATGAAAGCAGGTGCTGCAGAAGCTCTGACAACGAACTACATCACTCAAGACCACCAGGAACTGTTCAGTGAGTGGAGTTAAGGGCTCTTAATTTCTTATGGTTTTGTTTTTCTAATTTACATTACGCCTTACTGGATGTGTTGCATTTAGAAATATATGATCTGTTGGCTTGTTGGAGCTATATTGAATAACCACAGGATATCGTTCTTCTCAGAAACAGAAAAAGTAGTTTTATCTTGATATTAGCGAAATCTTATATTCATTATTCTGACTGGGGCTAAGACTCCAGAACATCACTGCACTTGTTACTAGGACCACCTGATTTCCAGATAAAATCCATGAATTACTAACATATGCACAGTGTAAAAACCTATATAGCGACAAGAATGAAGACAGAGAACCTTAAATCAAGGAGGAAAACAGGAATGTGTTTGTAGCAAGGGGGCTGGAGGCAAGGACACAGGGAAAACTGGAGTCAAACAAAGAGCATCACTAACAACATGGATGCTAAAGAGAAGCACAGCAGAAGGCCAGACCGTAGAAGCCTGGAACTAGGTATCCATCTTGAATAATGATGCTCATGTCCAGGCTATGGAAAATACTCAAGGAGGCATTAAAAAATTAATATTGTCTTTTTAAAAGGAAAATGTCCACAAGCTAAGAGGAAGGTTAGGACTACCAAGATTTGAAGAGAACAGGGATTAGCACATCCTGAAAATCAGTTAACTTCTAAAATATAAATAATAATCTCCATTTTAAAGTCTTTTCAATTAATATAATGATTAAATGATAAGGCTGCTGCTAACACTAAGAATAAACTTCATTCATTCTAGAAATCAGAAATAATTCAGAGTTGAGTGATTTCTTAAATGACTAAAAATTAGGATGATCATATGTAAATGTGTGCTATTATGTTAAGCAGAGATGTCTTCAATATTTTTTTTGAAATGATGAAACACTTTGTTGTGCTACTTTCTTGAGGAAATATTCCATTTTGAAAATGCAGAAGAAAAATATTTTGACATTTATTGGCCTAAGTTTTCATTAAAAATAAATTATTTTATAAACATTATCAAAGTTGTTGTAAAAGAAAATATGAAACAAAATAAAGGTTTTCATTTCAATTGCATAAAATGCTTTTCTTCACTCTAGTTATTCATTGTTTCCATTTTGAAAAAAAATCAAACAAGAAAAGGGGACAAAATACATTCCATTTTGTACTAAACCAAACTGTATTCTTCTTTTCATTTGGCCATCAGCAATAACTCAACAAATTCATACAGACCTACAATGACTGAGATGTCTGTTTATTGTTATTGTTGGCAACAGTATTCAAAATATAGCGAAATAACTACAAAAAGGAAAAGAAAAAGAATGGATTCTTGATAGTGATAATCCAATTGTTTAAATAAAATACTCAGAATAAAAGAGTAGTAGATATGCCAAGCAGAACTGTTATTGTTATAATTTTGTGTCTAAGATGTCCTAATACTCAGATATTTTTATTTGAGTTCTTGGGGTTTTGTTTTGTTTTCTTTGTTGGTTTGGGGTTTTTTTTCCAATTCTGTTTAGGTCAAAAGGCGCCATGTCAAGGTTTAGAACTAGGAATAATGCATCTGTCATTACACCAGAAAGGAATGTCTCCAGCAACGGTTTCCATGACCAGCTTGCCTGTCCACCATGTAAGCAATTGTTTCTCCAACCATTTATGCTGCCGCGCAATCACTGCATTTGTGAGAAGTATGTATCTAAAAGCAAGACCAAAGAAGCTGAAGCAACTGAAGACTTTCATATCATCATACGCCCAGCGCGTAGCAAAGCACATTGCCTCCCCCACACAAGTAAAATTCAGCTGAGGAAGAACTACCTCAAAGCAAAACTAGCCAAGAAACACATGTGCAGAGATGGCTTTCTGAGGTGGAGATTCAACCACAGCGAAAGATGGATCTACTGTGAACTTGCAGGGAGAGAAGAGTGGCAACCAAAAGACGTAGAACATGTGAAATTAATTACTGTAATGAATGTCTCCATTTAAATCATAGCAAGAGCAGTGCTCAAGACCACATTTTCACCAAAGCATGTCAAGAAGATCGTGAACAGTGGCGCTGCTTACTGCACACCAACTCAAAACTCTCCGAATACCGTCTGGATGACCACGACCTGATCTGTGGGTTCTGCAAGAACTCTCTGCACAGTGATCATGAGACTATTCTCTTGGCAGTAGCATATTCAAGAGCGGCTGCTTCTCTCTGACATGATTGCGAAATTTAGAAAAGGTTTGTATTTCTGCAGCTTCTCACATTTCCCTACGCCTCCTTGGGAAAGAAACTTGAACATATGTTTGACAAGCTATGTTAATTCTCTGCACAGCATGGAAATCAGAAAGGTGATGTGTTCCCCCTGTCAAAACACAAAAGGAACAAGCCCGTAATAGCGGCATCGTAAGCCAGGCTCAACCATTGGAGAATGAAGAACCTGTATGTGGGACGGGAACAGTAAGTGCATCTAGAGAGGGGAATTTTCACTTCATACAGCAGGACCTAGCATGGAATGAACATCAATTACATCTGCAGAACAAAATGGTGACTATTTTATAATCAGAAATACATACTTGAAGAGTATGTATGTATACTCTGCAGCCACGTTACGAATTGTCCCTCTTCGGTCAGTTTTATGGGCATGCCCGTGCTGGCTAAGAGGCAAAGTGGTCACCTTTTTCTGAGGTAACAGAGCAATGTCACTCCTTTTAACTAAGACTTGATTCACAGCAACTAAGGGGCTGAAAAAAGACTAGGATTTTATGAATTTCTTTTAATTTTGATCTTTGCATATAAATTCACAAATTTTGGGAATATAACAAAGTTTCAATAAAAAAAAAATATTCAGAAAGGTAAAAGTAAACCATCTACAATAAGAAACCCCTGGAAGCATTAAATTCTCAATTTTGAAGCAACCTTAAGTTTGAGAAAATAAGTGATGTAGAATATTTGTTTAGCATTTTGTAATGTGACATTGTTTCCTGATGCTAGCTGAATGCAATTGGAATTTACTATCAGCCTTTGGTATTTTTGATTCTGTTCCTTCACAGTTCACAATTTTTAGCATCAGAAGAGTTAATCACACCTTCACATCAAGGGAATGTTCAGACATAATGTGGGCTATGCAGGTGCATGTGCTGTCATTATTTGAACTTCATACTGGCATAGTGAATTTTCAAAGGTAACACAGAGCTACAATAAATTAAGCTTCAGGATTTCCGATGTAACGAAGTAAAAATTATCAAGCCCATTTTAGGGGAGACAAATACGAGTATGTGAGAAAATAATAATAAAGAAGCAATTAACTGTCAAATGTTATACACCCAAATGTGAATGTTTTACCACAAACAGCTTTCCTCAGGCCTTATCAGCAGCAGAGATGAGAGAAATATACCAAAATTCCTATTCTTGTCCCACATTCTACCAAATCTGAAATTTTTTTTAAGCTAAAATCTGTCATTCTACCTCTGGTAACCATTACATTTTGATATGAATTTGGAACTACTGATCTGATTTATTTTTTTTTACAGCACACCAAAGAGTTGATAACAATCTAATGGAAGTTATCTTGTCAAAAAATAATTGCAAGACCTATAAGGACACCAAAAGGAAGGAGATCAGGAATGGATTCTTAAAATGACGTACGGTTCTTCAAACAAAGAACAACAAAAGGAGATGATGGAGTTGCTTGAAAACATTGACCTTAAAAAACAGAAAGAAATTTCAGAATATACAAACTATACCATCCAGTCAGCTATCATATATGGATGGTCTTATCCAATACTCTAAAGAGGCTCTTAAGGAGGAAAGTCAGGTTGTGTTTCTGCAGTCTGCACACTGCTTAGTGAAAAAACAGAAAACACAGTTCCTTCCATTTTCCAACCTAGTCCACATCTAAGAGAAGATCCCTTAAGAAAACTTTAACTCAACTTTGATGAACTTTTCTCCATTTTACAGGGACTTGTCCCATCCCTTAGTGAAATAAAGCAGTCAGAAAGTAAAGCAGAAAGATATCCCTATTCTTTCAACCCAGAGATAATGATTCCAAGGCATGTTTCAAGTGCTCACAGATCCAAGCGAGCAACATTGTTCCGAAGCCCATCTTTAAATTCTGTTTGATTTAGGTGTGCTGTCTAAAGTCACTGTCAGAAGACCAGGCTCTACACCTCCCCATCATCCTACATGGAGTAATGAAGTATGTGTGTACTGGGATACAGCTTGTGAAACTCCAAGAAAAGAAAGAAAATATTTGATTGTCAACTTTTCAAGTCCAGAACCTGTAGAACATGAATTAGCCCCAGTCTCAGGACCTGTTGTTATATACCAGACTGTTGTTTACTTAAGGTCTGCCAAAGTAAGACAATAATAAATTCTGAATACGTACAAAAGACCATTATATTTTGGCTGTTATAGAGTCTGAACTCACACAAGTTTGAGAAAATAAGGCTACAGTATCTATTCAAATACTTCATTTATAAGATATAATGCATTTCAAAATCACCTTTTGAGATAAACCGAAGCATAAATTGAATCATATCACACTCCTGCTGCAGTCAATAGGGTTATTATATTATTATATATGTGATATAAATATTTTACATGGAAAGATCTAATGCAGAAAGAAATAAATGCACCATGTTTCTGTTTAAATACCTGTACGTCAGATCAAATAATTCGATCCTGGTCTTGGCCTTCAATGTGACATCATCATATCCCTGTAATTTTCCTCATTATACATTTCATAGATGCCAACAAGATCAGGATGACAGTTGCATGAGATCCCAAGTGCATATTGCAAAGTGCTGACTGCTGTCAGCCTGCATTACTTTTAGTGTGTTAGAAGAGGCTACTATGAAATTCCCAGGAGGAAGCTGAGCATTTTCCAAGACCAGATATATCTTCCCCATATATTTCATGCTATGGTTAGAATTTCAGTTGCATTGGCATTTCAAAATTAAAATCTGCCAAAGAGAAGCCTTCAAAAAAAGCAAAAATAAAAATAAGAAAAAAAAAAGTACTTAATTGTGTACTACAGATTTTTTTTTCTCCTCACACATTTACTGGACTTGTCCCACAGAAGATGTGGATTTCTTTGGGGCAGAGTTTTACAAAGTTGCTGGTCTTGGTCCTGATACCATTGTTCAGACACAACTAGCTGGCCAGCTGTTATCACAGAAACAGTGATAATTCTAATGGTAGTTTTGTTGTTTTTTAACTTTTCACCACACTCTTGTCAATTAAACCTTTGAAAGGACATTTCTCAAAATTACCTTGGATGCCAAATGCAAAATGACTTTTAATAGGAGGTGGGCTTCTAAATCCTATGGTCATATCTGAAAGTCTCTCCCAAAATGACCCGCTGCCAGAACCTAACGGCTATATACTGTATTAATCACTGCAACGTTTGCCACCAGACAATTGCTTTTCTTCAACGTAGGTGTTTTTAAAGAGCTCAATTTCCATTTTGCTCCCAAAATAAGTACTTAAGACTTTCCAAAATTTAGCATAGATAAGACAGTTTGACTGCTTTGAAAATACATCTGTAAGTGGTAAATTCTTTTGAATATAGACACTAATTAAATCCTATTCCCAAAATGATAAACATATATACCTCTTCTGTACTTTAATACATTCTGCTTTTCTACTTGCAGGTAATCACTTCAGATGAAGACAGGAAAATTGAAGACAAGTGGGAGAAGCAGAAAAGTATTCAGGATGCTCTGCATACATCAAATAGATAGACAAAGAATGAAAGCAGGGATTCTTTGGTTTTTCTTGAAGAACTGGAAAACATGTATGCTTTCTTATGCAATATCTCATTTTTCACTGAAGCCAGAGATCTAACAGCGAGCTCTTCAGACTATTATTGCTTTCTGGCAAATAATAATAAAACACCCCTGCCTTTTCAATATCTTTTCTTTTTCCAGATGTAGCACCAAGACCTAAGGAAAATACTATGCCATGCACAAAACTATAGTATAAAACCCATTATTCTTGAGGGACCTTTGCAGCTTCAAAGGAAACAAATGACATATTTGCATTGTGAGTTAAAATTCTAATTACTATTCCCTATGAGACTATCCAATACCAGTTCATAAAGAGCTGCAGAATCCTGTATCACACTTTGCATATTCTTAAAGAGTAGAATAAGTTACTCTGTACATACACACTTTTGGTCTCAGCCTCCCTCAGCTGAAGTATAACGCGCATACACACATAGAAGGACACTGGCAACAGGCAGAACAAGAAGTACAAGACTGAGGGGAGACAAAACTGTCTCCTTATGCACTTACTTAATAATGGTTAGGTTTACATGACTGTTGTGAAGGTCATCAAGATGAGTTACAGTTTGTTAAAAGTGGCTGCGAATAAAATCAGGAGAAGTCACAGCAGCTGTGATCCACTGAACAGGATCACGGGATTAGATCCACAGGAAGTTACTGTGTTGAAATAATCAAGAGTAATAACTAACGGCCTTCTCTGTGCAGGGATAATCTTGCACAGTTCCTTTCTTTCACTTCAGCCATACCAGCCAGGTTTGCATATCTAGCTATAGACCTATATTTATGCAGACACACACATATATTTACTTATTCACCTCTCTCACCGTATGTGCTCGCACACACACACATATACATGCATTTAAACTTATTCACAACTCCCTTTGCCCCAGTCCTATCAATTATGGCGTTTACATGGTAGCAGAATAGAGTGCTACTAGCTCTTTTAACCCCCTTCTGTGCTTTTGTATGTTTGTGTCTTATCTTCAGCATAGAACAAATCTCTTCATGGAAAATCATGTATTATGAATACCGCCCATGAAATCTTGGACCTCCTGCTACCTTCCTTAAGGCAAACAATAAAACTTAGGTATATTTATTATTAATATTCATTTTGCCATTGCACCTTTCATTTCTGAAGCTCTGCTTTAGCTTCTCATAGTTGCTGCAAGGTAGTAATATTCTACTCACTTTATGGATGGCTAATGTGATAAAAGAAGAGTTCAAACAAAAAGGCAACAAAGTCAAAATCTGAACTCTGAGAGCAACTAATTCTCTGTCTTGTGCCATCCCGTGAGCTATTAGTGATGCTTCAGTTAGCATGGATGTTCTTGCCAGGATTGCTGGGCAGTCTTTCCTTGACGGCATACTTTTCTTTTAACAAAGTCTCTAGAGAAGCATAATAAAAAATACAAAAAAAATATAAAAGGCCATTAAAAGTAAAAGAGGTTTGCAATTTCAAACCTATTGAACAATTATAGCAGTGTGTAATTTTAAGAAGCTTATTCTGAAACATCTAAAAGGGGCCTGATCATGACACATGAAAGTCACCTGCAATCTAAAACTTGTGAGAGATTTTTGTGAAAATCTGAATGTCTGAGCTCTCCGGATAGTAAAGCCCAATTATTCCTTCTATAAACATGGCTTTTTACATCCCTTCCCCAGACAGCAACATTTTATGTGCATTTCAAGGCTATATGAGTTTTTGCTGATTATCTATAGTTCCCCAGAAGCTCACCTATCTGGTGTTCCCTTTAGTGAACTTCTCTGTGGATGGATAAGACTGTAGTTTGGATCAGCTGTAGAAAATCCCCTTTGCTCTCCCAGGCTAGCCATTGATAATAGCAGCCTTCTGTACCCAGTGGTTCTTGAGAGATGCAATTTGCAGTACACTGTTCTGTGCAACAGCCAAGCAAAGCTCTAATTCCCATTCCATGGAAACAGTGCTTCAGACCACTTGAACAGGGCAACATTTTATTATTATCACTAAGAGATTAGAATCAGTCCAACCCTGCAAGCGTTAAGAGTTTTATTAATTATTGTGGGGCCACTGGAAGCCTGTATTTCCTTTCAAACATCCCTACCTCGGCTTGCTTTGCTTTTTTCTCTAGGGTTACCTCTTTATTTTCATGGGAGGAAAAAAAAAGTGTTAAGTTCTTTGCATACAGTTCAGCGTCTGCCTGTTGTGAGCACAGCCAAATCCCATGATGGCTGAATGTCTATAGCCCAATTTACTGCACTCCTCCTTTCACTAAGCAGGCAAGGCAAAGAATGGAACAATTTTGCTTATCTACTGTTTGCTGCTCAGCTGCAGCAATGGGGTGGAGTGGCAGCACCATCTCTCACCCTGTACAGACATTTTTCAGCTGCATGCCCTGAAATTTAAATTTTGAGATGTTTATAAATAAATAAAAACCTGCCTGTATTTAATGTGGTGTGGTATTTGCATAATTACTTTTCAAGGTAATGAGCGTAACAGAGGCCAAAACACAGAAGGTTGAATATCTTCAGAGCAGCCTGTGCCAGCAAATAAATACAGAACTCTTGTAAGTATCAAATTGCAGAGCAGCTTAGAACCAGCATAATTTATTGAGGGAACAATAAATATCTATTTGTGCCGGGCAGGTGGCCAAGGTGAAAAAATGAAAGACGTATATGTAATTGAATAGTAGATGAGCCATCATTTCATTTCACCACCATTTGTGTCTCGTAATATCTGTTACCAACCCTGCTGAACAAAATATTAAAAAATAAAGGTGACATCAGCCTAACACACAGAGATGTAGTCAGTGGCACCTCTGCCTTCCTGGATGGATCATAAATTAGCTGGCAGGTAGGAGATAGGTCAGAGATGCAATCGGTTAACCTATATTGACACAAATCAACTAACCAACCCACTCTGCATAGGAAACCCCAGAGATATATAGGCATCAACTATCAAGCCAAGGTATTACCAAGTTTTATCATCCACTTGCTTCGTAACCCATCAGGAATTAATTTGTATCAATATTATTCAAAGGTCTGTGGTATCTTCTTCAAGAATATTTCCAAGACCATTACAGAGCTTTGGAGAACCTGTCCAAAGAACCTGTCCACCTGTAAGACATTATTTCTACACAAGAAGTAGTGGTCTTTGGGGGCCTAAATAATTAACTGATACTTCTGATTGAAAATATTCCCAATGTTTTGTAATGTAACTACAGTTTGTAACATGATGAGACTCACATTGCACCTCAGTGCAATGTGTAAATGTGATTTGATAGCTGAACTGAAACCCAGTAATACACATCTACAGATGAGTATTATTTTAAGTAACAGCATTTTAAGCAAATAGAGGGGGCAATCAATATGTTAACAAATGTAAACACAGCTTGTTACAGCTGTTACGCTTTGGACTGTACAGCTGTGATTTATGCTGCTGAGAAATATATTCTAAAAGCTAGGAGGTTCTGCAATCATGATTAGGAGAGAAAACAAAAATTACAAAAATTATAAAAGAACTAATAATCACAATCATTTGAACCAAGTGCCATTTCCATCTTATAACCCCAACTTCACAACTTTTAGTCTCCCAAAATGCTTAAGTTAAAATCATCTGAATAACAGAGTTTGAAAAGATAAGTAGAACTCAAAAATATTTATGTAATAAAACAGACTAGATACTAACAAACAAACAAAAAAAAGGAAACACATGTCTATAAATGCAAAGATTTTGGTTACTTGCTCCTGCATGGCAGAAAATAGAATCAGAGGTGGAACAAAATTCAGGCTTAGGCATCTCTTTACCTGAAAGTTAATGGTAAACTGTTGATACTTAAAGACATAAATGAAATTACTGGAGATCTGAGAGGATTAATTTACATAGAAAAATCAAGTATGAGCTTGTTCTGTTGTGCTACTGAGAGCCTCAAGCTTTAACTAACATTATCAGGAATGTTAATGTATGTAAGAGAACGAAGTACTCAAATCCAGCTAAGTGACAGCAAAGGAGGAATAAAATAACAGCCTGCCTGAAAGGTGTAAACTTCTAAGTGGAAGAGGAATAACTTAACAGGTAGTATCATGTCACAACAGTGCTCAGAAATAACAAGTGGATTTGACCTTAGCAGTTGGTGTTTTACAAAATTTGAATCAACAGTGAATATGTTACATATTGCAAAGCTTTTTAAGGAACAAAACTGATTCCAATGTACAGAGCAGTATTAGAGAGAGCCCACAGGACAACGATCATCATTCGCATCCAGTAAGGTGTATTTCAGCTTAAGAGAGGGAGGATGACTTCTTCAAAAGCACACTTACTGGAGCATGCAGATCACAGCAAACATAACCTATGAACTTGGAAGCTCAAAACAGAAATGTCTTGTCCCGGCCAGTGACTCAAGAGAAGAGACCAGAGTAGTTTGACCATAGCCATATAGCCTACCTATAGCTCAAATACCTAGGAAAAATTTTTCCTTTTGCTTCTTGACATGAACTCTAGCTTTGTAAAATGGGAATGTTTTGCTTTCTCAGCTATGCAGAATTTTTGTTTCAATCATTACGTTGTTTTGCTAGAGTCAAAGTACTTCAAAAATTAATACGAAAATTTGCTTCCTTCCCCCACATTTTTTTGCTATACATACGTTAAACAACACTTCGGAGAGAAATCTCAATTGTCAAGATCTCTCTCAGTTATGCATCAATCTTTTTAATAGAGCTCGCTGTTTTTTTCCCCCCGCTTCACAATACTTACAGAATTTTAGAATTTTATAGACAGACTCTACAAATTCTGAGATTTTGGTCTGCAAATAAAATCTCCTGGACATGCCCCTGTGTTTATAAATGTGTTAGTTACTATGAGATTTTTGCATTGCTTACTTTTAGCAGCTCGTGGCAGGAAACAAATCATGGTAAATCTAAGATCAAGTCATTAGTTCTACTGCAACTCAAAGGCAGTAAGAATATTTCACAAGGCTCACAAGCTCAAAGGGAAAAGGTCTCAATTTTTTTAAAAGAGGCCCTCAAAGCTTGCATTCCCCAAATCATTTAGACACATGAGTGACTTCCCTGAGATTTTTTTTTTCCCCTCCCCCAGCAAACAGTTCAAGCAGAAATGACATTGTATATGCTGGCAATTTCACACTTTCAAACATTCAGCTTTTTCTCAGAAAGCCTGCACAGAAAGTACTATTTCTTCCTTTTAATGTTACTGAATATAAACCTGATTTGCAGAGACAGCTCTGAATGGGCTAACTGTTGTTCTCCCAACACTGTTTATCTGAAGGTTGGAAGTCAAAATGGGGGTCATAAGAAAACGTAACTATCCAGAAACCAATTTTTCAAAGCAATTTTTGAACCTCATAAGACAATACAAACTAACGATGTGGAACTCGGTGCACCAGGAACTCCTCTTAAGCTAAAGAAGCAGTGGCTTTTGGTTGTGAATTCTATGCACCCTGGGCCCCATTTACAGCAGGTGTGCTGAATGAATTGTCCCGTGTTACAGCTCACCAAGCAAACTAGGTAAGAATAACCGGGTAGGATAAAAGCTCTGCCTAGCATGCTAGCCACTGTCTCCAACAGCGATCAGCAGCAAACAAGCGTATAAGCCCTCATAAGGTATGGGCTTAAGGGTTTTGTCACCCACAGACAGCCCTCCTCTAGTTCATGAGTATCTTCTCCTTTGAATTTGTCCACATTCCTTCTGAAACCCTGATAAACCTTGCCTGTATTATATTGCTCTATGGCAAGGAGTTTCACCCTCCTTGGCAGTAAAACCAAATCTGAGTTTAGAAGTTCATCATGCTGACCTGGTGTTTAAAATTACTGTCTACCAGATAAAGCATCTAATATTGCCTAACTTCTCTCTAAATGTCTACAATCAGGTCAAAAAGAAAGTATTTCCAAAAAATAACTCATATGGTACTGAAGATAGACCTCTGCAAAGGGACTTTCTAACAGAAGTACCAAGTGAATCTAGGTGAATCTTTTATTAAAGACTTATGAGGAGCAATATTTGAAAACTTGAAAAGAAGAAGGTAATGTTCATTATAAAAGTTAATTTTTTCTATTATTTGCCTGGGTTGATATCCATTTACACGTGCTTGGGTAATGTTCTTTTAAAATATTAGCACTTGCCGAGCTTTCTTTTGGACAGTTATACCTTCTCAAGTTTTCCAAGATTTATTCAGAAGTAGATTTGGGGACAAGAAAATGCTTTAGATAATTGTTTTAAAAACTCTGCAATACAAGTTATCTTTACCTGTTGAATTTTAAAATTTTCAGTTTAGTAAATTATATTTATCATTCTTGTTATCATTGGTAAAAATAAAATAGAAAGATATCTGGAGGATAAAACAGGGAGTAGTGCCTGGGAGCTAAGCAGAAAAAAGTTCTGCATTTCCTACACTTCTAAAAACTGATTTGCCCTTAAGGGTCCATTGTGGTAGGAGGTTGAAGCAGATGAGCCCAATCACAGTGTGGAGTAAATTCAGTAAAAATTATGGTGATTTTCTTTTGTAGAGCTCTTTTCTCATCAAACATTTTCCTAGTGAATTATTCACTGAGGAATTAGCTTCAAACGGCCCCTTGTTCATTTCCTAGCTTTATTATAAAGCTAGAAATCAAATCATCACAAGCTTATCCAGCTAAAAAAACAAACATCTACTTGTCTAAGTCAGTTAAACACATTAAAAGTAGTTAAACAAAATAAAACAAGAACAAAAAGCCCTCTCAGCTGAGTTTATTCTTAATTAAACACAACAGACCGACTGTGCTTTGCACCTCAGGAAACTTCAGGGGCTACAGAAAGCTCCAGATTAGCTTAATGTATATCATTCAAAAATCCACCAGGAATTTTGCCCAGGTACAGAAATGTTTTGATTTATGTTTCCACACGGAATTTCTTCAGATGGTAAGAGACAGTAAATTCTGCTCACAGTTTTCTTACCCTTAGCCTCTTCTGAACGTTTTTCCCCAAAGTTAAAAAAAAAAAAAAAAAAAAAAGAGTTATTTCTGAGTGAGGAAGCGAGATTGAAAGAGTGATTTTTAAAAGTCCAAGGTAATATATATCCAAAGGCTGGGAATGTTCACCCTCTCTCAAACTCAAATCACTTCCTGTTCCCTACCAGCAAATATATTTGACAAACAGAGCCATCCGTGATATTTAATGCAGCACTTGAAAATGGTCTTTTGAGGACTTTATAGAGCTTTTGTGTCCCAGGCACCACGGCTTCCAGGGCCTGCTGAAACAGAGGCACAGGACAGCACCCTTCCAAGATTTGACAGGGGATACTTAGGAGGAGGAGGTACGTAATTTGTTAATCGTGTGTAGCTCGGGCAGAGATGTATTTGTTCTCGCTATCCTCAGAGATACACTGCTAATATAACACCAAGAGTGGGCTAATAAACCAGCCTAATTGACTGGATTTTCTAAACTCAGTATTATGATAATGCAGTAATTAAACATTTTATTAACATGGAAAATGGCAGAGTTCAGTTGTGTCCGCTCAGACCAGAACTCTCTCAAGTCTCTTGGAACCTCCTGGAGGACAGACACAACACACATAAATAATGGAGAAATATGTTCTCATGTATGCAGCCAATGGAATGTTTACTCCTTTTTGTTTCCCAGTCATAGACAGGGAAAAAAAAAAAAAGGTAAGGAAAAAATAGACAACTTCTAGTTCGAATTTTTCTGAGGACTTCAAGGTGCTGTAACCTCGGCAATACTACAGTGTCCTTCTCACAGTAACATGAAAGGAGGGCAGGGTAGTGATCCTTTTCATTAATTCACACATACCAGAAAAGTCTCAGAATTCAATATCTCAAAGTTTCAGAAGGGGGTCACTATTGCTAGACTTCATAGTGCACACAGTTAGAGAGGAAGAAGAGGGTTTCTGCATCCTTCTTTGTCATTATCTGTGTAAGAACAGAACTAAGCTGAACCTTTCAAATTTGGCAAGTCCACACAACTTGTATATTCAAAGTTTCACTCAGACCTACTTGTAAATTATTTTAGTGCATTGGGAAAAAAAACCCCACATTTTATGCATGGTATAGACACATTTCCATTACTTCATTTTCCTTCCCTGGTTGGATGGAAATGCAACTGGAAAGCTGAGGATATTTTGCAAAGTATTTCAGTGAAAAGCATTTTCAGGGTAGACCTTGAGCAATCTTAACCACAACTTATGCGATCAAAAACTTGCAGCTAAACCTTTGTACATAGGGCTGGATGGAGCTAAAGATAATGCACATAACATTCATTTCATCAACCAGTACAAGCAATTTCTAGCCAGCTGTATCATCACTCCAATTTCAAATTCAAACCTTGGTGCTCAAGAAATAAGAATAATTCTTTTTTCAAGGACTGTTTTCTCACCTCCTGCCAATGTGAGATTAGTCAGCATGACATTATTGGAGGAATTGAAAGGGCTAGAGATTTGGAAAAGGAATGGATGACAATTTCATAGGAATTGAAGACTAATTATACTTATCTAGCAAATAATCACCGCATGTTCAATGTTTCATTAAAAAGAAAAAAGGGGGGGGAATAGACAAAATCCCCTTCATTTTCCTTATCTTAAAACCTGATGAAAACCTGATAAAAATCTACATACATACACACATATATATATACACACACACCCACCTCTCTCCTGGTTACTTTATACAGTCTTCCAGTTCCTGTCTACACGTTACATAGTGGAACACATGCTCACTGCTCCAGGCTGAGTTCTGCTGGGCACAGGGTACCTAAAAGGCAGATGTTGCAATATCTGTGAAAAGTGCTGTTCCATTTATTATAAATTCACTTATCCCAGGGAGTGTACGAGCTACCCAGGGCAGATACCAGTTTAAAAAAAAACCAAACTGTATGTAGCTTTCTTTTCAAGAGGCAGGCATAACCTACTTTCTCTCATTACTTTGTGCTTTTGAAGGTAAATAACCTTAGCTAGAAAATCTCTTTGAGAGCACACTGCTTGGCTCAGTTTCATTGGCTAGCCGGCCTTGCTAAAGAACATGTTTTAGTAGACTGCCTTCTGCAACCTTCCCGTTATAGTCTCTTTTCCAGGATGTGTGATATGTGACAACTTTGTTAAATGCATAGAGGAGAAATCTACCTAAATGATGCCATTCTTTTCTAGAAAGCAAATGGCCATAACTCCAAGGAGGAAAGCAATTCTGACAGTTATGATATGTTATGATGTATTTGAACCTAAGTTTAAGTCCTTAAATTAAAACCATATTAATTTGGTAGCATTGAGAGCACTCAGAGGAAGGAGATGAAGCAAAAAGAAACAAAAATTTCCATGCACTTGGAAATCCCTGAACAAATCTTGCTCTCTGTTGCAAGGGACTAAGAGCTTAGTGTTTCAATTCTCTTCCTCCCACAGCTACTAAGAATGGGGATGTCTGTTAATGGGTAGAACCATAGAATGATTTGGGTTGGAAGGGATCTTTAAAGATGATCTAGTTCCAACCTCCCTGCTGTGAGCAGGGACATCTTTCACTACACCAGGTTGCCCAAAGCTCCATCCATCCTGGCCTTGAACATTTCCAGTAACGAGCATCCACAGCTTCTCTGGGCAACCTGTTCCAGTGTCTCACCACTCCCATCATAAAGAATTTCTTTTGTACTTTCAATGTCTCTGTCATTTCTTCAATATCTTGATTTTTAGAAGTCATGGGACTTGACAGTTTTTCCCAGAAGTGTACCTGAGCACGTCATTAACAATATGTGACATGCTTTTTTACTGTCCTGTGAATTAGAGAAGAATGGGGAAATTCTACATTCTTCTTCCAAGTCGAAGGATACCTCATACATCTAGGAAAGGAGATATATCGCCTCTCCTCTCCCCTTCCCCCCTAGAAGGACTTTTTTGCTTTGCTATTTCTCTGAGCTCTCAAATCTAGAGGTAAACTGCAGAGGTGTGGCACAAAGTCTAAGACCTAGCCCTGTTAAACTCCCACTCCAGAGCTTATTCACTCACACCACTCTTACCATATGGCTATTGGTGGGCTTGAAAATAGAATTAATAACAAATACTAAGTAGAACAGCTTTAATGTAGAAATAAAATCACGATTTTGATAATGGAAACTAAACTGATTTGTATGTCCTGAGATCTTACTGTTTTCAAACTTATTACTTGATTCCATGACAAAGAACTTTTAGCCTCCCACAAAATCAGGTAGATTTCTTCACCAAAATATTTGTTTATATATTTTTCAAGGTTAATGTTCTCTTTTGAAATACATATGTTATTGTGGCCTAGTACATGTTTTTCTGTTCTTCTATTTCTAAAACTTCAACCCTGAGTTTCCTTGAAACCTGACAACATTCTACCATTGCTAAAATATAGATGAATGAACTAGAGGTATTTGGCAACGATTACCAAATGATGAAACAAGTCACTTCACTGTATTACACAAGGAGGAAAGCAGATTCCTTGGATATGTGCAGAGATTTCTTATCACCCGTAAATCAAAGTAACAATTTTAGAGTTTCACGACAGTAGACAAGCTGAGAATATAAGATTTGTACATTATACTATAAGAAAAAGGAAAGAGAGAAACATTACAGCAATCAGACATGTTGCTAATTCAGTACAAATTTTGGATTGATAAGATGCTTCCTATTTAAATGTCCGATTTCCTCACAACAGGACAGCAAGGCATACCACAATAAGCATTCACTGAAGGGGATAGGTTTGTGTGATTATGGTACCTGCTTCAGAACTAATCTCTGTAAAAAGATGCAACACAGATATTGGAGCAGTCCAACAGATCTAGAGAAAATTTGAGATGGGGCATTCACGAATATATGATGGAGGGGAGAAAGATATAGATATGTGAAAGGAAAGGGTTGGGAAGGGTTGTTTTGTTTTGAAATCTCCTATAAAATGTTGACCACTAACTAATAAAAGCAAGAAACCTCATGGAGGAGGTTTTGCATGGATGGAAATACCATGCTTGGAAAAATCAAATTGAAAGATATCTCCCTGAAAAGAAACAACAATATTCAGCTCAGTGCACAGGCAGCAATGATCGACAAAATTTATTTCAACCACTTTTTCAAACTGAACAGAGCTTGAGGCCAAATTTCCTACTTTGTAAGTAAATGGACTTGGAGGAAGAGAGTTACATTTTGCTGTCTTTTGGTCATGAAAGAATTGATCCAGTTCTTTTTTTTTTTTTTCCCCTCAAGCTGAAAATCACATTTTCATTATCTAGATATATTTCAAAGCATTTAAGTGCTAAGTACTTTCATCCAAATCCTTTTGCTTTCACTTTGGAATCAAAGTGAAAACTCCCATTTCAGTCAGAATTTGCCTGTCCATTAAACATTTCAGAAAAATATGTTATTGCTGGCATCCATGAATTAGAGTATTAGTTGTTCCAAGTTTTCAGGACTTGTGATAAAGTGCGAACATGACTTGAAAATCCATTACACTCTAGGCTTCGTACTAGATAGTGATGTTACAGGCATTGACTTAGTATCTTCAAATCCTATTTCATAACATCTCATTCTTTGAAATCACATTTAGGTTTCTGATAGGCATTTTTTTTCCAACTTACAGAAACAGCTTCCCTAAAAGCTTTAAAAATTATTTCCTTAATAGCTTTATTTCCGTCTTTCACAAATACTAATTAATTTTGAGGTGGCTTACAAGCATGATGATTTCATTGCAGAAACACCAACATGTCAATAATCAAGCGGAGAGAATCCACTGTGCTAGGCGCACTGGATGAATTACACAATGAAAACAGTTTTTCAGAAGGAAAAAAGAAAGTGTAAATGTCAATATAGCACTTCACAGTGACATTAATTTCCTCCTCCCATTTAAATATGCAGATCTTGAAATGAACCAAGAACATAAAAATAAGATTTGCACTGTAAAACCCGGAATTAAAGCCAAGCAACATACTAAGCCAAAACAAACTCTGAAGCTAGGTTAAAGATCTGGCATGAAAGAAAACAAATGATATAAAACAAAACAAAAACTACAGCAGGCCCCAATGGTACTTGACCAAACAAATAAGCCGCCCTGGGAAAACATGTATTTTTTTTAACATCAGCAGGACAATATACTAACAGAGAGTTGGACAAAACTCTTTCCCTTAGCTCTTCCCCACACCGTGCATTAAAGTATATTCAACATCAGCACAGGCGTGAGCGCAGAGTTCCCCTGTGAACTGCTACCTGAGACTACAGGCCACAGGTTAGGAAAATGCATGTCCTTATGGATCAATGAATAATCGCAATTTGATTATCCTCACAACGTGTAATGAATGTTAACACTTTGAAATATGTGCAATTGATTCTCATTACCATCCCCCATTATAATAAGTCACCAAAAATCATCATCTCATAATAGGCTTCAAACAATTTTTCCACTTTAAATAGTATCACCATTCTGAGAGGAAAAAAAGTAATGGGTATATAGTATTTCACCATACACATAAATTGTCTTCAACTTCTAAATTAGAGCAGTTCCTCGAACAGTTTTTTTTAGGTGAAAGCTGCAGTTATGATTAGTTTTAACTGCATGGTGAATGCTCACTGTTAGGATGCCCAAAGCTCATCAGAACCAAATGCAAGTAAATTAGAAACTAATTTTGAAAATTGTTTACCCTAAATTCCATTTGTATCTCAATATTAGACACGGATTAGATGTTAAACTTTAGGCCCCTGAAGAGGAAAAATATTAACTTTCAGTAACATTAATACCAGAATATAGCCTTGCACTGTTTTTTTCTACTAATACTTCAATGAAATGCAGCATTACCTGAACGCACACAAGGATTTTTAAAACGTTCCTAGTTCTGTTAACCTACGCTGTTAAGCCATAATTCTAACTGAATCCTATTCACACAGCTCTCTCAACGTTACTTTGTTTTGCCATATAATGCCTGTTTTTGTCAAAAGACATTTAAGGGTACCTAAACAAATAAGGTAAAGTCCAGAATTAAATGGAGCTAATTATTTTGGGACCTAAGAATCTAGCATGAATCTGACAAGCACTGATGAGGTCCTGTGCTCACTCCACCTCCTTCTCGTCTAGAAAAAGAGATCAAGAACAATCTGCTGTTAGGCAATCACCAGTGGTGAAGATGGTCCAAAATACATTTCATTTATACAAGAAAGAAGAGTATTGAGAGAAAAAGTCAGACCATCTGAGCTGGGCCCCAAAAGCTTGGCCTAATATCCCTATGTCTCTGAGGATATAGGGAGGCTAGGCATGAAAAACTGAAAGGCTTTTTTCTTCTCTCCCACTGCATAAGCAATCACTGGTTAACATTAATCACCAGAAAATGCATTTTCCATAGCAGCTCTCGATGTTACTGACACCTGAACTGCTTATGCACCTCAGTAGAAGAATACGCTTTTATGGTTAGTACCACTAAAGGGTGTGTATGCATCCAGCACAGTGAGAACAGATCACTACCTTGATTGCAACACATGGTTTGGAGCAAAATATTATCCCAGAAACTGGCACAAACAGCAGATGAAGTCTAGGACAAAAATGAAGACAAAACGCACTGACACAATCCAAACAGACAATGCTGTTACCACAGATTGACACACAGATGTATAGAAAATAAAGGAAAACCACGCATTTATTTATTCTATATTTTCTCATATTTCATAGCTATTATGTCTTTCTGTCACTAGCTATTAAATTATTAGGACACCCAGGCCCAGCTCAAAATCCTGTATTCTGGAACTTTGACTCTACGGGGAAAGAATCTTAATTTGGGGTCCCCAAATCGTCCTTATGATTCTATTCATATTCAAACCCTTACCTTCAGCCTTATGGATTTTTTCAAAGCCTCACTTTAGCCAGTAGTTAGTTTTAACTCTTCTTCTAACAAATCAGTAACTGTCCTTTCCTCTCTGGAGAGGTAGTGCTTTATGCACCTCTCAAGAATGAGTAATTTCGTATACAGAAAAGAAACAAGACCCGGTTAGCACTTTATCTGTTCTTAATTTCTCTGTATAAGTGTTAATCGGAGAAAACTTTTATTTTGCTCTGAAAGAGAAGTTCAAAATTTCAGGTGAAGGAGTTTTTGGATGCGAAAACTATATTGCTACGTAAACATAGAGGTTAGCAGCCATAACTGCACAACCACATAAAAGGGATGCCTATATGGTGTTAAACATCAGTCTAATTAGATATGGCTGCAACAAGGTACTTGGCACAAGGGAGGCAACCTTACTCTTAGTTCAAGAGTGCCATAGTACTGAGTTTAAAGTTCCTGTTCAAAATCAGTCAGAAAAGCTATTTGAAAACTGATACAGCGAACATAATTGCATTAGTCTTCTCACTGTTTAATGGGAAAAAGATGTTTTGTAAGAGATGCACATCTAGAGAGACTTTCTGTCCAAAAGCTCTGAGTTAATGTGCCAAATTACTTCTAGCTACAAATTATTCAAGCCAGACAGGAATCAAATTTGCAATCTTTTAATCAGTAGTCAAAGATTTTATTTATTGAATGGCTGGCAGAAGCATCCACCTCCTTGGCATTCACTCCTGGTTAACCTAGATCTATCTCCTGCTCTCACGATCTATCTGAATCTAGAATCTTATTCAGAGCTTTTAATTCTGCTGTTTGGTAGGGAATTGCAGCGTTTACAGTTACAATGGCTGAATCTTTTTGTGTTTCAAGCCTACGGTTGATTGTATACTAAACAAATATCAGAGTTCTCAGAAGTCCAGATGGAAAAAATAAAAAGCTGCTAAGCTAGCATTCAGCTACACTGCAATCCATGTCCACTAGTCCTCATTAAATAGGAACAAAAAATCTCAGCTGAACTTTTAAAATTAGTTAATCCATTAGCTGATGATGTTATAGATTGGTCCTATAGAGAAAACCAAAGTCTTACTGCCAAATAAGTCTTTGAAAAGATTTAGAGATCATACCCATGCTATGGTTCTCTTTAAACAGCAGAGTTCATTTTAATGAGGGGCTTGTACAGGTCATGCTATTCAAAAGGCACCCAACCAGTTTCAGCTCTGCTTGCTGCTCAATACTGTGCACGTCACTGAGAAATACTCAGCAGCAATTAAGCTTGAAACAGCAGCCACCGAAACAGATATTTGAACTGATATGCAATCAATTTTCAGATGACATTGAAGCGATGCACTAAAAGCCCAGAGGGATGTGTAGGAAAGCTACTGCTTAGCACTCAGCAGTGCAGAATGTGCCAGGACTTCATGTATATGAAGGTAAATCGCATGAAAGTAACAGGACCCTGAATATCAATGACCAGATCAATGAGTTACCCAGCTCCCTGTAGCAAAATCCTCCAGCTGATTAGCTAGCGATACAATTTCTGTTCTTTTTTGGGCTAAGAGTTAATTCTGTCTATTCACAGCAAAAATGCTGCTAAATGTGTAGCTATTCAATCACACATGACATGACCTGAGCAAGGACCTGACTCCTTGCACAACAGTTTCACACTAAACAGGCTGGAGGAAAGGTTCTGTTCATGTTTTACAGGCAGCATAAACTGCAGCCTCTAAATGGGTTTATAATTTGGTAGATTATTAACATAAGTAGGCTGCACCACTCTTACATTGGTACCCGTGTCAACAAAATGGATCCCTGAGATCTTCCAAGATCAATGTCATGCAACACGATGCTGTTGTCTCAAATGTCTCAGCAACACTTAAGTTATCCCTAAAGTTCTAGCAATATCTGATTGAGAAAAGTTGGTTCTGTCAGTAGGCAGCTTTCAAACCAGGACAAGAACAGTTAACTTTGGCAAAACGCCCCTTCTCATTTCAAGAACCTGTTTCAGAAAAAGAAAAATTCACTCCCATGGAGTAATAATTCCTTTCTGCAGTAAATTTCATAGAACTGGCTTTCAAAACTAATTTTACAGCCTATACAAATGGTTCTGTTACAGATTAACTCAATTTAGTATCTTAAGTCTTGACAAAGAGTTACTTAAGTAGAAAGGACAACTTCATGACTTTCAGGCATTACAGGTTTTGGTAACATGGCTAGAACTACACAACCTCAACTAGTAATTTAACCTTGCCTTTAGAAGCAGTACCACCTACAAGTTACCTCAGTTTATTTCATATACTGCATTATTTTTTATATAGGGGGTTACCTACTGTAACAGCCAGTACGTTATAACCTTCTTTTTAATAGTATATATAAAAAGTATAACTTCTGCTAGACTTTTTTGCAAATAAAAGTCACGCAAAGTTTCCTTGAAATCAGGTTTGGATAATGTATTGATTATAGATTAAATCACTCAAATTCTACCTTAATTAACATATAACAATGTGAATATACATTTTACATGCATTAAAGTATCTCTGTATTTTTATTTCTATTTTACCTCTCACATTTTAAAGAGATTATAAATAATTACAAATTCCTGCCAATAAAATACAAACATAACCAAAAGAAACCCAACATTCCCAAGTGTTTTCATAAGCTGATTGTATCTACTCTCATAGTATTATCTTCAGCATGTAAATTAATTATATTGCATAAATTCCTTTGCAGCTTCTAAGTTTATCTCCTTCTCTTAACCACCTCAGCTATATCTCCTCCCAGAAGAAGCACAGGTAAATCTTGCAATCCAGATAATTGACCTGAAATCCAAGAATACTTCAGTGGCTATGTAAGAATGCAGAGGTTTCACTACCCTGGTGAAGCATCACAAGATGTCAGGTGAGATGATCTGCTCTCAAAATCAACACCCACAATTTTCTCCAGAAATTTGATATTCAGAACTAGTCATGGTCATGTAGTCATGTACTACAACATAATCTGGGCAACACAGTGCTTAATCATATGTTAGAAGCGTGTGCTTAGGAAGCATTCTTCTATGGAAATAGCAAGAAAGAAAATGATACGAAATGGTAGCTGCATTAACTATAGAAGTAGTGCTGTAACACTGAATGAAAATCAATGGATCCATTTACTATCACAAAAAAAGGTCCCTCATTGAGTACTTTCTTGGATTAAGAGATGAAGTAATTTGAAATTCTCATTTAAGTACTCTGTGTACTATAAGATCATCTGTTTAGGAAACTGTAATTTTAGATAAATACAGCAATTTATTATAGTCTGAAATCTAATACTAATAAATACGTCATCCCAGTTCAAAAGAAATTTATGGTTTTACTGAGTTGATTTGGTTTAATCCACGAGGACTGGAGAAATACAGTTACAAGATAAGTCTCTCTTCAGTGAAAGACTTGCTTCTGATAAAAGACAACGAGCATGTAGAACTTGGATGATCTCTTAATATTTTCTTCAATATTAAGTTTATAGAAAGACACCAGAATATCACAGAAGACAATACTATCCTGGCTTTCTAAATACCACAGCTTTTTCATTTCACGCTTTTTGCATTTTTGAAATCCATGTATTTTCAATGTTGATGCTTTTCCTTCCTTTTATATTACCCACAGACTGCACACAACACCTCTGAATCAAACAGAGGACATAACACTATAGGTGTTTAAGGAAACCATTCATCAGTAAACTCCTCAGTAAACTCCATTAATCTACCTCAGGTATTCCACTACTATTTCACAGCAAGTTATGAAATTGTACTATGAATATAGCTGTAGCTAGTAAAAATACTAAATGTTTATAAATCTGGAAACATTTTCATTGTATTTTGTGAAGAAAATGAAAAAAGAGAAATAAAATACTCAGGGAAAAATAAATCTTCAAACTTACAATTTTCTCAGAATTGGAATATAACTGTATTAATAACAGAAAAAAATCTAGAAATAGGAAGCAAATCAGACACCTGTTTTAGTACCAAGAAGGATAGTTGCGGGATATTTAGTACCAAGAAGGATATGAAAGACTCACAGGAGCTAGTGATCACTATTGTTGTCTCATCTGACCAGCACTATAACACAGTCTGTAAAATGTTTCTCAATCTTCTTCGATATCAGTTTTTATTTGTAAGATTTCAGTGAGATCCTTCAATGCTATATTTAATTACATATACTACTGATAGCAAACCTGGTAAGATTTCAATGCATAGCTGCAAAATCTTGAGATATTTTTTGTCTAGAAGGATGAAAGTCATCTTCTTTCTCAAGACTGATATACTAACACACCTGTCAACAAATACTTGTCCCGAAAGGCATGCATAGCTTTGATGCTTAAATCATGTCATCCTTTACCTATCATATACTACATTAAACTCAAAGCCTCATCACAGTAGAGATCATTAAGTTCAAACTAGCTAAAAAATTGCCACTGTCTCCTGGCTTACATCTCCCAAGACAGCTGCTTTCTTTGAGTAGAATGAAACTCTGACAGGATGGAGTAAGACACATCAGACATAACAAAGTCATCCAATCAGTTATTGCAGACAACCACATCAAATAACTCTGAGCATAATAAAATCCATCCTAACACCAAATGTGCTCATGTCCCCTCTGTTCCTGTGGATGGCTACTCCAGAACCTTATTCCATTCATAATTCTTCTTAATTTCCACCATAAATTTATTCAGGGGCACCATATACTTATTCTTTGTTATGCCAGCATTGTTCATCATCTTAAATAGCTCTTCCACCTCCACAGTGTTTATCCCTGAAGTTTTTAGAGAAAACAATCAGATCTTTTCTCTACCTTTATTTTTTAGCTTGGCAAATGTAATTTTTAAACATGAAGATACTGATTGCCTTACTGCTCCTTTCTGATGGTTCTGTGTTAGAGGGGATGAGAAAGCAAAGTCTCTTCAACAGCTGCCTATGACTGTAGGACTCTCTTTTAAAATTGTCACCTCTGGGAACAAATTTGATGCCTCTAAGAACAAAATGAAAGACAGTTTTCCTTACCATATGCTGTAAGAACACATATGCATGCAGAAAAACTGTAACGCAGCCTTTAAGAACTAGGCTGCTTGCCGAGGTGTCTGCTGCCCTAGCTTGAAGATGTAGATTATCGCATTCATATTTTGCTATGAGCTAGGCTACGCTTTCAGAAGATATTATGCAATCACAGAGAAAGTAATTAGGATGGATATTGCCACTAGTTGTTCAGATCACTTAATCACACTTCTCTGCTTAGAGCTAAGAAAGATTTATCATAATTTCCTTGACAAACTAAATGTAATACATAGTGTTTCTCATTTTAAGAAGCAAGCTTTTTCTTCCAAGTATTTATCTTTGTTTGAAATGTTCCTGTTAATACAGAGTCTACAGATGAATCAACTTATTTTGACAGGCATAATATATGATTCAAAACTGAAGCTACTGTCATTTTGAATCTTTAGAGAAATATTTTATTCTGAAATACTAATACTTTCAGGATTCTACTCCTATAGTAATTTTCCAGATTAATTGGCTGGTCATATTTTCACTTCATTGCAATCTAAGCAAAAAATGGCTTTGAGTTTTTGCAAATATATTTTTAAAATAAATTCTAATAGCTGAAATCGGTACATATTAATTAAACCTTGAAGCCAACTGGCTCCTTTCTACAGTATAGAAATTATACTGATGTTTCTGAAGCATTATGTTGCTGAGAAACTCTATTACAGACACAGAAGGATATGCTAAATTAATTGTGTTTGTATGTGAAAATTAGTATTTGTTATTTACATATACTCCTTTTGGTGTCCTTGTCGATACAGTCATGCCATTTTTCTTTCTGAACTGCCTAGCTCTCTAAATATTCTTCATGTAAAAAGCAGACAGCTGAGTGCATTATATAGTCCACAGTCGTATGGCACAGTAAGTGCCATATTCACTGTAGCAAGTTACCTTTTCTTCATGTTAAAGATTTCAGTAATTCTGTCTCCCAGTGTATGTACCAATGTTTGCAATTCATCTTCCCTTTCTAGATAATTAGCAATATTTTCTCAGGGCTGTGATTCTTCAGGGCTTGCTAGGAACCAAAAAGTACCTTTGCTTCTCATTCCTTGCACAAAGGACACGTTACTGCTTTTGGCGAATGTGACTCCTGACAAAAGGCGTTGCCTGGCTAACCAGCCCTCACCGTAGCATTTGCCAGCCCTCGCTACCAGCGCCCACCTTCCCCTCGCTTGCTCCAGACACCACTGCCCCTACACTGGTTGTGGCTGGATGCCGCTACGCTGAATTCACACCTGTGAGAGGAACAAATTCATCGGTTTCCTTCTATCCATCATCACAGTTCAGTGGCAGAAAGGTTTAATACTAAAATAGACACAAGAATTACTTGGCAAACATCAAAGTAAGGATTTTGTGTATGAAACTGAAAAAGGGATGTTTTGTAGATTATAAGGAATATCATTCCCATCCCCATCTAACAGGGCTCATTTCTAGATTCTTCAAACGTACCTCAGAGAGGAATTTCTTGATATCACCTAATACCTGAGAAGAGTTGCTGGACTCATCTGACCTTCTAAATTACCCCTAACATTTGGTCATTTTTATTTCTTTATAACCTTTCACATATATATTGGTTTGTACAAATACTGTTGAATGCTACAACTACATACACAAAGAATTTCTTCTGCCCAGTTCAGACCGAATCGTTCAAGGAAATACAGGAACTATCACTCTCCTTTGCACTCTCCTGGGAGTAGTTTTTTTCTGTTTGTCTATAAGGTAATTTTCTATTTATCTTTCTCATCCTGGCAGCAAGCAGCTCTGATTAAATACCAGTTATTCATATATTTTCTTACATCGGTCACCTCTTTCATATTATTCTCACAGAGCATACTAGAGCAACTTTTCTTATTCCTCTAGGCAGGGCTCCCGAGCTTTTACTGTGGAGTGTCTGTGATATAATGCTATAGCAAAACCTGTGATAAAAATCTGCACAACAGAAGACATAAACCAGAGACTCAAACTTGCAGATTCTCTCTAAATTAATTTCCCATTTAGCTCTCCTGCTGGAGAACTTAACAGCTTTGTTACTACCTAGCAGTTAAGAGAGGAAGCTTTACAGAAACACATTCATGAGAACTCTTTTTGGAAAGAGAAGACAGTTTTCAGAGAATCAAATCACAATCTAAGTTCAAAGCTGAACAAAAGCTAGAAAACTGGAGTAAGCCATTGGGCTTGAACAGGTAAGTGATTGTTATTTCCAAAAGATTCTGAATGAAATTGCAGCCAAAAGAACTGCTTTCAACACAATTTTGTGATCCAGTATCTCTGCTTGCTGTATTGACTGGAAGACATTATCGCAAATTAAAAAAAAAATTAAAAAGATAAATCAAGTAATTCTATGTATATAGCCTTTCCCTCTTTTCATATATGATTACCGAAAGCCCTTACATACTTAAATTAATGAATAAAATTGTGAGATATGTAAAACCTGCAAGTATTTCTTTACTTTTTACATCCCATATATATTCAAATGGCAAAAGGACTACAGAAGTCGTGTGAAATTCAGAAGTTCCTACAGATCTTGAAATAAATTAGAACAGTTGTCTATCATAATACTTTTTTTAAAAAAAATATGCTTTTGTGAGTTTTTTTCAATGGTAGCCAAAGATGTGTTAGGAGTGTTACAGGCCTAATAATATTTAGATAGGAATAATATTTATATTATTGCAGAAATAACATTAAACTTGAGACAAGCTAGCGCAAGAGAGAACACTTAGATCAAAGACAAACATGTCACAACTTTTTAGATCTGATTCAAAGTCAGCTGGGAAGTCCATGGAAATATTCGCGTTGTCTTATAAACAGGCTTTTAATCAGGTCAATGGATAGTACATTATGTTCTGAGATGCTTTCCTGACAGCTTCACTCAAAAAAACAGCTGTTGCTGGTTTGACTGAGTTTTTGTCCCTGCTTTTACTAGTTTATGTCAAAATTTTGATGTTTTGCCATAGGTTTATTTGTGCATCTCTTTAGTTATATACGCCATACATTTAATTTGAAACTTATCATTAAAAAAGTGTCTTTGCAGTTACTTCGAAGTGAAGAACCAGCAGAAATGTTCTCAGAGCATTTAAAAACAAGATTAATTACTACAGTTAAGACATCACATAAAACTACACCATACCATAAAAATATTAATTCCAGAAGCCAGCCATTCAAAGATTTATTTGTAGCAATTTCAAAATCCACAAAAAAACCACGTTAATTTAAAATATCTCCCTTTCCAGAATAATTGATCTTTTTCCCACTCAGCATTATTATGTTCAGTTGAAAATTTTCATAGTATGTTTTGCAATTGTAGATAATCTTCTTCAAATTAATTCATCAAGTGATGTTCTCTTTTCACAGTAATGGACTGCTCCATTACTCTTTGATAAACTGCATTTATCCAAATTAAGGAGTGAAACTCTAGATAAGAAAGGTGAATTTAAGTACTAGGCAATTGCTTAGAAAATTTATGCATTAGAACAAATGCTGGATGCAAATACTGCATAAAGAATGGCACTATGCTCCAACATTTGTTTGCGTTACGTTTTAGGTTATTACTGAGTCAGTCAAATAAAACAATTTCAATTTTAGGACTGTTGTTTTGATAATAAAATAGTTTCATGTATAATTTAGGCCTGACCTCAGTTTTGCTTCAGACATATGAAGCACATTATATAAAAGAAAGCAGATCAGTTTTAAAAATAATCTCGTACTGCTATATTGATGAAGTGATCTAACTTCTTAATTGATCCAGTAGCCCATTACACACTTTATATCGCTCCAGATTGATTAAGTGATAATTGCATTTGATGTAGGTCTTACATCGTGAAACAAACGGTCCATCACACCAAAAAATGATGAGGCTGCAGACTGGACAATCGATTGATCCACGCAACATTTATCTCACACTCTAAAATATCACTAATACCATATTCCACTAGAAAACTCCATTATACTTGGGTTGTTATTTTTTAACCCCTTCCTACAGTATTTGTAGATTTAACTATTTACATGATTAGTCATGCTGAAAGAATGACTTTCCTAATACGACTGAAAAATAGCAGTTGATCTGGCTGCTGAATGCCCAGGAACCTGCATTCCGATCTTGTTTGAATACATGCTGAAATGTCAGACATCTTTACACTGCCTTTTGTGGACCCTGGATTACGGGGTTTTTAATACTGACTATCAGAGTAAGTGGGTAAAATAACAAAACAAAAGCAAATAAACAAATCAATCTGATTTTTTCAGTTACGTCTTTTCTGTTTTCATTAGCAAATGGTGCTCCTTCAAAGTCACCATATGGGTAGTGTTGGGAACAGGATTTTGCTTTGTCTCCTGACTATTGAAATGGTACAAAAAAAAAAAAAAAAACACAAAAGGGAGTTTTTCCCCTCTAGTTTGCTTTAATATCCCTCCATCGATTAGGTGCTAAGAAAGAAAGTTCAGCACACTAGATCTCTTTCCCTTCCCTCAGAGGTTGCTTTAAGCTGATGAAGTGCAGTCAGTGCTACATGAAGCAGCTACAAAATAGAAGTCATAAAAAATGAACTATTAAATCACTTGTCTAACACTTTCATCTTCCTTTCTTATTTGCATGTAGTTTGTCCATAACCACGGATCCCAGCAACCATTCTGATTCCATGAGGCTGCAGTCATAAGCAACTTATTTTAGGATGTCAGGTAGCTCAAGAAAAAGAAGAAAGGGAGGGAGTATGTGAAAAGACCTGTAAGACACGATGGCATTTTAAAACAGAATAATTAACGACTGTATGTGATATTTCATACACCTGTTTTATACATGTGCTACCTCTTAAGTATTCTTCGCACACGATGGTTTGTGCTGTCAGTCTCTCAAAACTTCCTTTCCCTTTGAAACATTAAGATCAATGGAATGGGCCTTAAAAACACCAGCCGAGAACTGGACCCAAGAGCTTCTCAAATAGCTTTTATCCTCCAAAAAATAAACAGCCTATCAAGAAACTACTTGTTGTAAGATCTCAAAGATTTGTTGGCATACTGCTTTGCTGCAGATGAGGTACTATTATGTCATTCAAAGACTGGACTACTAGTCTCAATCCACTACAGGCAGTCAATAACAATAGCTGCTCTCAAAGCATGTTTTCACCCACAGAAACCAGCTTTTTGAACGTAAAAGCAAGTTGGTGCCAAATGTTGGGAGCAGCTACCACTCCTTACGGGACAGTGAAAACCTTAGAGGGACTGTTACAGAACAGACAGGAAAAAACAGAAGCAATGGCTGAGCTAAAGGAACTGAAATTATTTTTCTGCACCCTGAGCCCATTTATACATTAGTGAGTTTGCTTCCTTTATTTTTTTTGAATATTTTTCCTGGTCAGTGTTTGTAATACATTCAGACAACTAAGCAGAAAAGGTTTGATTTCATTCAATCCACTTCAACTTATCTCTAGGTCCATAGTGCCCAACTAGACTGCAAAATACTTCCAGAAATACTCATGGTCTGTGTAAACCAGGTCAGATGGGATAACCTTAGTTTTACAAAAAAACTATGAGAACAAACTAATCCGAACATTACAATTTTAAAAAAACACCAAACAGCACACGTTGCTATGAATGCCTGGCTGTTGCTAGGACAGAGATAGGGAGAGCTACTTGCCAGGCTCCAGCTCATCATCTTTTTCCCAAGTGCCCCTCTCTTTCTTTGAGGGCAATGTACCCAGAAGTAAAATTTGGGTTAAAAAAAACAAACCAAGCCTATCAGAGAAATTCTTGGAAAAGAGCATTGGTCTATTATGCTTTTCCAGGAAAAGCAGTTCCTATGTGTTCAAAGGACAGCCTAATCCATTGTAACCTTGTGTGAAGTGTCACTAGTCTTGAGTACCAGATGACTATTTTGGGACTCAAGATTTAATAAATGTAGGTATTTTTCTATGCTGAAGCAACTCATTTTAATGCATTTCTTATGATTCCCAAACCAATTGAATAGGCTGACCCTTGCTGGACACAATTCTTTGCTAGAAGGTCAATGGCCCCACTTTAAATAGATCTCTGTAGTTTTCATTCCTGTCTATTTCTCTTATATCACAATAAGGATTTAGTTCATTTTATGACCTTAGTATCATTACACTAAAACCAGTCAATTTTTATATGCAATTTCATGTTAAATACACTGCTTGGAAAGCCTGATGCCTCTCTATTCGATCCCTGTCCTGTTCATTTCATTTTGAATACAAAGATAGACAAAACTAAGATTTCAAAATCAATCCAAAATAGTATTTTCCAACTTGTAAGTCTTTCCATTGCGATCTGAACATATTATTTATATATAGTAAATATATATGTTACATATGTTATTATATATATATATGACTATATACACCCTTCCTATTAACATATCGGGACACTCGTGTCCTCTATGACCTTAATTCCAACTTGAGAACATGCTCCTCTCTGCTTTTATCCCTTCTAGTTTTGTATTTTTCTCTCTAACACTGCCTTTGTCACACAACCTTAGATACTTTCATGTCTCCTGTAAGCCTCCCATATCTTTAGATGAAAAATGCAGAGTTAAATATCAAGTACTGCTGGTATTCATAAAGCTCCAGCTCGAAGTTTGGAATTGAAGAGTTGTAAGAACTTGCAGGATAAGGTATTTTTCATTATTACAGTCTTTGCTTGAACATACGTAACAAATGTGCTTGACAACCCAAGTATGAAATTGCTACAGGCAAAGGGCATTAACAAATTGGCAAATCTGGTGCCTTAGGGAAGTAACCAAGATGAAGTTGCCTTTCTGAAACTGCTGCTCTGTCACTGTCTAAATATACACTTTCTTCAAGTGCTGCAGGGTGTAAACTGAAAGTTGTAACTTGCTGAGGGGATGCTGACTGAATGCTTTGAAAGAGACTTCATTTGTGATGGCAGAGCAGTGCATCAGTGCACTCCAATGACTTATTCAACTGAACTTTTCCTGTTTTTTATTAAAGTTATTGTGAACCCTGTATCATGGATCTGTGTGGAGTATCCTGTCAAAGTCACTTTTGCCTAGTACAACTGGAACTATTTATAAGGCCTCACACATTGAACTATAAATTGTCTATTTGTGCACAGTCCATAAGAGGTACTTCACGGCCTTCTCCTGTCTCATTCAGGGAAGTATAAACTAACCTGTTCATGTGCTTATTAGTTTTCCTTATAGAGGATATTTTGAGTTTGATATCAGGCAAAAGTATATTTTCAGACTGATATGCAAAACTTGTCCATCTGGTAAGAAATGTCATAAGGTGGAAGAGTTTTAAGAAAGTAGATGAAGCAGTTCTCAGACCATTCTAACTAGATTTTGGTTAGCAGCTAATTGTGCTTACAGCTATGTATGGTAGAACACTATTGCTAGTTTAGCTCTTAAAAAATAAAACCCAAAAAACCTTACTGCTGCTGCTGCTGGTATTAGCAAGGAACATAACTTCCGTCTGCCTTGATGCATCCTCAATACTGACAGGAGTTACACAGCCACTCATTTATCACAGATTTCTGCAAGACTTTCGAGTGGCCTGGTGTTCTGTCTTACAGGACTCTGGTAGATTCACGCTTCAGACAGATTGCACCGTTAGTGTTACTGACTTATAATGGCAGAAAAATTCACACAACTGAGGTGAGAGCACAGATAATTCACACAAAGTCCTGGAAACTAACAGTTAAAAACCTAAGAGGCATATTTCTTGAGAAAGGTGAGAACTACTGCATAAAAGATTTCAGACAAGGTTAGGCACAGCTGAGAAAACAGGGAATAGCAAGCACTATTCAAACATGAGAAGAGAAGCATATCAAAGTGTGATGCAAAAGTGTAATTTTTGTAAGTAATATACTGTTCAGTGGGAAGCCAGGCGACTACAATCTTTCAGCACTTGAGGATATGTTCATTTGTGATTTGAACTGTATAACCTGGTTGTTTGCTGTATTTTGATTCTTTCAGAACTTGCACAAAATACCCTCATTAGGCCTTAGCAATGCAGTATTGCATTTCCTAATTTGACTGTTGCCCAGGCAGATAAAGTAGCTCTTCCACCAGGCAGCATAAACAAGATGTCTGCAAAACAGACCTTCAGAGATTAAGGATAAAGTTTCTTAAAGACTGTCCAAATGGTCACTGTGTCTCCAGCTTTTAAAAAAATTATATTGTAGATAACGAAGTTATCTTCAAAACAGAAGCTAATGACAACTTTCGAGCAAGGGATGCCAACCACTAATTGGAATTCAAGCACGGTAAACTCTGCTCTCATCTATACTGAAGAAAAGCAGAAGAAATTTCACTGCATGCAGCCGCATTCTCTCTCAGTGAAACCAGTGTCACCAAGAACAGGGGCAGGTGACAATCAATTGCAAGGACTCTTACTCAGGTATCCAACAGTTAGTGTATTTCAGTTGCACATTGTAACCCTGATAATAAAAGTCTGAACACTATTAAACCTCTTGAACAAAATCATTATATGACAAAAAGCTGCAGTAAACATTTTGTTACTTTCTTCTTTAACCAGTCAGATCTCCTACTGCAAAGCAATCCAAGGAGCCAAAATAACAAAACAGAAGAAAACTTTAACATTACATTACACTTATTTCCATACGTATAATTTCTGGCATCTCTGGAATACTTCACACTATGACACGTTGCCAATGCCAACCTCAAAGCTTTTCTAATTTCTGATCCTTCAATAGAGTAGTATTACTTGCACATTTTCTCTTAGTCAGAAGCCTACCCAGATTGTTTGTTTAGTGTCAGCTCATCTCAACATGATGCCAAAGCTCAGCATCTGAAGTGGTCAATAATAAATCTCACCAGAGTTAGCCCATTGCTGACACAGTAATAAGTACTATGACAATTCCCACTAGGGAGAAGAACCCATCACCAAAGCATCAAATATACAGTATAGTCATGTTCTAATGGACACCTTGGGAAAAGGAACACTAATTAATGAAGTTACTCTGCACATTAATTAACTGCTGTTTTCACGAAGGCACAACTGCAAACGGAGGTAAACTGCATATCCAGAGAGCAAGAGGCCAAGAGAGTAAACATATAGAACTACAGTAAAGAACAAACACATGAAAGATACATTCCCTTTGTGTTTTTTAAACAGCTTGTATGGCTAGTCAAGCAGTTCCCTATTAAAAGAATGATCATAAGCCAACAGTTTCAGTAATCATCAAATGATCATCTTGTACATCTCTGAATTTTGGAAAGTGCTGAACATCCCACTGAAAAATAATCAGACTTCAAGATACCTCGTACTGCTCATAAATCAAACCTAGAAAAAACCCGATTTTCTTCATGGAAGAAAAGTGTTTTCAGCATGTATCTGTGGAAAATTTCATAAAAACCAAACGCAACAGCTGCTACTGCCTCAGAGCTCTGTGATTATGGTATACAATTAACTAGTAACCTCAGTGCTCTTACTGGATAAATACTCACAAAAAAGCAAAAGCATATTGGGCATTGTGAGAGGCAGTCATACTGAAGGAGTTGATTAAATCACTACAGTTCTATTCCTTACGTCAAAAAAACTTGAATCTTACTTGTACATGGGGAAGTACTGACTGAAGTATATGTGAATTCTGACAAAATCCATTTCAAATTTTTAGAGCTGTGCAAACTCTTATTTCCTCTTCACTGGTTTGCAATTGCAGAAATAAATCTCAGAATGGTCATTACATTTTTATTTAACTCTCTGACCTTCCTCCTCTGTTCTGGTGCTCAGCATGTTTGGGAGAATCATCTATTAGAAATTTTGGTATCCAGCTTATATTTAACCTGCTAGGGATGTATATACAGTGTTTGTTTTTTTGGATGAAATATCTAGAAATAACAAAGACACTTATAAGACTAGAGATATATAAGGCAGCAGTATAAAGCATGTAGAGATCAACCTAATCCAGCCAAAAATGGAAAGTGTCAATGGGACAATTTTAAGTGCAGCTAGAATTTGTGGCAGGAATAGCAAGAGATTAATTACCTCAGCAGTTTCTGTTTAAATTCATTTCTGAGTGTGCTAAAGTTCCATATTTCTTAACAGAACAGGATCATAAACTTTATTTTTCAGAAATACTTACTACCTTTAGAGATATTAAAGCATCAGTGGAATGTCTTACCCACACAAGCAAATGTATGTGGCTTTCTAAGGATGTCAGAGGTCATCGGTTTCACCATTTTCAAAGAATGAACAAAGTCCATGTTACTACCAACTGACGATGTTTAACTTGTGCTTGAACAACACACATATTCCTAGGTATATCTTCTTTTAAGTAATCTTTCTAGGAGAATCAAATAAAAAATACAAAACAAACAAAAAAAGCAGGTTTTTAGGCCTCTCATAGGAAAAATATTCTTTTGATTATAAGCTAAACATAATCATCTTGTTTATTGAGAGTCTTGCACAGTTACTCCATTTCTGTAACCGGCAGTGTTTGAGTGGACCAATTACGGTACCTTTCAACAGAGTGGTTAAAAATGAATAACAAGCCCAAAAGCAAATGCTAAATATGTAAACAGTGCTCAATAAACCATAAATAATTCACCTTTTAAATCAATGCAAATTAAATGATGGCAAGATAGATAGTGCTCAGCATTGTAACCCTCACCCATGACCCTCTAAACAATGCGAATTATTCACAACACTTAGGTAGCCTCAGGAACAAAGCCTCTGAACACACGAGATCAGAGCAGTAGCAGCCACACTCTTATTGCACGGGCAGGAGACTGGCAACAGGATTTACATTTTTAATCATCCGTAAACAGACCATAACATTTTCCAGCAATATTCAGTGTAAAGTCACATAGGAACTGACACACAGGTGAGAAATAAAATTTCTCCTGGAGATGGTCAAGCAATTCATATCAGGCTATATACACGTTCAGTTCAGGTCATTCCTACAATTATTGATCAGCAGTTGAAATTCTGACTGGCAAATCTAAAAATGACATTTAAAGTGCCAGAAGCCAAGACTTCCTTCAGAAAACGCCCAAATAGTTTCTTTATTAATTGAAATACTTCAACAGATGCAGCAGAAGGAGGAAGATAAAGGCCAGTGCAACCTATTTGAAATTATTTCAAGAATCAATCACAAGTAACTCAGAGAAACTTCATGAAGCAGCGTAAGGCCTTCAGCTGATAATTCTATCTATTTAGATCTGTGAAACCCATGACTGATGAAAGCAGAAATGGAACAGCGGAAAATTCAGCTCAACCCTCTCCAACCTCTTGAAGATCAGTAAACAGCATTTGAAAATATGAAAAAATAGAGATTGTGAACATAAATATGTGTATATTACTGACAACTTTGGCCTGCTTGTTTGCTGCATCAATAGATGGCTCTTTTAAAAACCAATATTTTTTTTCATTATTGAAATATATGTTTTTATTGAACTTCAAATACTTCCAGGAAGTATTACCGGCTTTGACAGACTTATTTGCAACAGAAAGACATTCAAAACAGTTAGAAGATATAATGGTTTAGGCACTCTGGTAAGCAAGGGAGGACCCTGGTCCACGACTCTGTTCTGTTATGCAATATTTTGGGAAAGAAGTGCTAATTTTGTTGTCAAAAATACAAAAACATCTATTTTCCCTGTGACTGTACTGAAAACACATCTTTCATTAAAAGCAACAGTCTTTTTTCCAGCCAAACTTCCTTACTGTTGAAATGATCAATGGCATATAGCTGCCATTGAAATTGCTGCCAACCTTCCAAAGCAACACTAACCGGTAGAGATAGCAAAGTAATATTAGTATTGGTTTAATCTACTTGTCTACTTTCATTCATTCAACATCACCACTCGTATTTCATATTTTCAGTCTTTTCTTTTTATAACTAGAAAGTCATATTTATGTATTTCCCACATTAATAAACTTACAAGGTACCTTTTTAATTAGCCCAAAAAAGTCAGTGTAATCTAATAGTTTTCCTGATTATTTTGAGCCCAAGTTAAAGAGAAAAACATGGAAAATATAGTATTAAATAGGTACCAAAAGCAGATGAAACATTGATGATGGAAGAAAATATTACAATTTTGTAAGAGACCTTTGAGATAGTCATACATCTTACACAAAGGCTTGGCTTTGGGAGAAATCAGCAGGATTTTCTCTAAGAAACAGTTAAACTGAAGAAATTAATACAGCTATTCATAAATATAACAGGCCTACGTGTACTGAAGAAGGAAGTAAAATCTGTAAAGATACAAGTAAGGGGCCAAGAGGTTAGACCTGATGTTACCATCGCTACAGCAGCACCTTGACCATACTTCTCTTCAGTTTTCATCTCATTTTGACTTACAAGAAACCAGTTGGTGCCAAGAGAAATTACACTTTTCTCACCATTTCTTTGTTTTTTTTTGTCCCAAGCAGCAATGCTTTTTTAGTTGTATAATAATCCCATTTTCTCTACAAAATAATGACAAATTAGAGTATCTTCAGTCACAATAAGACAACAGAGTAGGGGAAGACACATCAGACATCATAAAGTTGAACCACTGCAGACCATGCAGTTCTTGAGTCAGCCCATGAAAACCTCTCAGAATAAAGCACATTTCCTTCTTGACCTTCACCTGCTGCTTGGCTCTGACTCACAAGATTGTGTTTTCCCTTGTGTTGAACATTTGTTAAACCTCAGCCTCATTTGTCATGAATGCTCACACAGACATTTCACAGAAAAGAGCTAAATGCCAAAAATGAATCAGTCTTTTTGACTACGTGCCTGGGCAGACGTTACAACAATGACACCTGAGGTGGACCCCTGCTGTTATTTGGCTTTAACCACGTTCCTCTTCCATCACCTTGTCGTAAACAGAGTACCTGCCTGGAAATTTGCTGAAGGTGCCTCTTGCTGAAGGGACTGGAAAAGCTGTTAAATATTAAAGACTAAACTTAACATAAATTTCTTGTAGTTAGTTTGTTACAGTGATATAAAGTACTGATGAGAATAAACGACATTAAAATTTAGCATAGAAAAAAACCCGTTGTTTCTGTATGCTACTAGTTCTCAAAGTACAGCCTATGAGAATTCCTTCCAGCTGGTTGCTCAAAAGAACAGGCTTTTAACTTTATTTCTAAGTGCTTAATCACATATATGAGAAGCAAATTTGCAGTGTTTTCAAAAAAAAAAACCCAAACCCATCCTTCCAAATAACGTCAGAAACAGGGAGATAAAATGGAGGCAAAATCTGCTATCCAGACTTAGAAGTGCAGCACTGAACAAAAGCACAAGTAGGAGCGAATCCTGTTCCATGAAATATTCGCATTTCAAAGAGTGAACCACTCAAAGGAGGTTTCAATAACTTTTTTCCTCATCAAGAGGAGCATACAAGGCCTCCCTTGCATTAGAGGGCATTTACAACATTCAGAGTTTTAGAAGTTCTCGCTCTGCTTGAATACTCTTGCTTGATCTTAAGTACAACCAATGGAATCACAGCATCGCGTCTTCTTGTCAGGTTGATCTTATCAGCTGCACTGCTTCCACCAGCTGTGCTTGAGACTCACGACAGCAGTCAGGGCAACACTTACTGAAGGCACGTGCTGTGATCGCTGGATCCTCAGCACCCGCAGCCTGAAGCAGACCTGAGCCTACCAACTTCCTAATGCATGCTAATCTCCCAGTACTTAAAGCCTGGAATAGGTTAGTCATGAAACAGCTTGTTGCAGATGCCACAGACTAGATTAGAACAGACTTTTGCAGGCTAGAAATGTGAAAGGCACCATGAAAAAGCCAGGCGTGGCAATCGGAGCTGCTTTTCAAGTGAATGGAGAAAGGTGGCTTCAGTCACAGCAAGTGTCTGCTTCAGGCAACTGCACTAAGTAGGGATAAATCATCCTCAGAAGGCATGTATTCCTCATCAGAGTCTGCAGAAGAAATAGCTACCTAAACATAGGTGAAATACATCCACCTTTTGCAGAATCCAAAATCTTTATCTTTGAACGCTAATATGTCATGTGCTTAATTTGGCCATTTCAAACCCCTCTCCCCTTATATTTTTAATAACTTTTTAGTTTAAATATAAACACAAAAGCAATGGGCTTAATTAGGGGAATTAAGAGCATAAAGCAGTATCCTGAGACATTTCTCAAATGGAAATGAAAAGCAGAGTTCTTTAGCAAATTAGTCATGTCAAACCATCTGCTGAGCTTTAAAAATAACATATGTAACAATACTTGCTTACTCTTTCACATAGCTCATACACCATGCATTCAGTTCCCCTTGCATTCCTTTGCTTTGTGCTTGTCATTGTACCATTACAAAAAGTCTTCCTTTTTTTTTGCTACTATGGAGCTTTTGGGGGTTCTGTATAGAAAATCTTGTGTTATATTGAATGTCATTAGATGCAGCCTTCTGAACAGTGGTTTTAAAGCCTAAATGTGTAACTTTAAAAAGTGATCAGTTACACAACTTTCCATTATATTACACACCTAAATTGGATTCTTTCCTATTATAACCTATACTTTCTAGTATCTAAATTGCCTTCATGCTGACTTACACTGATTTACTGGCATGTAATTTACACCATTTCTGACATCAATAAATTTGGCTCAAGCAAAGCTCCTGCAAGAGGCAACATGCTGTGTTACAGATAGATTTGCTGGGCTGGACCAGATGGCAAAATTCCGTTTTGCAATTGTACTGGGGAGTGGGGGGTGGAAATGACAAGACAAGACAACAAGAGAGTCCTCACAAGAGAGAGACTGGAAACCACTAGGAAAAAAGAGGCACATTCAGAAGGCAGATTAACCAAGTTTACGGAACCTTTTAAATAAGAAGATCCTATTTCCTGCACTAAGCCCTTAGAACTAAGCTTCATTCATTACGACTCAAGTAGAAGGTACACAAACAGGTAGTATTAGTTCATTGAGGCCATATGAATAATGGCTATTAGGCAAATCCTATCTTTCACTGAATAACTATGGGAAAAAGGGGAGAACAGACCACTCTGGCTTAGGTTTGTCAGTGCCTAGCACACGGAATTTCTGATTCCTAATGGAGGACTTTGTATTCTTATTGTATATGTGTACTTCACATATCTAAGGTTCTTTAAAAGTGAGAATGAAGAACTTTGTATGTTTCAGGGCAGATTCAGATGAAGGTGACCCATAGTGATTTGTCTTGGTATACAAAAGGTATAAAAGAGATTTTAAACGTATCTTTCTTGCAAATCAGAAAATATGAACAAGCTTACATTTTCATTCTTGTAAAAGGCATAGTTCTATCAACTAAAAGTACAGTACTAGGAAAAAATGACAGTTTGGAATTCAATGAACAGAGCTCCTGCCACTGTTGTATTCAAAGAGCTATTGATGTACATTACAGTTCAATACAAGTTTTGTTGAATTTTACTGATTTCTCCAAAACAATATAATACCACAAAAGAAGTGTTTTGGTTTGGTTTGTTTCTTTTCTTAAGTGGAAGAGATAACAATTTTGAATCAGATGCTGTTGAGAACTTGGAGTACTTTGTCATTGTCATCAGTATTAAACTCAATCTGTGGCATTACACAGTAAGCACTAAATGATGTGTGAAATAAAAAAATTAAAAGAAAGAAAAATGTCTGCATGCTCAGAGGAGAGAGTTCAGAGACACCTAGCTGCTGGGGTGGCATCCTGCTGTGCTGGACAACTCACTGTAATATTCTTTTCCAATAAGAAGAAAATACTTATGAGGTTCAGAGGTCACAGAACAGGAAGAAACTCCCACATAAGTTGCCACTTTCGGGATTATTTTCTGTTTTGTTTGGAGTTTTTTGTTGTTTGGTTGTTTTGTTTGCTTGCTTGTTTTTTTTCAATATTCTCCCCCTCCCTTAACCTTAACAGTATTCCTTGTAGTCAGTGTGTTTACCTGAATGTATTAGGGTAGAAAGGTCTTCCACCTGTGTGTTCAAAAAGCTTTGCAGCTAAGAAGCACAGAATCTATCAATAGTATGTTTTAAAGAAACCTTTAGGAAGATTTGTTTTCTTTCCTTGTTTCTTCAGTCACTGCTGTCCGAGAAGAGTTGAAGTGAATTAAAATACCTATGCATTGCTGCCAGGATTCATGGCAGAAGCATTATCAGGTAGAGACAAACTTGCTAAACAAAGGAAGTTTCTTTTTCACTTACGCTGGTTTTCCCAGGCTAAAAATGAAGCAGATTGCAAAACGTGTATCCTATGTATCCTATATAGTGACTGATGAAAAATGTCACTTATTTGGCAGAAACATTCACTCTGGAATTCCTCCCTGCATAGTCACGTTATTTTGATAACAAAAAACCTCATGTGTTAACTTTTTCTTTCTTTAAGGGTCATAAAATCCATACACAAAAGATAAAGGCACATTTATTTTATGTATTGTGCAGGACAAATGATATGGACAAAGTTTTCAGCAAGTAACTCTTTCCAGGAGTTCTGCATTTTGAGTAATCTTATAGGAGAGCAAGGAAAATACAGGGGTGTCAGATCCTACCATTCTACCATAACTCTCGCCATATTTGGTGGAATTTGTTATTAAATATCTAAAACAAATATTTATTGTATTTATTGTGATATTTTTGTTTCATTTAAACCATTTTAGTCCTGCAAATCAAACAGATTTTTGTGGACTCTGAGGAACCTGGAACTGAGAATATCTTTTTGTTAAACAAGTAAATAATCTCATAACTTAGGGTTCTGGGCATTATATGGCTGTTTTAGAGAAAAAGTAGAATAGGAATTGTTTTTTTAATTTTTAATTTTTTTTTTTTTGTCTTTATATTAATAGACACGAATATTTTTTTCCTGAACACCCTAAACAGGCTGCACTTAGTTTTGTACAGTACATGGATAATATTATGGTGATGGGAGCTCTGGAAATTCAAAGATCAAATGCAGCACTTTCATGGTCATAAAGCAAGCACACACTATACTTGTCTAAATTATTAATTGGCAATCCAGAAAAAAATATTAAAGACTTCCTCCACTTCCTGCCAGAAAACCTGCCAAGATGCTGAACTGATCAGAATACATTGCGATACTCTGACAACTGCTCTGAATGTGCAACTTTTAACTATGTCGCTAGCGTTCAATGCAGCCCTCCGAAAGCAAAATGTCCTTGTGGCTGGGTTGAGCAAAACTGGTGATATCTCTCCACAGTAAAAAAAATAAAATATTGTACACAGAGAGGAAAGGAACACAGGGAAATACAAAGAACATATCTGTGATTTTACATCACGATTTTTACTTTTCTGCTCACATTTTGAAAATAAAAAAGTGGTCAATCAGGCACAAAGTTCACATTGTGCCACCAATTCCAATTCTTTTACATACTATATCTCGTGCAAACTTTCTACTCCTTTTCTTGAAATGGTTTCTGTATAAGAATGTGTGCATGGGAGAAGGATATTAAGAAAAGACTTTAAAGATGTATTTCATATTAGAAAATCCCACACAATTCTAAGCTGTGGCTGGAGTTATTTATATGTAAACAGCCTTACTAGGGAGTCTTTGGAAAGAACATTGGTGCTACGTTCCTTTTGAAATATTAGAAAACTCAAAATTCCAAATACTGAAATGTTATATTTTGCAATTAAAGACAAAGCAAAATTAAGACACTAACTTCTACGGTCACATGAATCTAAGAAAAATCAGCCATTCAAACATCATCCAAAAGGTAATATTTTCTGCATAAAGAGATGGCAGTGTAATGGTTTTGTACCCCACTTATTTGACATTTTGCCTAAAGGAATAGCATGAATCTCATCTACCTTTTTTTTTTTTTTGTGATTATGGTATCTTACACTAACAGACATGCACTACCCATTGCTGAATTGACATGCTGTAGAAAGCTGAGAGCAAGTATTTCATCTTTGCAAGTTTGTCTATGTTTTCAAAAAATAAGAAAGGCTTCACAGCCTTTCTTTGGATGTTTCACAGACAAATCAGTGAAAGCAGGGCTACCATTGGTGTGGCAAGAGGCAAGAAATAACTTCTAAATGCGCAGTCCGTACTGCTCAAATATCCTCTACAACCTGTAAAATACTGTATCACAATGTGAAGTTACACTAATCAGTTTTCAATTCCACTATAATTCTTTTTACACCGAGATATAGAAACAAGGGAAACTGTTGTAAAGATACAATGTTTCAAGAAATAGGGTAAGATGTAGACAAAAAAAAACCCTGCTGACCAGCAGAGCTAGGAAGAGAGGATATGACCAGAAGGACTATGAGAGAAAGAGTGAAGAAAGACGATTCAGATTTTTCAACATGCCTTGTAAAACAGCCTTTATATTAAATAACCTGCTGGATCATCTAAAAAAAGTCCTGCAGCAAAAAAGATGCAAAACAGCTACAAGTTGGGAAATGCTCCATAGTGAAAGGAGAGCCATGCTTAATAAACGTAAGGATTTTCTGCTTGAATCTGTTTGAAGTAAAGCTCTGTTCAGAACTTTTGTAAGAGGATGCAGCATAGGTTACCTAGTGTGCCTGCTCTAATCCAGTACTAGCACCAAGCACTTACTGTAGTTATTACAGGAACTGAACAGACAGGAAGCATTTCTGGCATATTTCCTCTATTTAAATTAGTTTATTAACCAAACTTGTTTTTATAGAACTAAGAAAAAATTGTCAGGGTTATCATTACTAAGGCAAACGTTAGGTAATACAAATGCACGCTGTATTTTAGGGGATACTGAGTATATATTCTTTACAGCAAAAGAAACTGACGGCTCTGATGTTTCTCGTTAGAAACTCAGAAAGCTTCACTAGAATTTACAGACCCTAAAATCCACACAATCTTTAAAACAGTTTACAAAACTTATGAAACTAATTCTAAGCTCTTTACTCCAAAACCACAGACAGTCCCAGAGATTTATAAAGACCGAGGAATGAATCTCTGACAGTGCTCATCAGGACCCTGATATCCTAGTTCTTCCTGGGACTGCTCCTTGTTTATTGCCACCCTTCATATCCAATCTATCATTCATCCAACGCTCTTCTTTCTTCATCTTGTCTCATTTCCACACTACCTCCAGAAGACTCTTGGCTATAAGCAGCAGTTGACCTTCTCCCACATTTCCTAAGCTCCAGAAGCCATTCTGGCCTCAGGGAGGACCATTCTTGGTAAGCACTGTATTTCAGAGTGTTTTCATCTTCAGAGTCAAACACGTTCCAGAAAAACAGGTCTAGTGCTTACTAGATACAGTGTTTGAGGAAAGTCATACTACATCCTGAGTAACTTCTCCTTTCTTTGGTTATGGGATCGCTCAAAGTCATCAAACAACTAGTGCAGAAGGAAAAGAAAAAAAAAAGCCTTCCCCAGTAGCTCAGCCTACTGTTTTTGGTACAGACATTCCCTTTTTTATTTATATGATACTGGCTTGAAGGCAGAACGTTATGCCCATTCATTTCTCACTGTGAGTTATAGTTTAAAAGCCTTTCTTCAATAGTAAATTACCTATCCCTAGAATAAACACAACCCACACGACACGGGCTAATTGAAAGGATATTTCCTAAGGCACTGATGTCCACTGTGCTGGAGCATTTTTCTTGTCAGCACTGTTGAATGGATGGCATTGGGAAAGAGGAATACATAGTAAACACTCAGAGCAAGAAAGCAGAGGAATGATCCCAGGCAGAAGTTGGTGGCAGGACAGTATCTGAATAGCTAATCAGTTCAGGAGGACTAGGGCGAAAAACCCTGCTGAATTCTTTCCCTTGTGTGCAGCAGTTAGCGATAATATTGTTTAGCTTTTGAGGTTTCCTCGATGAAAACTTTTACTAGTGCAGATTTCGAGGCCATGAATGATTAAAGGTTCTTCCTTAAATGATACACAAGTAGCACATATTTTTAGTGTCCTTGGCAGATTGTACCCTCACAGCATTTTTCAGATAACAGGTAAATAATCTGATTTACACTACAGGGGAAGCAATTCTAAAGTTGTTTATCAGACTCCCATTGAGAGGCACTGAATACTAGTTCTTTTATAGATGTGTGGCAGATTACTCATCCTTTGTATACCTTTCTAAAGTTTGGCACTTTCATTCAAATGGTTGAGGAATTTGCTCAACTATAGCAAGCTGATGTGAGCTGAGAAGCACGGCAAATTAATTCACTATTTGTTCTCGTCTGCACATCTAGATCACTGACCGTTTTCATTTAGTCTTTAGTACACTCAGCCACACTGAACAATATAGTGATGTAAAGCCTTTGTTCAAGTTAGATTTTGGATTAGAGTGCTATTTTGCACAACTATCTATAAAGTACTAGCAGCTAAAACCAACAGCATGAAATACCTTACCATGAAAATTAGCCAACAACAAGTTGGATGCCACAGTGCTCAGGTCTTAGCGACTGAATGCATGGACCCAGTAGTGACAAACATTTGTCTGATATCACAGCGAGCAGCTGCAGACTCACATTAAGAAACAGAGAAAAAGCAGCTGCAACTTGACTTCCAACCCTTTCAAGGATTTATTCGCCTGTCTCAGTACTGGGTTCATGATTTTTCTTCTAGTGACAGAAGCAATAAATACTAGAGCGGATTTCGGTATTTGAGACAGCAGGAAACAGGGTAAAAGCTATTAAGCAAGAGCAAAAGAGGATGGTTAAACTACCTTCTTTACTTCCTTCCTGGGAGTTTAAGGTTCTGTTCTTTGGAGATTTTTCTGGTGTGAAAACTTTGTAGTAGTAGTTTCCTTTTTACTACTTTAGGCCATACTTTTAGGATATAAAAAGTGCCTGGAATCTGGCAGCACTTATAGTTTTAATAACTATTTAAGCTGTTTAACAACAATGCAAAAATGTATTTATTTTATCCTGTCAGCTTTAGGGAGCGCATCCGGTCAAACGTATCTGAGGTTATACAAACCCAAAGAACAGGCACATAACAGCTCCTTTTGAAAAGCGCAAAGAGATGTCAATGTTTTACAAAAATCACATGTTCTTGGACAATAGTGGGTCATCTCGACTACGGGCAACTGATCTGTTCTTTAGCAGTTTAGCAAGCAGCCTAAATACTTGCGTACGCAATCTAAAAGACTGCAATTCCTGAAAAACTGTATATTCCTACAGAGGTTTACCACACAGAGTCTACAGGTACTGCAATCCCACAGAATCTCTCTGGGATAAGAGAGATATATCTCTGGGATAAGAGATATGCAGGCATATCCCAGAGCTGCCCAGACAGACAGTGCCTGAAATACAGCCCTGCTGTTGCTCATGATAGTGATTAACGATGTCCTGAAACAGAGAAAGCTCTGGTGTCAGGTATTTCTAACTATGGTACCACTATATCATACAGGTAAGGGGCCCAAATTGAACTTCGTGTTCCCTAGGACTGTTTGCTGCAATCTTTAAGGTAAATGTGACCACTTCACTTTCCCAGTCATTACTATACTCTTCAAGTGCCTCAAGAACATCCCTGTTACCAACACAGTGTTTTGTCTATAGTTCACCTGACTGTTTTAGGTAGCCTGCCTTGTGCTTATTTTCAGTAGCGAGTGGAATAGATACAATGGATTAATCTGATTTATCAGAGAGGTGCTAGGTTGTTAAGAGATCTACAAGTTCCTTTCATTTCCCTACACATTTAGCTTTTCGTTGCCAAACCAGCTTTGATGCTGAAGGTAATAAGAAATAAAAATGAGACTGACAGGTTTCGTTATGACCTTCATAAAAAAATTTTAGTTCACAAACAATTACCTGGGTGATTCATCTATGTCTGGTTTGCAGTATTAATATTGATATCCCTCTGCAATCATTCATAAAATTAGTTTGGAGTTATGGTAATGTACAATAATCATTAAGGAATAGAGAGGAGATGTTCTTACTGATAACAAGAGAATCTATTGATGTTTGTGATATATCCCTAGAAACAATGACCAGGTGATTATTTTGCTGGTAGGGGTAAAAAACTGCATAATCTAGTTATTGAAGCATGGCTGCTTTCCATCTTCAAATTCTTGTTCTGTTAATATTGCCTTTTGATATAATATGTAAAAAATAACAGGCACTACGTATCTGAGTGAATATTTGTGGGCTAAGTCTCAGAATGTTTTGGAGCCATTTTTGCAGCAGCTTGCTTAAATTTGCTCACAGATTTGCTTCATGGGCACTTGGAAATAACCATAATGAGTGCAACATTAATCTCTACAAGGCTTACCCTGCATGTGCTGGCTTCTTCCAGTTTGCAAATAGCAATAATACTACCATCATGGAAAGATGTCCCAATGCACTGTGCAGTAGCTGCCAACTTAGGACATAGCAGCAACAGGCTCTGCAAGAACCTCTCGCATCACTTGAGGATGTGGGAGATTAAAAAACAACAGCTAAGCCTGACAAGGAGAGGTGGTGTGATGCATTCTTCTATAGCACGTCACTTTCTCAGTACTGTTAAATAGGCCAACGAAGTTCAAGGTGTAATTAGAGCAATGTACCATGATTCTTTTCTTACTCTATTTGGTGCCATTAGTTCACTTAGTAATCACTCAGCAAGCAATTTTGGCATTTTGCCAAAAAGGTGTAATCTGGAAGAAATTTGTGAGGAAGTAGTAAAGTAAGAGTTGGGTTTTTTTTTCGTAAAAATTACTTTTTAATTGACTAGTTTATAACTTTACTCTCACTATGTCTGAGAAATTAGGGAATATTTGACAAGCATATTTTACTTTGAGTTTGGAAAACATTATTGTTTACAAAAGAGTGAAAACCTTTTGTAATGCCTGTATACACCATGAAATATAGTCCAAAAAGGCATACTGCAAAAGATATCCTTAGAGGAAAGATAATAAGCAAATGCTGCTTTCTTTTGGAAGATAAGCATTCAGAACAATAAAGTTTTATTACAACTGCAAGCAGTTCTAAAGAAGACATAATTCCTATTCTTGGAAGCACCTATGATAATATTAGTGATTTTATACTGACATCTTTAAAAAGAGTTCATCATCACAAATCTTGTTACTTAAATGTTATCACAGAGGCTCACTTTGTGACAACTCTAGTATTCTTTCATGTGAATTTTTGTTTGTTTTTAGGAGCTCTACATAGCCCTCTCTCATTTCTGTACTTGGCTTAGCTAAGCTTGTGGGAAGGACTGGGGGAGACAGTGCTAACTTTGGAGAGAGTTTAAAAGATTAGGTCCAGAGATCCCCAGGCTGCACAGAACATCAGGATGATCCCACTATGTGAACATGGGTTGTCAGAGTCTTTCAGAAAAGATTTGAATACTCTCAATTTCAATTATAAAATAAGCAAAACCTCAACAAAGTAACATTAAAACCAAAACAGTCATGTCTGACGTTTCCCATATTCAATGTTAATCTATTGCATCACCAAACCCCCTCACGAAACACCCAAAGGCAAAAGATATCTAGATATATAATCCACATGAACTCAAGTATGCAAGAAACATACTGTTCCCTTTAGTTTGGATGGCATCTCACATCCTACAAGAAATCTTGCTAAAAAACTCCACTCAATTCTGACTTTGAACCTTTTCTTTGAGACTTAGGGGGGAGGGAGCTTTTCTTTTTGTTTGTGATACATCCTTCATGTAGTAGAAATAGTTCTATGACTTATAATGGTAAACCTGTTTTGTCAAATCTCATGAGAAAAATCTTATGTCAAAACTAAGTTGAACAGTCTCATTCTTATTCCTAAGACACAGTAAGTTAGAGCAAGTATGGATATGCTTAAATATTATTTCAAAACTTTTTGCAGTTCAGCAAGTGTGAACTCTGAGAATTGCCTATAGTTCAGTTCCAACCTTATTAAGACATGACCCCAAGGCTCTCATTTGTAACTAAGGTGCGTAACACTTGACATTAGAAGAACTTTTTAAAAGGTGACATTTTTAGATAGCTTAAACGGGGCAGGAAACAAAACAAATTCTCAAACACCTTGACCCTTTGCATTTATTCTTGGAAGAAAGACATGATTGAGTGCAACTCCACAGAAATATAAAAGCTTCCATCAAAAAATACACAGAAGCCATGCTGCACAGTTTAGACAAATATTAACTGATCAAAAGGCAAGAAACAAGGTTGTTTCTATTTTTCAAATACTTTCATAAAAACACCGGTTTTTCATTTGCAGGAATACATTCATTTGCCATGTCTGAAAAAGCCTGAAGCTTTCTGAAAGGAAATACTCCATTCAGAGGAAGAAGGAAAAAAAAAAAAATCCCTTTTCCCTCATGTCACGCTGGCACACACTGGCACACTCACAAACTTTAAACTCATTGCCCGGTCTCGAACACCAGTTAGTGTACATTAATGCAGATCACTGTAGAAGACCTGTAGAGGGCAGTAAGCTGTTGGTGCTGAGAACGCAGAAACCAGAGCCAGCAGTGTCCAGGTGGTCAAGAAGGCCAACAGCATCCTGGCTTGTATCAGAAATGGGGTGGCCAGCAGGACTAGGGAAGTGATTGTCCCCCTGTACTTGGCACTGGTCAGGTTGCACATCAAATACCGTGTTCAGTTTTTGGGCCCCTCTCTACAAGAAAGACATCAAGCTGACAGAAGATCTAGAGCACGAGCCTTATGAGGAGTGGCTGAGAGAACTGGGGTTGTTTAGCCTGGAGAAAAGGAGGCTGAGGGGAGACCTTGTTGCTCTCTACAATTACCTGAAAGGAAATGCAATCATGCCCTGAGGTGTTATTGAATCAGAGCCTAATCAATACAATCAGAAGTTAAATATGGAAATAAAAATGCTACCCACACTTGTTCAACTTTATTTTTCAAATACTTCCCACAGTTCTGGCTTAATGGGAACATTATCCAAATCTCCCTAGCAGAAGCAATCGTAGTGGCCATCTATAGCCTCTATAACTCAGAAATAATACAAGAAACACACACGCCACTCATTGCATGCATTTAAGCACTCTGCAAACATTAGGTTAATTCTGCTCTTATTTGCAAGGGTAACACTTAAAAGTTTATTGCTTTTCCTCATGTGCTAAAATTACAGTTTTCCCAAAACAAAAACTAAATCCATTGATGGAGAATAGTATATTGGTGATTCACCAGTACCATACACAAAATCTTTTTTAAAGGCAGAAAAAATATAGTGGAAAATAAAACAAAAAAATTTTGTTGAATGAAGTTAACAGGGTGATTTTGGTTGTGTAAATGGACCACCTTTAAATTATCTCTGCTTCTATTAACAAGATACACGTTATTATCAGACCAGAGCTATTCTATAGATGAACATAACAGAAATTCCACTATCATACAATTTCAATCTCCTACCTTTTTTTTTTTTTGGCCAAACAGCAAAGCTAACTAACAACCAGGTACCAAGAATCAGAAACAATTGACTTAACTTTTATAGTCAAGGGAGAACATCATACCAGTAAATAATTAGGAAAAGGCACCTCAGCCTCCTGTGCACTTACACACACACACACACACAGAGAACACTGTTCAGGAGTTTAGTGCACACATTCCCAATGTAGAGTGCTGGCTGAGTCTACATTATTTATCTTTATTATTCAATACTGCTGCTGATATACGGAAACATAAGGAGAAGAGATAAAATACTAATAAAAATAAAGCTATGGGGAGATAAAAACCTTTTTAGCTGTGTGGAAGATTTTTTGCTCTCTCTTTGCAACCTACCTTAAATTAAGATGCTGAGACATGATATTTTCAACAGAAGAAGTGGCAGAGTGTCTCTATACGCATCACAAATTACGTAAGATGTGATTCATAGGCATCAGAGCTAGAAATTTTATTTTTGCCCTGAAGATAACTACTGCAGGGTGAGATAAGGTGAGTAAGAACGATAAGGATGACCTATATGAAGTTCTTGCTGGTTAGATAGCATTGTCTACGTGTATAATAATTTAAAAAAAAATATCACAACCGTCTCTTCAGTTACAAACAGCAGGACAAGTGTGAATGATTGCTCTCATCTTCCTTTAGGTGCTACCAACTTAGAGAGATGTAAACATGAAACTGGATAATTTACATTAGAAGGCAAGGAGCAAAGATGGTGCATTCTATTGCGATTTTTCTTAACTCACACCACAAAAGATGAAATAGGTATACCAATAGTGGCCTAGAAGGGATGGGCTGTAAAGGTGGTGTCTGATCCTGTAGTTAAACAAAGGCTCCCAGATGCCATTCCAAGACACCTTACAAAAAAAAGAGCGCTGCTTGAGTTGGATGAGATTGAATCCATGTGATAGAGAAAAGTGAGGTAACAACAAAAACCTAGAAAAAGTAACTATTAAACAAATTTATGATTTCCAAAACAAAAAATCAGTGTTATATATATATATAACTTCCTCTTAGATACATACAATTTTCATACTATGACTTTACTTGAAAAAAATTTTTCCTAGATGGGCTTCCTTAAATGATTATTTTTTGTTGTTCTTTGGAGATTTCAGACAAACTATTCGGAATATCTTAATGAACCTTGAAGCCAACACAGTCATCTTTTTTTTTTTTAAAAGACTGTTTTCTCAAAATTATGAACTGTGGCAGTCTTACATTTGTATCCCATCTCTTTGCTTTCTGTGAACAATGCAGAAATATAGAAAAGCAGACAAGTTTCAAAGAGAATTTTGAAAACTGTTTTGCTCCCATTTAAAATAAATATTGAATATTTTCCCTTGTTCTCCACAGAGGGATTCCTGACAGGCTGCCTCAGAGCTGGAGGGCTGAAAGCTGCAGAGTCTGTTAAACCACAGCAGACTGCATCAAGAGAGGTTCCAGGCAGCATATCAGCTACATGCAAGTCTCTACCAGAACTTTTCAGCCCTGTTTTCTTAATGAAAGCAGACTTACACAATCACATCATCTGTTCATCTTTCACACTCTTACACACTCTCAGTTTTATAGCCAAATCACAAACTTTGAAAGAGATCTCAAAGGCTGAAAGAATTCTGGTGAGTTTGAGGTTTGTGTGTGGTTTTTTTGGGGGGGAGGAGGGGGTGGGAATGGGAGAAGGAAAGCGTGTTTGGTTTTGCTTTGGGGCTGAGGCTTTTTGAGTTCTATGAAAATCTCCAGATGGATAAAGGGAAGAAATGTGCAGTGTAAGATCAACTGTTTGTTTTGCTGTCAGCACATGCATAATCCTAGCCAAGTACAGCTACCTCCTGACCAGAGAACAATGTGGGACATGAGAAGGAGAAGAGAGTATCATACAAGATTCAGGGCATGTCTTACAGAACATCGTGGGGGAGTGTGAAGGCAGTGGGGTGAACATTGTAATTTAATTGAGGGATTTAAGAAGGAATGAAGTTGCTTTCATAGGAACATAAGACAAATCTCCAGGAAACTAAGCTTCATTAGTTCTGTTGCTCACAAAAGAACATTTTTAACTTAGCTATCACTGTTGAACATTTTAATTACAGCTAATTAGGAGATTCTGGCAGAATTCTGATAAAATCTTTTTTCAGACACTACTGATGAATTGCAAATAGTTTCGGCCACTGTAGGCACCAGAAGCAGCAATGAAAAAGCAGTATTTGAGGTACCTAACTAACATTACATTAACAACTTCAAAACTCAAGCACTTTCAGTGATTAAACATGTTTGAATAGTGAATACACTTCTGACATTCGCAATCAATTAATTGATAATTCATCATTAGAAATATATTGCTATTTCATTAACACTGCCTGGGACATAAAAACGCAGAAGCACAAAAGTGATTGAACTGAATCGGTCAAAGGTCCATCTTCCTAATACCCTCCTTTGACAGCGGTCAAGTATGAAGGTCCAGAGAATAATGTACCAGCAAAGGAAGCACATATGATGCTTCCCCCAAAGAATTTCCAGACCTGGTTTGGCATCTGATATTTTATCCCTAAAGCACAGTGCGAACGGGTGGGAGAGTATTTTTATTGAGCTCCAGTATCAACAAAAAAGCAGGAAGCGTTTTCCAACTATCAACCAAAACTACTTGTTTCTATGAAACGTTCTTTTAAAAGGCAAATGAAGAAGTAATGAACAAGTAAATGGCAGTAAGAATAAGAGTGGGGTGATAAAGCAGATATTCTAAAGACATAGTACGATGGGGTCCTTTGAGATAAAAGAATTTGGAGCTCATTACAGGAACAGTGACTAATTGAAGGACAAGACCATGTACAGCCCAAAAGAATGATATTGCTACAGTCAATTTCATTCTTTTCAATTTCTAAATTTGACATTATTTTCACAGCTCAGTTTTGCTACAAGCAAGTTTCCCAATAATGAGAGGGACTGCTGAAAAGAGACTTTCTTGTGGTATTGAACACACTAAATGTACAACAGAGGTCAACTAGAACTGAATATTGGGGTCTCTCATTTAAGACATAGAATTGAGAACTGTGTTGAGATAACTTTCTCTCACTCTGAAATAAGCTATCTTCACAAAGCATTAAAAGATTATGACGGTTTTTTCAATCTCAAAAACATTTTTATTTTTCTTCAATAGCAGCTTTCACTACATTAGTGTCAGTGCAACAATAATCAATAGCAGATTGCAAACAGCATGCCAAACTTGCCCTTTGTAACCAGCAATACGGCAATGAAGGAACATCGAAGAGTGATAAGGATTGCTTTTTGTTTAAACTGTTGCTCATGAACTTGCAGGAAAATTATTTTTTTTTTTTAACCATAAAGTGTCATCAATACTAATGCCTAAAATGGTAGGAAAAAGACTTAATGTCTAGTTCTCTTTTTCCTGTTATAGAATGGCTATGGAAGAATAAAATAACTCTTTTCCCATAGCATCTTGCGGGGGGTGGTGGTGGTAAATCATTCCAGCTTTCTTTTCCACTCCTTTCAATGCTATCAGTCACCTACAACACCAGCTTAAGTGAATAGATAGAGCATAGTATAGATGCTATGGTAGAGAAGAACTTTCTTCCCTGTATTTGTAAATCAAGAACTGATTGAGCAAGCAAATCATGGGGTCAGGAAAAAAAATTATCATCTGACCAAATAGTTTTTAGTAGAATGTATAACGTATCACTGCAGAGGATTTCCTTACCTTTACAAACAGAAGCAGAAGCAAATGTTAATATAGATAGAATGTCCAGAGAGTTAATTCATGCTGGGGAAAAAAAAAATCATTAAGAAATGGAAAGAGTATTTAAATATGTGTTACGAGGTCTCAGTTTCCAATTGGGGCTTAAATAAAAGTCAAATCCACACTTACTTTTAGCTGCCTCAGTAGATAGACACTTATTTCGCATAACAAGATTCATTTCCTTCTGCAGTTGGTAATATGTTGAATGATAGATATAATAGAAGTTGAAGATATTCAGAAGTTTGGATTCAGGAGCACAAATCACAGTAGCAGAGAGATTTAGGAGCAAACTGATTGGCATTCTTGAAAAACTCTTTGCTTACCTTTCGTGGAGCAAAGTCTCTCACTTTGCTTTTATTATTACTGTTTTACCTTGAAGCATAAATATCTTTGAAGCTTAAATAGTGTTGCAAGGGCAGACGGTCAAGAGTTAGGAATAGGTTTTCCAGGTACACTTATGACACTAACAAACCTTGTAAGGATAGCTTTCTAAAAATTTCAGCGGATCCAAACAGCAGTAAACAATGACACAGAAGTAAAATAACAATTAACTGGGGGAATTTGGAGAGTGGCTTCTTATTTACAAGCTACATTCTTAGGTCCTCAGTCCAGATGCCAGCCTCCTTCACTTTCAAATAGTCTAGTCATTGGAACTCTACCCAGCCAAAACCATAACCATAAACCATATTAACTCTGAAGAAACCGAGAAAGATACCACAGAATGAAACATCACTACGTAGCACTTCCATTGCCAACTTTCGCGGTTAGTTTGTCTTAACACGATCCAATTCTAGTCCACAAGAAATCAAATCATTATGGAAATGCAAAAGCAGCCCATAGAAAATGCATAAAGATATAGATTTTATTTAAAATCTCATTGTTTTTCCATATGCTCAATGTACTACTTTGTAGTTCTGCAGATCCTGAGTATTTCAGGACAGACCTAGCCCTCTACAGAACTGTGCCACTGTAAGAACAGTGCCTCTATCATTAAGTACTCGAGAATCTTTCACCTCTACTGCTCTATCATCAGTTAATTTTGCCATCTGCAATGTCACTGCTCACAAAACTGACATGTAACATAAAAGAAGAAAAAGTTACAGTGTATCTTCTAGAAAAATCAAAAGATGCAGGATTTCGAACTATCTGGTGACTGACAGGACATCTGACACCCTTCTTCTTACTGGTGCTTCTAGTTAAAAGCTACGTTCTTTTAAGCACATCTTATTGGACAGAGACAGGACTACTGAGAGCTGATTACAGGTATACACAGAATTGAGGACAACTTGTCCTCTCAATTCTCTTAACACCTTTTCCCAGCACTTCAAAAAATATTGTGTTTTCTATGTAATATATAATTCTCAGAATTGTGTAGTGACTATTTAATATCTCTCCAGAAGATTTTCCTAAATGTTGAGTGTTTTTAAGACAAATACACTTATGGTGAGAGTACTATGTACTCAGTTGGAAAACTCCTTGTTACCGAAGCAAGATTAATCAAAAACTCAATTACATGTACGGATTAAGACACAATTAGAGTGCTTTGATTCTTCGGACATTGACGGAAGTACTTACTGGTTTGTCTGTCTTTTGTTTACTGTAAGCATTACATTTCCCTCTGCATTCATTTTTGTGGGTTTTTTTTAAATATTGTATTTGTTCATTTCATGCAAGAGGCCAGAATAGCAACACCGTCATATGTACCAGGGCAACAGTGCAGTAACAGGAGTCAAAACAGAAACTGAGGATCAAGACAAGCAGCTGGAGTCAGGATAAATGTCAAGAAGTAAAAACCTTGATGAATGCAGCAACACCAGCATCTAATTTTTGACTAACCAAGGTGCAACTGTTAGTTGTGTTAGATGGAGCTATGTCCCTTAGCAACTCAGAGTGCCTGTGTTTATAAGGGCTTGGCCGAAAGGGTTTCTCATATGGCATTGTACAGACAAAAGAGAGCCAGATTCATCTTGGAGGTGCACAGCAATAGAAGAGGTAATGGACACAAGTTAGAAATTCCAACTAGAAAGTTCCAGTTAGATCTAAGGAAGTATTTGTTTATTTTAACCATGAGAGTGGTCAAATACTGGAGCAGACTGCAGAATCTCCATATTTGGAGGTTTCAAGACAAGTACCTCTACAATTTGATCTCATTAGATCTGTTTGAGCAGGTAGGTGGACTAGAAGATCTTTGGAGGTACCTTCCAAATCAAATTATTCTATGATCTAAAACAGAGCACACTTTATAGTAAAACCACCAGCAATATTAAAAATATAAGCAACAATGATATATTTACCCCAAGGTCTAAAATATGCGTTCATGCAAAGATGTCTGTACATCAACTGCAAAAGCAGCATCTGATGAATCCTCCTAATATTGCAGCTCATTCTTATTAGGAAAAAATAATCAAGATTACTGCCAGGACTTGTGTGTGAGCTACACTTTATTGGCTTGTGGTCCCTTTCCAATTTTTGTTTGTGAAGATATGGATACTCCGGCTCAGTCCTCATAATTTGATAGCATTCCTGTATCGATAACACTTGCCTGCTCTTGTTTGGCTTTGGTTAAGCTTCCTCTAATACAACTCAGAAACTGTAATCAAGGATGTGAGACAGCCACAGTACACAAATTAATTCCTTATAAATCTTATTAAAAGCAGCTTCTTCACTTGTTTCACATGCTTTCAGGAGAAGAAACCTAAGAATATTTTGGTGCCTCTGCAGATTAGCCAGCAGCAGAAAGTACAGAGAATACCAACACCTCAGACTTTAAGACAGTTGCATTATTCTGATACAGTAGTTAGAGACTTTATTTCAAGTCTATGTAAAGTCGTCCCTTGAAGCCTGGACTGGTTGAGCATATTCCTTAGTTACCAAATACTGTTTGTGTTCCAATACATTATTATTTCTGTTAAACAAAATAATCCCCAGAGAATGTGGATTTACCTTCTAAGAACCTAAGTGTCAGCTTAGATTCTTTTAATAACCAGATGGTTCCTCCTTCTTGAATTAAATTTGGCTAAATCATTTCTACATTTGAAATGTTTTGGTTGTATCATGAAGGACCATGTATCTTGTTTACTTCTTTGTCTCCCTTTATTTTATGTAGAAAAAGCTTCAAAACACTAAAAAGGAGAAATTGGGTTTTAAATTATTCACACACCATTTCCCCTTAATTTCTACATGAGATTGCATTACTTAATGTTCCTAGAGCAGAGAAGGTAAAAACAATTCATCCTCAAGAGACTTGAGTTCATACGGAATTTTCTCACTTATTCTTTGATATTGTGCAGCTCATTAATAAAAATAAAACTGAGGTAAACACAAAGCTATTCAGAGCTTGAACCTGAACAGATGTTGAAACTGATGTTTCTGATGTCTGCAGAGAATTTCAAGGCAAATCAATAAGGTACAAATGCAGAGCTCTCTTAAGATCTTGCCTTGGATTCATGGACAGTATGTCACTGAAAATGTCTTGACTGAAATGTTTCAGGTATTACAAAACAGTGATTTTTGTTGATTTTTTTTGATTAAGAAATTTTCAACCAGTTCCAACTGAAAGCACTTTTTCTAAACACACTACCTGCCCATCGTACAAGTAAAATATGCAAGAATCTACTGACTCAACATTCCCCACATTTGTGACATTAGATTGTAGTCTCCCTTCTCCAAGTCCACATAAAATGTCACTTATTAGCCATTAAGCCTTTAAAAGCCAGTTTGATGGTAAAATTTCTGAGACACTAATATACTGTTTGTATAGGAATTAGGTGAATACTGAAGAGACAACTGTATGGGAAATGTTTCTCACACTTCAATACGGTGCGGTGGCGCGACCCTCCACAGGCCACGTTGCAATGTCAGCACCAGCCAACACTGTTCTTGTTCCGATTGCAAGTGCAGTGCACCAGGACCATCTGGCACTTTCTGATCTCATCTACTGGAGCAGTGAGTTAAAACAGTCTGGTATTTTGTCTTAGGTACAGTGAGTTGGGACAGTCAGGCACTCCCTAACTGTACCTGGAATCCCTGTAGCATGGGAAACATACCTGGAACCCCTCCTGCCTGGACTAGTGCCCACTCTGGAAGTTGCCAAAGATTACTTAACACGAATTGTGGCTGAAACTGAAAAGTACCTAACGAAAGTCATTTATCTCAGACCCTACAAATACATATTCTAAGCGAGACCCTTTGAGCTCTCCTAGAACACAGTGGGCTGTGATCAGCATCTCCCCTGGCCTGGCACACCTCTCAGGTACCAATTCCATGGATCATCTCCTGACAAAGCCAACGGAAGGTGGAGGTGAAGTACCTTCCTTGAGCCTAAGTCATCACCTGTTGAGGAATGCCGATGCATTGCGAGTATTGACTCTAAACTGAAAAGGGCAATTTTACCTATAGGTCAGCCTCTTCCATCCACCTCTACCTACCTGTGTGTTTGAACATGTGACAACACACTTGTCTTCACGACTGTGGATGTCTACTTTGCACGGGATCTGAATATTTCTGTCTGCGTGCTTTATGTTTGACACATATATATATTTTGATTTAGGATACCTTGTAGTAAGTTAGTGTGGATCTTGTCATTTTGAATCTGTATTTAAGTCGTTGTTTTAATTATAACATATCCTACTGACTTGTTAATCATCAAGTGTTGTGAAAATTTAACCTTTGATTTACTCCACACCATTAATAAATCTTGAATTTCTGCTAAATCATAACCGCGTTAAACATTCCATCTGTGACATGTGGATATTGAAGTTAATAGATTTAATCATAGGCAAATTTTTGTTCAATATCAACTAAGTCTTAGCAGCCCAGTAAAAAATAACCACCCATACAACACCAACTGAGCAGCAAAACCAACCATGTTAAGGCTTATAGTTTCAAAGCTGCATGTGAAGAGGAGGAGAAAAATCAAGCTCAATTGATGAAAGATAGGTAAAATGTCTGTCATTTACAGGTGGAATCAGCTACTCATATCTCTGTTTTAAGAAAACGTATAGTTGGCTTAAAACAGGCAATATATTCTGAAACATTATCCTCCTTCCTTTGAGGAGAAGATCTGCTAGCTCACGACAGGAAAGTACTGATGTAAAAGGGATCACTAAGCTGGTAAAAAAATTTAGAAGGAAACACTGAGTGTGAATAGACTTAATAAATGATGAAAAGCCATTAGCATTACCATTTTCTAGTGTTCTGCTGTAGGAGTCAGGGGGATTTGATGTACACATATCTACACATTACCATTTTTATTTTCTTCTGCAGCAAGTTGCCATTTTTGTGAAAAGAGAAATTACTGTCAGCTTCCATTCAGCAAAGACAGCTTCTTTGTCCGCTGTCTTATAAAAGTGTCACCATTAGGCTCTTCCAGATCTGTCTCCTTGTTTCACTAGATTTGACACACATTTTTCTCTGGAGTCAGAGGTTAAAAGGCTTTTGAAATCCATCAATTTCTTCCCTCTCCCCATCCCATTCGTGATTGCTGCCTCTCTTCTACAGACAGTTGAAGGCTCTATCAAGGTGCTGCTATTCTCCTTTTTGCTTCTTAGCACAAATGAACCCAAACTGAGCTTCCACATCATGCTGCTGTCACGGGCTCATACTTCCACACTTCTAAATAAACTGTCTGACTTGGCAGCTGTGTTTTCTAGCATCGGTGTCTTGGCAACAAACATGGGATGCCCTAGAGCTTCACATACTGTTTACCTTAGATAGTGTCATTCATGCAGAGATTGTTGTTTGTTGCACTTCACAAAAAAAAAGCAGCCAAAAAAACTGTGGTTATAAGGTTGTTGGCTTTGAACACAACCAATTTTATGGTATACTCTGGAATGTTATAATAGCTCTATTTCCCCATAGAAGCATGCAGGTTTTTTATCAAGCCAGTACAAGACCGATACAAGCACATTTTGATAAATTTAAAAGGGACAGTAATACAAAATGAATGCGAAAGTTTGAGTACCTGGCTAAAAGAGCTTGAACTCTAAAAGTATTACAACAGAAGTACGAAACAGCCTTGAAGAAGCAGTTGTACTAAGGACTGTTCATCAGTAGGCTTACTTTAAAGCAACTTGTGCATGTATTCAAGTCCACAGCTGTATATAAACTTAAATTTCCATTCACCTAATTCGTAACATACTTTTGAAGGAAAGAATATACTCATTTTTGACCATGAGATATATGTCTGTGCCAAAAGTTTAGCAGTGCTCGCCTTTTATTGAAAGAGGAGGTTGCTCATTTATTGCAAGCAGAGCAAGCTGGGCTTTCTGCTTGCAGAGAAGCAGCAGAAAGAAAGGGAGCAACTGAGTGTGCCAAAACAATTAATCTGACCTACAGCCCACTCTCACCAACTGCAGGTGTAGAAATAAAGCATGTGCAGAGTGATACAGAGCAGCACTGAGCAATATGGAGGAAAACAAATAGATTTCCTACTGCCATGTAACTTACCTTTTTTTCTGTGCAGGGTCTCATTTCAGGAAGAGAAAAGTAGTGGGTTTTACTCTGCAACTTTTTCACTTCAGGACAGGCATTATTTCATGGATCTACTCATAGCTGTAGCTTAGAATAGGTGTATCCTCAGCTGGTAAGACATCAGTTCATTCATTTCAGAGACAGATTCCTCTTCTTCCCAATTGTTTCCCCATAAAGAGTAGGCAGTGATAGCACTTTGAGGTCTGGCATGATACCCCAAAATTCCAACTCCTACTTTTCCTTTCTGTGCTCAGTTTCATTTGGTTTTGTTTTTACCTTGTTCTTCAACCTGTAGCAAGATTGGTGTTTTCTGTTACTGAAATATTTGCTTAGCTGACCCATCATAATTCCTTCACCAACTTTCAAATGGACTTCTGTGTATGTCTGAAAGTATGACTACTGCTTGAGTAAATACTTCACTTTATCACTTAATCACCAGAATTAGTCTTCCCAACTCCACACTGTTTGTGATGTCCTACAGGATAGTAGAGACAGAAGCAACATCATTTTAGCTGTTCTGTTTGTCCTTAAGAACTTTAGTGTAATGCATCATCCCTCTCATAGAAGTAAGCTGTATGAACTCAGCCTTTTTTTTTTTTTTTTTTTTTGGTGAGACTTAAGAGACAGTCCAACAATGATGACGCTCTTAGTCTCCTTGAGCTCAGGAAAAGCTAGGAGTACTTCAGCAGGTTAAATTATCACTCAGTGAAAGAGAGGAGGGATCAAATACAGCCTCAGGAACGAGGCTGATCAAGCACACAACAGAAGAACCATAGCTGTAACAGGAGACAATAGGCCAGAGCTTGCGAAGGAAATTGGTAAAGTCCTTTGACAGAAGAGCCCTTAAATTTAAAAAAAAAACATGAACAAAGGTGTTTCCATATCTAGTCTCTGTCCTCCTCCCTACTTTCTTATTGTTTATATCCTGTCTTATATCAAGATCCAATTCACATGCTCCCCTTCCTGGGCGTATCTTTCACAAACCAGCAATTTGTTTAAGTGTCTCCACACATGCTTCTCTGAAACTGTAACCTCATCATAACCCTCCTACTTCAGACCTATGCCATTAAAAGAATCACTTTACACAGGTATGTATAGGATTATGTTCATCCTTAAATCTCTGCATTATCAGTTATGATGAGATATACAAGTTGGAAAAAAGTTTTTGAAACATATTTTTGACCAGGATAGGTGGAGCTGTCATTTCATTTCATGCACTGATTTGGCTCATTTCTATCCTCTCAAAGTGCATAAACCTTGGTATTTTGGACTTCTGACTGCAGAGCGCTGGGTAGGCTCTTCAGGAAAAATTCCCATGCCAAAAGCTCAAAAGAAACAATAAACAGATAAGGAAAAAATAAAGTTACACGCATTCTAGCACCTTGAGACTTTATGACCCAACAAAGATCAAGTATGTTATTTACAGTTTGTGGCTAACATAGTTGTTATTTACGTATTTACTTCATTGCATGCATTTTACTTGTTATATCCATACTACAGTAACACGTAGGAATCTCCACTGTAAGCCACAACTGATTGCTATATACAAAAGACAAAATTAAGGAAAATCCCTTCCTCAAATATCAGAAGTTACCCTAGCATATCTGAATAAATACATCTGCCCAGTTAAGCTTTGCCCAGCTCCTTCCCTTCCTGCCTTTCACGGTAGTCAGTGTCAAAATTCCCATATTCCTAAATAATAGAAGGATGAGACTTGACGTAGGCCAATTTGTTAGAGCCTATTCCCAACAGCTGGTTGCTCCTTAAGTATAATGATTAATCAATGTCATCTAGGGCAATTCTGTAATAGGTCTTATTGTTCCCGTTATCTTAAGCAGGCTGCAACCACTGCTGATACCACAAAAAAACCCAACAAACCCAAAACAAAAATAAAACTCAAACACCACCAACCAACATACAGTCCCTCCCTTTCTGGTCTTCACACTGTTCTCATAGTTCACAACTAATTCATAAGGCAACTCAGCACTAACAATCTATGTGTGCGCGTTTGGATGTGTGTTTCTGTCTGCGTAGGGTGGAAAAGCAATTTGGATGTGAGAGATAGTGTAAACTCGGCAGTGCACACAAAAGTATTTTCAGCTTGTCTGCCTGCAAATACATCCTAAATAATACAGTTCATTCTGAATGACTGATTATGGGAATTCTGCTCATAAACCCTAAACTTGACATTTTAAAATCAGATTTTCTTTTCCTTTTTAAGCAATGAAATGACTTCTCCATCTTGACATGATTTATCATTTTCTGGATGAACCACCTAACTAAACAGGCCAAAACCTCTAGCTGCAGGGACTCATTATACATTGTCATCCCCTATTTACGGCATGCATCCTATTCTTTCATATTTGCCTTGAAGGAAAACGATAAACATATACTTATTTTAAACATAACAGGTTGATTCCTTTAAGGTTTTCATTCATTTCAATAAGCTGCATACAAAAGGTGCTACATAATACATAACTGAGTACATATGGCAGTGTGGAAATAAATTTATGTTTTCCTGTAGTTCAGATCAACTTGAGGAAGACTGTGACAAATTTAACTTTTGTTTTCATGTAACAGCCTGTGTGAAAACAGTCGTTCTGGCCTGACCTGTTCCCATAGGATGGATCTCATCACAGAGCTATTTGCACCCTTCACTGCAAGTATCAACCAAACTTTACATTTTACATAGATTTGGTGACAATTTTTTTCCTACAGACAACACAATGTTAGTCTCTTTAGAACCATTCTGAAAAAATACACAAAGAATGACTTAAACTTATATGTGTACACACTCACATTGATTATAAGTGTGCCCATGCCTAAACTTCATGGAATTCTAGAAATTCCTGGTTTTATCAACTCTACTCCTGAGCATCTGCTACTGTTACAGAAGTCTTTAATCAAAAAGCTTACTGGAGCCAAGTGAGTTACATAAAAATAATAAATCCCATCATATCTAGAGCAGAAAAGCTTTGCCTCAAGAAATACTTTAAGAAACTTTGCACATACAGGTCACTACGTTATTAAAGGGAAAAGCAAAGTACTGTGGCACTGAAGGCTGAATCCACATTTTCAGTATAAAATTTATTTTCCAGTAGTTTATAATTTGGCCATGAAAAATTCCTTCAGGCAGAATTTTCACTATGGAGACTTAGCTCAAACTCAGGTTGTCTCTGAAAGTCTAAAATTCGGTTCAGACATTAAGATGATTAGTAAAAAATTACAGAAATAATGCATTTCTCAACCAAAATTCCATAACAAAATCAGGTGCAGTAGGTAGGCAACTGATAAAATTGTCACTGTGTCGTTTTTCCAGACTGATTCTCAAATTACGTGTAATTTCCATATATGCTTACGCAAACATAACTCTAGACTCGGAAAACACAGTGCCCATGGGCTCAGTACACTATATGATGTCCACAATCAGACATTTGAAAATGCAAGTTTTTGAAAAAGCTGTATATGTTTCAGTGCCTATAAAACACATCTAGCAATCTTGCAATCAAAAGCCTTGAATTTTAAACTTTCAAATGCACAAAGACGTGCACAATCCCAGACCTGCCTCCAAATAGCAGACATCAGCAAGGTGGACCACAACAGTCTGTCATGGACATTTCTTCTGAAACAACCTGGAATTTTGAAGTAAACCTGACAGAACACCACACTAAATAGACAATTGGGATGACATTTTCTGCATTTTTTCAGTGGATGCTGTTTGTTTTTTTTTTTTCTTTCTTTCTTTTATTTTTTTTCTACGGGTCTTGGTGTTAGTTTGGTAGGGTAGATACAAAACCAAGGATTCCAAAACCAGTCTAACTTCCAATGCAAAATGCTCAAACTGAGCCTCTCTCCCAGACACAGGGAACTCTGTCCCCATCTGTGAGACTAAGCTGGAGATTTCCTCCTTCAGATTCACACACAGTATTCTATTACTTAAGATCTCATTAATTTTAGGACAAAATATAGTCAGAAAACACAAAAATTTCCGAATACAATTTTTCTGTGCATAATTTGTCCCAGCAAAACAAGACCACAGGTTGGTTGGTCTTAAATATGACAGAAAAGGCATTTTGACATTTTCCTTTCAAAACAGGAAAAAAAAAAAACAAAACACACACCACATTGACAGAAGTACTGTCTTTCCTGAATATGAGGTAAATGAATGCTATGAGTCTGTATTTTTTTTAGGTTGCCTGCAAGGTGGTTATTGCCTCTTGCAGAGAAACTAATTTAGTTCCAGTAAAATAAACTAAGAATTCTTCTTGAAGGACAGTAGCAATGTTAAAGACATTAAGGGCTGGATTCTACCAAAATACTAAGGACTGAACTGCACATTTAAAGGCTATACCGGGCTATTTGGTCAGAGTAGTAGAATATTTCTTGTTTTAAACCCATCTAGGCTTTCTCTCCAGTAGTAATTTATCAGCAGTCTGCTGCACCTTTGTGGTTCATCAGTTGATTTTGCCAGTTTTGTACCTGTGCAAATAATTTAATTTCACGAACCACTGTCAACTAAAGAGAACCCAGAAGCCCAGACTTGAAATTGCTGTGATGCTGTACAACGATTAGAAAACCTCTTTGTCATTAAGATTTCTGTCATTAAGTTACACTGTAAGAAAAACCTACAAAAAAATACACTATTAGTTTTATTTTGGATCTAGTTGGTGTTGCTTTGTCTTACATTGCCTACAAATACAGAAGGTCTGTTGTCACTATTTTCACTGTCTGAACATCCAATCTACCTGTAGTTTTCAATCTAGTGCTCAGCTGTACTACTCTAAAAAATAAGTACCAGTTTTGTTGTTTATGGAATGAATGCTTGGATATCTTTATCAGCAAATTATTTATAAGTGAAGATGGACTAGGAAATAAAAGTCCTGAAGGGCCAAAATAAAGTATAAAATGCTTAACTCTGTATTCCAGTAAGAATAGGACTTCCTTAGCAGTGTCCTGGTTTTTAACTTGGGTTCCCTATGTTGTCTTAGCATGCAGTCCAATTAATTTTAAGTGAAAGATGTTTAAGTAGCCCTTGAAATCCAGAAAAGCTTTGTTCACTCCCCTTACTCTTTCAGCTTTATAGCTATCAACAATATTTTTATGCACATTTCAAATTTTAATTGGTTTTGTAACATGAGGAGTAAGTTTTTGTCCTCTCTTGGGCTAATCTCAGAATGATCCATCAGCTTCAGTGGGCACTCACAACTATTACTAACCCAGTAAAAAAAAAATACACTCAACCCTCATTCAGTATACCCAAAAATAACAGTTACTGCTTCAGAATACCACTGGCTAAAGTAAAGTTCTGCTTTTGTTAAAGCAATATGTCATCTTCTGGTTTTGTAGGTTATCACACTGATGAGCTGCCACACAACATCCAAACTTGTTTCTGTAACTCTAGCAGCTATTGTTGCCTATAGATGACATTATTAAACGCAGAGACATATCTATTTCTTCACTGCAGTCACTTAACAGAACATAAGTATCTAATTGCCTGTTTATTTGTGTGAAAAATCTAGTGGCTCCTATGGTTGACACGGGCACAGTGCAGCAGCGAACTCGGGCCAACATGATAGATGCTAGAAAGTATGAAGACTGGTTTCTGAAGATTGTTAAATTCTCCGGGGATTCTTTTCCCTAGTTTAAATAGATTACACATCTTTTAGAGCTTCTCAAAGGCAGCAAATTATTACTGTGCGATTATGACATATCAATGCATAAACATTAGCTCAAAAACTAGATTGAAGTAGTTCATATTCATATTAATCTCCAGGTGACACATTTTCTGTTGCTCTAACAGTTTTGATCTGCTGAGCAATGGTGGCACCCTGTGGCTGGAAAGATATCCCTAAAAGCTGTCTGCTGCATAGCTCTTTTGCTGCACAGTTCTCGCTTTTCCTACGATACTTTAAAGGGTGCTACGAACTACCAGATACGGCAGAAAAAAGAAACATTGATTTCTGTTACATACCAATACATCCAGTATTCTGCATAGTCGTCTTTAACTCGATTCCAAGAATAGGCAGGGCAGGCTGCAGCCCTAGAAATCCTGAAGCAGCAAGCACTCCGGCCTCAGAGGAACTCCGAGGAGACCAGCGGGTGCACAACGCGCTCCTCACCGCCGCACGCTGCTGAGGCGAGGCTCACCGCCACAGCGCCGGGCGCCATTGGGCTCAGCTCCGTGCCAGGGCCTCCCAGATATTACTGAAGTACGAAAAATGAATAAACTTGTCAAATGACTTCCACCTCCGACTGTGCTGGGTGCAGGCAGCGGCGGGGCCGCAGGGCACCTCTGTGAGGAGAGGCCGGGCTGCCCCGCGCGGACGCAGCCGGTTCCCGCCGGTTCCACGGCGGCGCCACCGCAGGCACAGCTGAGTCCATCTGAGGTGCCAGTGGCACCTCTGGGAAAACACGTTGAAGAAAGGGCCAAACACTGCCCAGCAGTGCGGCTGAGGAACTGAAGGACGGAAGCTGGGCTTGGGAGGAACACTCTTCAGTAGACGTACAACTGAACTCATTGTAAAGCTGTCTTTAAAGCTTTAAATTAAATAAATAAATTAAATAATAATAATAATTAATTATTAATTAAATTTTAATAAATTAAAACATGCCAGAATTTTTACTTTCCCTTCCTCTCAACAAGTGAATCAAACTGTAGTTTGCTGCTTTCAGAGCGGAAACTCACAAACCTTACTAGTGGCATCTAATTACCTTCCTATGATCATTAATCCTCAAGCTGTCAGAAAAAAGCTACATGACAAGAAATTAGGCAGGCAGAACTGTGGTGATATTAAGGACAAGCAAATACCAACTTTGCAACTAAAGGAAAAGGTAGATCATGAACAGAAAATGGCTTGCTAATTCTGTAGGACAACAGTAACCACTGTCTTGCAGCTTGATCATCCATTTAATGTGAGAAACAGAAGCCATAGATCAGGAAGCATGTCTTTACTCGGTTTGAGGGGATCAGGAACACTAGTGTTGGTCATCAGTGAGCTCGCACACTAACTAAATCCCCCTGGTAATGAACTAAATTACTATACTAACTAAATCTACCCAGTAACTGTCTGGTCAATGTATTTTTTTCCAGCTATAGGTAACATTAGTAGCAGCAGATCTTTCTCAGCAGCACACAGAAGGTAGAGGGAGGAAGCATTTGGCAAGTGAGAAATTGAAGAAACAGCCGTTGGCTAAGAAAAACCAGCATTTTTAAGAAAAAGCAGAATAATCTCACCTATCTCAGCCTTTTAGATAATTATGACACTTGTCTTTGAGATTCTGCTTGTACTTTTTATTAACTTTGTTTCTGTATTGTCTGTACTGTAACATATTGTGTTTCACGTTATGCATAATTATATAATTTTTTATTCTTTTCAGAAAATAATTGCATTGCTTACCTATGGAGTTATTGGCTTAATTATTGTGAATTGATTTTTCTGTCTATTCTTAACCAGTTTTATCTTTTCCCACAACATCCTGTGCCTGGTGGATAACTGTGTGCTGTACACAGCAGTAGCTATTTGCCTAAGCAAAGCACCGCTGCATTGCCATCCCTCCGTCAGTGATACAGACCGCCTGCGCTTTCTCTTCCCGGAGGACTAGAACCTTTTCTTTGAGACGTAAGTTTGCCACGTGACAAGGTCACATCCTTTGGCAATGCTTAGCAATACGCTTGAATTTAACCTAATCTATGTGACAAGATATAATCTTGACAGATATCACGTGAGGGGAGCTAAGGAAAAAGTTGTTTCTCATCAGAATTCCCATGTGTCGAAGTTTCAATACATACAGAAGAGGATCTAATAACTAATGGCATCTTATGCCTTAGAAAGAGCTGGCAAACTGCTAGTTAGGGAAATATTAGCAAATAGTACATAAATACTGGTGATTTACCCCAATCTGACAGGGCGGTATTATTCATAGAGGCAAAGTTCCACACACGGTTTCTTCAAGCTTCTCTGAATCAATATTTCCTAAATTTTCAAGTACATGGCTAAGGAATTGTACAAACCTAAATACACAACAGGAATATTAAATTCTTGAAAATGTTACATCTTAGTGGCATTTGTTCCTTTAGTATTTCTGCAGGCACAAGGAGATTTGCAAATAATGAGCTGGTATACATTTTGCAAAATAAAAAATTGTCACAAGTTTAAGTGCTGCATTTTGCAAGTTCTGCTATTACTGTTTACATATATGATAATTCAACATTCTAGCTGACATGTCATCACTGCTGTTGACCATACTGGAAAGAAGCAATATATATTTCAGCAGTGCACTACATAATTCACTGATGAGACATCACAACAGCCAACAACAGTGAAACGCAACAGAACAGAAAACCCCAATCCAAGACTTTATGAGCAGGGTCCTATATTCATCCTTTCCCAAATCAATGGCTGTCTTTGAAGTGTGATGATTTGATTTTCTCCCTTACTGTAACCTTTACATGACAGATTACAGGGAAATGAACTATTTTTCTGCTGATATAAATCCCAGAAGCCTTTGCAAATTTCATAATGCATGTGAACTAAGATGCTCTTTTTTATTTAGAATCCAAATCTGAATTTGGAAGAGATCCCTTATGTAAGAGTTTGAATAAAACCCCACAACGCATTCACACACACCAGTGACTAATCCCTTGTGCTCATTGCTCATACTCACTTTCTTTGAGTAACTGAAGTAGGGCTTTGGAAAAAGGGAATCAGGGACATGGAAGGGAGTGATGTTTTTGTGTTGGTTTTGTTCAGCATCATTTAAAGTGAGATTTTTGTTAGTGCTGTTTTCTGTGGAAGCTATCAAAACTGACAAGGCAGTCTCCAACAACCTGATTGTTAAAGCTCTCAAGCTGATATGTGGAGACCTTGCCTAATTTGGTGCCTTGGCCACTGACCAGTAACAATTCTCTGTCTGAAACAAACAATAAGTAAGTTTATGTGAAGATCCAATGAGAGCTGAAGTCACATCACTCAACTGTCAGATGGTCTGAGTAAGACAGAACGAAGACTTTTCCAAAAGGTGAATTTTGGAACCAACTATCCTGATTGATGTTTACCACTCTTGCTCCTCCTCTTATCTGTAGAAATTCTGTTACGTATCCAAGAAAACATTTTATCAAGAATTTCTTCTGTGCTTTTTACTCCTCAAAGGAGAAAATTCACCTAACAAGAGAAAAATCAATATAAAAATGCCCCAATTAACCAGCTACATATTTTTTTAACAAATTTCTCATAGTTCATTCTCTATTTGCTTGAAACATGGGGTCTCTATTTACAATCCTGAAGAGTTGTTTGTTGTTTGCTAGGATACCAATTCACAAAATGAAGAAATACAGTACTACTGAATTATGAGTGTTGAAATGTATCCTAATAAATTCTTAGCTGTCTACCCAGTGATTACATTGTCTATAGCCATAGAATGACTTCTGACATGTGGCATTTTCTATACAACAACAAAAAGCAATCAGCTCTAGGTGGATCTCAAAGGATGAGTTGGAATGAATTAGATTTCAAATGAGCTTTAATAAACCATTTCTTGCCCTAATTTTTTCCTTTATTTCCCCCAACTTGTTTCCTTCAAAAGCAGGTCCAATGGGTACATCCTTTCATGATGGTAAATACCCAGATCTACACAGTGAGTTCTGCTGCAGCGCTTCTCATTAGCTCACAATACAGACAGTTTTTGCTCTCCTTCACAAACAATTCCTGAGCAAACTATTTGATCAGTTTAATCTTGAAAAAAAGACAGTGATAAAGTTCGTTAGCCAAGGGGCTGATATCAGAGATCTGCTTCCACAGAGAAACTGAGAGTGCAACTGTCTCAGATTTAAAGAAATCATACAAATCATACATCGGCTGTTTCAGTAAAGTAATTTCCTCATTGATAGCATGTTTGTGCAACCCTGGAATCTCAGCTTAATGGCTACTGATAAAAAAAAAGTAAAGCTAAGTCTTTAGCTGATGGTGCGAAACAAGAATGTAAATAAAATACTGTAGCTGGAATAAGATCTCCACTGCTTGAAACACACTTTACATCCCAGAAGCCTGCTTTTTTTTTTTTTTTTTTTATTTCACTGTCTCCCATTCAAATTTACCAAAATTTCCCATTCCCACTCCAGGTTGTTTTTTTTAAATAAGCAAGTACCAGAAACGTTGAAGTATCCTGTACACACCAGACACGTGCAAGCCACAAAGTTTTCCAAAATACACTATGCCTGCACTGGAAGTATACTATACCACAAGAAATTAGCAGGAGACACAATAAGATGACCAACACCCTAAAGTTACTATAATCACAAAGAAACTTTTGAGTGAAAACGCTATAACAAGCTTACAATGTGAACTGAATTTCATGCTACATAGGAAATTTAAGAAAAACAAATCCTGTGATATCCAACAAATGATACCCAACAAATGAGACACAGGCTAATTTTTTTTTCCTTACTCTTAAATACAATGATCAGCAAAATAGAACAATCATACGATTCTGCTGATTCTGCCTACTCTCCAGTATGTCACTGACAGTTAAAAATCTATCTCAGCGCAAAGAATCTATACTTGCATGCATTGTGCTATCACTACGTGGAACTCACAGCTTGCTATGTCCTGTGAGTCCCCTGGGGTAAAATATCTGCTCCATTCAATTTCAGTACTAAGAAAAGCAGCTCTGTTTTAATGGATAAAACATCAGTTTAGTAGATATGATTGATCTGAGGTTATTGTGTACAACTCTCACTTGTGCAGCCGACCTTTGGTACCCTCTGTTTTGATACACGGAGTGCTTTCCAATGGATGCTCATCTGACCAGAGTAGATCATCCACAAAAAGAGAGCGAAGCTTTGGTCATATACAGAGAGATTACGAAGCACCCATGGACTGCAGGAATATGCAGATTTCACCTACCTTGGACTCCTATATTCTGATCAGATTCATTTTCAAACAGCAAATCAGTACTTAGCACTAAATTTTAGTTTATGTTGCTATATTAGCTAGTAGCATTGGCCCATTGCTGAGAAATTAGATGTGAATTCATTTCTAATTAATTTCTCTTTACATAGCATATGTCGCATTCATTGGTCACTGCCCAACTTAATAATTGCTTATCACTTTGCAGGAATTTCTTATGATTGCATTTCTAAAAACATCTTGCTGAACTATGCCAATAAATCCCTTGACATTTTATCTTAACACGGTTGTCTTAAAAGTCAGCTTCTTTTACAGCTATTTGGTGTTTTATTGTTAATATGATATTTGTCCTCTTAAAGGGATAGAATAAAAGCACAGTTTCTCTCAAAAATATTTAAAAAGAAAAAGATGCTTCTTCATTCACAAAGGCTATATGCATAAGAATATAATTTTTTTTAAAAAGTACATCAATCCTGTGTATATTTCTCAAAATGAAATTACTAATCCAGGTCAGACAATAAAATTTGGTATTTCAAGCAAAAAGTATAGCATATAAAAGGCAATAAAAATATTTTATGAGTTTGTGACTTAATTACTTGTTTTCAGACTGTCAATAATTGAGGGCAATAATTGTTCTTTCAAACACATTGACATGTTAATCGTATATACGATAGAGGCTTTGTCATGTAGCTCACTAAAAAAAAAAACAGACTTGTGGAAACAGACAGATCTCTCCAGAACAACTAATGTAAAGAAGGATTTATGGAGGTCAATTTCAATGCAATTTATTTAGAGAGAAGCATTTGGAAGTGTCAGCCCTGAAGATATCATATATTTCACTTATCTCTCTCAGTCCACAGAGTTAGTCTTGAAGCATTTTGGAATCTTTCCAGAGCATGTTTCCACTAGCACTGATATTAAAAAAAAAAAAAAAAAAAAAAAAAAAAAAAAAAGAGAGAGAGAGAGAAAAAGGAAGAAAAACAGTGTCTAATGGGATGTAAGCGTTGTCTGACCTACCTGGTGAAGCCTTGGCTTTTTCGTCAGTGTTTGCAGTTTGGCATGACCAATAATAAACAAGTAAAACCTGTCATTATTTTCTAAACTGTCTCAGATTACACTGCGTAGGTTCCTGATGACATTATTTAGATAGTTTGCTAAAGAACAATACTAAAATAATTGAAATAAGAGGTTGATACTGGTAAGATAGATTTATTTTCTTAAATATCCTTGAACTTAAAAATCTCAGTTTAGAAGTCGGTTGAAGTGGACTAGATGATGGACATGACAGCACATTTTGGCTTCAGAAAAAGACTGCGAATAGGACTACTAGTAAAGCTGTACTTAATTTAGAATTCTTCTTTCTTTAATCACACTCTAGTGTAGGTGTTCAGAATTTATTAGTTCACATTTCTTAAATTCACCCAGAAAAAGCTGCAAGGAAATAGGTCGTCTACACAACTGTTTAACCACCTGCCCTAAGATTCCGGCAGTGCAGTGGCAGAGGAAGGAGTTAAGCTCTCCTCACATTCTGCACTTGTCAGTCCAGAAAAGTAATACTTTTTTTTCCTTTTTTTTTTTAGTTATTATTCTTAACAGTGATCTCTATGAGCCATCAGCAGATTCTCCAAGATGCTTATCTAACGTGGAATACACGCTATGATTTTGAACCTTCTCACATCAGTTTTGTTGCTAAAGTTAGGTTTTCTTAAGAAGTCTCTCTACTGGCTTTTTGGTCCTAATAGCTGTCAGTGAGCTCTGGTAACAGGAAAATATGACTAATTATAAAGAACACCAAGGATTAATACAATACGTTCAAGTTCCTAGTCTTGTTTCCCAAGAAAGGTTAAAAGAACCCTACTGAGAATACTATCAGACACCTGTTGACTGATGACAGTAAAGGAACTATCTAGGGAGTACAGAAACTCAGGATATCTTTCTGATGTAGACAAAGTCCTATTTTTGTGTTGGTTTATTTTATGCCAGCCTAAACTCATAGGAAGGACCAGGCACTACTGCTTTGAACGTCAACTGTATTTGCGTTTGTCCCCCAAAGAACATTGGGTTGTTCTGTATCACAAATTAGTATGAAACAAGAAAAAACAAGAATGAACTTAAGTGCAGTGCAAAATAAAATAAAAAAAAAAGACGTAATTTCACCTGTTTTTAATGAATTGAGTGTTTTGTGAAGGAATTTTGTTCGCCAAATAAAATTAAAGTACATTTTAAAAGATGAAATAGGTTTGAAAAGGATCTATTATTTGGTCTTTTGAATGTCCAAGAGCCACAACATATAAAATTAATGATTATTTTTGAAATTAGCCCAATGGACTGTTATGCAATAAGACTCTGGTTAATACTAACTTAATCTAACCTGAAACTTCTTTGGGTCATATTCCAACTAAATACCTTCAGTAGCTTTTGTGAACTAGAATCAAAACATAATCAGGAAGAGAATTAGACAGTAACTATTTCTTTCATAAGTTATAACATCTATGACTATTTGCACAGTTTTGTGACCTTAGACGTGAGCAGGATCTAATCTCTACTTGAGAACCAGGGATTGTACACGACTGGCACAAGAAAATTAAAAATCTGCAACAACTCAATTTAAAAAAAAAAAGAAAAAGAAAAGAGGATATTTGAAACTAAATCTGAAATATCACAACCAATCTCTACATTGAAAATCATTTGTAGTAGAAAGAAAAAAAACACACAAACTTATACAGACTCTTAACAGCACTTCCTTTATGCCAGGATTTAATTACTCTCTAAAATTCCACTTCTGAAATTGATATTTTACAGAAGAACACTCATTCATTGCATTTTGGTTCCAACTATAAAACTTGCCACAGCTCTGCAAGGCCATGATTCCAGTTCCAGTAATGAATTGATTTTTTTCCCCCGCTCTGAACAACTGCAAGTTAGTTGATATTATCAGGCCAGCTAAACCCTTTAAATTCAAAAGGAAACAGCAGTAGTCATTAACGATATTACTGTTTTATTTTTCAGAGAGAAATTAAAGTGAGAAACAGGATCTTTGTCTGCCTTCATCAACTCATTCATTAGCTATATAATGCTATAACGCAGCGGACGAGCTGCCAACTTCAGTTTGTTGATAATTTTTATTTTGTTTTCAATTCAGTTTGTTTCTTTGGTGTGCTTACTTTATGTAAAGCTGTTTCAATATGCTTTGGGTTTACTCTTTATTATTAATTCCTGTCATCTTGAAAAAGACTAAAATGATGTTGACCTGATATTTTCTTTTTTTACTCATACTCTCAAATTTGTTTGTGTGTATATTTATATGTACAAATACACACAGATGTAGCATATTGTATAATTTTTATTATTATAGATGGAGAAGCTCTGGTCTAATATTAAATTCTGTCTTTGCAAACATGCTAGTGCATATCCACATCACCTGGATAAACAACCACAAGTACAGGGTATGGTACCAGCAGCTAACAAAATAGATTTTAAAATTATTAGATTGGCATTCACTAAAGATTTGGCACAAAATAGCTAGTTTAGATTAGATAAGGCCCGGCCATGAATAAACCATAGGATCACATAGGCTTAAACAGAAGCTGGTCCATTTTTCTTTTAATTTCTTTCACTTCACTCTACAATATCAGATTCCTTGACAAGATAGAATTTGAAAACTAAGGGTTTTTAACATTCTTGCAGGAATTCAGATCAAATCTGAGCTAAATCTCTTCTATATAACCGCAGTACTCTGCTGCTCAGAAATTTTAGATTTGTCTTTAACAGTGATCCCATGAAGCAAATAACCTATTTAAAAATAGATGAGGCAGAGAGAACAGAATAGTAACTTGCCTGAAGTTCAATAGAAGGAAATGGAAATCAAAACACAGGCTATCTGATAATTATTTACGACCCCAAAATAAAAGATGACTCTTCCTAGCAAGCCCAGAAAAGATTAAAAATCTCTGATACAGTTTATCTGGGGAAAATTTCCAGCCCATTTTTCATCTGCCTAATTCTATATTAGATAAACACACAGATTTCTGAGCACTTACTGAAACCAAATTGAAATCTTGGATGCTCATTCGGTATTACCAAGTACCATATGTCTAATTTTATTTTTGGAATTGTCTTTGGCAGTAACACACTGTCAGAAGCTCTGTGGCATAGAGTCAAGTTTTATGGCTCAGAGCAAAGATTTTTTGCGAGGGCGGGGTGGGGGGGGAGTGTGCAATGTACTGCAGATGCTCAATAGAACATATGATACTGTGTATCTTTCACCTCAGCTTTGCACAGAGGATGCTCTGCTGACATGTAGGCCGCTAAAAGTGCAAACAGAGAATAAAAATCTTTGCTATGATTCCCACGCACAGGTGGGAGCGAAGAAGTTTTGCAGACAAACCTAATAATGTAATTTCCTGTTGTCTAAGAGTTTCTGTTTCCACGTTCTTCCAGAAGTTGGCTTATTTGGCTTTTAAATTATTTGCCTGTCGTTATAAATGCATGCGCATGTTTTCATCAGGTTCACACTCAAAAAGCATGTTTCTCTGCTTGGGTAGTTCCATCGTCATCACTGTCTGCCTTGAGTGACCACAGAAATTCGCCTGGCCTTGGAGCCAGGGACTCTCTCTCCTCAGTCACTAAAGACACCAAAGCAGCTTCCACATGGAGCTTCTACGCTTTTTCAGCCATTTTACTCGGACTGTTTCACAGTGCTCTAATACACTGGTATCACTGGGACTTAAAAGCTGGTCCCTTTAAGAAAACTTATATTTGCAGACCTATATGGTACTGTGGAAACAACCTAGCTCACATATTTATCTCACACAATCACTTCTTTCATCGCAATTACAACCCAGACTCTACAGAAAGCTCTCACAGTGTGCAAGCCACTCGCTATGTTATTGCTGTTATGTGACGTAGGAGGTTTTGTTTCACTTAAGCCATTGTCAAAGCTGAGTGTTGGTGGAAAAACCTTGTTGCCTGCATAAATAGCTTCAGCTCTTTTGAAAATCCACCAAAAGTTTTGCTATATTGTTAGATTCTCTGAAGTCTTTGGAAAAAGTGATAATCTCCGCCCCAAGGCATGCCTGGAATATTCCCTTGAACACAGAATGGAGGTTCCCTATGTAGTTGTGGAAGCAGAAGTAATCAAATTACAACAACAGCAAAAATACACCAGATAGTGTGGTGCTGCAGCTAAGGCTGAAACTAACAAGCTAGTGCCAGGATCCATTATACAGCTACACATGGCACTGCATCGTGCCATGAAAATACACCACAGCGCACCAGACTGTGAAAATACATCTTAAAAATGCGGTAACGTTTTGGTTAACGATGTCAGAATTACTAACCATTTGGCAAAATATCCCATCCTGTTTACTCCAGTTTAGAATTTTTGTGAACGGTTTCAAAGCAAAATCTATTATTTCTCATATTACAGTGTAAGTTTTTTTAAAAAAATCATCTACTGTCTGAACTTTAAGCTATGATTAAAGACTTCAGTTTTTCTTTCATTCTACATTAACTGCTGCACTTTTATTTTTAACGTGATGTCAGAGCTGTATTATAATAATTGTATATTAGAGTCAGTGTTAAATCAAATGCAAAGCATGCAGCAATGTTTAAAAAACTTACCATCCAAATTCAAGTGAATATTTATGTATCTTTTATTCATGAAGCATCTTTCACATCCCATTTATGACTGTAGCTGAATATTAAAGGATTCCTTGTCAGTGAAATAAAGATAATGCTGAGGCCTATCATCTTTCTTCATTTCCCATTTTCTCTCCCTAGAACAGCTTGAAATGCCTTTCATCGGAGCCACTGCAGTGAAAACTTTGGCATTTCAGTAATGAATGTTCTTTTTAAAATGAAACACAACACCCAGTTTGCACATAGGCTACGAATGCACCAGAATGCTATTAACTGAAATAAAGCACAAAATCAGTCCTGCATTCTTGAATGCACAAAAATTTTTACCAAATGAAGGAACCATTTAAGCAGATACCGGGTACTCCTGTACATGGGAGATGAAGGTAAGACAAAATGGGACACATATAAGCTTAGTTTTTTTCCTATAAGCTCCAAAATCTTTAACAAGGTAAGCAAACTTACACCACCTAGTAGGACTCATTTGTTGACCAGCACTAACAGGGCAATTGCTGAAGACAGTGGAGAACTAGTAGATACAGAGGCAGTTAATGCAGTTCAGCTAATGAGTTGCTACAGCTTAACCTATTGATTGATTATTTCCATCAATTTCAAGCATCAGTTAACCTGCGTCACTTGTGTCCTACAAATAGTAGTAGTAGTATTGAAAGAAGAAACAAAGTGGCAGCACATTCTCTAGCCCTTTATTTTGTTTTTCAAACTAGGAATAGGAAATTGCGAAACTTCTAGCATGCAGTTCAAGAAAGCACTATAGAACAGGTCCAACATCACATGTATGCTTTAGGCCACAGGGCTCAAAAAGGCAAAATGGAGAGGAGTATGTGGGACAACAGTCTGGCAAAGACATCAAGTAGTGGAGTGGCGAAGGGACAGGCAAAACACCCAAGCAATGGCTGGAGTCCAGAGGACTCCAAACGGAGAGCAGATGGCAGCCCCGTGTAGGCCATGTCCATGACACAAAGGTTTCTCCAGACAACACATACACAAATTATTACTTTGTAAACGTTATTCTTCAACACACTGACTATTTTTGTTTTGGGAACAGCATAAAATATTAAAAAGTTACATGAAAACAGAAAATTCAAGGAAATCACAGTCCTGGACTGGGAAAAGACAACTGTCAAAACAAGTCTCTGGCAATAGTGCAGTCTTTTTGGCAAAGTCTACCTCAGCTGTGCTTAAGAACATCCTAGGTGGTGACTATAGAGCAGCAGCAGAGAGTTGCAAGCAGGAAATAACCCACAGAAATTAAACTCGGTAGGGACTTGTCACAGTTATTAAAAACAAGAAGTGCTTTTAGTAATACGTGACACCTCTCACCCAGGAAGGAAGATGAAAGGAACATCGCTCTCAAAACGCAGTTTCAGCACTGTTAACGCCACAACTGCTTTCCTGTGTTACTGCTGCTTCAGAGCTGCATCAGCGAGTTAAAGAAAAACCCAAATTTGTATGCATTGATAATAGAGTTATTTTCAGAATTTTGTGTGCCTGTTTCTTCACACTATTGTGTTTATTTCCTTTTATCTCTCTTTATTGCTCTGAAGTAGACTGAAGTTAAAAAAAAAAGTCATCCTTTTCAACTGCTTCAGCTTCCATGCTGGTCGTTTAACTGACTGAAGGAGAAACAAACAATAGCTCCTATTAATGAAAATTCAACCTTGTGAAAGCATTACACCGGGTGATATTGTCTACATCAGAAAGTTTACCATACAGGATTAAAGATATAGAAGAAAATTCTAAACAAGATCGTTGTATTAATCACATAAACTTTGTCATACTCTGGTTTATGAATGCTTGGTGGTTTTCCACATAGCTCCCTATGCAGTAATTTAGCCACAACAGTGATATTCAAGTAATTTTAAGAGCACAATGCAATCTTTTGAAAACAGGGAAAATGGAACTCCCTGCTGAAATAATTGACTTTTCACTGAATATTAAGGACAACACTTTTGCAAAGCAAGCTAAAAAAACAAAGCAGGGACTTTTCTAAGGTACAGTGATATATTTTATTCAAAGCGTATTGACATAATTTTCCACTTCAAAAGCCAATATCTGTTTCTTCATGTGAACATTTACTTCTGTACCCAAACACTAGGAAAGAATCAGCTGTGTCCTACTTACTTAAGGTAAAATAGCCCAGGAATTCCTTAGTCTCAACCTCTTACAAGAGCGTTATCTACTGCTGCTACACAGTGGCATTGATAAACAACAGGGAGGCAGCTGACCCGCAGGAGACAGATGGGTTTGTCCAAAGAGCAGTACGGAAGCGGGAATCAGCCGCAAGAAGCACCATTTCCTCTCAGCCCTGATCACAGGTCAGTGGCCATCAGCCACCTCCAGGGGCTTGAGCACCCAACCTCACAGCACTGCAAGATGGCAGCAGCGCTCTTGCACTGAAGTGAATTTACGCAAGTCAGTTAAGCACCATAATCATTTCCTAGAGTGTGCTGCATCCGGGACTCCTTCCTGCTTAATTCCTGATATATACGTATATCAGGAAAATATATATACACACACGTATTTTTACATAAAACCTCTAACATGCACTTTCAAAGGCTCCCATATCACCTGTTTACTCCATTAGCAGAAGCATTATGATCTCTCATGCAAATAGTTAATTACTTAATAGTTAATTAAGTACTCACTGAACTGACTAAATGTGCAATTTAGGGGCTACCAAAATGCGCATTACAGATATGGCAACTGCAGCGGCCCTCATGGAGTCTGAAGTACCCCGCCATTAAAGTACCCCCAGAGAGACCTGTTGATGCTGCATTTGCTCCAAAAGACGTTGCTGTTGCCTCTTCATCCTTGAGCTACTTGCACTTACTTGTCCATATCAAGGGGATTAAGCAAATGGTCACCACTGCCATCATTCCATGGCTAAAAGATGAAGCTTAATTTTGCCTCAGAGGGAAAAACATACATTACCTTGGAATATTGTGTACCCTTTGTAACCCTCCTTAGGTCATGCAATACCTTTAGCTTAGAACATCTACTGAACATAGCAATGCGTTGGCTGCATAAAAATCACCTGAAGTAAGGGCAGGCTTATCAGATTTGCCTCACCTGAACCAGTACTACTGAAATATCTTTTTAGAGCTTTTAGAAATTAAAAATACTACAAAAATAATCTTTCTCCACAGCGGGCTCCTCGAACAGAGACAGATAAGAAGGGCAAAACAATTAGAGATACAAATTCACCATTCTTTGTGTCAGTCCCGAATTGACACGACTTCATAAACAGGGGCACAAACCTGTACAGTAGAAATACTGAGATAAATAAAAGTTCATCCAGAGTTAGCAATGTAAGGCTGAAGGTGGAAAATCAGAGCTTCTCCCATGATCGCAAAACATATAGGGAATTTCACCTTCCTTTTCTTTATTTGATGAAGCTGAACTCTCTTAGCTCCCCATCCTCCTTGAATGCTGCAAGGTAAGCTCCCTCAGCTTATTAACTGCTTGGACTGTATTCTTTCCTAGGCGGAAGGGCTGCTGGCTTGGCAGAGTTATGAGGAAAACTGGCCTCTCTGTAATGGAGAGCTGGCAGTACTGAGTGAGGAGAACAGAATGACTCACATCGAGTCTTTCTCTAATGAAGTAATTTAAATAAGTCTGTTTTCTCTTTTATTAAGCAGGAGAAAAATCAATAATGGTTGATTGCTGTTCCTGTCCATTATGCTATTTCTAGAATGAACCCACACATCTGAACTTGAAGTAAGGCAGAGTTAAGAATACCAAATGTGTTAATAACAAAAAGTTTTAGCAATAAGTAAATATCACCAAATAGGCATTCCATCTCACTGTTGCTTTTAATTGACACTAATGCCACTTCTTTAGGTAATCTTAGAATGTAGACACAAACTAGATGCTAAAAAGATAGATGTGGCACTATATGGATCGATAACATGTACTGATCACCTTTAAATAAAAATCCACAAGAATATTACTTGATTAACAGAATAACTGTTTTATTCCCTTTTTCTGGCATGGATTTGTACAGGTTCTTGACATCCCCCTTCCCTAGTTTACCCTAATGTAATTTAATTATTTTGCCATAATAAGTGGAAGCAAAGCCTGATCATTTTAGACAGCATCTGAGGACAGGGAGACACTCCCATCACATTGGTTTACACAGGCAAGGAACAATGATGATGTTCTTCCCTTTCCTTGCTTTTATGTGCTTGCATTCTGTACGAGATATGGTCGCTTACCAGATGGTAAGGTTGATAAGCAGCAATCTTAACAATATGCGAACAACTAAACTTCATGACTTGTTTTTCCTTTCAGAAATATCTGAACTGACAAATTCTGAAGGTAGGAGTGAACGAAAGAAGAGCGAAACTTTCAGAAGTTACTTTTAAATTCAAGTGATGTGCATGACAGTTATCTGTGATGTCCTACTAGTAGGACTACAGACAGAAAGACAAGAAAATTGTCTCTGATCTTACAGGATCTACTGCCCACATGCACTGATCCATAGCTTTCTCTCAAAAAATACGAGCAAGGGCTATGCACATAAATATAGAACAGGAGGAGATGGCTTAATCTGACCACATGAGCACTTCTCTTATAGAACAGCAGAAATAGCAATTCAATGACACGATGAGATTGATCACCTAAGTAGGAAGTGTCTCCCACAAGTGATAAAGTTGAATTTAATCTGAAAAGATTTTTTAGTATTCTACTGCACTCCTTTCTGACTTTCTTCCAGAATGATATTCCTGAGGCATTACCATGCATAATGTATAAACGATCTCTTCTTAGCATTACATTTATTGCAATATGAAGTATTTAAAAAGTTCATTGTATGCTACCTCATGGTGACATAATGGGACAAATTTTAAAATATAGGTCCCCTAGGTGACTCTAGAAGATATTCTGTTGTGCATACAAACAAATGCTTAGAAGAAGCTGTCAATGTAACCTAAATCTTTGCAAAAGCAGAGCAACTTTACTATAGACAGGCTAAAACTGCAATGTTTGTATCTGCCCTCTTCATGTCATATCATTTAAAATCCAGTCCCAGGGAAAAGGGTATGAAGGAGATTTAGATTTGAACATTTTCTCAGGACAGTTTTGAGTTTTAATATCATTTCCACTCAAATTATCTAAGGAAAATTTTCCAGTCTTTAGTGTGGACCTACTTTTGAACAACCCTTTACCATTCTGATATTGATATAGAACCAGAAAGATTCACTTTTATTTCAAAGTTTGGTTCAAACAAGAATTTTGAAACATAATGCATTGGACAGCAGCTATTTAAATTTTCCTAACAAAAAAAAATCATAAAATAGTAGTATAATATTTGAATTAAGGTAATAGTGCCTTGATAATAATAGCCTCTAAAATGTCAATTATGTTCATGCATTTAGGAGAATTCTTATTGCTAAAGCTTTTCTCATTCACATTGTGGGTCACTATCAATGCTGTCACACAAAAACATGCAAAAGAATCCATATATGCAAAGTGAATTTCAAAATGCAATATTTAAAACTAAAAAATACAGTGTATTTCTGGATGAGAAGTTGAGTGTAGAACAAATTTGTGTCTTACTCCTTGATTTGTAACCTTTGTGTATTTGTATAATATGCTACACGTTTGAAAAGTACAATGTCTGCAAGCTGGCCTTGCTCCAAAATACATCATTGCTAAACTTGCTGATTTTCATGACGGCTATTTCAAATTTTCCACACGGAAAACTAAGCTCACAATCAGGAAAACTCATTTTTTTGACAAAAGCTAAGTTCAGTGGTTCTTCCCACTGAGTTGTTAGTTTGCCTAGGAAAAAATGAAAAGATAATGAAAATTAAAGTAATGGCTTCACAATTTGGCTCCAATGTAACAACCAATCTGCTATAACTTGTTAAATAAATTCTTCCTCTACATATTTAAAATCATTCTTAAAATAAACTCTCTCTTTAGAACCTACATCACGAAACACATCAGCTTACACCACGTGGAAATAAGACCATCCATTGAACTACGACACAAAAATATACTTATCTTTTAAAGATCTATATGGAATGTTATCGTTTGAGAGTAACTCTGTGGAACGTAACTTTGCAAGACACTATTTTTGTGCTTTTCCTTTCATATTAGAAATATCAGGCACACACAGAGGGATTATTGAGCATCTGGCAGAGTTCTTTTAAAGAGGGATAACTTAATTTATCCAGAAAAATAATGAATCATCCCATAGATTTGGAGAAAAGCAGGCTGAGGGGTGACCTCAATACTCTCTACAGCTTCCTGAGCAGGGGAAGTTGAGAGGGAGGTGCCGAACTTTTCTCCCTAGTATCCAGTGACAGGACACATGGAAATGGTTTAAAGCTGCGCCAAGGGAGGTTTAGACTGGGCATTAGGAAGCATTTCTTTATACCAAGAAGGCGATCAAACACTGGAACAGGCTTCCTAGAGAAGGTGGTCGATGCCCTAAACCTGGCAATGTTTAAGGGGCACTTGGACAATGCCCTTATTAACAACATGCTTTAACATTTGGTCAGCCCTGAATTCATCAGGCAGTTGGATTACATCGTCACTGTAGGTCCCTTCCAACTGAAATATTCTATCCTATTCTATCTTTCAGCCAATAAAAACAACCTTTGAGTCAAATGAGCATTACACTCTAGTAATTGGCTGTAGTACTTGAATTATCACACGGGAAAGATTCCACATAATTTTATATTCATTTCAGCCAGCCTTAAACAAGTTTTAACAGGGGAGAAAGACAACTTCTCAGATATAGTTATTAAAAAGTTCTCTGCTTTCTGCATTCTCAAAGCAACACCACAACCTAAAGTCCAACAATTTTTCTAAGCCTTACATATTTCCACCACAAAAGATAGGAACATGTTCTCTTGCTTTAATTCTGTGTGGCTATTGAAAATTTTGGCTTCCCAATAAAACAACAAATCAATTTCATTGGAGTAAATTCCCAGCACAACACACTTTAAGAATGTGACTGCCACTTACATTAATAAACCACCTGCATCTGACATTCTTTTCATCAACCCAAAACCAGTTTCTAATTTATTTTCATGTACAGTGAAAATTCAGTCACAGTGGGGCATGAACTTATTATGTGGAAACACATCCAGATACTCTCAGTCAGCACAACTCCCTTTGATGTACGAGAAAGTTTTGTCCAAGTGAGAAATAAAATCAAAATTATTCATTGTTAAATCTTTAGGTTTAGATACCAGGATAAAACAGATGACAGAAAGCACTCAATTTTTACAAGCGATATGCTGATTAAGGACATTTATGAACAAGATACTTCTACTAGAACAGAAGATTTGGAAGAGACTACCTTGACTATAAGGCCTTTCGACACAATGTAATCCTTTGTGACAGTAAACTCTGTCATAAAGTGATCAAGCTCCTCCTAAAAACTAGTTAGGCTTCTTCCCAACTAAAAGGCTGTTCCAGAACCTCATTTGTCTGATGATTATAAAGCATGTCCTGATTTCCAGCCTCAATATACTCTCAGAAAGTTTATATGTATTTATTCCTTAGCTTAAATAGTCCTTCTTGCTCAGTGTTGATTTTCCTGGCACATTTATAGAGTGCAGTAACCTTCTCTTTCTCTTCCTTTTGCTAGTTTAAACAAGCCAAGACTTTTAGTATTCCCTTGTTAGATAGGATGAATGAAGGATGGAAAACTGATTATAAGACAGACAGAAACCGGAGCTCTGTCTTCAGTGCCCTGGCTGGCATACTGGAGAATTGTGTTGTACATTACTCTCTTTCCCATCTTGACAGAGGAGCCTCAAGCAGAAATACATCTACCTCTGACAAGTTTCTGAGTCAGAATGTCTCTTCTTTTCTTACCAGAATGCCACATATTGCCCATTTTGTAATGCTGTACCAAATGGGAAAATCTCAACTTTATAACATTAAATTACCTTCATGGAATTTAACAGCTATTTTTATTTAATAATTAATAATAAGACTCAAAAATTATTGTGAAAAATGGGCATGGACAGCAATTAATAACACACATTTTTATATCTAAAAGGAAATTTTAAAAGTTACATGTTAAAAGAAGTCATTATTGTGTGAACTCTTCTATAAATTATTAAATACAAAGAAAATGAGTTCCAGTATTTTCCAATAGGCAATGTGACAGTGGAAGACGAGGTACTGTGAACACGTCCGCACCAGCAAGACAAGAAAAGTGGGTTTTGTGGGAGAAAGCGAAGATGCCTGAAATACAGGAAATGCTGTGCCACTCTGAACATAAAAGGTGGCACAGAGAAACAAATACAGAGGAGCCTGAGGAGGTGAGATGTAGAAACAAGGCAAGGGTATGGTGGAAGCAGTAGAGGTCAGAAATAACAGTGTAGGTGACAGTGTAATTTGCTTTTAAAAGGGCTAGGGGAGATTGAATTTTACCCAAAAAGTAAGACGGGGCAAATAAATCAACATAGAAAATACTTGTAATTGTTTTGAACACCTGCTGAGCTCTCCAATTAGCTTGCATTCACCATAGAATATTGCTGGGCACCACTGAACAAAAAGAAACATCTCTTTGTTAGGGAAGAACATACCAGACAAGGTTAACACATTTATTTTATCTCCCTGACATGCTTTCTGAATCCATCACAGAAACAGTTAATGATCTGCCTTTAGAAACCTACAAACAGCCAGAGGGAAACCAGTGGAGCCAGATTTTGCCCTTATTGCTAGTCTGCACATCTGACAAAACATTCTTCAGAAGGTACTGATTAATCCAAACTGTTTCCCAGGAACATACCAAATTTGACTGAAGTTGGAAAAGGTCTTTGATGAACAGGAACTAAAACTATGAGAGGGTCAGTGGAAGGCAACTTACAGAGAGGCTGTCCACAATAACATACAGTCTGGCAGTGACTGAAGACACTGGTTAGTGAGAACAGTCCAACATTTTTCTAACCAACAGCCCAACCCCCATTCTCGTACGCCTCTATCACTGGACACAGTCCTCTGGCTCTGAAGCCAGCCAGCATGACAAAGCTTGAATCCACATGGCTGAAGTCTCTTACACTCTAGAAAAGTACAACTGAACCTCATGCTGGGAACAGTCCATCCTCCACGTTAACCTCTCTGCAATGACTGAGGAATGTGAAGGAAAATTTTAGTTGGCCCTGGGAGTAGAGAGAGTAACAGTAAGGAAAATTGCACACCAACAATAAAGTCTATGCCCTGTCCCTATTCGATGTGCTATTACAGAGTCCCGCAATCCTCAGGAATGTTGCAAACACCAGATTATTTCACTTTCTTGAAAATGCTGTCTTACAAATGTGTCTTACTGTTTGTTGCAAAAATAAAAGAAGAAAAGGGAAGAAAAAATCTTGTCAATTAAGGAATTTTATTTTTTTTTTTCCCATTTCAAGCAGTTTCATTGCATCAGAAAATTGTTTCCTACTCCATCTTTATCCATTCAAATTCAGTCCTTAAGCCTTAGCCTTAAAAGTATTGCAAGTCCATGAAGGAGAAATGATGCATGCATTTTAACCAAAAAGGCTGTTTGCTTAAATGGTTATTGTAGCATTTGCCAACACAAGTTTCATTTTGTCCTATAAATTACTTCCTCTTTCCTCGTTTCAGTAGTTTATTTACTTTGTATTATGATTTCTGTCTTTAAAGAACTTTACTATAAAACTAGCAAAATTTCTTTTTTCCATATTAAAAACTTGAGGTTTTTCAGGCTTGAGAAAAGAACATTGACAGGAGAGGTCATAGTTATATATCTGAAAGCTACTGCAGGAATGTGGGTAAGAAATTGTTCTCCCCTATCCACAGGGCAAGGGACAACACGTCATGGGTTTAAGGAGGAAAGAGCCTCTAGGTCAGATACCAGAAAAACCTTCCAGGTTAAGCACTGAGCTTGATTGCTACATCTACATTGCTGCAGATTTTTGTTAAAAAGTTAGGCAAACATCAGTTGGGAGGATATACTGGGTACAGGTTATCCTGCCTGCAGGCAGACGAATACAAGCTCTTGAGGTCATTTGCCACACTTTTTGCTATGGTAAATTCTACTGTTTCAGGGGTGGTATTATATACACAGCAATTTGAAGCAGATAGTGGTCATGCAGATCTGTTAATTTTTCATAACAATGAAGAGATAATGTTAATATCTCAGGGATCAGTATCGTTATTTCTCCAGAACTAGTGCTGATGCCTCTCTTGCAAGGTTCTTTTCTTTGGAGGCAGTAACAGAAAATCTCATTGACTTTTCTGTGTATTCCTTTTTAGGACATCCAGCCATAAGAATTCCCCATTTTCAAGGATCCTGAGACCACAGCTTCTTGTAATTTTCCTCTCCTTTAGAAAAGCCTGCAACAGCATTACGTACTGTCCTGATCTTAGTTAGGAAAGTCACTTTAAATGCTAATAAGCACACTTAACCTCCAACTATTGATTGGAGAACTTTTATTCTTTTTATTCTTTAAAGTGATAAACTGAAGTTATTAAGATAAGCATCTGAGTTACCTTTTTAAATTGTGATGCCTCAACTGTGAAGACTGACATGCATAACAGTATTTTTCAAAGTAAACAAACAGTGAAGATGATACAGTGTTATCTACATATTGTGATTACTTTTAATAATAAGTCAAACCCTTAGACTGAGTGCAACAGGAGACGTGTACTGAACAATTTATCAGTGATGTGATCCTTTTGTGTTTGGTTTAATACAAAAATATAGTATCAGTTCATCCCTGTGGTTGAGTAATTGGAGAACAGACAAGGAGACTTTCCGAGAGAAGCAAAAGCAATGCAAGTTTGATGAAGTAACCTACATCTAAAATTACATCTCTGTAAACCACTTTTAACACTGAAAAACAAAACAAAATCAATGTGGACTGCTGTACAGACTGCACCTTTGGAAGTTATGTCATTTAGTTGTAACTCCAAGACATATGGTTTGGAAGCCAAACTGAAGTAAGTACACCACAGAACAGACTCAGGTGTAAATCATTTGAATATAAAAGCTATCCCACAAGTTAACAAATGTAGTCATCTAGTGTAAAGACAGGAATTAATCCAGAAGAAAGGGTTTGGCTTTCTTGAAGTTTTATTACAGAACAGACGAACAGGAAGTTTTCATGAGGAGAAGAAACAACCTGGAAACGTTTCCCTAAGGAAGGCAGTCTGACCTAACAGCTGCCATGTCCTATTGATCTCCAGGTGCCTAAGAGTCAGTTCTTTGTGCTGTGTCAAGCATAGCACCATCATGCACTAAGGATTAGCAATATTAGGGCACATTTACTACCTTTGCACAGGCCCTTCCTGCTTATGTAGTCCCAGGGAAGGAATTGCTTACCAAATAAAGAATTAGCAAAAGACAACAAGGGTGACAAAACATCACGTATCATCGCCTTCTCTCATCTCTCGCGAGTAAACTGAAAATCATATCCCCACTGACAGTAAAATTTTGACAACTGCAGTCAAGACTGATGAGGTGAATTAAATGCAAAGGTACGCTTTGGTATGCTTTGCTTCAAAGGCACCATTTCGTTTTAAGCACCAGGAGCGCAAGGGATTGCCAATTACTACTGCTTGAAGCATTCTGTCCTTCTGTATTAGACAACACTGAAAGGAGAGTTCTCCTTGCACACAGATCTCGCTACATATTTTAGAAGTCAGCAATCCCTACTGGCCAACGTCTTTCAGTTCACTGTCTCGGGAGATGTTACGTACTATAAAAGCATAATGGTTCGTGACAGAACCACTCAGCATTGCTTCTTGCCTCTCTCCCTGTAACAATTTGGCTCATGGTTTCCCTGACCTGATCGCTTCCTGTTCGTAGCGGCTAAGTATCCACAAAGGAAACGACATTTTACACTTCATATGTTTTCACCAGTCATGGAAATATGAGCTGCAAAGGAAAATAACATAAATACCAAAGATAACATGGGCCAGGTAGCCCACTGAAATGACAGGATCAGCCAGTATTCAGTCAGCATTACAGCATGGTCTATGACATCTGCTTCTGTCCATCAGCCGTGGCATTAGAGCTCAGTTTCTTTTTTTTTGAACAATAAACAGTTTACCATTTTTCCCTCCTGACTATTCGAGTTCCACTGTGAATGCTATCTGCGCTTTTGGAACAACTTCCACTTTTTAAAATACCCTTGCTGCACGCACATTCTGCGATTACCCAAGTATTTTACTACAAAATAGGAGAAAGGCTTTTGACACTGAAGAGAAGACCAATATGCAGGTCTACTGTGGGGAACCATCTCTCCCTGTAATTCAAGTGCAACCGTTGAGAATAATACACAAATGGTTATTTTTTTATCTGGAACATGTTAAGTCTGAACTTTTTCCCAATTTCATTCCCACAGTTATGGATTCATTTCTTGTCATTTGCTGTGCTCTTTGCAACTTTTGTCAGAAAAATGATGTATTTGAAATTGAATGCCTCATGTATTTTGTAGATGATCATTGTGAGCTGCACTGCTTTGACCTTTTCAGTATGCTGTATTCTCATTTGCTGCCATGGCTATTTAGGTGGTTCTCTTCTGGCTCAGTCTCTCTAAACTGGAGATAACAGACAAGAATGGCCAACCAGTCAAACCAAAAAAAAAAAAAAAATCTTTAAAACTAAATTTCAAAGCGTAATAAAAAAAGGATCACTATACTCTGCAACAGGAACTCTGTGTTGAATTTTGATGCTTCATCCCGGCACTGAAGTTGATGATGAACACAGTGACTGATATCAGGTGAATCTATTAATTCAGCAAAACTTATAATGACGTGGTATGTGGAACACGACTAACTCATTTCAGCTACAACACTAAAACACTGTTATCGTCCACTTTGAAATACTAAAACGGCACTAGGAAGAGCCACAACTTTGCCTTCTTTTGCAGCTTAGGATCTTTCCCTGTTTCAAATTACTTAAAATGGAATCTACCCGTAGTATTGCCTGAGTTTCTTTTTCACAGCAGTGTAGTTTGTGTTAATAAGACAGAAGAGATGCCTTGACATAAAAAAAATAAAAACCAAAACAACCACACAAAAGGCATGACTACTGTCTAAATATACCAATTTATGAAAATTAAATTACTTGAAGACACATGAGTATAGATCCATGCTTTGTGACTTGATCTTTAGGTTGCTGTTATTTTTTAAACAGATCCCTTAAAGAACAACATATTTGATATTCCTGGAGTATCAGCTTTGCCCTTCCTTTCCATTGAATAAATAATTTTACCTTTTCACCTTTAAGTACATTATTAACTATACCATTGATCTTTGCCATTCTCTGTAAAGTTCATGACATTAACACTGTAGTATAAGACAAGCACACAATTTCTTATATTGCTAAATGCCTGAATGATCATTCATTCTGCAAATTGCAGCAGTTGCTCAATTATTATTTGATTATTTTGAAAAGTAATTGTTCTACGTAAGACAAAAGGCCCAAAACGTAGCGTAAGACAGCATGGCTCTCTAGAGACCAACTGCTTGGTTAAGTACATCAGCATTTACAAATATTAATATGAGCAAAAACAGTCCAATGCCTTCAGTTCCTATTTTACCTTTTAAATCATGGCTCAAGACATCACTTCTCTGTGGATTAAGGAAGGGTATAAGCTATGAATCACTGAAAAACATATTTACTAAAGAATGCTCACTCTTTCCATGGAATATATTTCAAATAAGTCATTACACCTTGTTTTCATTGTCTTGCATCATTTACATCTGGTATGATTTTACAGCCCTTCTATTTACACTAAATGTACCATCACCATATCTTAGTACAAGACAAAGTAAACAATTGTTTTGAAGACACTGCAGAAGATAGTAAAGAGTTGCCCTGAGATAGTAAATCAGTGGCCTCTAGACAGAAGTCAGAAAGGAGTGATAAGCAGAGTAAGAGAACAGAGAAAGGAGACACTCCCAGAACCAACCAGGCTGGGGTATTTATTTGTTAAGGAGAAGACAGAGAATCTGAAAAGGAAGTGATGTATTGAAAACCTTTTTATTCATCCCTAAGGATATCACATTCTCTACATTTGCCAAACAGCCACAGTCAAATCATAGTCATCGCTTCACAAAAGAGGAAAAGGGGAAACACCTATTTTAATTTTCAGCAGCAAAACAAGTATTTGATCTTCTCACAAGTACCTAGATTACAGCAACTCACCTGGGTAAGTAACTAAGAGGACCAGAGTTTGTTACAGATACAGAATGTTTGCCACATGTGTAGTTATTTCTTGATAACTTTTTGTTTGCTTATTCAATAAAATTATTTCTGATAGAGGTACTTTGGGAGTTATTGGAGCTAGTTGTAAATTTGTGTAAATGTGCCCTACAATAAAGGGTCCTTGGAGTCATCCAATTTGTATGCTTAATGAGGCTGTGGCAAATAAATAAGACGAGAGGAAAGCAGCTCAATTTTTTTAATCTGGCAAACTGTTTTCTTGTTTATGCTTTTGTGGGTTTTGGGTTTGTTGGGGGTTTTCTAACATTTGTCTGAAACTTCTCAGAACACACCAGTTATAGCATTTTATATACCAGCTTATGGCATTTTTCTGAAAGCATGGCCTAAATTCTGGTCCCTACATAACTTTCATTTTTCTGTGCAGGCAACCCCACAGGCAGATCATATGGTTGTCTAGAGCACAGATGGGAAGAATATTCATTCCACTGTAGAAGAATCTGTTTTGTTTATTTTTATTTTAGAAAACTGGAAACCAATGATTTTATGTAATCATACTGATTTCACATAGTAAGATCATTGAAAGATTCTATTAACTTCATTTAATTAATAATTCAAGGCAATACTTAGTGCTAGTTGAAACATCCTATTATTATCTTTTTTTTTTCAGTCAAGAAACTACACCTCAGGCATGTATCTCCTAATACAGCCCTGAGAGCCATCATGAACATAAGGAAAAGTGGTGAGGGATGATTGTCTTCATGACTACTGCTAAGTATAGACTCAGTGCTGGAAAGGAAAAAGATCTCACCCTTGCTAGTGAAAAAATTTACCTTCCTGGAGAAGAACCTCCTTCACTGTTATCAAGAGTATAACTAACACAATTCATGCTTTCATATATCGTGCTTTCATATGAAGGAGGCAAGACAGCTGCAGATGAACATGACAAGAGTAAATGTATTTGTATCTGAACTTTAAATAAAGGCACATCTGTGCACGCAGGTGGAGGAGAGAGAAAGAGGTCACGAGGAACAAAGAGAGAAAAGCCAAACAAAGGGAAAGTATGATAAATATGAGATGAACAAAAATTATTTAAAGAGTGATTGAAAATGAAATTTTTTTTGTTTTATAGGAGGAGAAAGAGGGAGATGGGGGACAGAGGAAAACATTGATGAGAGGGAAAAAAAAATGGGACACTTCACAGAATATCTGTGAGGAAAACGGGGAGAGTGAATGAAAAATCCACAGGGTTGCAAGCATATGCAAGTATGAGAAGAAGAAAAAAATGACAAAGGCAGAGTCCTTTAAAGATATAATTACTTAGCAAAAAAAGATTCATGTCAACATGAGTAATGAAACAATAGAAAGAATAAGCCATGTAATATGAAAGTAGTAATAAGCTTAGAGAGGAAACAGCTAAAAGAACTATCACCCAGCTGCCCACTCAGACCATGACGTGCCTGTAGGCAGCTCTGGTGGCAAGTGGGGAGACTGCGTGAGGGATCCAATTGCACTGACTCTGCATAGCATCATTCAGCATGTTACGTGAGGCACAAAATGACTAAAACCAATTGTAGCTCTAGTGCATTGTATTTGTTGACTAAAACATTAATGTGAGCTCTTCCTGGTATATGCTATTAACAGGTCAATGTCTCTGTATTCAAATTCATTTTTACCAGCTAATGCAGAGCTGGGATCCTGATTCTGTCAGGAGACAACAAAACTTTTACTACAAACTGCAATGAGAACAGAATACCAGGAAGGTAATCATGTAATAAAATGTTTTTACCTCTAGATGGAGACCAGAGGAGAATGGTATGATCTTCTCTTACCTAGAATGTTTCAGCATGTTTCTTCTCTGACCCAAATATTGCTTTGTTGCTCTCCTGAGACCAATATATCTTCTCAAGAGCAGTCTAAATGCTGTACTAGGACTTACGTAAAATATGTTTAAATTACAATAAATGCTGCCTCGTATTTTATACCTGCTGTGCTCTGTGTCGCTTAAGCATCTCTGCTGCCCACTTACACTATTCACACCAAGTAACTTCAGGTTATCTCATTTCTCTTCCAATAATCAGACACTGCCTTGAAAGGGTCAGCCATAATTACTACCTCACCCCCAGGAGCACTACTGCAAGCGGTTCTGGTGCTTGCACAGAGATATTGGTCTGACTGTTCAGCTCTGATCTAACTAATCAAACTTTTAAAGACTTCCTCCAAGCAGTGTTAAAAAAATTGAATACTAATTTCTTCACAGACACTAAATGCCTTAGATGTACATTACCTCAATTGCAGTTGCAAGAGCTCAGTGGTTCTGTAAATCGGCTTCAGCTTCTTACTAGCTGATGAGTAACAGATTAACGCATTAATGTGACAGAGCTAGATTTTGCCATTCTCCGTAAAATCAGAATTAGATAACAAATCAAACTACTTTCCTAGGACACGTTGTTACTTGCATCATGCTGGCCATCAAGTACGCAAACTCCACTCGCTGATGTGACTATAAGTGACACAGGAGCTGGACATAAATATTAAGACTTGATGTATAAAACTGGTGAGAGGTTATGCACATTGATTTGCTGAACAAGAAAACCAGATTAAAAAAAAGAAAAAAGATCAAACTGCCTTCTGAGTTATCAAGGAAAAGTCTTGAAAAAAATCTCTCTCAAAAAAAACGTACAGGAAACTGTGAGCTAGACATCTCTCCCAAGGACTACAACTATCTTGATAAAACCCTAGGCAGTTTTTATTTGAAGTCATATGGACAAAGGAAATGGGCTATTTCTGTGGAGAAAAGCATTTAGGAAAGAAAAGAATGAACTCTCATTTGCCACACCAGTTCAAGTTCCCACATTACCCACTGAAACAACAACTCAAGTCACAAAGAGCAACATCTCAAAACTGCTTGGCTAATTTTCATCCAAAATAACCTTGAGCGGAAAAGGAAACATCAGTAAACAGACAGTATTTGCCAAGCTATGTGGAAAACAAACAAAAAAGTAACATTACATATTTTTAAATTATATCAGCTCAGAGAAGCAGTAGCATGTTTTGCACTGACATGGGTAAAACGTGACACGGGTGAGCATGGCACGGTCCTGAAAAGGATTAGTAAACATCTGCACAAAATAGCCAGATTGTGAGATGGTCATAACACTTCAAAATGTCCTGAGACACTCTCCCTGCTATACCAGAAACAACACACTTCACAGGGTGTTGAGACACCTTAGGGATTCATGTATCAGTGTTCATGTCACTATTTCTGTAATTACTTAGCTGTGTTGTCTATGAGGATACAAGTGCCAAAAACCTGTGCAACATTGTGATGTTAGAAACACAAAAAATTAGAAATGACCTCTTTTCTACCTTCCTAAAAATCAGTAGTGCACATTAGAGTCCGAGTGCCCTTAACCATTGTCCCTGGCAAAGGAAATTATAATAATCCCTTCTCAGTGTGATACAGACAGGGATGACAGCTAACAGCTCATCATTACAGAGGAAGGGGCAACATCTTTGGCTAACTGTAATTATCAGTTCCCTGTTTTCGAGGCGACAGAGGAAAGAGTTGGACATAACTATTCCTTCTTCTGCTTCCCCTTCAAATAGTGTATTATCTCTGCAGAGGTGGACTTCAGGTCTAAAGAATCATAATATCTCTCTGTAGTTGCTATCATGCTTTCTTTTTTCCCCCTTAAGAAGATAATGACAGGCAGAGCATATAATACTGGTTTAAGGTCATGAAGATACAGCTCAGGACCCAGCATTTTGAACAGAAATCAGTAATAGGTACACAGCTGTTGCAGAATGTAGTTCAGCCTTACTGGGGCTCTGCCAATGACACTGCTGGCTTTGCTCCTGACTCTGTGTCTGGATTTACTTCCCACAAAACACTACAAATGGCTGCAGATGCAGAGGGAATCATAGCCTTAGAGAAGAGAGAAAGCAGTGGTGGTAAAGAGAGAGATAAGAGAATGATAAGTTCTTGCAATCACTGAAATGAGTGAAGCTGCTGATGAGTTCTGATAGTACAAATTAACTTTTACTATAAAAAAGGCTTTTTCCCTTTCTACTCAAGAAAAAGAGGCCAAGCAGCATTTAAGAGCCCAAATAAGCAAGAAAACAATTAAGAGCTAGCACTTCACAGTCTATGCAGTGCAGGTACTGTGTAAGGATGTTTAAATCCAATTTAATCCGACCACACTACTGAAGAGATAGCAACACAAAAGGAAAATAGAACAAAAAAGCCTTTGTCCTAGGGAACTCATAATACATGACTCTAAAACAAAAAAAACCAAAAAAAAACCAAACCCAAACAAACCACAATTTTAATATAGTGTCCACTGCACAATGTCTTGCATTTGCCAGAGGAAGACCCTGTGGCCTCACTAAGCCAAGTATGTCCAAAAGTGCATACTTTTAATAAACATACATTTGTAGGTCAACACAAATTAATTGTTTTCAGCATGATGTAATACGGACCTTACAAGTGCAGTTAATGAACTTTCAAAATCTGCACTCCTTTGTTCTTGTTAGGAATATGAGTTTAAAATGAGCCTCTAACACTTGACTTAGGTCCCCTTTCCTAGACAGGATTGTTATCTATCAGGGTTAACAAGTTTCTTGCAAACTTATAAGTCAGCTTGTCTTTACATCTTGCATCCAAGTGCTGGTATAATGCTGTTACCAATACAATTGTTCTTGCTTTGTTTTTAAAACAGGACAGGAAAACAAAGTGTTTCTTATTTTGTAGGATTACAGGTCATAAATGAACGTTGTTCAAGTTGCAGAACACAGATTTGTCTGTGCCCATCATGACCTAAAACAACCTAATTATTCCATTCCTTGAGCAAAGGAACTACCAATGCAAAAAAAAAAAGTTTACACATCAGCCAGAACTAACAGTAGAAAGCATTACAATGCCCATTTCTATTATGAAGCCAAGAGTGAGTGCCTAAAGCTCAAATCTGTTCTCTACATGAAAGTGAAACAACTGAGATGTTATTTTATCTCTACTGTTGCTACAGCTGTACTTATCCTTCTCCAGTTTGCTCCTGGCTTTACCTGAAATACCTCTCTAGTGAAAGATATTATCTATGAGAAGTCTCAACAGCAGAACAGAGCTGGTTGTTTGAGGTTGAACCTGATGAACAGCAACATATGGAAAAAAGGACATAAGCACAGCTAATAAGGTCTTCTCCCACGGACTCCTAGAAGGATATTCCTCAAAAAGCAGGAACTATTAAATCATTTCTCTGTACAGAATTAGACTGGGACTGAACCTTTAAAAAGCAGGCAGGAAATAAGTTTGCAAATGGCTTAAATACAGGTCTCAAAATGCAGATTTTGCATTCAGACCCTCCATCTCCAGCAAGGGTCTCAGAAGAGGTCCCTGTATTTCTATGGTGCTCTGGATCAGACATCTGCAAAAGGACAGCCTGCTACCTCTTGCGGAACCATGCCTTCACCCCTCCTTTCAAACTGATACGACTGCGTAAGCTCGCTAGTACGATACTGAGCAAAATCCATTAACTACATCACCCAAAGAAAGTAGTATCATAAACCAGGAGAGCTCTGAATACACAGGGATACTAACAGGAATAGTTACTGCACTGCCTTCATCACTGTTACCCTTTTAGCTCTTTTAGACAGCTCCTTCCCAGTCTCAGGCGTGGAGAAACACCTGTCTCTCAAAGCAGGCAGTGGGAATCTCTGACACTCAGTCTGGGCCCTGCGCTGTGCACACACTATATCTGCATCTCCACAGGTGCATGGTGCACATCCCTGGCTCTGAATTGTGCCTAAATTCTCCCTTTTTGCTCCCCCTGGGGAAGCAGCAGTGGTCATCACTGACACAGTGGCTGCAGTAACTGAGATCAGCAAACTACTTCTAGTATCTTTTCCATGCTGTCTCGTCCTCTACAGAAAATCATTCATCACAAATATTTGTAATCCAAGACAGTCAGATGGTTAGAGATAGGTTCCTTGTAGCCTGTTGATTTTCAGTGGTACGTTAGTACACTCTTCCTCAAGAAACCAGTTTGTGACTTTCCTGCACAGAACTCAGTGAATGTGAATTTTACTGACATATAATGAGTGTTTCACTACTCTCATTATGTTGAATCAATACACAAACATAGAATTGCAACCAAGTTGAAATAAAGTCATTTGGTTGCCCCCATAAAAGTCCTATGAAAATATTCATAACCTTGTTACATATCAGCTTTACATCTGTCATCTCTTTTATTTTCCCTTTCTTTAATCATTTCATCTACTCTCTCCCAGTTCATCTTTCTTTTGCATTCTTGATTCTTATTCTATTCCCTTTTATTCCACTTTCATTTTGATCTTATTGCCAGAGGCCAATAACTGATAGTGGTAGTACAGAGAAAGCATTCAGGTTAGGAAAATATAGAGGAACTAATAAATCCCTCAAATATATAATGACAGACTTCATTCATATTCTCAAATATCAGGGACCTTGAATGAACCGTAACTGCATTCTTTTCAAACTTACAAAGAAATAAAACAGTTTCCAGCCTTGAATCATTTGTCACAACTGAAAATATCCTGCCTTTCAAGCAAAGAACTATGCCAGTGCTATTTTTGCAGATCTGAAGTCAATGAATGATAAAGGAAGATGATCATATTATTTATGGAACTATGATGTGTAAATAACTTTTTTTTTTTCAAAAGAATACTGAAACAAGTGTTAATTGGTGATTAAAACATCAATGAAAAGAATGTAAAGCTTTCATGCAGATTCATCTTTCATTCATATCACGTTCTGGACACATGGTCAACCTATCAAGTTTCTGTGCTTCGTAAATTGGCAGGTGTGACTGGATATGTACATAACTTAACAAGAAACTACCATGGATAACATTTTATATAATACGAGCTGTGATCCAGACGTTATATACTTGACAAGAAAATGCAGCTGCTTCATATTGACATTTGGAAGGTGTTAAAATACTACAGAAAGTTATTCTTGTTCTACAGTGGCCTGATACAGCACCAAACAAGCACAATGGGATCAATTAAGTTTTGTTGAACTGCCTAGACTTTTTCAGGTTTTGGTTGCAAGGCTTGAGAACAGGTGGTGGAGACTACGGGGATTCTCTTGTGTTCAGTAGCACGGCTTTTAATGTCCTTATCTTATGGACTTGCCAGCACCTTGCAAACTTCTTTTAGTCTCATATAAGCACAGAGGGAATGAATGTCATCTCTTATTTATTGCAAATATCTGTTTTGCCATTAGGAAGAATAAATAGCATTAGGCTTCACAAATTCAAATCAATCACAACTATATTTGTTCTGATAAGAGTAATAGACAGAGAACAAATGTTATCTCAGCAATCATTTCTTAAAAGTAGTTCCAGCACTGTATATGAAGCCAGGCACAGAAAGCAGAGCTACATGGCACAGTGCAGAAACAGAGAAAACATTAGTCACAGTGGAATACCTTGCTGCAGTGATTTTGTTTTCATTACCCAGGTCATCTCTTTTCCAAAGTATGTGACTAGTGCTGCACAAAATGAAGCAGTCAAAATACAGAGCTGAATCAGAACATCCTAACATTTGAATTTTGGACCTGATTTGTTTTTATTTTGGTTCATTTTTGAAAAGAGACATATGAAATCTTTTTTGAAGTGGTGTACATGCTATACAGGTTAGCATCATATTGTTTTAAACTGAGAATTACACTGAATGTTAATGTGCTCCAAAAATACTCAATTTAAGGATCTAATGTATTCATGTCACCAAATCAAAGTTTGACACTAATTGAACTCCTAGGCTGAACCAGAAGCTACTTAACAGAGCAGTAACCTTGTTAAGCACAAATACAATTTCAACAGGAATTTCATTTCCCCTAATCATTGACAGATAATTTGTTATCAGTTTCTAAATACTTATTCAATCTTATCTTTGTACAATTTCATTGAAATCCTGTAAGCTCATTACCTAATTTTGCTCCCTTTAATTATGACCTCTGTGGCCCACTGTTAACTATTTCTCTTGATGAAACACCTTGAAAATTCACATTGCCATTTGTACCCACCTCCTAAACCAAAACAGTTATTAGGGATATTTAGAATTTAATTCTCAAAGCCATGTCCAATGGCATTAGCCATGTGCTTTTAACAGAGAGACGTAATGTATTGACCCTAATGGAATATATTAAATCCCTGACCCTTATGAAGCATACCACAGAACAAAAATGCAACTAGAGCAAGCAATGCTCTACTTGCCAGTATCCTCAAGTATCTTCATTCTTGCAGTTACAAGGTGGTGATCCAGCAAGGTTTGAAGTAAATCTAACAACACATAGAAGTAAATACTTCTTGCTTGGTTTCTGTTCCAAACTTGGTGTAACCTATACGAGTGGCAGAGTCACTGAAACTGAATTAAAATTAAGAACTACAGAAACACTGAAGATATTTTCATAAATATAAAACTACTTCATTAATAATATCTGCTAATCTAAACACAGCAGGGCTAAAAAACTCTCACTGAGTTGTATATGCATGCTGCTCCATGGTGATGAAAGATTTTAGCTCTCATTCGCTTAAAGGAACTGGTACGATTTTCACTTTTTGGTTCCTGGAAAAGCCAAGAGTTGACAGATGGCAATAAGTAGTTTTTTCCTTATACTATTTTTTTTGACTAATTAGGAAGAAAACCCCCTCAGTTCAGTGTATTTCCAGTCAACTTGAACTCATGCTCAAGTGAAATCCCTTTGTTGCAGAAGTAGCATCTTGGTACACAGATTCAAGAATATCAGATTTGAGTAAGACACTAGAGCCAAGTATTCCTGTTCGCTTTCAAACATCACAACCCAAATTCACAAGGTCGAATAGAACACTAATAAAATATCTGATGTCCTCACAGCAGTGTCTGCTAAAAATCTTAGTTTTAGACTGAAATACCTTCAGCCTAAAATTAAATCACATGCATTTTCAGACTTCTAACTTCAGACTTCTCTTTTCCCTCATACATACCCAAAGGCTAACTTTATCTTGAAGTACAATTCTTTGCATACTTCTTGGTAGTCACTTTCTGTAGGAAACTTATTTACTCACTAGGATTACAAGGAAAAGTGCATTTTTAAATGAGCTAGTGTATTTTGTCAGGTAACAAACATGGCATAGAGAAAGAACTGTTAGGCAGTAGAGGTTGCTATAGAAACTATTAGAAGGACTAAAAGCACCAATTTTTTACACCCCCTCAAACCCAAGTGGTTTTGTAGTATATAAAGGAACAATGGCATCTGTATAGAACAAGGAACATTTCCATCATTCCCAGCCAATCATGACCTTAGCTCATCACCTGTACAAATTTCATGGGCATTTCCTATGGGAAGTCCTCATCCATTCCACTCGCTCAAGTTTGGCTACTTCCAACAGCCAGCTTACGCTTGATATGTCCATAAATCAAATATTGTTTAAATTAAGTTTCTAACATTCAGAAATACTGATATTTTTCTTTTTTCCTTTTGTTGATCACTTGTTGGGCTCCAGCTGCCCATAACATTAATTTTCTGAGCTCTGGGTCATATTTTCCAAAAACCAAAGCAAAACAAAAAAGTAGCTAGACTACTCAACTACTACGGATGATCACTCTTTCATTGCAGAGCTGTACTGATCATCTCATGTATGAAGGATGACCAAGGACGATAATATTGTAGCAGCGCAAAGAAACAGTCACTGTAGCGGGTAACCCCTACTAACAGAATTACGTGTTTGATTCAGCATGACTAAGGGGAGCTGCGGAACATAAGTCATCCTTAAAATATAATACCTGGGTAAAGCCTGTGCAGAACGGAACTGCCCATGGAGTTTGTGTACATGGCGATGTTACAAGGGTGCCTATGCAACCCACACGTGATACAGAGAGAGCTCAAGAGTCGTCACACTGAGAGAGCTGCAGTGGCAGGACAGTAGCCTAGCTTGTGGATGGATCAGGTTTCATGAGCAAGTAAGACCAGATTTCATAAGCAAAGCATCGCCGCACACTGCGGTTCAGTTCAAACTTTTGTGATTCTGCAGGCATGCGGCAAGTTTCACTCTTCTGGGGAATACAAAGCACATGCAATCCCTCTGTTAAAGACTTCTGATCATGCAAGTGATCCGCATACTCTCTAGTTCTATACTTCAGTTTCCTTAATTTGTAATAATAATATTTTAGAGCTTATTTTTAGTGCAATGTCTCACTAAGATGATATGGGATATTAAACTGTATGCGATATATAAATTGTATGGGTTATTGCCAATGACATTATAAAGGGTATGCGGAGCATTTAATGAAATACTCTAATTTACATCGTAATGGCTCTGTTTCAGCTTTGCAAACATCATAGTGTTATTGAAGGGACACAGGGCACCACAACAGAGAATGTCAGTCATTCAACTACTTGAGCCACATTTAGCAATAATATAATATGGAATCATAGAATCATTTAGGTTTGAAAAGACCTTTAAGATCATAAAGTCCAACCATAAACTTAACACTGCCAAGTCTATCATTAAACCACGTGCCAAAGAGCTTCATTTACACGTCTTTTAAATGCTTCCAGGGATGGTGACTCAATCACTTCCCTAGGCAGCCTGTTCCAATGCTTAACAACTCCTTCAGTGAAGAAATTTTTCCTAGTATCCAAACTAAACCTCCCCTGGCACAGCTTGAGGCCATTTCCTCTTGTCCTATTGCTTTTTACTTGGGAGAAGAGACCAACACCCATCTCAATACAACCTCCTTTCAGGTAGTTGTAGAGAACAATAAGGTCTCCTCTGAGCCTCCTTTTCTCCAGGCTAAACAATCCCAGTTCCCTCAGCAGCTGTTCCTCATCAGGCTTATGCTCTAGACCCTCCACCAGCTGCATTGCCCTTCTTTGGATGCGCTCCAGCACCTCAATGTCCTTCTTGTAGCGAAGGGCCCAAAACTGAACACAGTATTTGAGGTGTGGCCTCACCAGTGCCAAGTCCAGGTGGATTATCATTTCCCTAGTCCTGCTGGCCACCCTATTTCTAATACAAGCCAGGATGCTATTGGCCTTCTGGGCACACCGCTGCTCATATTCAGCAGGCTATCAACCAATAGCCCCAGGTCCTTTTCCAGCAGGCAGCTTTCCAGCCACTTTCTCCAAGACTGTAGCATTGCATGAGGGCATCATGACCCAAGTGCAGGACCCAGTATATCCACAGTTCTCCTGTACAATAGTGCTGCAGTTCATGTTGCTCACGTTAAACACTCATTTTAAACCGCTCCTATACTATTTGCTTGCAGTAGTCAAGTCTGATAAAGCTAAACGATTATAGGCTATTCTGCAAAATGCCAAAATTAAAAGATAGTACTGTATTCATGAGAAAAAAAGCCCACCATGACATTCTCTGGAATTGCTTGCTTTTTTTCCTCACTTATAGTTTTGCTCTATTTCTTCCCAAATATGTAATGTCTCAGTGACCATAAAAAGACCAAAAGTATACGTTCCAACGTCCAGAGGATTTTTTTTGTACTGGTATATTGAAATATTTCATTTAATCTAGCATTGGCCACATGATGGTATTTTCAGAGGCATTAAACTAGTTTACAAAACAAATTAATTTTGAGGCCAGGCATTTGTATTCATCCTCTTGTTTTGTAAATCCGTCATACCAAACTGTCTTTCTTCCTTCTCTACAATTATTTGTGGAGCAAGAATTTTCAGCCTGCACAAAGCGAACAGAATGTGGCAACTGGAGTGTTACTTTTTGAATTCACAGTAGTACGCTCCTGAAGGACTCAAATTCATATCAGGTTTCCTTTCCTGATTGGTTGTGGGGTTGTCTCTGGGATATGGTATTAAGATACACTTCACATTGTCAATATACCCTTACAGTATGGACAGGAATAGGGGAAAAACACTTTTTTTTTTTAATTATATGGAACAGTCAATTAAATCAGGACACAAGATTAAAAGAACATTCAGAAGAGTCTAATCAAAACCCTCATTAAGTAATTTATGAGGAAAGCTTCTTGAAATACATTTTCCCTCCCCCATCCCAAGGCATACATTAGTTAATATAATTACATCATATAATAATATTTGAGAAGAAATCTCATCCCTTGAAAATTAGAATTACTTCAATTTCTAATTCAGAGTACTATGTCTCTACTATAACAGACTTTAGTAGATGATGTTCGACAATGCACATTGTATCAGACAGACTGTCAGACAGTCAATATAAGCATAAAACAGTTCCTGTAATATTTAAGGAACTATATAAACACAATTTTGTAAAAAAGAAAAAAATAAATAGAAACAGACAGGAAAAAATAGGAAAAGAACTCCTGTTTACTGTAGATAAACACACTTCGTTACATTTTTCAATTTATTCTCATTTCATATAATAAGCCTGTTTTGTTTGCTAGGCTTTGTGATATATTTCATTAATTGTGTACATGTCAATCAAAATAGTTACAGACATGTTAATTAATTTAGTGATTGAATACTATGACTGAACAGTGTTCATTAAGTGGGAGAACAAAATTCAGTCATGACTAAAGATGTTTATACAAGTCAACTTTGTTTCAAAAGCATGAGGTTATTCTAATAAGAAATTGATTTGGATGTATAAGTGTATCATTATTCAAATAATTTTAAAAGTAACACAGCTCAAAGAAAAATGCCATTTTCTACACCAGCAGAGCATGTAATAGTTTGTCATTAAAGCAAAGTTTAAGTTAAACAAAAGTTCACTGCAGTTCCTTGAAAGCTTTATTCTAGAAGGAATGGATCACACTTCAGTATGACACAACGTATTGACAAGTTATATGCTTGTTTCTACCCAGTTTTATCATTGTATTAGAAGAATAAAAGTTACTTTTTATTTCCATGGGATGTTCACTACTTTTACAGGCCTAAGTTGACTGCAAATACTGAACTGCATTCACTTACTCACTTAAAACCGCCACTGAAAAATTCTAAAACGCACTTTGATATCCAGTTCACAACACACAATTATTTCAGACAGTATCTTTAGAATTCACTTACCTTGTAAGAGTTCTGATCCATTTTCATTTCATTAATAAGGAGGGTGGAATGCATTGAACTGTGACTTATTTTACATCCCTGACACAGTGGCTATCCTATATTATTTGAATTACAACTGGTGATAAAAAGCATATTTGAAGTGAACTCTGTATTGATACCTTGATGCCTACTGTTCCCTCAACAAGCACCTGTGTCAGTCAAAATCCTTAGGAAGGCCCCTCTAAGAGCTAACAGCACATATATTTCCTAATATTAACTAGTATAAAACTATAGCTTCTAGGCTTCAATGAGCAATTAGAAGCTTTATAGACCAATTGCACTTCCAATTAGTATTTAAATGAACTAGCTCTTCTAACAGGCAATACACCATGCCTTCTTTCTCCTCAGAACACTACTAGAAAACACACTCTTTGCAGTTTATCCTACCCCTGGAAACGTGCCAGGAATTGAATAATAGCACAGAGCATGGTATGTAGCATCACACACAGACACTTTCAACCTAAGAATAAATAATATCACTTAAAGTCCATTTCAGTAAAGCCTTACATTTGGATCAACAGTTTCAGAATTATCCTACAATTCAACCAGTCACAACTTCTATAAATAACTGATTTAAAACTCTTTCCATACCTGTCACTCGAGCTGTTTTTTTCTTCTGGGCTTATACAGAAATTGCGTGCTTCCTCCAGGGCCTTGATCTTTGAAAGGCTATTCCAACCATTTTGATGCCCTCAGATAAACAAGCTGGAAAAGGTATTCAAGAACAAAAATATTATTTACAACCGGCGCTTTCAGACATATAAGCAATGCCTGCCCCTCTAAAATGGGACTCTTATTTTAGCCATCTAAAAGCTAAGATCTACTCAAAGGCATTCACCTTGGCTACCTCTGCATTCAGTAGGCATCCACTTCTGGAGGATGACCATACCCACAGATGTTGGCATAACCCAAGTGTTCCTCACCAACAAGTACAGACAATTAGCTTAATTCTCAAAACTTTAGCATTTTAGTCTAAACTAGGTGAAGCAAATCCCACTGGTACCAGCAGCCAGGAAGCGCTTCAATTTCTATCGTTTTCAGTAAATCATTGTTTTATGCATGTAATTGTCAAATAAAATATATTCATCTAAATCATTATGATTTGCATAGGATTAATGTAAAGCTTGTTGAAACTGCTTAAACTTGCATCTATTCTTTCATAATGAGCAAGGGCTACAAGCAGAAAGCGCAGTCATAGCTCAGTGAATGTGTGGCAGTATTTTAGACAATAGCAACCCTAACAATAACCTTCAGCTACCCCACCCATACCTGAAACCGCACACCCAAAGATAGGTAGAGGTCAAGTTCAAGCTCTACAAACAAAGGCAATTTATGTCCTGGGTGGTGAGACGTTTGATACCTCAACACTTTGTCTAAGTGTACTTCTTGCTTATTAGTAGCCTGCCTCATTACCATGGTACTAACCAATATGTTTTCAAACTTCCCTGACTGCTACACTTCACAGCTCTTCCCTTGGGAAGCTATAAAGTGTAATGGAGCTGAGCATGCGCCCTGTGTCAGTAACTCAGGAAGCCAGGTACTACTGCCAGAGCCCTGGGCAGTAAAAGCACTGAATGTTATAATTAATGAAAAAAAAAAAAAATATCTGTGATCTGAGAGAGGCTCATAAAGTGCTTTTTAGTGGAAAGCATCACAGAATAACTCAAGGAACAAGAAGAAAAGGAAGTATGATGGTGTTAATGAGACACTGCAAGAAATAAACAGTATCAGAAAAAGAAAGGAGACATATCCCAAAAGTTAATGGAGATATAACATGCTTAAAGGAAAAATTGGAGCAGATAAGAAAGGGGAAAAAATGGCAAATTAATGACAACAGGTTATGTCTGCTCCATTCAGCTATTTGAACATTAAAATACATACCACTAGCTGGCCTATAGAAGCCACCAGGATTTTTTGTTCTATCTTCAGAATATCTTTTTTACAGAATCAACAACCGTCTTTCATTGCTACAGTTCAGCATAGTATGGAAAGAGGACAGATAGTGACTTATATGCAATGGTTTGCTCTTCTCATCTGTCCCAATTTATCATGCTCTAATATACAAACGATAAATTTTAAGCACCTACTACACATGTAAGCTTATTTTTGTAACTCATAACTAAATTTAAATTATGACAGTAATTTATTGGCCAGACAATGAACTTATTAGTCATGCAGAAAATATATATTACCCAACAGTTTCCTAACTGATGCCAGTGATTTATAAAAAAGTTAGATAACTTACAAAGTATAAAATTGAATCAGTAACAGAAGATTCTGGAAAGCAAGTTAGAAGAGGATAATTCCCATTCAGGCACCTTGCTTTTATTTCTCACATTTTTCCAGATAATGGAATAAGAAACTACTGTTATTTCTCACATGTTATGGCAACAGTAAAACCTGCAAACAAACGCTGCACCAACACCACCAGCAATTTATAGATATCTGTGCAATTACCAGTGCTACCTTACCACATAGAAAACAAAAATCTTCCTCTCTCTCAGCTGCTCCTAGATCTCCAAAGCTGCTGTTAGTTTTCTTGCACTCATCATGGTCTGTATTCTAAACCCTTTCGACCTAAACAAAGCACTTGTATCATAATATTCCCAAACAGATCCTTTGTTACAGTTTGTCGAATTTTTCCCTACCTTCTTTGTTTCTAAGCAGATCTCTGTGAAAGCACGTTTCCTCTGACCTTCTCCTGGCTGTGGAGCCCCTCCCCATCCCAGCTGGCACCACAGGTGTGCCGGATGCCACAGGTGCCCTGCGTTGGGCAGCACCAAAGGCTGTGCCTGCCCCAGGTGGGAAGGATTAACCTTCCAGAGACAGCTCGGCTCAAGGGCAACAGAAAGAAATTTTGCAACACAATCTTGCAGCAGTTTGAAGAAAAATATTTGGACAGTTAAACAAAATACTTTCTTTCCTTTCTCTCAATCAAAAAGCCCTATAAAGCAATTAAGCAAATTAAAAACTTAAATTTTAAAAGCATACAGACAGAAAAGTTTCTAACACTGGTGAGACTGATGTGAGGATTTTAACACCTAGAGACAAGTGAAAGCTGCAAAACAATGATGAATATTCATTCAGAGATTGCAGTTAAGTCCTACATTTGTGCTAACCAGGGGAAGAAAAAAAAGAAAAAAAAAAATCAAAGTACTTCACCTATCCCTCTCCTTCTGGCTTCTGAAAAATACAGCTGAAGGGTAAGGCTGCTCATTAACACTGTATTTATAAGGGAAAAAAACACAGTACATCATCGTACGTGCTGGAGGCAGTGGTATGGCTTCAATTGCTGAAAGCTGGACATCAGTAACTGTGCTGTGTGCTTATGCCAAATCCTGAAGCTAAAGTTTGCGTCATACGCTCTTGGATGGACATAATGCATCAGTCTTACTGCAAACACTTTACAATGGACAAAAGTACTGATGTAAACAGGCCCAGATGGAGTAAAGCTGACAGGGTTCTGCAAAATTGCCACCAGCAGAAAATCATTTTTGCTGCAGTTTTTTTCACAAGCAGCTGCTGTAAGTTACTCAGATGCAAGGCTGCACAACACAGTATGTTCATTGCAAATAATTATTTGAAAATAGGGATATGGTTCTTAATTTTTGATTCTGTTCTGATCACAGTGATTTATTTCTGGTTTTACCTCCAATAATTTTATCCTTTTATTGTCCTGATTCTTTTCAACATTGTTTTTTTTCTGACTGTATCAAATCAACTTAAGAATGTCTCAAGTTATTTGAATTTTATACTGGCACTATGAAACACATAAAGGCATTCTGGGAAATATTCCTGAAGCTCCTCTTTTTAAGGTCTAAACTTTTTTGTCATCTTGAAAAATTCATTACTTGCCCAGAAAGATATAAACCAATTATCTGCAGGGCTAGACATTCTGACTCAAACACAATCTGTGTCAAAACCAGAGTGAAACAGGTGAGCAATACGAAGGTTGTCTAGTTGCACTCTCATTTAAAAAAAAGGAGAGAGAGACAGAGAGACATTTATATGCTTAACCACCTTTTGCAAAGGTACTTGACTTCTATGTACACATTAGCAAAGTCTTCAGACATTTAAATACTCATGAGGAAACTACAGAAGTAATGCTTAATTAAAAGATGTTGAAAGAGAAATAAAAAAAGTTGACCTGAAAGGGATATAACACACAGAATCTTCTTGTAAATACGGACTTTAAAACATAAGACGTGATTTTAAATTATTGTATGGATCACATTTATGATCCAGATGCTGGTCTATATTTATGGAATAAGCTGAGTATGTATCTTGGAAAAAACCCTTATGTAATTGTCATGTCAGTTCCTAGGTAGACATTAAACATCTAACCCATGAAAACAAATGTGCATTACAAAAGGAACACACTAATGAAGGAAGAAGCACTTTTCTTTAGAGAGTCATGATTTCACTTGTTCAAAATAATGTCTGTCTGGGATCTATTACATGCTGCTAGTTACTAACTCTTTGTAAAGGCACTAAATCTAAGCAAGGTCAAAAAGGTTTGCTTAGCAAGTGCAAGAGAATAGGGGAGCTCAAGGTAGATCAGTCCTCAGCTAGACTGTTCCAACTCTGTAAGAAAAATGATAAGAAAAATGAGCTAGGAATCACTGGCTTTTAAAATCTAAGGCCAGGGAAGATCATCTCAGACTGGAATACTGAGAATTAGTTACTAGCTGGGGTAAAAATTAAACCCTAGGTTCTGATGTGAACTTCACAGTCACATTTATCTCAAGGATGAAAAATGACATTACAGAAATTAGTATTACCATAAATTCATTTTCAAAGAAGCATAAAGCATCTAACACGCAGTGCGATTCAATGGAAGGAGGAAGAGGGCATTTAATTCCTTTAATATCTCTTGAAAAAAATTATCTGCACAGTGAGAGTGCAGCTTGCAGACTGGGAATTACGCCAGGGCTGAGCAACACAGACTAGTTCAAGAAAGACCACCGATCTCTCTCTGAAAGTTGGAGGTTGCATTAAATCAAAACTAGAGGCAGTAGTTCTGTCAGTTGTGTTTCAAGGAGTGCATGACTCAAAAGCAATCTAAAAGCAGTCAGTAATCCATTATTTCTAGTAGAAAATAAGCAGTCATAAGCAACAGATTACTTTTTTTCAAAGTGACTTTAACAACATTCTTCTGACCAAAGAAGACATCTAGGTTTTAAAAAGTAATCTTAAAGAAAAAGTTATCCCTTACATGAGGCATCAGTATTGCAGTCTTAAAGCTTTAGAAATTTCGCTTTAGAGGTATTATGGCTGGATAAGCAACCAGAATCCTACCCTTACTGTTCAAGGCATAGCAGTCAGAGGGAGGGAAAAGTGAGGAATCACTTTCTTAGTTAATTTGTATATGACATTTACAGACCTCTTTTTCAAAAAAGTCCTCAAAACAAGCCAGGATTATTTAGAGCAGTTGGGTAGTTAAGTATTGTAAGTGGTTATATGAAAACCATCCATTTACTTCTTAATAATTAGGTTATTTTACCTAATTAATAGGTTTTCACACTAAGAGACATTGGTGAAATAATCATGATACTGCATAAAGAATTTATTTTACAGTTTAATAACACTTTCAGAATATGTCAAAATAGTCCACCACTACAATTTTCACCACCATGTGACCCTTCTTAGGGTTTCTGACACCACCGATCACACAGAGTTCCAAAAAGTCATTATTGACTGGCATAGAATAAAGCAACTGGGTGTTCTGGTACAAATTAAAGCAATTTGTCACCCTCCCTTCATCTAAAGAAAATTAAAATAAACCACTGGTCATTTTTCATCAAACTCTTTTGCTTCTGTCACTAACAAATTCAACGCCAATTTTTCCCCATTTACTAATCTTTTCTAATCAGATTGAAAACAGTATCTCCAATCAGTCAGGGAGAAAATGCACAGAGATATTTCCAGATGTGCTGGATTCCTGCATCTAATGCAACACTGACACTCTGCTAAAGTACAGGGAGGAAAACATACAACCATGTTGATTGTAATAATACCTGGTTTGGCTAGAAGTAAAAACTATAAAATGATTACTTGTGTAATTCGAACAGAAACTAAGAGGAAATGAACTCTGACAAAAACAGAAGGAACAAATTCTGTGAGCTGCATCAGCAAAATCAAGGGAAACCAAGTTATTCTGCACAAATCGAAGTGACTTAAACCAAGCGTTTTTGAATTATTGTCCCCCCCCATTCCAAAAACCCAAAAAAGTACAAATGAGGGACAAAGCAAATGACAATTCCTATATGATAAGCTCGGCAGTGCCTGAACCAAACATTTAAAAACTACTTAGTGCAACTACCAATAATGGTACAGCTACTGTAGGACCAGTTTGAGAAAAGGGTACAAAATCTCATCAAGTCTTAGTAAGTGCTTGACTACTACTTATGTATTTGGAGGTCCTTGTTGGCATGAATTTAATTACATGTGACAGCATCAATAAAGTTCTTTATAAAAACTTTTCTATTATTGAAGGTTTCAAAATCTGTCCTTCAAGTCTCCAGAAAGTTCTTATGTTTCAGAGACAGAAAAAAATCTTTAAGCAGTGCTTTCACTAAGTGTGTGATTGCCTTCATGTGTGACTGACTGACCTGTTTGACCTACCAGTCTGCACTTACAGGTGTCAAGCTGCAGACAACAGCAGAAGGAACTGTGGTTCCATTAACAGCTGCCAACTTCAGAGTTTATAATTGGCTACCATCTGGGACGTATTTTCTTTAAAAGCTACAGGTCACTAATTTTACTTCACGAATTTTTAAGAGATGATTGAGCATGCAAGAGGGGGGTGAGAACACAGAGCCACAGAAGGAAGTAACAGGAAACATATCAAAGATAAACAGAGAAACTAATCAAACCAGAATGATACAGACAGTGAAATATAAAATAAAAACTTAATGAATAAGTGATCAAAACATTAGTCACTTGAGATTGGAGCGATGGGAATTAAAGTGAATAATCTTCAAGAAGAAAAAAAGAGTGATTATAAAATATTGCTATGTCTGGCAAAGATAATTGAAGCTACAAAGTGTAACTCTAAATAAGAATAAATTGAAAATGAAAAGAAACACTCTAAACCAAAGAGATACAGAACAAGTGGAACAGAAAAGAAATTGCAAAAGAAACCGTGCAAATGAAAAAAGTAATAATGATAAATGGCAAGTCAAAAAGACAGAAAACTCCCTGAGGCAATGGCTCATGGTAGCAAGCTGTTCAGTTATAAGGAAAGCCAAAAGTAATCTTGCAAAAGTTTAAAAAAAGTTAAGGTGAAGGTGGATAAGCTATTCTGTAGAGCATTTTCCATACCTCTTCTTCATTGTTAATTTAGTCTGAAAAAAAAAGTGAATTGCATTACATTGTGTTTGGAACGTGATCTGATTAGACAGTGTGAAACCACAAGATGAAGCCATTAAAAACACATACATCAAGGAAAAATATATATTGCATTTGACAATTGGAGCCTGTGGAGCCGAACTCTGGGCATGTGACCATGGTGCAACATTTTGTGATCTTCATCTCTCCTACGCCCCAAGACAAGGTCTTCCCAGCACTTCTGTGACACTCATCCTTCTCATATACAAGCTGTAAACTGCATTTCAAACACAAAGCATCTGGTTGATAACATCAACCACTATGCTAAAAACAGCTGATTGCACTCTGGTGAATTTGAGGATCTAGCGGAGACCAAAGCAAGATAAGCTTAATGTAAGAAACTAAGATGATCTGGAAAAGACCCACACACTTGGGTGCAATGCCAGCTGAAGCTGAAGTCTTCAAAATACAGGTAACCAAAGGGTATGCTGACTTTATTTTTAATTAAAATTTTTTTATGAGGTCACTTTCAAAGATCAAAATCTTTTTCCTCCAGTCCTTTCTTGAAATTTCAACTACAGTGTCATCAGAAAAGGAGCTTAAAATTGGGTAGCAGAAATAAAGAATTTTTCATTCTCTGACATCCTGAAGTAACAAACTACCTGTTTCATTGCTGACATTTGGCATCTGGTGCTTTCATTTTCTGATGTAATCAGGGTAGTTTTTTTCTCTTTCAAATGTTTAACTCAGATTTTCACCATCTTGACAGATTCAACTGTCTTTAAGCTCTCTCTTTAAAGAAGCAGCATTACTGAAAAGTAGTTCTGCAATTAGCAGAACTAAGAACTCTGCTGTCCTAAACATAAACAAAACACTAAATGGAGAAAGTTGGCTAAGACATAGCGGACAGTAACTTAGGACTGGGGGAAAAACACAGGAAACAGAGTGAACTTTACTTAGCTAAACTAGCCCTTTCTGCTTCCAAAGGTCATTAAAAAAAAATGTTTAAAAATACTATGATTTAATGAGGTGGAGATTGCATCATGTCTAGTAACTATCAAAAGAGCTAACTTTTTTGAAGCTCATCTGTATATCAGCTTCCACAGCTTCCTCCAAACTTAGACACACACAAAAAATAAAATAAATCTTTTTTGTTTTGTTTACACTTGCTTAATAATTTTATCAGGTGCTTTTTAGCTCTAGAATAATTCAGAACAGTGAATACTCGTTGTCTATTTACCTGTTGGAAACCTTCACAGTTTTACAGAACTCTATCATATCATGACCAATACAAAAGCTTATCTGTATGAACCTCACGATCCTCAGTCATACAGATAAGCTGATGCCATGATCATCCCCACCAAACATTTTACAAAGAGAAGCACCTTTTCAATTCTACACAAGCCCTGATACAGTCACATTAGAATCACTTTTTTGTGTCTCTTACCACTCACTAAACTCACTCAGTAAACTTCAAAATCTACCCTGGTCTGAGAGGAGTTGGACCAAATGACCTTAAGACGTCCCTTCCATTTTAAATTATTCTATTAATATTTTGCCCCTGATTCTGACCGTTAAGGTAAATTAGCAATAGAAATATCCTCTTTTTGAAAATCCTATCACTATCAATATCCAGTTGTGATTCTCTTTGCCTAACAAAGTGTGAGCTCTCACTGAAGAATTTCCAACAGTTCGGCTATGAATACACGTTAAGATATGAGCATACAGTATTGCTTCTGTAGAATCTTGTGATGTTTAAAGGATATATATCCATGCTATCACTTTCCCTGCACTTACAGAACTGATCGTATATTACCTCTGTCTATCCAACTGCATTTATGGTATCTGTAAAACTTAATTATCTTCAAGGCTTTGACCCCTTCTCTGAGTGAAACTACCATTAAGTTGAAAACCTCTTGAAGGGGATGGAGATGAACCATATGGCTCTTGTGCAGACACAATGAGAAAAGTGAGATGTTAGCCAGCACTAAAATCAAGGAAAATATTCTGACTGTGACTGGAGACACGTTCAAAGCATCGGGTATGTGGGAGTAATATGAAATCATACAGTATTGCATATTTGATCTCTGAGTGTTCAGATAAGTCATTGTGATAAGTATCCTTTTTTCATTTGAAACACTTCTGCAAAGCAAATTTGAGTGGTCCTTAAAGGTTATGAAAGCAGTTAGTACCCCATTTAAGTTTTTTCTTCAGCGTTGTCCAGAACATAAATAAATATAGGAAACCATTCTATTTATAGAAAACAGCATTTCCTCCTAATTTTATGAATGTGTAACAAATGAGAAGAAAGAATTTGGCAGTGCTTAAGTATGAATATGCATTAAATGGTATAATATTACTGCTTTATTAAACAAAGCCTAAGATAAATATAGAATTACTTTTGATGAAGATTTTTTTTAAGTCACATTTGAATACTGTGAATAACAGAAAGAGTGAAGATGCTGTAAACAGCTTACAGGACACTGCTGCATCCTTTCCAAGTTTTGTCCTCTGCTGTCCTATTTCATTTCACATTTACATTTATGACAATGCTGAACCAAGTTTATTCTTAGAATTGAGCTGTCAGTGCCAGCTATCATTAAGGGAAGCTTAGATTCCTAGAGGTCAAATCCAGCTCTGCTCTTACTATGTTGGACACACAATTACTCCAGTGTTACATGTTCTGGTGGAATAAACAAGGTGCTGTTTAAGGAGGGAGGGCAGCAGACCTGTTAGCCCTTCCCTCTCATTAAATCTATTCCTTACACAGATACCAGCTAGGCCAGGAGACTCATCTAAACTCCTTATATTTGGTTGATGGGGATTTTATTTTGTCTCTATTAACCTGTAAAATTCCTGTTTATCCTATCTGAAAACAAACACTTGAATGCCTAAGCAATTACTGGATTTTTATTTGATAAAAAGAAATCATTTGACTTTTCAGAAAGCTAGAGAATGGAAAATTGCTGAAATTTCTATTTTAGATTTTTCCTGAGTTATTAAATAAATATTCTAGTTTGGGCATTTCAATTAATGCTAACGAGCATCACTATCAAGCTAAGCAACACTCTGCTAATTATCTTGAGCACTGAAAGATCATGGATGAACCATCCTTTACAGAGCTTTTGCAGTCCCAAGAACTTAACTCTTCCATCTGTGAAGTCAAGCAAATACTTCCATGGCAAAACAATATGAGAAAAAGGTTCCATAAACTTGTAGCCACTTCATGGCCATTCAGCAGGCTGTTGCTGAAAAGAGCCCATATTAGCCAGCCAGCTGTCCACAGATCAAATAGGAAGAGCCTGTGTACAGCCAACATTTCGTGGCCTTCACAAAGCTCAGTTGCGCAGAGGGAAATCAAATTGGTTTTACTGTTGAGATAAAGAACTATGATATACTCCCAAGATTAGCTACATTTGGTCTAAGCAGTTTACAAATGTTTATGACCTTCCATAGTGTGGGGGATATTGCACATTTCCTGACAAACACATCACTTTATAGGAACAAATCAACATACAAATGCAATAGCAATAAAAATGATAAACCCATTCCAGATAGTCAATTTGATATATAACTAACGAAAAACAGTTCCAAGCAACATAAAAACTGGTGAAATTACGCTGGATTGGCCCTGCTATGATTGAGATGACAATATAGCCTGCTTTGCATTAGAGATAGTCCTAAAGCTGGAAGCATAAGCTTGTCACATCAAGTCAGAAGTGCACATCAGTGCAAAACACGAAAGCGAAGCTGAGAACCAAACATGACCATGGATGGAATGGTATGGATAAACCATAAAAACATGGCACTCCAAGGTCCAACAAGATGTCTTTTGTAAGTCAAGTGAAAAGTCTTAAAATCAAAGAAGCTTGAATCAGAAGTCATTATGAAAGGTTTCAGAACAGCAGTAACATACTTCAGCTTTTCAAGCAAGTCATAACTACAGCAGTGGCATTTTGCACTAATTGAAATATTTTCACTGATGTCTCTGGCAGATCAGATAGGAGAAAATTGCATTATCCTACTGCAGAAGTAATAAAACTATAAATCTCAATGTATATTAAAAGCACAGAAGCAATCCCTCAGCAATTAAGAATAAGGTTTAAAGGGCTTTCAGTTACATAGAGGAAGTTTTATTAGGAAGATGGCAGAGATTTGTCAAAAAGAATTTCAGAAAGAATGTACAAGAGGTGGGAACCAGTCCACAAACCAGAATGGCTACCATATTAAAAAAAAAAGAAAAGATTAAATTCTTAAACTTCATTTGGTGGAATCAGGTTTGGAATCTGAACCTTTTGCTCATTAGACAATGAGCATAAACTCTAAATCAATGTTTGTTATTACATAGTGAAGAAAAGAAGTTACAGGAGATAAAATAATTCACAGCTAACTATTTCATTGACTGTAGATCTGCAAACTACACACAATTCCTGAGATGGACACTGATCTCTGGATCCTGTCTCTTCTATTGCTCACTATTCTTGATCCGATGCAGGCAGAACATGATCATAAAAATGGATGTGGGCCTGCAACAGCACTCTGCATTCTGGAAACAATTCTCTTACAGCTGTTATTACCAGCATTGATAAATTCTGTTATTACATTTATTCCTATCTCCACCTGTGCAGGGATGTAATGATGGCTTGACATCTCAAAATTATTCAGAAAGTTCTTCGTGCTAATAACTCTGTCACTTGTTGCTTTTCAGTTGTTCACTCCTAGCACTATGTAACTATCCCTCCTGTGTAACTTTCCACGCAACACAACAAGAAATGGCGTCTATTCAAAAGACCTTATCTTACTGTTACAGAATCACTTTTCTATTCTTGTTATATACACATCTAAGTTAACTTTATTAGTATATTAGCAAGAATGGAATTTTGACAAAAAAAAAAATCATTCAAACACTAAATCTGATACTATTTCTCATTAATTCAAATGCATCATTTCAGTCTGAATGTCCCGATTCTTCCTATCACTGGAACTGAGGATCAGCTTACAGGTGAACTGAATCACAACATCCTTGCTAGATTCTGTCTCAAAGTAGCACCACGTACTGACAGCCGGTGACAAACTATACTGTCAAGCAGTGTTACTGCCCTGTCTGCATTGAAGCAGAATTATGCAATCTGTGTCACGAAGACTGTAAGAACTTGTCAGAAAGGTTAAGAGAAGCATCCAATTTTTTAACTTCAGAAAAGGCTTTAAAGATTGAAGAAAAGGTGACCATACTTACCATTTTTTCCTCTTAAAATGGAGAACTATTGGACATGAATGGCAGGGGAGCTGCATGGCTCATTGGCAGGTGACATATGGTATCTAATTATTAGAGCAGGTTTAAGGCTAGCTGTAGAGTTTATTGGATAGCAGTCACGAAAATAAATAATTCAATGGAGAATAGAAAAATTCATCAATCATTTATATGATTAATATTTTTGCAGATATTTAGCCATCTGTACTGGATATGGTGTCACTCAGCTGCAGGTCAGCAGCATGAACCTGAATCAGACTGCCGGTGTCAGCAAATGATTACTGCTTGATAACCATACGAAGGCCTTTCTTCAGTTCTGGTAAGAATGAAACAGAAAAGGCTGAAGCACAATCCTGAGTATAATATAAATGTGGTGCAGAACTTGAATACAGGAAAATTCTATCCAGCTCTAATGATTGCCTTTTGATACAAACCAGAAATGTGTGTTTTAAACAAGACCACTGTAAATGAATTTAATCCCGATGAAAAATATATTTGAGGGGGTAAAAAACAAATATTTTAGTAGATTAATTTCAAAATGTTTTCAGGCTCTGAAATATTTCCAAAATTCTTTCAGAAACTTGTACAAATATTTACATTTTCAATTTTAAAATATTCAGCAATGTTTACTATTTACAGGAACTTTACAGCTTGCTGTTACTTATTTGAATATTCAAAATCAAAGGTAGTTGAAAAACACCACTTTTATTCTGTAGGAGAACAATCTACCTTATTAAGATTTGGTTTACATTTAAATTTGAATATTTACTAAAAATAAACAATACAAAAGTCATATCTTTGAATCAGAGAGTCAAAAGCATTCAGAGATCCTGACTGAAGCAACTACTTATTGCAGAAAAGCACTGAAGCACATGGACAAGTACGAGTGCAAGCTGCATAGCATTGAAGTTCATGGAACTTAGGCACATATTTAAGTGTTTTCCTGAACTGCATCCAAAGAAATATCTACACAGTATCATCTTGTCATCCAAACGGTTTACTTGGGACTGGAAGCTCAAGATAACCAAAGGATCTAAATCTTCACTGATTTTTATTTTAGGCCTAAATCCAAACTTGCTGATTTCTAAACCTTCCTTCTAATGGTCTCCTAAACCTGCAGACTTCTTCATATATATACATACGTGTATATAAACAATATAAGTGTAACTATGAATGTTCGTATGTCTGTATATTTACATGAGGGCTTTCAAGTGCCTGCATAAGCCTAGATTTTTTTTACTGTGGCCAGTACCAAGTGTCACATAAACTAAGAATTTCCGTAACTCTCACTTTTTAGTTTTCCTTAAAGCACATTTAACATGCTGTACAGCAACGGCGACTATCTTCTTACTTTTTAAATCACATGAGAAACACAGATTCTTTTCCCTCCTATATTCAAGATGTGGGGCCAAGTTCATAGACTACGCTTATTAGGTGCTATGCAGTCCAGACATATCAGCCCTTCTGTGCACACGGTGTTCAGGTACATGTCGACTTCTCAAGTAGAAATGAGAGACTCCTGGATTAGAGAACCCTCCTGGGCTCCTTTGGTAAGGATAGAATCTTGTAAGGCCTTTGTTCTGGTACCAGAACTTCTCCCTCCTCTAACCATTGGCTTGGCGAGTCCTGTTCACACTTACTTGCTCACTTTCAAGCAGTGAATCGCAGACTGCTTCATGCAAGGTTCAATAGGTGTGATTACAGGGAATTAGATAGCCTATCTCCCTCACACATTCCTGGTGGATGTTATAAGCACCAATGCGGAGAAGGGATTTGGAGAAGTACTGAGACGACTCAATATGAGTTAGCTGCAGGAAGTCTCGTTTATTGCGCAGTTCTTATTGCTTATATAGACAGTATTTGCCAATAATCCTGAGACCACACCTTTTCTACACCATTATTGGATGATACATACGCTTGTCATATTTAACAGCTTATTTCAAACAGGCACCCGCCTAGCGAAGCTCTGCTCTAAGCAAACACTACTCCCTTATCATACTGCATAGTTTTCTTATCCTTAACTTCAAGGGCATTCTGCCCTTGAGGCCTAACTTTAGAGCTCCAGTCTCTATTTACACAGGTTTTTCTTCGTGCAGTCTCTTCAAGGATCTGCACTCCGACAAATCCCCCTTTCTTTTCTTGCACGAAGAAAACCCCGTGCATGAGACTGTCACCCCAGTTACTAGCATGTTGTTTTGGTACAGCCTTGCAAAGCAGTTTCTAGCATACTACTTCCCTTTCCGAGGGCTTTACTATTTCCGCTATATCCAAGATTCCACTGAGCAGGAGGGTGTCAGTCGGCAGGGTCATCGCAGAGAAGAGAGGCAGGCACGGCACCTTCAGGGCGTCCCCTGTTTATCCACACAGTGTGCTCTGCAGCCTCCTTCCGCTCCGCTCTGAGCCATCCCTTTTACACCCTCAGCAGAGTCTATGAAAAAGGTACTGACACGGCGTTGCTGCACGCGTGGCCAGTGCGTGCGACAAGGCCGCCAGGTATGTGCTCTGCTGGCCAACAGCGGATTTTTTAAGTTGTAACATATTTCTCCTAGCTTCCTTTTTCAAAGTTACGTGCTCACAACTAAGTCTAGTTTGTAATTCTTTGTCATTAATTCGCTACCAGTTAACGCCTCTCCTTCCAGTAGCTCACTTCTGATTGGAAAAAACACACAAAGCATATATACAAGCAATATATACAAACAACTTTCACACACGTAATATACTAAATCATAAGAAACATAAAGACAGTTTACATATCAATATACAATCCTCTACCACAATTCTCCCCAAATGCTCTCCAAGCCATTGCAATTGTTCGTGGATGGACTCACCATGGTCACTTAGATTAAAACAACATGTTTGTGTAACGTGGTTGTTGCTGGCACTACCTACAAATTTTGATCCTAATAAATTTAACTCTTGTGGGGAAATATACGGAAGACTGCCTTTTTTTTTTTTTTTTTTTTTTTTTTTTTTTTTTTTTTTTTTTTTTAGCTATTTGCTTTAATGTTAAATGAATTCATTCAATAACCACTTGTCCCATAGGTGAATGAGGGATACTGGTAGTGTGCGTCACTCCCCAATCCTGTAAAAAGGCACCATACTGGATCACTGTCTGTCCCGATTTTCTTTGGTACTCCCATGGTTTTCTTCAGTGTGAGCAGTAGCAACAACAAAGGCAGAAAACATATCAACAGTTACATGCACATATTTAGATCGATTAAACGATGGAATATAAGTAATATCAGATTGCCATAATTCATTGGCACATAAACCTGTTAGATTTACTCCTGCTGGAGTATTTGAAGGCACAATATGTTGACGGTCAGGGCAGGCACCTGCAATCTGCTGAGCCTGATCTGCTGTCTGACCTGACAGAGAGCATCATCTACCACCAATTGACAAACTGTAGGACTATTCATCATTCCTTGAAGCAGTACAATCCAATGATATTGTTGCGTGGGTCGTTCATTGTTAAGCACTGGAACTGAAAAGGCAAATCTAGGACAATTGTTAGGGTGCAAATAAATAAAAAAGTAAAAAGGTGCAATAACCCAATCTTTTAAATCAATCACCATCAAATGCTAACATTCTGGAATCATAGTAGGATTTGGTACACCCGGTTGTAAAACACCCATTGGTGAAATGATTGCATTAATAGCTCTTAAATCTTTTAACATAAATCTCCACTTTCCTGATTTCTTTGGAATAGCAAATATCGGAGTATTCTATGGGCTAGTGGAGAGAATTTTATGTCCTAATTTGAGCTGTTCGTCGACTAATTTTTGAGCTCACTCCAGTCGCTCACCTTTAATGGCCACTGATCGACCCAGACCAGCTTACCAGCTTGAGTCAGGGCTGGACATCAGTGACGTGTGCTAAAAATTTGAGGTTAGCCTCACATTCCAGTGATTCAACAAATCCCGACCTCATAATGTATATGGGACATCAAAAACATATGGTTTCAAAATAGCTTGTTTGTTACCTGGGCCTACTGCTAACAAGGTCTGTGCACTCTGCTGTGGGATCTGTGTTCCACCTACTCTGATCACAGCTGCCAGGGCTTGTATCAGAGGCCGAGAGGGCGGCCAGTCAGGATTTTTCACTATAGATACATCAGCCCCTGTGTCAACTAGGCCAGAAAAGCCTTCCCATTAATGATTACTGTTAAAGGAGGCTGTGCAGCTGTGACTGTCTGTGTCCAAAATTCTTTTGTGATAGCAGAGTGGCCTTTATTGTTGTTATACAGGCAGCTTTTATAGATTATTACTCTAGCCACGATGTGTCCACGCGCCCCTTACCCAGCTGTGATTGATTACAAACAATAGTGCACGCACCTATTTTAACTTTACTATTGGCTATGCCTAAAAAGGAGCTATTTTTTACTTGCTAAACTAAACATCATTTTCTCATACACTCTATATCAACTTCCCAAACTCCCATGTCAGCTTCTCACACTCCCTGCACCAGCTGTTCACACTCCCTTCTCTTTCTCACCCTCTTTATCGGTGTTTCCCAACTTCAGAAAAGAGCACAGGCTTAAATCATCAAGGTCAAACCCCAACTGTAACTGTGTGCATGATGCCACAATTCCCCTTTTTTGTTTTTCTATGACCATTACTTGATGAACCGTACTCTGTACCATTCGCTGGGAGCGTGACAATAGGCGGGGGTGATTATTACTATGCATAGAAGAACTACTAGCAATATAATGCCTGCTTTACTAAAGATTTTAACCATCCTGTCAATTAAGAGCATTGATAAAGCAGAAGCTGTAGCATTAGTTTGTTTTGCAAGCCAACAACCCAACTTATTCAGTGTAGTTAACACCTGTGCCACTCCAACTCCTGGTGCAAATATTGAAGCTGCAATGATTTTAGCTGGTTCCCAAAATTCTGCTCTGGAATTGCACTAGCTATCATAAGCATGCGTGCTGCAGCTATTCTGGGTGTGTCTATGACTTAGGTTCATGGTGGTGTTAGGGAAATACATTCTTAAAGTCCCTATAGTACATGGATCTCCCCTTATATGCAAAGGAATACCTTGCTAAGCTCTATTATAGCCCTGCAGAAGCAGTTACAAGCATTTTGGTGGTTTGTTTGTTTGTTTGGCTGCTTTTTTTTTTTTTTTTTTTTTTTTTTTTTTTTTTTTTTTTTTTTTTTTTCCGATTTCCGATAAGATCAAGAGCTTGTTGGCAGTCTGTGTTAGCATTTTCAATGGCTAACTGGAATACCAACACATCTGCAGTAGCCGGATTTTCTGTTTATCTCTGAACTGCCATTTGTAGCTGATCAAAGAAATGCTCATAAGGTTCCTGTGCTCCCTGCCGAATGGAAGCAAAGGAAGCCTCCCCTGTCCCCAAAATCAGGGACACGTCTTAATGCTCTCTTAGTCAGTTCAGTCAGTTGTTGGAAAGCTACTTGCTGTAACCCTGCCTGTGCCTGATTTTGACATGAGTGACATTTTATTCATCCCAAAATATTTAGCTCTCGATTTTAGAGATTTAACACCTATAACACTTTAGCTATTGTTTCATTGGGAGATTTCCCCATCATTCCTGTTTTAAAAGCATATTCTCCAAAGTACCATGTACGTATTCTATGATCAGTTGCCCAGTAGGATTGTAAGAAATACCAGCAACATGCTCAATACCTTATGATGACAAAAATACGTCTGATAAGAAGTGTATGCCAAAGTTCCTGCGAGCGTAAACCACGAGGATTAACACCATTCACTGGTGGCATGATCGTATTTTGACAGGTACTACACAATTGTACAATTGAGCGGGCTTACTCTCTTGTTATACCAAATTGTCACCTAATAGCATTAGCAGTCTGATGGTAGCAGTCATGCAAGATTTTGCCTGCATGAGCGAGTTTGGTACCAGAGCTGCACTCGTGAGAGGCTCAGCTCGCCTGTTCCCTTCTGCTATAGGCCCTGGCAGCGTGGTGTGCGCTCGCAGATGTACAATGGAATATGCACGTTTACGGTTTTGCAACACTGATATTAACTGTTCAAATTGCTGGAACAGAAAAGGATTAGTTATTTCCCGCAATGCCGATCGAGATGATCCAAGTTACGATGCGCTGTCTCTCGGTATAACCTGGGCCCCGGGCCTCAGCCGGGCGGGGGGGCGGGGCCAAGCGGCCGCTCGCCAGGCGCGGCCGGCAGGTGGGGGGGCAGCAGCGGCGGGGGGGGGGGGGGGGGGGGGGGGCGGGGGGGGGGGGGGGGGGTCAGCCCTCCCTCGCCTCAGCCGGGCGGGGGGGCAGGGTGGCGATGACGACCCAGCAGCCCTGTGCCGGCCCCCCCTTGTTGTCGTTGTTGTTGTTGTTGTCGCAGCTCCGGCCGCTCGCGCTCCGTAACCGCCGCCGACCCCTCCCGCCGAGGGACCATCAGCTGCGAACGAACCGGCGCAGCGGGGCCCGCAGCGCGTCTCCGTCCCGTCCAGCCGCGGCTCGCTCCGCGCACGGGCGGCAGCGCCGAGGCAAACGCCGCCCGCGGCCCCGGCCGGCAGCAGCAGCGGCGTTCCCGGGGCGCCGCCGGGCGCGGTGGGCGGTGCGGCGCGGGGGTGCCGGTGTACCGACTTCGTTGGAAGAGGGGGAAAGAAATAAGTCTGTCTTTCGTTCGGGGCCCTGGATCAAAAGATTCGATGATGACTTTTCCAGGCCAGCAGCATCCCCACAGGTGGCTGCACGCCAAAGTTTAACGTCTATAGTGTCCCAAGTCCTTGTCATGTATATATTTGAAGAGTTTGCCTCCGGTACATGGGCTGATACCCAAACCAGGAGTACCGGGAGTTTTATCAAGTCAGAACTGTTAATAGTGCTGGTTTCTCTAGCACTTTGTCAGCACTTTAACTACAGACTTATGTTCTGTTAAAGCCATGCTTCCCATTGTTCCCAGTCGCTTACCTCCTCCTGTTGAGGTAGTTGTCGCTTATTATTTTTTTTTTTTCTTCAGTCGCTTACTTCTTCTTTCCTTTGGTTCCTAATTCTTCATGTTTCCCGATAATATCTTTTGCATACCCCCCTGCAATCAGGGGGGGCCAATATCTTTTTCCAAGTTTTAATCCACGCTTCTCTAAGAAGCTTCCCAACAACGACAATGCAACGTCCCGTTCCATCGTCTTACCGCGACAGTGGATCCTACAGATCTTCCGGCTTTCCCCTATAGGCCGCCTGTATGTAGATCTGCACGGCTTTCCCCGATGGGCCGCCTTAATGGATCCTGCGGATCGTCGGCTTTCCTGTATAGGCCGCCTGGGTAGATCCGCCCGGCTTTCCCCGATGGGCCGCCTGAGGTCGCCGTCCCTTCTCCGCTAAAATAACACTCGTTCAAAACAAGTAATAAATGTCCCGAGTGAAACGATGAGTCCAGCTCATTTTTTCCCGTCCCTGTTCGGGCGCCATAATGCGGAGAAGGGATTTGGAGAAGTACTGAGACGACTCAATATGAGTTAGCTGCAGGAAGTCTCGTTTATTGCGCAGTTCTTATTGCTTATATAGACAGTATTTGCCAATAATCCTGAGACCACACCTTTTCTACACCATTATTGGATGATACATACGCTTGTCATATTTAACAGCTTATTTCAAACAGGCACCCGCCTAGCGAAGCTCTGCTCTAAGCAAACACTACTCCCTTATCATACTGCATAGTTTTCTTATCCTTAACTTCAAGGGCATTCTGCCCTTGAGGCCTAACTTTAGAGCTCCAGTCTCTATTTACACAGGTTTTTCTTCGTGCAGTCTCTTCAAGGATCTGCACTCCGACACACCAAGCCACTGAATAAAAAGAGGAAACCCTCATGTTTTGCATTTTGAAAGATGATCATCTTTATTACAAGTAGGTGTCAACTTGAAATCAAAAGGAACAATCTCTATTCCAAAATGTTGAGCATGACCTACAGCAATGGATCTCACTGCAGACCAAATCCTCTCATTTCATTTGGCTTCGTTGCAAGGTACCAATTACTGCGCACCCTGTTTTGGGATGGCTAGTCCTGCACCTAGAGGAAGCTTAGGTGTCCACAACTCTGTACCACTCCAAGTATGTTTCAAGGAGAACACACTGAACATTGAAGGACCTCTTGTGGAACCAGTCCTAAATTCCTGTCAGTTATACCTGTAAAAAATGTATGTAGCAGCATACATCTGAAAGCAGAGGGTTGCACAGGTGCAAATACAAGCTTGGAGGCCAGAGGCACTGTATTTCAGATTTTGATGCACAAGGAAGGAAGGATAAGCACTTATATGAGTTGTTTGGGTAGACACCGTATGCATTTTACAGCAGAGCTTTATCTTAAAGCAAATACCAGTCAAATACTGGTTTTCTTTTATTTCCTCTTCTGCTTCCTTGTCTCAATTCCCATAGCAGACTGCTCATGTGAAGCCTCAGAGCTACTACTCATTTTATTCAGAACAGCCCCTGAGATGTGACTCATCATACCTTGAACAATATTTTTACCAGCTGATCACATTTCAGGTTGGTACAGAGCTACTTCTGTTCTTCTGACTAAACGTTACCAGAGTTCTCCAACAGCTGTGGAAGATCCAGTTTCAGATGTCAAAAAATAGGCAGTTTATGAGTTCACCAAACACTCATAACCAAACAGTGCCCTTATAACACATTGAGGTCCAACATTGGTTAATAAGCTATCTCATATTTGTTTGAATTTTAGCTAGGTAGGTATGAACTCAGATATGCATGCAGAGATACCATTGTCATGCCCCCTAGTCATTCAGACAAGATTCCGAGCAATTTCAGAACTGCAAGGAAAATCAAGCTTAGTGTCCATACTCAGTGTGACATGAAAAAATGGAAGAAGTCTCTTTGTAAGGCACTTACATCATGGAATGAGGCAGAATGTAGACATAGATAATCGTAAAATGTTTGTCTATTACCTAGAAATAAAATTTTAAAAAAAATCATAATAAATTAGACGACATCACTTAATTTTATATGAATAGGACCTTTTATTTAATTGTTCTGTGCAGCTGGTGGGAAACACCACGCAGGTTTAAAAGTGACAGGATCTTAAGAATGTATTTATCATCATATACACTTACGAGTCTGGAATCCAGAATGTTCTCATTCTTAGTTCAATGCTTACTCCAACAGGTTGCAGTGAAAAAACCCTAGCCCTTTTCAAACTGGTAACAAGTTTTGCCACTGATTTTCATGCAGCCAGGATTTTATCCTGATCTCTAAGAACCAAGATTCTTGATTTTCAGTTCTGAAAGGGATCATAGCCTTTGCAGCACACAAAATTCCCTGTCATGCTTTTATGAGAGTAAAAGTATCTTCCTTCCTGAAAAAATGTCAAGGCCTTGACTGTAGTAACTTGACTAGAAAACAATTAGTTTTCCCTCTCTCCTTTCCTATCATCTGAGTTCAGTAAATCCAATCCTTTGTTTGCAGTTACTGTAGTTCATCTACGTATGAAATTTACATTTCGTATATAAATATTTGCTCATCCTTCCTTTCAAACAGGTCATTCAGTTTAGATATTGCCAAACTATTGCTTGTGAAAGAACTGCCTTCAAGCATCTTCCTTCTTAAACTCCCATCAATTGCATTTTTCACAGTTCAAAGTAAACAAGGTGAATTAACACCCATACTGAATTTCTCATTTGGATGGTGATTATAATTGTAATAAAAGTTTAACATCATATTAGTTGGCTGAAAGATGTTGTAAAGAAAATGAGATTACTTCATGGATGTTGTTTAAGCCTTATCATTTGTTCTAAATGGCTCTACACCTATCAAGGTTTAATGTAATCTATAAAGGAAGGACAGAATCTGAGTAACTTTGAGTTGCATTGAAGACGCTTTCCTCCACCTAAGCCCTCACACTGATTCCCAGGCTGCTGCTGTGCCAACAGAATTGCCAACAGAATTATCATTTCTAGAAAGACTTTTTTTACCACTCCCTGGCTCAGAAAAGCTGAAAACTTCTGCAACAAAGAGAACAGAATAGGACAAACAGACTAGCTTCAGGGAAAAGAAGAGGAAGACAGTATATACTGCTATTTAAAGAATGATCACCGAATACCACGGGAGAACATATAAAATCCCAATATAGTGGCTAAATTCCCAAATCAGCCAAGCTGTAAGAGGACTTAGATTGATTCCTTAAGTAAACACTCCAGGGAAGACCAAAAGCTTTTAAATTCATAATAGATAAGTTTCAACACACGACCCACTAAAATACCTACTTTTTGAGTAGTGAAAACTCAAAGCAAGTAGGGAATAGAGAACGCTGAACTAGGGATATTTTTTCATTTTTTTAGTGCTAAAGATGGAGGGGTAATGTGGCTCAGAGGAATTTGTGCTGTAATTAGTATAACTCTTTATTACTAGACTTTTCCCAGTGACAGAATACAGCCTTTAGAATGGAAAGAAGGGGAAAAACATACTGAGGGGAGAAAAATCTCCACTGCTGGGGGAAGGGAAAGGTTTTAGAAGTGACATTAGTAGTGTCAGATTGTCTTTGCTAGATCTGCTTCTGCAAAGTATTCCTCAGCAGCCCGAGCAAGACTTTTACAAACTGGTCTACTTTGGTGCATAAGGACACAAATAAATACCATGTAATTGCCACATAAATACTTCATAAAGATGGACTTCTTCTGAAACAAGTGTTCTGAAGCCAGAATATATGAATAAAATCTTTCCACATGTAATAAGTACTGTCTTACTGCAGACTAATTCCCTCTGGGTCAGTTTGAGTATTATTTAACGAAAAATATCCAAATAAATAATGCAGGAATAAACCTATTGAAAAATAGAACATTTTGCACATCAATTAAATTCTAAACTAAATTAATTAAAACCTTACCAACCAGTAGTGGCATTACAATTATTTATGACTGGTTTGATTAAAAGAATAAACTTGTTAAATAACGTGTGATTTGCACCAAATCAACTATGACTTACCAAAGTAATAGCTTTGCCCTTCCAGTACCACATATAATACTGAAGGCTGTTAAACCTATCATATTTTTTTCCACTCTATTCATGAGCTTGCTAATCAGCTGCAATTGATAATACGAAATATTTAATTGTGTAATGTCTTATTAATGTCTGCTCATGAAATGTTAATAGCAAATTTTTGCTAATACAACATAGAGCTCTTGCTGAATTTAGCAGCTTTGGCTCTTGTTGCTGCATATTTTGTGATGGTCATGGAGTATCAGAGGCAAAAAGGCAACACCATGAGAATTTAATGCACACTTACTAGCACCAGAAAAATAAAATGCAGACTACAGTCTGAAAAACAGATAAAGAAGTATAATTTGCCTCATGGCTCCCCAAGAATCTGGAGAAGGCCAAAATGATTAACTTTCTGCAACATTGTCCAGTGTTTACTCCAGTTTAATGACATGACATGCAATTTTCAAGGAGTACATCAAGCTAATCTACTGGATGGCTAAAACTTCAATTAACACAGCAATACCAGGCTATGTGTGGGATGACTGTGAATTACACTGTAAATATAACAAAATCAGCAAGGTGTATCAACAGAAAACTTCTGAACTTCTGCTTAAAGGGCCCCTAAGAGATTCCTGTGCTCCTCTGAATGCTGTATTTTCTCCTCTCTCTTCACATTCTCACTTCTTTCTATGAAACCAAACAGCTTTCATCCTCTTTGCTTTCCTCCAGGCCACACCTTCTTAAAGGATATTTAAACTCTCATCCTGGCCTTCAAAATTCCTATATTCACTTCAGAAAACCACAAGAGCTGATCATTCTTAGGCCACAACCTTGGCTATGAACCTTGCTACCACTGTTGTCCTTCTGCCCTCAGGAGCGCGTTCAAGGCAATGGCTCTAATCCCATGCAGAAAACTCCCAGAGTAGAAATTCCTCTAGAGATACTGCCAACCTCCAATTATTATGTGCATTTTGAGAAAATACAATAATTCTGGTCCCCTAGACGCAGCAGTCAGAAGGTCTGACAAACAACCTAAGTCTAGAGAATTAATTCCATTAAAAATACAGCACATAGGAGAGATTTTATTAAGAAAAAGAATTGGACTGGTCCAAACCAATACTTACCTATGGAAACACACTGAATTTCCTGCAGTCACAAAAAAACAAACAAAAGAAAACACCACATGAAATTTGGGAATGCGTGTTCACCTCTAATTTTCCCAGGCAGAAATATGCTTTGTACTACTTATTAGCAGAGAGTTCAGGCACTTACAAGCCTGTCACTTTTTACACAAGTAAGAAATTTGATGATTTAAACAAGTGTCAGATTAATTGCAAGGACCTAGACCAAATGGGCAAATCTTTCTTACTCAGTAAATCTTTCCACCACTTTATGGGTTACCATAGGTCTAAAAGTCCAAGGCAGATAAAGTCTTCAGAATTCACAAAAAACGGCTGCACCACCAATTGCAATACTTCGCAATTTACTTTTCAAACAAGTAGTCAATTTTCAACTGTTTAAAGTGAAACTTGTTTGAGAACGTTAAAATTAACACAAAATAAACTTGGTATCACAAATGGTGGGTTGGTTAGCTACTCCCAGAAGGAAGGGCAGATACAGACTGCCTGCAAAAGCTGTGGAGAGACAACACTAGCAGTTTGCAATGTGAAGTTACAGTCAAATGCTTTAGCATCCTCAACTACCCTGAGAAGGCAACTACCTGGGCTACTATCCTGGCTCTTCTTTCAGTTTCAAGGAAAGGATTCTTAAGCTGTTTAACATAAATTGAAATTCTTGCCACCTTGTTGAGTAAGTCCCAAATCACCAGGGATTCAGCTAACACACTGCCTGGAGAAGCATCCAGGGCTATCCAGCTAACACTCTTTTACTCTGAAAAATCTACCTACTTTGTAAATGAAAAAAAAAGTGTATCTACTTATGAAAGCATGTTACTCGTTAGGTGTTTTTTTCAGCTTCAGCAAGACTTACGCCAGCTCTCCTAGCAGACTCGCTAGTAAGCCATACACAGGTACCTGATGTTGTACTGTTTCTGTACGGTGTCACCTTCCTTAGTAAAGTGCACAGACAAGTGCTACAGACTTCAGCGTTCAGGATTAGACTTGCTAAGACAGTTAACGAGACTGTGTAAATCATGTCACATGAGGTCAGTCAGTCCATGTACTTACAGACACTGTTCCAGTCATGTAGAAAAGCCACAAATGAGGGGATGAACCTAGAAACAAGTGTCTGTGGCATTTGTTAGACTGAAAGGCTGGCCTGGGACCAGAAAGGCAGTGTCACACTGCAAGACTGCTATCTGACAGCTCGGACCATCAGGCTGGTTTCATGCAAGACTTGAACTGAAACATGCCAGAGCAGCACTTTATCTCCAAGCACTAGCATCCCCACTAGCATCATTATGTCTGTAATTTAAGACATACCAAGCTACAAGAACATTAGGCTCACCTTCAGAAATCAGTACACACAGTACCATACCACTGCCATTAAAAAGAAATAGTCTTGAAAATAAATCCCAATCAAAGAAAGTTCCAGCTCACAATACATCTCCAACACGCTTTGAAGGCTCTTCTCGCAACACCCCTGAGCTCTAATCACATGTAAGAATAAACCTGAAGTAGTTACAATATTGCCACTATTTCACAGGAGATTGAATGCCATGTAAAAATGTTTCAGATGCGAGGAAACCAGGAGGGAAAAACAACAGAAGTTTCGCTAATTCTGTCCTCCCTTCAGCACAGCTCCAGCTTGTGTAGATAAGCAGATGCAGATCCTGACTGATTTCAGTGGAACTGCTGGTGTGCTCGAACTTATCTGTGCACATAAGCAATTTTCTGGATGGGGGAGGATGCAAGGAACCAGCTGAAAGTGATGATTGTTCAGTCCTCTGGAAACTGCTTTAGTGCTTTAATGTAAGAACTGCCATACTCAATACGTTAGTGTATTTTTTTTTTTTTTAGTTTAGTTTTTTTTAGAATCCTTCATGGGTTTTTTTTTGTGGTTTTTTAGGTTTTTGTGGAGTCTCCCCTGCAGTCATTCATTAAGAATATATGCATGTCAGTGTATTTATGATTTTATTTTCCGATCAGTATGGTGTGAAAATGTCCCATCTGTTCTAGGTATTTATATGCACCTTATTACTGAGGTATCTGGCTTCAGTCACAAGCACATTCACTACCCTCACACAGTAATATTTTCCTCTTTAAAAGCGGGAGATGTAACCATGAACAGACTAACCAATATTGACACAGAAAGTCTGGCAGAACTGAGAAAAGATCTCAAGTGTCCCATGTACAACACCCTATTAAAACCATTCCTTATTGTCCTTATTAGAAACACAAACATGTATATCAACTACTAACAGAACAATTTTCATCCTTGAAAGATAGCTGATGAGGTGCAACCGGCTATCAACAAGCCCAGACAATTCTCAAATATTTTGTCTTCCAAGATAAATCAATGCACAAAAGGAAGTAGTGAAAGCACAGTATGGGAGTCTGGCAGGGAAGAGCTACAGTCTCATGCTGAGGACTGCATCTCATAGAAACAAACAAACAAACAAAAAAAAGCATAAGAGTTGCAAACGTTTGCTGACTGATCACCTGGTGCACCAAATCCTCAATTAGCATTGATAGGTTTTTGGGATGATGCCCCAACTCATATATTTCTCTAGTCACTTCTGTTTTCCACTTCCTAAACATTGCCAAATTATTACCCAGCAAATGATAATTACTCTGTATTTGTCTTATCATCACAAACATTTGTGACGAGACCTTGAACTGTGTTAATACCCTGACAAAACATACTGCTCTTTTCCACAGCCCTAATCAGTAGTCTATCTGGTATAAATATCCATTCCCTCCTGTCACCATCAGCAAAAACGCCAAAGAAGGTGAAATACTAGATGCAATGACTGCAGGAAAACCACAGTACAGTAGTCCTTCTTCTCAGCTTGCACTTCTTATTCCACAGAATCACTCACATAGCCTTTTGGCCGTGTTGCCACAAAAACCATTTATGTTTCTAAACACAGCCCTGCACCATTCAGCTTTCCATCATATTAATATTATGTCCATTAAACAACAACTATATTTCTGCTCTTTCTTTGTAAGCATTACAATTCAAATCAATGCACACTTTCCCCTCCAGAAATGTGTCAGTGTGGGATTTGTGGTCATATTGCAATGTTTGCTCTGTATTTTCCTTAGAAAAAGGTGGAATTATACACTCTACCAAAATGTTCCATCCTGCCCCTTCTAACAAACCACATCTGTGACTGAATGCATTAAAGACAAAGATGTTTAACATTCAAGAAGGGCCATCATGTGCTAAAATGGTATAAAACTTCAGCACATACAGGAATACTCTTGGCATTATTTTACTGATCCTAAAAAAAAATGCTAAAATTTCATCTGAGAGAACTTGTTGATCTCCTTTTTAATATCTAAGCAAACACTGCTTTTCCTAACAATACTGTCTAAAATACTAATTTCTAGTATACTGTAAAAGATAAGGACAATTAACCAGTTCTACACTAAATTATGCTTTGTTAAAGGCTTAAAAAAACCCTTTTCCTTACCCTGTGCTGTCCTGAGAACATATGAATTGAAAGAGGAAACTCAAGAGAAAGGAGTATCTTATATGCTGAGTTCGAGGTTTCTCAGATGTACCACACGCTACCCTCAGATTGATAAGATGTGCATCCATGATTTATCATACGTTACTCTTCCCAGAAAGTGCATCCCAATCAATCTTAAAAAATCACAGCTGGTACTTAAGAACCTGAGCACCTGTGTTGGGTGCTTCCCCTGTGCTCCAATACTTTAAAGGCTTCTCCTCCAAACAATGAAATGTTCCTCTTCCCACAGGGAAGCACTATGATTTCTGTTACAGTGTGTGCTGTTTCAAGGAGCTGACTGGCCTTTTGGTCACCTTCTGAAGGGACAAGGTGTGCTTCCATCCTGGCTGGAAGGGATCAGAAAACAACCGCAGGTTCAGGAGGATGTCCCATAAAACTGAACTTCAATAGGTAGTAAAACAACTTGATTTCCAGAAATCCAGACAAGACAAAGCTGTGCAACGTGTTGCACCCCTGAATCGTGGTGTGCTATGCCGGTGGTTGGTCTGAAACCAGAGGGAAGCCCTTGGGAGGCCACCGACAGGCACACCCAGGCTTCTCAGGTGGTACCTGAGAAGTAATAGGCAATAAATTACATTAAATTTCCCAGAGATGAGTCTGGTTTGCCCGTCATGGTGACTGGTAATTGATCTCCTCATCTGTATCTTGACACACAAGCTTTTTCCTCATTTTCTTCCTGTCCCGTTGAGGGTGGGGAGGGAGAGAGTGGCTGGGTGGGTGTCTGGCAGTCAGCCAAGGTAAATGCACCACAGTTTTACTTATTTTTCTTACTCTTCAATAGCTCAATAGCAATAATGACACCAAGAAACTAATTAATACCTCTGTGGTGTGGTGGTGTCCTGTATTAATGGAAAAAAATAGTTTACTATAAAAATGGAAGAATAAAAAATAGTATTTATCAGGTAAAATCTTAATTTTGCTTAAATCCAAAGGTCTCATCACAGCAAGGGAAAGCAGAACTTTACCTAAGGAATGGACCTGTTTGTGTATAATAATTTCACTACTTATAATACTTTCACTTCTTTCATTGATGCATTTAAGCAGATAATAATTTAATACTTCAAATAAGTAAATAATAATAATCAATGAGTTCGAATAATATTACCTACTACTCTTCACTTGAGATCCACCTGTACACTATTTTGTGAATGAATAATTATGCATATAGCCAGTCAATAAATCAAACAGTGCCCATCCAATGGAAGGAGGACTTTTCTCAGTAGAAAGTGAAAAAGCAGTCTGGATGATTAGAGGCCCTCTTGCAGTCCCCTAATCAACATTAAAGTGAAGCGTGAATGCAATGAAAATAATGAAATTGATATTAAAACTTTGATACACAAAAAAGTATTATAGATAGCACACGGTTTCTACTTTTCTGCTTTTGTGTAAACAACAACAACAACAAAATTACCATCTTATACATAATCCAAATAGTGATTACTGAATTTTGTCCTATGTTAAATTCTTCATTAATTTCTTGCATATTATCTATTCCAAATTAACTTTGGAACTGTTGATAACCTCCTAGAACATGGCCAAAACTGGTGTTCAGAAACATACTTGCTAGCTAAAGAAAAATAGAAAGACAGGCAAAAAAGAAAATAACTTTAAAAGAAAAAAGGAGACTTGAAGAGATATGCGTATAGAAAAAAGTTGTAAAAGACTGCTTTTGTGTTGATACTCTGGTATTATTAAAGTAAAAAAAAAATAAGCGTATGCCTGTGTATATTAATAAAGAACTTTACGATAACATGGTCTTTCTATCAACAACCTCTTTGAAGTTGCTTACAATTCACAGTACATTATAAAAGTCATATAATGACACAATAAAAAAGTTGCACCATTCCCTGTACTGAAATCACCCTGTTTAAAGGGAGCTCAGCTAGCTCTCTGTTGTGTGTAGATACACCCATGGGGTATATCTACAACAACCAGAAAGATACAAGTTTAAAAACATACTAAAAACATCACTGATCAAGTTCTTGATTCCACTATCTATTCCATCCTTGTCTTAAGTGTCCTCAACCTATCAGCTAAGGAGCCAGAGACTTGATCATGCTTTTCTCCTCATTCCAGCTACAACATCCCAGAGAAGGAAAATGAAATATTTCACATCAGTGAAATGACAAGGTACACAGCAAGACTTTCACTATATTTTGCAGACTGGTCCTAGTAGCTCTCCATCACAATCCCTCTTCTTCACAAGAAGCTCTTCTGTGAGCTGCTGCTAACTTCAACTTAATGTCTGCTGTAGTTTCCAGGTGAGATCAATTTAATATTTTAGTCCAAATACCAGCAGCAATTAAATTAAACTAGGCACTAATCATCAGATTAATTTAATTTTTAATCAGGAAAGTGTATAAGTGATGGAAATATAGAAAGATAACTTCATTCTCTTTCACATGCTAAAACTGTGTAATTTAGGCTTAAATGAACTACCATCCCAGGCACCAGAAAAAGGTGCTGAAAGAAGCTACCTTTTACCACCAGTGTTGTCTATAGCAATTTTGGAAAATTTTGCTGAAACAATGATAAAATATTAGGGAATTGCAAGCCTTATGACAGAGGGAGAGGGGCATAAGGCATTTTATTTCTTGAATATATTTTTATTTTAACACATTCACAGAAATCAATGGCTCATTTGATATAGCTCAATTAACATGCATTCAAGATGTTCTAGCTGTAAAACGAAATGAATTCAATTCAGAAGTAATAAACTCCTACCCAACAAGAATTTTGTAAAGAAAATATCTGAGCATTTCAGGGCAACATCAATCTTGGAATTCATCTTTGGCAAACTTACTTCATGATCAACAGTAAAACAGTGCTCTTACTGTGGGGACAAACAGTAAAAGTAACTCCAAAGTTAAATTTCAGACAATTGTTTTTAAACAGGATATCATTTCTATGTGAAGTGAGACAGAAATAGAAGTCAAATACAAGCACTGAGGAGCGGATTTTTCACCTTTCCAGGCAAACCATGCCAGTGGGAAAAACTTCAAGTCACACTCAAAACCTTTATAGTGTGCTAATGCCTTAGCATTTAACATCTGTGATCAGTTGCTACAATCCTTGGTCAAGTGTTACAAAATGTTGTGAAGGTTAAAGATTCTTAGCTTTCCAGTGTATTTTCTGCATAATTCTTTTTCAATCTCTAGCTGTGAAAAAAAATCTTACAAAGAACAAATTGTGGATGGAAGCCTGGTCTTTGCTAACAATAACTGAGCACTGAGCTTGTTAAAGCAGCTTTGAGAATCCTGCTTGCTACCTCTTTTTTTTAATAACCATTTTAAAAACATAAAGGATTAAAAAAAGTTGGAATCAGTAGTTATTATTGCTCTGCATTCAAAAGAACCTGATAGCCTTGGTCATGGCACTTGACTGACTCCCTTTGTATTGCTTCCTTTGACTATATCCTTGGAAGATTTCTGCACCCAAACAATCTCTTTGCTTACAGGATCTCGAGAAGGAAGCTGCACTAGAGACAGTGCTGCTGCTTGCAGAATGCAGGAAAGCTCTTTGTACTCTGCCTTGCACCAGATGCTTACTGCGTCTTGCACCTGCACTTGAGGCTCCCACTGCTGCTCCTACAAACCTCCAGGCATTTCGGGTGCAACAATCTACCCGACACAGAGACACCTGTGTTTAAAACTCTTCTATGCTGACACTGCTCGGGCTAGAGCTGCAAATGCGGTGAAGCATCTTCGGTCAGGAAATGCAGCATTGCTTCTTTATCAAAATTTGCACACACAACTTTTGGCAATGGAGTTCTAGAATAACTCCTGTTTCCACATGCCTTTTCTCAGAAATGAGTTCAGTTCCTGCAGCATTAACCAAAGAGTAGCACAGAAAATGTAAATGTGGTAGGGATGCCCAGGGGAGATGAGAGTCCGTAACATCAGGCAGCTCAGCTTTGTTCTGCCTAGGGAAAATTAGTCCCCTTGGCGCTCATCCCAGATGGAAACAGCCGGGGTGTCACAAACAGGAGTGTTTTACTTTATAAATAACACATCTAAGAAAAAATTACACTGCCCATCAAAACATCTGGTCTAAACAGGATATATTTAACTGTAATCAACTTTGACTCATTATCTTAAAGCTAGGATTTGACAGAAAATACACTTGATTCAGTGGGGAATTATCTGATACGGGGATACAGCAGATCAAGTGGATTTAGCAGTAATCCAGGATAGGTGCACAGTGCATTAACTCAGCCAGTAACTCTCTTATCACCCACAACACCAACTGTGTAAAATGCATTACACAACAAACGCCTTTCAATATGCCACAGCCTTTGTGCCAAGTTTGTTTTGTTCGTTCTTGTGAAAAGTGCCAGACCGGAGATTTTGGAATCCAAGTCCCTCTTTTATCAGCAGAACAGCAAAGAGCAATAGCAGCTCCTGTCTACTGCTGTGCTTCCGTCCAGCTCTGGAACAGCTGCTTCCAGGGCTGGGAATAGCTTTTTATCTGCCATACTAATTCATATCTAATTAAATATGACAGTCTTATTACTCCTTTATTTCTTATTAGCTTGTTACAACAAACTTACTGTTACCACAGTGGTTAAAACTAACGACCAAGATTTTTGGACATTTAGCACTGGAAACCATCTTATTCATACTGCAGAGACCAAGGAGCAGATATCAAACAACTTCAGCTATTTCTGAACCGGGGCAAATTCAGCTGTGTAATCTATGTCGAATAGCTCAGTGTCACATTATCAGTATCTCAAGATGTCCAGTCCCCACACGTACGTACTAACCATTGTATGCAGGGAATGCTTTTAATTATTGTAATATCACAATTAAAGCAGATTCTTCTTACATGGCTGCCTTAATTTAGCAGTCCCAGTGACTAAGTATTATTCCTCTGAAAGAGCTGATAGCTCATCTGTCACATAGCTAAGTTACTGTGTCATGGTTTAACCCCAGCCGGTGACTGAGCCCCACACTGCCTCTTGCTCACTCCCTCCTGGTGGGATGGGGAAGAGAATTGCAAGAGTAAAAGTGAGAAAACTCGTGGGTCGAGATAAAGACAGTTTAACGAGTAAAGCAAAAGCTGTGTACACAAGCAAAGCAAAACAAGGAATTCATTCCTTCCCATTGGCAGGCAGGCGTTCAGCCAGCTCCAGGAAAGCAGGGCTCCAGCACGTGCAACGGCTCCTTGGGAAGATAAATGACATCACTCCAGTTGTCCCTCCCTTCATTCTTCTTCCCCCAGCTTTATATGCTGAGCGTGGCATTACACAGTAATACAATATGGAATATCCCTTTGGCCAGTTTGGGTCAGTTGCTCTGGCTGCACTCCGTCCCAGATTCTTGTGCACCTGCACACTGACAAAGCATGGGAAGTTGAGAAGTCCTTGATTTCTTAGCAACAACTTAAAATATCAGTATATTATGAACATTCTCCTCATACCAAATCCCATACTAAATCCAAAGCACAGCGCTATTCGAGCTACTAAGAAGAAAATTAAATCAATCTGAGTCAAAATCAAGACACACTGCAATGCTCTTTCTTAGAGAATTCATTGGAGTAGTTTAAGGCAGAAGGTCTGCAAAGGCCTCTGACCTCAGGTGAGGAGAATGACTCTTAAGCACAAGAAAATACACAGAAGATGCATAGACAACAGAAAAACTAGTGAATTTCAGGCATAAAGCTTGCCATTAAGTGATATGAGCCAAAATGTTTAATTTAGAAGATGCCATTCGCCAGAGTTCTGCATTTCTATTGTCAGAGCTGGCAAGAATTTTAACAAGGGCTTCTTCAAAGAAATGGAAATTAAACAGGACATTGTACAGCTATTATTCATAAAGCCATTTTAATGGAGGAAACCGCCATAGCTGAAGCTTCAAATATTTTAAATCCTGTAATGTAAGCTTCTGAGCCAAAATATGATCTCAGTGTTGTCCAGAGTACACACACTTCTTATATGTGTACAAAAATATATGCGTGCATATAGCAGAACAGTACTTGCATGGTTTTGAATCTTTTGAGAAGGAAACAAAATTTATTACGTTTAGTTTACAAATTATTTTCTCAAGATCCAGCCTATGTTTGATGGTTTCACAGTTTACTCACAGGAGAAAGAAAAATAGACTGTAAAACAGCAATACAAACAAAACGTAGGTGCTTGTTTCTTACAACTTCTCCAAAAATGCTTACTGTTGTGATCAGCATTTCAGTTACAGCAGTGAACTTTAAGCACTTTATGCCAGTTTTGCTCCCAGTTTGCCGTAACAGATCCATGGAGTCAGTGGAGCAGCACAGGTGTAACCAAGGGAAGCATTTACTCATTAGCAGTTAAGGCCACGGTCACAAGCGATTTTAAGCATATCACAAATCATAATCATATTGAGCTGCTCATAGCATCTTCTTCTCCATTTTAATTTCCAGGAATAAATGAAGCAGTACACACTCACAGTTCCCAGAGAACCTCCTTGAACATGTGCATCTTTTCTAGGGCATAGCTTCCAGCTTCATCTGCCCATTTGTCAGCTTCTCATGCATGCACACCTTCCCTTTAGCCAAGCTGCCACTTGCACAGAGAATGATCTCTGAACTGCCTGATTTTTCACAAGCCAGTTTACAGATTTCTTTGTGTTACAATGGCTTAGGAGAAGACAAAAAAAAAAAAAATCACCAAAAACTTACTCTTTGAGGAGTTGAGAGAAAAAGGTGGCATTTAGATATAAAAATGAATGTAAAGATCATCAGCATATAAACAAACAAAATACTGTCCTTATTAGATTATATCTTCTTGCTCTGCATAATGTGCCTTCTCCCAGGTGACAGCATTTGAGGGGACACTATCAGCCATATTCTCATATGTAGTAAGGTCTTTACACTCTGGCAGTGTAGAGACTTGAAGAATATTTCTTGTAACTTTAAAACACCAAAGAAGACTAAGAAAGCTTTGATGTAGATGTGAATAAAGCCTTTTTGCTTTTTACATAACTGTGGTAGTGACAGGGACCACGTTTGCAGGTGAGCCAGCCCACACATGACTGTTATCCAACAAATGCAATTATAAAGGAAAACAAGAACTTTGCCTAGGAAAATATTGTGTGCAAAAATCATAGCACTTTGATCTTCCGTGCATGACTCCCCAGTCATCAGGTTCTCCACAGGACACAGACAGGTAATCTAAAGGCTCATGTCTTACCAGGAGTGCCTCATGTAAACAGAAAATATTCACCCTTTCTTTGTTTTGCCTGCTCAGCTTTCATATAACAGGAGAACTAAAAGCCAAATACTTTTTTCATAAGTCTGCTATCTTTGCTCATTTTCCTGCTCTTTTCCTTGGAAGTGCAGAGTACAATGAACTCAGCACATCCTGACAAAGAGATGGGATTATGTGCTTTTCCTTGACTTCATCTGTGGATGAGACACTCTAGCACAATTCACTAGACACTTCAGATAAGAATAGGCTGAGAGATGAGAGAAGGAAATAAATGAAATGAAGAACAGAAGCCAGAGTACTACATTTCTGCTAGCATTAACATACTCACAGTCTGACTGTGGATTTCACAGGGTAAACGCCTTGATTCCTGCAGTTCAGGATTTGAAATTTCTGAAGTATGTATCTATTTTCCTTTAACTGATACGTTTTTTCTTTTTTAAATGCCTAGATTCATTTCTTAAACATGCAAATGGTGGTGCCTATGTTGAAAGTCAACCAGTACTCTCCTGCATTAACCTGTTTGACAAATTCCAGCTACATTTCAAAATTAGTATTTTGGCAATACCTCAGCATAACTGGTTCAGCCAACTTTGAAGACAAAATTAGACAAGAATATACTGTTTTGCTTATGTTGAAAAATTATTTTAATTTTGTATCATAAAAATTTGAGGCTTTGGAAGAAGGATTCAAATTCAGTATAGAAGTATACTTTGGTATAAGGAAAATGCTTCCCATTTTTTTTTCTGGAAAATGGCTTCCATCTGACTAGCATAAATTTAAAAAAAAAAAAAAAACAAAACACCCACAAACCAAAAACCCAACAAAACCAAAAAGCAACCTATGAATTTGAATATGATGAAAAAAGCTGATATATAAATTCTTGGACAACTCCATTTTTACTTTGCAAGAATAGGCTGTGCCCACAGACAAACTTAATTATATAATGAAAGAAGCTAAATTACTAATTACTTTTTCTGTTCTCTGATCTAGTGGTAGAAAAGACCTGCAGTCTGCTCCTGGACACTGTGTGCCCTGGGGCACACACTGACATAGCAAGGAGCCAGGGAAAGAGAGCACCTGAACATAGATTGGTAGTCATAAGATGCAATCCTAGTGTTCCGAATATGTGACCTCAGATAGACCTGGAGAAGAACCGGATACTCAGCACTGCAACTGAAGCCAAGGGAAGCTGTTCCCTACAATGCTAAAGAGCAGGTATTTTCAGTTCTGTGTTCTTTTAAATGACACCAAAAATAATACACACTTTTGATCTTAACATTTTCAGACAGTCATTTCCCATTTGCATAAGTGGAGTAATAATGGAATCTCCTCTCTTGGGAAAGAAGATCCTACAGTATTTGTATCAAATGCAGATGCTAGGGTAAAGAGTGCCACAAAAAATTATTAGGACTTTAACATCATATATTGAGAAGGTACATTCTGTAGGAAAAAAACGGAGATACTATATACTTTCAGCTAACGCATGGTGTTGTACCTCCAGTTCTAACGGACCTCATGTCTAAGTGACGCATATTTAGTCAAAATGAGCCTAGAAGCAAAATCTAAACAGACCATGCTGGGAACTAGAAAATGCCATTAGCCTTTGGCAGTGTTATTGTGGAAAATATTTTACACACAACCTGGGTAATGTTTTTTTATTGAACAACAAGCTTTCATAGAAATTATTGTTGGTTAATATTTTGCATGGATCTGATCCCAAAAGAGCTTTAATATCCATTTGACTCCTACCATGAAAAGATGGAAAGTACAATACCCGCACAACTGCAAAATCAAGGTAAGCTTAAAGAGACTTAGCTCTAGGTTTTTGACACAATTTGAGACATAAGTAAAAAAAAAAAAACAGTTCTTCAAAATTCCTGATCAGTTGGCCCTTGCTTAATGTAGAAATGTATTGGAACTATCTGAAACTTGGTGGACCTCTTCCCAGGAAAGTCATGCTTGCTCTTGTTCACTGCCTTCTTTCTGAAATCAACACAGTACCCCGCAAATTATCTATCTTTTGTGCACTAAGTCCTAGGCCACTGAGTAAAGAACACCACCATAGCACCACACGTTTTTAAGAGAAAGGCCTGAAGTTCCCTTGAGTCATGAAGAAGGAGAGTATTTGAAGCTGCAAAAATTAAATGAAATGCGGGCATCTCAGTTGTGCTGAACAAAGTGCACAGAAATAAGAAGAGAGGTAATGGTAGCATATACGTGGCATTCCCTATTGGCTAGTTTACATGGCCTCTTGTCTATCTGTCTGTGTGTATGTGACATGAAGACAGACAAACTACACAAGAAGGAACTCCCACAGAATGATGCTGCAAAACAGAAAATGTACGTAGTAACGGTAATCCTCAACTACCTGAAGGTAAGGCCCCCCCTTTCTGTGGATGTTTGTCTTAAAACTTGTCTGTCCCTCCTCTGGACTTCTTATTCCTCTGACTGTTACCCGCAAAGCGGAAGGCATGCAACTGCACCAGAGCTGTTACAGAGCATGATCCCTCTCATGCTCTGAGCATTCCTCTTCACTCACGTATGTTCACTTTCCTTCTTCGGAAACTGGGTCTTTCCTACTGTATGTATGAAAACTTGTCAGCATGTGGCTTATAAATTCATTGGCCAGTTTCCCTGAAACTCAACCATATGATAGTAGACTCAAAAATATTCCATTCTAGACACCAGAGAATCCACATAAAATAAGGCTCTTCATGTGTATCTTCACTCTGACATAGACTTCAGTCAGGGCTTCTCTAACACAACATGCACAAATCCAGAGGAAGCCAGGCCCTCTCAGTCACAGTTCAAAAAACTCATTTGAGTCCTCTGCAGCATTGATAACAGCTTTTGAACCTGGAGCAAAACCTTCACTAGGACTCATGCTATAATTTTGCAGGGCTCTCAGTGGCCATAGCTACTGAAACAGAGCTGTGATCATCATACAGATGGATCGTTTCTCTCACATGCAGTCTACTCCGTCCTCAGAGCCATTGGCACTGCTCTTGCCCGCAGCGTCCAGGATTGCGGTGTCAAACCCTAATTTTAACTATCCGGGAAGCTACCAAGTGCCTTTAGTGGTTTTAAACTCAAGTAATACCTAATTATGAAATAATTCAGTTTAAAAGATAAGACATTTTCATTCTAGCAAGAAATTCAAAATATGAATTCCCAGCTGACATAATCTGCATAATTTCAATGCATTCAACTGAACTACACCATTTAAGATGAACTAAAAAGCTAGATTCAAAATGCAGCCCTTTACTTTGAGTAACTACCTGGCAAGCACTTCACTCATGCTCAGTTTATACGAGGTACAAAATCCTTGCTCTTCTCCAATGTTAGCAGAAGCTTTACCCTCTTAATTATTTAAGGTTATAGAATGAGGTGGTCACTGACCAGGCTGAATGAGAGACAGTCACTGAGCTTTACATTATACTTCAAGCAAGATAAAACGTCACTTATTCTGTGAAAATACAGCTCCAGTAATTTATTCAACACTGCCATCTGTACTTCTCACAAAGGAAATGCATTTTTTCACAATAAAACATGAAATGTTAGTGAGAGGTAAGTAAAGCCTAATCTTTTGCTTAAATTCACATCAGGGAGCACTAAAGCACAATGTTTTATCAAAGCACTAACCTTCAGATGGAAGATTCTTACCTTCTTCTTTGCAGGACTGCAACTTCTGCACATTTCTGTCTTTTTGGAAGGATTGCCATTAGAAGCAATGACTATATAAAACAATTAAATGATTTGTTTCAAAATCACTCCCAGAAGATAAAACCATTCTTGGAGAAGCCTCTAAGAGAAGTTGGATAGACTGAAAGGAACTACAGTTGAATTATATAAGCCTTACATACAAATCCTTTATGTATTTTACTATCTTTTTAATTACAGAAATTATTTTTTCCTTAAAATTCTTATTCACAAATACATAGAATGAATGAAGTTTTTAAAAAATTTACAATTTCCACTGCATCTGTAACTCAACCACAACTTGTTAATGCAAGTGTTATTTTTCACAGAGGAAGAGGCTTTGTGCTATAGACTGTCTATCTGAAAAGTACGAGTTCACAGTTGCAAAAATCAGTACACTGAAGGCAGCTGCTGAACAGGGTATTTGCTGTTATGCCATAAGAATTGCCAACCGAAAAACCCCAAACCACCATCTATTCAAACATCTGATTTCCAAATGGTGTAAGCAGAAAGTTACAGATAAACCTACTTTCAAGTAGAGGCCAGAGGACCCTAGCCAGGAAAAGAACAGATTTGTGTGAGCTACTACAGCACTTCCTTCTCAATGACAGTACTAGCACCAGACACAAGTCTTCGGACCCTTTCTTCAAATCATAGCTCAAGACACAGGGTTCGTATCCTAGCCTCAATTTTATCTGGAATAGTTTATGAGTTCCAGCCATTATCTGGAAGCACCAGTATGCTCCATCATAACCCACAGTCATACATTGTTTGTATGAGTCTTTAGAGCTAACCAAAACATTTTCACATACAAATACAGATTTCTTCTGAAATTTCAAACATCATTTACATGGTTTTACCCTGTTTTCCACCATATTATACAACTTTCTTTAAACAATTTAGGAAGTGTTTAGTATCTAAACCCTAGTTAATAAATTATTTTCATAAGGCGGTAAAAGTATATTAAAATGCTATGGAAAATGTTGTTTAAAATGGACTTGTTTGGGATAAGTAAATTGGAAATTATTTCAGTGTTTTGTCACTTTTTATTACATTGTATTTTCACTCAGCTTTGCTTTTAGGGAAAATCTGTCCCCTTCTTGCAAAACCAAATAAACCCTCAAATCCAAGTCCAAATAAATTGGTTCAGTAGAAGATGGACACCAAATTATTATTCGTGTTTCTGAATTTCTTTGTCACAAGCAATGATGTGACTGGTTGATCCCACCCAGCCTGTGCAGTTAGAAGTTCTAGCTTTTGTCCGTCTTCCTTAAGCATGTTTTGGCCAATGGCAACTGGAGAGTGACTACAGTTTGACAATAACTTCAGCTGGAAGCATGCTCTAAGAAATGTTTCATTTTGTACATAAACTGGAACAAGGGAAAGGCGAAGGACTGAAAACTAGGATTACTTGCAGAACATCCTCTGCATCAGACATTAGAAATTGTCAGGACAAGTGGGAGATCCACACTCAAATCCCCACTCCAAATTAGTCAAAGGCAGGACTGTTCTCATCTGTTTTCCAGATGCACTACTGTACACAAGGCAGGAATTGCACCGCCATTATAAAGAGTCTCTGTTTATGGATACAAGGTTGCTGGCGAATCCTGCCACGTCTCAGGTATGGACTATGGCAGTGTATTCAAGGAATTACACATATGTCCAGCAGAAGAAAATGTATAGGGGCTTCACTGGCAAAAACTTCACTGCTGACAGACAGCTGCCTCCATGCTCAGTCAAAAGCTGAGTTGAGATTTTTGTGAATGCTACTGACGTCTAAATACGGGCATCTAAAAGAAGATATAGTACCTATATGTTCCTGCAAATCAACCCTAAAGAGACTTTTCTCTTCCTAGGCTTTCAAAAAGAAAAGATTAATTGATTGTCAATAACATTCTTTATCTTCCTGGCAAACTCTTGCTGGATACAAAATGTAGCTAATCATGTCAATCCATTTTCTTCTATTGTTGACATGAAATATCATATACCTCCAGGCTGAAAAGGTTTCCTCGTTTTTGATATTGGGATAGTTTCAGGCAACTGAAGTAACCTTCAGATAGTTGAGTGAAATTGCCGAGGGAAGGGTGCAGGGGTACAAGTGCCATTTTGCACACAATTTATCATTACTCTCTGCTCTCTAGAAATTCAGCTCTTCTGCAGTCTACCCTTGAATTTTATCTTTTGTTCCTTCAGAGAGAAATGAGTCAGAAAGTTTAATAGTTTGGCAGCAAATCTTTGAAAGACACTGACCTTAGAAACAGAACCCAAGGCACTATCAGAGGAAAAAGTGAGTAGACAATATTGTTTGTGACAAAATCACTCTTGAAAAGCCGGTGGAAGATAATTTAGAATTATGCCATTTAAAATACAGCCACTCTGTAACCATCCTCTTCAGTTTAAATCTCATGAGATCAGTTCTTCTGAAGATGAATTGGTAAGTCTGCATTACTGCATCATTACTGCTGGCAGGCTTTATACGCACATATCAAAAACAGAGCATCGAGACATTTATTTATAATTTTGCTGTCAAAGTTAGCATGGTTTTGGTAATTGTGCAAACCCATCTGACAAGAAATTCATGCACCATAGTCCACAGATCATTGAAAGCATAATGGCTCTAAACAGCAGTGCTCTGACAGTAGATTGTTGTCTCAGGACCACCCAGCAAATAGGTCAGCACTAACCCCCTGCTGTAGCACACCTAACTGGATTCCCACCAGTCGTTAGCAAGAGAGTAGCAGGATTCTGTCAAAAACGCATCAAGACAATTGTCACCTGAAGGTAAAAAAATTTGTATGTTCCATCAAACAGTGACAAAAAAGTCCCATGGGGACGGGCAGTCCTCAAATATCCTTACAGAGATTTAATCTTGGGTACAGATGTTAAATAAATTCCCCAATGCTACCTCACACTGGTACACCAAGTACCTCTATGTAAAATTCCTGAGAAGAAATTAAAGCACTTTCCTGCATGATACATATCACCATTGTTGGATTCTGTTGTTTACCCCCTTCTTTAGCTGCAGAAAGGTGTCCAGTATCAATCTGAGTATTTATTCATAATATAGCAAGAACTGGACTAGTTTGTCAGATACAGCATGCTTGTTGGCTACATTTCTAAATTAAGAAATTAGTAGACTGAAAGCAGAGATAATATCAACTTACACCTAGCACACTGATCTAAACCATGTTAAACAAACTTCTACTCCCTTAAATTCAGTTATTCCCATTTTTACGATGAATACTGCTATAAAGAGTGTAATCCTATATAAAAAGCCTAACTTTGTGCACCTGTTTTATTTATAGTTCAGTATCGGATGCTTTCATTTGAAAGTTACATGAAATGACTCTTCACAACACACTGATAAAACAAGTGTAAGAACACCTCAGAACAGAAATCTAATCACAGACTGTACAAAGCCTTCACTGAGGTTTCCCTGCCTTCTCAGAGAAAACTCTTTTCCTGATGCAGATATTCAGGCTTGGAACTTCTTGATAGTGCAAATTTGCCTCAGTAGTAATCGGAAAGGTTTCTGCTAACAAACGTAGCCTAGGTAGGACAAAAACGTTCCTTCTGTTCCTACATACATAGGCTATCACAGCGCTGTAGGAGAACGTGAGTCTCTGACTACTGGTGCCAGGCGCAATGCCATCAAGCACTCACTCGACTGGGCCGCGTAGGCTCAGGAGGCACCGAGCAAGGAAGGGCGCTGGAATAACTGAGTTTCGATGCTCTCTCTGATAGCAGAACTGGGGAACCTCAGTGTTCGTGTGCCTACCGAGAGAGAGGCAAAGCACAGACAGCACGAGAAGCAGGACTCTCACCTACGGCCAGCAGCTGTGACATGCTAGTTCAGAAGCTGTGAACCTGCAAAAGCACGTGTTCGGAGAATGACAGGGAACACCACAGGATGCGCTGCTCCATGCAAAGGAGATGGACTATTCAAAACTAAACTTGAGGAATGATCCATTTCTCAAATATTTAAATTTTTGTTTAAATGTTATCAAATAATTGGAAGTTGCATTATCAGTAGCAGTCAAATGAAATGAGATATTTACTGTGACTGAAACACTTAAATCAGCTAAGAGTCCCAGTAAAGCCCTCCTGAAATCTGTATGTAACACATTTGAACTGCAATCTTTATATCCAGGATATGAGAAGAGATAGACTGAGTATCTTCCTAGTTATTTCTTGGTGGTGTATGAGGCACATGAATAAAACAAGATAATAAAATTCTCCTGTTTTCTGTACTTCAGATACAGAAGAATTACATAAAAGAGTTATCATCATTGTTTGACTGTTATAAGTATTTCTAATAGGGAGTTAGGTCTCCCACTTTGAAAAAATATGCCACTGTTATTTATGTGAACAATAGTGTTAAAATAGAACATTTTGGGGATGGAAGGAGAATAAGGAGGGTTGGTAGCAGCTGCCAGAGAACCTTGGAAGTATGTAATGAGTTTCTAGTCACTAACTAAAAATGAAAAAGTTCATGTCAAAAGAAGTGATTATTTGCCAGTAAACCTTCAAGTACATCCTTTGTGAACAGTCACAAAGGGAAAACCGGGACACATCCTCTGCAATGCAGCTGTAATACAATACTCAGGTGGGTAATGGGCAACTTCATTGAGTTCAGTAATGAAACCAGCAGAAACATGGAGTAAACCCAGGCTGGTGTCTCTAAAAAGGGTTTGTGCTAAAGTTTGTAATGTGATAAGGGTTTTTTAATAAATAAGTATTAATGATTAATGAAATGCATTTAATGATGCCACATGTCAGATTCGTATCTTCCTGTGCAGCTAAGAAACTGCAAAACATGGGTATTGATCTATTTGGTTTTAATGACGTAAAATAAACACCACAACTAGATGTACTATTATATATTTAATGAAAGTTATTGCACGTTAATTAGCTAGCAACTGTCTTGTGTGAAGTTTATCAATGTTATGCAGTTTTCCAATAGCCTTATTTTCATCTTTGCATTTTCAAGTAAGATGTTTATGTTGACTGCAATTTTTTTCTGCTGGGAATTGTTAACATACGTGCCAAAGCTGTTTATATTGCCCTTAAAAAGCCAAAATAAGGTATAGCTAGTTAAAAGAAGACATTGCTATTGCATAGTATCCACAGCAGCACAAGGGTGGATATCCTGATATACACAAGGTTTGGCTGTGACTGTCTTATTCACCTGAGACTTGAAACAACAGGCCACAAGATGTTTTTTACATCAGATATCCAAGATACCAGCACACCCATGGGTATGGCACAACCTTGTTTGTTACCTTCCCACCCTCCTTATCAAGCTCAGATTAGCAGAGACCTGGTCTGCTGGATACATGTTGAAATCGTTCCAGCTGCAGGTTTGCTCTTGGCTACAACTCAGTCCCACAGCCTATTCTAGTATCTGCCACTGGAAGTATGCTAAATTATCTACTGCATGTGTTTACTCATTTAAAAATTTCCTGTTTGATTGTGAATCAAACAAAATACTGCTTTAGCAAGTGTCAGTATTATCCTGGAAAAGGAAGGCACAAGAGACACTGGATTATTTTCATGAAGAAATTTTTTAAAAAGAAATGTCTTTTTTTTTCATTTTAAAAGCTATGTGAAAAAATTCACTCCATCATTATGTCTACAAGTTAGGTCCTCTCAGAAAACTCATTAACATATCAGTATCTATTTTTACACGTGGTCACATTGGTTCATACCATTTACATCATCTATGTGTTGTTCCCAGTGCTCCTGGAAACGCGATCTACAGATGACAGATTTCTCATGCATTAATTACATCAAAATGATTACATGGAGCTAACTTCAGCAAGGTGACCTCATGTACTTGGATAAAGAGAGAAATAACACACATCACTACTATCATTTTACTATGTCTATTCCCTGGGAAACCTTGCTCTTTTGCCCCAGGTGACAATAGTTCTCCAAGCTGGAGGTCCAGGCTCAGCCTTGGCATTTAATCATGATAACAGAGGTGAAATAAATTGAAGAGATCACAGACAGGACTGTCAAATTGTATAACTGCATTATCAGGGAACATCACAAAACCCCAAGCTAGCTGGCTAGTTCTGACCTAAATTGTTTCTTCTCCCTGACTCACATAATTTGTTTCCAAAGCTCAGTTTCCTAGATCCTTGTAGCTTTCCTGATATTTATTGAAAACATTCTGACACATTCAAAGGGCTGCATTCAAGTTCCTAAAACGAATGACACTCAGTGATTAGTGTCACTGGCAGATGCACAGCAAGTTAATGATATCTTTTACAGTCTGAAAGTAGTATAAAAAGCACATCAAGAGTCAAAATAAGCACCATATTTCTTTGATTAAACTTGTGTTAAAACAAACATTTAGACCTCATATATTGAAGACAATAGGATACCTGCAGAGAAATTCAAACCTGCACAGGAATTATATGGAAAACCTCCAAACACATTGTACCAAAGCAACAAGAGATTGCAATCCTAAGAATGCATTAGAGATGTTTTTTCAGTTATGTTTTCGGGGGGTTTTTCTGTTAATGTAAAACATACATAGAAAAATACTTTGTTGTTTAAACACTGCAACCATGTAGCAGGTCAGCTCATTCAACAATTCCCATCTGAGCCAGGGACGCAACTGCAGAACAAAGTAATCAGTCTCTCCCTCTCTCCTCCCCTCTTGGTGTGTGGCTGTTCCTCCCAAGTTCCCTGTTCAGAATCTCCTTAGAAATTAAGCCCTTTTTAGCTGCCCTCTGGCTGGCGATTTTCCTGAATCTGCTTGTCTGATACTTCTTCCAGCCCTTGCATATGCTGCAACTTGACCTATTTTTCTCTATTTCTTATCTGACTTAACGCTATTGCGTGCAAGTTATGTTACTCTCATTATGGCATTAAAGAATGAAGGATGAAAATCATGCCTGGAAACTTGATCTCATGTCCACTAAAGTAATGGTCAAAGGCACCAAAAAGGTTGTGTTGGGTTCTGTGTCAGACTGACCTTTTTAATCACATATCAATAGATATTCTACTCCAGGAACTAAGAACATGGACTTGTGATTTAATTTTTTTTTTTTGCACATTTCAAACTTCTAGAAATGTGTCACTTAACAAATCTGATCTCAAAGAGCATATAAAGGATCTGTCAGAATCAATAACTAGACAGAATATGTTCATAAGGGTAGCATTTGCTGCAGTGTTGCAAACTCCTTTCCTCCAAGGTGAAGAGGAAAGCCTTGCAGTTCTTTGTCTTTGAACCTCCAGTTCCTGTTCCCAACCTTGGACTGCCCAGTTTTACAGTCTGCCCTTGAAGACAGGATCAAGTAATACAGCTAAATGTGATCCCATTTCATAAAAACTCAAATACTTGGCATAGAATTCATCTTGCAAAAATGAGGCAGGTGATAAGTCAGATAAGAACCAAGCCTCCTTACTCTTATTCAGGACACTCTCAAGCTTCAGCCAGACAAATGGAAATCTGTGAAAGGGTACCTTGCTGAACTGTGATGGACTATATCCAAAAGAAGATTAAGCCACAAGATAGGCATACCTTGATGGATTTATTCCATTAGTCTGCAGAAAAGAGGGACATTAATGTGAAGAAATTCTAGTTTAAATCACTGAGCCAATTTTATTTTGGCTGTAACTAAGTTAGATCTCAACAGAGTGACAAGTAGAATAAATTTCCCCTCTAGGACTGATGTTTTGATTGTATCACTTAAATATTTTATTATTCACCTGATAAGTTACTTTGATATTACACTACCTTTTTGGTGTAAAGTAAGGAGACTAATTTCCATTCTTGTGGTCAAAGCCATTATCTCCAAAGCGTTTATTCAGCTGGTACATTTCACTTTAAATTTGATTCTAGCTTCAATTGTATTGTTTTCTAATTACATTTCTGGTGGAGGTTTCACCCTTGTATCTGTATGAGCTGAGTTATTCACAGTTAGAATTTTATTGCACCTAAATTACAAGTTTGGAATGTTGCTTCACATGTGATTAATTTGAGTAATTGTCAAGAGTCTGCCAAACAGCCCGTGTTCACTGAGATGAGGCTTTATAAATTAGACAGGCAGTGGGTCTACCAGGAGAGTTTGTGCAGTAGATAAAGACTCTGCAATAGCTAGTGGTGTTTTCATGTGTAATTAGGAAATGCATTGTTCTCCAATTAAGGAAATTAATTAAAATCAAGCAGATGGTAATCAAGGCATATTGCAATATAATTTTCTCTAGCACATGCATTACTCTCAGGTGCTATCAATGTACAGTATTGGTTTTACACTGTAAATTTAGCTCCAGGATACATTATTCTGACTATCTGTTTCTTAATGTATTCTTTTCACTCATTTTTCAATTTGCTTTTCATCTAACTGTACAATTAATCCTGTGATACACAAAAAAGGCAGTGGCTACAAAATACAGAATTTATTATGGGATATTTTTCCTCCTTTCCACAACAGTCCTAATCAAAGAAAAAGCTAGATTAGCAAATATATCATCAACAAAAATTGCAAATTAATGTCATTGTTATGTGTGGGGTGATGTCATTGATTGTCTAATACAATGAGAATTATCATCATATTAACACTTGAAATTTGAAAATGTTGCTTGGTTTATCAGACATTTAACATTCTCTGCAAAAATGTTTGACCAGAAATTGCATAATTTGTTATTTCCTTTCTAAACACCTCGGAGTTCCCAAGGGAAGGTAGATAATAGACCAGGAAGCCTCTGGAATGAAAATCACCTGATAAAAACTAAAAATCAAAGACTCAAAACAACCTGTCCACATTTCCTTCATTTTAAAAATAACAAGAACACTTGCAAGACTCAGGATCAGGCGCCCCAGCTGTAAGGCCTGAAATTTTGAAAAATACAAGTCACAATAGCTAGAGTAGCCCTTTCACCTTCAGTGTTTCAAAAGTGTTTGATTATGTTACTCTCCTTAACACAGCAAAGACATATATGCACGCTCCATGTATTTCTATGGTGGAGGTGATGTGTAATTCTCATGTCTTCAGATTTGCACGCAAACAGATGCAAAAACATCCTTTCAAGCCATTTTTGATCCATTCCAGTTGGTAACGATTCTTAGTTCCCTGTTCAAGCCTCTAAATACACTCCATGTTTAACTGAGATTGGCAGAAGTGTGTCAAGTATCTAAGATTGACTTAGCATCGGGAAACCAATGTGTTTATGACTTAACATCCCCCTCCCGAAAAACAGAATACAGAAGGGTAGAGCTGATTTTTAAAGCATTGCACAATTGGAGCCCCTTGCCACGCTAAGGCATGAAAACAGGTTAGAAAGAGGAATACACAGTTTCACAGGGAAGATCTGCTATGACCTGCCCCTTTAGCAGAAAATTCAAAGTGTATCCCTCAAGTGCAGAGCTAACCTCAGGCTGCATTTCATAGCAACACTTCAGGCATTCCTGAGGATTAAAGGGTACATCTCAGTCATTCTCTCCTTACATAAGAGAGACTGGTCTGTGCTCACTAGGGGGAACTCCCCTAAAAAGCTCTGCTCCTGGTTTTACCATAACCCAACTTGGCAGAGGACTACAAGGACCCCAAGTCCCACTGAAAGATGCCTGTCCATCTTGCTCTATTTTCATTTGCTACGTCTAAGACAGCAGGGTAGCCTAGATTTCTAAGTTGCACCACAATTCGTCTTCCTTATCAACAACATCATCTTGTTTTTTCTGTGTTACCTGAGGCCAAAACTCCTGCACAGTATCTATATTCCCATAATATGCCCTCACAGGTCAATACTCCAGCCTTAACTTAGATCCGTGGCTTAAGGAGTCTTAACAAGGTGGCAGTTTGTAGGAAATTCTAATCATATTTTTTCCCAACAAAGATACTACTTTGATATTGTACAAATAAGCACATATTTATTTTGAGTATAACAATCCTGAATTGTTCTTAACTAACATATTCTAAATGCAAATAGAGAAATCAGCAAGAAAAATAGAGGAAAACCTGGAGTTTTTCCAGATGTCAAAAGGTTAATCTCCCTTCACCTATTTGTCTGGTAAGCTGTGCTACTTCAGAGGTAAGTAATTAGAATTTTCACACCTGTAATGAATCTGTCATTATCTACTTTGAACACTGAATATATGTTCTCTTAATATAATACCCTTAAATTTTGCAAAATAATTATTCTTTTTAAGTGGTTAAGCAGTAAAAACACTCTCTTCAAGGACTTGAAGAAAATAAATATGATTTCTTTTTAGCTTTCTTTTTCACTGATGACTAATTCAAACATATCCTATATGTTTTATATCCCTTTACATCTTTGCTTTTAGATACTTTACCAAAAACCAGTTATGCAAACAACTTGTTTTTTAAAACTTCGACTAACGAGGCTGACAGTGGATCATGTGGAGCCATATTGCTGTGGTTTATAAAACTATGATTCATTATGATTCTGGGAACAGCTATTATAAAATGATGACTTTTTGCACCAGTTTAAAGCTACACAGGATGGCAGAGAAAAACAAACAAACTTAGTAAACTTTCTCTGAAGTACTGTAATGCCATCTTTATGTTTGAATCCAAAAGGCTTTCACAAATCCAAATCAGTGTGATTATTTGACTACTTAAATAAATTCATTAATTATAACATCAAGCTCCTGGTATCTCTGGAAGTGCTTAAAATGAGAGAGATATACTGTGAGAAGTGAACAGCTATTACATATATCAAAAGCTATTTGGCTTAGATATGTAACATTTCGGCCCAGCTTTGTAACCAATAATGCAGCCTCAGGAAAGCTGTTTAACCACTTGTTTCAAACCTCCGTCTGTAAAATGGAAGTCATGTCTATTACTGAAGATCATCATGACCTGACCAGTGAATGTTTACAGAAGCTTTTCAGATTGTCATATTGACAGAATAACGCCAAGGAAATCTTCTAAATAAAAAAATTCAGATTGCAAGTAAATTCCACAACATTTAACAAAGTGAAAATTAGAGTCAGTTGTGGTATAGAGTGCTTTGGCTAGCTTGCTTTTGTAACCAGGTTAGCTTGTCTTCATCACACTGTACAGATATAACCTGGAGTCAAACAAACTCAAAAGCAGACCAGGGAGAAGGCCTATCTGAAGTAACACTATATGTAATCCTGTTATATGAAATTATTATTTGTTCACCTCTGTTTCTTCTGTTCTTATTGGGCATTATATTGAACTGTCTTATTTGTTATGACTCTTCTGTGTTAACATTCTTTCTTATTATCTAGTAAGTCCATGAAATTGCTCAGAACAGTAGACACATTAATGCAGAACTCAGAATATGAAACAGAGAACAAAAACATAGACGAGGCAGCAAAATAATCCTTATTGTTCCAGTGTATTTATATATAGTGAATATAAAGATTACAAGAGGCAAAGAGCTGAGAATTTGGGAAGCTGTTGAGTAGATCACTGTGGGAATAGCTCTTTTTTGGCAAAAGAAAGATTTGCCTCCTTGATTTTAAAGTCAAATAATATTTCCAAAACAGCAGCACAATTTCTCTAACTGTTCAAGCAACAGCACTAGCCATAGAATGATCCTATAATAATGGGATTCACTTTCTGCTCTTCTAATTGAAGTCAGTTTATCACATTTAGTAAAGATTACCAAAAATCTATATAATACATTTTTCAGAATGCCACAAAGACAACAGATGTTTCCAATAACAGTAGGGTCAGAAAATAATAAGCCTTTGACCATTATCAATCTATAGGGCCAGCTTTGCCTGTACTAGAAAGAGTGAAAATGATGTGATAAATCAAAATGGAAATAAAGAATTGAGCAGTCAATCTGACCCTTCTTCTTCTCCCCATTCAGTCTTTATGTGCCTCAATGCCAAACCCATAGCGGCCAAATGGATTTTCTACAGATATTTAAATAGACAAGCACAGATCCCATGTATACTTTTCAGTTAGAAACACTGCTGGTGACCCTCACTCCACTTTCTGATACAATTTTCTTATGGCTTTAAGGAAAGAAAATCCATTAGCATGTAAGTTGAAAGTGCAGTTTCCATGCTGACGTAGTTCACTTGCCAGAACAATCTAGAAAGACTAACGTCAGGAAGAAAATTAAGAACAATGAACACAGATCAGTTTCCATGCAAGACTACCAAGGAGCACTTGATTTTAAAAAACGCTCAGGGGTTCTTCCCCTCTAGTTTGTCTTATTCCTTATGCACCAAAACTGACTGTTCAACATGAAAACTAAATCAGTGAAAAAGAATGGTTCACTGGAGAAGTCAGGTGCTTCCATCCTCTGGTAGACATGATATTCAGTATAATGGAAAGGAAGGAAAAGGGTTTCACTTTCTCACTACCTCAGTGCAGTTAAGTGGCAGTACAGCTAGTAAATTAGAGATTCCATTCCCTACAGTTTTAGGTTAGGCCAGAAAAAGTTTTGTGAAAGGTGGAGAGTGTCATACATAAACTGTACACCAGTAGCTAAATTCAGAGTTTGCCTTGTTATTTGCTGCTTAAGACTATTGTTGTGACATACTGGAAAATGTCTTCCCTACGGTACCTTAGAGAATATATCACCTAGTCTTACTGCAATCAAACGAGCTTTCAGACCTCTACCAAGGTCTTCCAGATTATTAGAGGAAACGAAATGGGTTATAGGCATTTTAATTCAGTCTTACTCTTTTACAGCTTTCTATCTGCCATCTGTTAACCAAACCGGAGATCTTAAATGCTGCTGTAGATTCAAGGTAACTTTCTACAGCACCCAGATGTCCCCTTTGAAAAGATGTTACCAATTAAGTTGCTACCAGTTCTGTTTTAACACTTTGCAGACTGCAGAATTTTTCACATTCGTCACTAACGCATCATTACTGCCCTCATCAAGATGTGTGTGGGCGCGTTTATTTCTACACATACAAATACACAATACAGTCAATATAGGGCTATGTCTGTTGAAAAATATTGTACTGATTCACCGTCAAAATTCAGCACAACAGAAACCTTCACTATGGTCTTTTAGCTCGTGTGCCTGGGAGCGATCCGGTTACTTTTTCGATATTAAACACAATAACAGGCTAATCTTTACCCTGGCTGCGATTAAAACTTGCAGCTGCGACATATTTTGATAAACAGAAAAACTTCATATTTCTTCACTCTCAGTTTAAGATCCCCCATAAGTCTCTATGGGGGAAAAATCATTTTAGCTAAGACAAAAAATAAATGAGGTTGTCAACCTCTTTTGCACTTCTTTAACACAACAAGGAAGTATCCTTTACAAGAGAAGATGAAAAGAACAATATTGAATGAGAAAATGGTTTTCAACTGGATGGTGAGAATAATTTCACAAGCGTCACTTTAGCTTTTTCAGACTTTCACAGACAGAAAGCATCTTGCTGACTGAATGAACCTAATTCTTTCAGATGGCTGCTAGAGTCACCAGACTCCCTAGCATAAGCACACACACAAACATCTCATGTAAAAGCCAACACAGTAAACTTCCTTTCTCCTGGTTCAGACCAAAACAACAATTGGCACTTTATCTGATAAAATGGCTCTAAATAGGTGCCCTTGTGAAAACTAACTCTGAGGCTATCCTGGGGAGAGGCCTCAACAGGGGTTAAAACCAGTTGTACCTAGAGTCTCACTTTGAGAACTACATGCTCATTGCTGGAGCTGCTGCCTCTCATCTTCGTGAACCCTTTGCCACTTCGGATATAAAATTCAGTAAGGCTCCAGGGGGCAGGTCACAGAACTGCAGACTTAAAGCAAATCTCAATCACAAACATATCTTCTTGTAATAACATCTACCAACAGTGATTTTAATTTCTGTGGTCATTAGCCAGTTTGCACGTAATGCTCTTTCTAGACAATAAGCTTTTCTAGGTTAGGATTGCAACCTGACTAGTGCCAGAGACAGGAATGCCCACGCTGCTTGTATTGCAAGAGCCTTCGCACCGCAGTTTGCATGAGCACCTCTGCAGAACAGCCGTTTCCTGGGCTGATGAGACAACTAATTTTCCTCACCACTGGGTACATCTACACTACGCAACCAGAAACATACTAGTGAAACTGGTGATGCCCCCACACTAATATCTGCTGCCACCAGTCGATGAGGTGTCCTTTCACACGCTGTGCCACTTAACCTTGCACAGCCTGAGCGGTGCCAGCTGAGGCAGCTCTTCCCTGTACTCCCATGAACAGAGCGGATGTGTTTGCTATTGCTTCCTGTTTCCCTGAGACTGTGGCTAAAAAGAAAGGGCTGTAGGCGCCCACTAATAGTCATACAGCTACTAATACATTACAAAGTTCATCTTTGCATCTTCAGATTAAGTAAACCAACATCTGAGGCAATTTCTAACTGGTCTCTTCTCAAAACCTATTGTCCATGAAATCCTGGGCCTTCTTCAATAGCCAGTCATGCTTCATTGGGAAAAATATCTATTCCTATTAACCAACGTTTTCAAACCGGGTCAAAGCAGTTCTATTGTCCCTCATTTTCGCATTACACGGGATTAAAAGCGGGACGGCACTGAAACGTTTCCCATGTCCTCCTATTGCCATCTGGTGCTCACATCTTGTAACTGCATATTTTTCAATTCAAAACTGTAGTTCCTAGTCAGGCTCCCAAGTCTCTGTAGGACCATGGACTATTTCTAGGAGGACTGCAAAATCTGACAATAAACTTCATTCACTCTCAGGAGACTTAAATTTTCAATTCAGTGGTCCATTCCTCTGGGAAAAATTTACAGGTCAAAACACCAAAGAACACTTACAATCACTATATCCATATCCATATATAGTGAGTAGTAAGTCACTACATATCAAAAATTCACCTGCAGCCTGAAGATTAAAACCAGGAATGCGACTTCCATGCAAGTAGAAAACAAGGTGTAGCACAGACTATTTCTTCTATTTTCCTGAGACTTTCCTGAAAAAGAACATTCCTCCATTTTCACCTCTCCCCTAAAAGATAACATTTCACTTAAAAACCCCAAAGATTCCAAAACATTATATTTTAATATTACCGTTCAGTTTAATTTGGTTTAAAACAATACAAGCTGCTTTCATATGTTTTTTCAACGTTTTTTTTACGTGCCTAATGCATCTGAAGTTTTTCCCCACCTTTGCTTTAGAGTAAAAGCTACATTATTCTAAAGCAACAGTTATCATAGTAAAGGTAACAATAGCAATTATCTACCAATAGTGTCTGTAGTAAATTTGAATTTCTTGGCTCCCATTAAATTCCAAACTTAAGTAACTGTACAGACTTTTAGCCATGATTCAGCTGGTTTCTATAGCGTCTCTCCTGCCTCCAGTTCTCAAACTATTGTATTTCATCTTTTTCTAGCCCTTGTTTATTTTGTTGGAATTATTTTAAGAACCCATAGGACATCAATCAGTTTGTTCATCCTTTTTCTCCAGAGCCAAAATCTTGCTTCATATGAAAAATGGTTCTCTAAAACTTTAGAACTTATTTCAACTTTAAAAGATATTAATTCACTGAGGAATTCTGCTAAGGCTGCCCTAACTATTAGCCAGTTCTTTATTTATGAGCCTTTGATTTCTTCAGAACATGCTTTACTTTATTAATCAAACAGATTATCTCTGGACAGATCCAAAATTCTCAGTGGAGTTTCTGAAAATGTTCCCTAGACTCCAGTGGGGTTCTTGACAATTATTGTTATGAATGTGTTTGGTCTCCAGGGAGTGAAATTTAGAATTCTGCTACATAGTAAACATTATAGATTCAAAAGACATCAGGCAAGCTAAATATTGTTCCATCCTTCTTTCAGCTAAACCTCAAATTTGATTCTGTCATTTTCCCAAAGGAGATAACTGTATGTCACGTTTGCTATACCATGTCTAAGACACTTTCCTTACAGCAGTCACCAGTAGGTACTTACTTAATATATTAGCAATTCATGGAGATTTTATATCTAGAGCTTCTACTGAGATCAGAGGACTGAGTACGCTGCAACTTCAAGAATCATTCACACGATACACTGGTACTATCAGCACAAAGTTGGCTGCTTTCCTTACTAGCTAAAACATGATAATATGATAAACAGCTTTCACTCACATCAGTGAGGCTGTTCTAACCCCTGGGCTAGAGGGAACACAATGGCAGGTCTTTCTCAGCAGTCTCTGCTGAAACGCTTTCACTCTGTATGAAATGCTTTGTTGGAACACCTGTAAAACGCTCGTTGGGGCAGTGGAGAGACCCCAAGTATCCCTTTGTGTAGTCCTAACCACAAGCACATCAGCTGTACAGAGAGAAGCATCCTCTTGCTGCAGCTAGTCCTGCTCATTTTCATCCCACCAAAACTTAGGCTTTCTCCTGAGTCACACAAGTTAGGGGCACTAACCGCCTCAGGTTTGCTCTTGCCAAAGAAGCCAGGCTACCCTAGGGGCTTGGTGTAAACACAGTCACTCTGCTGAGGGCTGCATGACAGGTGAATGGATTTAGACTCAAGCCTAAACAATAAAGTACATAAACTAGAAGATAAAAATGGCCTTAACATTGTGACAAGAATAAGGAAAAAGTAACGAGATTTTACTACAGCATCCTGCCCACTGAACGAAGTAATTTCTCTCTTAATCTGTATGAAATACAGGCACTTTACCAGCATCTAGGTCACAAGGAAAGGCTTCTGCCCTCTATCTCAGGCTGGAGTGCAAGAGATGAAAATACCTGATGGTGAGAGATGATTCAAAATGTTTTGGAAGGACCCTAGAGTGAACTGATTACTCAGAACGCCAAGGAAATCTTTTTACGATCCTAGTCCCATGAACTTGTGCAGGTTCATTTCTCCTTCGAGACCTTTAATTTATTTTACAGTAAAGTCCTGAGATTTTGGGGGTTTTTTTTGCAGTTCTTCATATTTTTGGCCAAAGTTTTAAAAGCTAACACTAGATGGTGCTTTCTGATGAGAAAACCCTAGGCTCCTGTTCCTTTAAAACATTCTCCTTCTGCAGACACAGAACAAAATAAAACGAGCATTGCAATTATGGCAGGCTTTGAAAAACCATGCCATCAGATTCCTAATACTCACTTTACTTTTGAGGAAAGCAAATGCAGTAGAGGATCATTAAAGTGTAAACTGCAGAACAAAATTAAGTTCCCAAATGCTTCTTTTTTCATTGTCTGAAACTCCAGTGTCACAAAGTTAATACATTTTGTACATATTGAATACATCAAAATAGTGATTGTAGTCATACAAGGCATGCATAAGATATTTTATTGCTACAGATATAGACATTTAAGGTTTTTATTTAACTAAGTATAGATATTCTGTTTATATATGAAGTACTCAATATTAATAAATAAAAATAATCTTTCTTCATGGCAAGTGACAGTAAATTCTGATACTACATAAGAAATAAGAGAGAAAAGTCCTATTCTTATAAATTAAAAGCAGGGATAAACAGCCTGCTGGAAATGCTGAGATAAAATAATTAGATTTTTTTTTTTCTCATCTATGTTAAAACAGTTAGCTGTGGTTTGTCCGGACCAGTGGTCCCTGATCTGTGAACATGTTCTTTTTTGATATTTTCATTTGGTCAAAAGGAGATCACACTGTAGGAAGGACACTGTGGTCAAGGTTAACCATATGATGCTTTAAAAGAGCGTACTTCTTACCTGTTACACATTCCTAATAAGGCTATAAGCCGCATATGTATGTCATTTTTAATTAGATTAACAAATTCTCTCCCAGTAGTGGCTAAATATATTCACTCATTACGGAAAATAACTTAGTAGTTAAATAAATATGATGACCAATTATTACTTTAATGAATCGGTGCTGTAAGTTACTGGACTATTGAGTTGGCCATAGAATGAACATGAACTAATTACACCAAAGTGAAGAACGAGCTGAGCTCTATCTAACGGCTAATCCTGCAAGGAAGACAATCACTAACGACTGAAGATGTGTTATCTTCGCAGCCAGCTGTACACACTTGGGGACGTACACTGGGTGACCTTCCCACTGAAAGCATTAAACTCTGCTCTCTGCAGGAACTGAGGCAATGCTGAAAGGTTATGTTCCCACAGAATTCCTTGTTTCCTCCATAGTTACAAATTTATTTACACAGGGATTAATTGGTTGTGACTGGAGTGAACTCACAGAAGGCCTGATTCTGTCACCCTTACTGCAGTGGAATACTCCCTTTGATGTAAGCAGCCCTATTCCTTCCTAGGAGCACCCGCATGGCAAAGCACTGCACAGAAAAGGATGAGAGAACTGAACTGTGAAGTAGTGCGGAGGAAATGTCATTCTCAAGACTCCAAAGGGCATTTTGGTAATTAATTAGATCATATTAGTTAATTATATTCTTATGTTACACCTTGGATTAGAAATCATATAGACTAAAGCTCATGAAGCAAATACCTCCAGGGAGCTTTGGGGGTGAAATCTTCCTTTGGAAGATGGCAAATCACATCCGTGTAGGATCCCTCTCCAGAGACCACATGGACTCTGCCTCCTATTCCCCATATGGGAAAAACTCCTTCCATTTTCCAAAGAATGACAGAAAAGAGGAGCGGCTTGTAATGACGAAACTCAAAGTCTGGGTGATATGAAGTAGAAGAGTTTTCTGTAAGAAAAAGCTGCATAAAATTAACATTTCTAGAGTACAATATTGCCAAGTTTCACTGTAGTTTCCGTAAAACTGACTTTTTTTTAAGTGAAGTTTTGCTTTTGTTAAAAGTTTTATTTAGTTTTGTTTTTCACTGATGAGAAGACAGTTATTCTCTTCATCTCACATGAACTTTTTCAGAACAAGTTTTACTTGTTGCATTCAATCTGAAGATCACTTTGGATCATTTGAACAATCGTCAATATTCACTAAAGGTGCCAAAATATATCTGGTTTCCACTCACCTCAGAGCTGGAGCTTCCTCACTAGACCAGACATCGCAGAATTCACCATAGACTTCATTTTCCAGATGAGCTCCAAATACTATCCCTGCTATGACATCCTGTGACTCTACCCACAAAAGTACATGTGGATATGAAGCTTCAAAATAATACTTCAGTAGCCCTTATCAAGACAGTATGATGTCAAACACAGCTATTACAAAATGTTTTTGTGATGCTGAGAATCCCTCCAAGGTCTCTTTATTGATACAAAAGTCTTTAAAAAAAAAGGTTTTTTTGCAAACTACTGATTACTTATTTTAACCATAAATTGACTGAGTATAAATGTTAAGATACCCTTTGAGATCAAAATTCTTCAGTTAGATCACCAAAAAAGTAATAAAACAAAAAGAAAGTACTAAAGTAACACAGAACACGCAACTCTATTCTCAAATCCGTGCATTATTTACTTGATATGCCGCCACTTCTGATTTATACCAATATAAATGAAATCAGAATCAGATGTCTGTCTACACCTTTTCCTTTGCAGAAGGTGCTGCTGGGAAAGCCCCACTTTTTCAGAGGTTCTCCAGTATTCTGTATCCAATTAGTTTACAGTCATGGATAGATAAAGTTCTCTTTAGTTTTTCCATGCCCAATTTTAATGTTATCAGAAAAAGTATTAAAACATCAGAGAATGGCAAAAACATTTTTGTATGATATTTCTGTATCTGGGATATTGCCATGATTTTGTCTTTCTACTTCTATCTCTACAGGTGAAAAGAGGTCAAATCAGATTGAAGTGTGAAATGTGTAATTTACAGCAGCTTCTGAATAAAATGGTGCAGCCCTATACCTAGCCAACTCGAAGACAGAAGAAAATAACATTGCATAGAAATAATTCAGCTTTCTCCTTCCATCTTAGGCCACATAAATCAAACTAGCCAGAGAAATATCATGGGCATTATGATGCAGAATTATAAATAAATATAAATCTTGATAAGTAATGATTCCTTTAAGCATCAATGAATGTGAAAGGTCACTTCACTTTACCAAACATCCACATGAACATGTACCATATAACAGCGAATCTCAGTGATTCAGGTGAAACAATAGAGTAGCTTCTGAAATGCAAATCCAGCTGTGACTGAGTCTGGGTGTATACTCGACCTGTAAACACTGTAATAAAACTTAAAGGTTGGGAAAACATTTGAACTAGTCGTGTTCTCTGATTTTCTTCTTTTTCCAATCTCACGTGTTAGACAAAACTCAGAGATCTCCTTCCCTTTGCTGTCCAGTACTCTTTCCCAGTTTGGCTGGCAGGCTGCTGACCTGAGGTAAGAGAGGTATAAGGCACCAGAGCCTTCCCAGTGACAACGGCACATATGGTGAGATAAAAGTAAGACTATAATCAACTCTCTGCCACTTATCTCACAAGTCTGTCTCAACCCATCATCTCCACACTTCCTTACATTCTTCAGCTTGTGCACAACAGAACTAACAAAGCGACAAAGAATACAGCAAGCTATCTTTTCTTCAAAAGGTTTTTGTTTGTTTCCTTTGTTTTTCATGAGGATAGAACTTCAGGCCTCCAAGGAGTTCATACAGACCATTCCTGCTCTTCTTGCTAGCTAAGCTCTTCTTGACACGGTTGTCAGCACTAAAATACTGCTGTTTAAATGTTTTTCTTACTTCCATATGGAATACATAAAACGTCCAACCAGCCAACAGAGTCATGGTCTCATTCACCCTTCAGAACAGCTGAAGCTTTAGACATCTGTTAAAAATCTGGGTGGAAGTAGAAACATTAAAGAACTCATTTCTAAGACTGAGTGCCCCTCTAGGAGAGGTGGAATTACCACTGGGCAGAGAAAGGGAAATCAGTGGCTTTACAGCACAATCGCTTCTACCCCTCTATGAACCTGAAAAGCTACTCTGGAAACACCCTAAATGGAGGCTTTGTTGGTTGGCAGGGGGGTAAAAATGTAGACTGATTTGGTAAGTCCCTTTTCAACAATCCACGGGATTGATAGATTTCGTGCAGTCCCCATGAGATTCCAGGACATGCTCCTTTCACCCCTTCTGCTTCCCAGCTACATGCTTAGCCCAGCTGCCTGGCAATGTGAATTGTAGTGGAAATCTTTAGGACACCTTTATATTATAATGTTAAAGGAGTTAGACAATTTCTTCTCCCTCCTTATTTAACTATTTCGATTTCCAAACATCATTAGTTTTTAATAATGATCATCTAAATCTGCAGTTCACACTTCCATCTCTTCTCAGTGGCTCACTGCAAGATTTTGCTACGGAGCAACTAAGTTCAAGATTGATGTAAGATTTATTCTTTTATTCTTTATAGTCTTTTTTCTATTAATTAAGGGGAAATTAAAGCAGCCAGAGACCAATTATTCTTAGATTTAGTAAAATCAAGGCAACATTCAACAACAGTATGCACATTTTACTCAGTACTTTCCCAATCTGTTTTGTACAAGTTGATCTAGAGTTTATCTTCTTGAAAGGATATTTTTTAATCTTGGAATTGAGGTTTCCTGATTCTGAAACAAGCTGGAATCAGTGGCAATATACCTAGTTACTTAACTAAGAATAATGAATGACTGAATATTTTTAAAACAAGCTAATTTAGAGCAATGTATTTCAGTTAAGAGCACAGCTGCAAGAAAAATTCATGGTGGAGAATTTGGCAAAGATAGTAGAAAGTCCAAAGAAACAACACTGGAAATCACAAAGTGACCCCCTACGTTATTACAGCCATAGAAGTCAAGGAGAATTTTATCAAGTTTCAACAGAGATCTACCTTATGCTACAGTATTGATGAAAAATGAAAAGAAATTGTGTTCAAGCACAGAAAGAAATCAACCATCTGTCTGGAAATTGCTGTATCGGGTAGTCCATGGTCTGCACCTGAGGTAAGTAGAGGACTGTGCTATTCTCGTCAAAGTTCAAAAACCAGAAGCTATGACTCAAAATGAAGTGAAGAGAGATCTGATAAATCCACACCATACTTATATATTGGGTATAGTGACATGAGGGACTATCTCACCTGACTGAAAAGATTTTTATCTTCTTGCATGCTCTGAAACATTCATTTCTGTTTCACTCTAAACACTAAAGATTAAAAGTACTGAAGAGAAAACTAAATTTAATGACAGATGTAGAGGTCACTGGGGCAAGGAGTCATCAGGGACAACTCTCTGTCAGGGGCACTTTTAGCATGGTGTGAATTAAGTTTAGCATTGTAAAAGGCAATGATGTGGACAGATGGGGCCCCTTAGAACAAGAGGAAGTACAGCTTAAGTAGGAAATCTTTACAGAGAATGTCAAACACCATTTATTTCTAACAATGAATGTCTAGCTCCCAGGATCACTCATGTCTGCTCCTGTATTACCAAGAGCCCACTGCAAATCTCTGATACAGAGGAACCCAATTTAAGATTGACAGAGACATAGTTCACCTTCTGAATCTAGCCCCACAAGAATTAAAAAGACCTCATTCTGCCCATGGCTGGGCCGCCTGTCCCTAGCAGCACTGAATCTGCATCACACCGGCTCCTGTGGCCACAGAGACCAAGTGCTGATTAAAAAAAATGTTTTATGTGGTGTGCTGGAGGACAGATGGTGGCAGCAGCTGGAAACCTTTGCAAAATATACATTCTGTAATTATCAAAACAGCAAGGAAAAAACCTTCAGCATACACAGAAAGAACTGCAAAAACCAGAGCTGAATGACTAGCCCAGAGTACAAGGACTATTCGATCAGAGGACTGTCGCTTTTGATGAAGCAGGCCACCACAAAGGCTCACCTCAAGCGGAATGCTGCGAACCCAGCAACACACTTCCCACAGCTCCCCAGGGCATGCACAATCGCTTGTCCAAAGTATTACCTTGAAACTATTGGTTCATCCCTGAAATGGCCAAAGCCATACTGGGTCCAGTCGACTGTGGCTCTTGCAGGCAGTAGTGACAAACACTATTTTCATGGAACAAGACACAAGCCTGGGGCTGGGGACAGTGTCCCCCTGGACTCCTCAACAGCCTAGTATGACTGAGAGAGGAGAGGGCTTACTGATCTGCCTGTACAGGGTTCTACTGTAGGCATGAAATTTGTTCAATCACCATGGCCAACTTGCGGCTGACTCTTTCACTTCTCTCCTGTCAGGGGTGCATGTCTAAAACTGTTCCTCTGAAGCATACAGAACCTGTATTAGATCACATAGATGGGCTGTTTTAAGCTAGCAGCTTGCTTATTCTGAAGACAATGGGAGGTATTGTGGGTACTTTTACAAACAAAGAACAGGTTCTCTTTGGCAGGGATAATTATCAGATTATAAATGTGATCATATAAACAGCTCAAATTAAGGAACTGCACTTTTTTATTATTATTTGGGCTTTCTAGAGCCCATTAAAAATCCCTCTAGTGCAACTGCATGCCTCCTTCCAATCTTATTTTAGCAACTAAAAAAACTGGGCAAACTTTTAGGAAGTTCCAAGTTTTCACACATGCTCACATTGCTCCTTAAAATTTAAAGTCTTAACACCTCCATCACACAACTGCAGGTTTCTATTCTTACTTTTCCTCTTCTTCCAAAGCATTTCTCAATCTCACTAATCCACTTGACTTGATTACTTGTGGGAGAAAACCCACACCCCAGATTCATTACAGGTTCCGTAAAGGCGCGTCACTACTTGGTCGTGGCATATTTTTATTAGTCAAGGTCAGTAAGCGTTTTCTAGCCAGAGGTATAGGAGTTGAACCATAATCTGCAGACACAGTATACAAAGAGCAAAGGTTAAATTTATATTGAAGATTATGCCAAAAATTAGCAATGTAGCCACCAAGGGGTTTAGAACTGTTACATCAAAATACTAGTTTCTCTTCTTCTGAGCCTGCAGATGAGCAGAACAGGAAAGCCCAGGTCCATGCTTCTTGACAGACAAGCAAGCTCTACCAATGTTTTTGCAGACACATAGCTCCTTTTCTACATTTCCCTCGCTGTACTAGCTACTGATTTTCCACAAGCAAATACTTTCTGCTTCTACCTACCAGCGCAGGTGGAAAAGTAGCAGAGTCATAGACTGGCTTTTCCTGTATTTGACGTGGCTTTAATGAAGGGGAACACTGACTTTCCTGCATAGACCATGCAACAAGTCTCCCTACAACACCAAAAACAGAGGAGCCATCAACCCAACACCATTTTTATTTTTTAATGTCTCTATTACCTGCCTTTAAACATATATTTAAAAAGCTAAACCCTAAACTTACAACAGACACAGACTGCATGAGTATTCAGTAAAGCACACACATACTGGATTTTTGAACAAATAGCAAGCAAGGCCTGACCAAATTTATCGCTCTTCAATCTCCTTTCCCACATTCATTTTCTTAAATGTGGCAGCTAATATGTTTTGGTCAGTGTAGTACAGGCTCTGTTGGCTGTGAGGAGTCCTTCTTGGCACAACAAATTCCAATCACAACTAGGCTGTCACTTCCAAGAAATCATACTTAAGAGACAGCACCAAACACAGAAGTGATGGGGAATAGCTAATGGCTAAGGGAACAATGCTGGTTCCCTGCCAGCTGAGATGGACAGGGGCATTCACAACACAACTGCCCTATCTTGAGACAAACAAGCTGCAAGGATATGAACTAATCTCTATTAAACAAGATTCCTACTATTAACTAGGTCAGTTTTGGTGTTATGTTAAGAATTTGCAACTGTAAACAGCATCACATCTGAAAACACAATCCAAACTCAGGCTGTGAATTTGAGATCTCTTAGAGAGGAGATGCATGGAGTTTGCTTTCGATGGCTTTGAGCCATACTTTCCGGTACTCATAGTTTCCCAGTTTCTCAAACCGGAAAACTAATACAATATTAACCATACTATACATTAAGATAGTCCACTGTGTCCATTCCAGAAAAATAAAAACAAGAGTTTGAGTTAGTCATTCTTTTTTTCTTTACTGCTCTGCTTTAACTCTATAGCAACAGTTATACTGCGTTCATTCGCTGACATAAGAAAATACACCTATTCATTAGCACCTCTCCCTTTTCGCAGACATACATTGTGCTATCAGACTACACATTTGGACAAACCAATTATTTTGCACATTAAACTTCTCAATGAAACAATTTTCTAGTGTATCGATTTTGTTTCTGACAAGGTGCCCACATCTCTGTGTGTCAAAGCTATTCCTTGGGTTTTTAAAAAGTTATGACAGACTAATGAGTTAGGGGGAAATAATAGTATTGTAAGGACAAGAGCAACTTGTTGCATAAATGAATTATAGGAAGAAAAGAGCCAGAAACTTATAAGTGCGTAGAAAGGCACATAAAATTGACTCCTACTAGCAGTCTTAGTTATGTTTTTAGCTATTCACCAGGACTGTCCTGAAACATCGTCTCATATAAAGAAAATTCCTACCGGCAACCTTGAAGTAACTGAAAGAAAAAAAAATAGTACAAACCAAGAGTAAACACAGTATTTCAGAAAAGCACAAACCATTCATTTCTGTAATGACATCATAATATTTACTGTTATCCTACTTTTGTTTTGTAATGCTACACAAATACGACAATTTTTGTTTAAAGCTCCATTTCTTTTCCCCAGTGCCACTGCAGATGAGGGCGGTGAGAAGAGGTTTGTACTGAGCTTTTTACAGGTATTCCCAAGACGTTTCCATTGTACGTTTGAACACATTGCTAGTCATTCAAAATTTGAGTTTTACTTTGCAACTAAACGTTAGTACCGAATAGCAGCTGTTACTGTGCCCATTTTCACCAAATTTCATGCCCATTATGATTTATTACAAAATGAAGTGCTATTTTTGCTGTCTGGAAAATCATAGGTTAGTCACACAGCTGTGAACTCATCTGTATCATAAAAAGGTAAAATAATAAATCAGAAAGCAAGCAGTTCAGCCATCACAGACAGCAGCTGTAAGTGTTAAGAGGGAGTCTTTCACAGATAAACTCAGGAGTGAAAGTTTTGCTGCACAGGAGCTCATTACAAACAAGAACTCTTCGCTTTCTTTCATAAAGAGTTGAGCCTACACAACATCCGTCTGATCCAGGACTATTTAGATGTGCAGCGTATTATTCTGACAGCAGCACAGACTGGCACAAGGAAAGCAGCAATACTGGCAAAGAGCTGATGGTCTAACACTACCGAACAACAGCACTGAGCAGTCAATGCAGCAGTCTCTTCACTTGTTCATATTCGATGGAAAAAATACAATGCAGCTAAGGCAAGGCACAGAAATCATGTTTTAGATAACCTGTCACTTTTATAAATGAAACTTTGGTGCAGCTAACATTTTTGACATTTCCTGCAAACACATCAGAGATCCCAGGCATTTAGATAAAGGTGCTTGACTTTATGTTCTCATGTAACCATACTACACCAACATGATTTATCTACACGCGTTAAGACAAGTACCTACAGCACTGGAAACCGGAGCAGTCCACAACTGCTTTACTCTCATGGCAAGAATGTAAAACGTGACGGATGCAGTGTTGATTCATTTCCAACTTCCATTTCTGAAGTTCCTCCAGAGACCGTCAAACCTAATTCTGTAACATAGAAAGAAAAATGAAGTATATTACTATGGAAATTAATACATTACCAAAACCTCATGTGTATGACTCTCAGATACCCTCAGACAATTTGATGAAAACAGTAATGACAGGGAAATTGAAGTAATGAAGCGAAGGAAAGAGAAATTTTGAAAAATTACCAATATTTTCTACATCCTTCCACTCTTGTTGGTTGGCCTCTTTTTTCTTACAATACTCTGTTCCTTTGGATTATAATTATCAGGTCTGTAGGAGATCATTATTTACTTATGTTTAATAAGTGTTTCCATGCTCAGCCTTATAAAGGATGCGGGTGATAACTGTTTCACTTGTGGTTGTAAATGGATAAAAACCCAACAATCAAATCGTTAACTGTAACATTAATAGAGAGAGCATTGCTTAATTCACTTCAGTATTCACTTCAAAGTAAACGTTCATTTTCTGGTACCAGAAAACACTTGCAGTAAAGAGTGCCTACTTATTGCTACTCTATTTTGTACCACTTGTCTACTGCTCTCAAGAGCTCTTGAATTTTTATACCTGGTTTGATTTACAACGTTCTTTGACACAGAAGAGAGCACTTGCTTGAGGTAACACCGAACCATCATTCAAATTCATTCATAGAATCTGCTCAGGAATGTGGTACAAAAATGAGCACGTCCCCTCTTACTCAACAACAAACACCCAGCCTCCACTTGACAGCCTGGGCAAAGGGCAACATTTTCTTGGATGTCATCTCTACAGTGGTGTATCATCATGTTGAAACGTAGTGAGTGACTTGCGTAGATTATGCACTAAATCCATTGGCAGGTGGGCAGATTGCTGCTAACAGCCAGCATGGGTTTTATGGATGTGAGGAAAGTGGCATTTTGCTAATGTTGGTAACAGCTCTCGTGTCTAGCAATGCCGCTGCAGTTGAGGAATGTCCCTGAATTTCAAATAATGAAGCAGACTGCTTTGCATTACAGGAGCCTCATTAGTTACACACAATGACATTGTGAGAGGGATTGCTGAGGACTATGTCAAGGACTGTCTAGAAAGAAACTAAAATTTCACTGTCTCAAGTACTCTTCTGATTCTCCTCACAATAACATCTAAGCACTACAAAGCCTTTATTTTGTTTATTTATCTTCAGAACTGCCTTGGAATAAATGGGAAAGACAGTGAAGTGAAGTAGAACATGACTGATCTTAATTTTCTCATGTGCTCAGAAGTACCTTTGGACATCTGAGATGTCCTTCACTCAAGGTCGCATTGAAAACCTTTGGTAAAACAAGAAATTGAAGCTGGGTATCATGAACCCAGCTTTACCTTCTAACAGTCATTCATCTCTCTGAAAATAAAAACCAGCATAAACTGAGGATTCAAGAAATAGTCCAGGTTCAAAAAGAAAAAAACAGGAAAACAGCAACAATGGATTTATACTGAATCATGGGATCACATGGGCTTCATACCTTAACTTCTTTCACCAAATTGTGTTCATAAAGAATCCACATGGGACAACTGAAACAGAATATACTATATACCTGCTGAAATCTGTATTAGAAACTTGCTTTGTCATATCAGAGACTTTACCACAACAAGTAAAATATATTTAGCTCTAAATAAAATAAAAAAAGTAAAAAAAAAAAATTGTTTTAACCAATCAAATATAATGCTTTGGATTTAAATACAGCCCACTCATCAGAAATGCATGGCAGGCTATTTGCCAAAGCACCATACCTTCAGATTTAGGCCATTAAAGATCTGGTCCAGGTGTCAATGCAAGTTGGCAAAAAATTCCTATTTACTTGAACGACACAACAGGAATCCTTGAAATTGCAAAGGTTCGATTTTAAACTGCAGTCAAATATTTACATGTATAATTCAGGGGTGAGGATGGAGGATACAACTAAGCACAGGAGCTGGGCCTAAATACTGCTCATTGGAACCATTCTGCAACATATTTAATCTTTACTTACTCAAATATGAACTACTTAACTATAATGATCATTTTGTTCCGCGGTCCATTAATATGGGTCAGACAATGCAAAATAATCTAATGTTCACATTTTAATATAGGTATCTAGGGTATGCGAAAGAGGTCACCACTTAGACTATCCTTCTTTTTCCACTGATTACAGAGAAGTCTAGAGGACTCAGACTGAGTAGATCTTTTGGAGAGCCAAAGCGAGGCTGTTGATCATACTGGTGGGGATCTTAATATTTTCAGTTTTTCACAAATAGACAGCACTCGCAAAATAACAAGGCAAAGAGCTTCAATAAATTTTGACAAAAAAAAAAAAACAGGGTTGGTTTGTGAAGGAATGGAACAACATATAACTAGATGAATAAGGGCTCCATTATACAGAGATACATATTCCATCTATGAAAAGTTAACACAAAAATCTGCTGTTTCATGCTGCTATTTCTCTCCTTGTATTGCATATTTACTCTATAGGCGTACTACGAACACCACCACTCATAAATTACTCGAATGTAAATAGATCTATGGTAAGACAAGAAGGTTACTATATCTGCATTGAATTCTGTATATCTATTTATATTCTGGTTGGCACATCCTTTAGCAAACACTAGTCTAAATTATTTAAGGCAATGTCTCTCCAAGTCACGAACATTTAAAACTTATTAGTATGTATTAGAACTTTAAATGAATGCAAAGTTTGCCTATCTCCATAGCCTTTAAAAAATGCTTTGTTCTGTGCTCTTTTGTATGAAATTCATTTCAATTTGCTTGTGAGTGCAGCACTTCCAGCTCTCACTCATTTTAAATGCCAAAGATTTTATTTGAATAAACGATAAGTGAGGAATGGATATGAACTTAAACCTGTCTATCAGCTACATTGTGTTAGAGTTCTTAGTCTCTTCTTGCTTTACTATTATGGCTATAAAATGGTTTCTGAAAAGAAGATGAACGTGCTCAGTTGTCCATAAAACACCCCTTTCAGGCACAGAGATCTGTGCCCTATAAGTACACATGGAAAGTTGTAAGTACAGCATGGAAACAGCTACCTATCAAGAGATACTTGTTCTTGCGTTGGCCCTGCTGCTGTGACCCTGGGGAAGCCAACTAGCCTCAATATCCCCAACCATATAATATAAATGTAACTACCTTGAAAAGTACCTTCATTCCCACAAACAAAAAATTACTACATCAGAATGAACATTGCTATTTGTCACTCCTTCACAAATCGACCTGTCTGAAAGATCGTTACTCTTTACTGGCCCCACTTTGATGGTGAGCTGCAGAGGATGTAATAATGGGATAATACTACTCAAGATTCAGGCTACAAAGGGCTTGATGCTGGAAAGTAGAATATTGCTTTTCATGAAACATTGGAATAAATGATTTTTTAAAAACCAACAACTATAGCAGTATAATTTGTTTTCATCAATTTAAACAACTTCCCATTGAAGTCATCTCATGTAACAGCTCCCACAAAGCACTCTATCACTTTTACAGACATACAAGCCATAAGCACTGTGCACAGCTTATAAACAGGAGTAGTAGGAGTCCTGCCTAGCTCCTTGCAGGCAAGTTTTAATTCATCCTACTGAGCATCTGAGCAATAGCAGCAACACATTTTAATAATTTATGTGTTCGCGTGTGGCTCCATGCAACCCTGGTTTAGCTCAGTTCCTTACTCCTAAGAAAATGCAGTTGTCTCCTGTTTAGTATTTGACTTATCCCCAAAATGATTATGTTTATTTTTATCCTGAAAAATCAGAGTGGTTTTTTTGATGAATTCCTTTAAACTTTGCTCTTTCAGAAACATGATCTAACAAGAGAATTTTGTACATCTGTATCATGCTCATCTTTTAGTTCTCCCGACTCAGTGTTTGACAGCTGGATTATTCTTATCCAGAGAAACACTGTGAAAACGCAGACGCTATCTGGCGCCAGGTGCACTGTGGTTACTGAATCCCAGAATCACTGGGATGGCACACCGGACTTTCAATTATTGTAATGTGATCTCTTTCTGTTCTTGGATTCTTGTTGGAAAAATCTAACAGCCTTGTTTGAGCAATACTCACACACTGCTTTCTTACTTAAACATCTTTCTTTTTCCTGGTCTTTGAAAGAAGCTGGAAGGATCCATCACATCCTATTATAAATAATTAAGAATATAGCCTGGAACTGCAGGCTTATGGCCTGGAGTCAGAAAAAAAAAAAAAAAGTTTCTCGTTCAAATATTCTTTAAATCAATTACAGTACAGAGTAATAGACCATATCACCAGCAGGTCATCATGGTGTTTTGTTCTTTTTATTTCACTGGCATCTTAGCTATATATTTACAGCAAACAGCAAGAGCCAGCCAGTTCTTAATGGGAGCCACTGTGCTTTCGGATTCATCAGATACCTAGAATTCAGCTTTCGAAAGAGAAACTGTGAGTAAAATATGTCCCACTGAATGCTTGCTCATTCTGTTCATCGCCAAACTGCTAGCTCATACCTGCTGAAAATTCAGTGTGCCACAGTAGAAAGCCTTTATGAATATATTCCAAAAAGAATACGCTTCCATGACATAAACATTAGAATTCATGCAGGTAGAAAGCTCAAATGCCAGAGAAGCTTGATGTACCTCTACCACCTCTACTTATGGGTGCATCACACTCATCATCAGGCAAAACCTCATCAGTTTCTCAAGCAAAAAGAAGCTGCTCATCTTTACTGATGTCAAATTCTGTAGAGCAGCTTGCCAAGTGGTGACCTCTGTGCATCTTCAGCAATCAGCTATCTACATGATATAAAATGTTCCAGACCGTTAACTATGGTACAAGAGCACTCTGGGTTCTTAGCCTGATCTCATACTGCTTAGCTCTGGAGTCATTCCCACAAATCAGTGGCACATGCAAGATCAGAATTAGGAGCTCCATTCTTACAAGGAGAAAAAGTAATTAATTTTCCAGATTTTAAATGGAAACTATAATATTCTCCCTAATATCTAGGGAGAAATCACTGACTTGCAAAAATGCTTCCACAAAGCAAAGGCTGTTGTTTTATTAAAGAGACCTTAATTTACATGGCGGCTCTTGCCCCACAGACTTCAGCATTCCTATTGATACAGCTACAGCTAGAGGAAGAGCCGACAGAAAAACCTCCTCCTGGAGTGGATGTGGTAAAGCCAGGGCATAATTTGAACCATGGAATTTTTGCAAATAAGTTATTTCCTTCTGTCATAAACAAACTCTTTATTTACTTCTCTTTGCTTAAAGAAAACAAAACCAGATTAAATAAAAATAAACTGCAACTTCTGCTGGTTTTGGCATGTCTATGAACTTAGAAATACTCAATGGGTAACCCAGGAGACAAACAGCAGACATCTGTTAAATTCAAGCAGTTGATATAAGGTAAGTAGTGACAATGTGTGCTTCTTACACAATCCCATGAAACTATGCTCCAGACCTCATCAGAGACCCCTCCAGTCCTCACACGCTTCAAGCGTGGGGTTACCACCAAGTATGACACAAAGAACCAGTCGTGCAGGCTTGGAGATGACAACTGCTACGCAAAGACCTAATTTCACACCAGGACTGACCGGACATCAGAAGGCACAGTGATGGGGCTGGAATTTAATGAAAGCCCACACTCAAAAGGGTCATAATTCAGTTGCTCGTTGCAACAACTTGTTTTGTTTGTTAAAATTAATTGCTGATTTGTTTGTTTCAGCTTTTTAATAAGAACAGGCTTTTCATTTGAGAAAGAGAGACTGTGAAGCGTATGCAAAGGTCTGGAAAAATCAGCTTTTACTCTGAGAATGATTAATCCTATGCAGCTGTTCTGCTGGACTATTTTCAAATGTGTTCAATAAACCTTAAAGATTTGTTGCAGAGTGGTGACAGAATTATTTTGCTTGACTAACTTCACATTTTCACAAACTGTGAAAGCCTAAAATTTGAGAGAAGATAGCTTGTACTGATTTGGATGATTAATAGGCAAGGAAGTTTTAAATGGAGAGCACCACTGGCATTGTAAGACACTAACCACTCTGTTACTCATCTCTGTTAGTTATTCCTGCCTCAAGCAGATTATTTTCCAAGGACTGCTGTGTACTGATCATTGTCCTCAGAACCTGTGCATTTCCTATCTCATAGGTGCAAAACTGGGCTTTTTTTTTTACAGCTGTTCAGGACACGTGAGAGAAAGTAAAGAAAAAAGGTTGAATTAACACATTTTCTTGGTATGACAATCCTTTTTGGATTAGTTTAAACTTATCTTCCTGACTTTCAGTCATGTTATTCCCAATACAATTTCTAGATGTTTTCAAGTAATTTAGCATACTTGCTTCAGCTACTTTCTTCTGCTAAGCTAGGCCCTAATTCAGGAGACAATTTAATTGTCTTTAAATCTAAACATGTTCTTAAGCTTTGTGAAAATCAATTTGTCATGGAAGCAACATTAACAGTTCTAATTCATAAACGGACATAAACCGTTGTTTAAACTCTCTCCTCACTAGGTATGTCTTCCTGAATCAGTACTTCCATGTTATGGTGTGACATTTTCAAGAGCACCCAAGTAATTTAGCAGACTAAGTGTTGTTCACTTGCAGGTTGGCATTTTTGAAAAATTATGCTGTTGCTGAATAAGGCTGGATTTGGAGATGGTTTTGAAAAGCTTTTGCTGAATTGAAGCCTTATTCAGTTCATTTATTTCAGCATACAAATATGTAGTCCAAGCTTTTTATTTAATTCCGGCTCTCAAATACCTATTGGTAACCACCATAAGCCATCTGCTTCCACCTGCTTTGTCCCCTCCTTCCAAAACACAAACTTTCAGTTCATCCCTGAACAACAGTGTCTAGTGGAGGATGAGAAAAGCTTAATTTCTTTTAAACATTCATTTAACTTGATGCCTTGGGACTGGGTTTCATCCTAACTGCTGAACATCCCAGCCTCTCACTGGTGATACCTTTCCTGTCGTGAAGCAGCCAGCACTGCGTGGCAGCAGCCCAAAGCAGCTCTAACCAGCGCACGCCACCGCCAAGTGATGCCTCCTCTGTTCTGCACGCTGCATCTCTGCCAGTATAATTCGATGTACCATCCTTTCTTCTTCCTTTTATCCCCCTTTCTACTGATGATCCTATAAATAAGGCACATCAAATTTTTCTGTAACAAACTGTGTTCTCTTCCAGGTCAGGGTCAGTGGTCACTGATGTTCTTCATGTCCATCACTGTTACTATGCCTTCCCAAAAATTTACCTTAATTTTGTGCTGTTTTCCTTGCCTCAGATGCTTCTAGCTGTCAGGACACAGGCAGAAAGTTATCTCCTGATTTCACCCCAAATATCTGTTTATTGAGCCTTTCACATCCCTACCCTGCAAATTCCATCAGCAAAATGCAGCTGGTTAAGGATGCGTAGTGAGAAAAAGCATTCAAACCGCCCTTTTAGCTCTGGAGAGAAATTAAACTTTCTAATCTCCAAGCATCTATAAACTTTCCTGGTAAAAAATTACTGGCAAAACCTAGGCCCTGGCACAACTCACTAGTGACTATGCATGAATACACCCTACTCTTGTGCCAGTCTGACGAGTCTCCAGCACTTCCAAGTGCTTATTTTCACAAGTATCCTTAATTGCAGGAACTATTAATAACAACATATGTTTGATATCCAAGTTATCTATCTAATAATTTATGTGCTGGAAGATGCCACTATTATGCAATGAGAGACTGGAAAATTATTTCATGAGATGCAGATAACCAAAGAACTGGATTCATATGACAAAATGCAGCTGTCTCAATAAGCTTAGAGCTTGAAGAATAATCATAGATAAGTACCAGAGAACACACAGGAATGTTCAGCTCAAAAACCGATCACAGATAGGTCCCACTAGTCTCTTCACTCATTCCCAGAAAAGGACAAACAGTGCCTCATTTGTGATTTTTCCCTTAAAACTGAATTGCTATATCTGTTTTGCAGCATCCTGTGAAAGGGTCTACTACATATCAAACGCACATAGAAGATGAAATGGCTCTGGAAAACAAAGAGGAGCAAAATTTTACAGATGGTTACTTGATCAAAACCATTGACTGTTTTGCAATGTGTTTAATAAAAAAATTGAAACAATTAAGAAAGCATTACAATTTAAATAATTAGATTATCTGTAAATCAATACATTGCATTTAAATATATTCAATTCTCTAAATGTAATTACAATACTTTGAAATTTTAAAATATCAAAATTCTAAATTTTATGACTATAGTTCTGGCCATAAAAAAATGTTTCAATTCCCCTCCAAAACATCTTTCTTTTTTATTTCACTGGGATGACTTCAGGCTAGGATGAGTTACCCTCTACATGTTCCCACTTCTTTACTGGCCTTTGGAGAGATGAATCATCTAAGACAAGATCTCAGACACATATACAACATCAATAGGAAGAGAATACAAAAAAAAAAAAAAAACCACAACAAAACTTTTTTTCTCTTACACGACTCTCATTTCTCTAAATGGAAGTGCAATCTTGTTTCTCTACAGCGTAACAGCAAGTTCTTGGCGTGGGATTCAATTGCATTGCTTGAAAACTTTGTGGTTAAACAAGGCTTCATCTGGCGATGCAGCAAGGCTTACTCTGAACGCTGTGACTTAGTTCTAGTGTGATCCCACCGTGAAATAAGAATTCCCAAAACAAAGAGCTGAACATTTGGGATAGCAATTTTTCAGCTATCAAAAACTAGAATCTCCTGATGATACAACATTGCTGACCGCTGAGTGGCAGTGTAAGGAAAACAAAGTCAAAAATAAACATATTGAAAATCCATGTGGTCTTTCACTGAATCCATATCATCATAGAAACTACCAAATATTCAAACAAAATATCCCAATTAGGAGAGAGACATTTTATCAGAGAACACTCGCTGATATACTATACTGCGTCCTGGCCATGTGAGCTGTTTACAGTATTTCATATATGAAGCATCTAGTAAGGATTCTGCATCCATATCTCAAATGTGTACCATGTTTAAGAGAAGATTAGAAAATCCTGAGGCTTCTTTCAAAAAATTCAGAGAAATGCTGTAGATTTCTGTTAGATTATACAGGACTTTGCCCTAAAAGCAGAAGGACTATAAATCAATTTGTCAGTAAGATAGATAGTTATAACAACCACAAAAAAAAAAAAAAACACCAAAACCAAAACCCCACTGCATTCAATATCAAGTGAATATTCAGAAAATAATGAAAATAAAACCTTTCTGAGGAAAGGTCTGGAATTGAGGAAAATCTACAAAATATATTGTGACCCACATAGCTCTAATAAGAATAATTGCCTAAAACAGTAATCTTGACTTGTTTTCCAATAATAGTGAAAAAAAATAATAAAAAACCCCACAAAACCAAAACAGCCAACAAGCTTTCTGAAACAGAGAACTCTCTAAATACCTGAAACACAGAGCAAACTTAAAGTGAAAAAGAAAAAAAAAGTCAAAAGAAAACTTCAACCAAGCTAATAGGTAAGTAAGTACTTGCATTAAGATTGATTTATGACAGCCTGAAAAAGACAATGGGATACCATTCATAATCTAGTAGCAGCTGTCTACCTACCTTTTAAGATCAACAGAAGCCAGAAAGAAAACAAAAACACACTGGGATGAAATACTACTGTTTACCAAAAGAATTTCACATACATTCTCCTGATTCCTCAGCTAGTACACTTCCCTCTGCTCAGTAAATACTCTGCTGTTTTGAGGAACATGGAATAAGCAGCACAAGAGGACCCTTTAGAAATTGCACATGAAAACTGAGAAAATGTTTCTTATTTGCAAATAGCTAATTTAGAAAAAAAAAAAAAAGGAAAAGTGAGGAAGAGATGTTGCATTGCATCGCACTGCATGCAGAAAGGTGATAACAGATGGCTGGGTGCGATAGTCCACAAGCTGGAAAGATGAAAGCAACATAGAAGTCGCTTTCAAGATACAGTGTATCTGCACAAAAGACGAATGCTTCTTCCCTTTATGCTGCTTCTTAAGATGTGGTTTCATCTTCAGCTTAAACCCATCTGAACCCACGCTCATGTCCGTATGCTTCTGCCCTTTTTCATGTCACCACCAGCAATCACTGGTATGTGGCAAGTCAGACCAACTTGCTGATACAGCTGAAAGTTAATTTGCTTACTTCCTTTTCTGCTGTCTGCATGGCCACACGATTGCTAGCACCAACACAGGGAAGGCAGCGCACAATCATTTCTGTGGATGAGAGGAGAAGATTGGATTGCCCTTTTCAGCAGCAGCTACAAGCTCTTAAGGTGATTTATGACAGCTAACCTGGGAAAGTAAGATCATAGAACAACTACGTTTTTCTAATCTTCCTATTACTCCAAATTATGAGAAACCTGAAACACTCCACTAGAAGAGCTGCAATGAAGTACACCACGAGCAACCTAGCATCAGGAGGCAGTGCTCCAAGACAGGCAGCTCAGTGCATTCACAAATTTTCTGTGCAAAAAGTACTGAATATATGCTGTATTTCACTCTTTGGAGTTAATTAACCAACAGACATAACAGGACGTGAATCATGATGTAGTAATTTATGAATAGGGTGATGTAAAACATGAAGCCAAATACAGAATATTGATGCAATCAGGCAAAAGTTAGTAACACACAATTATCATAGCATAGACTCTAAAGTGAAATTGGAAGAGGACATCATAAGAAAAAAAAAAAAAAAGGAAAAAGAAGTAAACACAAGTATTTGTCAGCCTGCCTGAGCAAGCTGTGCTGGGCTATTAGAATTGCTGACAGCTGACGCTGTGTGCCAGCCCGAGGTATCTCCCCTCTGCAGTAACCGATGAGCTCGTGGCCTCTTGCCATATCGTACGATCTCTTTAGGTCTGATAAGATAACATGGATCAATTTGAATAAGGTTGGAATTATTTAACAGCAACTCATGCTTTCACTCAGGAAAAAAAGTCTCAAGACACCACCACCGGCACAATCCAAGTTGGATTCCTGACTTTATATATGTACCTACAGACATGCCAGAAATATACAGCAATAACATGAAATCTACAAAAACAATTTCCCCATTTCCCATCCCCCTACAATGCAGTTAAGGCCAGAAGCAGCTGAGCAGAGGAGTTAAATACAGCTCTGGAAAGGACAGATGAAAACTGGCCTGAGCTGAGGGTTAGAGAACGACATGTGGATTTCCCCTCAACTTACACCCAACAAGGGTGAACCGACTGAAGGGACGAATTACACCCAAAACTTACAAGCAGTTTACACCGCTTGAGCCATTCCTCAGCCAAATCCTTCCTGCGGTTCAGGACAGACCGTCAAACCCACCATGCGGTTACCTGGGGAGGCCAGACATCACCAAACACGTTACAGGGGCATCCGCCTCCCCCAGCTCAGCCTTTTGGGTTTGAGGGCGGCCTCTCCCCTCGCCGGCGCCACCGCCTCTGAGGAGAAGGCCGGCCCGTTCCCACCTCAGGCGCATCTGCCGTGTTGCTCTTCGCTAGGAAAACACCTATTTCCCTTCTTCACCTTAAAAGCTGCACCGTTTGGCACTTCGGGGGGCTCCCCCCCACACTGGAGTCAGCGTTTTGCAAGATTCCGGCCTGACTTCTTTTCCCCCTCTCTGTGGTGTGTCTCCATACTCGGGCACAACCCAGCCAGATCCCGCCCCCCCTCCCTGCTTTTCGCCTCCACCGGCTTCCCCTGCTCTGGAAAAAAAACACCACCCCTCGAACAAAGACAAAACGCGTTTGAGCCCCAGCCCGCAGCCCCATGGCCCATCGCCCCCCAAACACGCTTACCCTCTGCGCGCCATCGGGGCAGGGGAATGAGTCCCGCGCCGTGACTGACCCGCCATGACTGAGCCCCCGTCGGTCCGGGCGGGAAGCACCGAGAGCCTCCGCCACCGCCGCCACCGGCTGCAGAGCCGCGCTGTGCCGGCAGGTGGGGAGCTGGTCAGGTGGGGAGGAATCCAGTTAACTCCTTTTCCTAAATTGGAGTACCTGCACACTGAATCTGCACTGCTGCAGCGTTAAACTCCATTGTGATTCAGTCACCACACCAGGACCTCCCTCCCGCCAACACCTCTGAAGATGAGGAGTTACTTGTTCGGAATTTTGCAGGGGCCTGGGAGACAGCACGCCAGAGACGGCCCCAGTAGGCAGCAGAGAATGCTGCTGTGGGTTTGGCTCCTCCAGACCACGTCACCTCACTTGGTGCCTCCGGCACTCTCACAGACCCCAGTTCCAAGCTATGACTTCTCCTCATGGTTTCAGACATGGCTGCTGTACAGTTTGACCTTGGCCAGTCTGTGTCGCTCCACCTTAGGGCCAGAGAATAGCCCCTGACTCTGTATTTTGTAGTGTAGAAACATACCCAAGGGGCAAAGGGCGCAAGGAACAGCTCATGTTTGTGACCGTGAGCTGCCAGCATAGCAGATCTGTGAATAAGCCAAGTACAATCTCAAAACAGAACCAGAAATGGAGTTGTATCGAGCGCTCACAGGACTTCACCACAAGCCCCATCAACAGCTGTGGCTGTCCATGCCCAGGAAAGGGCGGCGATGGGAACAGACTCCCTCACACGGGGAGCACGTCTGAACATCGCCTGTGAGCAAAGCGGCGGACGGATGAGGGGATGCTCTCGCTGTCTGTAACCACACCGCAGCAAAATGACCCAGAAGAACAGTCACTCTTTGGCCTAGAAACAAAGGGAGCATAGACTGAATATGAAGGCATTTTGTATGCTTTAAAAAAAGCACAGTTTTTAGTTTTTATGGAACAGCATTTTGCTATATGACATGGAGGTAGGAACCAAAAATACACCAGAGATGGTGCTCCATATATTTATGAGGCAGTGCCAAGATAGCTGACGCCTTCACCTAGTGACCTGCCACACTCCAAGGATTTTTTGGTATCGTCAAGTGAAAGAAACAAAATATAAAATGCAGAACTAAGCAGAAACTTCAAGACAGACATTTTTTAAGGTTACCCCCAAAGAGCTGAAGAACAGTCTCTGTAAGAGGAAGTAAGAATAATGACAGCTATTGTTTGGTTTTGCATTTCCTGATCTATTTTAGACAGTGGTTATATCTGACTGGAAATAAATTAAATCACAACATGAGAGCATTAATACAGAAGGGCAGGGAGCAACCAGGATTTTTCAGAGGCAAGCTTCGCTTGTAGCTGCTGTGGAGAGGCATATGATCACCATCCCACCTCAGTCTCCTCCTGCCTCCCACTGTGGCAGCAGGAACGAGCGCTCGCCAGCAAGCTTGTGGCCAGCTGGTACGCAGTGATTCACAGAGCACTGCTCCCCAAGCCCTCCCTCATCGCCTGTGCTGAGCCAAACTTCATCTGGCCGAGCATATTTTCAATTTGTGCTGCTAACAAAGCATTGGGTAACTCTGCCAAGGTGCTAAAACATACAACCTTCTTTCCTGAACAGATACGTGTGAGGCTGCCAAGCTGTAAGAACTAGGCATCACCCAAGAACCCGTGTGCACAGAAGTCAGTCATAACATCCTACCAGTAAGCTCATGTAGTATCTTGATACATTGTCATTACTATAAATCCATTAGCATGGTAGGATGAGCCTCTGTAGGAACAAGAAACTGATGCTTAATGAAAGCTACTCCAGCAGTTCTTCCTAACCTCAAGTACCTCATTATCATGTTCACCAGCCATCCTTTTATCTTTCAAAGTACTTTTGGGGCACCAAAGGTTGGTTCACCTTTAGAAAAACTATTTTCACTTATTAACTCCTTGGAAATAGTGACTGTGTATAAACATCTCTAAATGCAGGAGTGGCCAAAGTACAGGCTTGAACCAGGTGCAAAATGTCTGTGGTAAAACTAGAAAGCAAACTTGCCTCCCTGTGTTTTTAGCAAGCGATTATGCTTTCTATACGACATGCATTGCAGGAACCACTTCTCAGTTCACCACTCGGTCTTTTGAGGCAACCACCTGTAAAGCAGTAACTCTTTATAAAAATCATCCTTCCAACCTGTAACATCCTCTACAGATTTGATAATATAAGACACAGGAAAGATGTGACAAAATTAGAATACTAATATTAGCTTTCTGGTGTAGTGCTTGTAAATATATTCATGAAATACAGTCAAATGGACGTGAATTGACAATGCCTCAATGTTTAAGACAGAAAACATGCTCATGAAGAGAAATAAATCAATGCAATCAACAAGTGGAGAGCATGCAGTAACAGCAAGATCATGATTGAAATAAAAAAAAAAATTTGTAAAAAACAAGCTGCTAGGAACCCAAAATTTTAGATTTGCAATTTAGCCTTGAAGAATCTGCTCAATATTTTTCAGAGATTGTCATAATGATTGCATTAAATCATTGGGTCAGCAGGAGACTTTACTGTACTTCTACTTAGCAACAAAGCTTGTTTTCTCTTTTTTCCTCTATTACCTTCTCTCTTTTGTTCCCTTCCTCAACTACACACTTTTGTCTGCCAATCTTCTCTACTTCTCCCTCACATACTTCTTTCAAACTATTTTTAAGCTGTAAACCAGAAAGCACTATTTTTACTTTGGTGAATAATTTGATCTAGTAGCTGATGCCTTGGTTTTAGAAAATGACAGTACCCTCATCAACATGCACATTGAGTGGATAAGCACTGGCTGCTGACAGCTCCTGAAGAGGTTATCCACAAGCAATCATTACTGAAAAGTATTTCCAGTTGAGTTCGGTGCTGTTTGAAGCTTCCTTGGTGATTTAGTTTTAACTACCAAATCATGACTACAATCATAACTATCAAATCATCAGACTACAAAAGGACTGACGAGGTGATAGATAATGAGGGAGAACAGTGCAGTTGGACAGAAAAGTTTGGATCACTTGAAGAATTAGGCCTATTCAAACACAATGCTGATGAAAAAGCCAAAGTTAGGTATCAAAGAATCAGACATCACATTTTAATATGAGAGGAGAGACTATTTCAGGAAGCAGCAGCTAAAAACCATGAGGGTCACAATAGACATGCAGCTAAAATATGAGTTTTCAAAGCAATGTCGTGGCAAATGAAACAAAGGAGGAAAAAAAGCAAAGGGAAGAAAGGATAATCTGTTCTTCACATCGATAATGAAGTAGGGAACAGGGCCAGAGACAGAATTTTTTTACCTGGCTCTAGACCATTGAATGAAAAAACCAGTTTAAAGAGAAGGTAGAATCTGGCACATAGAAAGAGACGTGTCCTTTATCAAAAGCTAGAGATGTTTCCTTACAATTTAAGATTTATCTGTATAGTTAGATCATCAAAAGATTATCAAGTTGTGGCTCATTTACAATGTGTATGTATCAGCCTAGTAAGACAATACTGAGTGCTACATCATTCTTTAATTTCATACAAAAAGAACCCCCAGTGGCTGGCACCTCAAGGTAGGTAATTTTAGGTGGGGAAAAATAAATCTTAATTTTCGGTGTTAATTGTTGCTGTTGTGCATTACTTCAACAAGCTATAACAAGACATGGTGAATGAAAAACACATTTATTGTCTTCTAGCTAAGCATCGTAGTCCAATAGAAGGGTTTTGACTTGCTAAAGTGAGATGTTATTACCTTCTTTATACAACTATTAGTTTCTTCTAGACTTAAAAAATCTGTGAAAATATGTGATTTCTTTCACCCTTCTATTCCCATGTGGGTGCTATGGGAAAAAACTATTCTTGAGAAAATCTTCCTTCATCATTTCCCCTCCCTTCACCAGCAAGGGCAGGCAGCACAGCTTGCCAAAGGAACACGAATTTTCTTTGCATTGCTTAATGTCTATTGCAGATAACGATGTTCTGGGACCTCCTTGCTCTGCTTGTGCTGCAGAGGCAGAGCAAACATCTGGCATAGGGAGCTTGGGAGAGCTACAGGTGGTCAAGAGCAGCTTTGCTGGCCTACAATTTCTTGAGTTAGGAACCACTGACAGCTGAAAATCTGCTTTGAGTTTGACAGAGGAACTGAGACATGTACTGGAGCTGTGCTTCCCATGCACCACTTAGCGATTCCTATTAAGAGTGAAATTGTACTTTGGATCCAACTTAGCCTGCCAAGACATGTAGGTTTTGTGATTTGAAGAACTCATCTCTGTAATTTATAAATTCTGATTTATTTGCATTCTCCTTACCATTTCACACTTTTTCTGCTAACAGAGGGAGCAGCACTTCCAGATAAGCCTGAAGGCAACATTTTTGTACTGCTTTCTTGAAGAAAAGGATTAGGGCAAAGAAGTTTCTCCAGGGGGGAAAAAAAAAAATAATCATAGTGAAATAAATTATACATTCCAGGAACTGACAGCATAAGAGAGGAACACAGAGGGCATACTTCTGTGCCAGGAGACAGTTCCTGACTAAAAGCTAAGATGTTGGATAAAGAAAAGTTAAAAAAAAAAAATCTGCAATCTGAAATAAAAGCTTTCATATGTCAATTGTCAGGGCATCCTAAACACTTCAGCCTAAATAAAAAACCTGCCTATTTATAGTTGATGATGGGAAGGAAAGGAAAGCCTGGAAATACACCTAAGTTTTCATTTGTTTTGTCTGTCTCTATACTACTTTAGTGCCACCCAAAACGAGGAGTAACTTTTTAGAAAGCCTTGATAAAGTCATGGAAAGGCTGCTTTCAGTATTGCATGTTCTAATGAACAACCATAAATCTAGACATACCTCCCAGCTGAGCTTCTGGAACAGGTTCTGGAGACTTCAGGGAGTTAGAAATTACCTCTAGTCAAAAGGACCTGTCGGCAGAGGCCTCCCATTTCCATTACAGACCAACAGAGAGAACTTTCAGCCAAGAAACAGTCACAGGTTGATGATGTTAGCCTACACAGCCCGAAGGAAGGCAAGACTTCAGACTGTGCTTTAGCAGGAACAAGACTGACTACTATGTCAAAACATGCGTTTAACTGTCTGTTTTTAAATCTGTGGGCAAACCAGGGAGCCATGTGACAAGCAAACTGAAAGTGTTTGGATGGGATGGCTGGCAGAATAGAAAATAAAGCCATTGCACTCAAATTGTATGTTTACTATTAGCCTTCTAACTGGTAAAACCAGAAGAGGAGCAATTTTGCTTTGCTTGCTTTTTCCTCCTCTCTACTGTATTTAAAAGAGAGCTTTGGAAGTCTTTTTTCTACTTTTCACTCCATTATAGAAATTCACAGCAAGCTCCTGCCATGTTTTTCCATGACAGCAGAGGATGTGTAGGCCTAGGAAAACATTCAAAAGGGACCTCTGTGCAAACAGCAGAGAATTTAAATTCTCGGAACTCATTTATCTTTGTTTTCTTTAAACAGAAAAATCATGAAAGGGAAAGATCTTGATTAAATATATGACATCTCTTCTTTTTACTTACCTTCTATGTAGAAATGATGGTGTAAACGTAGGCATGATTACTGCAGACATAAACAGGAGTGAATTTACAGACAAAGATAATATTTTTAACGAGACTAATGCTATACTCTAAAAACCAGACCAGCTTTCAGGATATGCAGGCTGAAGCTTTGATTCGCAAAGCAAAGTATAACTTGAAACCAGTGATACAAGTTTAACATATGCAAGGTAATCAATTACATCAAAGAAGTTTGTACCTGCAGCTATGGAGGAAGAAGAATATTAACAAGAAGAAACTCTGTAAGTCAGTTCCTCCCAGAGGGAGGATAGGCGGGTTCATCAGAAAACAGGAATGAATGCTGGTGAATGAAACAGAGAATGCTGGTGGTTCAGGAATGTGAAAAACTGTAATAGGGCACAGAACCAATACATTTATTGACCCTAAGACTTCTGTGTAGCAGAATCAAGTTTGAACAGTTCTTATTGGAATTTAACTTCGACAATTGGCATTTCTATTTCAGTGGAGAAGAAGAATTTCTGTGCCTGAAAGTGTCTCCTCTTCTCAATTTCAATCAGTTGGTCTCATAAAAGATGTCATGTGTCCCTCTGGATTCCTTGATTATAGCAAAGCCACAAAAACATATAGGTTCAGTAAGCAAACTCACAAAAGAAAGAAGAGTATTTTTATATTTCCACAAGTAAATTCCAAAACCTGAAAGCAAACAAAACTTTAAAGTCTTATTTAAAAATCAAAGCAATAAAAAAAAGAGCATGATCTAATGTGCCCTTCCTTTTTCCAAGTCAAAAAGTTCCCTGATCCAAAAGGCTAGTATTTCAAAATGATTAGGAGCATCTCCTTATGCTCAATTTCATGCACATGTTTAGAAGATAAATGGTTAGGATATCTTTCTGGAAAGAGAACATTTCTGGGGAAAAAAAAAATAAAAACAAATCACTTATTTCAGCTTTCAATGCAGAAGACACGACATCCTAAGAGAGCTTTCTATGATTGCTGTCCATTCATCACCTGTTATTTGACAACTAAAAACATTTGTTTTCACTTCTGTGGCAGGTGGGAATACCAAGCAGTGCAAGAAACCAGGCCCTCCAGATCTATATTCTCCAGCTGAGATTCAGCAGGAAGCTGGAGGTCACGGATCTCAGAGAGGAGGAAGTTTCTGAATTACATCTACAGATTTATTTATTTTACTTTTCTGCCAGAGTGGTCATTGATAGTAAAGTTTTATGTAACATTCCTTAGTGAGGGAGAGTTAAAGAAGTGCGAGGAACTAAAGCATGGAGTTTCAAGCCTCAACAATAAGAAGCTCTATTATTAATAATAAATTCATATTTATTCCAATCTTCTGCAATGCTCTTGTGACAGCTCAAAAAACTTTGATCTAAAACATATTCTTACTTGAAATACTGCTGACCCTTCTGGAAAGACAAATTAAACTAAGCTCACTGAAGGTTAAAGCACCCACAGTGGTTTTCCCAGAGTGAGGTCCCCAATAGAAGAGCCAAGTTACACAGAACAGGCAAACAAAACGCACAAGACAAAAGGCATGCTAGCTGCAAAGTGCAAACCAGCAGTGGTCTCTTGGGTGTGTGTGCAGAATGAGGCGATTTGGGGGCACTGGGCTTAATAACTGGACAGTTATTAAATTAAAAACAAACTAGGTGAGTTCAACAGAAAGTCATTAACATGACATGTGTCTCAACATGCTTTTGAGTAGGCTCTGGGGGTCATGAACAGTTAAGTTCAACAGTAAAGATGCTCTCTCCCCAATGTGGATGGTGAGGAAAGGAATGAAATTACAAGGTGGAAAAAAAAATAAACAAAAAGAAACACTTCCCTTTAGACATGGCATGGCACACACTGTCACGGGAAAACGTCAAACATTTTACAAGAAATTGTATTTTCATGAAGCTTAGCTTGGGAAACACAGTCTGATTCCCAAATACCAGCGAAGTAAAAAAATGCCCTAAGATTAAAAACAATGAACAAATGAATTGGATGTTTTTTGTATCTATTTGCATTATAGAAACTTAGGGAGAAAGAAAAATTGGAAAAATTATGAAGCCATGTTTCAGGGCTTACATCAGTCTTTGTTGCATACTAGGAGGCAGCTGGTGGATTAAATTGCATCTCTCTACAAAAGAGATCCAACTCTTCTACCTAAAGGGTAACGTACTGGCTCTCACCAGAGCTCCTGCATTAGACTCATGGAAACTAAAGTGGGCTGTGAGCAACATTTGTTTCTTGCAGACAAAGCCTCTTACACTGTGGTGCAAGTTTTTGGAAAGAGCCAAGTATGATGCTGTCCATAGCATGGAAAGAGAAGTCCTTGTTTTGCTACACCAGCCACAAATAAACCCACAAGTTCTTAGCTATTTGGTACCAGTGACTATGCAACTGGAGATGGGATCTGCACTACAGCAGCACCGCAGAAGTAACTGGAGTATCAGATACATAAACAGTCCTACAAAGGAATTAGAACCTACACAGACAGTAGCTATTAAAGATGGAAGAAAACTGACTAAATGAGTGCTGTTTTGGATGTACACTAGGAAATGACGAAAAAAAACCCAATCAATCAGCAAATCATCAAGGTGCTAGAGTTTCTGGCAGAACCTGGATTTCAACTTAGATTTTCTGGAGGCCAATTTAATACTCAAAACATCCTTTCCTTTTTTAGAGGACTTTTTCCAATGGAGGTTTATTTATGTAATTAGATGGTAAGATTTGGGAAAGATTTTAATAGCAGCAGCACCTGATGCCAAGCTATGTTTACCTACGTAGCTTAATTTCTGGGGGAGTTTAGTTTTGGTTTGTTCCTTCTCTAGACAAGCCCTGATATAATACTTAGCGCAGGAGGATCCATATCCTATTAAATCCATAGCCTATTAATTCCCAAGAATAGTATGCAGTTAAAATTTATCTATACATAAGGTAAAACTCAAGTCCTCAAAATAATGCCACAGGCACCTTTACTGTGCTTGAGAAGTCACTTCCAAATGTGTATATTGAAATTCTGGCCCCATGTCTTAGAGCCGTTCACGTTTTGAAGCAATGCACTTGCCAAAGGGGTTTTCTTAGTGAAGAGAAAAAAGGCTGAAGCATTTTTCCTTTAAAAATATGCATTAGTTTCCCAGGTATGTGTGCAGCAGTTACTTGTGTGCCCGATAATAAAGTCTTAAGTGTAATATAAACATTTTATTCACTAAAAGACTGCATTTTCAAGTGGAGCTTGCAATTTGGATAACCTTATTTAATACCTTTTTCTTCTTAAAAAGTAAATAAACATGAAGGAAACTGATCCAGGCACCAGTGAACAGATGCTGACCTCAACTAAGTGCCTCTACAAAGATGGCTTATGACTGGTATTTGAAACTGTCAGTAGAATTCATTGGACACAAGAACTGTCAGAAACATCAGCTCATTTTTGTGTTTTGCTTTTCCTTAAAAGTCTGAAGACACCTGCCTTTTATGCTGTAGCTTTGAAAAGCCAGAGAAACAATACATTAAAATCCAAGAACAGAGCTGTCTCAAATGTAAGTACCCTCTAATACGTTAAAGTTATTAAAAACATGAGCTCTACTTTTGTATCTGCCGTCACCTGGAGAGATCAGAGACTACTTAGCTTACAAATTTTCACAGCTACACAAACAAAATGAGAAATATCTGATCCTGACACCTATTTTAAACAGGATTTGCAAAGACACCTCCAAATTGAACCGCAGACTCTTTTAAGCTCAGCCATTTATTAACTGCTTCAGAGATGCTGACGCTGCTGTCTCATTGCTGCCTGGCACGGTAAACTCTCCCATACTGAGTTCTGTTCTGCCAATAACTGGGCTTCTACTTGGCTAGTATTTAAGCTGGTTTGGGTACCCCCATATGTTACTGCAGTCATAGCAATGATGACAGAGCAGCTGTGCTCTTTGCCCAGAAGTTAATTCATTAAGTTCTAACAGGATAATATGTGGAATAGGGTGCTGCTTCATACAACTGCAGAGTCCAGAGTCCTTCAGAAGCTTTTGAAGCACAGGCACACAGTGGTGGAGCTTTGGGATGTTAAGGCTGTACAAGAAGAATTTCGTGGAGAAAAAGATGCTATTGCTTAAACTTATCAACACTAAACACCCGGTGGCAGTGGAAGCACGAACAACTTTTCTTTTTTCTTCCCCCTGAATTTACTTGTACTCTATAGTGGGGCTGAAAAAAAGAAAAGAAGGTGAGCCCTTAGGGAAATGCTCTTTTCTAGAGTTCTGGTCCTTTGTTCTCTGCTCCCAACACCCAGTAGATTCGAATTGCTTCAGTATACCTTCAGTAGGGTGTTCTGCTTTGTAGCAGATGCTTCAAAATGTTTTTATTTTAGACACAGCCTGTGGAATGCGGTGAGCTCTTGTCTAAAGGAACAGTTGCAATCCCAAGAAAAAAGAAAAGGGAGGAGGAAGCATTAAGGCTGACGTGCGTTGTATATTTCTCATGGCTCTATGTCTACATAGAGAACATTTCCCAAGGAGGAAGGAGTTTTTTTGGTGTCTTTTTGAACGAAGCAAACAAAGGATTTCCACTTCATGATCACCAGACATTCTTTTCTGAGATAAACAGGAATGGATAAAGATCCTACATTCCTTTAAGCATAGAGAATAAAAACCACTGCAAGATTTTAAAGGTTTATAAACTAAAAAGCTTTTGAAAATCTTCATCAAGGAGCCAAAAAGTCTAGTTTCCCCTCTGAATATCACACTCAGCCTCAACTGGATGCATTTTTTCGTTCAACTTTCTCACAACATTTACCTAACTACACTTGCCAGCATGTTTTGCCAAATTAGAAAAATTGCTGCAGAAACCATCTGCTTGACATGGCTTACATATAATAAAGTATCGCTCAATACAATGTATTGGAAATGTTTGGAGATCTTTACATGGGAACCAAAAGCAGCAGTGCTGACTCAGGCAGATCTCCTGCTGATGTCAGTGGGAATTGTACCTGACTGAGTACTGCTGGATCTGATACAAAGCTTCCTGCATAGCGATTGCCGCTGACTGACGTGAGAACATATGGTTATAGTTTAACAATAGCAACTGCAATGGAGATGAGAAGGAAATTTTATAGCATTCCTGGCTTGCTGCTCTTTTATAACTATCAGAAACACTCAAATGATTTGAACATATCTGCAACAGTTTTTCCCAGCGTCAAGTGAACACTGAGAAACTTGCAAAGTTAAATCCTACCTCAACAGGAACAGTTTGAGCCAATCTGTTGAGATAAAAACTTGAATTCCAGAAAGACTGCACGTGAAGTCTAAAATAAGAGTTCATGATTTCTCTACAGATTGTATCACGTTATCTCTGGATGAGAATGCAGACGTTTTGATACATTTCCCTTGGTCCAGTCTGAAGTGGAAATAAAGCCTTCATAGCGCTGACTTCGTCAGCCTAGTAGTAGGGACACGTGTGTGACAGCTGCTATACCAAAGGACAATGGCTTCTCAAATTTGACCCCAGATTTAGGTGTTACAGCTTTAGTAAGTCTGAAAGCTACGAGTGTCACTGAGGTTATAGCACTTGTGAATGGTGATCACCAAAGCAGCACCTCCACGTGGATAAATCAAGTCCCCTCCCTCACAAGAATTGCAGAAGGACGAAGAACGGCAATACTGAGAAAATAACAAAGAGAAGCTATGATGCATGTATCCACAAGTCTAACCACAGTTTTAACAGAAGGGGTTCTGCCTGTTCAATACTTCCTAGGAGGGGCCATATTAGAGATCCAAATCCCAAAGAGCAGGTGAAATACTTCCTGTTGCAACCCACTAATTAGCACGCACCCATCACAAAGGTTGCAATTTGGGTGCAGTTCCCAGGCAGGCACCCTTTTCCTTTAAACACTACAATAAAGGCTTATGTATTTTGCTTTAAAGAGTTCCTGTTAGCCTTAGTTTACCAGCCACAGGAACACTTCCAGATGATGTCTAGAAAAGCTATACTCCTTTTGCTCAGACGCAGGGACACAAAAGCTGAAACCCCTCACCTCTATTGTCTGTGTTTCTTCATGCAATGAAAGCCAAAAGCGGCTGGAGATTAAAAACACAGAAGCAAGAGAGATCTTACTGCAAACTTCGAAGTAGTACAGCTTTGTAGTTAGCAATCATCCTCTCTGTTAGATATGCTTGAGAGTGGACTTCTGGGTAGGTATGCTGCTGCATTTAGGCTTGCAGGATAGAGAGACTGCGAAGTTTCAACTGCATTGGTTGAAGAATGATCATAACTCAGCGTTTGACCTCTGTTTTGAGCAAAAGCCAATGCATCACCCACCTTATCAATTATTCCTTAGTTCACTCCTGAAGTAGACAGTAAACAATGTTTGCACTCCGGTAAAGCGAGCCTTGAGAATCTATGTGAGGAACACACCACCCAGGCTGGAGTTCAATAACAGAGGAGACTTTTTTTGGTACATTTTGTGAGGAGGTACTTTGGCTACCTGCTTAGCCTCAATGCTTGACTCATTCTTAGCAATACAGATGGGCACTCTGGTTTCCCTATAAGCCCTCTTGAAAGAGAATCTATTTGCAAAGAGATGGTTTGCAGGAACACCAAAGTATTATTACTACTCTCCATGGGACATCTTCCTTACAAGACTTCTGTGGACCAGGAAAACTGTATCAAAAAGACTTTAACCCCTGAAAACAGGGCCCTAATCCCACATGAAGCGGTGTATCTACCATCTACAGCATCACAATATGCAATTAGGAAACAGTAAAAGAATAAAACTATCATTCCTGTAAAACTAACACTCCTGGAAGACAGCTAAGTGTTACAAAAAATATCTGAAACTTAACATAGGGATCTTTGGTTTACAGGAATCATCATAGAAGAGGCATCAATTGAAATTCCAATCCATCTGTAAAATAATTAGGTTAATTAACACACAAAGGCACCATTAATTTGTCTCACGGTATCAGTTCCCACTTTACTGTCACATTAAAAAGCTGCCAGCCTGGGTCAAGCAAAAGAACAGAGAAGACAACACAACAGTTGTGTCACTGCAGTTAGTCAAAGGAACATGAAGCCTAGTTACACAGTAAAACAGTAATTTTAGGAAATGCTTACCTAAAACAGACTTCAGTGATGGAAAAATAAGGTGTACCAGGATTACTACGACATTCCTGAATAGCTGCTTACCTTTCTTATGAAAGATCACTTGACACAGCTATACTTTTCCTTTTGAGTAAGTTATTATACCTTTATATCTCCTTCTTCCTACGTTACCTATTGAGACAAAAGGTTTAAATTAAACAAAGCAAGTGGGAAAAGAAACACAGATCACAGCTGTAATTTCTTCCCCTTTGCAAGACTAAGCTAAGGAATACAGTATGTAGCTCTTGCCTTAAGTGAAAGCATGTCTGAAAATAAGCAGATGCTGAAGCAGCATCAACTTACACAGTTAAGCCCTGAGCAGCACAGTCTTGTTATTTAATTTTTGACATCCCTGTGTTACCTTGCCCTTTTTGCTTCCACTCTTGCTCATGTCGTTGTATCTCACTTATCTCATGTTTCTCTTTTCTGACTGAAACTATAATTCTGTTCTTTGAGGTGACTGAGAGAAGGGCAACCATCTGCAATTCAGTGGTTTTGCCTGTATCATCAGCGCACAGTAGTGAAAACTTCAATCTACCTCAAAAGCACGGAGTCTCAAAGAGCAACTTCGCGCAGAACTGACGTTCTGTGTAGAGTAATCTGGCCCAAACTGTGTTAAAAGCAAAACTACAGCTATATTCAGAGTGACTGGGATAAATCAGACACAGGACATGACACTGCCTGTGATGTGTCTCGCACGTGAACCCAAAGCAGTGATTCCAAAGGAGTGCTGAACAGAAACATTTGCAAAGCTGCAGGAGGAACTGAACTTCAACTCTGTATGCAGTGCTATGTTATTTAACACTTCATCAAAGGAGACATGAGTTTTATTTTGGACAGTAGACTTTATTAGAAATTCTCTCCTCATTCATCAGTAAATTCACATTAAAATATGCTGAAGGCAGCTCAGTCTAAACATCTGACATCCTGCCATAACAACAACTTCCAGTTTAAAAACTAGATAACTGATCAGGCAGATAACTTGAAACATGTAAGAAATGCAAAAAGAAAGCAGCATCTTAAAAAATGGGATGAGCCTGAAAAATTAATACATTTCAGGTGGAGTCGGGGAAAAAAACAAAATCAGCCACCCCAAGATGGGAGACAGTTAAATGAGAACTCCACAGACTCTAAACAGATAAATAAACATTATAACCACACATACATTAAAAAGAGAGCCAAGTATTTAGAGTTCATACCACATAAAAATTATAAATTTATTCAAATAAAAAAGTGACAAGCTTTCTAAAATACAAATACCCTAAATTCTTGGGATAGTGAACACTTTGTCATAAATCGCAGAACTTTGGAGGGACTAGATTTGGTCTTGAAAGCAATGGACTGCATCTTACTGTTACCACATCCAGAAATTTATTTTTCTGACGCATATATCATTTTTTTCCTTTCATGTTTTTAAATCACATACTCTTCTAGACAATAATCTGCTTTTTTTAATAATAAAACTTTCAGATATTCTAGGCCTGATTATGCTGAGTGCTGAACGCTCAAAGCTCTCAACAACTCCAGATACTAAAGGCAAATTTTAAACATTTTTCAAAAGTTACTGCCAAGATTTTTCCTTTGCTCATTTATTTTTATCTATTGGGGTGAGGTGTAGAAGAGAGAAAGAGAGCAAAAAAATAAAAATCACATTGTTGAAGAATGCTCTGTCCTGAATGACAGTGGATCTTGCAGGACATATTTTCTATTGGCATTTACCAGAGGCAACAAAGATAAACCAATATATGAGAGATGAGAATAATGGCCTTCAGGACTGTAAACACAACAGGCAACAGATGACACATGAATCTCTGTCAAATCAATGTCTTCACATTCTTTAGTAGTCCCCCCCAGTGATCTGCTTTCACTGGTTCAGAAAAAAAATATATTAAAAATTAAATAACACTTAAGTGTCCATCACGAAGATTTATATTTTGCTGTAAACAATTTTCTGCCATTTGCATTGATGTAGTCCAATGTGAGGCCAGAGGGTTCTAGATGTCTTATTGGTACTGTAAATAATTTTTCAGAGACAGAGGCAAAGGTAGAATTTCTATGTCATGCAGGCGGTCTCTGCCAAGAGCAAAACGAATTGATCTTCGGCACAAGTCCATTAAAGGCAGGGGTTCCGCTGAAAAAAATAGAAGAAAGAAAATAAAGAGTTAAATTTTTCAGCATCTCCATTTACAGGCAATGGTTTATTTATTAACATAGATTGTGCATTGTAATAAACAGTCATAAAGATAGTAATGGTATTGTGAAAAACCTGACAACCAGGAGGCAATTAAGACAATCAATAGAAGCAAAACCAGAATTCTATGCATTTCACCCATAATATGTGACTGTGAAGTTTCAGACTAAGCTTCCTTATCTGTAAGGCTTAAAACAATCATCCAAAACCACTCTTCAAGTTTAGCAAGTTGCAGCACAAGAAGTTACTACTTTTCCAGATTTCTAACAAGACAAAGAGCTCCTAATCAGTTTATAACACAACATTTGTCACGTCATGTTAATCTGAACTACACTGGCAACTTCTGACCTTTACATACAAGCTCCTTCTGCATCTTAGGAAGTGGAAACAGTACTTAAGGATAACCAAACTTCTTAGAAAACACTGCTTATCCTGCAACACTCTTAGATTTTCTTTCTAGGAAGTTCATTGGAAGCAAAAAACTAAACAAAACACCCTCAAAAATCTAGAGGAAATTTAACCTTTTCCTCCATGAATAAATCAGGGGAAAAGGATTCAGCTGACTAGAAGGCAGGATACCTTCTCATACATCTGTACACAAACACCCCCAAAATATACAAACAACATCTGCAGATGCTCTTAGTTTACCAGAAGTGAATTAAGTATCTGTCAAAAACACCTGGCTGATAGCATTTAAGACTGGAGACCCAAACACAGTGATCTGAAGCATCTCAAACCATCTCACCCCTTTGTATCGAATTCTGGCCTGCAAGACTCGTGAAGAATTGCAGAAACATCATAGCATTTCCATCCAATAGTAGCAGGAACGACCTCTGTGATTGCAGTTTGCAGCGGAATCTGGATAAAGCCATGAAGTCATTCACCAGTTGCAGTGATCTTTAAGAACAACTTTAACCAGATGGATTTGGTTGCACATGTTGGTTTAAAAGGGTAAGAGCTTACAAGACTACAGAAAACTCTTCCTCTTCACATGATGACAGCAGTAGCCTTTAAAACCTTACTAGTACTTTCAAACAGAGAAGAACAAAAATGTCATGTGCCTATACTATAGTGATAGCCTTTTATAAACTTGACAGATCACTTACCAGGGCTCAACACTGCACAGCACTCCGTGGATTTATCAAGAGCTCTTTTATGTGCTACATGTTAATTTACACAAACTACGTTAATCTACCAATGCTTTAGCTGACATTGTTTTAAAAACTACTTGAAAAAAATAATTACAAAGCACAAAATATCTAATTTAAGGATTGGTTATATAAGCTATAATTGTCTGCTCTGGTGACACACCACTAACTTAATGGATTTTTCATCATTTATCCCAGCGTCGCATTTGATTTGTTTAGTCCATACACAGTTCATTATGGTGTTTCCCAAAAGCATCTAGGGAAAGAGCTTAGAGAGCTTTCTGCTGTATGCTGAAAGACTAAAAACCTTGTTTAACTTCATAACCACTTCAGTGACTCGGATATCTCGGAGTCTACTTCTTAAAAATCCACTTCATCTATAATTTCAGCTATTAAAAGATGAAAAAGTAAGAGTCCTCACGCTCCGGTAATAAAGTAACATTTTCTATACATTGGTGATCTTAGTTTTTATTTTTACATACCAGAATTGTGAATGTTAAATATTAAGGGATGAAGCTGTAAAATTCATTAGCCAGGACTAATAAGTAGGAGCAAAAATAGCTCATGAGTTCCAGGACACAGAAAACACATCTTACAAGTCTTACACCATAAACAACAATTTTCTGAGTATCTTCCAAGAATCCCTGAGGTCCCATTAAGAAGATGTGAAATAAAAACTGAGAGTGTTTAAAGCCATTAACTGACCATGTAGTTTCTTTTTTTTTTTTTTGCTAGACAAAAGGCATATGTAAAACGTAGCCATCTGTGCAGCCAGGCACACAGGTAAATCCTAAACTTAAAAACATAATATAAGGAAAGGTTAAAATATTTTTCAAGCTTGAAAAGCTAAACGAATGTCTCCTGTCTCACTTCTACAGGGAATTTTCAAATGCTAAAGAAAACGCCCCCAAGTGTTTGCAACAGCTGCTAAATTACACATACCTATTGGGTTATTGCAACTTGAAAATTTAACTGCACTCTTTTTATTCTCCTGTCTATCCAACAGCATTTCAAACATACAACAAAATTAGAACAGATTTGTCCCACAATATTAAATAAAAGCTATGTTTTCTTGGGTGTAAGAACTTGAAGAAAAATTGTAATAGCAGCATTTTAAGTAAAAACGTTTTGCAGCTGTGAATAGTCCTAAATGATTAGTCCTAAAAACTAAATGCTGGACAAGAAATAACCTTAGTTTTCAAAATAGTTTATGAGATAAATGTAAAACTGTTTACAATTCAAGACTGACAATTCTGGGGCTGCCCAACTCAACAGAAACATTACTAAACATTTGGTATGTACCTTAATGCAAGCACTCTCCCACCCATCACATCTCACATTTTTACTACATATTTTACAAAGGAGGACCATTTGGAAAAAAGTTTGGATTTTAAGAAGCACAAGTTAGGTTGTGAAAATTGTGTGAGTTCCAGGAGGAGGCATTTGTATTACTCTGGGGAAAAGGCAGAAGAAAGTTTGCATAAAGGTCATGCAGACCTTTGATCCTGTGCTCTCCAGCAGCTGGGAGGGCTTCTCAACTCTGGCATCTGGGTGCATCCCTCAGCAGCACCCTGCCCTGAAGCTGAGCAGACCGACTCGGCCATGCACCCTTCTCCAGCACACCAGGCCCTGGGCTACACGGGTGCCAATGTGTGCCCCAGCAGGTCCCTGCCTTGGGAACCAGCAGAGCAAAGGCACGTCAGAGCGCTGCTGCCCTGCGGTCTAAACATAGAAGATGGCTAATTTCAGAGATGCTTTAACCTTCGGCAGGTGCCAATATCTGGCATACAGCCTGGCTGCCAAGCCCAAGTGGCAGAGGGAATTGGGAAGATGTTAGCACAGCACACCGGCGAGGAAATGGACTGCTGCAAAGAGGTTGCTCATCATCTGCTGTAAAGGCTGAACTGTCTCTTTCACATACATGCAAAGACCAGAAGTGCTTCAGGTTTTCAGGGAAATTCAGTCAGAAATAAAAGTATCACTTGGTCCTTTTGGAAAGGAAAGGGAAAATTTGACCACCCTGAGTATATATTGCTATGCACCCTGCCTAAAACACACACACAGACTCGATGTATCCAAAACACTCGACAGCACATTCAAACATTCAAAACATATTTCCAAAACGCTATTTCCACATGAGATCATACAAATAATGCTGAGAAGATAATATTCTAATCATGCAAGAGATGGGAAGAGGAATATTCTGAAGCCACATGGTTACCTGTAAGTCTGGCAACTGAAAAAAGTCCGTCTTTCACAAAATGAAATATTTACCTTTAGAAAACTGTTACAGTTCAGGGATATTAACTGATTGTCAGAACATCTGGCTACTTAGTATACCTAGTATGCATTGTAAGTGTTGTATTTTTAGAATAACCCACAAGGGAATGGAACTGGAGCACTCAAGCCCCCCAGAAGAACATGAACCAGCCATTTTGCTTAAGTTATGTGAACTGTAGTAGTGTTCTTGCCATTAGAAAAAGGAGGAATGAATTGCTGAGCTGGAATGCAAAATTGTAAAGAAAACACGATTCACAAGAATAGCTCTTTGTATTAAATTCCCAACCAGGCTTAGAAATTTGAAGCGAGACACTTGAGGGCAAGGGAGGTAGCTTTGCACAGGAAACCCAGTGCTTCCTCTCAGGCCCCAGCAGAACTCAGAGAAAAGTGCAGCTACAGCTTGTTGGGTAACACGCTCCGAGCCTCAGGCCACCTCCTGTCACCTTCCTCAATGTACTTGAAGGAATCGCCTTCTCATTTAAAGTTTACTATGAAACCTCTTCACTCCTCATAGCTGCCACATTACAGAAAACTGTTTTTCAAGAAGAAAAAACAAACAGTGAAAAATGTAATACTGTTTAATTTACGTGTCAGAGTTTAATTCCCATGTCTCCCAATTTTGAACCAGTAGTTTCCAAGAAAGCCCATTAAAAAAAAAAGGAACAGCTGAGAAACAGACCTTTGTTTCCACTCCTCCTCACAGTTTTAGCTGCAACAGGCCCACCACGGGTCACAGTACAGGACACTCCATCGCAAACCTTCCTTTCCCTACGCCACAATTACGTGCGTGCCTCTACCTGAAAACCTGGAAGCTGGGAGTAAGGGCCAACAACAGCCGCTCTTCACATGCAGAGCTGCATTTCACCAAGTGGTGTACAATAGAGTTTAAATAGCTATTTAATATACTAGCGAATAGCTTAAAAATAGCTTAAATAGCTATTCGACAAATTAATTTAATAAAAATAGCTATTTAGTAGCTATTCAGCTATTAATAACACAAAATAGCTGTGCTTATATATAGAGATATATTTGTTCTTATGGTATCGCTGACAGTTTAAGGGCAAAGGCAAAGAAACATTTGTAACTAAAAACAACTATGTGCTTGTGAGCCTTTCCCCAATAAATGTGCATCTGCAATAGCAATTTGCACATCATTACCAGCTGAAAAGTTCATTTAGTTTTGGCAACCTGTAGTTATTTAACAATCTGGCACTCACAGGAGCCTGCCTCATCTTTGTAAACAGGCTTTTATAGTTGAGATACTAAAGTCATTTAGCATCCAACCACACTAAATGTTATTAACTGCAACGTTACATAAGGCTCATACCAAAAGAGCAGCTTTTAGCACACAACAGTTATTTGCCAAATGACAATACTCATTCTTTAAAGAAATTTTGGAAGCTCTAACAGCACATAACATTCATGGCTTTCATTAATCTACGAAGAACATATTTTCATCTCATTTTATAAAATCACAGTTGCCTGAGAAAGAAAAAACACAAAGAAAAAATTAAAGCTGATTGAAAAACAAAGGAAGTTTTTGTGAGAATCATCGTCCCTCAAATTCAATAAATTTTTTTTATTTATTTTAGTATCTTAAGTAGACCCATATTTTTATAGGTATTTTTTGCCTTCAACATATTAAAAAGCACTTACATTCAGTGATTCATGTTACTTTTTCCAACTGCTGTAAAGTAGCTTTAAAGTCAGATTTAAAAAAAAAAAAAAAGGAAAAAGAAAAAATACAGTGTTACAACACAGAGATGAAATTGCACATCGTTAAATAAGTGGATGATGCCTCCCCACTCCTAACCTTGCTGTGCTAACAGCAGTGCTGCGAGGGAGGAATGAGGTAGTGGTGCCGTACCCTTCCTTGTCCCAGGTGCCCACCACTGGGCAGAGAAGTGAGGGGAAGTGGCAGCGCCTCAAGAACAGTCACCTCTGGCAAAAGTAACGTGTGCCTGGTGCACCCAGACGGGTCTTGGAAGCCAGAAAAAACGTGTGACGCCTCTGTTCCGTATCCCAGCTGGGCATAAGGTTCTCTGTGCATGTTATGGACTTGGTGACTATTGCCCAGTTCCCCTTTGTGCCCTCCCCTCTTTGCCAGCAGTAAACCAGCATCACTGAGGTTCCTGCCCAGCATTTCTTTTCACCACTCAATTTTAATCTAATACTTGTCCAAGATCAATGAGCATCATCATTTTTAGACGAGTGATATCCCCAAAAGATTAACCTTTTGTCATGGACAGGAGATCCCATATGGACACAAGCTGACCTTCTTAGACTGTCCCTGTTCTGGTGGGCCTCCCATAAACCAGGCGGGAAGGGAAAGCTCTCTCCATGGCTTGTCACCACTCTGACCTCATGCCCACCTCTTCTGATTGACAATCCTCTGTCTCCATGAAGGCACCTCAGTGCCCACCATACTCCAGACTGCAGCACTACTATTTTTATTATTATTTTCTTGAATTTTCCCTCTTCCTCCAGGTATTAAAGCACCTGCTAAGGGGTAATGTGGTCTAAGGGTTTCCATTAGAGTGATTTAGGGTATACAGAAATTTGTAACTACCATTTAATTACCACACACAAATATATGTAAGTGAAGATTTTTTTCTTCCAACTGTTCTGTCAAAGCTTAATTATTGTTTTAATTTTGCACAGTACAGGTCAAGTTCTTTCCCCCACATAATACGGTACATAAATACACCCCTTGTGACATATTTATGGCTTCCCTGATGCAACTGATGGAAAACGTGAGTCGCGTTCCTTAAGCAGCAAAATCTAGAGAAAGGAAATTGCAAATAATATATTAAAGAACACAGGCTACGACCAGCCATGAAAAACGCTAATAAATCTCCCAGCAGCAATGAGAAGTCAGCCACAGGATAGCAGGACAAAAGCAACCGCGTGTCTGTGTTTCCCGCAGACGCCCAGGCCGCGCAGCCGACCCCAGTGAACCCTCCAAGGCAGCACCATAGAACGCCACGTTTAACTGACAGCTCCGGCGGTCTGGAGGAATCCCTGCTCTCACCGGCTCTGCCGTTCGAAAGGGAACACGCCATGTTTCGCTCACCCCTGGGTTTTCCCACCCGAGAGCCCCGCACTGCCGTAAAGCACCGCACCGCCCTGCGCAGCCCCGCGCTCCCGCAGCGCCTTCCCGCCCCGCGGCCGCCCCTCTCCAGCCCCACGCTCTCCCACTCGCTTCTTCACCAGTGTGACAGGTGGCAGATGGCGAGATTCTGCGTGATCAGTCCAGGCTGACGAGCAGCCACTGTCGCCAGCAGTTGTCTGCTGGGACAAACGAAGCTTTACGCCGCACCGCACCGGCACCTTTGCTTTTAGCAGACAGGGCAGGGAAGTAAAAACACACAAATATTTAACACGAGCACACCCTGTGCCTCTGAGCTAACCCACATCCCACAGAAGTTTGGCACCCAAAATTAAATACATCAAAGGGAGAAAGGAAGGCGAGAAAGCTCAAATAGAGGGAAGGACCCAGGGGTAAACCTCCATGCCCCTCTGCACATCTTGTGCTGGGCAGGGGGGATATTGTTTTACAGATACCTTTGGCTTTTAAGTGTTAAACGCAGTTAAGCCCAGTTTAAAACTTCAATCAGGCGTCGTTTAGCAGAATGAAGCTGAAAAAGCAGCAATGAGCAAGCAGATATTCTGCAGCATCATTTGTTTTCCGTTAATGCTCTCCAGCTGTGCTTTCCTGAGAGGAAAAGAGTTGAAAAGTAGAAGGAAAACAAACCAAAACCTATCCCCAAAGCCAGTGGCTTCTTGTTGGGGGTTCGATAAAGAATCTGCTGTTTGAGCACAAGTACACATCTCCTTGCAATTTCTTTTTTACATTTCAGTGTTTTGCAATCTCCTGGTTTGGTCCTGACTCATAAGCACCAGAGCACTTGCCTAAACCAAATGAATTCAACACAGGCTTAAAATCTATTCTTAAAGATTTCTATTTCGTAGACTTAAGCATATGCCTAAAGACTTTTTTTTGAGTCATATCCGTTACAAGAGTAATTTGTCTGTGTACATTGTTAGGAAGGTCATATATACAGTCATATACATGTGTACTTGTAGAAACTCTCTCCTGAGAGGCTCAGTTTACCCTCTAGGTTGGTTTATGATCCACATAAAAAGGGCTCCAGATCAAGCACCTTTAATATGTAGAACAAGATCAATACAAAGTCTGGCCCAGGACAAATCTACAAGTAAACTTCACTGTGGAAACTTTCCTGAAAACCTTCCTTTTCTGGATCACAACAGCTAATTTAAGTGCGTATATGTGTTATAATAATTCAACTTCCAGTAACAAAACAAAAAAATCATCACAGGTATGATTAATATCTCAAAATATTTTAACACACTATTTTTCCAATCTACAAATTACTAGATTATACTGCTTTACATAATTCAGAAGCCACAAAACCGAGCCAGATAATAAAGAATTTTACCAGCAAACGAGTGGCTTTTTGAAAAGGAGCAAAGCCCTATAATAAGCTGTTTCTGTTACAGCTTGATAGATTTGCACACTGCCAGAGAACACGAGCGAGAACGGTGGTCACTTCTCTTCTGAAAGAGGAAGCGCATGTATGATTTCATTCCCTGTGTGCATTGGGAAAATGCAAATAGGAAGAATGAGCTGGAAAGATCTGCTTTTCGGCCTTGATCTTTTTGTTGTTCTCCTCCCCTCAAATACTTCTACAAAACAACTATTTCGCTTTGTTCTTGAACACAGTATGAAGGTAAAACAAGACAGTTAGTTTAACGAGGATCTAAATGTTCTGTAGTACAAAAGACATCTAACATAAATATATACTCTTTAAAACCAACAAACAAACAAAAAAATGAAGTGCTTGATATTAGAGATAAGCCTAAACTATAACAGTTGGCTCCTTAGCTCCTCCCAGCTCAAACTTCCCCAAGTTTAACATGTTGGGATTGAGGATTTGGTTTAGATTAATCTCCAACGTATACTTTATAGCTTTTGCTCTTCAAAACGCATTTATCACCATTAAATTCAGCTTGCATCCCAGGCCACAAAGCGGGAAGTTAAAACATGTCAAGGTGAGAGAAAAATCAAAGCTCGGATGAGAATTTCACTGATGCGTTGGAGTTCAAAGACTACGTTGGGAGGTTACAGACAGATTTATAGGCAAAGTAATAATGGAGAAAGTTGAAGGAAAGTTCAAGTTTCAAGGACGAACCACTGCAGACAACTATTGCAACAGGAGTTCACGTACTGCAGACAATACGCAACATGATGACTGAAACATGCTGAAACGATTCCTTGCGTTTATCTTTCAGGAAATGTGCTTCATAAATGGGCATATAAAATATCCATGCACAGGTACACACCTATAACAACATTTATGGCTGTGACAAGTCTTTATTGTTCAGAGCAGGGGAAGGGAACAGTGGATCAGATTAGATGAATCTTTTTCCTATCCCTCAATTCACTGGCACATTTCTGCCTTTATAGTATTATAGCAGATGATGAGATTTCTTGGTGGGAAACCTAATCGTAACGATTAAAATATTTTGAAATTCAAAATCGTTAAGTTTTCATAGCTGTTCTTCAGCATGTTTTTTATTTTGGGTTAAACTAATCAAGTACACTTGAGAGAGAGAGAATGAACAAATGAATGAATGAGAGAGATGCATGCAAAAAGACAAAATGTTGGAACTACACGTTGAACCAGCTGGGTACCTGCTTGCCCAACTGCCCCATCTGCCCTTTGCCCACTTGCCTGTTTTATCCACCTGTTGCATTTCGTATGACACATTCATTGTGTGGGATGATTGAGGCCCTGAGCAACCTGATCATTGTGTGGGATCATTGAGGCCCTGAGCAACCTGATCTAGTTGGAGATATCCCTGTTCCTTGCAGGGGGGTTGGACTAGATGACCTTTGAAGGTCCCTTCCAGCCCTAACGATTCTATGATTCTATGATGAAATACACCCTGTTATCTTTTCTTGCGCTGTACCCAGCACGCTGGAGCCTCACAAGAAATTCTAAATAATACCATGCTAAACCAACACATGCTCATTCAAGATTTCCATTGCTTACAACTCTCATATTCTCAGCTGGAACCTATCACAGTAGTTTTCTGTATGGGTGTTTAGTATCATACTAAATAATAAAGTTATTTACTCTAGTTAGCAATTTAATTGATTCAAAGCGTCTTCTGCATCACATTGCACCACATTGCAGCTTTCTTCAAAGTTTCACCGTATTGACAGGGCAACAGAACTGATGACTCTACTAAAAATAAAACAAATTGTGCTGAGCTGTTTAAGACAATAAATATTGGACTACATTCCTCATATCATTGTTACACGACATTTCCTCAACTGCTTCAATTTAAATTACTCAGAGGCTCCAACATATGCAGATTTCCTCGAATCAAGCGAAAAAATGGCAGCAGCATGTCATTTAAATTTTAATGCAACTGTATACAAGCTCATGATCTCTAGGGGAGATCCACAAACAACAGACCTGACTCATCACTTTGTTACTTCAGTTTCGATATTAACAGAATTACACTGGAATAAATCTAGAGCAATGAAATTGCAATTAAGCTCAATATAATGAATTTTACCCCACTAGTTCAGTATCCTTTATATTCTTGATTTCTTCAAAGTGACTTTTTGCTTAAGAACCATAATCTTTGTCAGCAGAAAATAGGCACTGGAGATGATTTGAATTATTTTCATACCGAATTTAGGATTTGTCATCGTTCCTGGTACACAAACACAGCTGATAGTCTCTGAGGACATTTCTAAGGCATTCATTTTGAACACAAACGCACTCTCATATCACAGGTAGAGCACACAGGGCTGCCTTCACTCATTGCTCAGCTCTTCTCATCACAAGCCCCTGTTACCATCTTTCAACCTTGGCAGAGCTCTGTCAAATCTCACACTGCTGTGCCACCACCTGCAACCAGCACTCCTGGCATGTTGTCTCCCAAATGGTCTGGTTGTTTTTTGAGAAATAGTTTTGAAAGATTATTTCCATATTATGCTTTCTTACAGCCACTGTATGCGATGTGTTATCATACCCCGAACCTCTGAAGCACCAGCACAAAACCCCCTGATGGGAAGGCAGAGGCAAGGGGGTAGGTGGGCTAAGGACAATAGTTTGCCACCAAAGTGGCTTTTCCTGTTCCTGAGTGCATGGAGGGGATCCAACATGACAACAAACGTTAAAACTCACGAATACAAAAATCTGGAATTTCGCATGGGATTACTAGAATCTGATTGCTAACTTGAGTTTTGCTCACACTGAATTTCTTCACCTCCAGGGCAGCATCACTGCGCAAAGCGTTCCTGTACTTGATCCTACTGGACACATGGACAGCAGGAGCCCTCTCTGAGCTGTCTTCTCTGGCCTCAATGGCTGAAAGGGGAGGTGGCACTTGTGGTAGAACCTACTGCCATTCTCCACCCACTCATCATCCTGCTCCTCACAACTTTGCTTAATATACTTGGAGAACTAGGCCGGCAGCAGCATACTCTCATGGCTTCTCCCCTGTCTTCCTCCAGTTCAGTACATCCAGCTAACACATTTTCTCTGGATCTCTCAACCTACACATGACAACTTCTGCCTCGATGGCACTTGCGTGCTGTTCCTGTGAGTTCAGACACAAAGGGGAGGACAGCAAGAAGCGACATGGGGGGCTTTTACCACAGCCCTCTCCTCCTCACACACCTCCCAGCTTCACACTTGGTCCCTCTGTCCTCGTTCTTTGTGTTATCCACTCGCGTTTTTATGACCACCATCTGCAGAGGACATCATTGATGTCAAACAAGATGAGGAGAAAAGCAAATACAGCTGAACCACGGAGCAGCGTGGCTGCGCTCTGGAAGGAACTATAAAACATCACGAAGGCTCTGGGTTTATTGCTTCTTACTGACTCATTATCAAATATGCTTTGTCCATAACCAGCCTTTTCCCACTCCCTTCGCCCCAGCTGCCAGCTGGCTAATGCAGTTGCACAGGTGTAAATGAAAGCATCATTTGGCCCACAGAAAAGCTATTATCAACAAAGATTTATGTAGATTTTCAGAGACCAAAGTCAATCTGTAAGGCTGGCAATTAAAAAAAAAATGCATCTGGGAACAACAAAGCAAAGCTGAGCAATTCACTCACCTCTTTAATGTACTTGTATGGCTTATTTCTGTAGGAAATCATCAACCCACTAATACAGCTGATTTCAGATAAAAAACTAGAATGAAAAAAATTGAATACGTAGTAAAATCCTCATAACAACATGTTCTACATGTTTCTATTTTTCAATTCCTGAAAACATTCAGGTAGTAGCTTGAGGCACTCAGCTCACTACTATACGTGTGCGTATATACAAACCACATACATACACACGCGCACAAGAACATAAAAAGCTATGAATACAAGGGAAACATCTGAACCACCCTCTCCTCCCTTCCTATACACAGACTTTATTTCAGTGGCAGTAACAGACCATGCAGTGTAGTGACACAAAACAGCTATTACTATTTGATTTTAGATTTAAACAAAGGGAAATAAGACAAGAGAGATGAAGCTATGAGCTGAAATTAATATTATTCTATTTATATTAAGAACAACACTGTAATTAATAGCACAGAAAAAAAAATTTTAGAATTCTACAATTCAGGCAAACGTACAATAATTTCTCAGTACAAAATATAAACTAATTTCAACATGGTTTTAGTTACAAGAGGACACATTTTCTTATCTGGGCATTGTTAAATACCCAGCTTAAAGCTTTCAAGCATAAGTGAGTTTATGCAAGCCCACACTTCAATACCACAATAAATGACTTGATTCACTACAGCGTCAAGCAGGCAGCAGAGCCAAGTGTCATGGTTTAACCCAGCCGGCAACTAAGCACCACACAGATGCTCCCTCCCTCCCTCCCAGTGGGATGGGGGAAATAATCAGAAGGGTAAAAGTGAGAAAACTCGTGGGTTGAGATAAAGACAGTTTAACAGCTAAAGCAAAAGCCACACACGCAAGCAAAGCAAACGAACAATTCCATTCACCACTTCCAATCAGCAGGCAGGTGTTCAGACAGCTCCAGGAAAGCAGGGCTCCAGCTCGTGTAACAGTTCCTTGGGAAGGCAAATGCCATCACCCCAAACATCCCCCCCTTTCCTCCTTCTTCCCCCAGCTTTATATGCTGAGCACGTCATATGTTATGGAATATCCCTTTGGTCAGTTGGGGTCAGCTGTCCCAGCTGTGCCCCCTCCCAACTCCTTGTGTACCCCCAGCCTGCTCGCTGGTGGGGTGGGGTGAGAAGCAGCAAAGTCCTTGACTCTGTGTGAGCACTGCTCAGCCACAGCTAAAACATCCCTGTGTTATCAACACTATCTTCAGCACAAATCCAAACAGAGCCCCATACTAGCCACTGTGAAGAAAATTAACTCTATCCCAGCCAAAACCAGCATAATAATAAGGTCATTTCCAGTCCAAAAAAAGGAATTGCATTTTTGTCAACTTTTTCTTTGCTATTTTATTTACAGTTTGGGATATGACAACTCCAAAATTACATATTAAGTTTTTAAATGGGAAGAATTGTGGGTTTTTTTGTTTTGGTTTTGTTGGGTTTTGTTTGTCTGGTTGGTTTTTTTTGGTTGGTTGGTTGGTTGGTTGTGTGGTTTTTTTTTAAATTAGCAGGATATCCACTTGGTGCTAATAGATTCTGGACAGACTCCTTTACTATCAGTCTCATATTTGAACACTACGTTTTGGATTTTTCTTAACGTGATTACAAAAACAGACAGAAAAAAGACGAGAGATAAATATCAATCCCATTTTATGTTTGTGTGGCATGTATAAACATATATATAATTTTTATTTATATATATAAAACCTCACTATGTCTGTTTTCTTTTCAACCAAATCTCCTGACCAATTAAACCATTAAAGTCTGTCTCATTTTCTCCTCTTCTCAGCCATCTCCTTCCCTTTCTCCTGTGTTCCTACTCTCAAAGCAAACGTCGTCACTCAGGGAACTAGAGTTTAAAAACGAAAAGCTCTCCTGCCTGTGGGGCTGTAAACATCAGGCACAGTATATTTTGCTTTTTTTAATCTAAAATCTAGGTGACATTGGTGCAACAGATAAAATGCTAAATTATGAAAACAAATTCTTTAACTCAGTACTTAATCCAAAGTACAAACCCCCAAAATACTAAAAGCACATTCAGAATTACACACAGCACAAAAGAATGCTTCCCATCAAATTCCTTCTGCTCCCTGTCGACTCAGCCTTTTTCACTCCACCAGCATTGTCAGCAAAGCCAAAGGGAATTTTGCCAGGGTAAATACTACTAAATGGGGTCCCCCATCCATAGATATTTTGCTTTTCCCCTATTGCCAAGTCATTTCTGATGTCAATCTGCCTGTAAGATGAAATGGATTATTTTTTTTCCAAGTACTCATGGGGTTTTTTTGAGATAAACACTGACCCCTCGGGCATAAGAATAGGCCCAGGACATTTTGATGTTTTGGATATTTCTTAACTAATTAAGTTAATCATTCATGTAAACAATGACTGAGTAAAAAGCTACATATGGCTTTCCAAAGTCATCCTTCGTAGGGGTGGGAACAGCCACCCAGACCAGACTTCCTATGGAGCGTTCAATTTAACCCATCCTCTAAACCCATCACATTAGTTAGTTATTTACTTTGGTTATGGCTTTTACTTCCCTGTCCAGGAGGAGGGATCAAAGACCTTGTGCTAGTTTTAAATCTTACTCAACCATACATAGAATCAACACTGCAACCCCAAAGAAGCCTGTAGGCAAGGACTAGGGACAAAAAAAAAAAAAAAAAAAGGGTTTAGGGTAATCAGACTCACTCATGTATCCCATTTCCCAAAGTGCTGATACTTGGAATCAGAATGGTTTGGGTTGGAAGGGACCTTGAAGATCATCTAGTTCCAATCTCTCGGCCATGGGCAGGGACACCTTCCACTAGATGGTTGCTCAAAGCCTCATCCAACCTGGCCTTGTTTTCCATCTCCTCCTTGTCCTTTCAAAAAATCAGAAAATCTTCAACAAGCAGAGTTAATAAATCAAGGAAGATGGATTCCTTCAGAGTTGTGAGACAGCAGCAGTCAAACAATACCAAAGCAGAGACACAAAGACCCAGGGCATCACAGCAATGAGAAACAGACTGACTTTATCCTTCCAAGCATCTCCCAGATCAAGAGATGATGAGGAGAGAGGGGCAGTGACCATCCAGAGTGCTTCCCCAGGAACTCAAAAGTGTACTCACTCAGTACATCCCTGCTGCTGGTGATGGAGCAGAGACCTGGAGCTCTCCATCACCTGCACCTCCCTGGTTTCCTTCGCAGACATTCCCAGGGCAGGAGGCAGGGCGGGAGGCAGGTCACACTCTCTCCTGCCGACCCCCCACCTGGGAAGACTCGGAGACCAAGAGACTGAGGAAAACATTACTAATTGACAAAGACAAAAGAAAGTTGGGAGAGGCAAGCAGTACACCAAGATCAATGGAAAAATGTCAATGAACAATGGAAAAAGAAAAATAAAGGCTTCTTTCCTTTCTCTGTGTTACAGTTTAGTGTATTGTCTTCAATACAAACCTTATACTTTTCATCATGTCTGCTATTAATGATATATTTGTATGTTCATGTCATACATTCCATATTCTGAATTAAATCTTTTTATAATATATACTTTAATTTTGGTTACTGACACAAAACCAGAATTCTAGGGTTTGTATATTCAGGATCTTGGTGTCAATTGAAATATGCATTTCACTGTCTCTAAGGTAACTTTCCAGCTTAGTAAAAAAGGTCAATCATAGAATCATAGAATGGCACAGGCTGGAAGGGACCTCAGAGATCATGTAACCCAACCTCCCTGTCATGGGCAGGGACGCCTCTCAACTAGATCAGGCCACTCAAGGCTCCGTCCAGCCTGGCCTTGAACACCTCCAGGGAGGGGGCATCCACAACTTCTCTGGGCAATTTATTCCAAAGTCTTACCACCCTCGTACTGAAGAATTTCTTCCTAAAACCTAATCTAAATCTGTTCTCCTTCAGCTTAAACCCATTTCCCCTTGTCCTATCAGTGGACACTGTTGTAAAAAGTCCCTCCCCAGCCTTCCTGTAGGTTCCCTTCAGGTATTGGAAGGCAGCTATTAGGCCCCTCCAAAGTCTTCTCTTTCCAAGGCTGAACAATTCCAGCTCCCGCAACCTGTCCTCATAGCAGAGGTGCTCCAGCCCCTGGATCATCTTTGTGGCCCTCCTCTGAACACACTCCAACAGACCTATGTCTCTCTTATGGTGGGGATACCAGAACTGGACACAGTATTCGAGGTGGGGTCTCACAAGAGCAGAGTAGAGGGAGAGAATCACCTCTCTTGACCTGCTGACCACGCTTCTCTTGATACGTCCCAGGATGCGGTTGGCCTTCTGGGCTGCATGAGCGCACTGCCGGCTCATGTTTTCATATGATTTGCTTTATTGATATGCCTTCCAAAAACAAAAGCAGGACTATATATTATTCATCACCACCTTCCCCTTGCTAGGAAACATCAATTAAAACTGACCTTCCAGGATATTCTTCCCTTTAAAACATCAAAGCCAGATGAGAATTGTTCAAAGCTTCTGGACCTCCCTCCCATACAGCTTTGAACAAGAACTTCTATGCATGAGCAAAAGCATACTTGAGAGAGAGCAACTTGTACCAGTGCTTGAAGATCTCAGAGAAGAGCACAAAAGCAGACCACAGCTCTTGTGTGCGCGTTTCCAGTATGGACTAGGACTCGGCACACTGTGTTTGTAACCTTCCAGCACAATGTGAAGACATTCCCAAGGAAAACGTTTCATCTACTTGTTTCTTAGATGCATCACATATTTTAGGAGCCAGTTGTGCATAATACTTCTCATTTCATCAAATTCGTGCTTGGAATGATCCATATCAATTTAGCAATTACCACTGACAGAAAAGATAACAAAATTTTGCCCATTCCAAAATTGCCTGTTCCTATTCTGCGCTCAGTAGTCACAGCAGGGCTGAACCCTTGCTTTCAAATATATAAAGCTCAATTAATTTCATGTCCATTTTTCCTTATGGGCTTTGGCCAATTTTGATGAAAGATTCAGCTAGATCAGTTCAAACATGGATGTCTCACAAAAATATTTCCTTTGAGGCTATTTAGAATATCTGAACAAAATTTCTCTTACTTTTGAGAAGTACTATATGAAAACATCCTGGTTACAGAATTGTGTTAGTGGAAAACCATTTTCAAAGAGCCTGAAATGAGAACGTGATCCCAAATACTAATGTGTGAACTGAAAAACCCTCACAAATCCAGAAAGTTCAAAAGGTTGAGTTGCCTGTTAATCACAAAACGAGAACATAGAACAGACCAAAGTTGTCTTCATATACAACTGCCACCCTCTGACAACTACTGTATCTCTTCTGAAGGCCTGCTCCGAAATTTTGTCTCTGCAAATTCTGTTCCAAAAAGCTATTCACCTAACTTTTAAAAACAATTTTTTGCTTTGTAATAGCAAGGTATTTCCAACTGTTGCACTAAAACACTAATCTGCATGGACTTTTGCCTTGGTCCAGGTTTCACCATGCTCTTGGCAGCAGTGACGCAGTTCTTCTCCAAGCCACCGGAGTTAAACCACACTATTTCCCACCAGAATTCGGACCAAGCCCAGGACTTGCATTTCCTCTTAGGACAAATCACCAGAGGAGGAAAGAGGGACAGTAGGGGATTTATCAGTAGTAACAAAACATTTAGAGAAAAGGACTTGCATTTCTCTCTTCCGTCAGTTCCCAACACCTAGTGACCCCTCGGGTGCTGACTGCTCTCAACAGACTTAGGCATTTCAGTGCTGTTCCAAATAGCTACTGCCTGTCTCGCTCCTGAAAACCCATTTCAGAGTCAAAGTTCTGATTTTCTGCATTTGTTTTCCATTGCCTGTCCTGGCTCAAGCTGAGCTTCAGAGAAAATGAAGGCAAACATCGCAACACAAAGTCCTTAGAGGACAATGCCAAATTTATTTTTGGTTGAAAGGAAGCCACACTGACACCTGCCATGTTTTTGGCTTTCCTATTTTTCCAAATACACCTCTTGTGCAACATGGTACAATAAGCATACAATAATAACAGCCATGAGGGCCACAAATACACTGCTAATATACAGCTAAGCCTATTGCCATACCAATTAAACACATCCATAAGAAATTTACCGTCCATTATGGAAAACTTTAGTATTGATGTCCAATCTAATTATATTTGCATGGACAAAGTAATCTAGAGCCTACAAAGCAGGGAAGTTGAAGGAATAACACAGAACACAAAAAGTAAGCAAACCAGAAGCTCTCTGATGCCTCTAACTCATTTTGGGATATCTGAAAGCTGCTTCTCGCTCTGTGCAAGTTGCACTCCGCAGAACGTAACACAGCATATACCTTAATCCTGTGGAGCCTGAGTAAAGCTCTACCTACCACAGCATTAAAGCAGGTCTTTGTGAAGCTCTGCTCAAAAGGTAAAACCAAGAGTTGTTATCAGAAATTCAAATAATAATGATTATCCCAAGTGCTATAGACAATGCATGATGCTGGAAATCCAGTATTTTTGAAAACCATAACAACTATGATGCCTTCTCTGCAACCATCATTTGCTAAAAATTAAAATATCACTTCAAAAACCTGAAGTTCATCTGATAAGAGCAAAACAGCACCATTCATGCAACATCAGAACACTAAGTCTTACAGCAGTCTTTAACCTTGGCTTTCAGAAACAAGACCATAATTTTCCACTTGCACCTATGTGATGCCATTCTCTCCAACAGAAAAAAGCTATTAATTACTGCTCAACTATGAGCTTTCTGCAGTGGAGGGAGCCTCAGTGGGGCAGTGGTATCGGCCACCTTTGTCAGGCAGCTGTGGCTCCATTCCCAAAAGTACCAGCCAACCTCAGCAGGTTAAGAGCACATGCTACATTTTTCACCAAGATGTGGTCTGCGATGTAAACAGGGTTGCTCTCTAAGCTTGCCTTCAGAAAGCACCCTCAGGAACCCAGAGCAGCCATTTCCTCCTTGAAATCTCTCATTCCCAGAAGGAAAGAGAAAAAAATAAGCTTCCCTAGCAGCAAGCATCTGCCAAGAAATTTTAAGTGTTCCCACCCAAACCCTCCTGCCTTTTCTTAAGTTTTCCATTTCTTGCTGTATTATAAATCACTCTGGGGAAATACCATGGACTATGAACATTTAAGTTACGTTCCTAAGCGGTAAACCATCAAGTTTTACTAGCCTCCTTAAAATAAAATAGTGTAGTCTACCTGCAGAAGTTAATTATACTGCTTTTTCTATATTAACTGTATGTTACACAGATCAAGGGCCATAGTAACATAAAGTTAAACTAGCCCTTATTATGGAAAACTGCTATATCTGAAACAGAACAAGAATCACAAGGCTTGAACAAAGCTTTAGGGAATGCATCAAAATGCTATGCGAAGCTTAGTTCACTTGGCTCCAAAATGGCTTGCCAAATAACAGCAAAACATTTTTTTAAATTCAAACATAAGAGCATGTGACCCGTGGTCAGACAACAGGCAGTACTTTTCAAAATGCTGGAGCTCTGGTACAGACAGCAGGTACACCTTCACCCCCTCAAGGGCTTCTCTACACACACATCCTCCAATTTTGGCCTGTGAGTATTCATTCAAATCATTTGTCCCAGGAAGGTCACTGTAGGGCAAGAACAATGCATTAAAATTCTTTCCAAGTATTTATAGAAAGATGTTGTAGAAAGGAAGGAATAACGGGTACAACTGAGACTGCATCACTAACAGAAGCTTCTGCAGAAGTTGAGCATTTGACAGAAACATCAGCCTGGGAGCAGAGCTCCTAAACCAGCAGAGATGCCAACACACACAAGTACCAGCCAGCAGTAAATGCTTTCACCTGGCATCAAATGATGGACTGGTTTTTTTACTACTAAAGGATGATTTACACATCTGAGGGGCATTTCAGTTTCCTGTGAGTGGTGACAGAAATTAGGAAAATAACATGAAAGGCACAGGACAGAGCATGCCACATTCACTCAGGTCCAATGATCATTTTATTCGCACTTCAGCAAATTTTCAGGTATCCAACTTTGGAAATTAGATGTATACTGAAATAGCACTGACATTATTGCTTACATGTGCGGGGAGAACAAAATATGGTGTCATCAACTTAAAACTATACATCTGACTAATAAAAACCAACATCAGAGAAAGAAATTATCATCTTGCATCACTTTAAGACTGTGGGCATCTGGTGTAAATGCACGTCAGGGTTGGTTAGCCAAGGCCAACAAAACATCTTTATTTCAACACTGTAAAAAGAACCACAGGGGTTTTGGGGGCTCTGGAGGCTTTGTGAATACCAAACCACTGCACACGTAAAAGCACGCAGTCGCAGAGGACTTATTCCTCTGACACATCTCCTACACGACGTTGGCCAAACCACTTAGGTTAGTGGAACTGAGTTAGCGCTACCGCACATACGTACAGAGAGGAGCTGTGTTCATCACTGTGCAGCCCCATCGAGCCATTTCTGAACTGACATATTTGTGACACTTACACCTGACATGTCCCCAGTGGGGGGGCCTCCTGCTTTGGAAGTTAGAGGAGTGCTACGTTGCTTTGCTGTGCGTTATAGCGTTTTATAAGAGAACATTTAGCTGTGGGCTTCTGTCTATGCCCTCTGTTTCAACTGCTGAAGCAGCAAAGATCCAGCTGAAGAGGCTGAGCTAAGTACAATGTTTGTCTTGCCATGGCTCATGTTTGGAATCTGCTGGACATGAGATGTGGTAAAAACTGGCAGACAGCTCTGCCAAATATTGTGTGTGCATAATACAGGCCTGAATGGCTGACAAGTTTCCCTATGTGAAGGAAAGGCCATGAATAGATATTACCACAATAGATGCAACTGACATGAAAGAGGTCCAGAGTCTTGTCCAGGAGCAAACATCCTCATGAAACCATTCAAGGAGTTCAGTGGATCCTTCACCCAATGCACACACCAGAGAAGCCACTGCAGTCCAAAGAGAAACGGGTATTTGCCTTTAGCATTGGCAACCAGTCTGGCACAGACAAGCCAACAGGCATGTGCCAAGTAGGCACTGGGCAGCTCCTGTGGCTGATAAATCAACACTGGGCAGCTCCTGTGGCTGATAAATCAGAACAGTGAAGAGGCGGTCAGATGACAACATGGGAAGTGTACTAGCCTTTACATCCTTGATTTTGTTTTTAGCACAACTTTTACTTCAAAAAGTCACATTATAATGAATGAAATCTTGTACTTTCAATTTTAGAGGGTTGTTTGTTTTTTTTTTTTCAGAAAACTGACACTGTGGTACAGCAATGCAGATAACTGATTCTGGCAGGAGACAACAAGCATAACTCGGAGTGGACCTCTGTCCTGTAAGCAACATTTGACAATGCACCACCATTATCTGCCTTCCTCATTGGAAAGACAGACATTTTCTTTCCAAAGCACATATGTTAAGGACCAATATCCAAAGAATTTAAAATTCTCCTAATGCTATTTCTGAGAAAGGAAAGTAAACCACAAGTCATTAAAAGGAGGTGATCTTTCTGCCACACTGGCTTCCATTGCAGCAGTTTTCACATAGTAAGAAAACTCTCCAAAGATATTAACAGAATGAGTGCTCGCAGTGCCTCCGCCATGAAATGAAGTTTGCTCAGTACAAAACAATACCAAGGAAAGAAGTTCCAAAAAGAAGCCAGCTGTGCCACTTGGGAGGCACTTAATGCATTAAGTCATGTGCTTGTTTCTTTCTTTTTACCCATAAAAAAGAATGATTGAGATCCAAATACTTCTGTATTTGGAATATAGAATATAGAAGAGTGATGCTACAATACCTAAGCTGGATAAAGGAACTGTGATATCTTATTGTCACTTGAAAAGCTGCAGAGTTCACTATGTTTATCCTGTGGTGCTGTTCATGGGGGCTACACACAGCACATGTCGCTGGGACAGAAGCGACATGCCCACGGTGACCACACTGTGGAACCACCTGGTTCTTCACAGAGAGACAGCGCGAGGGCTTTGGGAGCACCCCGCTCCCCATCTCCTCCAGCAACCCCCAAAGCCTCCCTGCCCATCCTGCTGCGGAGCAGTAATGGAAAGCTGTGAGCAGCAACTAGAGACCACCACAGCTTGACTCACTGCAGCTTTCTCTAATCTAAACTAAAGCTTCACCTCCACATCACTCAGTCACTGCTCATGAATACTGTCTTCATACTGTACCTTTTAACAAGCCCATGGTAGCCACGGTCTACATTATTCACCACCAGCGCTCCATTGCTCTATCAGCAACCCTGCCTTTGATTTATAACCACCAAATTTAAAAAAAAAAAAAAAGGAAGAAAAGAGGAGAGATGAGGTTAGTCACTTGCCAGCACCAAGAGCTATCCTGAGTACTGCTGGCAAAGTTTTTAGTGCTAACTTAATAGCAAATATGCCTGTCAAATTAATTATTCATAGGATGAATACCCTTCTTCTTAGTTTGGTTTATCATGACAAGCTGGAAAGAATCACAGCGGCTCTTCAAGCAGGCAGGAATGACATTGGAGTGCTCTGGTTCGGATGTGCCCAGCTTAATTCCATTATTAAACCATTCAGTCTTGAGGAGCAAAGCTAGACGTCACTCATTCCACTTAGTCAGGCTTAAGTGCCTGAAAAAAAATCTCTTCCTGTAGCAGCTTTCAGCATATTTGAATAAAACTGACTGAAATATACTGAGAGCGTAACAGATGGCTTGTTAGCAATTGTTAGCAGTTGCAACCAGGCAGCAAAACACGTCAAAGGGATGGACACGGAAAGTGACTTTCAGCAGTGAATTATGGAGCGTGAGTCAAAGGCAAAGCTCAGCCCTACCCCTACCTCCTTCCAGTTTGTAACAAGAAAAACAGCCTTCTATTGCTCAGATTTGCTGTAAAATGAAATCCCCAATCCAGTTTCTCACTACAGAACCATTAAATTGTAGTATATGGCAAATGAATGGATTACATTAGTACACTTCTAATGTTTCTAACATTCACATGCAGTAATTCAACATTTAAGCCTGATTTAAGATCGACCAAGTTTAGCTCGGAAGGAGAGATTAAAAGAATTTACACCACAGAACTTGTTAAAATGAAAGCAGTAAAGGGGAGATGGTTGTAACTCTCAGCACCAAGAGCAATAGCTTGGGAAATCATACAACTTTGGAAATAAAAGTGGTCTAAGATGAGTATCAGAAATGAGTTGTGGAATAACTCCCAAGTATGGAAATTTCATCATTTGATTCTTGTATAATAGCACAGGTTGGGGGGGTAGGATGCTAAAACCATTCTGTCCAGAACAATTAAGTCTTCTGGCAGATGAACAGAAGAGATTTAAAAAAAAAAAAAAAAAAAGGACTGAGTCATTGAATTTAATATCTTGGTACTGTAAATAATGCAATTTAGAGTATTTCATTAACTGATTGAGCCTTATCTTAGAGCACTCCAAGTTTCTTTCCCTTGTAACAAGTATTAGAAAGAACAGGAAAGGGTCAGACATAACATCTATAATTAGATTGGGTAAACTGGAAAATGGATAAGCAAAATATTTTGGTTTTTCATCCTCTTTCATCACTCAAACAGGCACCGGAAAAAGAAACACCAAATATACAGCTATAATGTAAACTGAAAAGCATCTGACCTACAGAAAAGTTACTCTGCATTTCTACAGTGAACTTTTGGTTGGCTTCCATTCAAAGTCCATTTAAATTAAACAATTTTTTAAAAGATTGCTGATGCTCAGCAGAACCTAACAAAACACACCATCTTTTTAATTAATTTAGTTTTTCTTTAAATTTACTCTTGCTAGAAAATGTACCTTCTGTTACTGTGGACCAATGCAAAATGTGCCTTTAAAGCAGGTTTCACGTTGTGTGTGCACTGGTTTGCAGCACGTAAGCACGGTCTGAGCAGAGTGCAGGTGGAGCGCTGCGGAGAGGGGAGCGCAGGGTGGGTGACGCAGGGCTGATCCATCTCCTGCTCCCGGCACTCAGTTCCACAACCCCTTCCCCTGGCTCTTAAGTTTATGGATGAGTGTCCATACTTGCCACTACACTGCTCCAGAGAGGATGGTTGTTCAAGGAAGGCAGGTGTCAAGGCATAAACTGTTTTTCCTCGGAAACCTTTAAATCCCTTTAAAAATTCCCTGGTCGGTTAAACAAAGCTGTGGCCTTTGGTTTAGATTTTATACCTATTACTCACTGCAGCTAGCACAGCCAGAAAATGGTGCTGCACTGCCCAAGCGTAGTAAGGTCACTATTACAAGAATTTTGTCCTCCTGGAAGTCTTTCATGCAGCAAAAAAGGAGGAGAAAGCCCCCGTCCTCTGTACGCACACAGCAGCATACATGTGCACGCTCAGAGTCATCGCAGTGGCTGAAGTAACTGGTGATTACTACGTTTCAGAAATGGCTTGATTTCAAGTTGATAATATGCTTATCAATATTAGCTTCCATTACCAGATGGGATGTATAATGTGACAAATAAATCACAAAACACTTCCCAGGGTTGTTTAAAGGACTGATCTGTAGCTGCAGGCATCTAGCGAGTTGTGAATGATTATTGATATAAAAGAGCAACTGTACTAGGGATGGCAGTGATTAGTCTTTACAACATTCAGCAGAACATCGTCGGGGAGAAGAACAAGAAACGGAAGAAATTTATGCACCACAATTAAACAATTGTTAGAACTTGGAAAAACTCAAACCAGGCAAAAACAGCATATAACATGCAGCACCTGTGGATTTATAATCTTATCTAACAGTACCACTTTCCTCTGTAAGAAAATATCAATTACGTTAAGCATAGCAAATAACACAATTTTGTCAGTCTAAATTACTGCTTCTAACACCACCAAACGTCTTTCTCCAATGTTCCTCCTGCGCTATGAAATAATGCAAGCAGCCTCCCTTTCTCATTTTATCTATGGCAATGCTTCATAAAGCGAGCCAGACATCCAAGGAATACACCAGGTATGAACTATTAAATTAGCTGGTGCCATAATTTCTTGCCATTTACATGCTTTTAGCATGATAGTGATGAATATGACCAAGTGACTGAATTAGCCACCACATTTAGAAACTTAATTTCATAACTACAATTGAAATATACATACATGCATGGATGTAGATGTATACAGAGAAAAACATTCCAATGCCTGGGCGATTCTCAGCTTCCAAGAAGCAGATAATACATATTTCTGAAGCTCAACACGAAACAAGCCTGGAAGAAGCATGACTGTTTCCAAACTGAAAAACAATGAACTAAGGAATCCAAACAGAGCAGTCCCGCTTCAGGGGTTATCGTATCTGCTTTCTGCCTGCACACACCCCTGGCACCGCACAGGTAAGGGCAGTTTAGGCAGCACAGAACCCCTCAACACCAGTTCACCCCATCCAGTGCTCTGAATAAAAACCTGCGTGCACTCGTGATATTGCGTGGCCTTTCTGCACGGAGCAACGCCTGTAAATACTTCTCAACTTGAGAGCAAACAGTGGAAATGGGCGATTCGGTTTTGGAGGTAATGGAAACGCGGCAGTGGAAGGAAAGGCAGCAGCAATGCAGACAGAACAATTTCTTAGCAAGAAAACTATTCAGATCGATTGGATGCAACAGAGAGGGTCTGACCACACGGCACAGACTCCTTAGTGTTACTGTCCAAGCACTCGTTGCAGCAATGTGATCAAGCCAAAGCTGGGCTATTGCACATCAGCAGAGAATCCACCCCTCCACCTTAGGCCCGCCAGTAACAGTAATAACAATAAATAGATGTAATATAGTATACAACAAGTAAAAAGTAAGATCCAGCATTGAGCTGTTAGCATGTTACTCCAATAAATCTCATCTATTCTCAACTATTTTAGGACTGTATGCAAACGTCACTAGATACTACAAAATAATTTTAGCGTTCCAGTCCAGCTACAGCTTTTCATGAATCAAAAATCGTTTTGTCGGGGTTCAGTTATTCTTTATGGGAGTCAGCAAATCAAATTAACTAGCTGAAAAAAACATTGAATATTGAGTAAAAGCACAAGGTGTCATGACCTGGTTCTACCTTCTGCTATCCAGATAGGCTTAGGCTTACTCAGCTATCATCACACACTTCATAGCCTGACAACCAAAGTATTTCCTTTTAAAATAAACATTTGAATTACAGATTATAAAGAGCAGTCTGTTTTAGCAGGTGCACTGTCAAACCCTGCCATTCTCAAGTTTTGCCTTACCTACTCAACGTCGAGAGAATATGTTGCTAAAATTAACAGAGCATGCCGAAAATCTCTCCACAGCTCTGCTGGGTAAAGCAGAGAAGAACAGATTTAAGCTTCAATTAAGACATTCAAAAGAATATTCCATCCAGATAAACAAAGAGAGAAAGGCAAGTCTCTATTCCCTAGCCATCCTCGTAAGGGTGCATCAGTGTTTCAGTATACCCTTCTGACCTTCAGAAATGGTATCAAACATACAAACCACAAATACAAAAAGGACTGCAAATGGCAGCCCTGCTCGTAGCCCTGTGCCGCGCTGACTGCCAGGGTCAAGCCCAAGTGGGAGCACATGTGGGACCAGCTGCAGATGTTCCCCAACATGTCAACTGCCCTAAAGCGTGCCCCTTCCAAGCTCTGCCCTGCCTACTGTGCTGGGTGCTCCTCTCCCTTGTACCATAACGCCCAGAGGGTTTCACTGGGATCCAATAAAGCTCCACAGACAAAACTATCTGAATATTGGAATACCAACTATGTCCATGGCACAAGAGCGACATTTAGTAAGTCTAGAGAGACAGATCTCTGCTGAAGAAATTGAACACTGTAGCTGCTTTATCCAAATAATGTAATAGTCTCCTAAATTCATCAGCGTTTGTAGACTTGCGGTTAATTCTGTCCCTTCAAACAGGATGACAGCTAAGTAATAACGGGGAGAAAAAGCCCTTAAAGGCCAAGAGAATTAACTGTATCTTACTAAAGCTAGCAAGGTCATGCATTATTCATATATGGAGGAGAGAAGTACACTCATCAGCTTAGAGGGCTATGGGGAACTCTGAATCTGAAGCTCTGATAATTTATAGCCATTAAAAAGACTAGCTGCATTATCTTATCCGAAAGCAAACAATAGTTAACTGCTGCATTTCTTACAGAGCCGCATATAGGCAAAGGGATTGCTTCCAGTTCTCACAGATGCTGCCGGAGCTCCTGGGGCAGAGCTGACACGAGAACTGGCCTGTTCTCCCCTGGACACAGCAAGGGAACAGAGAAGAATATTTAAGCCAACTGGTATTTCTGAATGCAGGAAATCTTCTGCGTTACTAGAACATGTCACAGCATGTGGCTATTATATAGCATGCTTTCATGAGCCCTAATGAGCACATCAGCATTTAATGCCAGTCAATATACCATCTTTTAAATTAATAAAGCCACGGAAATGAGCTACTTTGTATTAAAAGTAGCCCTTTTCACTTAAACTATTTACATCCACTGTGAAGTGCCAGTCAAACTAATATCGCATGTTTGCAACCTTCCTTCTAAAAATACACCTTTATAGTAGAGTAGCTATTATTTCTCCACAGTATAATCATGGAAACCGTGTGACTGCATTACTTCTAGCCCATATGTGTTAAATAAGTGAGCTCATTTTCTAGAAAAGTTCACACCCATGTCTGAAATCTGTCTGTTATAATACAGTATTTACTTTTCACTTGGGCTGTAAACTATTAAAACCACAACAGCAAATCTAGCAGACAAAACTCGCATTCACTGAAATCCTAATTGAAAACTGCAGAATTCTGAGCAATGATGGCTCATGGCAAAGACAGCGTTGGGCCGAAGAACCTCAAAGAATTATTTCATATTTGTCAGCAAGCTCTCTTTAAGGGGGTGCCTTCCCCTAAACTACGCTTTGCAATCTGACTACCCTTAATTTCTACTTCTCCTTTATTCTTTTCCATATACTGATATGAGCTATTACATTATGTGCACTAGTTGAAACACGGAACATGAACAATGACTCCACTAAAATATTCTTGTGTTAACCAACCACATCTCATAAGGTGAGTCTCCAGATCTGATGAACTATTGATCCTTTTTCTCCTTCTTCTACTTTATAAATCTAATGAACTATTGATTCTTTCCTCCTTCCCTTGTTCTCTGCTTTGGCTATGCATGCCCCTCCTCCACTGTCTAAATCTCCGTTTCCATACAGCCTTAGGCAGGGCATGAGCTCATCCTTCTTCTCCATTTCAGCCATGCCTTTCTGTATCTGAATAGCTGCTGCTCTGTCCTGTGGTGGGTATCCACAGCAAAACTCCCAAGTCAAAAGTACAAGATTGCAAATTGAGCTGTGCTCAGCAGTGGAAGAGCATTGCAAAGGAGATGGTTCTTCACCCTAGCGTCTGTTGTCTAACTGCATGCTGGAGCTGCTAGACTACTTACCTGTCAGCTCCTGCCCTCTACGAGGCCAGATCCTGCAGCCATGGACAGCACTGCACCGGCCTGGGGTGATGCTGCCAGTGAAGCAAGATGGGAGAACCACCTCTGCTCACTCCATCCTCCTCACCCCTCCTGCACAGCTCAAGAGACTCCCTGGTTTCTGCGGGGCTTGGCACAACCCAGGTGCCCCAGAGAAAGCCCAGCTACCATGTAAAATTTTATCCTAGTTTTTGCTTGTTTTCTAAGTCAATGGTAGTACTGTGCTCTGTAAATAAATTCCCAGTGCTTTCTCCAATTCCTTAAAAAGCAAAAAACAAGCCCAAACCCTTGCCATGAGGAAAACATTTAATGTTCACTGAGACTGTTCAAACCTCTTCGCCTGTTCATCTTTCTGTCCGTAACAGTTCCCTTCTCCTTTCGCTACGAAGCCTGCCAGGCTGCTACGAGTTCCCCGCAGCTCCAGCCCCACGCACCATCCTGCACGGCGCAGCTACACCAAGGTGTAACACAGCCAGCCACCAGCCCCAGCTGCTGCTTCCCAGGTACGGCTTCAACCTCCAGAACCTCATGACAAAGACAGAGGTATTTGTAGTTTCACTGTTTACAAGAGATTTAGCTGAACTTTCCCCTACTGAATCCCTTCTTTACGGTTGACGGCATTTCTGCAGGCAGGGCAAGGGAGGAGAGAGCACCCCTGCCCTGCACAGCGCAGAGATGGGGACAGAGGAGAACAGTCTACTTGGCTGTTCCAGATAGATCTGCCATAACAAAAGTTTAACTAAGACTATAAAAGTAAAGCGTTATTTTTGAAGTAAATTTTTTCTATTATTCTCTAAATGTATGGAAACGCTGCACTTATCTTTCAAACATCATTTCAGCCAAGTTTCCCCACACACACGCCCCCTCTCTTTTCTGGCCACCAGGGTGATGAATTACTACTTCATTACAGCAGCACCATAGACCTTTTCATTGCTCTGTGTAGCCTACTTTCCTTTCACAAATCCCGGCCCTCCTCTCTGGAGGATATAGACATTGAATCCCATGACAAAGCTCTGCTTTGAACTCATTAGCAAGCGTGACCTCAGTCAAATACCTTACTTGTAGTATCTTCTGTAATAGTCACCATAAACCAAGTGAAGCCAACTGCTTCAACACATATACACACCAGTTCTGCAGATCTCAAATATCTGGAGTAAATCTTTTCTGTTTGGCTTGTTATTCTATTTATGCAAATAATAGAGTTTAAATATAAAATGAGAAGTTGCTAAGGTTGGTGAAACTTACAAAAGCATTATTTTTACAGACGCATTCTAGTTTAAAAAAAATTACTTGTTCCTTAATACTTGGAGACTTAGGACCATTAAGGAAAGACTATGTTCCATATAGACTCTGAGTAACACCTAATGCCCAAATATTGGCAAGCAAGCTTGAAAACATTTTCCAAAGAATTAAAATACTTACTGGTTCCCCACTAGAAGCTTTTCTTTCAAAAATAACTACTGTCATAAGAACAGAAGTATAAACACCAGCCATAGGAATCCTAAGTTTTGCTTGTTACTTATTGTGAAGTATTTTTAAAGCCTTTCTTCTTAAGCTCTGCTTTTATCACATGATAAATACTATATGCTACCATGGTCCCACAGAAGTGGTAATTGAGCCAAATTCTAAAATGGACTAAAATTAACTATAAGTACATTGCTGTCATCTATTATCTCTGGATAAAACTTAATGGCCACATATTGTATAACTTAGTATATCCTCATCCTTTCTGTACAAACTACAGAAGTACAGAAACACCCTCTCATCTCTTCCTACTTTTATCCCAAGTTTTTCTCTCTGGTGCCTGTTCTAGTCTCAACTGACGTAATGTTAAAAGGAGTGGAAAGGCAGTATAGCATATTCTAAACTGAATGGTAATGTCCACAATTAGGTCACATGCAGAGTTTATATTACACTACTCTTCAGGGGAAAAAAAAATGTAAGAAAAAGATTCTTCAATTTATCTCAGGTAAAGGCACTTGCACTACCAAAGTACTGCGTTGTGTGAGAACGCATTAAAACATGCAGTGTGTGAAGGGAACGAATTATAGTCCCAAGGTAACTCCCACGTAGTTTAACAGTATGAGGACTCCATTCAGGCACTTTTCAGATGGAACCCAAAAGTTCTCCCTCCACTAGTAACATTAACTTCAAAACTAAATGGACCAAAACTAGTCTACCCTTGGACAGGTAGACTAGAATAGGTACGGTCACCCACAGAAAGGGATGTGCAAGTCACAAAAATTTTGGGAAAAATCTTCCCAAACCTTTACCCTAAAGTAAGCACCCCAGAAAACCTCATTCTCAAAGCCTCCTTTCATCAGAACAAACTAGAACAAGATAATGTTAAATGAAATTTGGCTCCCATAGGTAAAACAGTTCAAGTAAAAAGGCTTGTAAAGAAACCTCCTGCCATGGTCTGGCAGAGGATGTCCTCCATTTCTGGCTTACCTTTACCTAATCAACTCAGCAGTTTTCTGGGTTGGAACAAATTCCCCCTAGCACGTCCACAGAGAAGCTATTTCTTCTATTACCTTGGAGACACAGACCTTGGCCATGCATCAGCTTCCTGCTCCTCTCGGCAGCTGCCCGAGTCCTGCAGAGCCTGAGCTCACCTCTGGGCTTGTGTCTCCTGCTGCCTTCCAGCCCCTCAGCTGAGCAGACAGGGCTGCTTTCTAGGAAGGAACCGTCACTCCTTTCCTCCCTGCGGTCCCGTGTGATGGTGGGGTGCAACCCCAGGATCAAATAAAACAGTCCTTAAGCTGGCTGCCCAGTCACTCTCTCTGTTAAAAACAAGGCAATGTCTGTTAACACTCAGTAAACAGGGAATACACACATTAAGCAGTTTTATCACCCATCATACCTTCTCAGCTTTCGGTAGAACTTGCTCAGCTTCACCATAAAACTAGTATTTCTCAGTTCTGACTTTGTTAAAAACATGTAAATGTACAAATCTTGCTGACTGCTTAAAAGCTGAGTTAAAGTAAGTTTTGTTGCGTGTGGAAAAAGAAGTCTGTAACTAAGCAGTGGACTAGGAGGGGATCAGGCGAGCACAGACTGTGCCCGCTCCCCTGTCATGCACAGGACGCTGAGAGGAGCGGGGACAGCAGCATGACCAGCAGTAATGCCTCTGGCGATCCAGCAACAGGAGTCCCCACTCTCAGTCACAAGACACTTCCACTGTAAGATCCAGAAAAAGAGACAACAAAAAACCCCACCTAACCTGCCCCCAAACAGGCACCAGCACAGCTCTGGGCCATCGCTGTAATAAGGAAAAGGCTGAGAGCAAACATAAACATAGACTTTTAAAGGTTTGCTTTTGTGCCCTGCTTTCTAATACCTACAGATACTAAACCTTTTTGCTTAACTGGAAAAAAAGGACTTGGCTGCATTGCACAGTTATGGGATACATTACTATCAATAATACATAAACATTAGCAACACCAAGCAATAAACTTGACATTTAGAGCTTGTGTTTCCTAACTACATCGCCTCCCCCAAATCTGAGGAAGTTTTAAGGGCTCATGTTATTATGAATCAGCTACTCAACATATTATTTCCCACCTGGAACAGCATTTGACTTCTTTATTATTCTTGTAAATTTATACACAAGTGCTTCAGACCTATTATTACTAAATTATTTAATCAGCGTGTGTCTCCAAACCTGGCTGCAGGAGGAGACCAAATGAAATAACCGAATGCAAGAAACAATCGTTGAATCATCAACTACCAGAGATGAGAGACAGGAATAGTTTCACTTCATCAGCCCTGTTTCTACAGTATGCTCAAATCCCAACTCCCACCTATTAAGGAGACTATAAACAGCTCCAGAGAACTATTTCCTCTACACAGTTTAATTTCGTTGTGAAAAGTTGCTCACGTTTTCCTTATTAGGCAACATATCACAGCACCAGCAGCATCAACCAAAGGCTGCCGGGAAGCATGCTAACAGTGATGAGCTACTACCCAAAACTAACTTTCACACAGCCTCCTCCTCTCCCAAAATACTCGATGCAACAAAAGCCTCGTTGTTGTGGCTCCAACCCAAAGCGTGCAGATGCTCACCAGATGCTGCCAGACTGAAAAGCGAGGTAGAAAAGGGAGATTCAACCGTTACGAACACAACAGGGCTTGATCTGCTGCTATTGAAATCAGCAGAAGAACATCACTGCATTTCATGACAGTAGACACTTACTGACAAAGGTTTATCCTTTGCAAACACCCAGAATGCCCTAAAAAAAGCTCTCTGAAAAGCAGCCTCATCTTTCTATCACTTCTCAGGCTCAGAAGATGCATCCACCAGCTTACCTTGCTCTGTGCAACTAGAGATGTCCTCTCTGTCAAGACCAAGTGTTCTGGTACTGGGCAGTACGAGACACACAGATCACTCCTGAAAGGCTGCGTACTGTGTAACAGGTACTCCATTTCCTGAACTATGACTCTTGTCTTATTTTCTTGTGATACAATCTGAGCATCTCTGACAATTACCCATCATCTATGCACATTCCAAAGCATATTGTTTCAATCACTGTTTGAGGCTAATGATACCGTGGTAATGTTTTGTCCTGAAAAAAATCTAACAAATATGTTATATCCCAAGTTACAAAACCACTGCAGTTCACCAGAACTCCTGAAAGGAGGAATAATGGAAAGCCTCCACATGAGGATTTCCATCTAACTCACATTGAAGAAATTGTGTATTCATTTCTAACAGTACTTATATACCTTCTGCTCATGCTTCATAGTGGTAACTGACTTGGATGAAAGAAAACCCCCATGAGAAACACTCTTCACCTCAAGAAATATGAGCAGTTAAGACTATTCCAGGTTCACAGCACTGAGCTCTGTTAGGACACAACCCATCCTTTGGGACAGATGTGGGCAGGGAACAGCTTTCAGCTCATGTTTTACAAGAAGAGAAGCCTTCTCAGTCAACCAACATCATGGACATGTCTCAGTGTGGAAGGAAACACCATCATGCACTCTGCAGGAAAGTTGCGTGCCGATCAATTTTTTTTTCAACACTGATCCCATTTCTTGCAGTGGAACAGTCACAATATTCGTTAAACACTGAGGATCCATAAACGATCCTCCTCTGAGCCATACAACATCTGCACATCAGAAGCTCATCACACAAAACACAACCAAAAGAAGCCTGATGTTTGAAAATACGAACGAGGTGTATTTATTTCTAGAGCTGCGATGTACTCCTTACCTATCTAAATAGATTTACACAGATTTATTTATGGTGCCTGACACTTGCTAACCAAATCAATGAACAGATTGTCAATCATCTAGTTTTCAAAGCAATGTAGGGAATTTAGACACGCATCCATTTTAAATCACACCCTGAAAGCCAGATTATGCTGCTGTGCAACCTGGCATGATTTGAGTTTTTTCTAAACAAAACTCCAAATGAGTAAATGCAGCATTATAAGAAAATCAGTACAAACGATAGCATGTATTACACCCCTGAAAATACTGTAATTACATTCTTTGTCATAAATATACACAATGCCTTGACAAATACAGAAAGTTGACCCACTGTCCATTGCTTTACCAAGATTTATCAACTTCTCCAGGCTGGCCACGTGCCTCACCAGGGCACAGGGCTGAGCGTGCTGCAGGCACCGCACAGCCGTCGTATACGAGCCTCTGCCAATGCATTTGCCACGCTTGCTTGATCTTGACAAGCAACAAAAGCCAGAACAAAAAGAATTTGAAAATTTGCCTCTTGTATTTTAAACAGAAAAAAACTGAAGGTGAGTTAAGTGTTTGGCCATTTCAAGAGCTAGTTGTGTGCTACAGGCTTTAACCATCTAACAGGCAACTCCTGTTCCCCCTGTCTTTTTTCCCCTCACAGCTTCCAAGAAACACTGCAATAAATGTAGATTGAAAAAGGTGATTTATAATACGTTAAAGGAATATCCTGAATGATTAAAACCCCAAACTCTCCCCTCACCCTTTTCAAAAATTTTAAATGGATTTTGGTTACAGACACACAACAAAACAAACAAAAAAGTAAAATGAAGATAGTGGAGGATGAGGGGAAAGGGATTTTTAATCTCTTCTTTCACATGACTATGACGTGCTTTGTGATCTTTAGATGACTGAGAAAACCACAGCTCTTACTAACAACAACCGCTTCCTTGTGAGCTACACCAGGGCTGGGAAGATCTTTCCAAGAATAAAGTGTCTCTTCTGGGAGTACTGCGGGATATCTCTGCTCATCCTGTGCCTCAAGTAAGGTCTTATGATATTGATATAGAGAGGATGTGCATATGCATACATACACATATATATCTCTGTGTGTGTATATGCATATATACATGTAATTGTCTTCAAAAGGCATGTAAAAAAAGCAGTAGTCAATTATAAAGTGCCATCCTCTGACCTTCCACTTACAAAGAAATACACATGCATGCTTACATATGCCATGCACACAATTTTAGACCTCGGCATAGACAGAGGAATGGAAAGGAGGTAGACCACGTTGCTGTGGTTATATGAACAATATCCCGTAAGTGCAGCTTCCCACAGCTGGCCAAGTATCAGCTCCTGGGAAACTCAGGCAAACTGTGGCAGCAGAGACATTGCCACCCACTGCGTCTTTCCCTGATCGCATTTTGCTAAGGAGCAGTGACCATGAGAAGCTGGCCAGGGCTGATGCCGGCTGGTGGATCTGACCTGGGACTTAGCAGTCCAATTCTCTCAAATAAAACAGCCAAAAGATAGCAGCCATGTGAGTTTATACAAATGACATTAGCAGTAAGTTGCACAACCCTTGTAAGGATAATCACACCTTCAGAATGTCATCTTCAGGCTCTTTAAGAAGAGGAAAAAAAGATGGAGGAAAAAAGGTCACTTGTTTCAGAAGCATGTTCTGCATGCTGATGCAGAAATAACTTCTTGCTTTTATTATAATTTACAAAAGCTTTAAATGTTGTAGGTTTGGATTTTTCCTCATTTTATGCAGCCATTCTGCAAATAAAACAGCCATTGGGCTGGCATAAAAAGAAAGACGGGAGACGACTGACCCAAAAGACTAATGTCAGATTTTCCTCAGTATTTCTACTCTAAAAATAGGTTTTAAAGGACTTATCAGTGCCACCAGGCTTCCAAGCCCCCTGTTAAACCAGGACCTGAAGCCCTGCTTTCCTGCCAGTGCCAGTTCAGCCCATGAGAGAAGCAGCACAACCTGCAACAGTATGAAGCTTTTCACAGCTTGGCAATTTCCTACACTGTGACATTTTTAAAATCACATTCAGGAAACAGAAATATACATGTTTATTCACTTTAAAACACTGTGGGGCTTTTTGTCCTCTAGAGAGGTGAGAAGGGAAAGACAGAAGCAGGCAGTGCTTAGGGCAGCGTAGGAGAGCTGCTGTGCCCTGCCGCATCAGAGGAAAGCAAGTACGGACCCACGGCACCCAACACTTGCAGATGACTAATGTGGCCTCTTGAAGCAGGCAAAGAAACTTCTGCTGAGCTGCAACAAGGAGCCATTTGTCAGTCCTCACAGTCCAAGTACTGCCTGTGTTTATCACAAAGCAGATGAGAGTCCATACACTGGGTCTTAAACACGTGGTAACAGTGGGGCCTGAGAGCTGACACTGCCGTCCTAACGAGCAGCTGCTCCAGGATTATGGCTTTCATGAAAAGCAACAGGTGCTCCCTCATAGAAACCAGATTTATTCTCTGAGACTGTCTTCCTGAGGAACGTTATCCACAGATACGCACGTGGCCTGGATTGGATTCCTTCTCCTCATACTCTCATTCCCAGGATTTTAAGAAAAAAATCTGATTGTCTGCAACCATATGCCAATGAGCTTTCACCATCTCAGATCACGACTCGCCAGTGATGGACCCAGTGTCCAAGAACACTACTCTCCCTGGAAACCAGCATGTTTTCTCTGCACAGACTGCACCTGCTTCTGCATCTGTTGTGTTTCGCTGACTTATTTTCTTTCCTCAAACTTGTGGCAAAAGTATCCTGGATTGTTATCAGATTATGTTGATAAGGCTGCATTTTAACAGAAAAAGGTGGAATGCAAATTTTGCAAAACCACTATCACTCTGTATCACATATCTATACAAAAGCATTTTGTAGAGCATAGCTCTACTGTCGAAGCAAACGTTATTCTGCAATACTAAAAATCCAATACTGAACGTATGCCACCTATATTGCATGCACACAATTGCACACGGACATCAAATTAAAAACTGGACATTTTAATGTAAGCTGTCTGATCATAAATTTCAAAACCTACAACAATTAATGGCAAAGCTATTAATAAAAATCTTCGGGTGATAAAATGTTTTTTAATAAAGGAGAAATAAAGCCATAAGAAACACATTTCAAAAAAAATCCAGAACTTGTTCCGCTGCTTATCAGAAGGATGGAAGGTTACTCACGGTTACAGCAACACACCTGGAGAGCTAGAATATAACCACTACTCCAAACACAGGGAGCTACGACACATCTGCAGAAACAAAAAGGTTGAAGGCTTGGAAACATTAAGAAAAAGGGCAACATGCCCTCAAGGAAGAGGAGATGCCAGGCCCAGAGGTGGTGAAATAACTCATAGAAGTAGCTTTCAAACTAGCCCACAGCACTTACTGCAGGTCCTACTGAAACCAAGGAGAGCAGGATTACCTCCCATTACACCACTAGGAATAAAAACCACACAAATTTTGCTGTGCTTTGGGCTGCAATTCATACCCAGGTTTTTAAAACAATAACTAGACCACAACACAGTAAAACAGTCATTTCAGCCCAGAAAAAGAAATAAGAACAAAGAAGAATACTGATTCTATTGACAGCCATAAGATGCACAGGTCACGACACAGCTTGTGGTGACAGCTCAAGCTGATGGACGAATTACTGGAAAACACACAGAAACACCAAGCTCTTGATCTCCACCTGGTTATGAACTTTCTGCGCAGGAATGCTTGCCACACACCCCCCTGAAATTTTCTAATTACAAGTATATGAAATATACTTCTGTTTTGTTTGATTGATTTTACATGAAAAGAGAGACCACTGCTCTCTAAAAATCATTCTGCACCGGCTTCACAGACTCTACCCCACAAACATTGCATTAATTCATTCAGGCCAGTCACTAAAGACACATATCTCTGCAGCAGGGAGTGAGAACACTATCAGCTTGTTCTGCATTGGCGGAGAAACTGGCAGCCTTTCAAGTCATCCGAAAAAAATTAGGTAGCTGCACAAAGAATAAACTTCAAAGTGCTCATCCAGAATTCCCTCTGGGATAGAGCATGCGTTTTTCACGTGCTAATTCCAACAATTAACCAGTAGCTGCTGCTTGTTTATAAGCTTCTAAATAAATTTTCAAAAGCAAGTAACAAAATTCATGTTGAATACTCAGCTCCTAGAGAAAGATACCATATTTATGCTATACTGCACAGAAAAAGTATGTTCACATCTTGTCAGCTGCATTAAAGTTCAAAGGATCCCCAAGAGGATGATTCAGCACTTAATGCACATCCTTCAATATTAAACTGGTGAATCTCTTTCCTCAGACCACACACGATCACCACCCTCCTCTTACTTTGAAATCTTTAATGCATGAAAAACACTCAGTCACAAGAGGAAACTTTTAATTATTTGTACTTTATGCATGAGAGAGGACTGGTGCTCCGTCCGGTTCAAGTCCTGTTCTTTATTCACAGCACCACTCGGCTGCAGTCACCTCTACTTTGTCCCCACAACAGTGCATACGGCAGCGCCGCTCCAGACCTGCTCCTGCTTCTAGAAGGAATGCACACACTAAAATACCTAAAATTACATGTTATAATATTAGGTTCCAGAAATCTGCAGGAAAAGAAGAAGAAAAAAAAAAACATAGTAGCACCAATTAACTCATATATGCTCCCATAGAGACACTAATTACTTCCAGGACATGAAGCATCTCAAAATCCCAGTCTAGGACCTCTGTGTCTTGCTTGTCTTGAACTGCACACAGTACCTGGACGGTCAGTACTTGTACACTGAAGCCAGGGGCTCGTGAAGCTGCGGGAGCCTGGGGAGCCACAAGCCAGGCAGGATTTTCAGGCTATTCCCCTTCCACACCCACGTGTGCAGATCCTACTGCGCATACATTTGATGTGAACATTTTAAACATTTGTTTAGCAGAATTATGGACTTTATGTTAATTTGAGAAGTTTTTGACAGAAGCAACAACTCTTTGAACATGGACTACATACAGCTAGGCTGAAAGGAAAGACGAGAATTTGGCAGTTTTGTTATTTTAATATCTCACACTTCATTCCCGCCCCCTGTAGCGGCACTAGCGAGACTATCAGAGACCCATATAAAAGCAACATCTTTGTTTTGCAACCAATTTTCATTTCAAAGCAGCAAATCTAGACATCACTGTATGAATGATTTCTTAAATCTCATTTCCATATGCCAAGCAGAGAAGTAACCTGCTTCTTCTGTTCTGTACTGTGAAAGCGTCCAACCTTCAGATCCATTTGATAAAGGCATGAAAACCAAGTATACATATGCTCCCTGGGGCTTTTTGCTAAAGAGTTGATTTGCATGAGGCATTACAAATTAGCCTTTTGCAAATGAATGCAAAATTCCTAATTTACTCTGTGCACATATTTAACAGATTATGAAATTAATAATATTGGATAAAAGAAAATATATCAATTGTAACTGCTGTTTTGGACAGGGTTATTATGGAGTGATTCTCATTACACTAGTAGCTTCAGAAAGAAAAAGGGGCTTTAATAAACACTCATACTGCTAAAATACTCTTCCTAAAGGAAAGCTATAGCTGGCCATAGGTACACTGAGGGAGTGCAATCTCTTCCTCACTCAATCTGTCCCGGATATTTGTTGTCTGTATGGCTGTTGTGAAAAAGTCAAACCTTCACGCTACTCCTCACTTTTGGCTATGTTTCTCATCTGCCTTTGGAAGCAGCTATATTGCTTTAACGCCTTGGTAGATTTAAGCACTCCAAATAAACAAACACAAGGTTTGCAGGGGAAACTGGTTCACTTAACACACTTCCACTTATTTCAAAGTTCAAATGGAGACATGTAATTCATAAGCCTTTAGCCACAGAAATACAAAAGCCACGCTCGTAAAAATCAAATAGCCATCCTATTTCAGCCACATCCTTCTCAAATACTTCTGCAAGCTAAATTCAAGATTTCAACCCAAGTTGTCTACAATTAAGAAACATGCTATGAGAAACCCATCCCCCGTGCCACAAGTTTAGCCCCAGGCACAGAAACTGCCATACCCTCATGTTTAGATTTTTACTACTATTATTATTTTTTAAAAGAAAGCCATATTAAGATATCCACCCAGAGCAACAACAGAGCAATAACAGTCTACAAGTTAATTGTTTCCATGTAGTTTGTGAAGGCAACAAACACCACAGGAACACACACACGGTCTACACAAGAAGGAGTATTACCCTTTGCTATTTCAGCACCATTAATCCCCTCCCTCCCCCCTAGCTTTTTCCAGGGAGACGGTCTCAGAGTTACCCTGCGTGATGTCAACGGTTATTTTGTGCTGATTACTGGAATCAAATCTCCAGACAGGATATATTTACAGCTGTCTACACTGCCTCACAATAAGCTGATGGATGACTCATCCTTTTTCCCCCCTTCAGCTGCAATCACTAAAAGTGAGATGGAGGCACAGCAAGACCCCTTCCCTCTTGCCCCACTCCCCTCTCTTGCCCCAGGAGAGGTGAGCTGCAAAGATCTTGCTCTGTGTTTAAAATACATTAGAACATAAGTCTTTAGCCCTGTATACAATGATAAAAAATAATCCCTGCAAATTTATCATTTTTTAAGATTTCAGTATACATAAACCCATCAATAAACAGGCATTTATTTTGAAGTCCCAGTACCCATGTGCTTGCAAAGGCTAACATCCCAGTGCCAGGAGTGCACATCCCCTTGTCCTGCACATTAGACAGGATAAAGCTGGAGCACCTCTCCTATGAAGACAGGCTAAGGGAGTTGGGGTTGTTCAGTCTGAAGGAGAGAAGGTGCCAGGGAGACCTTCTAGCAGCCTTCCAGTACCTGAAGGGGCCTACAAGAAAAAAGTGGAGAGGGGCTTTTTACAAGGGTACGTAGTGATAGGACATGGCATAATAGCTTTAAACTGAAAGAAGGTAAACTTCTATTGGATTGAAGGAAGAAATTCTTCACTCTGAGGGTGGTGAGACAGTGGAACAGGTAGCCCACAGAAGTTGTGGCTGCCCCATTCCCAGAAGTGGTCAAGGCCAGGTTGGACGAGGCTTTGAGCAACCTGATCTAGTGGAAGGTGTCCCTGCCCATGGCAGGAGGATGGGAACTAGATGATCTTTAAGGTCCCTTCCAACCCAAACCATCCTATGGTAATACAAGAAATTTAAAAAATCAACGATCATAAACGTAAATATATCACAGGAGATGAAGTGTCAATAGAAATAAACCCCAGACTTTTTCCATCAACTATCTAGATGGTGCAGGTTTGCCAGCAGAATAAAAATATGACCAGATGATGGGCTGATAGCACAGGCTGAGTGACAGAGAGTGTCAACTCAGCAAGTCTGCAGGCAAAAAGCACGTCTGCTCTTTGTCAATGGGGAAGGATGTGAGTTTTCATTATCACAGACAAATTTAAAAGAGGGTAAGTGTGTTCACAGCATGCCTGCCTCATTTCTGCCAGCATCAGCAAAATAGTATTTGATGAAAGACTGAAAGGAGTTTGTGGGTTTGTTTTTTTTTAAAACCGGGTAAGTCAGTTTATAATCGCGGCTGATTATCTTAATGTACAGTGCACCAACAGAAGAGCGAGTCTTTCCCAAGCTCCGCCAGTACTAATGAACCAGCTGCCTCAGTCAGATGTGCATGTAACCAACTTCTGTCATGGGCAGGTTGGTCTCTTTCTACAGATTTGGGCCAGGCAACAGGAAGTTCTCGAGTACAGTTAAGCATGTGCCTACATGCCATTGACTTCAACTAAACTTAGGCACACGTGTGAAGAATTTTCTAAATAGAGATGATGCCCTGAACTGGGCTTGGTGCTCAGTACACAGCCACGGCATTAGCACTGCCAGCTTTTCCATTATCCAAACATGCCTTTGCTGAACTGAACACGAGGACACTGAAGTTTGACTTCTGTACTCTACTGGTGCCCATAAGCATTGAGCAAAGAACTTCTGGGTAAACATACAAATAGTTTCTGTATGAACTTCTTAAGCAATACAAGGAAACCCTGGAGTGGCCTGTAGCACAACGTGGAACTAGAATCTTTAATACTGAATAAAATACAATACTGTGTGCTATGTAAAAGGCATCCACCACATTTGTATTGATTGTGTGGTTCTTCAGTTATAAAGCTTGCTTGTTTATGGTTTAAGCCCTTGTCTGAAGTCAAAATGGAGCTCCTAAGCTAATCCATCAAGACAAAAGATTTAGCCTACCAAAAAAACTTCTCCTGAAACAAATGATATATGTGGGAGGATTTTCAGGATCAAAATAGCATTCCTCCTGTCTTTAGTACCCCATTTGCCAGATCAAGGAATTACTCACAAACCAGAAGAAAACAGCATGGAAAAGAAATCTCACTTACCTTTATCACTTGCGATATAAAGTAAAGAAAGAAACAAGGTATTTAATCTGGAAATCCTACCTGAAGCATACCTTCCATCAACAAAATGGAAGTTTATACAAACATTTAGACATCTCATTCTTTCATACACTCCACAATGACCTGCCGGTCAGAACAACATGCTCGAACTTTCTCCCAACTAATTATCCACTTGGCCCTGTGTTTTGCTGGGCAAAGCTACACTTGTATTTCATCAGTTATAGGAATCCTACTATGTGATAGATGCAGATTTGATAAATGAACACTGCCTCAGTCAGTCTAAGCCTAAAATAAAAGAAGACTTCATAAAAGTGTTACTTTCCTTCATGGTGTAAGGAACCAAAGTGGCAAGGAACAAAAGGGGTTAATATTCAGCCTAAGAAAAACAATATTATCAAAATCAATAAATTGAAGAGAACAAGTGTCCAAAGGGCTTCTCTTTAGCAGTTTTCGGTAAGACCACATCTATAAATCTCTATCCTTTATGTACAAATCACTATCCAATTTATGTTGGGAATATCAACATCCAGATTAACCTGTATTAGAACTATGGATTAACAGTAACAGCAGTAACACTTTTGAAGTATTTGCTACATAGGAATGCTGCATCTTGTACAGAAAGCTCCCAGTGCCATAGAGATAAGCAAAAGCTTCATCGGAAATCTTTTTCTCTTTTTTTAAAAACACAATCATATGTTAAACACTCCAGTTCTTGCACATCATCTCCTCAAATGCATGTTTGCTACAAATGTTGGAATATATATTTACAGTGTGCAAAATAAAACAAAAATCAAATTACAGAAATAAACACATCAGTATTGTTTTTCAATACTTAATACCTGAAGTAAACAAAACCAAGCAGGTGTATGTTAACTCACGCATACAAAATCCAGAATTCTGAAATGATGAATACTGAACTATATGCTTACTGTCAGCCTTCAGGGGAAGTATTGCCAACCAAAACTGCATCTTCTGAAGTCCACTCCTTGCTTATCTACAAGTGGCACACATTCCCAACACTTTCTACAGCACCATGGAATCGTCAGCTCCTTTTGAATATGCTCCTGACTTGGACTATTTCTGCTAAGTCATGGCGTTTCCTTGCCATCTGCAAAGGCACAGGCAACCTAAAGTTATTCCTCCGTTCTGAAGGCAGCTTAGAGGACTCCATCAATCCTCTCAAAGGATATGGCAAACTTGGCACGAGTAAACAAAAGTGCTGATTTTCTCTGACTGAAGGAGAACAGGCATGGAAATAGTACACAGAAGAATTAACAATTCTTCTCACAGGCTACTCCACAAAAGAAAAAAAGAAGAAAAGAAAAAAGAAAAACAACACCACAACCAACAACCTAGTTTCCAGACACAATAAAATACTGATATGACAACCTATTTAGCGTAGCAATACAACCAGTATAGTCCTAAGCACTAACATGTCTTTGCAGTACAACTTGCTTTGCTCCAGGGGATATTGATTTTATTGCACAGCTATAATTTAGGGAGTCATCCAAAGTAATTATAAAATTTTACTAATTAGCTTCCTTGCTTCTAGATGTGACTTCAAGGTCACAGCTGGAATCTACATCAAACTGGAATTACTAGAAGAAATCTCATTGCCAAGAGTTAAATTGTCTTTCTGCTTCCCTCCTCCAAAAATAAACCACCCACCACCCCAAAAAAATCAATCCTTTATGTGGCCCATATTGCATTATTGATGTAGAGATGACATAAAATATCCATAATTCCATTAGCTGCTGTCTAAAAGAAACGTGAGTAAATACATGATATTTAATGACCAAAAGACAAGAATCCTGCGGTGCCGCTCTCGGGGCCAAGCCCTGTTCCTGACGAGGAGGCTATGGAGCCGGTGGTCGGTCAGCCAGCCGTGCGTTATTCAAGGACCCCATCGGCTTTGCAGACCAAAAAACTGTCACATCTTTTCACCCAGTATTAAAGGTTACTTTGCAACACATGTTCCTGAAAACCTTTTAACTTCCAGGTGTCATACGTCGGGAGAGACCAGCGGCTGCCTCGCTGTGCCCAGGAGCCGAAGGAACACCAGCCCGTGCTCATTTTCCATTTTTAAAACAGAGAACGAAACGGCCACGTTCCCTCACTTGTCACAGTTACAACCTGCTCGGAGCAGCAACAGGCGAGTAACCGTGGCTGCCGTGGCTACAAACCACGCAAGTGACTACGGGTGGTGTTTTCAGAGCTGCTCAGTCGCACTCCCACTGAAAAATCCGGAGCGGAGCTGCCCCGGCTGTGGCAGAAGGAATCAGCATTTGGTTCTGCTGCGACTAAATGAATCTCAGCAGACCTATTCAGCCAGAAGAATCAAAATCGGCCAACTTGAATCCTGCACAGCAACACCCGCAATCTCACCCTGCAACCCCCCATTAGATCCAATAAATGGAATGCAGGTTTATCTAGGCAGTTGAATTTAAACTTAAAAAAACCTCACAACTAGGGGAATTTACTGCATATTCCCCGATAAAGCGTTCCAAAGAATAAATCACCCTTGGTATTAAAACATGCAACTTACATCCAGTTCATACTTTCCTTCTAACCAGCAGATCCTTCTGGGCCCTGTGCATGTGAACTGAAAGAGCTCTTTCTCATCGTTTGTCTCCTTGAATACAAACTCCTAAACCACGATGCAGTTTCTGGCTGAAGGAGCATTCAGCGAGAAGTGAACCATGCAGGGAAGGGAGCAAGGCAGCTGACAGCTGCAGTACAGAGGGCAACCTCATCTCTGACAAAGACAGAAGACGGTTCTTGCAAGCAAATTTTGCTTTTTTTTTTATTTATCTATATCTATATAGATATGCAGATGCATGGAGAGAGAAAAAAATCTGATATAGGACTTAATGTGGAATCTTCTGTATAACAAATGTTTCTGAATTTTTCTGAACAAAAAAAACTGAACAAACAAGGCCTGAGAGTGATTTTAAGAAAAATACACATTTCAATAATTTCACTAAGTTTTCATGAGGATTTACGGTTTGCCAGTTGTTTTAGACATACTTTTAAAATCTAACATTGCAGGCACACACTTACACTGTAAAGGAAAAACGTATGGATTCACCTACACGTTTTTCAACACTTCCCCTCATGGAAAACAGTAATCACTCACCTACAGGAACTGTTTGTCAAGGGAGATGCAGTAAAACTTCTCTTAAAAAAGTCAAAGAAGAGAAATTTTACTTCTCCCCAGATGCACTCCATATATTTGTTCCATACAATAATGGGATCCATAGTGCCTGCAGGCAGACCCTGAGCAACGACTCGAATCTCAAGGAACCCCAACAGCTGAAGAGAGAGATGCAAATCATAAACCCGGAGAGGTACCAGTGTTTAGTTTGGCCTCATCCCAACACAAGCTTTTTAGCTAAAGAAATGCCAAGTTTTTTTCCTTGCCTTATGAACTTTCTAGGAGCACACGGCCCCATTAACTCTACAGTAATCATAGCTACCTAAAGCAAGACAGACAGAAACATTTTCTCCACAAAAAGTTTCTTTGTAATAAAGCAACGTCAAGCAGGAAGTGAAACAATAGAGTCTGTGTTTCTAATACAGTGGTAGTCTAGTCAAAAGATTTTTGTAATAAAATTTAACAGCAAATAAAAATTTGCATTAAGAGCTTATGTAACAAAAAAATGCTTCAAAAGTAAAAGCACATGAATGCACACTAACAAAAAAAAGCATCTGATAAAACTGATTCTTACACAAAAAACTCTTATGTCCATTTTCCATGCTTCTTACAGGACCTAGTTTTTAAATATGCTGATGTCCATTTGAATGAGAGTCAATCCCAATACGAAGCTCAAATAATTTTCTTAATGAAATCGCATTTAACAAGCCTATTCCCAACATCATCCTATATCCAAAAGTGACCATACCATCAAGTTACCCTCCTCTCTTTTCAGTCCAGGATTCATTACAGTTTCAATAAAATATGATAGATTACACTACTGAGATAATTCAGAACAAGAGCTTTATAAATAAGGCAAAGGATTACGCTGTGTAATTTTACATGCTCTTCTTGCCCCTTGAATCTTGACTCAGTACACTCACCACAGCATGAGAAACTCAACTTAGCTCCTATGCCCCGTAAGCAATCTACTCAAGTACTAAAGGTCATCGGACAATACTGACCCAGTAAGTCTCTTCTTATCTTGCAACTACAGTCCAAGTTTGCTTAGTTTCAGTATTTTCATTTTCCCAAGAGAAAGCAAATTCTATGCTTGTGATGCATGAAAAACACAAACTATGGCTAGGACACCAAAACTGACCCCAAAGTACACGTAGTAGCACAGATGGGGCATGGTGGTGCGAGGACAAGGGAAAAAAGAGAAAGAATACCGTTTCCTTCAGATGCACCCCTCTTGAGCTCATCAATCAAGACTACTAAAGCTGGTTACTAAGACAACTGACAATAAACCCAAAATATCAAGATTGAAAGGAAATCAATGTTTTCCACGGCCAAGTCTTTTGTGTGATGTGCACAATGCGTTATCAATTCCTTTCCTTGGTATTTCTGGCACTTTCACGGGACCTTAACATCAGGAAAGAATATGAAGTGTTCCAAAGCCCTAACATCATTGCAGCACTGTTAAGGTACAATTTTTGAAGAGGTGAATTTCTCTCAAAACAGCAACAGGGAGCATATAAGACTGCACAGACCATACTGTCAAGTTACAGTCCATATTTAGAATAACTCATGGAAGAAAAGAGAATTTAACAGACACAAAAATAATTAAATAGAAAAGGTACAGAGTTCTCCTCTAGAAGAACACATACTTAGCTCCAAAATAGATCTTAATGCTGAAAATACGAGTTTAATTGAAGAGTGGAAAAGCCAGAAGGGTGAACCAGACACCAAGTAGAATTTGTCTTGACGTACTGGCTTGTACAATGCTCTGCAAACCTCAGCAAATAGAGACCAGTCAGCGAGGACAGACAGCTGCTCAAGCTCTCCCCTAACACGCAGGCTGGCCCCGCGCACATTTACAGCCACTGAGGGGGTGGCCCACCTCACCTCTAACTCGGAAACACGAACCGCCTGAGTGAAAGTGAACAGGGCACTGAACTGGAAAAAAAAAAAAAAAAAAAAAAAGATAGACAAATAAATAAATAAAGGTAAGACCTCCAAGCTTCTGGTATGGTTTTAAACTATTGCGCAGATGCTACTACAAGTTTTCCTGCTCAATGAATTACAAGTCACAGTTTGATTTTTTTTTTTTTTTCCCCCTTTAAGAACTTATCACTAGGTGCCAACAACAAAACAGCCCTGGTTCACTCTCTCACACAAACTTAAACATTAAAGAAAGCACACTGCTTTCACATGTCACTTAAAGCATTTAATTTTCTTCTGAAATCAATTTTTTTTTTTTTTAAATAGGTCAACTGCTGACCTCTCCAACACTCTCCAGTGCAACTGTCAGACAACAAACAGGCCCAGGAGGTTTGCTGAAAACATAAGCTTTTTGGACATCTGGTGCTATTGAAGGATAAAACATGGAAGAAACAAGGCAGGAGGTGGTGGTGCTGTCATTCTGGGCTGGGAGAAGACTTGGTTACCTAATATAAGACCTTGCCAAAGTTGGGCAGTTTGGGATCTTAAGCTCCAATTCAGGGAATAATGAGAAAGTGACCTTCTTTAAAGGACTGGATCAATGCATGTCAAACAGATTAAGCTTGCTGGCAGATAAATCAATCTGCAAATGAACTACTTCAGGGTTGTTCAATGATTCAAGGTACCCGTAAATAATTTTTCTTAAGACTCGATAACTTTTTAAATAAACTTCTCAGGGTTAAAAAGAGAGAGAAGTTAAGAATTAATGCTTTTTTCTTCTTATAATCCATCTTTTTTAGATAGCAAAGTGCCGCTAATAGCTTGTCTGGGACACTATTTTGGTGACGTGTTTGTTAGGCATGTTTTGGGGGAGGTGAAGATTTGCAACAAAGAGAGAGCCATACCAACTTCACTGACTGCCAAAAAGGTACCTTGACACTTTACTCCCCACGTCCAGATTCAGTAGCAATTATGTTCCACAACCAGCCCACTGAGACCGAACTTGCACCAACGCTTACAGTTACAGCATGCAACAACATGAGGCAAGAGGCAGCTTTGGTCACATGCTGCATAATGCTTTAAGGACACGTTATAGAGCATCAATCTCCAAATGTAGCAGAAACAAGACAGAGCAGGCTAGTGTCAGTCACCAAACATTTAGAATATAAATATACAATCATTAAAAGGAATCAATCCATATATATACACATAGTGGAAGCAAACCAGAAAGGGCAAATTTGCCATGAATGAAAATTCACTTAAAGCGAACCATTTCAAGGGTACATACCAGCAATTTTAGCAATATCACATTTTACCCATTTTCTGAATACAACTCCTATTTCAGATACCGTTACCAGTTAGTTGATCAGTGCTAACCTGCTGACATAACCCTCAAAGCTGTAGCTAATCAAACAGATAGAAAGTGAGTCAGGAGGCAGCATTTGCTTCCCTTGCTATCCTGAAGCACTGGTGATGGGTTTGAGTAACAGCTGGATTGTTAGATTTTCCTTCTTCACAGGCTGGGCTGCATCTACTTTCTATAGAGAGAGAAAAGGCAAAATAATTGCTGCTTTTCCTCAGCAGGGAAAGTTTTACACTTACAATGTGTTTGTGATGATCAGTTCTGAATGGACAACTGGTGAGTGGCTATAAGGATACCCATGAACAACACATACAGCTTCCTTTTAGGTTTAAAGGTTACCTAAATAGGGACAGATGCCCATATTCAGCTCAAGAAAAAAAATGGAATTAACTCCACTATCGAGCAACAGCAGGAATTGTGCCATGGTCTAATCTTTATTAATAGAGGGCAGTTTTTCGGCTTACCTATAATAATCCGTTTTAAGCTGTTTCCATTTTAAGTTTTTGAAACTACTTTATAAACTGTGTCTGACAAAAACTTGTTTTCAGTCTCCTGGAACTATTTTAAGCATTTAGTTGGTAATGGAAAACACATGTGAGAAACAGAATATCAAATAATTCTAAAAGCAGTATTTCCATACTTTATTTTAATCTTATTCATAGAGGCAAAGTGGAAATGAAATTCACCTTATTTGACCAGACAAACCAGTCCTGTAATCCCTGCTGCAACTCATGTAACAGCTTCAGTGCTCTTGAAAATTACTTGACATTTCACTAAAAACCAAGTTATGCTCTCTCTCCTATCATAGATCATTATACTTAGAGCCACAAATTCACTTCTGTTACCTTTTGGCATTTCAGTTTTAATAAATACATAGCTAAATCTCGTATTTATTTTAATACACAAGGAAGCATCGTATGAAATCTCAACATTTTTACGAGTAGACAATTTTATTACAATTTACCTAACACTATTTAGTTTCTCATTTTTGACATTTCCTGTGCTGAAGGATGTAACTGGATTGCCACGTTCAATCAATATCAGTTGATCTTTTATGAATATATTTAATCCCTTTTTGAACCCGTTTATACTTTTAATTTCCACATAATCTCACTGCAATGATTTGAGTTGTATGAATTTATTTTTATTAATTTTCTTTTTTTAATAAGGCACCTGATATTTCACTGGAACAACTCAAACTGACACGAGACCTTCCATAGTCACTTCTTCTGTGCATTTATGAATGTGTAGACTTTTTTTTTAATATTCTCTGCAGTTATTTCTTTTTCAGGCTGAAGAGTTAAGCCAAAACAAACCAAAGGATGTAGTTTGTCACATAACACATATGTAAGCTGCCACAACGTGCTCTGGACGCAAAAAGCTCACACGGCTCCACAAAAGGAGACTAGAGAGTTTAGGAAACTAACTATTACAGGTTACTAAACACGTACACATCTGGCTAAGTAAGTCACTGAAATCCAGATTATTAGAGGCTAAGGGATCAACCAGATGAAATAAGCTTCATAGGAATCACGGAAAGAACAGGGATCAACCTATAAGCTCACCCAGTTCCCATACTCTCCCTTAGCCAGCTATTAATCAGCATTATTGAGGACTGGATACCGAGCTAGGTGGACCATTGGTCAGGTCCACGTTTATTTATTCCTTCCTTGTGTAAAAGCCATACTTTCTTTCTTTCCAGCCTATTAAGTTTTAGTATGTATTTCGTTTAGTATTTATGTACTTATTTTTACAGCTAGGGAGAAGAGGTAGAGGAGGACAGGTATGGGCAACAAGAACATGCAGTACTCAAGATACTGGCCACAATACAGCTGGCCACAATAACATAGCCAGGTTTCCCTTCTGTTCCAATTCACAACATCATATTCACCCTTTGGATCACTCGTTATTGATACTTTCATAATACTATGCACAATGCCTCCAGGATCTCTTTCCAGGCGGCAAGAGTTCTGGTGCACCAGAACTCTTCACACACTACGTACAGGGAGATAGCTCCCCTCACCCCTGTCCTCCACTATGCATTACCGGGCACATAAAGTGGTTGGTGAAATTCACTGGTGTTTATTATTCAGTTGTGAAGTACTGCGGGACTCTTCTACAACTCTTCTTAGAGTCCAATTTAGACTTATCCGCCTTGAAAAATTTTGTGTAAATTATTACTCGACTGTATTTTTCAGCTCATTGCTCACACTGTGCAGAGTAGATCCCAGCAGACATCCTACTAATAATCCCCTTCCAATTTAATATCTGACCATTTGCTTCTATCTTTTGTTGCCTGTCTTTTAAAAAAGTTCCCTGAAGAACTGTCCAGCTTTAACAATGTACGGGTTTCTTAGAAGGGATGCTTTTGACAGGTTCTCTGAAGTTTTTGGAATTCCAAAATCTAGTGGATTGCCCTTACTCCCACGTGTTACCACCTTCAGAAAACTCTGAAAAGCATTACACTAACCCCCTTCCATGAAACGATCATAATTATGATAAATGTTTCACCTGCCTAATAATTCTATTCTTTATTACAGTTTCTAATAGCAGAAGCCCAAATTCTTCTAAAATTTTTAATTTAATCTTCATCTGAACACTAGATCTCCAGCCTGGATCAATGAGAAGCAAAAACTGTATGAGTTTCCCTCTGTAATGGAATCTATGGTACGTAATGTTGGCTAGATAATTGAAAATATACTTGTTTTCTCAACTGGAACATCTAGATAAATTGAAAAGCACTGCAGAAGTAGATCTGATACCTCAATGGGAACAACATGAAAATTCCTGTAGTCTGAGCACAAAAACGCCAGTCGAAGTGCTACAGAGCCACCACTTCAGTGGTGGAAGTTCTAGTTTTATACACTTATTATTAAAAAGAAACTGAACTCAAATTGCAACGGCTGAAAAGACACTGAAATCCCTCTACATGAAGAGTCTAAAGAAGCATTCATCAAGACCACCACCGCTGGCAGTTACTTTGTTCAAAACTGTCATTTGAGTACAAATTTTAGCAGCAAACAGGCAATAAAACTGAATCCCTGGTCTCTCAATAGCCAAAAGGAGGTCAATTTAACCCAGCTTTCAGGACCGAGAGCACACCGCTGCCAATACAGTCTCACACTGCAGAGCCTGTTACAGCCCTGTGTTACACACTGGCTGCTTTTCCGTGGCTGCACTGAATTCCGAGGCTCAGCTAGCTGCACCTGACAGCAAGGACCCCCCAGCCGGTGATGTGCTGGGAGGTTCAGCCATCAGACACAGCCAGCACCAGGCAATACAGACCACCAGAGACGGTGGTTTAGTGCAAGTTTAAGAAAGAAGTGGAAACCCTCGCAGCCTGCTGAACAGCAAATCCCTGGGCACACCAACTGTAAGGGACATCCAGGAAACACCTACAGGGATGCTACACTTAACAACTACACCTTCTGAAATGTACTTCAGGGCACACGTCTTTGTCAGCCTAATTAAAACCAGAAATCATTTACTGTTTGCTGTTTTTCCTGTGAGGCAGGAAACAATCAGAGACTGCCAGCAGGAGCAGTGCCCCACAGGGCATTGAACTCCTGCTACAATTACCTACCAAAAAGGGTAGTAGCATCTTTGGAGACTGCTGTCTGCACCACCCAATTACGTGTTTAATGAAGCAGTCGGTTTCACTTTTTCAGGAACAGCTGAACGTGTTTTATGAGAATTTCAAGATAGGCCTTAAAATGAATAAGAACAAAATATATGTATATCTTGTATATCATCTTGGATGGCCCATATGGGGCATGGATACTTTGGCTCTGTCTGCAGAAGCTTATTTGTAATATTATAATGCAGCCAAATGTAGAACTCATTACCTCAAAAACAGATAAAGATCTGGAAAAATTACAGGTCTAATCCTGCTTAATCCAGAACATTTCATTCTTTGAAAGTGTCATATAATACCGAACTTCAGCTCTTATGGGAAAAAGGCTCCATTTGCCTACCCGTTTATTGAACTCTGGGTCAAACAGAACAGCAAGCTGCCACACCGAGTCAAAGAGCCCTTAAGAACCCTGTGACTGAGACCAACTTTGACACAGAAAAAGAAGCAAAACAGGTCCTTCCCAGCATCGGCAGCAAGAAGGTCCAGAAGGGCCTTCAGTCAGTGCCTCTCCCACCTACCAGCTGAAAATCCATCTCTTTGGCAGCTTCTGATTCTGCAAGGTTAAGGTTAAAGGCGTGCTCTACAACTGAATCAGTTTCACGGTCATTTTCAACATTAAACAAAACTAATACTTCTTGACAGTCAAAGAAAATAAAATTAGTGTTTATTCAGGGGATGAATTCAAATTTAGATGTGTTCAAGACACATCTAGACAGCTTTGCACAACTGCATTTTTATGACTCACTCACTTGGCTCACTCTAATTTCTTTAAAGGTCGTTTCTCATTTTTTACCTCAACAGACTATTTTTAAAAACTGTTTTTGCAAAACAACTGGCAGATTCCGCTGAACAGAGCCCTTTTTTCAAATCTGTAGGAACAGAGACAGTATCATTTGCAGATTAAAGAAAGAAAAGAAAGAATGAGTCAAAGGTGGCTTAGAGCCGTCCACTCAGAAAAGGACATAGCACTCTTCGCTGCCTCCAGAAAAAACACAGTATTTTGTAATACTGACTGCACAGAAACAGCATTACCCACACCTGCTCGCTAGCAGAAGGGTCTCCTCTACCACCAGCTAAATCAACAGAGAAGACTTTTTGCATGAGGAGACACCGTTTACCGGCAGCCTGTGGATTTCAGACAAGCACACAGCACTACTGAGCTCTACAGAGGATCAGAACATTATTGTCACATTAGCATTGGGAAATGGATTTACCATCTGTCTTTTTGGCTCAAATCTTAATCCTAAAAGCTTGAAAAACAAGAGGGTTTTTTTTACACTTAATGTCTTTTCTCATATTGGTTCTATAAATGTGAGTTTCTTCTTCTTTTCTTAGTACTGAGCAACTTCTCAAGTAGAGAGAGAACATTTGATTAGCATTTTTTCCTGCTCCAAGAGCAGGTCAGTGCCTATCAAACACCTACTTTCATGGATTACTTCAAACACTAACCACACAGAGTTAGCCAAAAGCTGTAGTGTAAAAGCCTAACCTCTTTCTCTTTCAAAAATTAACCGCAGAGGCAGTTGTGTCCTGAGGAGAGAATGCACCTAGAAGATAAGATGAATGGGGTTTGGATCTACAGCTTATCCTGTTTATAAGGGTGACTAAACATACAACAGGGGTAAAATAGCAAATAATGACCTTTGTTATTGTAAGCAATTGTCAACAATGGAAAAACAATTTTTGTACAAAACATTAGTTCAGCTCCCTCCTGCCTAATGACTATTAGCACACTTTTTCTATTTTCATACAGTAGTCTTCCTCCACCTGCAAAGGACTTCACCTTCTACACTACCAAAACTCCTTAAAATCAGAACACTCTCTGTGGGTCAGTTAGGGTCTGTGAATACAAAATGCACGTATGTAAATACCACTTAATGGTAGAGCTCCTACTGAGTTCCCAATATTTACATTTGCAAGTAAGTTGTTGTCTTCAGAGTATTTGAAGGAAAACTGACATTGTTACAAATACAGTGTTTTGTTGTTTTCTACCTAGGAAAGCAAACCTTTTCCCTATTTAACACAACATGCTTACTGTAACAGTTTAGTAACATGTCTTATAAATTAAACAGGTACCCTTGAAGTTAACTTCTGTTAAACCAAAATGACACTAACTCAGCATAACGAGGAGTAAGTGATTTAATATACTATGATAAAAGCAGTGTTTAGGTTTTATGCTCGCTCATGTTTCATACACGAAATGTTTCTTCATACTTGCATTTTAAGGAAGTTTCTACCAACACAGAAATCTGGGGAACAGAAAGCAGATGGTGGTTCCAGCCAAGTAGTCTGATGAGAAGTTCCTTGGAGCTCTGAGATTTGTTGACGGACATGTTCAAGTGGGTTGCTGAGAAAACCACCCGCCAAAACAGCATAATGGTTTCTCCTGCTCTGAAAGTGGCAAGAAATGATGGGCCACTTCCCCAATACTGTATTTCCCAACAGAAAATCTCTAATGACAAAAGCAAAGCATTGTAGGGGAGGCCTCTCTAAGCGGGTAGACACCTCGCTCCCCGCCCCAAAATGCATGCATTTTAGACAGCTTTGGAAATAGTCAATCTCTAGCCAATTTCTACTGCAACCCCTTCTCGGTAGTGAGCTTTCACCCACTAACTAATCAAGCATGCAGCACCTCATATACACCCCCCAACCAAGTAGGTTCTCACATCTACTACCTCACCACCACACCAGACCCTGGAGGTCTGGAGAACCAGAGCAGCAGTATCTGGGTAAGATGCACAAGTACAGAACTGCTGCTGCTCCACAGCCAGAGAAGCTGCTGAATTCAGGCATTACCCTCTTTGGTACAAAGTCAAAACCATCATTCTGTTTTTTTCCATCTCCATTCTATTTTAAAAACAAACTTATTTTCATTGATATGTTAAGATTATAGCTTATATATGCATTACGTATTAAAGGTGTTTGAAAAAATGGGCCAGAAGAAGCCTGGATGTTCCTCCGCATAAGTGATTTAGGAAAAAAATTGCATTGTCAGGGAGCTGCTGTTTGCATCCAGATGCTAGAGCATTGTTCATGCTGCCAATTTATCAGAGTTTCATTTCAGAAATGTTGCCCAGGATGATGATAAAAGGCTATAACTCTAGTATATCAAGTACATCAGGTTACATGCTGGATTTTGCAAACATTTGCATTGCAGGCAATTTAGCTTCTGCTTTTTTCTTGATCAATGAAATTATAAAATGTCTGCAACTTCAGTGATCAGTTATACCTGAAATTCAATAAAATTTTTTTAGAGGACACAAGGTCTGTTGTATAGAAGTAATAGATTGAAATTTTTAGTAAGTCTTCAGAAAATTAAGAAAAAAAAAAGAATTTTAGAAACATAAGAGATCATCAGAAAATTAATTAAGAATATTCCAGTGAGAAATATCTGCAGGGTTAATTCAGCCTCTCAGATCCAGAAACATTAACACTTCACTCATTTCTACTCAAATTGAAAAGTTCAGTTGTAAAGTCACAGATGACAAAAGACCCTGTGAGATGCCAATAGCATCACAGTGATTCCTGTAAAGTTCATACTGAAAACACAGCAGACATTTGCCAAGTTTTTTGACTTATACAAGCTCTTAGTTTGACTTACAAAAACAAGCAGCTACCAGCGGTCAGGAAAGCCCAGCATGGCTGTACTTAACACCAGGAGGAGCCAGGTGAATTTTCACCCCCTATCATGCAGCTCGAGGCTGGAATCTGAGCTCCTGCGCTCCTGCCAGAAAAACTGCTGATGAAAGTAAAGAAAGTAAAGAAAGTGAAGTAGGGACGCTTGGTCATTCAGGAGCTTGGATAGTCCTGACCTTTCTTTTCCATGTGCTACTTGGCTTACCTCATCAAGGCTTATTTCGCTCTCTCAAAACCTCAACATCTTTCTTTTTTTAACCCTCTCACCATACTTCCTTGCCTTCTCTCTTCCTTTTAAGTACTAGTGCCTTCTTCATACTTGCTCTTTCCAATATATCTTCCTCGATTCTTGCTGGCACTTCTCACTTTACCTTTTATTTTTCCTCCTCCCTTGACACACATTTCATTCCTTTGCCTGTGGGTCATCATTGTCTCATTGTTCACTCTTTGTACACCAAAACCCTTTTTCCGGTGGCCTGTTCCCACAACTTTAACATTTAAATTTCAATCGAAATGAAAAGTAAAGCATGTGTTAGCAGTACTTCCCTTCCTGAGACAAGAAAATACCACTGAAGCTGGTTTCTTAACATGAAACCAATGCAATTACCTTCCCTGAAGAAGTGTCCATGCACCAGATGAAGCTATCCTTTTGTGAATGTGTCATGAACAAATTATTTAGAAGTACAAAAGCACTGGCTGTAACCAAATACTAACATACACTTAATGGACTGCAGATTTTGCAGGATGTTTAAAGTTTCCCCTCTGATGTCTCTGAACTTTGGCCTTCATTTGTTTATACAGGCAGAGGCCAATAGGTCATACCACTAAAATCAGCAAACTGTTTACACATATGGCAAGCACGCATGGAGCAGTAACGTAGTCATGGCTACAGCCATATACAGCACATTAAAGCAATTGTTTTAGTTAAAATAACTAAGATAGTGAGTCCACATACGTGATGAGGAGACCTTCCAGTGCGATGAAACTCAGTATGAACTAAGAAATTAACTGGCATTTCTTTAGAAGCCAACACAAACATTCCAGTCCAGTCTATCCCAAGTCATTCACTGTAACAGTGCTTGTTTCATAAGAAGTGGCAGCCTTTGACATCATCGGTGTCTAAATTTTACAAATTTTTAAGAGCAAGTGCTAATTCAGCACTGTGGCACTTAATACTGCAAAGAATATGAAAGTTTACAAAGCCAGGCTGGAAGAGAAGTTGTCACTGAAGGTACCAAGCACACTGCTGGGCTGCGTTTGTTTGAACACCAGATTCCCATAGCTGGATGGTACATTTCACCAGAGACAAGTCACTGAGAAATTCTTTGTTCAGTGAAAATACATTAATTTTCATAATACTTATGCTCACTTTAAAACTAAAATTTGCTATTTAAGAAATCATTAAGTGCTTAAAAAATACTAATCCCTAAGCCTTCAAAAATTATTTTAATCTTTATAGATCAAGATACAGAAAGTCTCCAAACAGCAAGTTTTACATATTACGAATTACTGGGAAATGAGGCATTTTCAGAAACATAAAGAGTTTCAATTTTGAAAGTGTGAACAGGGTATTAATAAAACTCCACACTCTGTTTCGTTTTGACAGACAGAGGAACATATTTTTGAGGGCAATTACAGGCTTTCTGCTTAAGAGAATGCCAAAAAATAAAAGGTAAACACTATAAGAAATGAGGAAAAGCACCAGGATCCAGAAGACATTCATCACTTTTTCTTGGTTAAATATACTCTGGCTGTCAAACTTGCTGAAACCACAGAGAAGAGGAAGCAATTTTCTTTAGTGTCAAGATGTTGTATCCAGGCTTTGCGGCCTATGCATACAGATATGTGGCATATACAAGAAGAATATTACTAAACATTTATAGTTACTTTTTATTGAAAAGCAGAAGCACACCTTTAAATTTCATGTCCAAACAATACGTGCAGACATGAATTCCCATTTGAAATGGACATGCTGCAGAAATAAAAACGTCTGTTGCGAGAAAACGCAACTGTGAATCTCAAACAAAAATCATCCTTTTTTAATGTTACCTACTTGCTTGCTCTAAATACATTCTGGTTTCATACAAATCACTTACCTGGAATAAGATAATTTGTTTGGCCAATCAGTGATAAGTGATAAGAAATTGGCAGAGACAGAGCTAGTAAGTAATCTCTTTTTAAAAAAAAAAAAAAACACACACCAGCCCGAAGACATGCCAGGGCTGGAAGTTCATTACTTTGAGAAACAAACATTCACATAAGGCAGGGAGATACCCTTATATTGTTATTCATCATATGAGTTTGACATATCTACAAAAATTGTGTTTTCTTAGGCGTGTCCATGAACAATAGAGGTATAGCTTTGACTAACTGATCTGAGGTACCACTGGACACCTGCCTCACTTAATTACTGCCTGTGAAGTCCACTCTGACTTTACCAATAACAATATTTTATCCAATGATTCTGGTGAATATCCTCCCATTGCAACAGACACTCAACACCAACACTGAAGATGTGCAACTCCAAACCAGTCACGCAGAATCCTGGACAATGCGCAGAAAGCTACACAAAATGCTCACTTTGCTTCAAATTACCAACAGAAATACACTTAGGAGTATCCTTATTTCATCTTCTGTATTTCACCACCAACTAACATTTAAAATTAACATTTAAACAACTGAAAGAATCCTCATAGATCTTGTACGTGAAATTCAATTGTGTCAATAACTTCTAATCTAACATCTCTGCCTCAACCCTGAGTTTCAGTGCTGAAAACTGAAATGCCCCACCTCACACTTCTGGTGTTGGAGGTTCTTCAGCAACAATCAGGTTTGATAACAGACCTGAAGACAGATCTGATCATCAGCTCCAACCCAAAACAGTTTAAAGGCAAAGATTAAAAGTTATTTAAATTCTCTGTACATGCACAAATCAAACAAGACGAGAGGGAGCTTTGATCCAGTCCTGTCCTCACTAGCAAGGCTTTTCATGTGTTACCTTCAAAGGGCAACACCAAACTGAACCTGAGAACACAGAGACTGTCATGCTCCGTCAGGTTTCCGCACTGGCTATCCCAGGGAACCTACAAAATACATCAGCTCACAGACACAGAGGACTGGGGAGAAAAGATTCAAGGAAAAAGCACTGGCAGAACAGGAACACAAAAGGATGACTTGCAGCAGAACTTAACCACCTTTTAGCAGAGTGAAACATTATCTGGCAGAAAGTGGGACACAGCGCAGTTTTAGGCTGCCGAGCTCAGAATTACAGCTGCAGAAAACAAATCCCACCCTGCCACTTGCCAACTTCAGAGTGTTTGACTTCACAGCCTCAGCATTACCTTTTCACAGCGCTACTGCCCGGGCAGCTTTCCTCTCGTTCACGCAGGGAGGCGGACAGCACCATCACTACTTTCAGTGGAACCATCTGCAGAACACGGCAGCGTTTCTGGACGTGCTCGTTTTCAGGCACAGTGCCTGTAGATTTACCACAAAAATACAGGTTTTGCTATGATCTGAGGACTGGTATATACACTGCTACTCACCACGACATACTTCAGGAAGATCAAGGCCTTCTCATGTTTATCTTTTTAAAGTGGAATTTGCTCTGAGCCTAAACTAGAAATTAAGTTGCTATCTGTCTCTCCTAATAGAGAAGCTACTTAGGCTATTTTTAGGGAAGAAAAGGAGGACACCTGCAGAAACATCTTGTGATCAGAGAAGGAAAGAAACTTTCATGGCTAGAGAGATAAATAAAGGAGTATCTTCAGAAGAAATATAACTTAGGAAGAAACTTGTATGAGATCGTATCAAAATGGACAAAGCATACACATTTTTGGCAATAAAGTAAACATATCACTAGATAATGTATTGCAGAAGCACAATTATTTGCACTGAAGCTTGGATTTACACTGCACAACGCCCAACAGCAATACAGATAAAGCAAATCCAAAAATAAATACTCTTCACAAATTTCCACTTCTAATACAAACCTGCAAGAGTTAGTTCACATTGCTGAGCAATTCCAGCATTGTAGTTCAAGCAAATTCACACAAGGATTAAGCAAGGCTATCAAGTTTCTAACGGCTGTTTTACAGTAATAAATATGATATTCAAAGCGTAACTTTAGATCACAACATTCACTTCAATTTTGAGAACAGAGCTGTAGTCATTGCTCTTCAAAGTTCTTATTTCTTAAAAACCGGACACATGGGAAATCAGTGGAAACTTGATCAGAACACACTAACATGCATTCTTCCCTTAAACTGTCAGATTTAGCAGTTGCCACGACACCTTTATGAACCAGAGCAGGAAGAAAAAGCACAGGTATGTCAGGATGCAAATAAACTCTAACACAGCTGTGGACCACTTACGCTTCTTGTCAGCCTTAGGAGCTACTGAAAGTAACATAAAGTATGCCAGCACCTCCTTATGTTTTAGGTCAATGATAACTGGATTCCCTGCTTGTCCTGGTTTTGGCTGGGACAGAGCTGGTTGTTCCTTTTAGCAGCTACAAGAGCTCTGTGTTTTGGATTTAGTCATTATACAAATGAAAAAAAATAAAATTCAACATTCACCCCAAAAGGCCATTAACCATTCCAGCTCAAGTCACACCCTTAAATCTGAGATGTCCTTCCTCTGGAATAGTGACACTGCATCTAATATTCTCTTGTTACCAGTAATAAAAACTGCCCCACCTGAAGTTGGGGGGGCAGGGGAGAGTAGGTAAGAATTTGTTATTAATAGAGTATGGCAACACAAAAGAGGATAAACTCAACTGAGGAAGGGAGGAAAGAAGTGAGAGGACTGAAGAAGAGAAGAGTATTCTGGAGAGAGATGTAATGAAGAGACCACCTGGAAGGGGCAGGAGGTGGCTGGGGCAAAAAGCCAATTAACCAAGTGGCTTATTCCAGTGACAATATAGTGGTTTCAACCTGCTGAAAAAAGGCTGTGAATTAATTAGAAAGTGTCAACAAATTAGGATTCAAGGACAAGAAATGCACTTAACCCAGGGGAGGGCAGTGTACGTAGAGGACAACAACAACAACAAAAAAACAACAATAACCTATCCGATTCCTGAAGTAGGAACTGAAAATGCTATTTCCTGTTAAATTATCTCAAAAGCTAAAGATGGCTTCTTCACAGAATTAGCTGCTTAATTACTACTGCTCCATTCTCTGATTGCATATCTGTAGGGAAAATTCTTCCTAAGGTTTAGCAATACTGAATCTTCAGAGTACACTACTTCCACTGCAACCTCCAGAGTAATGTATTATATAAGTATCATATAAAACAAACCATATCGATTTTAAAATTTTAATTGAAAACCAACTGGGGGAAAACTCAGAGTTTGATGAGAGATTATGTATTTCTCCTGGCAGTTAACAATTCTGCAATTTTGACTTAGACTTGTTTATGGTAAAAAGGCCTCCAAAGGCAAGCGTCCATATTTATAATTAGCATTTGTGGTATGTTAGAGACAGACCAATGCAAGTTAAAATAAACTGAGAATAGTAGTGTGCTTAGCTCCAAATTTGTCATTTTAGCTTAGAAACATCATCCTTATTTCACAATGTTAAACATATGCAACCTAAGGTCTGAAAGTGATTCAAGGATTAAGTCATGGTCTTCCATTAGGTGAAGAGCAAGAAGTTCAGAGAGAACACCACATCCCAAAACGTCTGTAGCTGTATCACCAAACAGGGGGTATGTGCCCTGAGCCCCCTTCTCCCTCCTTCCCCACACCTGTGGTGCAGAACAACTCCAAGGCTTCTTCCCCGTGGGCTGCAGGTGCACAGGCAGCCTCAGCAGCAGCAGCCAAACCTCTGAGAGGCAGGAGCCAAAGGGACCACCCTTCCCCCAGGCAGCCCAGGGGAGGGCAGGGAGAGCAGACTACTGTTCCTGGGCCTGGGTGCAGGAGCAGATCACGGCTCCCTGAACTGAGCCAACGTTCTCCAAACATCCTCCATTTTATGTTTGGACCAGCTCACTGCAGGCACAGCAAACAGGCTGCTGGTGTGTAAAAACAGGACCCCAGATTCTGTGTGGACAATTGCTTTAACCCACTTATTCATTCATTGTAGGTAAGTTCAAAGTACATACTTTCAACAATACTTCTATTTCATCTGGGGATGTAAATAGTTACAGATGTGAAAAACAGGCTGTATGCTGCCTAGAGACCCTTGTCGATAAGGACCAAATACTACAGGAAGGTCCTTAATAATTTAAGGTAGCTTAATTTGAGGTAGGTAATTTAATAATTTAATGTCCTTAATTTAAGGTAGCTTAAAATATGAACAAGTAGACACAAATGTTTTCCAGAAATTACACTTCTAAGTAAAGTCTTCTTCTCTTGAGACAAATGCTTCCAGCTCCCTGAACTTGACAATTAAACTTATTTTCAAAATTGTGTAAGGGTTATGCAAAGTTTAGCACAAGAACCACAATGGGCTCTCAATATCAAGCTCAAGAAGCATTCTTTCACACCTAAATAGCAAAAAGAACCATAAATATCACACAAAAGGAAATAAATGGTCTGCTATAGAATATTTCCAAGTAATTGTACTATTACATAAGGGAAACTGAAAGTTACTATTTTGAATTCAACATTCCTAATTTTAGGAGGAGGAGATTCAGGCATAAAGAGCAGACAACATCCCAAAGGTCTCTTAAATGTAATTCCCAGACCTAAGAAAACATCATTTTAAGACAAGATGGCTAAATTCTGAATGGAAGAGAATGAGGAAGCTAATGGGATACTGTTGTTTATCTTAAAAAGTCTTACAAGTCTATTTTTAACCAAAACAGAACTTATTCTTTTTGAAACTTAAAAAGGCAAAAGAAACTCTAAGAGTAAAACATGGCTATACTGAATATCAGATATTATTACCGAAAAGTTGGGAAGCATTACCCCAAAATCCTGCCAAATTTACTCATCTCTAAGAAATAGCTTCTGGATTAGAAACACATAAATTGGCAGCAGTGGGGTGCGATTTTTTCATCTTCAGTTATTGTAGTCTATTCAACATGTCATAACACAGAATTCAGAGTTCTCTTCTTTCACAGGTGATTTCAAGGCTTTAGGAGCTTATTTAAACATTGACTTATCTTTCCTTCATGCAAGTGCACAACAGTCAAGAGTTTAGGCCAGAGTTGGGCAAGCTGTAGCTTGCTTTAAAAGTGTCATGATCACATGGAGACAGCATCTTTAATTAGGATGCATCCCTCAATGCATCCCAAACAGACACTTCACTCCAAGGCAGCAGTTGTAGCAGCCAGGACTCCACTTGCAGCGAGAGTGCATGTTACAGGATGAAGAAATTCAAAAGTGCTACCAGAAGACAGTTTTAGACATGGCCAGAAGGCCAGTGCTGACGCACACCTGCAGATGTTTCCCTGTGGCATGGGTGAGAGCACATGATGTGTACACACGTGGGACAGTTCCCAAGACCAGCAGAGCCTCCTGCCAGCACTCACCATTTCAAGGACATCTATGCTATCACACAGGGGTTGCTGGAAAAATCTTTTTGCAGCCTCCTTCTACATGCTCCCTGCCTCGGAAGATTCTAAATTCTACATACACAAAGTTTAAATTTTTTACCTATAAGTTGCATTATCAAATTCTGTATCTATGGATCACCTATTATTGCTATATCCAGAACACAGACCATCCGCTTTGCTCTTCCACATCGACTCGGAACAGGGCAGAGCTGGACCCATAACACAGGCTTCTGCAAGTCAAAATACTGACTATGCTGTCAGGCATTTTGAAGGATCAAAATAAATCACTGCGTTCGACTCACCTACGTAATGAGCAAGTTTTCCCCCACGGCACTGCTATATTGTCCTCCCACTGCTTTGTTTAAACACACAAGTACTAATGTATCAGTCATGATCTGCAATGTATATTTATACAGAAATGTTTTGCCATTTCTCTGTCCCAGTCTATAAAGAGTCTTTAGGATTCAGACAACAGACATAAATAGCCAAGCTTTTTTTAAACACAAACATACCCTGATGAAAAGAAAGAGCATCTGAAAAATAATATATACTGCATTTTCTGTGCACTTCCGTGATTTGGGTTTTTAATTATTGCAATAGGCAATGAGTCAGGAGTCTGATGTAAAATTCTGTAAAGCTTCAGCACTGGGCAAACACCAGTGTGGTAAATACTGACACCATTTGATCAAAGAAGTTTGTCCCGGGAAGAACTTAACATACTTATGATAAGCACTCTCCATCCTGCCCCACTGCCTTCCCTCCCAAACCCTGACAAATATTTGCAACTCTAAGTCTCTCAAATGTGAGCGAAAAACTGCCTTGTAAAGTCACAGCGCATCATCATGTGATGCTCAAAGTAGCTTCTGAAGCAGAATACTCTGGGTATCAGATGCAGCTGGAAGAGCTACAATTGACTTTAACTACAGCATTATTCTAAGAGCAATATCCAGAGTACAGAGGGCACACAGGTTCTTGATCTCTGACCTGCAGCCTTCTCCTTCGGTGATTCTGCCATCTATGCAGTAATTAACGTACTTCAAGCCTGCATCGTCTCTATGCCACTATGACATATGTTTAAGTTCACTGCAGCTGCACAAGCCCATCATTTGATCCTTTCGCTCTTTCATTCCCACAAGCCTTTCACTCTTTGCCAGGCAACTGAAATACATGGGCCTTTAAAGCATTCAGAGGTCTTCTATTTAAACAGCAAGTATTGAAAACGCTGGAAATCCCTGCAGTCGAGGTCTCCATTTGCTCTGCAAGACACCACATAAACAACCACTGCAAGCTGTGATATGCATTCTGAGCAGTGACAATCAATCACTAAATAGCAAGTTGCAAGTCACTGTTTGACAGCACAGTTTAAAGAACAGCTAAGTTACTATTGGCAGATCTACCAAAAGCTGCAATCAGTAGTATGAGATACCTCCAGGGGAAAGGGAAAAAAGAGAGAATTTGTATAGTTAAATAGCAAGCAAACAACACCCCTCCATACATATATATATGTTGAAATGTATTTAAATTTGTGAATGCAACATAAGCATCTCACTCTTCAAGATCTACTCAAAACCCTGGAATATTAAGTGCTACGAGAGTGAAGATGAAGAGTGCCGCGACCAAACTTGGACCGCTGCACAAGGGCTGGCTGGATAGAAACACTTTTAGCAGAAAAGAGGTGTTTGCTTTAAAGCACCAGCTAAAGAAGCTACTTCGGTTCTTGAAGGCTCTTTTTGTTGCAGGACAGTAAGAGATCAGTGAACATGTGACAAGAAACTATGTGATTCCAGGATGTCAAACTGCCCACAACAAAGTGCCTTTAAACTTCCTCTTCACATGATCAGAGTAACACTCAGGCCCACATAAAAGTTTAGTTTACAAGTTTACTTTCAGCCATGGGTTCACACTTAAAAGAGAAAATGACTCTTAACTTTCTCAGGGAATTTAGGAAGCTATCCTGCCTTTTCCAGAAAAATTATCCCACGAGAAACCGGATGGGAATTTTTCTCTCTGTCATCTCACAGACCACAGCTATCCTGCTCTTCTTAGCCCCTTTTATTTTATAATTTCTACCAAACTCATTCACATCCTCCTCCTGTGTTTTCATCTTTCTAGAGCTCCCTTGAGCAGCCCTGTGAAGGCTACAAAAGGAACGCAGAACGATTCCTTGTGTGGATGTGGTGGATCAAGCCGAGCTGTACTTTGCTTAGTTTGGCAGATATTCCCAGTGTTATAAAAACTGCTTTCGCACACAAATATTCAGTTTGCAAAAGGATCTCTCCTCCACCACCCTCCAAAAAAAGGAATCTGCAGCAAGCTGTTAGCACACCACTCTTTGCAATGTCTGAGTAACTGCAAAATACTTACCATCCTCTGATATTCCCCTGTGGCGAAGCACTCGGGAAGCTGCTACTTAGCATCTAGCTGCAACAACCTGCAGGGCTTCTGTGGATAAAGATTCTTTCCCCCAGTGCTTATTATAGATGTTTATGAAAAGGTAATCTTAAACAGGGTCAAATTATTTAATTATGTCTCTACTTGGTATGTCAGATGTAAGGCTAATGAGTAGAGAATTAATTTTGACAGAAAAAAAATTAGACCACCCTATCCTAATTGAAAAAAAGTAGTAAATTCCTTTAGAAATTCCTAATTGAAAGGCAGGTGTTCTACACTTGCTATATTCTCTTTTCACAAGACCAAGTTCCGTTCATAAAGATCAAAAACCATGAAAATTTCATTCAGCCACCTATTTTTGTTAAATCTATAAATTTATATATTTATGTTCATGGTTCCTCCTATGGCACAGATAATAGTCTTAAACAAGAGCGAAGTTCCACTTACTACCTCCTTCGGCCTCCCATTCCCCATTGACAGCAGCTGATGAGCTGACTGTGGGTAACTGGGCACGACTGAACATAGGCTGTGTGGCGTACGGAGCCGGCACAGCACACATCTTCCTGAGCGGTGAGAAGAATTGGACAAAACCCAGTTCTGCAACTCATCTTCTGGTGGGCTACTACTTCAGGGTCACGGCAGCGCTACATAACGATTAAATTTGATATCACCCCTGTAGATCAAAAATAGCTAATGCTTATCCAAACCCCCATATTTCTAGAGAAAAAAAATACCCTGAGAGAGCACCTTCTGAAATGAACTAAGGAACAGAGCTCTCTTTCAGAAAAACTGCTGAAAGGAATATTTGACCTGAGCTTCCAGATTCTTGGGAACCCACAGCTGCTTCAGAGGGTCCTGGAAAGGCAACTATGGAAAGAAAGCCTGCTGGCCTGAATTCAAGTATGTTTGTGCACACCATGTAAGAGTTCCCACTACTACAGGAAATTTTTACAGGATCCACAAATCCTATTTGAAAACCACAGATTTAAAACATATCCTCCAGTAAACAAGAGGTTTACTGTTAAATATACCCAGGAAGTTTCTCAAGATCTTTTTTGCTCAATCTGTTCACTTTCTTTAGAGACAGATTTCTCCACCCTCTGTTTGCCAAAAGGAAAAATGTTTTGATACAATCCATACCATCATTACAAGACACAACTGATAAATACTAGTTGTGGTCAGTAACTGAGATGCAACCTACTCACAGTGGACAGTCCTCTCCCTGCCAGCACGCTCTGTTCACAACAAAGGATAAAGAACAAAAATCCTACATGAGAAAAGCTGAAAGACAGCGTAATGAATAAATACAGTAACACTTACGGTCAAGTCCATTGATGTATCTCATTGTTATTTCACAGTGTCCCCAAACTGCACTGACTATGGGGTAAAGTTTTTTCCCTTTTAGTCCCCTGAAGGCCACTCCAAGATACTGTCCATCTACCATGAAGCTAAGCGTCCCTTCGTCCATATCCAAAACCACCAGTAAAGAGTCTGGGAGTACAAAAGACTCATCCGGTTCCAAAAAGACAGGATATGTGATCCCAGGCTGGTTTTTACAATTGTGGTAGAGTTTGTTGCGTCCCAGATCCCAGCCCCACGATTCACTATTGCTACCAACCAACGACGTGTATCCCACCGAGTGTAGTGGAGCTTCGGCCGTGGAGACACCCACCACAGCGTGAGTTCCCCGTTGCCTCGTGGGCCAGTGGATTTGCCAGACATGCAGGCCTCTTGTGTAGCCCACTTTGCCCCGGATGCAATCTGTGCTTTGGGCAACTGGGTGTCTATGAAAAGTCAGTTTATCATCTTCCTTGACAAATATGTTCAAGGAGCGATCTTCATTGTTCCAAGCGTGTTTGTACTGGACCTCCAGCTTGGCAGGGGGCATATCCAACAGCATGTCCAGTCGCGCCGGCTTGCAAAAATCCGGGCCTCTCAGCTCTCGTTTAACAGGTCTATAAGGGGGCTCCCTCACATCCACAGACTTTATGCTCCCTGAGATTTTCTGGCCCATTGCTTGGCCGCAGACTTACAAAGGAGAAAGAAAAGTTGACTTTGGCCCAACGTTACCTCATGAAAGCACTTTTACACCGAGCCAGTGACCTGACAAGCTGACTGGATTTACTTCTCCTCTTTGGAGCTTTTTAGCAGCAATGGTTTCAGAGAAAAAAACACTCCTGAAAGAAAGCAGAAAGTTTCCAGTTAGTTTAAGAAGGCCAACAGAAAGCCCACAGCATATTTTTAAAGAACAACTCATCCCTAGTAGTTATTTTAAACACCAAATTTAAGAATTTCCCACTTTTTGTTCGGTATCCTACAGCACTAAGCAGCCTGACTGCAGGACACTCTGAGCCCATGGGCGTACAGAGCGCAGACAGCCATTTCCTCCAATTCATAATAGGATGCAGACATTCCCCACCTTTTGCCCTTCCACCCATTTTGTCTGGCCAAGTTCACAGCAGCCCTGAAGAAGCCATAGGCTATTCCCCAGCAACAGTGATAAACTTTATGTTCAGCAGTAACTTCACTTTCACTTGCACTTTTGTTCCATAGTCTTCAAAATACGCACTGTCAGAATCTCCTTTTATTTCCAGCTATTCTCTTCCCTGGGCCCTGGTAACACAGGGCTTCAGCTTCTGTACCATTTTTAAAACAAATGCAACCAACAGTAAATGCAGCTACAAATTTTAAATGTTAAAAGTTAACATGTCCTATCGTTAAATAAAAGAAAAAAAAATCATCAAGCTATAGTTTTTTTCGTAAAGGAGCTAAAAAAAAGAAAAAAGCGAGCAGTAATGAGGGAAGAGGAGGCATGAAAGGACAAACAAAGAATAGCAGTTTCAGTTCTTCAGTGGACTTTTCCATATGGGCAACTTGTACAACGGGGTATTTCTTCATGCCACTGGATAGCAGGCCAATCCACGTTCTCAATATCACACTATTAGGCTGATGCGAAGGAGTAGAACGCAGCAATACGTGATTTTGAAATGTATTCCTTCTGTGCTTTCATAGAGAAGCACAGTAATGTAGCCGGAAGTGGTCAAAAGCACCCAGGAAAGATTCTTTGCAGTCTGGATAAGTTAGATGCATTCACCTTTTAGAGCTCGGGTAGAGTGCAAAGGGAAGTCAAGAATCTCTAGAAGTACTACAGGGATAAAAATTAAGACGACGTCCTATAAACTCAGGCAGATGACTGACACGGGATCAAATAAAGCACCTGCACTGGCAGACATACTTCTGTCTTCTAATAAAATAAGTTCCAAGTCTGGGAATGCTCAAATATAGCTGCAGAGACTCACTCTGTTTATTTACTGACAGAGTGATGAAGTGTTTCAAGAGGCAGGAAAAATCACCAGGCTCTCAAAAGCATGAAGTGCCTAGGTGACAGCTGCTTTTCACAAAGTACCAAACAGCAGACAGTGGCATAGACATCTTGCAAAAAACATCTTGCAAGACTTTACTCAGTAAGTCACAAGTCCATGTCCTTCCTTTTAAAGAACTTCTACCCTAGATATACTGTCCCATTGCAAATTATCATTTCTGAAAAGACGAGTAAGAAACACGCACTCACGATGAAAGGAAATAAAAGGAGAAGTCTAGGAAAATGACACATATAAAATTTACCAGTCAACCATGTTTTAGAAGTGAATGAAGTCCTTATGTTATTTACAATGGCCAAAACCATGTGAAGTGTTTTCTGCATGTATTAAATACAGAAATGAAACAACACCTGTATTATGTGAAAGCTTTCTTTCCGAAAAAAAAGTTAAAAGTTGATTTACAAATCTATGTGACAGTTAAGTTACTGTATAAAAATATTATTTTCTGGTGGCTGGTCCCACATGGGTATATGTGCACACATGAGCATAAAACAACCACCTCTTTGCACCTAATGTTAATCTTTAAAATGAAAATAAAACATGAGCTCCCAAGTCCCTCATATCACTTACAGGAGGATTCAGAATGATTCACAGGAGCTTCTTCTCACTGAAACAGTATCACAACTTTAAAATTACCCTATATCAAGTCAGCTTGAACAATCCCCCTTACTTCTTTCCAAACCATGCAAAAGCATCTGAAAGTTTAAAGAATAATTACATTTAACTTGACACTTGCCATTTCCACTATTGCAGAAGCACTCACAGGTTGTTTCAAAGGTACAATGACAAATTTTGCCCACCAAAGCAAGTTCAGTACTTGATTCCACACTAATAAGCCTGGAGGAAATGAAATATTGACACTAATATACACGCAGGGAAGCAACAGGGAGTAAATGTGATCAGGTAAGAAAGCTTTTTCCCAGGAGAATAGATGCTCAGGGATTGGGTAATTTCTTTAAAAAAGGTGCTTGATTATTGAAGCTTGAAAGAAGGATACGAAAAGGGAAAATATCAGATGTTCAAAGGGAATCCCAGTGATGATTGTATGAGATTTAGCTCTACGTGCCTTTGAAAATTTCTTCTTTAAATCTCAAGACAATTGCCATGTTCCTGTCAGGGCGCTGTGGGAAGACGGCCGGGGAAGTCCTCAGTGCATCCTCCTGTATCACTTCCCGGTCACATGAGAAACTAAACTTGGCACAGAGGTTTACCTGGCAAATCACCAAGAGATTATAAACACTGAAGTGACTCACTTGGCAAGCCACAGACAAACATTCTTCCTGATGTGCCCCAAACCGTAACACAAATAGGCTGCTAATAGATAGGTTGGTAATTCAGAGGAGTAAAATGCACCATTGTTAAGTACCTCGATATGCACACAACTGAGCCCTTACTCTCGGATGTGCTTAGGAAGTACTTCAGTTTGAAACTGTATCTTAAAATATGAGGCGCCTTGCTTCATACATGGGCACTACACATAATTTAATTATATAATATAACATTTTGCGAAATAGATTGGTATGGACACAGGACAGAACAATAGCGTAAAATTCTTACTGATGCATTCAAAACACAGCAGTTCCTAAGCAGTGGTACAACTCAGAAGCTATTTTTCATCAAATGCTTTCTACCCTCCCTGTAACGTATTACACTCTCTGGCATCCTAGTTCTGTGTAGCTGGGAGTTGCTCTCAGTTTCTGTTAGAAGGTCAACTATAGCCACATTAATCTCATCTAAGTATCAGTGGACTTGAACAAGTAAATGCAAAGAAAAAAAAAAACGGGGGGGGGAGGTGTCAAAGTTTAATCATTTGCACCAGTACAGCAATAAAGGCGTAACCCCGTGCTGGCTGCGATCTAACAGCTCTGATGGCTGGTGTTTAGTAGCCGCTGACATAAAAACTTTATATGAGGAGGCAGAGAGGGGTTGCAACGCATGCCTCCTGCTTGCAACCCGTGCAACACTAACGTGAGCTCGACAGGACAGTTGTTTCTCGACTCATGCAGAAACAACTCCTGGCAGCTCACAACCGTCCTGCTCATTGCTTGCAGGAGCAACCTGTCTCAAAGCCAAGACCATCGATTCCCTTTCCTCTGCATCCTGTACATTTACACCAAGCAGATTGCAGAGATCCTCACTATGTCAAGGAACAGCAGCAGAGGCATCACCTTGTCCTTCACCCCACCAGAAGCTGCTGCTCACCGGGGTCCGGCCCATCTCCACTGGCAAACATCCCCTCCCTGCTTCCACAGGTAATGTCAGACTTCCAATGCAGAAGCCTCAGAAACATCACGCTCACACCATTACTGTCAGGATCTCCAGGCAGCTTCTCCCCACAGAGCTACACAATTATGACACACCAGCGGCTGTTGGAAAAGTCAAGCACAACGCTCATGAGGGGAAGCGCAGCGACTGTCAATTCATCCGGCAAAGGCTCCCCGAACCGGCCTCCTGTCTGCAGGACGGAATGGCTACACCACACAGGATCAGTAAAAGTTGCAGGTCAACCCGAAAGGACGGAAGACTATTCCTTTCAGGTTATGTTCTGTTCAATCCATTTACGGAAATATTTCGTTGTAAAAATCTTCTCACCACCTCTTTTTGTAATCTTATACTACTTCGAGAAACTTAGATTTCTTTGCCTGTATCTTCTCACTAGACACATGAATATTCTGGAATTAAAACAACATGTGTTTTCACTCTATAGTTTCACTTTGAATTTTCTTCCCAAACTTTGCTCTTCCAGTAATTTCAAACCACTACAGGAGCTAGAAAATAAGAAAACATTTCAATTTGGCTTAATATATACGACCTCTCCATTACACCTGTTTAGTGACTACAACTGAAACACTCAATTTCATCAGTTATCTCTGTGATAAAAGGTATTCCATGGAAAAGAAAGCAGCGTTTTCATGGGAAGAGAAGAAACACACAGTAGTACACTCCTGTAGCAACTGGAAATCTCTGGTTCAGAAGACTGTTAGTTTTTGTAACCTAAATTATTTCTGTCTGACAGTTTCACATTCACGCTACGCTTTGTCAGGGTATGATGATTAAATGTACTGTACAAGAACAAGCCAACTCCAAACAGGAAAAGTGTGTCAACGTCACTTAGCAGTGTCCTCATGCAGACTGCCAAAATATTTAGGGAAATTATTCACAACAAAAACACAAATTATACTTACCAGAGAAAGGGATGCTGGGACATCACTTTGCTATAATTAAATAGGGTGTGTTTTTTAACAACTCAGTATGTTGGCATCAGTAGAACATAACTGCTGATAAAGGAAACAGCTTTCTGCAAAGTCAGCTTTCAGCATTCATACTTATATTTCCCTCTGGATTATCAAGAACTAGACGTGCAGAAAGCTTGAAAAATATGCATGAGAAATGACACTACATAAATGTCATTCAAAACTAGAGTAAGAACGTGCTAGGGTTTAGGTTAATTCTGCTAAATTGACACAGAAAAAGTGAGAAGCTGGCTGAGTCCCAACTAACAGTACTCATCAGGGAAACTGTCTATCAGAAAAACAGGAGAGGTGATCTCTCTATCTACCAGCATTTCAAACTTCTACACATCAGTTCCCACTGGTTTTGCTATTGACCCTTGTTGGGTTTTTACGTTCCTGCAGCCAGACATCACTGCCACCTCCCCTGCTGACCTGGGCTTTGTCACCAGCAAAGGTCTCCTGAACCCTAAGAGAGTTACACTGTAAGGCTCTGAACAAAGGTCTCTTCTCGTGGGCACCAAAATTGTTCATTCCCCAGATGCCGAACAGAACCGATATCAAAGAAAAACACCAGCTCTGCTGTGCTGAGCAAGTTGATGACGAAGGGTTTACAAGTTCAAGAATAAGGACTCTTACCTCCACCCACACGAGGTAAAGGCATGAGGCCCAGCATCTTATCAACTATGTTCCCAGTACACAAACAGCTACGTAACAAGACTGTTTCGAGGGTGACAATGAATTAAGCACATTTTTGACACCCTAGAAGATTGGCCAGCTTGGATTCAACTACAGATCCTGGTATTCAACATTGTTGATTTATTTTGAACAATGTTGGCTTGGTTTGTCAAACTGGGAATATACAGTAACAATGCAACCAGCCAAAAACGCTTGGATACTCTAAACTATCCTGTTGTACAGATAAAATTTTATGTTGCGTGCACACTTAGCAAATGACATTTAACATGTGGATGAACAATGCAACAGTAAGTCATGACTTCTTCAATTCCTGAAAGGAATGCAAATCCTGAAAATCCCAAGGACATTCCTCCGTAAAGGGTAACTTGTTTAGTAATGTTACAAAAATGTAATTATTTCAAAATTCAAGATAGGCTTGTTATTAAAATAGATTGTGCATTTAGCCACTTGGAATTAGAATAATCTGAAATACCAGACCATCTGTGCCACCAGAGTTAGAAGCAGTTTAGTCATATGATGAAGAATTCAGAAAGAATCTTGAGTAGCTATGAATACAGTGGAATGTATATTTTTTAAATACTTCCATCTACTGTACTTAGGAACTGAGCTGATTTGAGGTTTGGGTTGGTTTTATGCCTTACGTCTCTCTATACGTGTTTCTGGAATTTGCCTCTCCGGTACTGAAAGCTGGTTTTAAATGCAAACATTTATATCCTGAAGAAACATGAAAGATGACAAAAACTCGCTTCTATTCTGTGAACAGGTTTCTTGCATACTGACTTCTCAGGTAGAATACACCAATGTCATTTGAAAAACAAATACAGTAACATAACACAATAAAAATTACTTTTTTTTTTCCTATGCAAGTACTTTTTTAAAAAGCAACATTCTAGTTCTACAGTTACTGAAAGGAAACATTTACTTTCTTTTCAGAGTATTTGACAGGAATACCCATGTAATTGCACAATTACCATAAGCTTAAAGCTGCTACATCCTTTCTACCACCCCTTCCTATTCATTTTTTCCTTTTGTCTTGCAGCCACCTGCATTCAAATGGTCTCAGAAAACTAAAATGGGTAAAATCTAGTATTTTATTTTGCCAGGTTATTTTCTGGTGGATAAGCCCTCTGATTCAGCACATCAGATAGTCATGTAAACACTTGCTCTGGTGTAAGGAAAGGCAGAGAAAAAAAAAATAAAAAGCTGAAAGGCAGAACCATCTCTAAGCAGCAGCCCAGACCGTGGAGGGAATTTCCACAGTTACTTCAAGCTGCCCTAAGGGGCACAACTGAACTTCACGTCCAAAACCAGTGCAGTCATGAGCTTCTGCTTATATCTTCTGCACCCTTCTGGCATGAAGTCATGCATCTTTCATCCATCAGCCACCTCTCTGCCACAATAAATACCTTCCTGTTTTTCCTGAATGCCTGACGTAGCCACCTTGCATATTCAAGTGTCAAGGTTATATTAAAAGAGCAAATTACCACACAAAAAAGGCTTAACATTAAATTGAGAATTATGTTTTCAGTCTACTTTGCATTTTACAGGATTGTTTGCCATTTTACATTTCTATTCAGCCATGCTTCATCAAATAAGTAATACCAATAGGTGTCAGACCACATAAGATTTAAAGACAAAAGAATAATTAAGTTTTAATAGTGCAATTTCTCTCCAGTCATTACTACTTTTCACCAGCCTAATGCTTTTTAGATAATTTATTTTACTCTTATCTCTATAGCTTTGTAGAGGATCGATACCCCTACGGATTCAATTTCAAAACCAGAACATTCACTAAACGATTACCACGATGGCAGAATACCTTTCCATTATCTTTCTTTTGCTCCAGTGTACAGTAGAGCCAGTTGGCCTTCAAAATGAAAGAAAAGTTAGAAGCTCATAGATGAGAAAAAGACTCCTGGAAAGCGTCATTCCTTATTCTAGTCAGCAGCAAATCCCAGGGGACATGCTAGAGATGATCCCTGAGCAGACTGAGGAGAGGTCTAAAGATGGTAGAAAGTGACAATCAGACAGAGGAGAGCTCCTCTAGCTTAATACAGTAGCTCAGCAGAACTTTATTGCAACTGCAGAAACTGTAATAACATGTTCTGGTGAAAATTTGGCCCCTTGGCTCAAGGTTCAGTCATAGTATTACAGGTGTCAATGTATTCCAAGCCTGGTGAGTCTTCATAAATCATGATGGAGTCTAGGTCTACAACTGGTTTTCTAGGGGCAGTATCATGATGAGGATGGGGGTAAGGAGGAACACCCACTAATAGCAGCTCTTCTTTTTTAATTACAAGGCTGTTGTAGACTTACCAGACTCTACAAGAGATGCCTGCACTCTCACAGTGCCTGTCTATATGTTTTGCAGTCGGCGGATGAGTTGAGTGCTTAGCCTCTCCACCTTTTTGACTACAAGAAAACATTCACTAACAGCTTAAAATTTTCTCTTTGAACAGCCAAGACACTTTTGTCTTCTTCTTTTGCTTTTAAACCTTACTTTGTTTAATTCTCATTTGAATTGAAGCAGCAGCATACAAACAATAGCTATCAGATGTTCTCCCCATAGATGGGCCAGAAGCAAATCCATCAGATGCTCTCGTGAGACCCCACCTGGAATACTGCGTTCAGCTCTGGAGTCCCCAACACAAGAAGGACATGGAACTGCTGGAGTGAGTCCAGAGGAGGGCCATGAAGATGATTCGAGGGATGGAGCACCTCTCCCACGAAGACAGGCTGAGAGAGTTGGGGCTGTTCAGTCTGGAGAAGAGAAGGCTCTGGGAAGACCTTCTAGCAGCCTTCCAGTACCTGAAGGGGGACTACAGGAAAGCTGGAGAAGGACTTCTTACAAGCATATATGGTGATAGGACAAGGGGCAATGGCTTTAAACTGAAAGAGGATAGATTTCAATTAGATCTAAGGAAGAAATTTTTTACATTGAGGTTGGTGAGGCACTGGAACAGGTTGCCCAGAGATGTTGTGGATGCCCCATTCCTAGAAATGTTCAAGGCCTTGTTGGATGAGGCTTTGAGCAACCTGGTGTAGTGGAGGGTTTCCCTGCCCATGGCGGGGGGGTTGGAACTAGACGATTTTTGAGGTCCCTTCCAAGCCAAACCATTGTATGATTCCATGATTCTTAGAGTTGAAGATATTGTTCCCCCTGCAGCAAGCTGAACAGACTCAAAAGATGATGATGTCCAAAAAGGCTGTCTCGGACAAACCACAGTGATCTCTTGTAAAGAAACCACACACACACGCAGGGCTCAGGCCCATTCCCTTTGCTCAGGATTGCACTGGGAGAGAGGGAGGGCAGGGTTGGAGCAAACCCAGCCATTGTACTTGCACAAACATGTAGAAGATGAATACACGAGAACAAGTTTGATCCTGAACAAAAGCGTATTCTTTTGTTTAACAGAAAAATAGGCTTACACAATCACACCATCTGCGTCTCTCCTAACCCTTCCCCCTTAACTGTTCCAGTCAATAGCCACCATCAGGCAAATCTGACACTGCAGCAGCAGGCTCAAAAATAACTATGTTCCTACAGGAGGGGCAGGTGGGGAGAGGACAGACACCTTGGAAGTGACCCCATGGAATACCAGGCTGGGCTGCCAGTTCACATCTCGCCAAGGAACCCAGAAGAGAATGAGCTCATTTCAAAGCTGTAACTGCAAACAAAGCGTCCTAAAGATTTCAAACTAAATCAACCACAAGACACAAATCCAGGAAGCAACGCTTCATTAGTCCTGCAGTTTCTAAAGTGACTTCCTTTAAAGAACAGAAATTAAGTAAACAGACTTTACATATCTTAAGGAAGCATCATCACAAATTTAGATTATGTGGATGATTTGGTAATTCTCAGGTGAGGCGACAAATCAAGTTACATGCAGCTTTCGAATGCTAACAAAAAGACAAACCAGCTTCCTGTTAAATAAATGTTTTCTCAAAAAAAGCTCAACACATTTTTCAAGCAACAGCAATGAATTTCATCTGTCTTAAACACATGCCTCTGCTAAAGCCCATCTGTCAGTATAGAACAATTGCACAGACAAATGACGATGATGGAGAAAGTACTATCATAGAAACAAACCACTTGAGCTCCAAGCAACAAAATTTATTTTCCTGATGCACACAAAAGCTTTCCCATTTTACAGAGCAGTATTTTCATTTGTGTTTGCTATTAGTTTAGGAAATAGGGCACTTGGTAATGCAGGAAAGGCTGGAAAAAGCCACAGGGATTTAAGGAGTTACCAAGATTTACAGCCAGTTATATCCCCACCTCTAATCTGTGACTCCTGAAGACACAAGGGACATCTTGATGAGAACCCAGATGGGTCTCAAAGCAGTGAAGGCTATGTGGAATGTTATTTTCTTTTTTCCATTGTCCTAGAGTCAGATTAAGTGAAAATGCTGCCTTTCAAACAAATACTGTTCTACAAAGTATCCCAGACTGTTTCCAGTGTTAACATCAGAGAGGAGTTTCAACTATGAGAAGCCATGATAAGTTGCTACTCTGAGTAGCATTTACATATCTTTACCTCTGACCTAACAGTGTACTTCCTAGAAGAACTTCATGTTACAAGTGCCAACAATTACAGGTATTTTTGGCCACAGGAAGTACTTTAAAAACCCCACACTAGATCTCCTAATGGAGGTATGGATAAAAATAAATCGGCTTTGTACCTACCTACAGGAGTCTGAACACAGACCATGATCTGTAAGCTCAAACACAACGCTTGTATTTCTCAAAATAACTTCACACTCAAGCTCCCACAGTCTTCGACAGACAATATTCTTTCAAGCAACATTTTATTTGTAACAATTAATAACCAATCACATTTCATCCTTTAATCCATTGCGGGAAAAGGAAAAAAAAAAGATTGGAAATTATTCAGAAGAAATGTGTACCAAGATGCAAGTTTTAATGGGAATAAAAAGATATAAGTATTCAATCTCTAGGTGTACTGTCACTGAAATAAAATAACTAGCATCACATTCTGGAAGTCTTGTGAAAGCCGTATAAAAATGAGCATGCTCCAATTAATCTTTGCACAAAAAAAATCATATTTGATATTACCACAAAGAATCTTCAAGACACCCTCTGAATTTGCCAGACACCAATTCTCCAATAACTCTGGCAAGCCTCTGCTTTGCCCGGAAGAAAAATATGCTCAGTCTAAATTTGGATCAGCAGCACTATACACAGAAGAGATAGCACATCATTAATTACAAGCTGAGTTCCATCAACAGGTATAATGGTAAAAAAAATAAAAAAAATATGTTCAGAGTTTTTAATTCTGAAAAAACAAGCAAAATCCTAGATTGCATTGGGATATAAAGGCCACCTTGATTTCCAGCGTAATAAAGAATACAAGTAACATTTAGAAATGTCTTTAAGAGTACAGGACTACCTCTAGGGGGGAAAAAAAAAGAAAAAAAAGCATTTTCCTGTTGTGTTATGAACCCATAAGTCCCAAACAAATACTGGGAAAATTATTCTTTTTTCAACTTTATCAGAGCTAGACTTGTTTTTGTTTACCACATCCTCAAGTACAGCACAGACAAGATAGAACTGAGTTAATACAAACATGCTTCCAAAATCATTTGACATCTAACCAAGGTATTCACTTCAGCAAAAATGCAAATTTGCATTCATGAAGCAAACTATGGTTTACTATTGCAAAAGACTTGGAAGTCACATACAAACCGCTCCACTCTGTGGAACATAAAATCATGTTGGACACCGCACAAACACCACAAATTGCTTCAGTAGAGGAACGCAAGCCCGTTGGTCAACCGGTTAAGAAAAAAAAAAAGAGTATGTAAAGACACTAGAAATGTGAGGGGTTTTAAGTTTCAACCAGTCTTTCAAAAGACAAATTGACATATACTTTTTCCAGAAGTATTGTGCAGACATGGAAATATAGCTACTAGAATCATGGGATCACAAGCAGTTGTGAATTTTTTATATTTATCATTAACTCTGTTGCAGTTTACAGTAAAGACAGATTAAAAATAGAGTCAAGTTTGAAGAAAGTAATTTAACCAGTACGGAAGTTAAATGGAGTTTTAAAATCCTGAATTTTACAAATGTTTCTAACTACCTGAAGAATCTTTCTCACCAACAGCAATCTTCCCCCACAGTGAAGGAAAGAACGAAAAACAGGTTCCCTGCATATCATATTCATCACAGATTTATGGCAAAGGGCTTTCTGTTACAATCCCAGCCTTCCTAGTCTCCCTCTCCTTTCTACCCCTTCTCCTTTCCCTGCACATCCAATCATCAGCATCTTTGATACTGGGAAGCCGCATGTGCTTGCTTAATCATACAGCCTTTCTGATGGACTTAAATCTGCTCTCTTATTATCTATTCACAAAAAGCTGAAAAATTCCCAAAATAATTACAGTTAGGCAAGACTGGTTTATAAAAGCTAACTGGTTTTCATCAGTCATTGAGACACAAGATTCTGCACCAAACTCAGCCCATTGCATAACAGAAGGAAAGACTTTACTTGTGTGTCCCTGTTGGGTTTTTTCTTCTTAACAATTTGACTCTCCCCCACCTTCAGAGCTCTTTTCCATACGAATCTTCTTGACCTGACTCCAGAGACTTTACCATCACCACTGTTAGTGGATGCTGCTCCTATTTTCTCCACAGACACGGGCCATGTACCAGTGGAACAGAGCACATATTCCTCCTGGGAGGGCAAGCCAGAACCAGATGGAAAGACTTATGATTTGGAAATCAACAATTCATTGGGCCAGCGGTTGAAAACATGGAAGATGAGCCAGACAGAGGTCCTGGCTACCAAAATACTCCAAAGTCAACCCCAGGTTTGTGCTGCAGTAGTTACTAAAGGGTGAGTTCTCTAGTACCATTAAGTTTCATCTCACAGAATCACAGAATGTTAGGGATTGGAAGGGACCTCAAAGGATCATCCAGCCCAATCCCCCTGCCAGAGCAGGACCACCTAGATCAGATCACACAAGAACACATCCAGACGGGTTTTGAACATCTCCAGAGAAGGAGACTCCACAACCTCTCTGGGCAGCCTGTTCCAGTGTTCTGTTACCCTTACTGGGAAGAAGTTCTTCCTCATGTTTAAGCGGAACCTCCTATGTTCCAGCTTATATCCATTTCCCCTTGTCCTATCATTGGATGCCAGTGAGAAGAGCCTGGCTCCATCCTCATGACAGTCACCCTTTACATATTTATAAACATTAATGAGGTCCCCCCTCAGTCTCCTCTTCTCCAAGCTAAAGAGACCCAGCTCCCTCAGCCTTTCCTCATAAGGGAGATGCTCCACTCCCTTAATCATCTTTGTGGGCCTGCGCTGGACTCTCTCAAGCAGTTCCTTGTCCTTCTTGAACTGAGGGGCCCAGAACTCAGGCCACTTTTCTGTACTCTGAAAAAATAGAAGACACTATAACATAACCACCATTCTTACTGGAAAGGGAGAAAATATCCTTGAAGAAAGCAAACAGAGAGAGATGGACAAGAACTCTGTGCTACCACCTAACTTCCCTAACATCCCTACCTCTATTCCCTATATAAGACTGTGAAGATAAAGCCTTTCTGTAGGAAAGAGGAGGCACCAGGTTGCTTGGTAAGGACACTAGTGGTACAATCAGGAACTTTAATTATACTCCAGAGTGCTCCCTGAGAGAATTCCTTTGCCTGGGAACTGCCTTAAAACAGTGGTCAGATTAACAGCAGCCACTTCACTGGCAAGCGTAGGAGGAAAAATATTTGGTCAACTGTGCCACAGCTGCAGCCAACACAGACAACCAAGAGCAATGAGAAAACGCACCTTCAAATGCTGTAACTGGAACATGGCACACAGCGTTCTTGAACAAAGAATCCCCTGTATAAAACCTTCTCAGTCACTGCTTTGGCCAGGCTCTACCACAGATACTCCAGCTAACTAATTCGTATCACAGGATGGCATTTGGAGCTAACCTTGCACTGTGAAAAACAGCTCTGAAGTAGAGTAAAAGATGAGGGGAAAAAAGGGCATGCTCTTCTCTGGTGAGGAAGGATTCATAGTGATCTAAGCAGGGGGGAACTCTCAAGAGCAATAAAAAATAAGGTAGTCAGTCTCCATTCAATTGCATTGTGCAGAAATCACTATGATTTATGGCTTTCTGCCTAGATCCAACTGCAGAGAGGAAAAAACCCACCCCTGTGTGTGCCTCTCATACTAAGCACACATCATCTTGCGTCTGTGCAAGACACAGGAGCAACCAAGGCTGCCTACTTTACACTGACAAAACATTAAAGGAACTAATTCCTAAGGCAATGGGAAAATACTACATGGGAGAACTTCCAAGTCACAAATTCTGCTTACTTAAGCTAAGCTGCTTAATCGAGTTAATTGAAGGAATTAAGAAAGCATCTGGAGAAGAAGGCATCCACCAAGCAGTCTCTAGCCATTCCTGATCTTGTGTTTCTTTTCCTGGGCGCAAGCTCCCCTCCTGGCACAGTATAATCTATCATCAGCCATTACGCTGATTACCATCCATTAGTTTTACTAAGTACGGGCATGAAATTTAAACCTACTTTTGTTATTTATTTACAAGCTATTCACGTACTGGATATGAAGCAACTATATAATGCTTCATGTTAACAAGAGAAGTGTAGCTGAACATTAGAGTTACACACTCAAAATTATCAATGGAAGTAATAATTCTCTTCACAAAAAAGTGTTTACTGAATTTTTGTTTGATAAGACGAGCAGGACAGCAGCTTACACTCTTTAAAAATACAATTGATTAATATACAGTGGGGGAACAGGTAAGAATCAATGAAAATGGCAAGTTTTAAGTCTCACTCCCGTAAATACAAAATTCAATTAAAACGTTATTCTAGAAAACACTGAGAACAGAGTTGGGACTCTTACAAAATAATTATTTTTCTTCGCTGCTATTAAGACAGAGTGATTAAAATGAAAGATAATCTCATTTATTTCAAAAGTTAATTATTATATGTAGTAATTTCTTCTTGCACCATAAGAGACCTAAACACAAGAACTGAATTCTACCAAGACCATCAACCCACACATCTTTGCTGTAATACAGTAACTGCTTGAATTTTCCCTTACAATTGTATTTATACAATAGACTATCAGGCTCAGTTTTGATTTCAGCATATCACATTTCTTACCACTTAGGAAACCAAATGCAGAGCAGCTTTGGAAGCAAAAACCACTATATGCAAATATTCAGACTCAAAAAAAGTACAAGCAGAAAATTCCTTATGAAGAGCACTTTAGTGGGAACTCTGCGATTAATGTTATATTAAAATGCCAGTTATCACAGAATCATACAATAGTTTGGGTTTAAAGAGACCTTAAAGATCATCCAGTTCCAATCCTCCAGCCATGGGCAGGGACACCTTCCCCTAGACCATGTTGCTCAAAGCCTCATCCAACCTGGCCTTGAACGCTTCCAGGGACAAGTCCATAACTTCTCTGGGCAGCCTATACCTTGGTGTAAGGATATCCAGAGGAAGCAGCCCACACACATTTTTCACAAGGGGTGCAAAGACACACCTGCTCTGCACGGTTCAGATGCCTGCATGGGTTAAGTGCCCAAGTTGGCTATACTGCCGGCATTGCTCCGAAGGAACGAAGCTGCTTGCTACACTCACTACTATGTTTCCTGCATTGCTAATTCAGACATCTAAATTTAGATGCCAGATTTAGACAGTATTTTTCGCACTCTTTCCAACACCCAAAAGGAAAAGAAAAACACTTCTCCATTAACTCACTATCTTCATCCATTTGCAGAAGCAAACAGGATGTCAGACCTCCACACACTGGAATTACGTTACACCAACAACCAACCAATCTGTCTCAGCAATCTCTAGCTATAGGGAAACAGTCTGCCCTCACCTCCTGAATAACTGCACAGCAGGCAGTTCACTACTGAATCACATTTCTGCCCAGCCTCGGGCATAGCTCCCCTAAATCCCAAACTATTTTACCACAGGGAAAAGAAAGTCCAAAAGTAAAGAGAGTAAAGGGAGAGGGCTGGCTTCTGCATTCATTAAGATTGCCTGCTCCAACGTCCTCTATTAGCAGGATGAGGATGGAGTACAGCAGTAAAAGCTAGCTCATCAGTTAGTCTCGTGTCCCTGGAGTGTCAATACACTTCAGCTTGAATTTCCCTCCAGTGTCTTCTTCCAGCAGTCAAACTGAGACAGCCTGGCACATATGGACTTTTTCTTCTCTTGCACTATCATTCAACATTGCTAGAAAGAGGTGTACATGAATAAAAGTAAACTGCTGATTCTTGTTACAGGGTCTAAGAGCAGGACATGTAAGCCAAGCATCAATGCTGTACGTGGCTCACTATCCCTAGACATGAATTCAGCAGCCTCACGCACTTTCTCCCATCCCACTGTAGCTTACTGAGGCGAGGGAAGGTACGTTCCCACATCAGTGCTGACTCCTCACAGGAATCTGAACATCACAGAAGTATCTTGCAGCAATTCTGACAGTTTCAGTTGTGCACCCTGCCTATGAAGTTTATTTCACTCCCCATTCCATTTTTTAAATCCTGATGAATATTTAAGCTTAGTTTCTTTGACAAACTAATCACCTTTTCTCCAGGTGCACCTCCAAGAACTTCTGCTGCTGAATGTTCCTCTTCCTCCCTCCTCCTGCTATGTCCGTGCTTCAGTACATGGCTACCAGAGAGCTATTGCACAGCAAGTCTCTCTTCCTTCCCTCCACCCACACGTTTTGCTTCAAATACCATTAATATGAACATTAAGAAACTTAAGAACAATCAGTGCATATTCCAGGTCTCATGCTCATGCTTGTTTAATATATCTTGTTATATTTAAACCTCAAAGCGTTAAGATACAACTCATGTTGTAACAAATCCTTCCCGAGCACATTCTCACATCTTTGGTAGATGATCATTGCACTTACGACACTGCATCTTAGTCTAAACAAGCCATCAGTGAACTACATCTAAGATTTTCTATACTACTGGAAACGGTTACATCAGCACTGGCCAAAGTACAAAGGAACTTCTTTATTTTATTAAATAACCAGCAGCCTCAATGCATTTTTTGCCTTTGAATACCAAAAAAAATGCACCCTTTTTATCTTGCAACATCAAAACCAAGGACTACATAAATATTTAGGGAATGATCAGTACACTCCAAATTAGAAGTGAGAATATCGCAGTAAGTATTACCCAGGTGTTAACAGCATCAGAGACTGACAACACTGAAATGCAGCGACAGTCAATCGCTGGCACAAACCAGGTGTGACACATCTGCAGCAACGCACCCCGCACGAGGTCGGGACGGCAACGTTTGCTGTCTTTTACACACTTTGATGTGTCATCGTGTTTAGTTCAAGTAACTCGTGTCATCTCCGACATGCTTGACAACAGTTTTCAACAACAACAGACAAAACAGTGTTTTAGCTTCTTCATGCTGCATCATAATTTATGAAAGCAAGAACGACATAATGCACCTAAACCTCCTTCCAGGGTCGCAGCCCCAAACTAACCCCCAACCTGCGGTGCTCCACCAGCAGCAACCGCGCTCAAGCAAGGATGAAACCATCAAAGCTCAGAATTTAATTTATCAACAGTCTCAGGTTTAACACATGCCCAAGGGCATGCTGCTGCTTCTTTACTATGCAAAGGATAAAATAATGACCCTGCTCAAGTGAACTAGCTGGAGCCCCAAAACATTCCCAGGGCCTTGAAAAAGTTCACTGCACACTAGTATCACACTCTGAGGTCCTCAATTTAAGTCCAAGTGACAAACCATGCAGAACAGATGCTCAATTCCCCATGCAAATACGTCACACAAATCTGACAAAATACTTACAAGTCAATCTTTTTACAGGCTAAATAAGGATAAACTTTGAAGATAACCAAACAAATGCAGTAGTTACATTGTAATTTTAATGAGTTTTTTTAACCTCAACTAACTGTCTCTTTCAGCCAGAAAAGCAAATAATAGAACACAAATAAGGCCATAAAGACCAGATCAAAATTCTAACTCTTAAATCCCCAGATTAGCTACACTGAGTTTTGGAATCATTTTTAATTTGAGCCAACAATTCACATAAATGAAGTCAAATTCAGAACACACGACAAAATTGTATGTAATGACATCATTGAGCAAGTTATACTAGTATAAACAAATTAATATTTGAACTTTATTTTAAAGCGATTATTCACTTCAAAACATTATAATGATTCTGCTGCCAAAAGCACATGACAAGCTTTGGCGAGGAACACAGCAGAGTTTATTCTGGAAACAGAGTCTAAAATATTTAACTTGGAAAACGAAGTTTCAAAAGTATCAGAATTGGTCCCCAGATTGTTCTGTATGTCCAAGCTATCCTTAAAGTATTTCTCAAAACAAGAAACCATTTATTATTTAGCTAGTAACTTAGAGAAGAGTTAAAGCTCTGAATTAAAAATTCCTTTTACCCAACACTTAATCCAACTATTTCCTTGGCTACACATAGGTTTGACTGTCACAGCCTTTTCTCACTTGTGAGGTAATACAGTTATCATTGACAGAATTGTGTGTTGTGTGGCTTCTACCAAAAGTAGTTTAAATATGAAATAAGCTTAAGATTTTGGGGAACAGATCAGTGTTCCAAGATAACAGTCAACGTTCTTCCAAGCCATTTCTGGCCCTCCCTAGCAAAACTGTTTTTCAGAATATTTTTAAAGAAAAACAAAAATAACAAAACTCATAGATCATAACCATGCCCACAACCACCACTTAAGGATTTCTGGGGACAGCACATTCTCAATATGAAATGTACAACTGACACAAATACTTTGTGCAACAAGGCTTTCTTTTAAAATTATCATCTCCAATATCTAATGAAAAAGGTAGTCCTCCACTGGAGGGAATTTATTTCTGCATTCATTGAAGAAGAAACAGAGGGGAAACAGTAAAAATTAAATGGCAACTGAGCACCTCAACCTTTTAGCAGTTATTAAAAATCCCATCTTGTTCCATGTCTAAAGCTACACAAGCGATCATATGATTAACGCCCCCTTGAAAAAGCAATTCTAAACAAGCCAATTTTTAAATAGTCAAGAAATACCACTTTTAACAAAGGCTACTGCATTGAAAAAGAATTGGAAACAGCATGGCTCAGACTACTGAATGTCCCAGTCTAAGCACAAGAAAAACTGGAAGTCACATGAGGTAGCTGCTGCTGGTAGGTGCAGAAGGAGCTTGACTGGTCCCTAGGTACCAGCCTCACTTTCCACCTCATACAGAGCTTTGCTGTAGTCTTGCAGGTACCAAGCAGAAAAACTACTGCAGAAATACAATAGTGTCCTGGTTTTACCTGGGACAGAGTTAGCTCTTCTTTTTAGCAGCTAGAAGAGCTCTGTGTTTTGATTTTACTCAATGCTGATAGCAAGCTGATGTTTGTGGTTGGACGTGAGACTCCAAGGACTTTTCAGTGGGCCGGAGTGCAGAAGCACGGCGGGATAAGGGGGGAGCATAGCTGTGACAAGGGGGCCACGATTCCCCTTGTGATTTGTGTGGAACTTAAGACTGAGGGCCAAACTGGCCAATTAGTATTCCACAGCATGCAGTGTCATGCCCAGCATAAAAGTGAGGGTCAGCCGGGAAGAAGGGCTTTTGCGCTTTGGCTCTTTCGCCGCTTTTGCTCTTTTGCACTTGCTGCGCTTTTGCTCTATTGCCTTTTTTTCCCCCCTCTCTCTCCCAGTACTCCCACTCTCAGAGTACTATCTCCCTCCCTCCCCCCCCCCCATTTCGGGGCCTCGCGTTCGTCTGGGATTGCAGCTTCGGGACGAGACGGGCTTCGCATACGAGGGGTGGTGAGCATCTACACTGTGTATTAAATCACCTGTATTAAATTGTTCTTATCTCAACCCATGGGTATCCCATTTATCCTTTAATTCTCTCCCTCATCCCTGGGGCTGGGGGAGGGTGAGTCAACGACTGTGGGGGGGGCAGTTTGGTTGCTGGAGCAGCCTAACCCACAACAAATAGTAAAGTACAAGTCAGCAGTCCTTTCTGCAGCCCTTCAGTGCAGCCTCAACACAGAGGAGTTCCAGGCTGTCCAGCCCACCGCAGAAAGCTCAGCAGCTACCCCACCAAGGGCAGGTTTTGGGAGACAGAGCTATTGCAGTTCAGACCCTGGTTAGGTCCTAAGGCATGGACCTGTTTCTGCAGGAAGGAAATCCTCCTTCTTCTGACAAGACAATGTAAGCGTGGGCCACCTTTTCTCTCTCTCAAAATCCCTTTGAGAGACCTTCTCTGGGAATTGTTAACATAGAATGCAACAACCCAGTCTAAGGGACAACCCAGTCTCACAGAAGACAAGTGGACGCCAGACTTTGGCAATATGGTAAAATGAGAAAGGCAGAACTAGACCAAGCTCTTGGAAACGCACGTATTTAAATCACGAAAGTAAACTCAACTAAGAGTCTGCTGTACAGCTCTGAAAGAATTAGTTGGCTATCAGCTGAAAGATGGATTTCGTACATTGCTGTGATTCGTGCTGCACACCAAGGCTTACTTGTCACTTCAGCCTCTGACAAATCCTCAAAGATGAAGTTGCTAAGTCATCCGCGCTTTGCAGTGCAACACAATAAAACTTGTCATCTGACACTGGTCAAAAGCAGGATTAGTCTATGATGTTCAACCCAAAGATACACAAAATAAGCAGAGATAAGCAAAAATTAAACAAAATACTGCTCAGTATTGATCTAAGTTCAAGTGGCTTCAGTATGAATGTATTTAGGTCAAAGCTGAGCACTCATGTTTAGCCCAGGTACTTCACTTCTTACTAAGGAAGAAAAACAGGTACAAATTCCCTCTTTTTTTTTTTTTTTTTTTTTTTGCTAGGGACAGAACACAGCAAATTGTGTTTAATTCCTACATTTCAATCACTAAATACATTAGGGGCTGCACTGCACTGGCCTCTGAGGCAAAGGCAACATCCCTTTAAAAAAGACACACATACACTGTATAAATATATATATACACACACATACCTAAATAGGCTAGTACCTGTCACTACTCCATTTTTGGTGGAAAAGGAGCCAAAGGAAGGAAAGGAGTGAGCTCCACCCAGCACTCCTGATGGGCACAACCAGTGTTTGATAGAGCAGACGTAGCCAAAATATAGCCAGCAGGTTTTAATCAAATATTGCCAGTGAAATTACAACTGCAGTACTTAGCTTGAAGCCGTGGCACCCCAGAGCACTGCTCTCTGTTACGCAGCACTGCTCTCGAAACATAAGCCACATGTTTCTTTCTCTCCTCTTTGATGCATTTCTCCACGCTGCCACCAAGGCTACCAGGCTGCAGTTTTCTTTAAGCTTTACTTTAAAGTTAGATCTCTTCAGGGCAAGGATTTTTCCTTGCTAGGTCGTGGATGCTATGGATTACACTGTCAGCTTTCCACACACAAAAGAAAACCCAAGCCCCAGTTTTATCACTATACAATCTAAAGGACCGTGGGCTGTAAAGCAGTGCAAGCAGCTGAGGCAAGGCAAAGGCATTTCCTGACATCATCTTAAAGTGGGATTCAGATGGCAGCCACCATTTCAAAACACTTTTACTCTGAAGAGAGCAGAGATCAAGCACACAGCTGTCTTCATGCAACAGCAGCTTGAACAGCATAACAAAGTAACTTTCTCAAAGTAAAGGACAACAGTTGATCCTGGGTTATTAGAAAACTGAATTCAGACCTTTTGCCATGGCACACCCTAATATATTTGTACGATATGGTCTACCAACCGTGTTAGTGACCCACATACACTTTTTCAAAGCCAAAAGTAAATACACAACACTCCTCAACTAAGCAACCCTAACAAACAACCTGAGCATAAGTTGAGTAAAGAAGTCTGAAGACATAAACCACTCTTCCAGGAAGTGCATGATGCATTAACATCTTATCCTACAGTATCAACCATCCATCAGCTAACAGAGTTCTCAATCATCTAAATTGCATGTTGAAAAGACAGCTTTAAGTCATCCCTGAAGGATGTGCACTGCATGGAGTGATGCAGGTTCACTAGCATGTACACGATTCCAAGAAAGATATGTCTGGGCAAGGTAGCTACCTGGTCTGGCAAGTTTCAAGTCACAGCATGTGTTTGTTTTCAAACAGTTCAGTCCAACAACAGTAACTTCCACCATTATTAGCAAACATTTAGCTACACATAGCAACCTTACATTGAGTTTTGACTTCAAAAAATGGGTTAGCTGTTCAACAGGCAGCCTAAAGCATTGCCATCATCACAGAAAATGGCTTAATAAATACTTTAAGGCCCCAAGACAACATGTGCAGCCTACATCTCCATTAGTCTCAAGTTGAATACTGTATTAACATAGCTCAGTGAGAATACACTAAATTAGCTGTGTCCATCTAAACAGTTTTGCCAGCATGGAGCCCTTCACCACTCGAGCCACGAGCCCAGGTTTGCTTCCCGGATGGCGTCAGAAAGGCAAGCACCCTCCATACCAGCCTCCGATCCTCTCTACCATCAGTCTTGCCTTGGCCTTAAGCCAGGGTTTATGAAGTTCAGCAACATTTACGTCAAACCTCTATCCCGGGAAACCTGCTAAAATGAAAGCACGTCTAGATTTCCTTTACGCAGATATTCTATTAAGAAGAGTGCATTTATCCTCAATAACCGAGGGAGGAAATGGAAGTGAGCATCAAGGCCACTCTGCGTTGCTACTATTCAAGCCGGGATCTACCGTGCCTGGAAGCACTCTGAAAGCCTCAAATTTGCACTGAAGCGATGTTGCCCCAGCACAAAAAGAATCAAGTTAAGGATGTCAGTGCAGCAGCAGTGAGCAGCCAAGCAGGCTAAAGAGAAAAGACAGCTAAAACGCAGCATGTCTTACAGCACTTGAATGTGGTAAAGGCATACCTCTTTCCACCCTCCTCTTCTTGGCCAAGAAGAATTATGCATATGGGACATTTGGGTCTTTAACATGATGCTGCTAATCATATTAACCAAATATTTTTAACAATTAACATCTCAGAAAACCATGCTCTGCTTTCCTCCTCAACTGCTGTCACTATGTCTCAAATGTGTAAGCAAAACAGCTCCTCAAAGGAAAAGTCTCCAGCTGTCTGAATTAAAAAAGCCAACTCAAAGTAACCATCACATGGGGTTCTGCGACATGGTCTCAAGTTCCACTGTGAAAATTATCTTCCTTCCCCACAAAAAGAAGACAGTGACCTATACACTGAAGAGGGTCAAACAGTCATTGCAAAGGAAAATGAGACGAAAATAGCTTGCTCAATTCCTCTTGGTACACGGAAAATCCATTATAGAAGTTTACACAGCAACAATGAAGCCTGACAAGTCGATGAGCTGCTGCTTGTGGAGTCGCAGGAGAGATGGTCCATGGTGCAGAAATTCCTATGCCGCACAAACATGAATCAAAGACGACTGTAATGTCACTGAACCAAAAATCAGAAGTTCTAGTTCTTTCAAGAAGCAAGACACTCGACCAGTATTTCACTAGAGTTTTTTTGTGCCTCTATGAGAAAAAGACAAAAATCTCACAACTCTGAAAAGCTTATTACTCCCAAGCCCCAAAGCCTGTTGAACAGGACGTCTGGTGTTTCAGAGCTGCCTGAAGTGACATTTGCAAAGACAAACAGAAGTCCAGAGAGCAGCTGGCAGGATGGTATCAGTGTGAGCACAGGGCTCTCCATGCCTCGCAGCGCCAGAATGTACTTCCAGAGCAACACCCACATGAGGGCCTCAGCAAGGCACAGAGCTGTGAAGTGTTATCATCCTTGTGACGCAGGGAAGTACCGGGCCTCCCTTCGGCCCTGGCAGGGACACTGAGGCACAGGACGGTCATCCAAGGACATCCAGAGTCAGCTGCAAGACACTGATGCGTATTCGCTACCAAGAAAACCAGACTTCCATTACCAAGGCCGGTTACAAAACTTCCGCTTGTTGTTAAGAGCATGTACAGTATCTGGCATTGCTCTGTCAGCAGCACCGAATAACCTAACAGCAATTCGATAGTCACGGCCCCGACAGGCTGCTTTAGTTACAGAAACAACATTAAAAATGTAGTGTCCTCTGACATACGCTGCACAAGCCAGGGCAACGTCAGCCACAAGCATGAAGAGTAACTCTTTGAGGCTGGTTTTTCTCCGGAGGATAAACTCTTTCGCAACGTGGAAATATCTTATAAGGGATTGCTCCTGTCACTGGAGGCAAACGGAGCACTATGAAAATATCAGTTGTGACTTAAGCACTGAAGGGCTGTAGCCAACATCAAACCAGCGACCGAAGCAGTAGCTGCCCATCTCTCTGTATAGGACGCTTTCCCCCTGTAGCCGTCAATGCTCCTAAACACAAAGAAATCAAAACGATTCGCTGCCAGCACGATGCTGCCACATCAACTTCCTCGGCTGCCCTCACACCGAAGCCTCTCCGGGAATGAATGGCACTGCAAGGGCAGCGTCCAGCTCCCCGTTCTCGGTCCTGCTGCTGGGACAGCCACCCACCCCCGGCAGCAAACCCCACCGCCTGCCTGGGAGGAGTTTTTAGAAGTAACGTGAGGGCAAATTCAGTCAATACCTTTCTTTGTTGAAATCCAAGTCTCGCAAACAAACTCGGGCTTGACTTGACAAAGCTTCGGCTTGCCTCTTACCCTCGCTGAGAAGATAGTTTAGAATTTCAGATCTGTCTAAACAGTTGAACTGAGGTCTGGCTTTTACTGCCTGAAAAAGCACCAAGTGACCACTGCAAAATATCAGCTTGTGGCAATCATTAGGCAAGAGGTTTTGCTTTCACCAGCATAAAGTCAAATAAACTCAGTTTATAAGAAACGTAAATCTTTAGCTATCTAACATCTAGAAACGATTCTTTTTTTAGCTCGGGAAACTAATCTCTACCGTAAAACATTTCATCAGAAAACAGAGAACGTTTCGGAAGTGTATTTCTTTAAACGCCAGCTTGGAAAAGAGCACTGTTTAAAAAAATCCCTCATCTCTCCACACCGTGCAACGAAACACGGAATTCCCACGAACGGAAGAACCCACCCATCGCAAACTTACCATACAGCCCATCTATCGATCCGTTATGCGAGCAGGATCGGGAGGACAGCCGCGCACCACGAGTAAACAAACTCAAACCCGCCGGCCGCTGCGACTTGCAGGAGTATCCCCTTCGCACGGTGCTCTTCCCCGAGGGGAGGCTGATCTCAGCCGCCGACTTCCAGCAACCGCCGCCGCGCCAGGGCGAGCCGCTGCCCGGGGAGGCGGGGGGGGAGCCCGGAGGCGCCGCGGCCCGGCACCCAGGCGGTCGCCGCGCCCGGGGGGCTGCGGGCGGCTGCGGGGCTCGGGGCGGCTCAGCCCCGCTCCGCTCGGCTCCGCTCGGCTGGGCCGGGCCGCCCGCGAGCCCCGCCCGGTGCCCGGGGGCGGCGGCGAGGCGGGAGGCGGCCTGTGGCGGCTACCGGGCTTTGTGCGCGCTGCCTCCCCCTGGGCCGCCCGCCGCCGCCTCATGCGAGAGCCGGCGCAGCTGGGGAGCGCGGCGAGCGCCGTGCCCCCTCGCGAAAGCCGATCCCGCTGATCTCATCACCGCGGGTTACTAATCCAATGGCCGGGGAATTAACAACAGATGGCGACGCCCCTTCCCCCCGCCCCGGCGCGGCGCCCGCCGCCCCCCGAGCCGAGCCGGGCAGCGCCCGCCCGCCCCGCGCGGCCCCGCGCGAGACCCGCCCTCGGGCGTCCGCGAACTTTTCCGAACAGACCCCGCGCGCCGCCGCCCCCGGCGGGAGGGAGCGGGCGGCTGCCTGGCACCTCCGGGAATGACACCGCCGCCGCTGCCTCCCTGGCACCTCCGGGAATGACGCCGCCGCCGCTGCCTCCCTGAAGAGGAAGGCACAGGAAAACGCCAAAAGTCCTGCCAGTGGGTTCCTGCTGGAACCTCCTGGTCAGCGAGGGAGAGCGGAGCTGGGCACTGGGCAGAGACTGCACAAGGGCTTAGAATAAATAAAGCGTGTATATTCTCGGGGTTTTTTGCATTATTTGATCCCTCTAGGCCATACACATGCAGATGAAGCTCTAATTAAGCTTTTGGATGCCAAACACAAACACACTTCTAGGTAAGCTTCGAGTCTCCTCCAAGGCTCCAGACAAGGCAAGTCCTGTCAAACCAGTGCAGGTTACAAAACAGTCAAGAGGCGAGTGCTTCCATCACTTCTCATTAATATCAGTAAAAACCAACCTGAAAATCAGTGTTTCCTAACCCTAATAATCTCTGGCTCCAACTCCCCCACTACCAAGAACACCAGCATAGTTCTACACAGGTGGTGTGCCTTCCCTCTCACACACAGCACTTGGGCCGGAGCTTAAAACAAGAAACATCAGGTGCTGCTTCTCCTCACACTGTCTATGTGCTTCCCACCCCAAAACTAGATTAACCTCTCTCTGAGATTTTAGAGTAGCCCGTAAAGGTGACACAAAACTGTCTTGCAGGACAAGACAATGAAAACTTACAAAGGTGAATAACTTACATTAGGAAGTATTTTTCCTCAAATTTTGCTGTTCTTCCTACACTTTATACTTGTGGGGATGGAGAGCACAAGATTTTCCCACCCTGCTCTTTCATGGTGATATTTATTTCTACATTATATTTATTTCTTTTACTAAAATCTTCAGACAGCCTTCTAGCAAAGAACTGAGCCAGACAAGAGAAATACCCACACTTAGACCATAAAAAAATGGAGAGGAAATTCTGCAAATTCTTTGAGAATCCTCAATCAAGAAATCCTCAGTACAAGCTGCAATAAAACTGGCCGTGTGTTTCGCACACACTATGTGGGCAGAAAAGGTGTCAGATAATGGCAGTGCCCCTTCTGTGAGAACCTAGAGGTGCCTCCAGGGGTCAGATGCTCCAGAACCCTACCGAAATATTATAGAAAAGAAAACTAAACTCAAGTTCCTCTTTGGGCCCTGCACAGACACCCATCCCTTAGCCTTGGGGATAACTGGTAGAAGTACAGTAAATGGAAAACGAAGGATGAAGGGAAGTTTTCTTTAAGTTCCACAGTTCTTTAAGCCTAGAAAAGGCTTTCTGCTGCTTCCCATCCCCTCAGGCGGTCTTTGTCTGGTTTATATATACACACATGGAAGTCTTGAAATAAGTAGTGGTCTGTGCTCTGTACTAGCAGAGAAGTTATTGAATTTAAATCCTTCTCTTGGATGTGAGCACCGACTCGTGTCTATTCCGTGGCACTCATTTGGGAGAGGAGCCCTAGAACGGGCAATGTTTGAACAGAGTAAGTGGTGCAAGCCTGTGCCTTGAAGGATGTTTTGCTTTCTTTTCCTCAATTTTTAACAGACTTACTTCTCTTACTCACTTTCCCAAAGCAGCAGTGTCTCCTAACACTTTTTTTTGGCAGTAAGCAGTATGTTTTCCAGTGTAAGATGAGATGTGGTCCTTGGTGCCTGTGCCAAGCTTGATGCAAAAAGCAAACTTGGAAAGACTTTCTCCATGGTTTGTAATACTAATTCTACAAAAGAAGATTAAAGAAATCACATTAGAAGTCAACTTTTGTATCTCCTCAGCCAGCTTTAGACACATAGGTCTGAAAATTGAACAATGCCGAGATCAATCAGGCAGCACAGGGTTTTGGGAACACACTTCATGTGCAGATGGGAAAACACTAGAGGGTGTAGAAAGTGTCATTGTGATTAACGAGGGCTAGAACATGCGATTTGTAGATAGATGAGAATGTATATACACCTCTCCACAGGGCTCATTAAAAGAATAGGAAACAATTACATTTTAAAATATAAACACAATTTTAAAACGGACGTTGAGCATGGTACAGATACAGCCGGTTCTCTTTCAGCTGATCTCATACGATACCTGCGGAGATGAGGAACAGGCACACGTTTATATGACATTATGAACCTTTCGAGATAAACTCTACGACACAAAATCAACAAAACAAACCATTTGGTACCATTCCTGGAGCTGCGTACCACAATGGGCAGAACCCAGGCTGCATCATAAGCGTTTGGCATTACTCAGATTCCCCAAGTCTTCCACTGATTTGATTCACCTCACAAAATAAAAGCCACAGTCAGAAAGGAAATCTTAAGAATACTACACATGTCTCTATATGACTGGGAAACACCACCATTAGGTGGTGAGAGGCAGGTGAGAAGTCTTCTGCCGCTCCTATCTGCTTGGAATTGCTGGGCAGCCAGTTGAGAGTAAGAGCTGCCCATGAAAGAGTAAGTGCAGTTAAGAAAAAAAAGATGAGGAAAAAGAAATTTGATTTAGATCAAGAGAGAGAAGGCAATAATCTGCTTTCTAATAGTATCACACATGAGAATCTTAGTTTGAAGATGTATCTTGGCATCTGAGCTTGGCAAACAGATGGAAAAGAAGTAACTGCCCAAATTTGTTCTTCCCATACACACTCACCTACAAGGTGAGTTCCACGCTTACTGCACAGTGAACCTTCATCCACCCTCAACTCTGCTCAAAAGTAATTAGAAAACATTTCCTACACACATGCAATAAGTATTGAGCCCTGACCCTACAATCTATTTAAATTACAAATCAGTTACTATGATTTTATCCACTTGGTTTCTGGGTATTGCTACAGTCAAGATGTCAATATCTACTCTGGTTTTTAGTACCAGGCTGAGCTGCTCTGCTGACAGCCCGGGCTGCCTGCCTGGCAGTCGCCCGGCTTTCTGGTCAGAGCTGCCTCGCAGCACAGGCAGAAGGAGCTCCCAACTAAAGACCATTTAGGCACTGCTTCTACGCCCCGTGTGTCTGCATCCCTGGAATTCTTCCTGTTTGGATGCAGGCCTGAATGTAGGTCCGAGTTTTGTGCAAACTCCAGATAAGGGGAGAGTTGAGCGAGGCCACAAACAAAAGGTTATGAGCAGAATGGACAGTATAGACAAAGCCCACCTTGAAGCCCACCAAGACAGCACAAATACACAACTGAGATTCATGAACTGTAAAGAACTATGTTTCATTGCATCATATTTTCCATTTAAGGTGCTTAAACAACCCGTATTATTTCTAACCGCCCTCTTAGGTACAGCAATTCTACAATCATCATTCTTAGAGAGGAACCAAAGTTGAGAATTACGATGAAAATCATTGTTTTCACACATTTTAGATATCCACATGAAAATACATGACCTTAGCTATAGTAGTCTAAAGTTAACAAAATTCCCACATGAGATGTTTAAATCTTAAGAGCACTCCAGTCCCAAAGCTCTGCTTCCACGAATGCTGGACATTTGTATCAAAGGATCCAGAGAAATCCAGAAGCACACACCTTCCTTTAACCATTCAAAGCACTATCTGGTGGCAGAGCTTCTCTGCATGGGTATGTTTATTGTGACCCAGCTACATACTTGTAACAGTGAATTCAGACTTTATCACTGCTACTTGGAGTCCACCAAAACTATTAACCAGGAAGCTACGATACCTGCATCTCTTAATGAATTGACACATTGCTGCTGAGACTGAGATCTGCTCCCATAGGCCAGTGGGCAGAAGTTAGAATTTACCTTCTTGGAGTAGGTCCCCCTACAACAATGAGGAAAACCCACAGGGATTAGGAAATCAGCACTTGCATAAATGTTTCGTTAGTTCAAAGATTCTAAACAGAGGATAAAGATTCTGCATGCCCCATTGGAGAAATAAGGATGACATTCAGAAATACTTACCATTGCCAAAGTAGCTTACTTTAAAAGGTCAAAAGTCTGCACATCCAAAAGCAGAGCTACCCACTCTCAGATGTATTTCCAAAGCCAACTATATACTTCATATCCTGTAACATAGTCAAGTCTCTTCCCCAAACACATCAGATGAGGAAAAAAACCCACTCAAACAATATACACACAATACTCTCAAGTAAGAAGAAAGCAGCTCAAGTCCCCTTTCGTTTTGCTCATGTATTATCTTCATCAGAGCTCATGGTCTCAAGGACTGTCTGAAGTAACTGATTGGTCTGTGGAGCTGGTATTCAATTCTTTCCTTCATGCAACATTTAGTTGGATGTAGACAGCCATAACTTTCCACCAACCCAGAAACAAGACAGTCCAAGGTTTTTAAGGAAGGATTTTTTCTTAAACACCGTAATGACTACTTGGTCTGTGCCAGCAGTAAACAAGGTAAGGACATCTCAGAGGATGCAACAGAATCAATTGATAAACAATAGCAATGGTTATTACAGTACTGAAAACAATACAAAACTCATTCTACTTACTTATTTTGGGTTCTGCACAACCTAAAAGGCAAATTCCAGTGTTACATTCCAACACAGAAACCTCTGTCTAAGAATGATCTCTGAGAAGGTAGTTCCTGTTTAGGAAACTCAGAGAGCATGTACCTCCACTGGCTGCTGCAGTCCAGTACAAAGAGGCATTTTCTTAGACCTTGCTTTGAAACCACATTAGACTCTTTCAAGTCTTACAATGCCACAAACCCCATCAGAACCTGACTGGCAGCTAGTTCACATCACAACACTCCGGCATTGTGGTCTTCACTTTGAAATCCAATAATGTATGTTACCGTATTTTGCACTAGCTTTACTTTTTAAGTGGTATTAGTACATAGCACTTCCTGGAGCACCTTATAGTATATCAAATGCAACTATAGGAAGGTCCGTTTCAGGAAGGAAATCAAACATAGAACTTCCAGTAGGAAGAGATGGATATGGAGTCTGGGACAATGCCGGTCAGTATACAAGACCGCTGACGCTGCAGTACGTAACGCACTTGTTTTGCAAAAGGACAGTGACACTGATGAGTTTGGGACGCAGGTAGATCCTCATTAGCTCACTTAAGTCTCCTCAGTGTATCAATATAATCTTAGCTTGATTTAGACTGAATCATGACTGATGCAGCCCCTTGGATCATTAGGTCACTCTGTATTCATTCTGTTACATCAGCTACCACAGATGTGAAGGAAACTCGAGTTAGATACTATTGATGCTTTTGATAATATTGGTACTTGTCCACTGAGCCAGTCAAGTGAGATTAGAGGCCTTTATGGCCTCCCATGGGAAAAGTTTTGACTTCATATTTAGCAAGAAATGACTGCGATGATCTTTCTCTCCTACCTTTTTCTTTTAATGTGAATACAACATCCCAAAATAATTACTTGTGGAAAGCCACAAGATGCATGCTTTGGGTCACAGGCAACTTGAGCATGCAAAACCATAGCATATCAGCTGTTCTTTCAAATCCTGTCATGAGGAGCTAATGTGGGTAGATCTGTCCCCCAGATTTCCCCACGACGTATTTCTGGAACTGTAAGTAATAAAAACGTATCTCTCATATACAGTGCCCAGAAGTTCTTTAACTGAAACAGACTGGTTTTTGTTTCAAAACTGCTTTCCTAAACTACTTACTGGATAATTTCCACAAGATTTCAAAATACAGCTATCAGACAAATGAAGAGGTAGGTCCAAAAAGGATCCTTCTCTCTGAAAAGGCAGAATTTACCCTGCGTTCTGCCTTGCTCCTGGAAGAAAAATCCTGAATTTTCCAAAACTTGTGGAAACTGTATCAAAGATGGATTTATTCGCATTCTCCCTACAAAAATCCACTACTGCTGTTACCCAGCATATTCCAGACATTCAGCTTTGTTTCACAGGGGTTTTTTTCCACATATATATAATATTTCAGGAATATTAGATATATATATGAGTTTTACTGTTTCATAACTTTACCTTCTATGTTATAAAAAGTCCAGTGCTAGTTACTACTTCTAAAAAGACAAAAAAAAACCTATTTAGTTGTTAGAAAAACATGTTCTAGCAACATGCCTCAGAGAGCTAAAACAGAAATTTACTTTAATACGTTTCTCATCATGTTAAAAAAAAACAAACAATCAAACAAAAAAAAACCCAAACAAACAAAAGACCCCCACAAGTTTGTTTTCTCAGCCCTGGAATATTTACTCAAAGATACCACTTAAGCCTGATTAATATCCTTGTGGACATTTTTTGCTCAGACTGATTACCAACATCTGAATCAGGAAACTCCATCTGAAACTCTCAGGATGTGTCACATTTTTCTGTTCCCTGATTTGAAGGGCAGAAGGGAGGGGAGAGAGCCTCAAAGGTTTTCAGTTATTGCCCTGGCAAATTTCTGGGAATACTTTAGCAACTGTAAAGTTTTCTTCTTGAAAGCATTTTGTTTCAGTAAAATTAAACTGCTAAGTATTTCAAGTATCAAATATGGCCTGTGTGAATTCAGAACATACAAAAAAAGTCTGCGTTAAAAAGTTGTAGCTGCAATAATCTACACAACAGGATTTAAGAGATATTCTACTAATTCTACCGTATTTTCTGGGTTTGCATCTTCAACTTCTGCAGTGCTTGTTTCCTCAGCAAATCCAGTAAGTAGCTGTAATTTATTCAGCTTGCCCCTTCCCCTTCAAGATTTACAGTGATACATATCTTCGGCAATTTTCCCCAGGAGATCTTTTGTTTCTTCAACTTGAAAACATCCATTCGCATCAAAAGCAAAGTCACGACAGTTTATTATCCATTAGACAATTTGAATATGATTCTTCTACTAAAGGCTGTGACTGCAGGCAACCATCTGGGGTCTGGACACACAAAAGGCTGTTCGTAAGGGTGCACGCACAAAAGCGCCATGGGGACATGGAAGTGTGTGCCGTACAAAGACACCCAATTGTCTTTGGTTTTCTGGGGTTTTTTTGAGGGTGCCATAAGCATCTAATCAGAGAATTAAGCATCAGGGAGGCAGCTCTCAGATGGCAGACGTCAGCTCCAGCAAGGACAGATGGTGAACAAAGGTGAAAGACACACAATACGCGTGGGCCAGCTCATACAAGAAAGCAGTTCCGCTCCTCAGTTGAAACGTGTTACAACTCTCCTGACATCCTATGTTGTGAAGTGAAAATGTATCATTTTCTTCATGGGATGGTCACACCTACAGGGCCGCTTTCCAGCCACTCACAGTATATGCAGACTCTCTGTTAACATTTTCTCTGAAGCATTACCTACCCCACCTGGGACAATGCACAGGGCTCACAAGAGAGATGCAATCTCTGTGAAGGAAAAACAACGCTGACTGCAGTAGAGATACTGATCTGGCATAATTGTTTGTCAAGAGGAACACATCTTACTGACTCTTCTAGAATAGAAACTCAAGGTCTGAAGAGACAAAGTAAGCAATCTCATCATTTAACTCACCCAAAAAATATACGTGAAAACTATTATCCACTTATTTTTCAATCTGTTACAACTGACTTAAAAATAGGATTCATAAAGTACCAAGTTGCCCTTCAACAGAGCTTTTTCTTATGGTAATGTATAGACAGTTTACATGATGTCAGACATACTATGACATACATCCCACTGCTAACTAAACTCTAGCAGACTAAGTGTACTTCTAGCCCATCTTGTACTTCTCCAAAATTTCTAAAAACAGAGGATAAATAGTTTTACATCATATTTAAACAGGAAGGATATAGTGACTTTCCATGCAACAAAGCCCAAATATTTAAGTAAAGAGCAGGATGCCAGCAGGAATACTGAAAAATCTAGGAGATCATAGGTCAATACAAACAAGCATTAGTCTTCTGATATGACACAATCTTTGCTGAATTCGTAAAATACTTAAACTAATGCGGTTGCTGTTGTCTAGGAGAGGAGAATAAGTCCTTCCTTTTTCCTTTTGTTATTATTTTCTCTCTTTAAAAACTAGAATGAAATAAAAAAAGATGCTGAGGCACTTGCATAAAGGAGAGTGCAAAACAATCTAATTTAAAATAAATTACCATGGTCTGTCTTTCTTACTATTCCTATATATAGAGAGGAATATACAAAAGTCTTGAAAGACTTTTCTTGTTTTGTGGAACATTGCCCAGGCGTGGACATGTTCAGCATCTTTGGGAAGGTTGTCAGTCGTTCACTTTAGACTCTCTGAAAATTGATCCATGAACAAATAGTGGCTCTTTGTAGATTAGCCCATCTGCCTTCCAGATGGGAGAAAAGGTACTATCGTAGTAACAGCTGCTCCAACAAGTATAGCAGGTCACAGAAGAATAAGGATGAGGGGTAAAGCGAGGAGAGCTAATATTCAGGAAGTGTGTGAATTTTGAATGTGGTCGAGATGAGCAAATACAGAAATGTGTTACTGCCATATCAGTACAGAGAAGACACAATCCAAGTTTAAAGATGTAAAAAAGAAATCAAACAAAACTATGTTAACTTATTTAGGGAAAGAAGGAAAAGCTATTCGGCACTGATATAGAGACCCCTTTGTTATCTGCTATGTTGGTGTAAAAGCTCCTAAACTCTGAGACCTTGGATTTCTTTTGTATCTCTATCACAGCAGAGCTCCAGCCCTCAAAAATGAAAGTGATGTGTGCGTGCAGTTGGATACGTGCTTTGTTTTTCCACCTTTTGAGTTACACATGAAGTCATAAATCAAATGGTCCTGTTTGTACTGACGTAGCTCACAGCTAGGCAGAATTTCCATTATATCAACCTATTTTTCTTAGGAGTTACCATTACTGTATATTTCGTCTCTAGGGTGAATCTGCTTCCCAATTTTTAGCCTGCATTTAGCATGAGACAAACTTCAATATGGTACAAACACCGTCCTACAAGCTAGTTAACAGCCTGAGTTTCCCTGAATTCTCTGGGAGGAAAAGGCATTTAATGGAAACTGTGAAAAGCAAGAGACGAAAAATCAACACATTTCTGTGCTGGAAGTTAAACAAGGACTTCACAAACTCTGATCTTCTCCTTTAATTTTTCTTTTCCCCCCAGTTAATTGGATCAACACATTGCCTGCAACATAGCATTCCTATCTACAAGCTATTCACCTCTAATTGATTTCTTCCTGAATGCCAAACATTTTAACAGGAGAACTGATTGTTTGGAAGAAGTTCTGTCATGCACCTTGCTTGGTCACACCAGAAAGTGCCGCCAGTACATGCAATTGGATATGCCAAGAACTCCTTTCCTTTGGAACACTAACTGATTGAGTCTAAAATAATAATTGCATGGTATTGTGCATTTCATAATGCTGAATTGCATGCATTTCAGCTCTTTTCATTTTTTTACAGAAAGCTACTTTTTTTTTTCGTTCTTTTAATCAGACGCCTATCAGAAGACATCTTTAATGGAAACAAATTAGTAATTGTTTAGCTCTATTAATAAACTATATCTTATGGGTAAATTCCAAAATATTTTATAAAATATCTTATGCATTCTATATACATGTTATATGAGATGGAACATTTAATATCTACATTTGCAGATTGTTCTGTCAAGAAAAATGGATATGTTTGAACTTCTTCCCAATTCCATCATATGACAGAACAACAATTTGGCCAAGAAAGAAAATGTAACAGCAATCTTATGTTGTTCAGTGTCTGAGTTCAGGAAGTTAACTGATAATAATAGCATATTCAAGCAGTCAGACATGCTGGTAGTTTGCCAGAACAATAAAACCTGTCTTGGAGACACGCAGAATACAAAAACTCATCAGAAACACCTTCCAAAAAAGCAAACTCACTCGCTCTGCAACATATTTGGGGATAATTGATCCTACTTACAGGCTTCCTTTCTGTTTTATTAGAAGCCTGCAAAGTACCATTTAGAAAAAAACTCAGCACCAAAAATGCTAATACGCTCCCAAAGATTCATTTGCTGAGTTTTAATGTAAACAGAGCAAGTTACAATTTAGTGCCACAGAGGGTGCTGACTTACCCGGCTCTGCCCTGTCCTGCCATCGTCTGACATAACCCTCTCAGCCAGCGAGGCCACGTTCAGCTCTTACATGAGCTACCCAGCATGCTGTACGCTTGAAAACAGCAGATCTTTCAAAGCATGTGTATACGTCACTGATAATACCTAAATATATATTTGTAGACATATAAAACTGCACTTTCCTGTTTTAAGTCAAATTTCTAGGACATTTTTGCCAGAAACACGTTTTCTTATGCCTTCTGTACAGACAGTTGCATTCCTTACAATCAAAAGGCAGAGTCTATTTCAGGTGTACCAAAAAACCAGGACTGAACATTTGATGAGAAAAGACATGGGACGTAAAACGTTTAGTATGAAACACATAAGGAAAAACTATTCTCTTTGTTCAGAAAAAAGGAAGGAAAGATTGTCATCTTGTCATCTCTCTTTGTTTTCACACAGGAGATAGAACTCCATCAGCATGAGCCAAATCAAAATTATATATCCTGTATGTTACTGGAGATCATATGCTAAACTACTTTTGCCATAGATTTTTCACATGAAGAAAGCATAAAGACAACTATTTCAGTCATGGGTTAGGAAACTAAAGTTTAACATTAAACCCTCTGGAAGGAGGGTTTGAATTAATTTTGTTCCCCCTCATATCCTGCAGCAAGCAGTGCAATCCCCAAACACATGATTAGAGAATTTCTGTGACTTCTAAATTTCAGATGATGCTCAGAGGCCAACTACATAGGTACGTTATCACAAAATCAGCTGGTGTTTCAATAAGACTTGAAATAATCAGGTTCAGCAGCATAACATTAGATATCAAGACAGTTTGATGGATTGTCCTAGCAGCGCATCCTCAATATTCTTGGTGCTGGCTGGGCATGAGCTTCCTGGAATATCCAGGTGCCTCCAGCAGGAGTCGGCACAACTGGACACTTGCTTCCGACGAGACACTAACCTCCAGTAAGCTTTAGTAAGTCAGTGCAGCTCCTCCATTCCACCAGCCCAGAGAAAGCAAAGCAGGAAGGCAAACCAACCCTCTTGTCCTTGCTATAAGCACCTCGTTGGGTAGCTGGTGCTTGAGAGAGGCCCATGAGGCAGCATGAAACCACGTTCACCACCCATCTACTCCTAGACAAAGAATGATCTTACATGGGTATCCTTTCCCTAGGCTAAGCCAGAGGAAAGCAAAGCAAAGCTTGAGCACAAAGTCACAGGAAGAAATGGTGAAGGTGGGGAGGAAGATTCTGCTGTGGTCTGTTAGTTTTAAAACTTCAGTGCTCCCTGTTAAAACAGAGCAGGAGTGGGATATTCAGTCCTTCCCTCCAGAAATAATTCAGGAACATGGGCCTCTCTCCTCCAAATATTTTGCAGTGGGATGCTGAAGTGAACCATGATCACAGTGCGTCAGCCACTTCTGGGGCAGTCGTCCACAGAAGCAGAGCTGGGGATGAGAACAGGCTGCTCAAGAAGCTTTGTAATTGCATGCTGGTCAAATTGCGAGTCAGCAGCTCTGTCATTAAACTGTAATAATATTACTACGATGCAGAACGCTCGATTCGGAGATGGAGTTAAATAGTATGTTGTCAAACTGTGTTCACGTTGGCAAATAAATGAATTTAGTTCAAATTAAACTTCTCTTAATCATACCACAATATTACCACATGGCTAATTAGAGGCTTTTTTTAATTAAAAAAAAAAAGTTATTTAATGGACAAGATAGCAGGCTTGTAGAAATTATATGTATGCAGCTTGCTATTTATTATACAGCTCTGATCTCACATCCATATAAATTGCTGCTGCTGTTGCTACACACTTCAAAAAGCTTTTAACTTAAATTTTTTAGATTAACACAAAGAAATGAACTTTGACAAGATCCTTCGCAATTTTCTTATATTAAAAAAAGTCCCACATACAAGATGCATACAGCTTTTTTCTTCTTTTTTTTTTTCTTTCTAAATGAACATAAATCACACTGTTAAAAAAAATGGATTCAAAATCTAGAAGATGAAGGGAGGAGGATGCTACTAAAAAAACAAAAAAAAAAGGAAAAACTAAAATCAACAAAAAGCATGTTCAGTAAAGGAGGCAGTGACCACAGAACATTTATTTAAAGCAAACACTAGAAACATGACTGTATTGTTCAACTACTGAGCTTAGAATCATCTTTCACTTCAGCAAACTCCTAAGGCAGTACTTCATTTTCTTCCAAAGAGTGTGCTTCTGGATTTGGGTTTTTGCAGGGGGGGTTGGATTTTCTTTGCTTTTGGCTTTTAAGGAGCAGGTGTTTGTTTTATTATTTAAATAACTGCTTGTTTGCCTTCGAAACATTTGAAATCTTGCTATCGAGACATGGTTTCATGTGAATGCATTTCTCTCTCTGGACTGCTAGGTCGTTACACTCGACTTTGAATAAGGAACTGTTAAGAAGGTTCTCAGTTTTTCCCCTAAAAGTGGATCCAGATAATTGAAAAAAACACAATTCAACCAACATATAAAAATGTGAGTTCAACTAGATATATTTGACAGATTTTCACTACAACAAAAAAAGTTGGTTCACTAAACAAAAGAAGTGTTGATATTTCTCCTCATTTAAAAAAAATATCCTGAGAACAAAAAATGACACCCTCAAAAAATTCCATTTAAGAAAAAGGCCAATCTACAGACTTTTACCAACAAGATAACAGAAACATTTTCTATTCCTTAGTAAAAGATAATATCTTTCTGAGATCACTAAAATGGAAATGCTAAACATACCTATTAAAAATCGAATTAAATAATTTTAAGATCCTATTTATTATTAAGATCTGATTTAATCATATGACATTGAGTCCATGAGACATGTAGTTTAAAATGTTGATGGAAAATAATTTAAATAACATTAAGTGTAGGATCCATTATAACCAGTTTGAGTCACAAGAAATAGAAAAATAGCCAAACCATATACATAACAAGATCTCAACCGTCATTTAGCCAAATAAGGCACCAACTTTATTTTCATTACGACATAGCAAAACGCAGGCTCTAGAAAATTACTATCTGGAAGAAGGAAGATTGATTGATAACATTAATTCATGCTGCTGACAACTGAACTTGTAATTTGAAGTAGTGTTGCTTTGATAACACAGAAATTTAAAAAAAAAAAAAAAAAATCAGGATTTGGTACAGGTACCTGAAATACGTTATGAAGCTGACTATAATGCAAATGTATTTTTAAGGCCCCTTAAACCATTTCAAATTAAGCCTAGTCGAACTGCAGAGAGCTACATCTAGTACTATCTTGCCATAAAGGTATATCTCAGGAAAGACGCTTGCGGAAAACGAGCTGATATGGAAATTCCATTATTTTTCATTTCTTAAAAAGCATAGGGATTAATACCTGTTACTGGTATTAGTAGGCAGCAGTAAAACAATGACAGGATTAACTAATCTTCAAGACAATGTATCAAAATCTTAATTAATGTAAAACTCCATTGGAATTACGTTTGGCAAATACTGAAGAGCAGCTTTAACAGCTGTGCAGTTCAGTCTCAGATCTCCTCCTCTTCCATCCACATGTGTCAGCCAGCTCCACTGCAGCTCTGGCTCCAGAAATACCCCTGCAAGGTCAGCAAGGGAGGGGACAGAGGAGGAAGAAATCTTCAGGGGGCACAAGTAAGGTACGCAGCCTCCCATCCTACAAACCATGCATCTAACAAAGTAATTTGGCTAAGGCTGAATGTTGCTCCTCCACACTTTTAAGGACAAAACCCTTTTTAAGCACTAGTTCCAAGGGCAACAGACAACAAAGACATTTCCAGAAGTGTGTTCTCATTACTGCTGTGCTTCAAGCGAGCCAGGAAAGTCACTGCTGACCTTGAGCCAACAGAGAGGAGAAAGTCTTGTAAGGGAAAAATCATCTTAACAAAACAACCCAGAGGAAGCTCTCCCCTTTTCCTTTGCAATCTGTCCCTCCAGGCCTCTTCTGCAAAAGCGAAGTTCTGCTCTAAATAAGGAAATCGTCTTGAAATTGGTTAAATGCACAATTAGGTTCTCTCTAGAAGAAAGTAATTCTCAATGTATGAGTAAACTACAATTCTTTAAGCAACTCACTACTTTTCTTATAGCAGAGCAAAAAGGATCAATTTACTAAAACTATTCAAAATTCTAGTGAACCTACTCTGAAATAGATTAGTTTTAGTAATATGCAGGAAAACCTCCTTCTTACATTAGGATCTGTTATTTTAAGTTTTATTTCTTATTTTAAAAAAATTAGATTAACAGGCATTTTCACACATTTATGACTCCCCCATACATCCAGATTAGATGCTGTACTGACGCCCTACTGCAGTTTTCCCTATAAAATTTTCAAGTTTTGGTGAAAGTTTACAAAACTATTTTGAACTGTCAGGACAGGTATTTTTAAAACTATTTCCTTAAGTACACCTAGACTTGTTTTATAAGCAGGCTCACTTTGAAACGAGTGGCAGATTTGCCATGAATATGAGCAACATTTGTTTGCACAAGTATTGTCTTTAAACATTAAGTAAGGAAAATGTCTTTATGCAGAAAACTGAAATTAATCATAACTCACTACACAGGGGGCAACCCACAGCCATTGAATAAACAAACTCCACATTAAAGCACCTCGTTGAGATTAAAATCTTGCATGGAGCAACCTTTCCACATCAACAGGTTTTCAGACTGTCGGGATTCAGAGGCGTTGACAAGTATGTTTATCACATGAGATCATCAAAAGCTCTGGAAGTCTGAAGAAGTGAGGTGTGGTTCAAAGTCCAGAGCCCGCCATGTTTGAGTGTGTTCAAACCCAGGACAGTCAGCACTCCCGTCCTCTGCCCGAGGGCTTGCCCAGGGAATACAGCGCGTAACAGGCAACGGGGTGAATTTACAGCGTGCGACTTGATTCGTATGGCCCTGTCTAGTCATACCTGATGGACACAAAGCAGGACAGTCACAGTGCTTAACCTCAGAGCTTTAGCTTCATGTACCAAAGTTAGGAGTCTTCTCGCAACCTCACACCAAGACACATGTAGGCTGTCTCCTATATGGATATGGGCATACTCCTCTAGAGAGCAATTAGAGTTATGTTATAGTTATGTTATAAATCACCTGCTGGGCTACCTATGTCTTACTTTTAGCTACATAGGAATCCTCTGAGCCTCAATTAGGAGTCTAAAGATAGAAGCTCTGTATAACAGCATGAATACACTGTAATTTCACCCTCAACCTGTGAAACACTCATTTCCCCAAATAAATCAGAAAATGTCCCAAAATGCACCACCAGCTTTGCAGATACTAAGGAACAGGAATGCATAACCCAGAGAGCTTTTTGCTTTAGTAATCCTTAATGCTTTTCACAGACACTGATTAAACTCGAATACTCAAAAATAGAGCTATTTCCTGAGAGGCTGAAAAGACTGAAGTCACTACATGAAAGCTTTCAAATATTTACATAGTCTCCCAAAATATGGTAAAATCATCTAGCTACTGTATTACATGACATTGCACAACTGAGAAAAACCATGCCAAATGGCTGGAATCCATGCTTAAAAATTTGGGAAGTTCTTCTCCAAATTGCTGCCAGTTTTAGATTATTTACACACGATCAGGAATTTGGGTTGCTTTTTACTCCTTCCTGGTTAAAAAAAGGCTGCATTTCTTATTTTCAAACTACCACTACAGCAGCTGTAAAGCTGTCACCTTCTATTTTTTATAAGAACAGAAACTTGTGAATCAAAAAGTCATTATGGCAATGGTTCATGCAACACCTTGAAGTTTCAAAAAAGAAAGCAAAAAGAAAACAAGCTACATAAGTATAGTGCTCTTTAGCTAAGGATTTTTTTATTTTATTCTCGTAAAAATATCCAATTATAGAGATATAAACCAGCCAAGACAGACATACTGGTCTCTAGCATAACTTGGTGATAAACGGACGCCTACGATAAATACTTTTGTTTATAAACATGTTTTCCCAGACTTTCTGCATTTGTTTCACCTCATTTGAACTACGGGAGCAATGCCCAACAAATACCTCATTTGCACCAAAGTAAATGACACAACTCATCCTGGTCCTTGTTACTTCACACAGATTATGATCTTTATCACCTCTTATCACTTTACCATTAATTCCGCAAACTGCAAATTAGACTGCAACACTCATTGTACTGTCAAGATAACAAATTGCGACATCTGCCCTTAGCTTCATGCACAGGATCAGTGGAAGGACTAGCCATCTGCACAGGTCTTTAAACAATAAAGTATATGGACACATATTATTCTTTGCCACAACAAGTTCAACATTGAAAAATTTTCGATCTCATTTTTGAAAAGTTCAGAACTGCATCTTACTATATGTCAAGGATTATTTTAATAATACTTTAATAAATATTTTAATTAAATGAAATTTAATGTTTTAATTACTTTAATAACTTAATTATTTTAATTTAAAATATTATTTCAATAATAAAATATTTTTAATACTTTTTAAAAAGCATTTCAATTATGCAGTAACATGTAACCTGCAAATTCAGTTTGAGGACTGATCTGAACATTTTACTGATAAAAAGTACTCACTGATCAAAGAAACGCTCTCTGACATTGTGGTGAAATCCTCAAGAGCCAACAGCCATCATTGTCTGCCTGTACCCCAGTCGACACCAATTATTTCACTTGGTATGAGACACTAACAAAGCGAGGAGCAGCAGGCTTAGCTCTTGGACCAATCCAGATGTGTCCCACTATCCAACCCTTAGCATGAGCGTTCAGCAGACACCGAACTCTGCTTATCCATGAACTCCATCATATGTTTCTCAAGAGCAAGACAACAAAACTCTTTTGTTATGCTGGCAGCACACTGAATTCAAGCTGTATATGATCAAAACATGAGCCTTTTACCCGTACCTTCTCGCTAGACCAAATTCTACAGCTGAGTGAAATCAAAACTCTCCCATCACAAAGGAAAATAACAACCAAAAACCCCAAAGTCTCTGCTCTCTGCCTCCCACCAATGCCTTCCCTTTCCACAACCACTGATGCCTTCTGTACCTGGAGAAAAGCCAAAACTTATAGAAAGTAGGTTTTAAAGGATTTTCCGCCCCTCCCTTTTTTTTTTCTTAAAGTTATATTACTGCCAAAAATATGACAAAAAGGTTTTTGCTTATCTACTACCACTCATGGAGGGGGAAAAAAAAAAAGCGCAAGCCTGTCCTACAGTTTAACAGACTTTCCATCCAAATATTATCCCCTGGGAGGTTTCAGATTCCTCTAAGATCTTTCAGAAAATCGGATTAATACAACCTTGGAACAGGTATTTGAATGCCTTACTCACAAGTGTATAATTATGGCATGTCCCCTCTGCAGAAGAGTTGGAGATTTGTTGGGCATCTCATTCATTTGTTAACATATCACCACGACAGTGGGACAGCCTTTTATTTTCCTTTAATGCTCTGTTCACTACACTTAGAAAAACAGATTGCTGATGTTAATGATAACACTCTACTGCATAAGCTACTGAAATGTAGCTTCTACTACTATAGTAGTAGTAGTTCTACCATGGTTTCCTGTGGGAGACAAGGAGGGGTAAAAATTCTGAAACAAGCTTAGGAATTGGTATCCAAAATCTATTTAACAGAGCATATCAAATCTGGGTTTCTTTTTTACTACAAAAATAGTTTTCATATTTATTTATTTTAGGAGGAGTACATAATTTATTTAGAACAAAGATATCTGTGTTGCTGTGCTTCTAAAACAAAGCTTGACTTATAAAATGTGGTTAAAATTTCTAAGTGCTGAGAACTACCCTTTGACTTTCAATTTTCTCATGCTTTTTTTTTAAGATAGTCTGACACAAAGACTAGATTGTTACGTTTTCTTTTGAAACCCTCTTATGTGTAAAGCACCACTGAGATCCTTTTTCAGAGACATGACAAGAAGTGAAATTGTAAAAGAAAGAGAAAAGAGTTCAAGAAAAAAAGCAAAATATACCAAAATGATTGAGTTTGGAGGTTCTGGGTTTTCTGTGGGTTTTGTTTTGTTTTTTGTACAGACTAAGTGAAAATAGAAGTCAGGCTGAGCAACTATACAGTTTTATGTCAAATCCACTTCAACTGTACTAATCACACAGATCTCCACTTCTAGATCAATCTAAGATGTTCACAGTTATTTGAGGGTAAACCATTATCTAGTTTCATATGCATGATGAAGGCCAAATCTCAAACACTGAGCACCAGCATGTACGAACACAAACATCATCTCAGAAAAAAAGTAATACAAAAAAAAAAAATCTGAAGCAGCCTCCAAATATTCCCAATTGTTATTGCCTGCAAATGATACTGTTCTGCCACAGTATCTGTAGCGCAACATTGAAGAAATTCAGAGTTAACGGGTTTGGGCTTGCCTTTTCGCCCACGCCCCACTCCTGTCCTTTCTGTCTCTCCATGCAAAAGACTTTTTATGCTTGAGAAAGCTTCAATGCCTGAATGTAGATATGGTAGAGGTCAAAATAAGACCATAACATAGCAAAATCCCAGAAGCAATTATTAATTCTCACTTTTAGGCTTTCACTTTCACTGGAAGACAAGACTGAGGGCAATCAATATAATTTAAAAATAGAAAATATGTTTGCTATGTATCGCTCAGGCTAGTCCTACAGTGGTTGTTTCTACTTTTATACTTTGGTATATTCCATCTATACAGATTTCCAACCTCATTATCCACATAATGCCAGGTAATGTTTCCTATCTTCTCCACCCACTGTTGGAAATCAGTTTTTATATCAGTAAATTGCTGCAATCAAAGATACCCCTATACATCCCAGGAATGCTATATGACTGGGAAAAAAACTAACCCCTAAAAACTCACTAAACTTTTAGCTCGCCCGTTGTCCCTTCTCCTGCATACTTTCTCACTTACCTCAATCCTACTCTTTTGATGGCTTTGCAAATCGACCAGTTTCCAACACTGCCTTTGCAGAAAGCATCTCAGATGTGTGAAGCTGCTAAGTTTTTGTCTGTCCCATACAGTATGAAATACATCATTGAAAAGTGTAGTACTGCAATTTTTAACTCATGCTTTAGACAGAATTGACCTTGGAAAATTATGCAGTCAGCTGTGCTCAACATTCTCCATCTCTCCTCTTCCCATACTAAAACTAAACTAAACATACCAACATATTCTTACCAAAACCACCTTACATGTTAGAGTAGCCCAATATCGAATACCTTACTGCTGTTCTTTTCAAGATTGGATTTTCATCTGCAAAAATAATCTAAGGGGAAAATTCTCCCATGAATTTATCTCAGATCAGCAAGACCCATTTCTCCTCTTCCCCTTCTTCTGAGCGAGGTGGTTCAATACAAACCCCACCCTGGCAGCCAGACAATAAAGCTGCAAATAACTTATTCTGATCAAAGCCCCATCTGCTTGGCAGCAGCAATTCAACTGCACTTGTGGTTTTTGTATGGCTGCAGCTTCTGAATTGAATGATCCTTTCATTTAGATGGAAGTTTAAACAAAATATGGTAATTAGCATCAACCACTGTGGCTTTCATGGCTACTGTCTACAAAGACATCTCTAATAAAAGGACTTTCCTGCTTTCCCATCTAATTACACAACATTGTTGAACAATACAATTTAAATTTAAATCAGGCAGCTTTTTCTTTAAGTCAGTTAACAGACTTCCTGCTTTACACTACCTATCAGATGGTAGAGACTATGATTAAAAAGAAGAATTCCACCTCAAAACCATGTCACTGAATTTTGTTTCAACTTCTCCTGAGGAATAAGGCTGAGGTTGGTAACATTTAGCACTAATCTTGCGAGTATAAAACTACCTATCTACTTTTGAAAGGAAAGCAGGATTTAGGTTTATACCATAGTAGGGTGAAAAATGAGACATTATGTAGCATTGCAGTTTTATGATATAATAAAAGATGCCAGCGTGCAATGATGAATATTTTTAATGAGACATCCACAATGCTGTAGTCAATAAAAATCTTTATAGGCACAATCCTCAGTGATATAAACAAGATGAAAATTAGTTTATTTTAACCACTACCAGTTTTTGTTTAGGCAGTATAATCCCTCAATACTAAAAAAATCAATAGTGGAAAATTCAATCTCACAAAAAAAAAAAAAAAAAAGAGTATTTTTGGCAAATGATATTTTACAAACACACAATCGCATACTGGGCTGGATGTACCTGACCTTACAACAAAGCCAACGTGGGCCTGACTAGCACTTGGGTTGAAAGGGAAACCCCTGGGGTGTATCAGCAGGTGCTGTAGAAAAAAGCCAGTCGCTCAGTGTCAAACAGTTAGTAAACATTAGCCCACAAAAGCTGATTGAATGGAAAGACTTAATCTGGCCCCATCACTGCTGATGAGCTGATAGGCAGAAATAAAATACTGTTTTATAGCCTCTGGCTGGGGCAGGGATTTGGACACCTGAATTCCCTTAGGCTGCTCTTACAAGTCCAATCTAAAGATTTATCCTAAAGACTTTTCTTTACCACCTTCTATCTGCCAAGTGAAACAAAAAGAGCAGGCAGATGAAATGTATTTGAGAGCGCTGCATATTTTAGCAGTATGAGTTATAATTTGAGGGAACAGTTTTACTGTGTATATAATAAATCTGACATGTTCGTGAAACTCATTTTTAGACATATAATTGGAAGAGAAAGCTCCAGACGGGTGAGCGGCATCCTCCATTAGTTCCCAAACAACGAGAGTAACACAAGGCACCAAAAGAGCAAAACTTTCTATTTAAATAACATCATCTACTGTACGTTCCCCGAACAGCTAAATCCCGAACAGATTGGGAACTGGAATACAGACAGCCAGCATTCCTCACTTACATCCTGTTAGAGAGCTGCACAGTAAAACAGAGCAAGTTAAAATAGAAACTCTCTGTTAAATCCAACTCGACAGTACCAGCTTTTAATAACCCTTCCAAGGAAGTGGTCTCCCACCCAAACACCTTGGGCAGACCAACTTGGAAGCCCCTCTTGTCCCACGCTGCAGTACAGCTACTCTCATCAAGCAATTATTTTCTTCTCTTTTCAGCCTGAGCTATTATTACCCCCCGCCCCCGTCCCAAGAGCAGGAGACTCCTTCTCCAGGTTTGCTGCCCAGGAAGCTGGTGTGTGCACTTTTCTCACTGGACACATAATAAGCAACTCATCTACCAATGCACCTAACCTAGCAATGAAACACAATGAAAAACAAGCACTCTCCTGCTTTCCACTGGAACAAAAAAATAATAAAAAAATTTTACATATTGACAATTTTGGAGAGAAGTGGCAAAAAGAATGGAAACTGAAAATGCTGCTCGTCAGGAAACTGCTTGAGAAATTCAGCTGTCCCCTAAGCAAGGAGAGCTTACAGCAATCTTAAAACCTTCAGCAGACAAAAATAAGAATTCTTGCCATAAATTGCTGCCTTCTTCAGAATTATTTTGCCTGTGTCTTCTTGATAATATATTAAGGTACATTTAGAAATAGTCAATACAAGATTCATGAATGATTAATAAGCTTTCATATTATGTGATACTGATGGTTACCTCTACGTTAGGGGAAAACATTTTACACAAGGTACAATATGACACTGATACCCATAAGGCTCTGAAACGGCACAGACTTTTCAATTCCCCTTTAAACATCTGTGAGAATTCTGTAATTTCCTTGTATTTATTTCCCTTACGTAACAGAACTTCTTGCATGGCACCTTTGTGTTTGACAGGGAGAAGCCAGAAATTTGTGTCTCAGTACAGTTTCCAAAGGTATGTTATAAAGTTATCATTTTGTTTAACTTGTGATCCAAAGATGTATTTGAACTAACAAAAAAAAAAAAAACAACAAACCAAAAACAAACAAAACAAGCAAACAAATCATTAAAAAGCAATCCTCTGAAGTTGTATTTCTTAGCAGGAATGCTGCTAAATATTGTGCCTTTAATTGCTGCAAGTAGAAAACTGCATTAACTTGAATATTGTCTGTCATGTGCACATTACCAAAAAACGACCTTCTGCACAGAGAAAAGTGTTTGCCAGTTGTGCAGCTACTGTTATGCCAGGATAAACCACAAGGGATTTCATTATGATACAGCAATTTTGTTTGGAATTTAACCTGAACCTTTCAGCAAAGAGTATTTGCTAAACTGGAAATATTACTTCTAAGCAAAAGTGAAATACCCTCAAAAAAGGGAAAGCACCCACACTGCCACGGCTACAGCCACACAGGCTCAGAGCTTTGGCATAAGCAGAAACGCACACGTGCTATACAACAGCTTCCACACGCACAGGGAGGTCAACGCATCCCCAGGGAGAGATTCCCAGAGTAGGACTGGTACCACTGGTCCTGCTTCAGCAGGACCGACTCAATCCATGCATGTGCAGTGGGCCCTGCCCGCATGTTTCAGCTACTGCTTTGGGTCACAGAGGCTGTTGCTCTGATGAGAGCCTTTCTCTCCCCTTCTCCATCAGTGCCATTATTTATCAGTGCACCTACTGATCAAGCTGTCCCTCAAAGGACTTGTCAAAACTCACTGCTACTTGTTAATACATGGACGACTGGATCCACTGGGTCACAGGCAGTGACCAGACCTATTCAGACCTGGATGAGAACTGCACGGTTTTTGTATTTATATTGATTATTCCATCCCTGCCTCCCGTCTATCTCATTATATTCCATCTCAGGAAGCCTGACCAGATGACCTGCAGAAGTTCCTTCCAACATAAATTATTCTATGATGCCATGAACTTTTGTACTACAGGTTCTCTGGGGAAAAAGCACTCTGTACAGAGACCAAACCAGAAAACTATTTTTTATTTCACACTATAAAAATAATTATTTTGGGTATGGCTATGAATATGTAGAATTATCAGTGGAAATGTTAACAGTTTTCTGAATATGTAGATACACACACAAAAAGCCAGCTGTCACCTTCTATGCAGAAGAGCACTCTCAGACTCAGTTTGCCTTTGTTTGCATGAACAAGTATATGGTTACAGTCCAACAGCTCTCCTGTGCTTATTCTAATAATTGTATTAAGATTGGCAAGCCGAAATGGTTTAGCACAGGTAGCAGAAATAGGCAGCATTTCAATTCGATCAAGAGATAATAAATTTGTTTCTTGTAAAATGTCATTAAAACATCTTACAGGAAGACCTATTAACATAAACATAACCCTAAAACATAAACATCACATTCAAAGCTATATCCAACTCTAGCGAATGCCAGTGCCACATTATCATCTACAACACTCATCTGAAAGTGCATTACTGTGTGGTCTTCTCACCTTTGAAATGTCTGCTCAACATTGGCAGAAAGCGATTCCAGCAGTGAATTTAAAGGATTACTACAGTTTTTCCGCAACTGAAGTCACTTGCCTTTGGCCTGACGCCTTACAACACAGCACAGGCATACAATAATCCTTCAGAAAAGCACTGCCTGTCATGTCTTATTATTTAAATATTGAAAGGCAGATAAGTAGTCCACTTAAAAGAGACAGGGCTTAATCTGTAAACACTTCAAAGAGATCTCTAATGACTTGACTTTAACTCATCTTTCTTCATTTTAACCGCAGCTTTGATGTTCTCCCTAATCTTCATCTAACCCTCCGCTCAAGAACACATAATCATACAAGAGTTTTTGAGAATATAACATGCACAGCCGACATACGAAATGAAAGTCACAAGTAGGTTAGACCTGGCAATGTAGTTTACTTAAGAAGTAAATGAGGCCTCTGTGTGCCACGCATGCTGCTGACAGATACTCCTCACACAAGGGACCCATACCATATCAGCACCAAAAGAGGAGGAAACAAAGAACTTTCACAGTATTTGGCCACACCTGGTGATGGTAACATAATCTGCTGGGGAGGGAAGCATTTGCAGATACTATTGGCAAGTGTTTCACCTTCACCATCATGACTTTGTGAACATGTCACAAGCAGGTATTTGTGTTTCCTCAAGAATCTATCCGTTATTCTACCGAGAGATTTTAAAGCAATAGTGTATGCAAATAACAGGCATTTCTAGCAGACTAAAGATTTTGGGTTTTTTAATGCAAAGCAAGCCTCAAGTAAGATAATTTCCATAATACCAAGACAGACATAGAAAGAGGATTACTTTCACTCCAAAGGTATTTCTTATAACCTGATGCTACTGCCGTTCTATGTGGAATGGAAAATTAGTGACTGGCTGCTACTCTCCAGAGAAGCTACTCGCCAGTCTAAATACATTTAATAAGTGTTATTTCTGGATCATGTGTTAAATATCCACACTATAAAAAACAGCACACATACACTAAGATGGTAAGACTGAATACTAATATGTAGTAGTACTGTTAACTACTGACCACTAAGACTCCATATAACAAGATAATATTCTAAAACATTACCATGATTTCTCATCTTGAGGAAATTCGTATTTGTAAGCAAGCACAAGCATCAGAGATGAAGGATTCAATGGCTGCTCTGTCCAGGCAGATGAGTCTAAAGGGCAGAGCAAAAGACAAGCTGAACAACTGAGCTTCTGCTTTGCCTCTGAGAGCGATCTTCCAGTGAATCATACATGTTTTTTAACATCTGTGTGAGCACTGAAAATCCTGACTTCTCCAATGTTTAGAAAGCATAGAACTCTTAGCAGAGGCATTAACCAGTTTCTTCTTCTGCCGCTTAGTCTTAAGCAGTTTTTTCAATTCTTAGAAATGTAAACATTTTCATACTTTGCATGCAAACTCCTCTACCAGTTACACCCCAGATAAGAGCGTGACACCTCGAGTAGCTGTATAAGAGAAGATACCAAGCAAAGGACATCTTACTGCTGGTTAGTTCAGAAAGACAAACATGGGCTTTTGCTCTATGACAGCTCAGGCAGTAAAACAAATAGCATGCTAGCTCTGTAAGCTCTGTGGAGTACAATTAAAAGCAAGTCACACAGCCGCCGACACACTGAAAACATGATGTCAGGAAAATGCTCTATATCGGCCAACTTCCAAATATAGGAAGGGAAAGTCTAAAAATAGTTTCAAAGCAGTGAGACATCCAAGTCAGCGCAAGACTCATGTAATTATTTTCTTCATTTGATGTTTCATGTATAACCGATAAGCCCTATGTCAAATCCTGCTGCAGGTGTTTTCCTACCACCTCCAGTGGGTGAATTATAATGCCTGCACTAATTAAAGAGACTTCATCTAAGCACTAAAGGGAGGTCACTTCTTTATGCCCCAGGAATTAAGATAGCTTTTGAAAGCGGTGACAATAAGTTAGCAAAAAACCTTAAACAGAAAAAAAAAAAGCAAGCTACATCTTAACTGCACCTCCTGCAAAGACGGAAAAAAAACCCACCGTATTTAAGTCATATTTTTCTATCTAAAAAGTGAACAAAATAAACTCCTCTGCTTCAAGCGAGCAGAATGCAAATCAAGATGTAAAATACAAATTCCTGAAAGAGGTAAAGACCATTGATCATTTGTCCCATCTGCTACAGAAAAAAAAAAGAAATCTATTGATTGTAAGTACAGTACAAAACATAGATTGCAATGCTTGTTAAGGCTCCATCGAGCTGTACAAACTCTTTCCTTCCCCCTCCAAATCCCCAAAGAAGTAGCAGTAACTATGAAATAAGAAGCATTATGTCACAACTCCTGTAGTACCAACTCCCCCACTCTTTGCTGACATACCGAGTAAAATCTGTGCAACAGCGATGCAAAAGTTTCCCTTGCTATTTCTAAATAGAAAATTATCAGAAAAAAGCTGTGTTATAAGATTTCTGCACTTCCACTTGTATAATTTATTTCTGTGGTTTAAAAATTACCTGTGATTCCAAAAGTAGTTCAGATTATAAATGAACGAAAATAATACATAGGAAAATTTATCGTATCATTTCTTTTGGTCTGACAGTTTCTGTCTCTGATTTTGTACAGGCTACATGAACTACAGTTCTTTCAAGAACTATATATAGACATATAGGTGTATAAAGACATATATAAGGTCCCATAACAAACATTAAAATATACCTCCATTCTGACTGTTTTGAGATGTTAATTTCTGTTTCTACTCTCACTTCACTATATGACTCTTCCTGTAAGAGCATGAAACTGAAGACAACCCCATACATACGAAACATATTGTGGAACAGAATCCCAAACCATCATAAAATGAGCAGCAACTTTTCACAGCAAAGGGCTCACATGATTTTTCAACCAGCAATGATTGGCTGAAATAACCTGTGAATAACAAAAAAAAAAAAAACAAACCCCACAACAAAATAAAAAGTTCTCCACAATCTGCTTGAGAGCAATGGGTAAAAAGAAAGATGAAAAAGCCACAACTCATTCACTGATTCACAGCTACAACTTTATTCACTGAGTTACAACGGCATTTTATTCTGAAAAGCAAATACTGGTGGTTCCCATTACACAGATTTCAAATATAGTATTCCAAGCAGATGGCTGTAGGAGTTTGGATCGTCATTATTTCTTCCACTTGCTTGTTTTTTAATTTGGACCAATTCCTACCCAAGCACAGAAGTACAACTAGATAAGGGATTTTCATTTGTGTATTTGCAGTCTGTGCTAATAACAGTGCATGTATTTATGTCCTGTAGTAGTTGGCATACGCCTCAAAATAAACAGTAGATGTTGGGTTTTTTTTTAAGTTATGTATACTCTCTATTATGCCATACCTGGAATTTCTGTGTATTGCAAGTTCTTGTAAAATCTAAGACAGACAAAAAAATAGAAACAAATATTTTAAAAAAAATCTTTAGAATGAATTAGTGCCTCGAGGGGCAGTTAATAAGATGATTTAAGGACACAGATAAACTGGTGGCATAAGCTTCCTATATGAGACAAAGTCCTTCAATAGGGCAGCAGGGTTGGTTACCTACAGCGGCAGTGATGGCAGCAGATCCATTTCCACGCTGGGCTGCAAGGATGAATCGGAGGGGCAGCACCTCCGGCCAGTGCGCAAGGGCCAACATGAGCCTGGCCAGGTCCAGCTCTGCACCACACTCCTCCAGGGCTGACGTGATGTTCAGCGCATGCAGGAGCAGGTCCTGCTTCCCCACCTCTTTGGAGGGGCCCCTCTAAGCTAGAGTCAGGAGATGCTGCTGACACTGTGTCGATGGCACAGAAATGGCCTGACAGACATAAGCCATGTTGATGGGTGAAACACCTGCTCAAACAGCATCTTTAATAGTGCAGGAATCATGGAAATAAAGAACATGCAGCTACATGGGAACGCTAAAAATAACTCTTCTCACTTTTGACATACTAAGAAATCCAAATGAGGACTTTTCAGAGAAGAGTGTCTCTAACTGCTTCCAGGCTAAAAAAAAGTTTGAACGTTTGCTTACTTCCTTTGCTTACTCTTTAAGCAGAAGAAAATTCATGGGATTATTCAAATCAGGATGGTGGTGAGCAACCTGCATCGCAAAGTCCTGCTATAAATTTAGAAACCAGTTTAAGGTAGTTATTTTGGACAAAAGAAGAAGAGGGAACCAGAGGAAAACTGGGTTCAACTGTGACTAAGCAAAATGATTGGATTTTTTCATATTCATTTTTAATCTTCAAAGTAAAAGAAGAGATCCTACTTTGTGGACTCTGAATCATGGCGCAGACAGACCTTTGGACTGCAAACCTCAGAGAACTTTATTTCTACGTGTTTGACTACCTACGAATATCTACAAATTTGGGGTGAAAAAAAAAACATTTCTTTTTAATTACAACTTAAGACTCTGCTTGGAAATTTTTAATTAATCCATTTTACATATCACTGAATGTGGCTGTGGAAATCAGAGTCACCTTGTGCAAGTTCTAAAGGTGAAAAAGCCACAAAGGGAAGAAAAACAGTTCTGTCAGCATCAGGGTGCAATCAATAGCATCCCAGATTAGACAATCAGTGCCACAGTATATTATTCTCATTTAAAAAAAAAAAATTCAATTGAATTCTTAAATAATTTAAAGATATCTACTTCATACAAAAAAAGAGGCCATTAAGGAAGCACTTTACAAGAGACCCACAACTGTCATCACCTTCAGCTGAACTGAGTTGAATACAGCCTAAACTTTCAACGTTTGTATAAACAAATTAAAAAGAGTCCATAGTATAAAACAAAGATTTACAAGATTACTTTAAAAATATATTTAAATAAATAAATTATGTCATCTAACTATATACCCACCATTTCTAACTATGGGCTGTTAAAAAGAAAAAAAAGAGTGTTCTGTTGGCACAATTGTTGACTGGAACTAATTTGTTTCTCCCTTTCATTGAATTTTTCATACACTAACATTACCCGAGTAATTCTACACAAATGAATTTCCAGTGGGACTCAAGTTGATAGATATTCAAAGAATCCTTCCCTTCTGTTAATATTAGTTAATTTATGGCTGAAGCAACATGATTTTGTACTGCCACTTTCACTAAAAGGTCAGACAGACATTAGATACTAAATTGAATTTGAAAGACAAGCAAGCCATCAATCACACACAAGGTTAATTTTGAATTTTCTTAATTTTTGAGTAGAAAACCCTAGATGGTTGTATGCTATCAAAACATACTAAAAAACAGTATAATAAAAACAAAGTGGTTCTTATGCATTACTTCAAAATCACCTTATAGAATGTAATAGAATTCTGTTGCATGAATGCATTTTCTTCAGAAAAGTTTAAAATTTCTAGGAGAGCCCAACACTTCTAAATTCATAAGACACTTGTGCTAAATGTCAACCTCATTATAATGATTTCATTCAAAAAAATCCAGTTTTTATAGGACTTCTCTGAAAGAAATCTATGTAAGAATTATTTCCCATGGCATAACTCATCATCTGACACGGAATCAATCAACCCATGAAGATAAAGGAATTAAGAAGGAAACTGAGAACATGTGTACCACCTGAGTACAAGCACTAGGAGTATAGGAATTTATATTGAAAAATGTACTCATTAGTAATTTTAATATTTCAAGCATTATTTGATTTTGTGATATTTGCTGTTAACAGTTACTGGAAAAACTCACAGTAACATCATAAGTTTACCATAACATTTATTCTCAAGTCTTCTCAGAAAGCAAGAAACTCCGTGTTTGCACTAACTGTTCATAATTAATTATACACTTCTCCTATATGCATAAAGAAATGCATGTGGCCATTACCATTTTTAGAGCCCTTTAAATGCACCGTCAATCAGCTGCAGATTGCACAGCCAACTGCAATTATGCATTTACAGCAATTAGATTTCCCAAATAATTTAACATGAAGATTTAAAACTCTTTCAGGGAGAATTTGTATTTAGTCTCAACGTCTGCAAAAGTATTACTGAAAACAATCTTAACCTTAGATTTGTCCCTAGTGTTTATTTCCGTTTGGGATGTGGTTCCTAAGCATTAAAAGGCTATTAAGACAGGTGTTAGAAAAAGAAAAAAAGCCAATGCTTTTTCAAACTTCCTTTGAGTTCCTTCTGCTTGGAAAATTCTGCAAGCAGCTCAACGCTGAGTAAACCAGAGGGGGCAGCTGGAACCAGTCCATGCTCTGATTTAGTAACAAAAAAGTTACTGAAATATTGGCCCTTTTTTCAGATAAACATCTGGACAAACTGGCCAGTGAGATTAATTTGGAAGTCGTTATTCACCACTACAGACACTACTGTCTTTGATGGAGAAAAGCCTTATAAACAAGCAACAAGCTCTGTGGCATGTCTTATCTGATGGCTAGGGTGGTGTTAATAACCATGAAACCACCCACCTGGCCAGTCCGGGAAAAGCATCCGAACATATACGGCTACTTACTGCTCCGTTTTTTACCCAGCCAGTAAGATTTCAGCTGCAGGGCAGCAGTTTCAGTACTTACTAACATCCTGAGCATCTCAATTCCTGCAGCACGGTATGTTACTGATGAGCTGCTTATAAAACTGCTTGTAACAAAAATGACTCACAATAAAACAAAATAAAGAATCTGTTCACAAAAAAAATACACTTTTTCTCTTACTTTAAGAATTCCTACCTTCCTCTCACCTATTTCTTTATTTCTTTTGGGGAAGTAACAGTTGCAAACCCTGTGAAGGATTCAAAATCTCCTTAGGTATTATTAAGACAAAATTCTGTAACTCTGAAAACTTTCCATTAAAAATATATATTTTCCTATGACACACGAGCAGTCCCATGCTAGTATTCCTTCAGTGACGAGCATGCAGCCAAACGTAACAGCATATGGAGAGACAATTTATTAACTAATACTACAGCCACCACTAGCAGCACCTGCAGATGTATCATGCTGAAAAAGGGATGAGTAATTAAGATGATTTGCTTTAATGGAGATGGTTACATTTTTGTTACTTTACTTTATCACCTTGCAATATTAGAACCATTGAAAGAACGTAATAAGGAAATACCAACTAACAAACTGCCTCAGTACACCCAAACCACCTTATTCTGTTCCGCGGCTCTCAATCTAAATAAGCCGGGACTTAGCTGCTTCTTAAATTTCCTCCAGGTTGCCCAGTCTAGGTCTGCAGGTTGTCTCTCCTCCATGTTGTCTTGGCTTGGGCGTTTCAGCCACCTTTGAAGGCTGTCAACAAGAGCACAGGAGGATTTTGTGGTTTAACTGTGGCAGGAGGCTGACACCTCTCCTGGTCTCTCCACTATCTGGACCAGACTAACAGGGAGGTGCGAATGCCTACAGCTGGTGTGTGGCCTGATTAAAGCTCATTACTTAACCCTTTCCTCCCCAGCTTCCTCTTCCTTGTGAAGACATACATGGACATAACTGCCTGTAGGGTAAGACTGTAAATCCTTAGGGGCTCTCAAACCAGAGCAATCAAAAAGAATTAATCTGTAGTTTACAAGAATTTAATTATTCTTCCTGATTGTATGAGAGTCCAGTGAAAGTTCACACAAAGGGTAGCTAGTGTGGTTTAACCTATAGCAAACTGCATACCAAAATGTTTAGAGTAGAAATCGAGGGGGAAAAAAGCCTCTGTTTGCTCTCTTTTAAAAAAAAAAAAAAGAGAGAGAATGTCAGAAGTTGTACAGGAAAAACTACACACAAAAAAAAGAACAGTACATGAAATAAGATTTAATAACTTCTTTTTTTACCCACTCCATGTGCTTGCATGAATTTAAATTTTCAAAATATTTGCTATCAGTAAAATTTCTACTGCTAACACATTGCCTTCTAGGAAAGAAAGCTGATCCTTTATTAAACTCTTTACTAATCTGAATATTGCTGGCAGATTTCCATGGAGTGGCAATACGCATTCTAATAATAAATTTAATACAGGGAGAAAGAACACTGCTCGTAACCTAAAACTGCTTACATTAGTTTTAGCCTTTTTTGGGATCAATGTCTATCGGAAAGAGAGCGCAGTACTGTTTTCGCCAAGACCCACTACACTCAAAGTTTCCTGACCACCTTATTTTCCACTACAAAAGTGAATTTTAAAATTTAAACATGGAGTGCAAATAAAATGAACAGCTTATGGGGTTTGTTTGTTTGTTTTTCTTAACTGTCATCTTTGATTCACTGACAAGTTCTGGATGATGCAGTACTACCAAATCCAAGTGTTCAAAGGTAAGTCAGGCCACAAATTCCATGAGATCTTCTAGGGTAATAGCCAAGATGGATTTTTTATTTTACTTTTATTTTCTATCATCTGTTTTTTAACTAATGTTAAGGTCCACAAAGTCTTATTAGCCTGGAGCTTTTTTTATTTTCCAGAAAAGTATGTAAATTCTTGAGGCTTGCAAGCAAACGAATGAGATACAAATTGCCAATACTGAGTTAAGGGGAAATAAGGGAAGAAGCTGTCAAGATTGTGCCAATGTAAGAAAAAGATATTATGAGCACAGAAAAAAGTAAACCTTCTGTAATAAACTAGTCTTGAAGTCTCACTCATCAATAAAAAAGAAAATTCAGGTTTAATATTTGACATCTCTCTCAGATGCACTGAGAGCTAGGATTTGCACAGTGCTCTCTATAGGTTTCAGCACCTTACTCGGGTTAGCTTAACTGCTAGAATGTAAAGGCAACTAGCAAAATCAGTGAGAATTCTCTCTTTGATTTCAAGTTTCAAGATTTGCTTTTGGTTGTACAGTTAAAAAATTCAAATGCTACTATGATGCTAGTTTTTAGACAGATTAAAAAAAAAAACACAAACCAAAAAAACCCCCACACAACAAAAAACCCAAAGCCAAACAAAGAAAAAAAAAACCAACACCACAATCCACTCTTCCCACCTTTTGTAGGCTTACAAAATATCTCGAAACTCTGTACTAGTTTGTTTGTTGTTTTTTGGTGGTGTTTTGTTGCTGTGGGTTGGTTTGGGGTTTTTTGTTTTGTTTTTTTTTTTTGAGGGGGCACTGGAGGCATATTAAAGCATATCTAGACATGTTGCTCATAAGTAATGACTTCTGTAAAAAAAAAATAAATATATAAACCAAAACCCATCGTCCACGGATATTTTCTTAAAATCCAGGGGATCACGTTAATTACTGTGGCAACATAGAATCCTTGTCTGTTCTCTCACAGGGAGTTGTATATAGGATTAGAATTTAAGTTACTTCAAATTAACCCACTAATATTACTGTCAATACCAGTCTATACCAAGCTGAGAATGTGTCTATTGCATGAACTGCACTAGGTTTACATGAATTTGTCAGAAGGAGATGCCTCACTTGAAAATAGTCTCTTTTGAAGGGGATTAAAATTAATCAATTTGCCACTGAGCTTTTAGGGGACTCGCCAACCTGCCCTGTACTCACTAGCAATGGAAGTGGTAAAGCTAGCCATTTACTAATGTACCTTATGATGCCTGTTTAAAAGGATGAAAGGAGAGAAGACCAAAGAATCCAGCTAAATTCAGCTTGAGAGAAAATATTCAGCACTAGTGAGTAACAGGAAGAGTTTCTGTAATGTATTGACTAGGCTGGCAAGCTCTGATATAATTAGAATGAGGAATAACTGCAGCAAACTGCTGGCATATGCTGAAATTACTTGTGTCCATATTGCTTAATGGGCCATCACCAACACTGTCCGGGCTTTTCTGTTTGTTTTTTAGACAGACAACAATGCTGGAAAGTGGAAAACCTCTAAAGGACGACTATTACATAAATATGAAATAGAAAAGGAGCTCTTCCATTAGGGTGCCCTGATTTAAGAAGAGAGGATAAAGAACACGCAGGCAGATTTCTAAAGGAATGGTGACACTAAGCTGACCATCTGGCAGAACCCCTAACAGCTGATTAAGAAGAAAAGGGAAAAATGTGATTAAGCCAGACTAGGTAACAGTTTCATACTGTACTGTCATCTCTGAAACTCTCTAAAAGGAGCTTTTTATAGAGTCTGACATAGCACATCTATAAACACACTTTAACAGCAAGAAGCTAAACAAGTGAATATAGAAGAAAGAAAATGTATTCATTAAAAGTAACTTGAATTAGCACAGAAGAGCCTCAGGTTCGGGTCAAACTGAGCAGACTTCAATAAAAAGACTCAAAGGTACTTAGTAGTGTAAGTACCTTGGTCGATAGTTCAATATTGTTTTAGTTTTTTTGCTGAAAAAGCAACATAAAGAAGCAGCTAAACCAGGCTGGTACATGCAGAGAATTAGAAACAAAACAAACCACCCCAAACCACCCAAAACTCAACCACAGCTCTTACATTTATCCTTAGAAATGCAAATGACATTGTCCACGTTCACAGGTGCTAACCAGCAAGGCACCGTGCTGTGCTCAGAGTGTTCCGGATGAGCAGACGCCTTTATGTATTTCTGGTGATGGCCTTAGGAAAAGTGTCACGCATTGAAAAAACAAAGATCAAACGCTCCTCAAAGCTGACTGTGAGACCTCAAAATGTAAAACCAGTGATGGGGGTGAGAAGTAGCACCACCATCAGTCAAACAGGACCCTGTCATTGTGCAGATTCTGTATGGCTGCATCTGTGATTCAACTCTTGAGTTTGTGTACATACACAACTCTAATTTTCAAGGCTCTCCCTTTAGCCATGCTAGATTCATCTGTCATTTTCAGTCAAGACTTGATTATTCTATCATGTTGATATAAACTGAGAGTAACTTCATAGAAGCAAAGGGACAAGTGACTCAAGAGAGTTCTCATACTGGTATAGATTTTCTGAACTTTGGTCTGCTGTGGGTATTTTACACTCCACAATCACCACAGTGAGACAGGAGAAAGCTATTTTTATTTCAGATGGGACACCTATTGGGATAAAACACAAAAATCCAGGAGAACAGGGACAAACGCTCTTGTCAACGTATACTTTCAGGTAGGTGAAGACATACATTACACATGTAGGGATCTGTGGGCTGTAAGCACCTATAAGACGAACAAGTAGCTGTGCATGTAAGCGCCTGTATGTATGAGTTGACCCAAGATCCTTTCTAAACCTTGTCCTACTGAGTTTCCCAATACTGCACAGAGCTTACCTGCATCATGTAATAAAGAATAGTAAAAAGACACTTGAGCTACAAGTAACATGTACAACAAAGCGGCACAGTCACATCAGCAGAGCTTAGGAAGTCACATATGTTGCCGCTGAGGTGACATCTTTCAAAGAGTGCAAACTAGTGCCTTCGTATGGCCCCATTGATCCTGTGAACCTCAGAGGTGCTCGCAGCTAGCTCAGTCCTTTTTGTAATGCTGCCTGCAGTATAACAGAGAAAGAATGACCAAAAGTCTTTGACAGATCACAGAAATAGGTTTTCAGGTGTCAAATCTTAGACTAGTACTCTGAGCAGAGGTTCTTCCGTTCCTTCAGGCTGTATTCACCAGCTAGCTCAGTAATCCGGGCAAACTGAAATTCTATCTGGCAGTGTAAATCAAAGTTTTATATACCGTTTTGTCTGAAACTCCACAAGATTACATTAATCCTGCCCTGGGGCAAGGAAGTAGATTAGATGACCTTGCAAATTCCGTACAGCCCTGTTTCCCATGATTCTACTATTCCTCGGGATTGCTGCCTATTCTGTTCCCAACCCGCCTCACTGGCATTCAGATGACATCCTCGTCTTTGTGTGTTAACCACCTTGAAATATTTTAAGTTGTTCAATTTTTTTTTTTCAAAAACAGTCAACAACCCATATGGAGGATACCAGTCAATGACATAATACCCATGTTTACATAAAAAAATATTTTAACTTAATTTCATCCATACTATCTCTTGCCAAATCTTCCGGGAAGGAAACACACGTAAGTGGAACCCCTATCCCAGTTTAGTCTGCAACCTTTCCCCATCTTGGCTTAGTTAAGAGAGCCTGGCTCACAAAATCTGCATGCGTTACTGTAAACAACCTCAGCTGCATGGTGCTCGGCAGAGGGACAGATGCTTTAAAAAGATACTGAAAAAGAAGCCCAACCCAGACATACCTGACTCGGATTTGAGAGACCGGGCCTTACAGCAGATCTTTCTCATTTGTTTTGCTCATTCCTGTATCAGCCTTTGGAACGCATTGAGTCATTCTCTGCTCTGGAAATTCATTATCCGCAGCTTGGTTCTAATAGGACTCATAGATAATTCATCTCTTGAGAGTGAAATAGACATTGCAAGGGAAGGAAAGATACCCCAAGGTCAAATATTACTTGGTGCTTGTGATTCACACAGCTCATGCGATACTGCTGCTTTCTGCTTTCCTTGGTTAGATTCAAAAGAGGTGACTAAGTCAAGGGAAAGATTGTCGACTTAATGCGACAACAATACAGCTTCTAAATGATCCGAGAACTGTGCAGTTGGGGAATTGACATTTTCAAAGGTTATTGATTGTATAATTAACATAGATAATCAATAAAATTTATTTAACATTTATGCAGATATTAAATCGAGTATGAAATCTGACTGTGAACATCTGATAAATATTTCCACTAGGAATTTAATGACATATTTGAAGAGAGATGCTTTCCTACAATCTTAAAACATGTAATAAATTTGAATAAAAACCTCTGCTAGACCCATTTAGTAAACTGATCTTGCTGCAAACTGTTTTTACCCACTAATAAATTCCTTAGACATCACCCAAAGCAAGTACCCAGTCAGCATCACAGCATGGATTTGTCATTAATCAAGCTCATAAGTGACTGCCTTTTCTCTAGAAAAGCCAGTTCCCATATTGCTCAGAGCACGCTATTTCACTCCTCAGCAGTGTAGCAAAACCAGCAAAAAAAGTACTCAGCAGGCACTAGTTATAGGTGTTAGAGATATTAAAAAAAAATGTGTTTTAGTCAGAATATGCTCATTTGAGGGCTAGGGGGAGGAGAAAGGGGGAAAAGAACCTTTTTTTTTGGAACATATCCATCTCAAAGAGATTTTGTGGGACAGATCTCATGACTGGGCTCCATTTTCCCATCAGAGTAGCCAACAGGCGATTGGCTGGAGATGGCAGAGGTGAACTGAGCAGAAAATCTAACCAGTGGTTACTGGCTAGTTTGGACTATGTAATTTCTTTGCTGGCGAGTTGGTTTTCAAGTGCTTGAAAGATCTGTTTCAGTTCTGCAGCAGAAAAGGAAACTTCACATTTTGCAGAAGCAAACCTGGATTTCTAATTAGGCTGTAATTGCATTCTTTCCTTTCCTACCTCACCCAGGCTCTCCGTGGGCTGTTTCGCAGACCACCCAACTGTGGAACCTCGCAGACTCAGAGTTCTTCCAACACCTCTCCAGAGGCTTTCGGTGAAATAGCTGAGTTAATGCTCAAACTGCTCATGCCCTCAGCTTCCTCTCGTTTTAAAGAAAGGTAAATGTATTCAGCTCTTTCCTGTAACGAATGAGCTAAAGTGTAGCCTGAAAGGCGGAAAATAAGTTTGGGTAAAATAGCAACAGGCAACCCAAACGTTGGGAGCACTAAGGAATCATGAGCTAATCAGAAAAAGATTATTTTTTGTATAGGTTATCTGTAGATCTAATTAAAGCAAGCAATAGTGGAAACCAAGTGCTATATGAGTGGTAACTGGGAAGTTACTTTGTAACTTTTTCTTTCAGTATAACCCCAAAATTTCCCAAAGCAAATTAAACCCTGCACACTTGTTCTGTGTTATTTATAAATCATTCATTCGAATAAGGCAATCTCAGCAGAACCAAAATAGCTGCACTGAAGAGCGGGGACAATTGTCAGTGAGAAGTAGATGGATAGAGAACATGCACTGCCAAGATATCAGAAAACAGGAACATATTTGTATATTTTCAGAGGGACACATTGTTTCTTTAATAAAACCAAAACTTCAAAGACACAAAACCTAATTCAGCCATAACAAGCACATAGGTAAATGTATACATACACAGAAGGAAAACACAAAGAAAGCACTAACTTCCAGGTAATTACTTTGCCACAACATGTCTAGACTGCCCAAAATTACTTTCAACAACTGTCATAAAAACGATAGTCTTTTTTTTTAAAAAAAAATACCAATTTTCCATATGAGTTCTCTATATAAATGTTACATTTTTCTTTTGGGCAAAACAGTTTGTGAAGGGTTTACTGTTATCAGGGTAACGAACTATCCAAGCACAATGATTCTGAAGAACCAAATTCTATCTCCTGTTTAAAAAGCTCTCATCCACACTGTAAAAATATGAAATATGACGCTGAGATAAGTGAAGGCAGGACGATGAAAAACAGCTTGTCAGTAGTGAAGTGATTCTTCACACTTACTAATGCTCCTACACTCTTCTAGTGTTTCTACCACTGGCAGCTTGTTGCTAAAGGGGCAAGCAGACCCCCGAGACTACAAGGCAGCAGTTGCTCAAATCATTACAACAGATTTTGAAAAAAGATTCTCCAAAGCTACTGATACTAATAACAAATGAAATTTTGCTAACAGGTACTAACAGCATGGATCATGCCCAAAGAGGAAAATGCCTTCTTAAGCTAACACTCCAACTAAATCACCTTTAACCAATAATTTGCCTGCTTCCAGTGACTGCATTTGAGAGGAAAATGGTAATTTTATCACAGAAAGCAGAACATTGCATCAATGAGCAACAAACACTAATGGAAAGATTCACAACAAAGGAATTAAGATTGGTCCCAGCAAAGCAGGAATTTGCGTGTAAAAGCACCAGAAGAAACAACAAAAGAGGAGTCAGAAGTGTGAGGACTGAATGACAGCAATCAAAACGGTAAGCACCAGAGCATGTTGTTTCCACCAAGATCAGGCAGACTATGTAATTCCTCTCCCTCTTACCCCAACAGAAGGTCATACTGCAGCCATAAAACTACCATAAACCAGAGAAATAAAGAAAACGGGCAGCGTAAGATGCATATGCATGCAGAATAAAGTAAGCAAGATTGAGGCAAGTCTCATGCCATAACTGGTGACACCTAAAGGACATAAAAGATCTGTTCAAAACTCAGCTCATCACCACAACCCAAGTGAAGCCCAAAAGACAGAGTGAGTATTCAACACCCAGCACCCTTGTCCTGTGGGCTGCACACAAGGATCCTGGCCAGACCCCTGGGGCACACCTGGTTTGGTGCTGACGTTCTCTATACCCTAGAAGGCTGAAAACAGACCAGTTTTCCCACACATCATGAGAAACATTGCGTGGTTATTTTCAGAGCTCATGAACTAGTTCTCTCTGGGTATATGTCACTGCAAGAGTTGAACTCCCTTTGCCTCCGCCCTCCTCAGAAAGTCCCTCTAAAAGTACCAGCAGATCATCGCAAAAAAGTGTTTGGTTTCCTGAAGGTGTTGACCTTCTTCTGGTTCAAGCCCTATGCTTGATTCCCAGCACACGACTGTGTTATGTGAAGTGAATGTTTTTTTGTAGCTATGCTTCTGCATGCTTTTCAACAGGTAGGAACAAAGAGCTTTTTATCTCCTAGCAATTCAAATCACAAATACAAATTAATGTCAGTCATACATATCATGTTGCTATTTCCTTGTCAGCAGTTAAAAAACAAATAAAACAAAAAACCCTTTCCTATAGAGGAATAAAAGGAAGGAAAACATGAGAATTAACAGTCACGCCATAAAAAAATGCACCTTAAGACGGTTAATAGTTCTGTACTCTTCTAACTCATTTGGTCACAGCTACTGCGTCACCATTTTTGCTGAAGAGAACCAGTAATACAAGTTACAATTCAATGCAAGTAAAAGACGACACATAATTCACTTATCTGGAGCCAAAGCAAAAATATTTCTCTCATCTTGGTTAATACTGGCTTTTATGCTATACCAATTAAAGATAGTTTTGGGACATTTTCTCTAATTATTCACCAAATGTGGTTCTTTGTATCTCAGCCAGGATTATCCAGAGAATAATAGACTGTTATCCCTTTCCTCAAAACACACTTGTGCCCCAGGAAATTTAACTGCCTCTATCTAATCCCATGAAAGTCCTTTCTGAATCACTTGGGGATTGACCTCATGAATTTTTCATTGTTATTTCTTGGTGGGACTGTCGATCAGAGATGAATAAGAGGAAAACAAAACACAGAGTGAAGTGGTTTGCTAGAAACATCACCTCAGCCAGCGCCAAAATTACATCAGATGGCATAAAGAAGAATCACTTTGAAGAAGCAGCATAGAAGAAAAGTGTCTATTTTGTGTCTTTTTCTCTCTGTTTTCTAGGATTAATAGCTTATTTCCTTTTTATGGTTTTGTTTTGTTTTTTTTTTTTCAGGCACACTAGAGTTGCATTCTGTTTCCTGAAGAACATTGTGGGCACTTCACAGAAGTTTACAACAAAACCCCAGCATCAGTTGTGTTTTAATCGGTTTTCATCAAGTCATTCTCAAACCAAACACCGCAAGATATATTTTTTTTCTTCACACTTTTGTGTAGTTACATTCACAGTAGTGACAGAAATATGGAAGGTGTGGCTCAGATCCAACAAGACATCTGATCACTACAGACAAGTTAAACGTGAGCACAAAGAATGTTCTCCCAGAAGCAGTCAAAGCACAAACATTGCACGTCAATCTGCCCACTAGGCACAGAAGCTTGGTATAAGCCTAGATCTAGCATTATTTAAGAGTCTCAGCCACACATTAAGGCCCCACAGGTGCTTTGCAAATGCAGATTAGAAGGGCTGGTCTTTCCCTGAAGGCCAAATAGTAATCATGTACAAAGAAAGGCAGAGGCGATGTGGCAGTCATGTGACTTTCCTAAACCTTTTCAGCTGGCCTTAAAATAACTTATTCTTTATTAAGTATGTTCTTTTAAGTTAAAGGCTTTTAAAAACTAAATCTTTTAGCATAACAAAGGTAAAAAATAAGGGTCATGAAAGTAAAGAATCAAGAGAAGTGCTCACAACTGAGAAACAGAGGGCACAGTGAGATTTCTCACCCTTGAAAGCTACAGCTAAGCACAAGGCACAGCATCTGACATGCTCAGGTAAACACAGGTAACACCATTACTTTGAAGAACTGGATCTATTCTTCCCAGACACAGAAAGCCAGTTTAGATTCAGCTGCTTTCTGTATTTCTATTAATACAATTCTATCATCACGAGGCCTTCACATCTTTGGAACGTAAGAATCAATCTCATTCAAGCCCAAAGATGCAAAGATGTCAACTATGGCTATATATGAGTAATAACTTGAGTATTTTCAGAAATACGAGGATCTGAACTCTGTTTCCTCCAATGCATACATTTCCTTTCCATACATTTTTTACAGTATTATTTTAAACCCATTTACAGTGTGTTATGGTTAATGTTTTCAATAGAGCCCCAAGACCTTTGAATACCTGCTTTCTTCAGAGCTGGTTCCTTAAGCTCACAAGTTGGAGCTCTTTGTATACACCATTAGTAACCTGCTGTAGCAGCATGGACTCGGGGGCTGCTACAGAACCAGCACATAGGAAGGACCTGTATACGCTGGAGATTTTCTATTCCAATACAGTTCAGCAATCAGGGGACAGCCTGCCCCCGCAACCATTCATGTGAGCACTTTGATCCAGGAAAAGGCAATTTATTCTGGAAAAACAGAAGTAAATCTTCATTTGGGAATAATCACTCTGCTGTGAGAGCAAATCAATTAGTCCAGAATAAAGGGTCAATATGGGAATGGGCCAAAACAATTCGTGTCACAATAGTTGTGTCAGTCTGTCTCCTTGATGAGAAAAAGAAAAAAAAAAAAAAAACACCACAAACCAAAAACCTGTTGTTCAACTGCATGTGCAGGTTTCAGATCTCCTTTTGCTGGCTAACAAGGTTTTTCTATACTGGATTTAAGCAACATGACTGACCCTGAGCCATGTGAGTCTGAGTCTGCTCTGCCATTACAGAGAATTCAGAATATCCTTACGCATACACATGAGAGGAGGGGCAGGATTTTCTTAAATCAATATAAATCAAAGGTTTACTTCATATCAGAATAAATAAAGAATATATAGCTCACACAAGGGGCTCTACCTGGGAATCCTAACACTGCTTGGGGATATTCATGGAGCAATACGAAACTAGACTTCTTTTTTGGGGATGGACTTTGAGATTGAGATATATATACCTAAATAAGTAACTCTAGCATAAAGTTAAACAAGATATCTGAGACAGAAAGGAGGACAGGTTTCCTCCAATACATACTCCCTGTGCAGCATGACATTCATGCAAGTCAGAGGCCAAGGCTCCACAGAACTTCCCATTACCACTGCTGCTGCTCTGGGTCAAATGAGCCCTAAGAAACGTGGTTTTGTTTTCAATGGGTCATTTTTTGTTTGGATACTTGGTTTTGCGTAGACTGCTGGAAAATTCATTATTTTCAGGCTTTTTTGTTTGTTTCTAGTGGACAAGTAAATTGCCAAGCTTGCACTGCAACCAAACTCAGGAGCTGTAAGCACCACTCTCTGTTTCGTCACCCCTCACCGCTTTTCTTTTACCAATGCACTGGTTTTCCCTATAGGAAAGTTTAAAACAGGATTTCTCAACTCTCCTTAGCTTAACTCGCCCAGTAGCAGCAGAATCAGGACAACTAAACAAAGGGTTAGTAAGAACTTGATGTTAAATAATGATCAGAGACATGTAATGTCTAAAGTAACATCAGCCACCTGAAGCCCTTTAAACAAACGGATAAATAAACTGAAATTTATTTTAGTTTTTTTCTTTGGTAAATAAAAGCAATAACAATAAGCTAGGTGACGAAAAATCTATTCACAATATGAATTTCATTTTGATGCCATTTTTTCAGAAAAATAAATTTAAAAAAAGTAGTATATGTGTGTACATATATATGTATGTTTTCATTAACTAAAGACTCTGTATCCCTGTACCTAAGAGCAAGAGCTGAGAAAGCTGCAGATTAAGTTTAGACTGTAAGTTTAGCATCATTATCTCACTTTTCCAAAAGGTCCTAGAGCAAAATGGGGAATAGGTGGGTTTGTGATTTTTTAAAATTAAATTTTAAAAAGAAGGTAACAATCAGTTTATTTAAAACTCTATGCCACTTGATTACATCATGAGGGAAGAGACGGTATATCTACACTTTTTTCTTGCCAGTTGAGGTTTAAAGCTCAGTGAAATCTCTCTGAACTTTCTTTGTGCAACTTAAATCACAAGCCAGACTTCAAAAAGTAGTACAGTAATTACAGTAAAAAGCAAAACAATTTCGGGAAGATAAAGTTATCAGACCAACACACAAAGGATTGAAGAGAGCTCTAGTTAACAGCGGGGGGGGGGGGGGGAGAAGTGTTTATGAATAGAGCAGGATTCTTTTCCAAGCAACCCCAGAAGTGCTAAGCTTTGAGGGTTAGAAATAAACATTTCTACACTAGTAAGACCACATCCTTCCTAGTAAAGAGGTGCTCTTTCTTCAGTTTCACTTAGTTTCCTTTCCTGTTCTGTAATCATCCTATCAGGCAATTACATCTTTCATCTTTCTCTTTGAGTTTGTTAATTCTTTCCTTACTGGTTGCACAGCTCACTAATGGAGGCAAACAGGGTACTGGTTTGTTATGACCTGGCCGGTGTAGAAAGTGAAATGTGTCTAAATTATAAAAACTTGAAATACTGTCTCCATCTGCATTTATAATGCTAAGGGATTACACGCAGCTATGAAAGTAATGTGACATTTTACCAGGCACAGTTCCCTTTTCCTCTCTTTTTAAATTTTGATGTCTGCTCAGAGCTCAAATTAATGTATGCAATTTGTTAGCTTTCACACATTGAGACTCACTTTTTTGGTCCTCACATCACACTGTCACACGTTGGTATCCACACCATCTGTATCTGCAGCGCAATATTGCTGCCTCTCTCTTGTTCTAGATCTCCTCATGCCAGAAGCAGCAGGTTAGCAGATCCACGTCAGATACCTGGTGAAGGAGAGAAGAAATAAGAAAGTAAGGGGAGAAAAATGCTGCTTGAGGACAGCGGCAGTTCTGCCCTGCAGGATATCACTCAACACATGAGATTATTCTTGGTTGTACTTTTGCTATTGTCTTCCACCAATTCACACTAACAGAAGCCCCAAAGTGTTTAGTGGTGTTTTGTATGATACAGCCATTGTATGGTACTATGAGTGGTATTTACACACTTAAATCCATCCTCATTCAGTATGTTTAACCTTAAATGAGACTAAAGGACATTCTTTAAGAGTGCATATAAATGCATGCCTCAGTAGGTCATACATCGATAAATGTTGCATGCATTCTATAAACAATTCTCAAATCTCCCCTCTATTACAATTCTGCATTCTTTTACTTTGCATAGGCCTTTACAGCCATTCACAGAAAAAAAAAACAGAAACAGCTTCAATGCAAAAATGTAATTTCTCAGCCATATCCCAGAATATATATTTTAACATATTCACACAATCAAAACGGAGCCTCCAGTTTAATGTGCTGTCGAATAGCAATCAATTATGAGACAAGTGCTTCCACATCTGATTAAGCAAGCAAGAAAGGATGAACACAACTGGTCTTTAAGGCAGGAAAAAGCAGAAAAGCTCTCAAGAATGGACAGCAGTAGAGGGAAGAAAGTGCCTGCTAGACACGTTTTTAAAATAGGTACAATCTTAACTGCTCATGCTATTGAACTGCCTCTGGCACAGCTTTGTTTTCAGAGATTTTGATTTTCAGATCAAGTGTTTCATACCTAATACGTGCACATATGAAAAAGAGCAATTGGGTGATTTGTCACAATAATGACCCTGGAAGAGACCTGAGGGACCTCAGGAAGTCTCTAGTCCAAACTCCTACTCAAAGCAGGGTCAGCTATGAGGTCAGATCAGGTCGCTCAAGGCTTATACAGTTGGGTCTTGAAACCCTTCAAGGATGGAGACTGCATAATCTCTCTAAGCAACCTGTTCCACTGCCTCACTGTCCTCACAGATTTAAAAACAAAACAAAACAAAACACCACAAAGAAACCCCGAAGGATTTTATCCAATCTGAACCTGGATTGCTTCAATTTATGTTGTCTCTCATCTTTTCCCAGTGAAAAGCCTGGCACCTCATAAGAAACGGCACACTGTTTTTCCTAGAAGCTTGTGGCTGCTTAGTAAAATATGTGAGAGATTTCCAGGAAAGTTCTTCAATCGAGAAGAAGAACCCTGAATAAAATCTACAGCATTAATAAAAATATCTCAAAGAGTTCACTGTAAACTACATTCGCTTTACAGAAGAGCCAATTCCTCATCACTTCATGGTAAGTATAAACATTTTGGAAGAGTGGAAAATATTACTTAGCTAAAAGACAGGCAGAGGTTTCAATTTCAAGGGCAAAACAAAGCAAAATATGTTGATCGTGGAAGTTTTAAAATAAAAATTAGGCAGCTTAGCTGGTTGGTTGTGACATAAACCACAATTTTCCAATCACTGCCTAAGGCAAAAATGTCAGAGCTGAACTAAATTGCCTAGATTAGGATGTTTAACTTGACATGTTTATTCTAGCTGAAATCCAAACAAATCTTTCCAACTTTCTAGAGTTTTCTTCATCCATTTTCTTTTTAAAAAAAGCTAATCAACTATTTTTCTAGCAATTCTACAATAAGAAAGAAGCAAAATTACAAATGTATACATGCAAATATATATACGCAAATGTCCATAAAATACAATGATTACGTATTACTTATTATATATACAAAACCTATCAGATTCCTCACTATTTGCAGTGGTGGCCTGAGTTGACAGAAGGTTTCATATTTATCTATATATAATTTAAACTGGTCATCTTTAATAGTCATAAGTAAATGTACTTTAGATAATTAGAAATGATCCTGAATTCCTAATAAAGCTTATCAAAAGTCAATCCACTATGGTAAATATCAATGAACATAGTTTCTGGGGATCAGCAGCACTCTGTGCTGCTGTCGCAGCTTGAAAAGGATCAGACTAAAGGAGGAATAGACCAGAGAGAAAAAAAAAAAAAAAAAGAAAAGAAAGAAAAGAAAAAAGAAAAGACAAAAAAAGAAAAGAAAAAAGCAAAAAAAAAAGAAAGCTGACGCTGGCACAGTGAGCGAATGCTGGGTATGTTGTCCTTTCAACGTAAGGATATGCTGTATATACTGTACACAGTACAGTGTACAAACACCCCGTCGGAGTTGGAAGAGTAAATACCTGTGCAAACGCAATTAGGCTCCACCCAGTACCTATGTAGCCAGCTTAGGGCTACTATGATCATCCCTGATTTACACCGCAACAGTGAGACATCTTAAGAACCATCACTATCCTACCTCATACTCAGGGCAGAAGAAACTGCTTTTTGCCTTCAAAATTTGCCTAATTTCAGTATTAGAAAAGAGTCAGGAGGTACCTGGAAGGAAACTGAAAACAAAAAAAGGAGCCATTATAAAACAGCCCACGTGCATGACAAATCGTGCTTACACAAGCACGTGATGCATTCCAATACATATACACTTGTGAAATGAAGCGAAGTGACTCCTTAGAGAAAAGATACTAAAGTCTTCCCAGGTGTGGCTACTCGGACACTGCTGAAGACTCTTCTCTCCAATTCCATCATGGAGGGTGTGCAGCTCACACGAGGCTCCATTACTGGGGCTCAATTTTTGCGTCTGTCTAGGAGTAAAACGCCCCATGCAAGACACAAGAATGCATCTCTGTGAGGAGGACAGAAGAGGGATTGAATGAGAAGAGCTGTCCTCATGTGTGAATGAGCAAAACAATGAGTATTCTCCATCTCTTCTCACATGTTTGATTGACTGAGAGTAACTGGATCCAGGCACTATGTTCCCTACTGTTTCCTCTACAAAGAGATCCCTTAAGTACAGGCAGGCAGCTTCTGCTGAGAAAACAGCTAAGAATGGAGTGGAGCAGCCAGAATCTGATGAAGGCCTAAAGCAGTCACACACAGATGCTTTGCTTTAGAAGAACATGCCCCACCATGCCACTAGGACTTACAATTTGGGGATTAGAAAGTGTTTTGGGGAAAATTACAATTGGAAATCAGGATTCTGCTTCCCTGGTCTCATCCTAAGGACATTTTTACTGAAAGGCACAGTCTATTTCCACCTATGTCTTTGGACCCAAAATAATATATATATATTCTTTTTTATGTTTAGCAAGTAGAGCTTCACATTATTTAGCCTCTATATCAAACTATATCCTTTAGGTTAAACAATGAATTCTGTTACTAAACTCCTCTTTCTAGTAATATTTAAAATACTAACCACTAAATGTCCGTTGCTCAATGTCCTAGACCTGCTAGAGTAAGAAAGATTAAGTGCATCAAATTGGGCTGTAAATTACGTAGGTTCTATTTTGAGCTTGACATCATTCATCCTGTTGTTTCAATTTAATTATATTTAGTCTTCAATCCATATCCAGCAGCCCTAATATTTCACATTTTGTTAGTGTGTCTGCTTTATTCTGACTGGTGTCTTACAAAAATAACTACACTTCAAAACATCACTTCAGAAAATTAACCCTAAAGCGGTGTTCACAACCCATCAACACTTCTGTGCAAAAGGAAAAATATCATGAGTGCCCAATTGACAACTGTAGTTGCTGAAAGCAATAACAGAATAAAAAATGTGAAAAGTCAGAAAAACACACTTACAGATTTCGGATCTGAACTGTTTAATAGCCTAGAATACAAATTTGACAGCAAATACTGTAGTAAATTTATTATAACCTAGATTCATATCCATAAAGCTTTATGTAAAAAAAACCAAAACCAACTGTTTTTGGATGGCATTTCCTCTGCAAGATCTTAGGTAAAAGATGATACTTTTCCTTTAGTATTTTCAGCAAAATCAGTTGGAAGTAGTCTTTTAACAGTAAATGTATTTAACAGATATTTTTATTTTTAAGAAAATGTTTTAAAGACATGTAAATTATCCTCACTGAACAAGAACTTTTTTGTTACTTTAGACTTTTACAATTAAATTATAAAAACTCCAAAAATTACTCTGCAATTTGGAGCGAAAAACTTAAATTCTAAAGTTTAGCGGGTAGCCTGCGTATGCTTGCACCTCTACGGTACAAACAGTTCATTTGATACCTATGCTTCTGCAAAATCCCGTTTCTGCAAGCATTCACTAACCTAACTTACATTCTATGTGAGACAAAAACCCTGTCAATGGATACACCTAGGTCTTCTAAACAGCATTGCCTAAAAAGTTTAATACTAACAATTTACATACAGGCAATTGTCCCAGGACTGGACACCACATCATCAGAAGGCTCCAGCAAGAATAAACATCCCCAAAATCCCATTTTGCACTGATGAGCCTTGGCGGTTCCTCTAGCTTTACTTGCCGAGCCTCAGCAGGACTTCCCTTTCCTAAAGAGAGGCTTTAGCCTGAGTCTCAATTGCACCGAACCTCTTTGGACTGGAGTTGTAACGCCTGTTGGGAACAAATGATGCTTCAACATTCCTTACTAGAATGCAGTATTTATCTAGCAAATAGGGATCCTACAGCTTAGAAGAGAGTCTAAATATGCATTCTTCCCTGAATTCAAATGATCAGCCCAAACATAAAATACAAAGTTCAACACACCAACCAGCAAAAAGTATTGCTGGTTTTTGTTGTTGTTTTAAAACAAGCCAAAAGTTTCTTATTCTTTCCCTATCCTACCAACAAATACAAAAGGATGGCACTATAAATTGTAAAGGAGTCAATATAACACTAGCGGAAGCGAAATTTCTGTTTTGTTTTTCCAGTCTAACATGGAAATCCTTTTCATCCACTCCTACTAAGATGATGCTTAGCAGCATTAGGATCAGAGGACAGTAAGTCTCACTTCAAGTCCTACTTTCACATAAGACCTAATGTCTTAGGTACGAATTCTCCTATTGTTTATTACTTCTTCAAAGTATTTCTTTGAAAGTGACAAAGTTGCCTTTGATGCAGGGCAAGAAGACCACTTATCAGAATCATCTTTCACACAAAAGTTAGTCCAGCTCAAGGCACCAACAGAAATAACTTCATGTGAATAAACATATTTCAAAGGTAACCAGTAGCATCTGACTATGATGTTTTGGATGTGTAAAAAGCAGAACTTAAATTGAGAGGGCAGCTGAGATCTAACCTGCTATATTTCCCTCAAATCCCGATTTATCATTGCCTTTTATTGCTAAATTCAGTTCAGCATTCTGCCCCAGGGTGTTGAATGACACCCTCAGGGTCCTGCTGGAAAAGAATAAAAGCTTTTTCTCTCAGGTAACCAATAAAAAGCAAGTCAACAGCACTCCAGGAACACCTATTAAAACCTACCAGAGTCTAATAAAAACGGTCACTTAAATATTAAAGCCATTTCATTGCCAGTGGCTGAAACATGAGAAAGCGGCCATTTCAACTCGTGCAAGCCTTTATCAAAGGTTTACAAAGAAAATTTGTGCTATTTATAGGCATGAGCATAGAAGCACTGTGCTTGCCAGTCCATTTAATTGTTAACTTCAAAGAAAATTAATCTTTAAACCAATAATTTCTTAAATCCTGCAACTGAAGCTGGTATCTCGGCCCCCTACATCAGCGCTACTGTAACCAGCCACTCAAAGGACAGACAGCCCAAACCAAACCACTGCTGGTCAGAACCATTAGTATCAACTATGAGGTCAGAGTTTATAAATTCTTTCAGGGTGTTAAAAACATCAGAAACACCATTTGTGTTTAGACACATGTAAAGGCACAACAGATTATGAACTCACAAAGCTTAACAGAAACAAAGAGTGCAAAGGGAAACAAAAGGAAATGGGTACAAATAAGAGACCTTACGCTGCTCACCACTGAAATCAAGATAAAAATAAAACCATTCCTAAAATAAACTTATCATATCCATAATTACACCCAAACTTTAAAACGTTTACTTTCCTTTAAACTGAAATCTAACATCGATCACTAAAGTCAAGGTTCATTTAATCCTTTTCTCCCCTCCTGTTGCGCACCATTTCCATCTTAAAACCAAGGAGCATATATTGTTTCAGTTCAGAGACAGCTTTTGTTGTGAAAGGCTCAGCTTTACTCTAACAGCTGTGGGTTGGAGAGGAAAAAATGCTCCTTGCGCTGGGAATTTTAACATCCCACAGGTAGAAACCTGCCATACAGAACTTCTTCTTGGCCTGCCTGTGGATGTCCCCACTGCCTACTCTCTTCCCTTACTCTGCTCACCTGTCTCAAATATTCCACACTGGGTCAAGGTTTGCCAGTTGATCTTCTTCATATTTTGATGATTCATATGAGTGTGTAGTCAAAAGCATTCAAGTGTAGGTTCTACTTTACACCATTCCAATATGGGAGATTTTTGCTTTTTATTTCAAAGGTGATTACACCTCTTATATTTACACTCATTCATCTAGGTCTTTAAATCATTTATGGATGAGCTTAAGTATACTCTAGTTCAACAAGTCACTAAACGTGGTTTGTCTTTTGCTGACTGGGGAATAAGTGCTAATTAACAGCCTTGTAGCTCCTTTCATAAAATCATAGAATGGTTTGGGTTGGAAGGGACCTCAAAGATCATCTAGTTCCAACCCTCTTGCCACAGGCAGGGATACCTTCCCCTAGATCAGGTTGCTCAAAGCCACGTCCAACCTTTGATGAAATCCTTTTTATAACATCACATTACAGAAATTATTAACACTCATGAACACCATCTGGGTAATTTTTCACAAGTAACTTAACAGGTCTAAGACATGTATGTATGATCTAAGTATCATAAACAGATCTTGCAGTAATCTCTGTCTTTCCTCAACTAACATTCTCCTACAGCCACATCAGCAATTTTTATCACATCTAACATTCAAGTTCAACACATTTCCATGTCAGATTCATTCTTCTCTGTTCAATATACAGTGAATTTCTATAGTAACACTGGCTGCAAACAGTAAGTGTTTTATGTAAAAAAAAAAAAGTTACAGATAGAGAGAAAAGTGCAAGTTTTGATAGTGTGCAGGATAGCATCAAGCTGATACCAGAATTCCTCAGAGCAGCCCCAGAGAGCACATACCATCCACAGCATTAACACTGTGAGAGTCTACAGGACAAGTACATCAGCATCAGTGGACTTACACACACTCTAAAGAGATACATGTTGGTCTTGACACTACTCAGAGAAATTCACACCATCCAGCATGAGTATGCCCCAGGAATTTTTTACACACAGAAGGGAATGCTCCATCCTCTTTCCAATAACCAGGTTAAGGCGTACACAGCTGAGAAGCAAGGGTTACTGGAATGTAGTCCCTGCTAAAAGAGAGGGTCCAAGTACAACCCCAGTATGTGCCACAGTGGGTAACCTTATTTACTAAAACAGCTAAGTGTTGACCAAATGGTAAAAATCTTAAGTATATCTTTAAAATGGTTTGCTATATAACAAATAATTGAAACTTTCATGTACTCTAGGAATCTTTCTCTGCAAATACAGAGATGGAAGAAACATGCAAATGAAAGCCCAAGGGTATGACAGCAATGCCCATCTGCCAAAGGCACAGCACTCGTCATGGATCATCCAGTTCCCTTCTGCAGGCAAACCGTAATTAGATGGCCAAAGAAAGAGAACAGAACAAAACGAGCTATGATACACCACTGAGAAACAGCAGCTTTGCCCTTTCAGCATCCTGAGCAGCAAATCGCCGTAGCTCAACTAAGGAATCATAAAATAGAGCCATCCCTCTCATTTACTCTTTTATGCCAAACTAAGATCAACTACATCATGCAATTCTTCTTACATTTTCCTCGTAACGATTGTTATCAAGACTACTGAAATAATACTCTAAGTGAATACACTGTAGAGTTTTATTATTAAACAAAAGATGGAAGATTATTTTTTTCTAAAAAGCCAAAAGGTCACCTTGGTGCATAACTGGATTTCATTCAGAGTTTAAGTTCTAGTCAGCAGTTTATCTTTCTCCTTAAAGACTTCTCCCTGATCAATTTCTTTTGAAGAACTGACTTTAAAGCATAGGACAATCCAAAACTCTCAATAAATGTAGCCTTACTGCTACTTACAAACTTGTTTAGCCTCCCTGGTTTCCTAACTGATCCCAGACAGAAGTAATTATAACTAAAATAAACACTTCTGTGTAACTTTGCCATCCCTGCAGTGGTCCCTAAAGCTTGAAGAACCCTGTAATACAAAGTAGTATATTTCACGAAGGAATGAGAAGGAAAACAAACATTGAAATTTGGCCCATTGTTTCTTGATATTACACAAGTAGAGTGATTTCAGTAATAAAAGTACCAAGCTTATCATCTTGAACTACTCCTTCTGCTGGAGGAAGAAGGAGGTAGCTTAATTCCAGAGCAGTATTAAATTTTCTAAGACTTCTTCACATTGCGTCATGGATTTAGAGCACATCTCCTGTCAGCACTATATGTGTATCGGCTAACAGATACACAGCACAGTGCCTTGACCACACTACCAATTTGCCTGCTCACCATGCCTGGTTTTGGTTGTACAGAAGACACAGGCATTTCTTTCCTAACCATTAAAGACTTAGATCCCAGTGCAGATAAGGCAATTATTCTTTCACTTGCGGGGTACAGTCTTTAAGACTGGGAGTTCAAAGTGGCCATCACTTTCTTCACCTGTTTCTAAGCAGGTACCAAAAAAGCACGTACCAAACTCACCGAAAGTTTAGCCCAGCATAAGGATACCTTTCCTCTCCACCTGGTTAGGAACCGAAGTGTTGCCAGCTCCCAGTAACTGCAGAGGTCTCCCAAGATTAAATGCCTTTCTGGAAGGTCGTGCTGCAGAGCAAAGCACTTACATGACAATCCCAACCTCCAAAGTAGGGCCTCTGGCTCCCACGACTGCCAAGATATGCTTTAAAAGTAATGGCTCACAAAATAGCGGACAATAAAAACAACAATTTCTCATCTCATGATTTGCAAGTGACCCTCAGGTTCTTCGGGTATCTGGTGATTTCAGCAGTGGTAGTGTCAAGTTTAACAGGTTCCAAGTGAGCAAATCACCTTCCTCTGCATATCCTGTCTACAAAAGCCTTAAGATACTTCTAATTCTTTTAATAGTAGGATAGCATGAAGAATTACTTCAGTACTACTTCAAAATCAGTACTTGAACCTTCACTTTGCAGCAGAGCTGGAATTGAAATAAATCTGAGCATGCTGTCCACTCAAAACATGCACTTCACAGCTCAACCTGCCAGCTTCTTTCTCCTGAGTCAGCAGGGAACTGAAGGAGACAAAAGAGCTTCCCCCTAAAAGCTTCAAGAGGTTAACTTGCCTACTTTGATATCATCCCAGTTCACAAGAATTGAGCAGAGAAAGCAGTGGGCTGGCAGGAGATCAACACTTTCTAATTTAAATGCTAACATTTCCAGCAAGCAGATAGATTTGTTTGTTCCTTTTCACTCTGTCAGTGGATCTTTTTAGAGCAATCCCATTTGACATTGGGATAAAGGTGAGAGCGTGCATCAAGCAGTTTGAATATGTTGCTTAAGGAACAGAAAGACAAATGCAAGACAACTCAAGAAAGACCTAGAGAAGAAACTTTGGAAACAAAGCATGGGGCATGGCTTAATATCAGTGCTTTGCTGTCAAAGGAATGCAATATCTGAACTGCCAAAAAAAGGGGTTTGTTTTGCAGAATACTTATTTTTCTACAGAGAAAAAAATTAAGCTTCATTAAAAAACCTCAACATTTTTATCAACTGTCATGCTGTTCTGATCAGGTAAAAAGTGACATGCAAACAGGGCTACTCATTAGCATAATCCTAGAAGAGACCTAAATGTGATAAACCATTAGATTTGGTTACTAATTATAAGGGGACATCACATAGTGATTGGACACAAGAAGTTCATGGGAACATTTCATTCATTTCTTAAGATACTAATGACAAAAATTTTAAAAATAAGTGTGTTTCATTTGCAACAGAAAAAGGACAACCCAAAACCCAAAGCAAAGTAGCCTTACATTTTCAAAATGAAAAAAAAAAATAAATAAAAAAATCCCTGTTGGACAGTGGTGGTGATCTAGAAACAGAGACCACCAGAAAGCATTTAACTATCCAGTTTAGACTACATTTCCTAATATCCAACCTGAATCTACCTCCCTCTATTTTAAAACCATTACCCCTTGTCCTATCACAACTGGCCCTCCTGAACAGCCTCTCCCCATCTTTCTTGTAGGCCCCCTTGAGGTACTGGAAGACCGCTATAAGGTCACCCCGGAGCCTCCTCTTCTCCAGGCTGAACAGCCCCAACTCTTTCAGCCTGTCCTCATAGGAAAGGTGCTCCAGCCCTCTTATCATCTTCGTGGCCCTCCTCTGGACCCTCTCCAACTGGTCCATGTCCTTCTTATGTTGGGGACTCCAGAACTGGACGCAATACTCCAAGTGAGGTCTCACGAGGGCAGAGTAGAGGGGGAGAATCACCTCCCTTGACCTGCTGGCCACGCTCCTCTTGATGCAGCCCAGGATGCGGTTGGCCTTCTGGGCCGCAAGAGCACATTGCCGGCTCATATTGAGCTTCTCGTCCACCAGTACTCCCAAGTCCTTCTCCTCAGGGCTGCTCTCGATCCATTCTCCGCCCAGTCTGTATTTGTGCCTGGGATTGCCATGACCCAGATGTAGGACCTTGCACTTGGCCTGGTTAAACTTCATGAGGTTGGTACGGGCCCACCTCTCCAGCCTGTCGAGGTCCCTCTGGATGGCATCCCTCCCTTCCAGCGTGTCGACGGCACCACACAGCTTGGTGTCATCGGCGAACTTGCTGAGGGTGCACTCCATGCCACTGTCCACGTCACCGACAAAGATGTTGAAGAGGGCCGGGCCCAACACGGACCCCTGAGGGACGCCACTCGTGACCGGTCTCCACATGGACATCGAGATTTATTTCCTAACAGCCTTTCCTTAAATCCACCCAAAGTTACTGGACGTTTCAATGAGCAAAGAAACAGGAATAGAGGGAGACTCAAGCGTTTGGATCACAGCCAGAGAAAGAAAAGCTGCTGCCATATGTTAAACACATAGGAACATGTCACGTCAGAACTGAATTCAAACTTCTCCAGGGTCTGCAATTTCACTTTTAAAAAGTGTGGAGTGATATGAAAAGACATTTTAATATCAATTTCAGTAATTTCATAATATTATCTAAACTGATTTTATAGCAACAAATTACTCCACTCATAAGTGATGTACATAAATTTATTTATGCTTATAGAAAAAAGCAAGATCAATAGAATCAATAGAACCTAATCAATATAAGCTCAAAAATAAAAACAACACTCTGCTATAGGATAAAAAAGGAGGGCAGGAAAGTGAGAAGAACAAAAAAAGGGTAAAGAAAAACAAATGGATGTTAAATTAAGAACCACTGCAGAGTCAGCAAATTATACTAAGTCTCTAGAAGCAGGGAAAAAAGCAGAAGTGCCAGAAGCTTCATATAACATTCTAAAATCCTTTGATAACAATTTACATAAGGAACTCCAAAGGTAGTCCACAAAACAGTGCGTTATCGATGGGAAAGAGAAGTGTGGGAATGTACTGGACTGATAACTGATTAAAAAAAAAGATCTCTGGCCATTGCTAGGCTGTTTAGATGGCATATAATCAAGCAACTTTCCATCAATCTGGAAGGGGGAAAAAGCCATGTCAGGGAAAAGAGAAAAAAAACCCCAAACGTATGCTTGCTAGCTACTATGCTAAACTCCAAATAATGTCACTGTGTAATCCTTTCACTAAAAGCAAATTAAGAAGTACAGTAGGCACTTGGTTACTTAAGAACAGTTCTGAATCCAGTAACTGTTAAATAAGGGCTTAGTTCTTTCCATTCAAAGAAAAGTCCAATGAAAAAGACATACTGAAGATTTAATGAGGACATACATTATTGTTCATCTCCTGTTCTGCTGCCATACAAATCCTCTACAAAAATCTCAAATCATTAACAAATAGGAAAAGCAAATTACAAGAAGTTCACCCAAAGGTCAGCTGTCTGCACCCAGCCAAAGATGCAGAGCCAGTGAGAAAGTCTTCAATGGAATCATGTTCTGTGAAAGGATGCTGGCTTAGCAGAGTCAAGAGTGCTTTGGGAAAAACACACCACTTTTGCCAAAAAAATTGTCAGGTACAAAAACCAAAGGACGAAACTTCTGAGAATATAAAAATATTTCAGGATTCCATGAAGGAAATATGGCAATATTTAATTTTATGTAATGCAGTATTAATTTTGTATTATATTATGACAGCATGGTTATCAAAAGAAAAACATTTTTATTAAGGAAGATTTTGTCCTTTCATTCATAAGGAATTTGAAAATGAATCAACAGAGATCTTAACTGAAAAGAAATACTGAAGGCTTAAACTCTTCACAAAATACATGAGAACATGCAGTGCACTGATCTCCCCATAGAATTAAAACAGCTATAGAAGCACAGTGTACCACTACTATCACTGCTATTATTGTTTCTTTCTAGATTTATTTTTGTTAAGTGAACTTCACAAACATTCTAAGTCAGCAATACATTTCCAACTATTTAGGTAACCCATATTATTCCTCTTGTTCCATGAAGACATGATATTCATCAGATAAGCCCTTCCAATGGCTATGTAGATTTCATTACAGTGTATCAAATACACTTTGGATTTTGCATGCTAATGATTCATAACGACCTAATGCAATTAATTCAAAATAGATATATGACGTTTTTTATTACAAAACAATATCACTGGAAGCACATATACTATGACCAAGGAGTAAGAAACTCCATTACAATTTCAGTATATCATTCACGTTTACTCAGCTGTAACAGCATGAGATTATGAAGAAATGTGAAAACTAGTTTGCTGATGACACCAAGCTGTGTGGTGTGGTGTGGTCGACACGCTGGAGGGAAGGGATGCCATCCTGAGGGACCTGGACAGGCTTGAAAAGTTGAGCCCATGAGGACCTCATGAAGTTCAACAAGGCCAAGTGCAAGGTCCTGCACATGGGTCAGGGCAATCTTAAGCACAAGTACAGGCTGGGTGGAGAATGGGTTGAGAGCAGCCCTGAGGAGAAAGACTTGGGGGTGCTGGCTGATGAGAAGCTCAACATGAGTCATAAGCCAGCAATGTGCGCTTGCAGCCCAGAAAGTCAACTGTATCCTATATCAAAAGAAGCGTGGCCAGCAGCTTAAGGGAGGTGCTTCTGCCCTCATAGCACCCCACCTGCAGTACTGCATTCATCTCTGTGGTCCCCAACATAAGAAGGACATGGAGCTGTTGGAGCAGGTCCAGAGGAGGGCTATGAAGATGATCTGAGGGCTGGAGCACCTCTCCTATGAAGACAGGCTGAGAGTTGGGGCTGTTCAGCCTATGAAGACAGGCTGAGAGAGTTGGGGCTGTTCAGCCTGGAGAAGAGAAGGCTCCGGGAAGACCTTCTAGCAGCCTTCCAGTACCTGAAGGGGGACTACAGGAAAGCTGGAGAGGGACTTTTTACAAGGGCATATAGTGACAGAACAAGGGGCAAGGGATTTAAACTGAAAGAAGGTAAATTTAGATTAGATCTAAGGAAAAAATTCTTTCCTCTGAAAGTGGTGAGGCACTGGAACAGATTGCCCAGAGAAGTTGTGGATGTCCCATTCCTGGAAGCATTCAAGGTCAGGCTGAATGAGGCTTTGAGCAAGCTGATCTAGTGGAACAGGTCCCTGCCCATGGCAGGGGGTTGGAATTAGATGATCTTTAAGGTCCTTCCCAACCTAAATCATCTTTTTTAGGTGTGAAGACCAGAACTGAAAGTTATTTTCAGTTAATTTTGTACAGCTGTTTGTAGACAAGTGCAGGAATTCTGGAATTGCTGGGAAAAAAAACTCACTGGCTGCTTTGTGCCTCTGGTGAGAGAGCTACAACGTGATTCAAGACTGAAAACAGGAGGAAATGGTGTTTTGTTTCCCTAGAATCAATCACTATGGATTGCCTGACAGAATTCTCTGGCACTGGAACAGAAGACAATAAACCAGACTTTTAAAAAGGCTGGGAAGCACAGCTGGGGTATACTATTTTCCTCATGGAGGGAAAAGATCTCCAAACCCTTTTCCTATAAAGTGTGAGAGGTTCACAGCATATCACAGAGCTTTAAAAAAAAAAACAACAAAAAACAAAAACCAAAAAAACACAAAACCAGAAAAACTCAAACAAAAAACAAAAAAGAAAGCAAAAATGGTTAACAGAATACAGAAAGAGAGATTTTATATTAATTCCTGTCAATTGGTAGGAAGGGAAGAACAAAGAATTCATAACCACACTAAACTGCCACCAGAAACAGACAAAACCAATACATTTGAAATAATGGTATTATAGCTTTTGTGGGAACTTATACGGATTTTATTTCAACTAGGTAGCACGTCAGTAAAAGAGGGTGTTTAAACAGATGAAAAGATGCACCTGGACCTGCCAGGTGAGAGGACAGAAGCACCTCTAGTTCTGCTGGTGAGGGCTAGTGGAGATTTCCCATTCTTCTCCATAATCAGTATTATGAGAGCACAGTGGGCATTCATAACGCTGTTCTCCTCCTCCCCCTGTTCCAGGCAACGTACGCTGAGCTACGTGCTACAGAAATGCCGTCTGGCCTGCTATTCCCTACCTGCTGAGCATGAGCATGCTTTGCTAGGCCATCTAAACGAGACAGTAAGAGCTGGAAATCAAAGCTACCTTTCCCAGAGAAAACCTACACGGAAAGTAAAGTCAAGTGGCATTTTCTGAGCTGAATGTTCTGCCAGTAACAAAATTCAGCTACATCAAGTTAACCATTGAAACAGCTGCCTCATGGTTATTTAACTGCAAGACAGAGTCTGGCACTGAAGAAAGAAAAAAGGTAACTTCTGTTGTGCATAATTAAGACCATCTTCTGAAAAGAAGATGGGAGAGTGAAACACCTTCAAGAAACTGCCAAATCTGGGCATCAAAGAAAGAGTGCTGTTACTTCCATGCCAAGAGTACTAGAAAAGTCTCAGAAAGTGATTTGGCAGGTCCACAGCAGAGACAGATACAAGAAAGCGTATTAAAAACCAGCTGAAATGGTAAGCAGGTGACCCATTTACTGTTCCTTTACAAGCTATCAAACACCACCAGATCTGAGGAAATGACTGCACAAACATTCTTAGCTCATGGAAAACATAAAATGAAAATACATTGGCTTCAATATCATGAGAAAAAAGTGTTGCCTCATGTTTTCCTCTGTCAGCTCTGGTTCTTCCCAAATGATTACACCCTTTCATCATCAAACTCGTAACTAAAAGGCCCTATGGTCTGTTTGCCATTGCAGACCATTTACCATGGCCTTGCAGGTACCAGCAGTCTTCAGACCAGAGTTTCATAACTCTGGGTCTAGAAGCAGCATGGAATCGCTAATGAAATTAGCTGAAGTAATTTCAAAAAGTCACATGGAGAAAAAACAGCATCAAAATATTAAATCCCTTCTAGGCAAAACCTAAGAGCAGTATCTTAAAAAAGTGAAAAATAGAAACACAGCATCATCTAGTAGCAGTTAATATCTCTTAGGATCTACTGCTTTGGAAAACTTCACTGAAGACCACAAAACTAGACCAAGGTGAGATACACAACAACAACAAAAATAAAAACGCGTTTCCAAGAAAAGAACCTTTATTAACACACATTGACAACATCCAAAGATAGCAGCAGACCAGGGATGTTAAGCCAGTTTCTTTTCTTGGGATGTTTTGAAGACTTCTAATTTAGAGGCACGTACAATGGTATGTAAAGTGTTACATAAAGCATAAAATTATTATTAAGCAGCTATGAGTGTATTATCAGCCAGAATGTGTGTATTACATTAAACTTTCATCATCCTGTATACACCCACTATGTTTCCATTATCCTGTATGCACTGAAATGTAAGATTACATTAATCTTTGATGGTGTAATTACTCCTAGTTGTAATTAGTAACAGCTGTGACATTCAGACTGGAGTTCTATGAGCAACAGATTTCTCCCGGAGTTTAATAAGCAGATTCTTTTTGCAGTTTTACACTGTGTTTGTGAAACTCTTAAGGAAACTTCATGCGCTGGAATACAATCTCTCCTCCACCTTCTTTCGATAAATTAAGGTCTGGTACCTCTACTTACAGAAAGTTTTACAATTGCTGTTTTCTGTGCAGTCCCAGTTTTCTCTTTCTTAAGTCTCTCTATAGGTGCGGCGAGCCACCTACAAGCTGAAAACTGCAAACCCAAGCCTACTCTTACAGCACTTTTGACTACAAGGAACAGCTAAAAATGCAAGCTTGCCACTGAACATGCAGACAATTTGAAACTATATAAATAGTTATATAAAATATAGCTATAAATATTTGTAAGAAAGCACTTATTTAAATTCAAGCATTGGTTTTGAAGCTCAGATGACAATTGTTTGAATGTAACCTGTGTAATTTCATAAGTACATAGTATAAGCAAAACCATTCAATTAACTGGACTATTCCAGAGTCCCAGCTATCTCTCATGTGACAATAGATCCACTGAACACTATTCTACTACCAAAACGCCTTTTCTTTTCTCTGACAATTTCTAGAAGAAGGCTGTATACTTTCAGTATACTTTAAAATAAAATAAAAAATTAATTTAGTACAGTGTACACTACTTTCAAATTCAAAATAAAAATTCTTTTGATTATATTTATTTCATTTTCCATTTGAGAGAGAAAATAAATATCTTTTTTTTTAATTAATTACCTGAAGCTGCTGGGAAAAACTAAAAGAAATTACAAAACCCATCAAAATTCTGCATTTGATTGCCAGAATTTATGTTGATAGCGATAGAATGTAGTTGACCTTTAAGGACGAATACACAAGACAATAGAAATAGTACATTTATATTTAAAAAAATAGGTCTAAAAGTGTTTGTCAAATATAACCCGACAATGGAATAATGTAAATTCATGTCAGCTGTAATAACTGCCACAAAAATACACTAAATATTGCTGAAGACTAAAATGCACAACTTAATTCTGTATTTTTCTTACCGGTTAACTAACCTAACTTGAAATATAATTCATATATTGGGTTTGGAGGTGGGGGGAGGGGGAAAGCAGGGAAATTCAGACATATCGGTGCCTTTGTTGATTTTTTTTTTTTTCTGTAACTAGGAAGTCTTGAGATTAAAAACCCAAATACATATAAAGTTTAGATTTCCTTTGTTTAGAAAGCAGGAAGGCTTAATTCACAAAATCCCTAATGTGGAAAATGAAAAATACTACTAAGCTGTATATTAGTAAAATCAGAGATCACTAGGGAGCAATCTTTCTTAAAGAATTCTTTTAAAAAGAAGAGAAAGCAGCAAACAGTTAAAACCCTCAAAAATAAGTTATCAAACATCCCTCATCAAGAGGTGATACACAAGACCAGAAGTCTGGAGCTCTCCCATTTCATGTCCTCAGGCATCCATACAATAAGAAAGGCTAGCAGCACTGTGTACATGCCCATAACAATCTTTTTGCTTTGCATTAAGCAACTTCATTCAAATTCATTACACTGAAATCACAGCCAAATTCCCAGATTTTACGCACATTTAGAGAATAAAAAAAAGTCTTTAGGAGGCATTATAAGCAGTTCACAGATACTGTGCTGATGAGGATTATGAAATAATTCAGATTCGTCATCATAGATTATATCATACACAAACATGGATGAAGATGTAAAAGGCCAAAAGCTCTCCACTGATCTTGCTAGGATTTTCTCAGATCACTCTGCCTCCCCCCTACAACCCATCATATCCTGGGATCGTGCCTAAACCCAGACACAAAAAACTGGGGACATCACTATCCAGCTATCACCTTGGAAAAACTATTCATTCATTAAATCCATTGTCTGGTTAGTTTACTTCTATACCTGATATCCTAAATAACCTTCGTAAACACCATGACACCAAAATTTTGACAGTCACACAGAAGCCACATTTGAACATCTTCTGAGCAACGTGGTGCTCATAGTCATGGCTAAGCCACCCCCTTCAGTGCTCCAGCTAAAAGAGACGAAACTCATGCTGCAACACTGGCTCTACTCAGCTACTTCCTATTGTCAAACATCCCTTCAAACTGGAAGGGAAGGCAGCTGCAGAGCCAACAGCAAGCTTAACTCCGAAATCCAACAGAGTCAGGATTCTGACAAGTCCATGTAACCGTGCACAGTAGTGGAGCTGAGGGATGCTCTGTATCAGTTACCCAGTGACGGTGTGTAGAGGGCAGAGGAGGGACAGGTATGTGGATAAACTGTCTCAGCAGGACACTATTGATGACAATATGTCGTTGGGATACCAAAGTTTATGCTAACACACTGTAGGTCACTCCTGTGGAATCCAGTGAAAGCATCTCCCTTTACGTCCCTTTTCAGTATCTAGATGCAGCCAATTTGTGAACTGAAGTGCCAGTAACAAGCAGATAAATCTATTTATGCTTCATGGTATGTTCACCTACCATCAGTATGTACTGATTAAAAAAAGAAATAAAAAAGCAAAGCATGAGCCTAATCTTGCAATGGTTAAAACACCTGGTTTTGAAGCTACTGGTGCTGAAAAATCATTGACTTGACACGCAATAGTGGCAAAACAGAAATTACACAATGTATCAGTGATGAGATAGCTTAACATCACATATCAGAACATTAGGTTCCTGGGTTCAGAGTTTTCTTTTTATTTAATATTCTTTCCATGCTTGCACAGCCAAAGAGCTTGTTGAAAACCTCTTTAATAAAATTACCCAAATACAGACTCAGCCTGCACTCTAAATCCTTTAAAACAAAAGTTAATAATGGAAACACTGGCAGAAACTGACCTATCATAAACAGTCCTGTAATTACTCTGTGTAGGTAGCAGAAATGCATTTACTGACTTGCATTCTGCAGATCCACATAATAGCTATTAACACCTTAGGATACACATTTCACATCCCAATAGCACTTCCCCAGCTGTTTGCCCTTCACTGATTTCCCCATCTTTCCTCCTTACCCCCACAAAAGACAAAACCCATAACAAAAATAACCAACACCACCAAGCAAATAAACTCGACACAGTACTCAAGCCACAGATCTGTAGTCCATTTGCTGGGATGTATTTATCCATCAAAAAGAAGATCCAAACCAGAGACACTCAATTTACATGACCAACTCAGAGCTCAGATAAACCAAATATCCAGATGTCGGACAAAGGAGCCACGTTCTTTGAAAAACAGTCCAAATTGGATTTGATAGACTAAACATAGAAATTTAATTATTGAAATGTGGACATGGATCTAATTGGCGATAGATAAAGAGAGACAACGCTACAAAAAGTTGTTCATAAAAATAAAGGTCTCTGCGTAAAGTCTCATTTCTCCAGCACTGAATCCTGCCATTGCGAGACATCTTCACTTTTGTTCACCGCAGGCTAGTTGCTTCTCTCAAAACAAACATTAACTTCTCAGAGGAAGAAATTAGAAACACATACTGTGGGCCTGAACTAAAACCTGAATACTATTTTTAATTGGCCGCATGCTGAAACTCAGGAAGGAAGAGACTGGAGTCCAGGGCCTATTCTAACCAGGTAAACTAAGCACCAATGCTAAATATCTCTTCTGATACTCCATGGAAACTTTTTTCACTATCCACTTTTTCTTTTCTCTCTCAAACATTTCAGAGATGACACTGAGAACTACCTTTATCACATATGTCTTCGAGGTAGATCAATTGCCAATGCATCAAGCTGAATTTTAAAAAAATACTAAATGACCTTTCAGGTGGAGTTTCTCTTCCATATTAAAAACTCTCTCCTCTTCACTAAAGAGGACTGATGAATAATAATTCTCAAATTCCAAATTCCATTACATACACAACAAAACTTCTAGAATTACTCCACTGACTACCTGAGGTTCATTTTAAGCTTTGTTTTTATAAAATGCACCTTCCAAATTCATAGAAATGGAGCAGAGAAAACAATCATATCTCCTGTAAATTTACAGGACAAAAACCAAAGCAAGACTAAAAATTTATCCCACATGACAACGTACAACTACAGGTCTGTAGTAGTGGAACCCTGCAAACAGGTCCACCATTGCTGATCTCTCTGTAAGCCTAAAGGTTTTTAATGAACTTCTCTCTTGACATTACCAGTACAAAGCTGTACTATATGATGTACATTTATTACTTGCACTTGACTGAAAATGGAGACATGCAGAGGCAAAAAAAACTACCGAACTGCCAGATGGCAGTACACCAGTGGTCCTTCTCCTGGTAACACGCCAAACTAAGATTTGCAAAAGTCTCCCCAGTGGAATCCATCCCACAGTGATTATGCTGTCTGATCTTCCATCCATTTCTTGGAAAAATCATGTTCATTTAACTGGGAGTCTTTGAACTCTAATCCTCCTGAAGCCACAGAATCTACATGAACGCTAACAGGGTAAGGATACTACCACTGATCTTTTGGAATACAGTGACAGATTTTTACTGCATAAAAACCTCTAAACTGGAATATAATCACTAGATAGATAAAATACAGTAGCGGACATTCATTTTAAGAACGCACTATAACCGATACAAAATATACTGGTTGCTTTTTTTTTTTTTTTTACTACTACTCAGTTGACTTAAAGCAGACCCTAATGCTCTGATCACCCTTGGTTTTTCCCTAAGCCAGCTGATGCAGGCACAGAATTCAGAGTGAGACCAGGTGTACAGGGAGAATTAAAACATTGTCAATCACATACACACAGAAAAGTCAAAATCAGCTTCAATTTCCTAGAGCCAATGGTAAAGAAAAGGGAAAGATGTTCCCCAAGAAATTATCTTTCCTTGCTTTAAATCTCTTCATCGTTCCATGTTAGAATCTTGTTCATTTTTATATTGATAATTTTGCCTGAAAAAGTGCTAGAGAATTTGACACAGCACAATTAGTATAATATTTTTTCCTAAGACTAATACAAAAAACTAATACAAAAAAGTTTTGTAACTTGGTGGTATTTCCAATAGGTGAAGCATATGGAATAGAGAGGTTAATTACAAACAGGATTTTGAGAATTCATCAAAATTCATAAACATCAAAAACCTAAATGACAAGCCACCAGTTATAGTCAAGATTAAGACTTTTATGACAGATTACGACAGGAAAAGCCATCAGGCTAGTAGCTCAGCTTTGAAAGCAATTCTCTTTACCCTAAACGTAACTCCTTTTCTTCAATATCACTTATTTCTACTCTGTATTTTTTCTGTTTTCTGCAATACTAAGCTATTACACTGCCAATTGGCTAACAGCTCATTCACAGATACTGATATTGATTTCTTTTTAAGCAGCTACCTTCTAAGAATGAAAATAATGGATATTTTTTCTCATCTCTGACTTGCAAAAAAACATTCACATGGAAGAACTAAATAAAGCTTTCAGTTAAGATAACAAGTACTTAGTAATGCAGCTGTAAAGGGTGGAGAGAACTCAAAAAACACTTCAGCAACCAGTACAGCAACCAGAATGTTTTCTCCATCAGAGAACTGCATAAACTGTTCCTAGTAACATACTTTTTTTTTTTTTTTGAGAAAGGGTAGTCACTATATCAAAAAAATCCAAACAAAACAAAGGAACTGGGGAAAAATAGGGCCTAAGCTTTACTCATCACCTTTACTTTAATTTGCTCTCCCATCTGCTGGTGGCAATTAGCTCTCCATCACAGAAGAAAATGGACTTGTTCCCATCCTCAGGCGAATGCAAATTTCTTCCTCCCAGCAAAGGCCTGCCATATTCTATAGCAACATGCTGCAATACAAACGAGGCACATAAATAACCATTTGTAAACACTAGTTACTTAAATCATTCAGTATTTTTTCTACAAAAAAAATGCTTTGATATCTCTTTGGCTTTATACAACATCAGTAAGTTACCTCACCTAACACAAAGGCTTCATCTAATGGCTTTTAATACATCCAGAGATACACAGGAGAATATAGTTGGAGACTGAAAAATTAGATGTAGTTTACTCTAGGGTTTCTAAGCTTCAGGGTTAGAAATCCCACCAATACTAGCACCGAACAAGTCAGCTTTCAGTCTCGCTGTTGCTACAATGCATAACAAGAGTGCTTGGTACCTGCAGCATTGCCCCTTTTCCCTGACAGTGGTACCTAGCTTGAACGCTGCCATCACACCTCTGCCAAGCGATACTGAGAGTCAGCTCTTCCTGTTGGTTTTCTGGTTGAGAAGCAGTCAGTGATGGAATCTGGATGTATTTTAAGTCTCCCTTATGTATCTATCCCATAGCGTGTTTACTAGACTCAGGTAAGATGCAGGCCATCACTTCTGTTAGGAATTTCAGCTCAACACTAAAAGTTTTATGGAACTACTTCACCTCAAGTAACTGCTTTTAATGAGATACGGGCTATTTCCCAGCTCACACATTGCTCTTATACCTACCCTACATAAACAAAAATCACCATAAACAGGTCTTCCTAAAAATAAGTTAAAACTTAAAGGTAAGCTTTAATGCTAAATAAAGAGGCACGGGCCTCAGTTTACATACTGTAATTTGCTTCACTAACAATGATTAATACAATTCGTAGCAGAAAAAATAAGCACCCACATATATCTTTTGCAACATTACAGCATGAATGTTTCAAAACTCTGCAAAAATAACCAAAAAGAGTACAAAGTAGGTAGGCAAAAGCTAGCTGCTCAAAGCAGACAATTTTTAGATCTATTGTCTAACAAAAGAGAACAAAAATTAAATAGAAAAAAAATGAAGAAACGGAAAACATGAAAATAGTGTTAACATGTTCATTTGAAGTACTGACTAAATGAGAAATTTTGAAGATACTCAAAATCATTAGAAACACTTAAAGTTATCCAATTATTTTAGAAAGATTTACTCTAATAACACTAAAAATGAGTAAGTGTGGTTACATAATTGAATTACTGTGAAATTAAGTTCCTTTGAAGAAAGGCAGATAAGTAAAACTATTGTTTTCTAAAATTGGTTTTCTTACTGGAAAATGAATTCATTCAAAGACACAACCATACCTAGGCATCAAAGCAATGTATACTCATGGAAGGAAAGCATTTAAGGCATTAGCCGTTACCACTAATAAACTCAAAACTGATTGTTCCATTACGAACAGCTGAATCAAGCAGATAAAACAGCAAAACCATATACATGCATGATTTTAAATGTCTTGCTCTTAAAGCACAGCTTTTAAGTTACTATTTCTCCAGAAAACGAGCAAGTTTGTCACTGATTCAGAACCTTGTCCTGGTACACAGTAACTGCGACACGTTAGCAAGCAAGCTTCTTAACAACCCAGTCTTTCAATACTGGCATGATCAAATTATTGAATTTTGACATTACGGTGCCATGCCTTGAACTCTGCATAGGAGGCACCGCAGAGGATAACACCGCTGATCTCTAATCCCTGCGTTTCTCAAGGCCATAGCTGCAGAAATTATACTGAAATCAGTATATACGGAAAGCTTACACCAAGTTGTATGCTGTTTTATATACACCACCAAAAAGTTAAGATTCCCATCAGTCAGAGTTATGCTGTTCAATTTAACACCTGACAGTTTACTAGTTTCACACATTAAACTTATCATTGCCTCATTTTACAGTGCTGCCATTGAAACCAAACAGTTTCACTCCTCACCTAATTATTATTACCAAATTATACATGATATGGGGAGTTGCACAGCACCACTAATTATCTGATAACACAGAACAAAAAGATTTTAATGGAAATCAATACATCTGCACTGCTTTAGTCTACTCCTTTGTCTTTACCCAGCAATAAATGCGGCATTTTCTGGACTACACACTCACATAATCTTCATTCTCTTTCAAACAAATATCAACTTGAAGTTATTACTTTTCTGAAATGTTTTTTATATCACACTTGGCATCTATCAAAACCCACATTTCCTTATTTACTTTTTATGAAAGTAGCAGCTGAGGTACAGCCCAGAACAAAGACAGCAGCAAAAATTTGCAAAGCACCAGGCTCCTTTCTGTGCCTGCTACTATGGGTTGAGTTGCTCGAAGGTGCCGCTAACGCTCACAATAGCTGGAATGCTTTCAGTTTTAAAAATAATGTGTCAGGCCTCATGAAAAGGGGGCCCTATGCATATTTTGAGCATGACAGACCAGGTACTGTCAAGAGATTAGACTCTTCATCATTATATTTGCGCTTCAGAGAGGCAAGTAAAAAGATCTTGGACTCTCTACGACATAACTACGCCTTGAGATCCTTAGTATTTTTCGTCTTCATATAAAATCTAAGTTTAAACAAAGAAATACTTTGGAAGAATCTGCATTTCCATCTTAAATACCTTAAAGGTTTTTGATTTTGAAGAAATTAGGGTACTGATCAAGCAGCCATTTATTCTATTTCCTTCCTAGGAGTCAGCTATAGAGATCTTAAGTGTCCTTTAAAATTGACACATATGGCCATGAAAATAATCACTAAGGCAATATTGTGGCTTTCAGAGAATTTTCTACAAGCATTATTTACAATTTGTTTTAGTCATCGTCAGCAGCATTAGCATCTGCACATAGCAATCTCAATCAAAAAACGCAACACTTAATTCTGTCAGTATTCAGAATTTTCCCTCCTAAAAGCCCTTCAGTGTTTAGGCGCCTTGGTACTGTAGTTTAGTGTTCAACTGGCAGTAAGTAATCAGGTTGTGATGTAATAAAAACACATGGATGTTTCCATTGAAAATGTTCAAACAGTACGTATATACTAAGCCAAGGAATCAAAACCTGCCTAGAAAGTTTACAGACCCCACTTAATTTACTGACATTCTAAAATGCCTCTCATCCTGCAAATTTACCTTGGTGCAGGCAATGAATTTTCCTGCACACAAAAGACCATCAAGCCACGCTGCTCTGATAACTGAGTACCTGTAGTAACAACAGCAACCTCACAAAACTGTATTTCTCATTTAGAAAACATATTTGCTAAGATTCCAGACAGTTAAAAGCATTAGAAATATAGGCACTAGGTTTGCTGATAAGAATAAATGCAAGAGGGTGTTAGTTTGTCATCCCACATTTTACGGTTTCGCCCAGCCCAAGCAAGCAGCCACCATCCTCCCTTAACCGGCACACACGTTCACTTACACTGCAGTAGCAGGTCAGCTACTAAGAGAGCACGTCTGCTAACTAAAATGAACCACATTCACGTCTTTGGCTTCAAACATAGATATGTGCTTTCACACTACCTAACTGTAACCTCTCATCAGTAAATGATGGGAGATCATGATCGGATCATCAGTAAAGCGGATGAACACCAGTTAGAAACAGAGATGCCTATAGAGCAATCCAGAACCACCGAAATGCTGAACCAGCTTCTGAAAGCATCTCTCTCTTCAGAGCCCAGCACACTAAAATTTTAATTTAGGGATCGTAGTTCATTATGTAAAATTAGTTACAAATAGTAGCGATTCAAATCACCTAAAATTCATTTCCTAAACCAAGGCCAGCTCTGTGCAGAATCATTTTTCTAGTACGACAATACTAGCTCTTTTTTGTTTGTTTAATTCTGCCTATGTAATCACAGCCATGAAATATTTTTATCTGCAACACTGGCATATGCTTCCTCTCTCCAGCAAAATAAGCTGCATTGGCAAAAGGCAGAGTTTGGCTAATGTAATTGCTGCTATAGCCAATGCTTCTGCACACACAGACATGATAGTCAAGGTTGAAAACTCTCCTTTCCTTGACCACCACAGCTCTGCAAGAAATAGTCCTGTAGCAAAGAATTCACATTCAGTATCTAAAAAATTAAATCCTTCCTTCTGTTACTGGCAGTTTGTTTCTGCCAGCAAAGCTGACAGATCTTGGTCTATCATGTTTAATTTTTACAATTACCTTAGGTATGGCTAGAAGGAGAGACGGTCGGAGGATTTCAAGCCCCACAGGCAATATTTTCACGTTTTATGTGTTTTATATGCCTTTGTTATCATTTGTCCATATTCTAACCTCTGTATGACTTGACACTGGTGCGTAGTTATTCCAAATTTAATGTCTTCTGCAAGTTTTATTAGCTTGCCAGTTTCTCTTTCTGGTAAGTCACAACAGAGTTTATCAATCCAGACCTAACAGTGTGATCCCTGAGGTATCATTCCTGCCTCCCTACAGTTCAATACTTTTCCTGCTATTATTATTCTTTTTTTTTTCCTTGTCAAACTAGCAGTACAGTCAATCAGCAGCAACACAGCTGCACTACCCTGAAGGGTATGAGTGAATGACTCTTAGGGGAGTGCAGACCTCCAAAGAGAGTTGTCACGCATGTCTCAAAGTATTCCTTCAATGTTTGTAGCCTTGATGTCTCACTTTCCTAGTCCAGTTCTAATCAGAATTTTACTGACTTCAGAGTAAACCAGGGTAAAGAAATTATGAATTAAGCCCTTGGTGGAGTAAGTAAAAAATAATATGAATACAACAAAAAAACATTTTCATTAGGATATACAACACAAATCTTTCTCTACGACCAAAACTCACTAGTTCAGCTGTTCCAGTTATGCCAAACAGATTCATACAACTTGGTAAATGCTATTGTAAAGGTAAGGCAACTAGTGATCATTTTCTCCTGGAAGTATAAGCATATGCATCATCATTCTCTTCCTAAAAGAGGGGAAGTCTGATGTAAGGTGACACTACACACATTTAGAAGGAAAAAAGAAAAAAAAAAAGGTAATTAAATTTTTGGCCATCAGCCCAGTTAGTATTTACTCTAGGGAAGAAGAAAAAAAAATGGTGCATGAGATTACACCTGGCCTGAAAAGCAGAAACATCTGCTGAACTCATAAATTATTGGATTAGTTCTGCCCCAGGAAGCCAGCATGGTATACATACCCTCTACAGACCAGTTTAACTGTGCACAGTAAGAAATAGAAACAGTTGTGCTGAATTAATTTCTCCTTAGATACAAGGGGAAAAAACCGAGAAAAACATGCTTAACTGCTGAGTGGAGGCTCCTTCTGCAAAGTACAGCACAGCTTGCATTTGACACCATGCTTCTCTGAAACAGCTAAAAGGACAAGCTGGAGGAACAGCTTGCAGAGATAGTTCAATTCCAGAGTTCAAATGGTTCATCCATTTTGCATTTGTTTTAACTGAACTGGCTGATATACTACTAATCATTTCTCCAAAGTTTCTGTAAGTCAATCTGTGGAAAAAAATCCAACCAACCAAAAAAACCCCCAAACAAACCCAGCCCAAGTCACTGAATTCTTGCTCTGAAGTGCACTGTAAACAGGACAGCTTAACCAGGCCTTTTACATTTCTACAGCCAAATTTGAAAAAAATACACTTGAGAACCAAAGAGTCAAAAGAATCTGAACTAATCACCTGAACTTACATCTCTGGTCTCTTGTATCTGGGAAACCTTACACCAGAACTTGGTAATACAGCTCCCCACTGTGCCCCTTCCTACCCTGCCCAGTCTGAACAGGTGCAAAGCTGTGAGGAAAAAAACCAAAACAAACCAAAACAAAAAGGGGACTATGCAGTCCCAGTCCTTCTGCCTCTAGACAAGGGGAGTCCAGGCAGCACTCAGTTATGTGATGTGATGGATCTTGCCTCTACATCTGCACAGCACTGCAGGTTCCCTTCGCTTCCCTCTGTTGGGATCACGGGATTTGGGAGTCAGAATCTGGAACAGGGAATCTGGAAATTGCAAATGCTTGATGTCATGAAAGTCACAAGACAGAGTGAACAGATAATTTGCTACTGCAGTACTGTGCTTCCACTGTTCCTCATCCATCTCAGCGTGGGAATTTGGTCCTGTACTGAGGCACTGAGCACACTGGGGCTTGTCCCGGAGTACCTCAGGATAAGCACAGAGCTGAGAGCGCGCATCTGTGTGGGCAGGAGGAGCAACTGCCTTGACTTGAACATGACTGCTCCTTACCAGAGTGCAGTGCTCACTGTTTACATACACTTCAAGGATTTATTCTCCCTCATCACACTGTGCTTCCTGAATGTTGCATTCCGTCTCTTCCCTAAACCCTTTTGCTCTATTCCAAAGACAGCCACGGGTCTCCTTTACTGTAAAATGTACCCTTTACATTTTTCAGGAGTCTGAATTCGTCCTTGTTTCATCCAGGAACAGAACCCCAAAATTATCCCTAGCAGTGGCATGTAGAAGAGGAGACAGTCTAAAACTTCCCTGTTCAGTTTTTTGAACTACTAAGTAGTCTCACAGGATCTTTCTCTCTCTCAGGTGAGTGTCTTTTTTCCAAACTGGTGGATGATAACATTGGTGAGTACACTAAGGCATTTCAGACAAGCAAATACGGTTAGTCAGTATTTTGCCATGCTGTATTTGAAGATGAAATTGGCACAGTATTTGGTTTGAAATGTTGCTTCTCAATCTCATTTAACTCTGAAAAGTGCAAGACTTAAATAATTTGTATCCAGCAAACTCAGTTAAATTCCTTGACCAAGAGCGAGCTGGATGTCATGGGGCAGCCTTTTCCATCCAAAAGGCTGTCCTGGTTTCCTTCTTTTGCATGTTAGTTAAGGAAGACGCCATCTTTAGTTGATGCCTCACCTATTAATAACACTTAAATAGACTGGCATTGCTACCTAGTTTATTTTGAAGAGTGGTATTTCCAGACAAATAGGAATAATTCAAAATTATATATTCACCACTCTACTTACCACAACTAAAGGTAACTTCAATTCTAATTGATCCTTTGAAAACTGAGACAGGAGAAGCCATAGACCAACTCCTTCACCTGGTTCTGGGTGAAAAGCATGTCATGTCATGTAAATGATCACTGGACTACTTCCAAGGTTATATTCTTCACAGCTGTGAACAGGCAAAGAGCAATATGGAAATACATAGAAAAAAACCCCACATGGCAAAGCCGAATTTGATTTGCATCAACCAAACTACAAAAGGACCATATCTTGAGGCTTGCCAGTAATAATTACAAATCAGCTTATACACATCAAGTATGATGAAAGTCATTCCGGTTAAATGCTCATGAACACTGAGTTATTTGCAAAGGAAAGAAATCTTCAGAAAGTCCTAACACTGACAGAGTTATTTATTCACTCTATAGGAAGGCAGTGCTGCTTTGCTTACGTGGTTGGAATTAATACAGGCAAAGAGTACAAAGAAAACTTCAGATGTTTACGCTTTTTAGAACATTTTAAATTCCTTTCCCTAACTTGCAATATGATTTTTTTTTTTTTAAATAAGCCATTCATAGCCCATCCTAGAGGATAACCATTTCACTATGAATTCCTCGTGAACTATAAAGGTCATAAAGGAGGATTCAGTACACTGAAAAGCATCAGTCCTAATGCTACAGAGCGCTGCATTCCTGCTTCAGGCCCACTGATAGCATACAGAGGTGGTGTATCTTGTCTAACTATAATTCTTTCTACTCCAGCATATAGGAGAAGTCAAATCATTAGTCTCTTGCACTAATACTGTATTCTTTGTTTAAAGGTCATCTATACATTTTGAAGTTTCTAAACCAGTAGGTATTTCTAAATCAAGCACTTCTAAATAAAGTTCTACTTGAGAATAAAGAAGTACTTCAAATATTTTCTGTAGTATGACTTTAAGTTGTCAATCAGTTTCCACTTCAGCTGAGGTAAACAATCTATTGGAAATACACTGGATTTTTCTCCTGCTAACATTTAAATCAGCACATTGAGGCTTTGCTTTTATTTTTGCAAGTATTTGGTGTATAGCTAAACCTACCACCCACATCCTTACAGTCTCATGACTGAATTTGTGGGGAGAGGGTCAAAAGAACAAAACCTGCCGTTTTGTTTCTGTTACAAGCAGTAACTATTTTTGCCTTACACCTTTGATCACACCTGAGCTAATTATACTGCTCTTTGCTACAAAGAACCAAATGCTTTGTGGACTGGTAGGTATGCAAACAGAAAACCCAAGCAATACCTGGACAACACTTACATCTACCCTAAAACAGCAGCTTCTCTCTGGCAAAAGGTCCTTGTGACTCATCACAGCAGGAACAGCGGAGCAGAACTCCTCTTAAATCTAGAGAAAGCTTTCCTTTCAAGGAGGTGACTATACATCACGTCATTGTGATCTGACAACGTCTAAAAATTACTGTGTTTTTGATAGCCCCAGAGGATAAGGGAAGAAACAAAGGCAATTACTGAATTCCCTTCCAAAACAAAATCACAAGCAGAAGTTAGTATGGTTTGGAGGCTTGCCTCCATTTCTGCAGATGTAATGTTGTGCCCATGATTATTTGCAAGTGTAAATTATGGGCCCAATCCAATACTTACAGAAGTCACCAAAAAAAGGTCCTATTGATTTCAGCAGGGTTGAAATAAAGCCTACATATCAAAATTCAGCTGGAAAAAAAACCAATTAAATAATAATTTCCTGGATGAGCACTGTTTGGACCTCCAAATAATTGTAGATTCAATTCCAAGTTGTCAACATAAGAGGTAAAATTGAGTTACAATGAAAAGTCAGGATCAATAGCTGTCAACTCACCGGGCTGACTGCACTTTATTACTGCTGTGGCAGAAACTGGTTCTGAATTACTTACATAATTATTTACAATCATTTTGCAATCTACCCTGTGTCTTTATGACCACATATAAGTAACTTCAACAAAAGGAGAAAAGAGAAGATGGGTATTTCATGCCTTAATGATGTGTGTAGTGGGCACTTTGGATGCATTTATTTTACTGAAGGTAAGTAAATTTTTATGGCACATTCCCAACTAGTTTCACACAAGTACAGTCAAGAACTTGAGCTAGCAGCTAAGGGCAGCTCACTATCTTTACCTGCCTGCTTTGAAACAAAGATATCTTCATCTCCTTCATAAATGCAAGTGACAGTTTAGAAGTAGTAAATACTCATGTTTTAGTCTGGCTTACTTGAATTTGGAAGGAACTAGATTAGCTTAATATTTTTTCTGTTTTGTTAACAATTTAGTATTAAGAAAAGCAAGTAAATCCACAAAGGATTAATAGCCTACATTTATGCTGAATGTGAGTATTAAAATACTTAAGTTTAAAGTGAAAGAACACCACTTTTCATCAGACATGCACTTGAATACTAATGCCAAGGACATATTTAACTTGATGACTGATTTTACCGTATCTAATTCATGCCACTGTATATTTACAAACAGGGCTTTTTTCTCGCTTCAGTATAATAAATCTATATGCACTAAGCAAAGCAGAAAAAGATACTGATGTAGTAATTGAAAAATTCTCGTAGGTTTTCACAGGACTTAGAAGGAAAAACAGGAGATTTGATGGACAAGCCTACAAATCAAAAATACATATTTATTAACAAACGTTATGGAAGTAAGTAATTTCGTAAAGTCTGTAATATTTGAAGCCAAATTGTCCCATTGGATAAGTAGTCTTTCCACACCCAACTGAGTATACATGTCCTCAAGTCCTTCCCCAAGTGCTTGGGATAACCTCGAACTCCCAATGAAGTTTCTAAAACTTATAAAAAGAGGCCCAGAAGAAAGAAACGAGCCAGGCTCCACAGAAGGTACCATTTGTGCCCTAAAAAAGGAAAGACCAAAATCATCAGTTACTTTCCAAAACTCTGAGCAAGGTCCCCTCACCTGCTATTCTTAAAAGTCAACTGTTCACAGATTAACAGGAATGATACAATACAAAGAACTAAGGAGCACACAGAATATAATTTTAGGAAAAAGTGGTTGAAGAAAGGAACATCTAAAAATTAAAGTAATCTGAGGGAGGTAACCAAGGAGAAGGAACTAGTACAACATACTCTGAACATATTTTCTGCTCCAACACACACACATAACTCACCATGATTATTGCTGTCTTACTATCAGCACATTCACAGCAAAGTATTAATGGCACATCTGTTTCATTAAAAATAAATGATCAAATATAGGGATTATAAAATTTTATATGTCCATGAAAATAACCGTTATTTTTAAAACGCCCCTCCAGGTAACAGGAACTCACCACATGCACTGCTTTCCTTCCTACCGCAGGGAGCATACACAGTTACCAAAAATTTGCTAGATTAACAATCCTAAACAGAGGTAGTTTTAGTTTCACATACGTATTAATTTGCAATAAACACACATTCATTTTGCCACGCACATTATTGCTTATCTGATAAAATAATGCAAGTGTGATATTTATTTTAAAAACAAGTAATGGAGTGTTTTTTCCAGCACTGGGCCACAGGCAGCTCAGAAATATTACGTATTTGATTCCCTAATTTCTCTTGAATGAGTTTAACTGAATGAACTGCATGAACTTCACATGAATTTACACAGCAGTCTTAGAGTCAGCAGACTGGATTACTTATCTCTTTCAGGATACTTAAAGGAACCAGGCTCACTAGCAACCATAGGCAGGTCTAGCACCTGAGGCTCAGTCAGTTCATTTGGAAAGCTCCGTTTAAGATGCTTATCAGAAGACAAGGAAGCTTAGTGAGGAACAAAAGAACATGTCCAAAAAATGCAGACTCCCTTCTCTTTCCTTTCTGCTGCAAAAACCCCACAGTTCACTGATCTGAATGCATCCGAGATCAGACCCTAGGTAGCTCTCAAAGAAAGGCATAAAGATGTCATAGTTTACACTGTCCATTTTATACATTTCTGTAGGTATGTACAACTGACTTTAGAGTCCATGGTTGAGGAAATTAATTCTGGTTTTACAACTCTGTGCCAAAACCTTTTTGAAGGTAATACAAGCACATTCAAGAAATTTGTGTTCCAGATTTTCCAGATTCCTAAGTGACATTTTCACAAGTAACTTTAGTACTTTATCCCCAAGTCCCCCTGATTTTCAGAAGCCTTTTACAGTGTTTTTGGACGAGTTTCAAATTAACCACAGATAATCACTGTTGCAATTACTGCCTCTTCATTTTTCCTCCTTGTTCGAAAGTATACCTTGAATAAAAGCTTGGTTCTTAGACTGGCTTGCAAGATCAATACTACAAGATTTGAACTGAAGAATCTTTTAATATATTCATTTGCAAATTAGCTGTATGGGAATTTCCTTTGGAGTAGCAAAATAAATGCATTCTTAGAACATTTCTGTTTCAGAATATTTTGTTGCTAATCTAGATGATATGAGAGAAAAAATATTTACATCACTAAACAATCATGTGAGATACATGAAACTGTGATTAAACATCTTATTTCCCCACCTGAAGTGAGATAACATTCTATTCTAACATACATTGAACTGAATTTTAAAGAAGTGGGGAAAAGACATCTTTAATATGGATCAACCTCTTCTCTAAAACCAAGTGGGTTTATGCAGCAGTACAATGAGGTCAGGAACTCTGTTAGAGAGCAGGTGGTTAAGAAAGAGCCAAAACCAGGGCAGGTTACTGAGTGTATTCAAAGTATTTAAAGTAGCAAAAGCTTCTCATGATGAAAATATCTGTAAAAGAAATGAAACAGTAAAGCACTTTTCCAACTCTCATCCTAGGCCACCAGCAGAGACCCCATAGGATGCTGGCAGGACATCCTCATCTTTGTGAAATAACCTTTGCAGTCAAACCCATACTTATCTCCTATCCCAAAGTATTATGGCATCTGATTATGTAAAATAATTACATTCCAATGTTCATTGGAAGACATCAAGCTGCAAAGTCTGCAATAAAATGTTTTATTCCTCTCCACAAACTATATCCTATCTGTAGAAGAACTATGAATATTTCATGATCTACAATATTCAGAAGTCAACGTTTTATTTTCATTAACTTTTTCTCTATTCTGCTTTCCAAAGGGCTTTTAAATCTGAATGCTCATATACTTCTGGAGTAAATAAATGCATTGTAATAATCTAAATGCACCAGGAGGTAATTTGTTCAAACCCCCAAACCTTCACATATTTTGATCTGTGAATAATAACTCATAATTCTTACATCCCTTGCACTTAATAGATAAGATTTTAGTAGCTTTATTCACATACACTAATAGCTTGGTGCACCAATAACTTACTGTGTAGGTAGTTCCCCTGATATAAATGGATATGTGATATCACTACTGTCTTGATTACAACAAAATTTATACATGCTCAACTCCACATCCAGATGCTCTGAGCAATCACTTGCAGATGAAGACACCAGAGCCAGTAAGGCCATCTCAGTGTGCAGAACTGCAAGCACATATCAGTTTTTGAAGAATCTAACTTTCAAGAAGAGTAAGGGTATCGCAATGGCTCAAGAAATGGCACTATTTCACAAAAGCACATGCATTGCAGCCATACCCTGGAAGAACAAAAGACAAATTTTGAAAGCTTCTACAATAAAACATGACATACACACTCTGTGTGTGTACACACCATACACATTTGTATCTAAATAAAGGACACCTAGATGGATATATCCATGTCTAATTAAAATGGCCTTTCAAAGAACACTTCAGTAACAAAGTAGAGCGTTAAAAAAAAAAAAAAGAAATCATAAGTTGAAAGCTGCACATGCAGTCCACTGACAGCACAATTAGCTGTGAGGGGAAATTACACTTGCTTATACAGTCATAAATAGCCAGTGCTGTGCAGAAGAAAATCACCTGAAACTGACAACTCCCGGGCAGCTTGTTTTCTTTCAGTTATTATCCAAACAGAGATATGTGCACTAAGGGATGATATCTTAAGCAAAACACTAAGGCCAGATACATATATTTAGCCTTTGACTTAACTTATTCTCAGGTTGTTTCAATTTCTTATTGAAAACAACTCAAAACATCCACTTGCATAAGAAGCCAGAGGAAGGAAAAACAGGACTTCGATATTTCTCTGTGATGAGAGTGCACACAGCTAGTTTTCTTCTGCAAGTATCACCTCTGCTTTCAACAGAACAAATAACCAGATAAAGTGTCAAACCTGTTTCAGCTGTCCAGGTGAGATATGGGAAGAAGAAACTATGAAATTACCCAGGAAGAGTCAATAATATATTATTTGACTTTACAGGCAGAAGTAAACATTGTTCAAGCTGTAATTGAATTAATGCAGCATTTTGGACAAACCAAATTTGCAAAGGATTTGCTGTTGCAGGAACCTCTACCCTGCAATGTTAAACCCAGTCTCCCTTGATTGTATTTTTGACTGCTGATGAGGCTCCCTGCATGAACAGACAACAATCCCATTCCTCATCCTATCGACTTTTATTCACATTCTTGGGGCACCAAGCAAACATACAGGTATGCATATATCAAAAATGTCACAATAGTTCTTAAAGGAAGGACAAACTTACCTATGCTATTTATGCAAAAGGGAGAAGAAATAAGCACTGACTAAACTAGGCTAATTAAGTAGCAAAGTAGCAGAAAGACTTGTTAGCACGATTGACATAGGATTGTCTGACTTGTTAACAAAAAATAAAAAAAGGAACGGTAAGAAAAGTCTGAGGGACAAAGAATGCTAACACTCTTGGGCGCATGTAACGAACTGGGAAATGAACGAGAAGCAGATGAAAATATACTGAAAATCATAGCTACTTCATATCTGACTTCTGACACTAGTCATCGCTTCTGTAAAAACGGGACTAGACAAAAAAGACAGCTTTTCACTTGAAGTACATTTGTCCACTAAACGCCCTGTGACAGACCTGAGAGAAAGTCGTCATGAAGATATATCCATTGCTTCTTTCTGTCTGCTGCTCTACCACAGCCAGCATGGAAGATGAGCTGACATCTCAAACCAGCTTAACGGCCTCCCGCGAGCGGCCAGGGCACCCATCGACTTACCCTTCTCAAGACTCCTCAAAAGTGGCTTACTGCAAACTGGAGCTGCATATGAGGAGCCTAATTCCAGAACAAAAGATTTATACAGTAAAGAACGGACTGCCAGCATGCCATGCAGAAACCTACCTTGAAAGAGGAGAATAAACAGCACTTAATTTCAACTTTATCCCACGCTTTTACTCTACTCTCATATATATCCATTTTATGATAACAGCTTCACAGAACTACTATCAATTAGCCTTTTCCTGAATACTTGAATTCACGTAGACTTAGTATCATCTACCATGAAATTTGGTAATCGTTAGTGCAATGGAATTACTGAAATGGTTTTCATTTAAAAAAAAAAAAAGTAATTTCTACCATGTTTGCAACTCAGGGTAGACAAAGGCAAGCTGGTAAAACAGCCATGGTAAGTCGCAAACAAAAAATTCACACTAATTCCATCTGAGTACTGCTTTTTAATCAGCAGGGAGTTTGCTTTGTAAGAGCAATTTATATAGATTTTAGATAAATCCTGACCAAAACAAAGATTAAGAAGTCTCTCTGGAAATCTCTCATCTTTTCCCAGCTTTCATTCTTCTAGGAGAAGTAATTATGTACAAAGAAACAAACTATGACTAATTAACCACCTTTTAAAAATGCACTCTCTACTTATCAGGAAGCATTCAGCTATTTCAAAAGTGGTTTTTATTGTCAGCCAACAAAATAAAAATGAAGAGTATTGGTTAAGCACTGCTCTGGCTCACCTTCAGATTGCAGGTGATCATTTTTCATTCTGCAGGGCCTTGATCCCTTGAGAATGCCTTACACCCTCTTGGCTATCCAAGGATCATGACTTTAACATCTAATTATCATTGCAAGAAGCCACGGAAAACATCAGCAAACTTGATTCGACAGAACTTTCAAAGGGCAATATGCAACACAGCACAGTCAGTTTATATTAAGGTTAATTAGTCTTTCAGGAACTCATAGTATTTGCTAAAACAAAATGAAATACAACTGTAATCCAATAAAGTGATTTTGTTGCTTTGTCTCAAAGCTGAAAGACTGAAAAAAAAGCTAGCTTCCTTCAAGGGCAAAAGGGAAGTATCTAAGGCATATTTGGCCATAACTGTAAGTTCCACAGTTAACTTTGTTCAACAGATGTTTAAAATGCATTTGCAGACTATAAAGCTGATTATTCACTAGTACTCTGTGACCAGATCCCTTCTCAGCAGAGTTTTAAAGGGTGGTTTTACAAATAGACAATAGGAGATTCTTACCAAGAAATTGCACCTTCGGGTTTAAGAGGCATATAAAAGAGCATGCCAAAAAAGTCAAAAGACGTTCAACTAACACTACAAGACTACTGGAACGCATCAGAACAGGTGTCTAGAATAATTTAAGAAATGTCTGCTGTAATCTTTGTTTTGCGCTATAGCTTAACGTAATAGCTACACTAAGCTTTGATAGTGAAAGGTCAAAAAATGAACTGAAGCCTCACCAACTTACTGGGTTTAATGCTGTTTTGAGAAGAAGGTATGTTTAAATTAAGTTGGAACAGGCTTAATTTTTCCTACAAGTCCATGTAATTAAAAGGGTCCATTCACACACATCGTTGGAGGGGCTACGAAGTAACCTCTCCTTTACTTCAGCGATGAAGATGATGAGCCCAAAGACGAACATGATTGCTGTTCACATCGTGCAGATCAGCCCAGCTGTAGCTCAGGCTCGGTACACCCACAGTACGCTTAGGAAGAGCAGAGCAAACACTTACTGTTACTGTAGCAGTCGGATCACGCGTGTAAGAAGCTGTGCCCTTGCCAGTATCAAAGCACACCTGAGACTGTTCACAGAAACCGAGCAAGGGAAGTCCTTTCCAAAGGGAAAGTGAGACAGGACCCAGTTGCAGCCATACACCATAATTCACTGCTACTGCAGACACGATTGGATCTGTGTATGTTTTAACAGAGCCTGCCTCACAGAAGAGGGACCTAAGATGGAAATTCTCTTAAGAATTCACTTAAGAGAGGATCAGGAGTAACTTCACTGAAAGTACATAATTCATATGACTATTACAAGACAAGTGTAAAAGAAACGCGAACCGTGACCAGTAAAATACTCAAAATCAGGGCCCTGAACACAAGCAATACTTATCTCAGGAAGCAAAAGCAATGTCTCTAATTGGAATACTTGCACTGAGAGCTGGGTTACACTGCCCCTGTTCCAAGTAAAATCAACTTTCCTTTACACTTACTATGGCCCATGTAATTCTGTCTTATGGCTGCTCAACACGTGGCCAATGAATAGGTGTTGAGATGGAGACTTTGGGGAAGCTGCTAGAAGCTTGATCAGCGGTTTTAACAGGGCTCTGCCTTTTCATCAGCAGAACCTGCAGCTTTGTCTAGATAGACCAGGCAAAAACAGTTGATGGTGAGCTTGGTAAATCTCAGTGTGGATGCTCTCATAAAGCAACTCGCACTTTTAAAATTGACACAAATCAAAAGGACGCCACTTCAATTTAGATTAATTAAGGGCGAATTTAAAGCAATTCAGTTAAATCATCTAAAACCCCCAGACGGATGCATGGCATTCAGAACTGACCAATCCAGAAGGAAGCTCTGAACTACTGGAGAGATCTCTCTCACCTACTTCAGCACCTGGAACAGGCATTCAGAACTGCACATAGGTTTGTCTGTGGAGATTAGGAAATTTTACTGGTCTAAAAGCAGAGATTATGTACCCCTAATGATGAAAAAGTCCCAAAGATAAATGGATGTGGCACTGGTATTTTAAAAGTTGGTAACTCATGAACGTTCAAAGTTAGAATCAAATGCCTTATTCCAATGGAAAGCTGAAATATTTTGCTTTACAATGGTTTAATGTGTGACTTTATTTTATCAGCAGTTGGTAAACTTGTACAATAAACCAAGCCTATATAATAAATCAAAGCAAAGAATACAAGCACAAGGAAAAGCAAAACAGTAATCAAAATAAAGAGAGTTTTATTCCCTGATGCTACATAATCAGCCACTTCGATCAGTCCATTCAAATTCTTGTAGAACCAGTTAACGTTTAGTAAATATCAGTCTCAGGCTTACATCTGGGAAACAAAATAGTCTTTGTGTAGTAAATTCACTACCTATCCTTTGAAATTGAGGCAGCAAGAAAGTAGAATTGGCAGCCTTGCGTGCTAAAAAGAGCTGGAAACCAGCAGTGCAAAACAGTACTGTTTGGGGGTTTTTAATGTATTGCACAGCTACAAAATCACTCATGTGAAAACGCTGTAAAATAACAGCACATCAACAGAATTCCTGCCTGCTTCTCTACTGCTCTTTTTCCTTTCAGTAAATAATTGTTGCGTCATAATGAATATGGATCATAATCAATAAGAACATCCTTGTGAAGCACACAGTAAGTCCAACTCTCTCTTCTTCAGGTTTGATCCTGCTGCCACGATGAAGATTGACAAAACTCACTTTTCATTTGAAAAGCTCAGAATCGAAGCGTCACAAGCGTTACCCAAAAATTGAGCTTCTCTACAAATTCTTCTGTGACAGCGTTTTAACTTCTAAAGCCTTCCAGAATTAAATAAGGATTAAAGACTGCTAACGTCAAATGCGGATGTAAGCACAAGTCTGAGTAAGTCTTCAGTGACACTAGCCTCTTTGTCCTAATGGTCCACAGGCATCTAAACTGTTATAAGGCATCAGTTAAGGATGACTCCCTAATTCTGTTTTATTAAAAGAGGTGCCTACTGATATGCATGATTTTCGCATTTAGTTCCACAGAGCAGTAAGTTGTACGTAGGTTTTTCTACACACAAGTTAAAATACACATCGCAATCTCTCCACACAGAATCATATTTTGACACATCTGGTGTCACCGTTAACCATCCATTGCAATGGGCACGTGGACCCTTACCCACAGGGAAGCAGAAAGGCAACACTTCACTGGATTTATTTCTTTGCACCACAAAACCCTTTCCAGACAGGGGAGAGGGTTCAACAGTTCAAAAGTCATCTGAGTTCTAAGGGCAGCTAATGCAAGATTGGGCAACTCCATGTGGAGGCCTCTGCTTCTTCTAGATCCTCTGAGATCTCACAGGTATTGTATTTGGGACAAAAGGAAAATGAAAACCAGGATTATTCATTAAGATGTATCAAACAAATGTTTGCTTTTATCCTATGTATTCTCTTTAAAGCGAATAAAATTCTCTTTTTTCTCTTTGTGTTCTGCATCTTGAAAAACAACATAAAACTACAAGTTTAAGGTACTTTTACTTCTTTGTTCAACTCCCCAAAAAAGCTAAGGAGATGACAGATTGAAGCAAATTTTGAATTGAATTGTACAACTCTTCAGTATGCTAAAGGAAGCGCCGAGCTGTGCTGTGTGACAACATTGGTACGTATAATGCTACATGAAAAACAGGGTAGCAAAAATACCATTTTGCCACAAGCATGAATGAACATTAAAACACCATCCCAGAGAGATGCCACCAGCCATTTGAAAGGAGGTCACCCGCAACACTGTAAGGCAACGCTGCACAACCTCCTTGTTAGCGTTACTTGAATAACTCCCTGCAGCACTCACGGCTTCCTCGGGCAATCCTGTGCTTGCTGAGGAAGCTGCCACATCACTCCAGCTGGGCCTTACCGGTTCCAGACTTGATTCCCATCAGGACATAAAACTAGTGACTCTCCCCGGCCACTCTGGATATCGTAGACATTGTGTATTTAGTATGTGAAAGGTGACAAATGTCAGCAATAAAAGCAAAACGGGAAGAAAATAAATCAGAAAACGTTGATAAAGTGGAGTTTTAAAAAAAGGTAATTAAATCAGCAGTATCAGATCTCCTCACCCCTGATACTGAAGGCACTTAGTGCACAACTGTCAAGACTTCAGAACAGAAAAATTAGTGACACAAAGGGAAAAAAAAATACAACCGCAGCCCGTGGAGCAGGTACCGCCGGCGGCACTGGGGCTTGACCTGGCGCGCCCAACGATGCCGCGGGAGCGCGTTCCGCCACGGACCGCTCCGCCGCCCGCCCGCAGCCCACCGAGCGGCCCCGCCGCGGGGCAGGGCTGAGGGAACGAACGGCCCCTCCGGCCGCGCCTCCCGCCGAAGCCGCTCCGGGCGCGCGCAGCGCCGCTCGCCCCCGCCGGGGGAAGCCCGCGCAGCCCCGCCGCTGTCCCGGGGCGCGGCGCGGCTGCCGCCCCGTCCCTCGAGGCGCCGTGAGGGGCCGGAACGGAGGAAGCGGCGAATCCCCGAGCAAGCAAGAGCCGCGTGGGGCGCCCGTAAGTGGGCGGCGGTGCCTGCGGGGGCCGGCGGCAAACGCCCGGAGGGGGAGTGGGGGCCCCTTCCCCGCGTCTGCCCCGGCGACCGCCGCCAAGCCGCCTGAAGCGACGGAGACGCGAAGCCCCGGCGGCCCCCGCCCCGACACCGCCTCCGGGGCCGCGGCTGCCCGGGCAAGGAACGCCCCCGGGCCGCGGGAAGGGCTGCCCCGGCCGCCACCGCAGCTTCAGGCCCCCTCCCGTCAGGGAGGAGTTACTCACCCGCCGCGGGCAGCGCCGTCCGCGGCCGCTGGCACCCGCCGCGCCGGGCACCGCCGGGCCGGGATCGCTCACCTCGGCGGGCTCGCGGCAGCGGCGGAACGCGCCCCCCGGGTCCTAGCGCCTTGCGCGGGGCGGGGGGCTCCCGCCCGGGGGCACGGCCCAGGCGGGGCCCGCGGGAGAAGAGGCTCCTGCTGGTGAGGGCAGCGCCCCCCGCCCGGCCGCAGCTGCTTCGCGTTGCCCGGCGTGAGGGGCACCCCCCGCCCGGGGCGGCGGTCCTTCGGGAACAGCTGATACCGCGTTCGTTACAGTCCCCTGGGTGATCAGGGTGGGAAGCGGGGATCCCAGCCCACGGGGGGAGCAACGTTAACGCTGCTGCTCAGCATCTCTTCCTCTAGAGAGATGGCTCACCCGTCGGGACGGGCACCATTTAATCCCCAGTAAGCATTTTCCTCTGGAATTACGCACAAATTTTTCAGCTTCTATTTCCCCTTATTGCTCGTTTCCCTTTTCATGAAACAGGCAATAGTGTAAAGTGACACTTAAAAATTTTACAAACTTGTTTTTAAAGTTTTTTAATTGTGGATCATAAAGAGTTTTACTGAATAATTTGTTGTAGTTCAACAGGCAACGGCATTCCTCTCGTGCACGGAAGCCGAAGGGCCACAGGTAGTGGAATAGATATCCAGGAGTAGGGAATGGCTGTAATGGCTCGGCATTTTGTAGGAAGTTTTTAAGCTTGTAAATTTCAGTTAAGAAGATCTGTCCCTCTCATAACTTACCCTCTCAGGTGTAAGAAAAAATCAAGTAATACACAAATGAAAGAAAAATTTACCCAAATATCACTAAGGAAATGCAATGCACGCGGAAGGGAAATAGATGCAGGTTACGTACTTTTCATATACTCCTATTGTGAACCTGTGTAAGTTACTCCTGATTTTTGAATAACCACTCAGAGCTCACAGTCTAAAGTGTTATAGAACTCTTCTGTTTTCAAAAGCGGAAGGAGTCCATGCATAGGCGTGTGGATCCGTGCAAGCGGGGCCACAGACACCTAGAGAGAGCGGTGTGCCATTTAGCAGTACAAAGGTTGGGGCTCTGCCAGTCATCCAGCCTTCCTTGCTAAGGCAGCGGAGAGGAAGAAGGATCTTCAGAGCGTAATTCATCCCACCTTGTGCAGGCGCGGTGGCTCTCTGCTTTACCTGCATGGAAAAGCTGGACAACTGTCCTACACTAGGTGGGTATCTTTTTGATAGTTAATGCTTGGTGAAATTAATCCATTGTTTATATGCTGAAGCATGGAGATACACAGTTAAAATATCAAAACCACTTCACCCCCGCTCTGTACTGACGTTTAATGCTTGAAGTTTGGGGTTTGATTTCAGTTCTCCTGGACAATGAATTGTGTGAGGATACAAGTGGGTTGTGTGCATTCCAAATTAGGCACAATAAAACTACTGTATATTACCATGGAAGTTACACATTTTACACATAAACTACTTGTTTATTTACAATTCTTGAGATTTTTAGTGTTCTGCATCCCACCACAATAAATCCTGGACAATTTAGTATTATAAATCCAATGATACTGTCCTAGAAAGTAGGAATTAATTACATCCAATCAAGTTTTATTAGAAGAATATAAAAATCAAACAAAATAGCTTTTATACGTATAAATAATGTTGTGCTTTTAACTTTGAAAATGCTGTGATGCTTCATACCAGGACTACAGCAGGGGAAGGAGGATTTGATGTTTGGAAAATGTGAGTATATCTGTTTTTTCAAATGGTAACAAATGATTCTAATTCTGATGAATCATGACATACCAGAACATAAGAATTCCACTGATCAAAGGCAGAATAATCAAAGGCAGAATATTCCTGTCCTGAACCTCACCCATTCCCAAGGGGAAACTGCATTTAGAGTTAAAAAAAAAAAAACAAACAAACGAAAAAAACCCCAAACAGCCCCCCTAAAAAAACCCCCACATTTATTTTTATTAACACGTAATGATGGCTTGAAACTTTCACTCATTTGGAATGGTAATGATACTGTACTGGAAACGGCCCAGAGGGCAGTGAGTAATATAAGTGGCAAAGTACTTTTTTTTTTTTTTTTTCTTCTAAGCATTTAAAAGAATCAAATATTCTGATTCCTGATAAATTTTGCATAGTCCAAGTTAGGAAGCAGGATACATTTCTTAACAAGCCAAGGGAGTTAAGACAGAGAAAATTTGCTCATAATTTCATGTGAAGAAATATCATGGGGATGCCACAAACTTAAAAGCCAAGCACTGCATATCCAATTCAGACTAGTACGCAATACATGTACCAATTACAGAATTTAAAAGTTTACAGTTCTGTATTAAAGTCAATCAACTTGAAGAAGTGTTTTAGTTGCCAATCATGACACGGTAAAAAATTTTAAACAGAACTCAGCTTTGTTAGTGGAGCCTCGTCTAGCCTAGAGATTCATTTAAAGAGCTAACTCATAGCTATTATAGTTTCCTCTCACTAGCAGCTGTATAGAAGTATCTTCTCAAAAATTACTGGTTTATGATGCTATGAAATCTTTGCCAAATCATTCCTCCAAGCTCATTTATTACATGTTTCACGGTGACAGAAACCAGCAGAACTCCTGTGACTCCCCGTCCCAAACCCTGGCACTGGGGAATCTCAGGCTGCAGCAAGCACGAAGGTGCCAGTGGGTAAGTTACATGCAGAGAACAAATCCAAAAGCCCTAGGTATATGTGGGTACACACACGTTATGTGCACATAACAGCAAGGTCTGCAAAACCACGGAGAAGCGCAGCAGCAGATCGCTGTATGTGGCTTGCATGAGCAGAAGAGGACAGAGACACACTGCACCGGTACAGAGCCACACAAGGCACCTGCAGGCAGTGCTGTATTTACCAGCTACGTTTGGTGAATGACAGAGGAAAGCTATGGGAAGAGTCTACCTGGCTCGGCCAGTTCCAACCTCTGCATTCAGTAGCAGCCACTAAGCAGAGGCTGAGCTAGAGGGATTCTCAAAACCGTTTCCAGGGGTGCGCGCTCTGCACCCTACCAGGCTGCATACCATGAAACAGCTGAACGCTTCAAAAGAAACAGTATTTCATCTATCCGAGAAGATGAAAAGCCTCCATATGCCACAACCAAGAGTAAGAACCACCAAGAGGATCTCACTGGTTAAAGGAAAATACCCAGGTGATCTTGGAAGGCACAATAGAGGACAGAAGTGAAACCAGTAATAACAAACCCTTCCATTATTACGAAGGATGCATGACAGTTTATTTTCGTATTTGCCCTTTTACAGTTACTCAGTGTGTCTATCAGAGCAAATTAACATTCATTCTTCAACACAGATTTGCAGATTAGTGATACACAGAGGAAGCTCATTTGCAGGAAAGTCTTGTTACTGATGAGGCTTTTTGCCTTTTATTTAGTAATAATTATGACACTGTTCATTGACAAAAATCAAATAAAAGATTATAAAAAGCAACCATGTATACCTGCATCAGGAAACCGAAGCCTTCAAACATCGTGAATGAATAAATGCATGCATAATTTTGCCTGTTACTCAAATAATAATTAAGCATACTAGCGTAAGAGTAATCATCAAAAATAATGTTTAGCATGTCAAAAAAGTTATAAAGGCTCTGCATGATTAACAGCATAATCAATATGCTTTGCAAGAAAATTTATTTTTGAGAATTAAAAAAAGACATCTATGCATTTTTTCCTACATAGTCAAAATGCATTTGGCTCTTCATTAACCTGAGCTTAGCAGGAGACAAGACAGATTTGGAGGTGAAGAGGAAGAGTAACAAAATCTTGCAAAACCAATTTGTTGCACTGAAAATGAATAGAAATAATAGTCTTGCAATCACAATAATAATTTTCTTCAAAAAGAGTAACAGCCTGTTTAATTTCCCAATTCCAGAAAATGCTCATGTCGCTGTAGTTTCTGCACATAAAAATATAAAATACAACTGTAAGTTTAGCACAACATTCCATTGCCACATTAAAGATACAATAAAGACTTTTTGTTGAACCTGAGCAAAGTTCTGTTAGTAACAAACTTTAATCTTTGAAGTACTGATAAGCCTTCTCACAAATCATACCACTCTTTTTTTGCATAATAAATCTATTACAACTTCTCCATTACTCACTTTGTAAATAGAAGAGTTATCAGGAGACCAGACCATCATCCTCAGTAGCACATGCTTTTTGTCCAAGTTATTAAAAGCTGTAGAGAGCCTTCCAAAGTCAACTTTGATGGTGCTACTGATCCATTTTTCTTGATTTATATTGACATCATCATCACTAAAAGTCAAGTTTATTCATGTGAATGTAAGAAATAAAAACCTGAAATCTGCTTCCAAAGTAACGTTATTGTGGATAACTTTGCAATATTTTCATATATGATTCTTAGAAAAGCTAAATATTTGTTTTCCAACACTAGAAACTACTTCTTGCCATGTTTCTTTAAAACATTATAACAAAATTATAACAAAATTATAACAAAATTATAACAAAATTATAACAAAATTATAACAAAATTATAACAAAATTATAACAAAATTATAACAAAATTATAACAAAATTATAACAAAATTATAACAAAATTAGAGACGTGGCAAAAAAGCAGGAAAAAAGCCTCCTATAAGGTATTGGGTTTTTACAAATCTCCAACAGCTTAAGTTTCTGTGGATTTTAACTGAAGAAGGAAATAATTCACATTCCTACAGTCTTCATTGTGCTTTTAACCATGGCCATATATATTCACAGCCAGGAAACCCCACTGGAAAAAAGCTATATGCAACTTAGCACAATAATCTTGTCTTATGCACGACTTACAAACGTACATTAACGCAGTTGTTCTACTGCCATCATTTCATTACTATGATTAAGAGCAGAGCAGGTGAGCTGGTAGAGCTGCCTTTTGTTAAGGTTTTCAGATAGTTCTATTATGATGTACTGTTTTTTCACTTCAGTATAGCTTACTAAATTTCTAAGAGAGAGGACCAGAGTTGTAAATGCTTAGGGGACTTAGGAACCTAGATAAAAATCAAACCCCAGTGAATTTAAAGGAATAGCTTTTTAATTTTCAACTGCAACCTCACTCTGTGTCACAGAGACTAAACTCGAAGAGGTAAGTGCTGTTCGGTGCCACGTTTCCTGTTTGGTGCCAAACAACTTTTAATTTACTGCCAAATCACATCCTCTATCTTGTCACGAGCAGTTAGCTTTTTCACAAAACGTGTATCAAGCTGAAATGAGAAAACACACATTAGTCAATGAGCATTTGGGTGAACAGAGGAAGTTTTGTCACTGTGCTATCTTTTTGTGATTTAGCAGCTACCTTGTGATTACGCAAATCTCACCTTGCAGTTCTTGACTTGCACACAATCACTATGTATTTCTACATAACATCCAAGAAAAGGCAGTCTTTTGCATAGTTTGTCAAAACCAATAAATTACTAACGTTAGTTCCATAGTAGGGAGAATTCATGCTCTGTTGTTTGAATGGATTAGTCTTCCAGCTATCACAAATGTCCTTAAAAATCCAGCACTGTATAATATAATCTAGTGTATTCAATAGGGATATTTTCTAAAAAAATTTTACTTCAGCACAAGGGTTCAAGTCAGATTTTAAAGAGAGAGTTAAGCCACCAGTTTATATTTTTCCTATTATTTGACTTTATTTTGTGCTAATTTCCTATTCATGCTGTCTTTGAAAACAAATACAAAATAAACCTTAATGTCAAAACTATGAATACAGATGAGAATATGAAATGTCGGGACCTATAAGCGTTCCTATTACACCTCTATACTAGTGGAGATAATTTTGGTGCTGCTGAACACACAAATATTTTAAAGGAATTTGGAAATGAAGGGGAGACAGCTTGCAATGGGAAATTGCCTATTAAAAGTTCAGCCTCTCTCTGACACTGCTGCGTTTTACCAATGGGTAAGAACGATCGTGCCCTTTCAAGTCAGCCACGGTACAGCTCTGCCAATTTAGATTGCCATGAGATAGGTACATCCTGAGTTGTCAGGGAACGATCATTAAAAACGTTGTGAAATAATTTAATGAAATGTTCAATGAATATGCAAATGTCAGCCAGGAAGATAACCCATATTTTCACTTGCTGGTTTAAGTAAAAGAATAAATTACTTAAAATAGAGGCACGAGTCAGCCACCTGTAAATTCACTTAGAAAGCAGAGAGGAGGAGATGAAAATGTTCTGTTCGCTACCTCATTATAGGACATAATACCCAGGGCACCTTATCCGCAGCCAAATCTACTCCTTTATCTATGAGATGAGATTACCTCTGTCTCAGCTGTGTGTGCAAAATGGTTCAGGCCTAAACCCTGAGAATTTGGGGTATATGATTTCACTTGTTAATTGCTTTTCCCATAAGGTGGTTCATGTCCAGTTGAAGTAAACTGGACATTAATATTGATGGATATCAATTAGGTGACCATGTAACACACTGATTTTTCAATTCACATTAGAAACAAATGAGCCCTCTACTTCCACAGGTACATTTTCTTCTTTCTCTCTTTTCTTGACCAATAAATTTTACTTTTTTTTTTTTCAAATCCCAGTGCTTGCCATATAAATAGTCAAAAGTAAATATGACAACATGAATTTTAGAGCAATCTGAATCAGGGTAATAGCTGTAATTGGCATTAGATATGCTTCAACTGCTGAGAAGATGGATTATTGCCATGAATAAACTGCAACCAAACTCAAACACAACATCCCAGTGTTAATGTAATAAGCAGAAATTCAGCTTGTCACACTCAAATTTGTTATACTCTCAATTTCCATATACCACAGTAGTAAGCCCAGCTTTCAAGGCAAAAGCAAACCCAGCTGAAATATATTAGCTGTCTTTTGTACAGCTAAGAAAAGCAGAACTACTAATCAAAGTTGAAACATGTAGCATTGAACCGACTGTGTCGTGAAATAATACTGGCAATCAGAATTTACAAATAAGCTACTGAAATAATGCTCCTTCAAATTATGAAAATATATTGTTTGTATGAGATGGAAGTTTTGAGAAGAGGAATATATATAGCATAATTTGAAAAAAGCAGTGGAGCAGAACAGAAGAGTCTACTGACAAATCTGTGGGCTGGGAAGCACACACCAGGGAAACGTTTGGATTCTGGAGCAGTAACACCAACAGGATCTCTGCAGCACAATTGCCTGTTGTCAAGAAATGAGATTGAGAAAATTAATTGGCTCAAATGCATAGTTAATAAAATACCTGATGCCTCTAGTGAAATCTCCCCAGTAGATTCTTCACAGAGTCACAGAACCAGCTACCTTCCATTTTCCTCCAGTAAGGAGAATCCTTCAGATAATAAACATTAACTTAAAATTAAGATAAAATAAGCAAGATGACAGTACATATTTTTAATAGCTTATGAATGACTCACTACTTAAGCATTTTCTGATTTTAATGTTAATGTTAACTATAGTTATGTTTTCTCTACCATCCTACAATATTTTAGCCATATGGTTTCAACATCTTGGACCAGTGCAACAGAGGGCATCCATGTTCAACACTTTGCAGAGGGATGTCATGCTCAAATTGCGTTTTTTAGAAAATTAGATTCCAATTATAAAGTTTCATCTGAAGCTGAAGCTTGGCTTGTAAAGCCTTGTAACATAGGTGTAACTTTTTAATAGTTCTAAAAAAATACCTCCTGTGAAAAGTGACGAATTTTAAACACAATGGAGAGAATTTAGTCGACTCCAATGACTTCCAAAAATTTTCACTTCAGATATTTCAAAATACAGTTTAAATATCTACATTTACTTTTCAAGTGAAAATCACTCCTGGATCATTCTCAATATAGCAACCTAAGTCCACAAAAAAGGTGAAGATGCGAGGAATATTTTAACTCTCAACTAAACATATGTTATAATTGTACCAGTTTGTGACAAACTTTTAAAAACTGCAATAGATCTTCATGGTGGAGGGACAAGCAGTCCAAGTATATTGATGAATAAGCTTACATCTCACCCTCTTTTCAGACCTGGAAAGAATTGTTCCATTATTTTTTTTCCTCTTGCAAGTCAATGGAGAGAATTGAAAAGCTCAAAATTAATTATTTCTTTCCTACTGTGTAAGTGCTAAGTTAGGAAGTACACATCATCCCGAAAAGCAGAGAACCATAATTTAATGATGATTCTTTGAAGAGATGTTTCTTAACGAGGAAGTGAGTACAGAAACTGAGCTGCTGCTCAAATTGTGAATGAAATACTAGATTTCATTTTTATTGTATATCGTCTTTATTGATTGTTATCCACAACCAGGAGCTGACTTCAACTTCTAATCTCATCACAGCAGGAGAAAATAATCATAACCTAGCCATAACTTCTGTTTTTTACTCAGCAGTCAGTCATGGAAAAAACCCTGTCATTCAATTTCTTCATTGAAGCTAATAAAATAGAGGTTTTTTTTATTTTCTCAGGCCATACAGATGATCAGAAAGAGACCAACAATAGAGAAAATGCCCTCAGCAAAATGGAGCTGGAGAAATTCTATTCCCAATTGCTGACAAACTACACATTAAATTCGTCATTTCATTCCAAAACCCTCCACTCAAAGTATTTTTCAGTACTTTATTTGAAAGCTGTTAATTAAAAAAAAAGGTTAAATGGACAAGGCATATGGAACGATATAAAATTCATGATGATTTTTAAATGAGCTTCCATTAATTTGATAGTTTTCTGTGAATTACTGGATTTTATCCTGTTTTGGGTTTTGTTTGGTGATGTTTTCTTTTGCAAGCAACCAAATGTGAGAAGACGCTCTGAAGGGCACTTTGTTGCTATGACAGCTTTCAGCACAGTGGTAGCTTAATGCAGACACTGGCTTCCACATTGCTAGATATTCTAACAATTCTCCTCCTGCAAATCTTACTCTTTAGGTTCTAGGGGCAATCCGGGCTGAACTGCTCGACAAGCACAGGCCACAAAGCAACGGACTCAACTCATGAAATTCCACAGTATCTTACCATTAGATGATGTCTGTCTGGAAAAGACGGAGGAGCTACCTGGGAAAGCAGGTAGTCACATTTACATACCATTTCTATGATTCTGCAGCCTACTAAGCACCTGTCAGGACCAGATCCTTCACAAGAACTTTTAAAGTGTATTACACTAGATATTAACAAGCACTCAATACAGGTAATTACCTCTGCTCTGCTTTCGGAAGGTAACCATAGGTTCTGTAGCAGTGCTTTACCAGGTTATTAATATGAGCAAGATAAAGATGATTACATAGACATCTTTCCTTTCATGCTGAACTCCCTGTTTCAACTCTGTTTTGTTAAATATAGCCTTTGATTACATAGAAAAGTAATTATGAAAAGTGTCATAGGCATGCTAAAAATAATTTCTCAGCACACAATAGATGAGTAGGTAGGTTAATTCACCTAGTCAAGATCCCGCCTGCTTTTCGTCTTGAATGCAGAGCTACTTCATTTGAAATGCAGGTTTCCTTCCTTTCCATTGCAGGTTTCACCTGAAATATTGTGTCACAGTTGCATTTATAATAAAGATAGGCATGAAGCTTTGTACATCTTTAATAAGCTCTCCTTCCAAATTCAGTTTGTTAAAAAGCGCGAGGAAAATCCGTATGTGTCATGGTCTGACTCTGGCTGAACAGCATCAGTGCTTTTAGAGTGACAGAAGTTTCCCATCTCTGATAGTGTCAGCTCAGCTGAGCTCATGTACACGCTTCACACATCCATAATGATTCCCACGGATACTCTGCAAGCAGCCAGATCAAGCACAGCGTTTGTTTTACTCTTCTCCAATACAAACACTCACTGCTAACTGGATGGTGCATGCCAGACAGACACCTACCAGGGACACGACATAAGCCCATTAAATTCCTACATTAACATGACTGCGTGATGTGTTTGCTTGAACTCCCAATAAACCAAACAAAGCAACTTAAAGCATGTCCAACTACAATTCCTGGCAAAAGTATCTCGGATGCAGGAATATAATGCTGTTCATTCAGTTGAGAGCCAAGGACAAAGCATGACTGTGCTGGGCTGGAAAACTGGAATCACAAAGGCTTTTCTTTCTGATTTTGTTTGAGAAAGAGATGTTAAAAGGATTTATTTGCTCTACTAGATCACCAAGGTAATTGTCTTTGTCCAATCCCATGTTAAAGACGTATGCAGAAATGTAAGAGTTATAACTATAAACCCCTGAATAATCAGATGTAAGAAAATGAAACAACTGACATTTAAGTAGGTTTAACAGGTAGAGTCGACATTCTGAATCATTTGGCTGATTAAGAATGCATCCGAAGAAGAATAAAACAGTTCAAAATATTCAAACACCTTCAAACTGTTGCCTGGAAGGGACCCCGCAACACTATGCACTGGATGGTTAACCAGTACATTTTTTTTAATGTGCATGTGAACAAACACCACCTAATTCTCCGTTGTTGACGACATATTTATTCTTCCTTTCACACTGGACATAGCAATGGCAGTTGTGAAGCAGATACTGTCACATTCAGAGCTGTTTAATTGACGATTGCCATACATACTGCTTGAAAAATAACTTGTAAATTTTGGCATTTCCCCAACAAATTCAGTACTAATGTCTTCTTTCTCAGTTCCAATAACGGAAGAGTGTTGGAATAAACCAGTTAACTGTGTCTGGAGGAAAGTGAGGGTGTAGATTCTCACCCCTATTGCCTGAGAGTCAGTTTAAAAACCAACAGAAGCAAGGCTGGTAGCTAATGAAACATCCAGGAGAGATGGCAGAGAGTATTTGTTTTGTTACTGGCAGGGCTTGCCTGTGGGACTGGTGCACCTTCTGCAAATTGTTTGGATCCTAGCATCTGTTAGGAAAGCACTGGCCAATACAGCCAGAACAGTAAACGCTACAAGTTCCAGTTGTTCCTTCTGGATGAGAAGTGTGACTCATCTGTGTCACCTGCAGACGCAAAGGGCAAGAGTCCACTGAGCCTAGAAGGGGAGGCCCTTGGAAAAATAATCCACCACCTGCAGGGGCAAGAACATCCAAAGGAATGAGGTGGCTCGCATCTCCTCTGGCAGTCAGAAAAGGCACACGCCTCTTTTCAGCAGGGGTTTGGGGCTGGCTTTTAAGTCTACTCCGAGGCTTAAATTCACACCTCGGGAATAATACACCCGACATGCTCTAGGCTGAACTTGCTCTAAGATAAGATTACTGCAACGTACTTTACAAAAGGTGTTGATACCTTCTTGTCAGAAGTTACACATGGTGTCAATATGACATTTCTTCAGTTGAGCATTTTTCTGGGAGGAAATTAAATTGATACTCCTTTATCTACTCTCGCTTTCTGTTCAGAATGAAAAAAGTTTAGGGTGTTAATTTTAACCTAAAACCACTAAATGGCCTGAAAGCTACCTACTTCTACTGTTGTAACTGAAGATATTGACACTTGGGTCCACACACACACAATGAGGATGAAAACAGATTTCGATTAATCAATCATTAGCTTTGTCACTTGGCCTTCCATTGATCTAAATTAGTGCTCCTTTAGAAACTTCCACGCTGCTGAATCTGTTTCCTTACTCTGGCCCTCTAGTGAGGGAGTAGAATGATTTAGAATGTTTTCTTCAGTTGAATTAATAATTTATACATACGCTGGGCAAAAGGTGACTACAGGAACAGCATACTTTCAGCAGCAGTTTTCAAAGATGCCAAAGAGGAGCTTGAACGGATCCTTAACAAAAGGCTTCTGTTAAAGAACGGGTGGGCAAAGCAGTTCCAAAGAAATATATGCATATAAAAGAAAATGGTTACTCATTTACATGAGTATATTAAAGAAGGAAAGATTCTGATCCCTGCATAAGGGTCCACATATGCTTGCACAGAAACTAAGCTGAAGAAAACAAACAATTTTCATTGTACCGTAAACTTGTTCTGCCTTGTTTGTGTTCACTGCAATGTGTTAGCCAAGATTTTGCCTTACCCAGATATCTATAATAAGTAGAAATATTCCAGCATGAAGCTTTACCCATATAAGTGATTTACAGTATTTACATGCTAATTGAGAAAACGGAACATACATTCGAATAATAAAATTAAATAGCATTTCCACTATTAAACTATTGACTATGGGCAGCAATTCATTTTTTACTTAGGACTCACCAGATTTTACTTCGGAAATATTAATTTGGCAATTGAAGGGCTTTTTTATTACTACAATAAAATATATTAAGCAATATCTATTAAACCTATAATTTAAAAAATCATTTCAACTCTGGTTCTAGAGATATGAAAATGAGTTTCTGTAAGTAATGTCACACAGTACTCTTAGAGAGTCAAGTAAAGTCAGGTTTCCAGTCCTTTACAGAAATGCGCTGACCTAAGCCCTGGTGCACTTCAGGAATCACAGAACCTCCCAGGGAAATTGAAGTATGACTACACACAAGGAGATACTTGCACAGCAGTGATACAAACAGCCTGAGCTCCAGCACCTTGGCTGAGTGATGTACTTTAAGAATCCACACAATTCTGAGTTCACCACTGTTCCTTCCTCGGTTCCTCCAGTGAGGCATGTCAGGTCTTAAAGCAACCTGAGAAATAAAGAGAATATCAGTTAAAAGCAACCTCACCCCATTCATGCACCCTCATTTTACCAGGCAAAACTGTGCTAATAATGCCAATGGAAACGCTCCCTATAACTTTAAAAAGGTCAGCATCTCACCCCAACATATACTTGCTGTGAGAGTTATCTAATGGCAAACTATTTTTTGATATTTCTGGCATTTCTGCTGCTGTTTCTCTTCCAGAAGTACTACGCAGAGTTCTGTACTGTTCACTTTACGTGCCTTGTTCCTGCCTTTTGTCAGAGAAACACTCTTTTTGCAGCACAGGAGGAGTCTGGAGCTTCAAAGTCTCCAAATCTTTAATAAGCAATTCATTCTAAACACCTTTCTCCTGACTAAACAGCTTTCAGATTCAAATATGTATACATTAAGATGTCAGTTTACCTGAGTATTCCCTAATATTTATGGTTTTGCAAATATTTCTCAGTAGCATCACTCTTGTTCAGTGAGGTAGTTAAACACACATTTATCTTAAGCAGCATACCCAGGTAGTGTTGAGTCTGTCTCAAACCTTTATAAGAGGCAAATACAAAAATAGCAACAGGAAAAGTTCACTGAGCAGCTTACATGTAACTGTCAGCAGAGGTGTTTGTCCAGCTTTACTAGGTTTCAGCTTTGATGGAGATCAGAGACTCAGGAGCTTGTGCTACAGACTGACAGCCCGGGGCAGCCGCTGCCACACAGTGTTCTTCGCATGCTCCTAGAGGGCAGTTCTCTTTTCATACCCCACTGGCATCTTCCAACAGTGTCTGCCCAAAGACAGGACAGAACTATAACATAAAAAGAGAAAACATATTAACACATGATCTGAGCAAGGAATCATAATGCATATTCTTAGAGGCCAGGAAGCATGGCAAACCTAGAGAGAGAAACACACAACTTCAGTTAATTTATAACTGTGTAGCACACAAAAATCTGAGTGAACTTTAAACTAGCTATATAAATGGCTTTAAGTCCCTTTAAGCATTTTAAGAAGGTAAGATGCCTTGAAATAATTAAAGCTCTAAGCATCCACTGCAAGCTCTCTTAACTGCTGCTTCCAATTTTATCAGATACAGAAAAAAATGTTAATATATGGCAGACGAGAAATGCTAGTTAAATCAAAAGATAGGTCTAAATTGGACAAATCCATGGTGCCAATTCCCAATTTTCAACTGAGATGGCCCATAGTCTAGGTCTCCAAAAGGCCTGATGTTCTGTTTCCCCAAAACATCAGGTCTTGAAGTGAGTCCAAAGGATGCTACAGTTGAACCAGAACTCTCTTCATTACGGCTCCTCTCAAAACCCCTAGTTAGCAAACTCAGAGAATACCTGAGCCAGATGAGAAATGCATCTATTAAAAATAAGGGTGAGGAGAGAAGCTTTCTACAGTGTTCCTATCTCTCTATTCCTTGTCGTAGGTGCTGCTTCATCATGAGACTGGAAGCCCTACTGGACTGTTGCATTGCTTGCGACAGGGTACTTGTTTTTGTCATTTCTGGGCATCTTGGAGCACTTAACGGCCTGCCATTCAGTCTCCACCACTGGCTTGCATCATTTCTATACCTCATGACTGTATGAAGTTGTCACATACTGTCATGCCAGCACTTGGATCCGATTTCCACTTCAGGGAAATATTTTTTATGATGTAACATGTGACCCAGAAGACATCAGTGTTTCCATTTTCTGGCAGAGTTATGCTTCCTATATGGACACTGCCAAGGTGCCTACTTCTATAACTCTGTCACTCTCCTCTTGTGGTGTTACCGGCTTGACTACTGCAGCTATAATCTTGTTGATTGCCCAGCTTATGCTGGCAAAGATGGCTAAACGAATAGCAGCATGGTTACTCAAATACAGTTGTTGGGTTTTTTTTCTTTCCCTCCTACAGTTTCCTTAATCTGGTGTGAGCCATCTGAAACGTAGAACTTTGATCAAAAAAATTCAGCACTGAGGTACATATAATAACGGCATGAAAGTCTTGTGCAGAGGGGATAAAGACACAGTCCCAAGACAAAACAGCAAAAGTTGCAGACATAGGACCAGTGTAAGCAAGTAGAAAATCATTTAGGTAGGCTTACTATAAATATTTTAAAAAGTAACTATTGTTTCAGAATAACTCCAAGTTTACTATCGTATTTGCAAATGAAATAAATCAGAAAGCTTATGGCTCATGTCAAGCACTTATATTGTAATAAGTGCACGGCACACTTCCATGTTCAAATCTGTCTCTCTAAACATGGTTTCTACATGCAAAGCACACAAAGGTGTATGAGGTTGCTGACTATTTTGAAAACGCAATCCTTGGTGAATCCTTTAGTGAATATTAACAGTTAAGTGTCTTCATTGTTGTTACAGTAGTTACAAATTTTCTACACCTCATTAAAAAAATTATTCATAGAAGCCAAAGATACATATTGTTCTGAAGAAATCAGTAAAAGAGAAACTAAGGTGGTATCTCTGTAGTACTCAGCTGACAACCAGACCAGAGATGAAGCAATAGCCTGAAGTATTACCTGACTGCAAGTTTTAAGTGATCACTTCACTAGAAATCTCTAGTTTGGCTAACTACATATCCTGGCGTCATGTATAAACAAGCCGGTCCCAGGAGAGGTGGCTCAGTGCCATCTCAGCAGACCTTAGCAGCAATGTGATGCCACTAGAAGACGTCACAAGTTATATGATGGACTTCCACAGGCAGGTATGGCTGTGATTTACCCAGTCCACTCACACAGTGGATAAATGGAAAGGATAACACTCACTTTCAATATCTAGTTCACAAGTGCCAGACCTAAGCCATAATGTACATCTATGCATCAGCATCTCTCCAAACCATATGGATGTGAGGCAAGTTGGGGTATAGGCATGCTCTCTCAGGCTTATCATCAAAAGGCTGTTCAGTTGTGAGCAGTGTATCAAGCAGCTGCCCAACTGTCCAAATTTGAACGTATATAACCTACAGTTTTCCTAAATACCAAGAGTCTTGACACAGTTATTTCCCTATTCCTTTCCTCCCTTCACTATTTACCTCCAAAACATTTAGGAAAGAAATGAAGGTATTAAGTACTGCAGATTATATATTTACTAAATGAGCATAATTTAAAAAGAAAGTGTAATCATGGAAACAGCTGCCTTCAACTAGACTTATGCACACTTCCTCCGAGGGGACTTGTCGGGGTTACTCAGCTACTTGTTTCACATGGTTTGGCTCTATTCACAGATCTCACTTCTCCAGAGACAGGGGACACATTAAATGTGTTTGATCATCAAGTTTTAACTACCATTTCAAAAAATTGAACAGTGCTCTGAGGGTATCATAAAAGAAAGCTCCTAGAGGGAAGTAGCTGTTGATGAACAGCTTACAGAAGAAGAATTTGCTGCTTCTGTTTTTTGGATTCTCAGAGCACAGTACACTGCTTTAGTTCTTGAATGTCAACAAGAGGAAAACCAAAATTATTATATAAAAGCCTGCAGAGTGGATACACATGATCATTAAAGTGTTTAGTTTTTCAAAGCAGGGCTTCTTAAAGATGCCAATTTCAGAAACTGAATTCTGCAACCTGTTATTGCACAGAGCACTGAAATGGAACAGGAAGAAACTGAAGCGTGAACAGGGAGGCAGCTGAAGGTGACCTTAAAGAAAACTGGAAAGGACTGAATCACTAGGCAGGGAACCTCGTTATCGGTGCATTTCTTTATGCTATACCAGGCACGTTTTCAACAGACTGCTGAACAAAACCACCACAGGAAAATTATGGTAGAGAAACACACAATTACCTGGTAAATAACCACATTTCCTAAATAATCACACACCGGTGGCAATACTGTGAACACTGCTGGCTCTTTCCAGCCTGTTGCAGGCATCTGACCTCTTTACTTCTTAAACAGGAACAGGAGATGCAAACACTTCAGTTTGATGTAGAGACAAAGACGTTTTCTAAGCCAAGGCAAAAAGCATGAGGGACATTATGTAACAACATTATTTTCTAGGTTTGTTTTGCTTTTCTACGGTGTCATCTGACAGCACGAGTTGTCTGACAGCATTTGAACAAAGCAGAATCCCAGAAAATGAAATGTAGAAATTCTGAGGTGCAGACTAGCCAGTCTGTGTATGTTACACTGGGTGACAAAGCATCTCTCTCATATCTGCAATAGTGCCCAGATTTCATCTCCTAATTTACTCCATCACTGACACTGGAACTTTCAAAAGAGCAAGCACTTTTGTTGTTCGCTTTCAGTTTTTCTTCTACTTAGGATTCTCACGTGCAATAGGGATTCCTTACAGGGCTGTAAAGGTATAAAGATGTCCTCAAGTTGAAAAATATTACATGTTACACCATTTTAAATTGCCCTTTATATCATAAAAAAGGAATAACGCTGGTCAGCATCACTATTTCCCCCATTAAAAACACATTTCATCTGTAAGAAATTCTCTCATTATCATTTGACAAATTTTAAAAACCAGTTAAGGAGGAAGTGGGAAGACAGCTACAAAACTTGGAGAACTGAGCTCTTCAGGAAACAGGCTGTTTATTCTTTCAGTGACCAGCTAAATGGGACCTCAATCATTGCCATGGTAGAAATTATAAAATAGTACTTGTTCCCTGGATTGAGTCCTATCTTACTATATATTGTTAGAAATGCCTCTTTCACCAGGGAAGTTGTGATGTTTACCTTTTTCCCCCTATTACCTCTATGCAAATGTAGAGAGCTGAGCCCACATCTAGTACGATTGGTATATATAAACTTACTGACCATGATTTGTAGATGGATGGAATACATTGTCACCTTCATTTAGCATAAACCCAGTGAGGTTATGAGAACTTACGCATAAGTTGCAAGAGGAATTGGAAAAGAGAAACCAGGATCCCTCTTATGACAACAGCCACAATGAACTCGTTCTTATTACCCTATATGCGTGTTCATTATGTGCTAGTGATCTCTATTCATGTGCACCTTTCTGTGGTGTGGAAGGACTAACAGGAGATGTACAAGTTTGCCTAATGCTTTGATGAATCCAGCTGGAAACTTTGATAGCTATTAAGCCACCCATAATGTGCTACCATTGAGGAAATCAGAGATTAAATTTGTCTCCCCCTCATGCAACTGAGAGGAGGATTCTCTGAGCTGAGCTAAACTAAACTAGTAAACCAGACCCAAAAGAATGACAAGTATGTATTTCTGTAAGAAGCATTGCTGTGGTACTGTTTCTATACAGTGTGGTTTTCTTATTAGCAAGCCTGATTCTAGAATATTCTTCAAATGCATAAAAACATGCAAACAAATGTTTTTGAACTCCTCTCAATGATAGCATAGCTGCATTTCAGGCAGTAAGGCAGACTACTTTTGATGGAATATTAGCTCATCTGTGAAGTCTCAGGGAAAGAGGTTCAAAAGTGCTGAATTTCCAGTCCAAGACTGATACATGACAGACTCAGCCATTCACAGGCATCGGGTTTCTTCTTTTCTCCTCTTTTCTCCTTGAAAACATATGCAGGGCTGCTGTTTTCAGATTAGTACAGCTATTTTGTTTCCATGACTTTGCAAAAGCTTTCTCATTTTCAACTGTGGGAACCGAAGCAGAGAGCTATACTTGTCATTTGTTGGCAGATTTTTGCATAACAAGTGCTTTCTGCATTATTTCAGCTGTTTCTCAAGATTAATCATTGTTAAACCAGATGAACATTTAGGGAAATGTCCCCTAGTCTAATGCAATGTAGATGGGCAGAAATCGGGGGTGGGGAGAGAGATGGGGTGGGGGCAGGGTGTGGGAATGACAAGAAAAAAAAGATGCAACTTCTTGATAGTCTCAAGACACTGCTTTTCTGACTAAGTGCTCAAAAAGCAGTTAAGGAATCAAGTTACCATTAAAGACAATAAACTATGAACTCAAAAAAAGTTTCTTCTGGTGAAAGGCACTTGTTGCTATCACGCCAAGGGCACCATCTTACCTATGCACATTTAATTATTGTAACATTCAGCTCCGTAGGATAGCTACTGGTGTAGTAAGTCTTATGGCTCTAAATAACCACAGAGACATCTAAACATCCAGTGTTGTCCAGTCACAATTCACAGTGACGCAAGTTTTCTTCGTGAGCAGCAGAACTAATGCAGTTTTGCTTTCCCACACATTCATCTCCCACAACTGATGGAGAGCTTTAACTGGAGCTGTGGCTGAGATCGCACTCTCTGGTGCCTTCTCTGATGCCTAGTAACGCGCAAACTCAGCCTGTGGAGTTCCCCTCTATAAATGCACTTCATTAAGATTCTTTGCCCAAATACCACCTATTTTGAAGAAACCCGTTTGACCATAATTTTTACTGTTGCCTCAGAGAAATTTGACTGAAGTCAGCCAACTCTGACAGAAACAGATTGGCAGAGGTAATTTGAGACACACAGGACAGACTGTCAAGGATAATGGGAATTCATTAGTCTCTCTTTACTTCAGAAGCAAGGTTAAAAATAGCGGAAAGCAGGACAATTCCTCCAGCATAATGGACAACAATATCCAACATGCACTATTTCATTTTCTCTTGATTTGCTCTCAGCAAAATACTGCCAGCTTGACTGTGTCAGTCAGTTCTACAACAAAATGAGCACCAACATCCAGACATTAGTCAGTGGCTCTACATAAAGTTCCATATTTTCCAAGATATCACTTATAATGTTAATTGCTATTAACACACACACTTTTCCAATTATTTGTCAGATTAAAAGATTGTCTGCCTCTGTTTAGATAAGAATATTGGTGGCTTTATCATCACTTCCCTCACATAACTGTTACTCAGGCCCATAAAATGTAAGCTTATGCAATTTACTATTTGTGTTGCTGAAACCAGTGCCCCTGTACATACCTAAATATAAGGATACTGCTTGAAGATAAATGCTCTTTTTCAAATCCAGCTGCTCAAATGAGCCTTATGCTTTGATTGCACAGACACTTCCCTCTCTACCAGTGAATGAGGAAGACTTATGGAGGGGCATCTGGAACATGAGTGTCCCAGAAGGGATGTCTCTGACTATCTCACATATCAGGTGACAAGTTTTGAAGGCAAGAAAATGAAACATATTATAGTTTGATTTTTCTCCCTTCTGAGGTTACTACGTGCTTGCTGTTCATCAGCTTCAATTAAAAAAAAAAAAAAGTAAAAACATCTAATGTAGAAAGCATACAGTTCAAGTGCTACAATGTATTGCTACATCACTGCCTACTTACCTTGTAAACTGGGCCTAGAAACAAAGTGGCCAGTTCCCAGAGTTCTTTCTTAACGCAGTTTAATGCTTAAACTCAGTGTTAGTCGTGAACCAATGGAGAACAGAGATCTCATCCTAGTCTGCAAAGATCATATGAAATAAAGCAAAAATCTTAATCCTTACAGACACTTCTACCCTTACCCAAAATTAATGGCAGCCGCTGACAAAGCCACATCACCAGTACCAAAGGAAAACGGGGACCCAGCTGACTCCAACTGCTGCTCTTAATCTCTGAACCAAATAGAATTGAGCCAAAAGTAGCAAAAGTTTTCAGTCCTTTTTCTGAAAATAACTTTAAACAAGTCTTAGTTGGAAATAAAAGCACGTAGCCACCCCTTTCATCGAAGCTGAACTGTGCTGACACTGGCCCTCATCCTCAGTCTCCAAGCCCATCTAAGACTGGGCTGTTTGTTGCTTCATTTTTAAAAGCCAAACCCTAACCCAAACCTCATTCCCAGGTGACCAATACCTACAGTGAAACTATGACACAAGGCACAGGCTTAATACCCTGGCGTATTTGATACTAGAGGAACACAAAAGATTCAACTGCAACCTAGGAGATCCTATACTTTTTTCCTAAATCCTAACCCTTACAGTAGACTTAACTACCAAGACAATGAATACCTCTGTTGTACTTTAACCCCAGCTGGCAAATAAGCCCCACACAGCCACTTACTCGCTCCCAATAGGATGGGGGAGAGAATCATAAAGGTAAAAGTGAGAAAACTCGTGGGTTGAGATAAAGACAGTTTAACAGCTAAAGCAAAAGCTGTACACACAAGCAAAGCAAAACAAGGAATTCATTCACTACTTCCCATCAGCAGGCAGGTGTTCAGCGAACTCCAGAAAAGCAGGGCTCCATGACATGTAATGGTTCTTTGGGATGACAAACGCCATCACTCTGAATGTCCTCCTCTTTCTCCAGTTTTATATGCTGGGTATGACATCATATGCTATGGAATATCCCTTTGGTCAGTTGGGGTCAGCTGTCCCAGCTGTGCCCCCTCCCAACTCCTTGTGCACCCCCAGCCTGCTCGCTGGTGGGGTGGGGTGAGAAGCAAAAAGCACCTTGACTCTGTGTGAGCACTGCTCAGCGACAGCTAAAACATCCCTGTGTTATCAACACTGTTTCCAGCACAAATCCAAACAGAGCCCCATACTAGCCACTGTGAAGAAAATTAACTCTATCCCAGCCAAAACCAGCACAACCTCCCCAAAATTCTATGTAAACCTGGCACCATCCCCTAAATTTAGGGAGCAGCATAATCCAGTAAAACTGAAATTCTTAAAAATGCTTTTGCAGAAAAGAAAACAGCCCTGACCAAATTCCAGACCTAAATCTAAAGGTAAGGCAGGACCTACCATGACACCATCTACTCATCCTAGCACAGAACTCTGTACAGGATCTAGCCAGAATCCTGTGTCATGTATCTCTCGGCTGTGAAACCGCAACTGTAACAAGAAAAAGACAGACAATACCAGAGGAAAGTTAAGTGTAAATTATGGGTGCATGCTGGTACAGACAAGTTAAAAGTCTGAGATAGAGAAAAGGGCTGCAGATTTTCAATCCTTTTCTGAAAGCCCATTCTAAGCACCAGCTTCAAATCTAAGCAAAGACATTACCCAGTGTATCTTTTCATGAAAGAATACACACAGAAAGGAAACATTCTGACACCCTCCCTGCAGAAATGCTCTCTGTGTGACATGCTGTCATTCCAAAGATACAACTCCCATTCAGTTCAGAAGGAGTTTTCAATCTGTACAAGTGTATTTTTCTTGGCTGAGACAATGTACAAGCTTTGTAAGTAAAAATGAAAATGGATAATTCTAAAGAGTAAGATAGCTACAGTTAATTTAACATAAAAAGAACCTGAAAATGGTGCCAAACTTCTCAACCACTGGAAATTCAGAGAATAAAAAAAATACATACTATGTTATTTAGGTAACATATGCCCTTATTTTTAGCATAATCCTCTTCCATTACCATCCACTGCAGTATTGTCAACCAGAAGTTTTAAAGTAGCACCATCTGTGCTATCAGCAGGGAAAAATCCATTTGCAAGTTTTCACAGCCCCTTAATGGGCCCACTCTGCTCTTGACCTTGACACTTCAGTCTATGCCACCATCTTAAACTTGGCTCATGTGAGTTTTGGATTATGCTTCAAACTGCATTCAGTTAAATAAAACCTCAAGTGTGTTAACTTTCAGTTTTAAGTGACTGTGCTTCACCGCATCAAGATATATCAGATCTTCCATAAAAATCTCTGCTTGACAGAAGCAAACACCTCCCAGAATCCAAGGTTGCCTGAAGAAAGGGCTAATTAAGAGATCAGAGAACAAACTGTCCACATAGCTCTCTTTCAAAGGAGCACTGCTTCCTTACAAGTCTTTGCATGAGAGATCTAAGCTATGCTGTGTATCTTCACAAGACTGAACGCCTATACGCACGTTGAAAAGGCTGCAACGAAAAGATGTGTACTGGCACTGACTTGTTATGTTACCGTAACAATTTTAGCAGAGGTTCCCATTTTGTGATCAGAAGCCAGGGGGTGCCTACAGAGAAAGGACAGTCCATGACACTAGATCTGTGAGTAGTATCTACCTGTTAGTATACACCAAAGCAGAGTCGAAAACCAGGTGAAACACTTCTCCATGTAAGCAACTGCAATGGAGCAGATTCACTGGGAGGTCCCAGCAGGACAATTTCTTCCAATGCAAACCACACTATTAAACAATTTGAAACTGCCTGCACTAGCACAAGCTGAGGTTCTCATGCTAACTTGTTATAAACGACACAGACAGTGGATAAATTTACCTTCAAGTACAGAACACGTTATGTTACCTGGAGGCAGACTGTCACATCTGGCAAATACTATAGCGAAAATTTTAAACAAAGGGTGCCAAGGGTACAAAGGGGTTTGGCACAAACCCTACAGCTATTTCTGCCTTACATTGTCTTCTGAGGCTGCACCAGGGAGACACTTGGCAAAACAGAAAGCCAAGAGAACGGAAGAGATGGGCCTAATGTACTGACTATAGGGCATTTTGTGAACTAACAGGAAAACACCCCCCCTCCCCAAACATTAGTTGTTATATTTACCTGGTAACATACCTATTAATATCCTGTCCTTGACTTAGGTTCTCTGTCCTTTGGATTTTTTAAGACCAGAATCAATACTTGGCTTCATTTTACAATAAAACATGCAGTTTACAAAATAAAATTATTGTAGTTATCTCCGCAATGATTTCTGAACTTCTTTTTAAAGCATGTTTTACTTTCTGTATTTTCAAACTAGCTTCTTTTACACAGATGGCATTTGCAAGCGAAAAGTAAGACTAGCAATAAACTCCACAAGCCTATTTCTGAGCTACAACAAACAAAAGCAAGAATTGAATTGATAGACTAACTCAGGATTTCCACCCACTTACTCTGTTCTCGATTGAGAGGAAACAAAAGATTTCCAAGAGCTACAAGTGTCTGAGTCTGACCTGGAAGATTCCTTCGTGCTGTGCATGTCTGAATTTTACGTTAGCTGTCTTTAATGGTGTGAATTTTTGCCCTTAAGATTAGCATGGATGGAAACAATCTAGGGATTGTGCTGACCTGCAGTTGTGAGGCAGGCAGACAGATGGGACGCAGTTAGGTAGTAAAAGGAATGGAAGCTAGTTATTCTTCATTACAAATTTAGATGCTTCTGTCAGTTTAAATCACAACTCAGAATGGGGAGTATGCTCCCAGCAGCTTACCAGGAATACAGCTATGTGAGTACTACTGACACTGATAGGAAATGCCTTGTTACATTCACAGCTACTTTTGAACAGTCACTGACCCAGATGATGGGTTCTAGCACAAAGAGAGCATCCCTGAGCCATATGGTGGTACACTACTCAGAATATTATTTCGTTAGTCACCATCCAGGAAGGAGCACCAGCTCAAGGAAACAGATGCTACAAGCTGGAAGATTGGTAAGAAAACAATTCCAGGCAGTGTGTAGGTCCCCAGAGGTGACACCATCTCATAGGCACATTTCCATATCTTTATCTTGGCTTCTAGACTGTCCTCACTCTTATTTCTTCCTAGAAGTAGTAGAGCATCTGAGCTTCAGAAAGAGGACCTTGGGACAGCAAATATGACAGCTCTGACTTGAGAATGATTTCACTGCAGCTCCTCTAAAAATTATTTTTAGACTAAATTAAGCCTTCTGAAGAGCAGTTAAATGGGCACTTACTGCCTGGTGCATAGACTGTATAATATCCACTATACAAAGACCTTTTGATTTATTCACCACCTTATTAGATATTGACATGACCACTGCAATGGAAAGGTTGTCATGGAGATGCAGAGGAAGATGATGGCAGTTAAACTCTGACAAGTGACCTAAAAGGACCCAAAGGGAACTTGTCTCTCCTTTCACATATACTAGATTGCTGTCCTCTCTTCTCAGGTTACACTTTCAGTGTTTTCAGTGAGTACATCTACACATTCATGTTGATACAAGTGCAAGTGAGGATGCAGTTGTTTTACTGAGCTAAATTTCCCAAATGCTTAGCCCTGCAAGTCACCTCAACTTCCACAAGCTTCATTAAGATCAGAACTTGCACAGAACCTCATAATGTCAGGAACCCAAGCGGAAGTAAGTCCATAAGCAGGCACTGATTGAACCTCTCGAACAGACAGCCATAGTTAGATGCCTGCAGGACCATGGCTAAAGATGGCAACTATGCACACGGAAGCTCAGCTATCTCTGAAAGCAGCTAAACGTTTCTACCACTTTGAGTACTTTCTATTGTTTTTCCTCTATTAAAAAGCCTGTGTAGTTCCAGCTAAGATGGTGGCTCAGCATGTTGGATATGGAGACTTGAGAACAAGAGAGCAAGACCTCAAGTCTGTGCCATGCTGCCAGGAGGCTTTTATAATGATTTAGGACTGTACTCTGGCTATCCAACACAAGTTTCTCTCCTGGGTGCTGTGATTGCTTTTGTAATGCCCCTAAGGAACCAGAACTCGACAGGCTTGGGCAAAGGCCATCTGAATCACCATCATGACACCATAGTTTGAGGTCTAAGTAAGGCACAAAAAGCAAATAGTGTGTATATGGCCTTTAAGGTTGCCTATGATACACAGTCAAAGTTTCATATAAAAATGAACTTAGCATTTAAGAGTCTGTAACTCTAGTGTTTTTTTTTCCTTTCATACTACAACAAATCCCAGAGCATCCACACTGGAGGCCAAGGATTCTTAGGAACATGCTTAAAAATTCTACATAATGTGAGGTCAAACATTGTGTAAATAAATTGTTCAGAAGCCATAAAATGAGTAAACCCAAACCCCAGTGAAACCAATCAAAAAACCTACTACTTTTGCCTTCATTAAGACTGGGATTTAGCTCATAATCTGATATTCCCTGAAATGCTTTAAATTGCCACTGCATCACTACGATGTGTGAAGTCAGCTGAGCCCTGAAGGCATCTGCCTATCTGTGGAAATTTGGTGTTAAGTAGTCTCTTGTCTCCCCTATCCCTAATGAAATTCTAGCATTTAGAGGACTGTCTCACACATCCATTTGCTGAAATATATAGCTAAATCCAAGCCTTAATACAGCTTTGCCAGCTTCTGCTTTCAAATGCTTTAACCACCACCACTCCCCTCAACAATCCCTCTCTTAGTTCTGTTTTCAGGATAGCTTTATTTCCATAGTCTTGTTTTCTGCTTCATTAGATTTAGTCAATAAGAATGCAGCTATGAGAGATTTGAGATATCTTGGGATATAATAGTTTAATGCCTCAATTTCTGCTCTGACTGACCAGTTCCATGCCCCAAGATTGTCAGGATCACTATGGAGACACAAGCAAAAGCTCTGCCAAAAATCTGACAGATTGATTATTTACACATTTTCAGAAATGCTTTGTCATGAGGCCTCAGTCTGAAGATCTCAAACCTCGACTTAAGCCCAAAGGGACCTCCTACTGGCTTTACTTCTCCACAAAACTAGTATGAAAAGCTTCGTTTTTGCTGAAACAGCATTATTTCAATAAATTCAGGTTTGCTTTAGCTGAACCATGGTATTGCTTTCAAATGACAATTGCAAGCTGTCTCTGCACTAAGCGTATGTAAGAGATGGCTACCTGTTTTAGTGAGAACTGGAATTTCTCCTATCTTCCCTTGTTTACAACCATTGCATTCTTGTGTCCTGCTGCCTCTGAAATACTGCACGAGAAGCCTGTAAACCCATATGTCTTACAGATGTGTTCCTCTCATCTGTGATCTCCAGAGAGTCTACAAGCTTAACACAGGGGCTAGTCAGTATCTGGATGCAAGACTCTGAGGACAAATCCAGTGTGCAGTGATAATTAAGGTTGGGAATCTGGTCAGCAAGGGTTTCTTGAATTCTTGCACCAAACAGCTTGGCTGGCAAGCTTCACCACAGTGCTTTGGGGGGGTATGTCAGCCACAGATTCCCATTGAGATCTCAACACAACAAGTGATTGTGTGGGAATATATACCATCAGGAAATCAAGTCTAATGGCATTTAATCCAAGAAATATTCTGTCCATTTTGAGGGAAGCACAATTTAGCACTGAAACAGAAAGATAATTTACTAAACCAAAACACTGACTAATATCGTCGGTTTTCCTTTCAGTCTCTAAACCAGACTGAAACAAGCTTTGTTTGCAAGAGCTGATGAAATCATGGCTCCAGATGGCATGAGCTGCTGTATCCAAAAGAGAAACTTGTACCAAAAAATACTTTTTTTTGGATATTGCAACAAGGAGACATAAATATTTTGTGTGAGTTTACATTATGATCAAACTGAAGAATTCCCCAGGGGAATCCTACCTGCACGGATGCCAACAGCAAGTTTCCAGTTGACTTAAATGGACAGAACATCAATCTTTATTTAGTAATGGTATACAGAAAATCACCCTGAGTTGGTGGGGAGTGGTATTGCAAGATGCTCTGTTGGGTTTTTAAACTATCTGCTTTACCCTGATATCTGAACACCTCTGAGCTGCACCTGAATTCCAGTGTGTTTGTCATAGAATCATAGAAGCATTTGGTTGGAAGAGACCCTCAAGATCATCGAGTCCAACCATTCACCCTGCATTGTCGGGGTCCCTAAACCATGTTCCTCAACACCAAATCCACACAGTTTTTAAACACCTCCAGGGATGCGGACTCCACCACCTCCCTGGGCAGCCTGTTCCGATACTTCACAACTCTCTCTGTAAAGAAATTTTTCCTGATTTCTAACCTAAATTTCCCCTGGCGTACCTTGAGGCCATTCCCTCTTGTCCTGTCATTCATAACATGGGAGAAGAGACCGACCCCCATCTCCCTACAACTTCCTTTCAGGTGTCCTCTCAACACTTTAAGAAAGGCCTTTTTACAGATGATGGTCAAAGATAAAACTACTTGCTAATCTTACAGGACCTGCAACTGTTTACAACAACAGTGAATTGAAGGAAAATCTCTCAAATCTTTGGCAAGGAACCTAACAGCCATCTTATTTTATATCACTATATTCAAAGCCTTTCAGAGACAAGGACTCACATTCATTTTGGTTTCTGGATTCTCATATATTAATAAAAATGTTCTAATATCTTTTGCTTGAAAAGTGTGACAAAACCCAATTAAAAATGTATTCACTTCTAGATTCAGCAGCAAAGAGACGATACGTCATTTTTCCAAATTTGACGATGAAGAGAGGGAACAGACATTTAATTTCACAAAAGAAAATTTAGTGCAAATCAAACACAAGTCAAGCAGAAAAGTAATTTATCAGCTTATCCTCCTAATGAGAAAAGAAAGAGATGGAAGCGCACATTTTTGGCAGTGTAACAACATTAGCTAGAGAACATTAAATAATTAGTTGGCAGTGCCGAGCCTTTGATTCAACTTCTTTGCTATGAATCAGTTTTGCATTGCAAAGCAGGTTTGTAAAATTTAACAATGTTTTCACACCATAATTTTTTTTCTTTTGTTAAGTATCTCAAAATTAGCTGCACCCACTAGACTTTAATGCTGTTGCACACTGGCAAAATAAAAAGATATTTTCAAAGACACAACTAGAAGTTAAACATGCTGACTTTCAGGATGACTTTCAATAGGCACCAAGTATTTATTTATGTAGGAGAAAGAAAACGTAACATGTAGAGTAAAGCACAGCTAAAAGATATCCTCCTGCAGGTGTGGTAGCTCTTGCCATACACCTCAGGAGGTGGTCACACATTCTGTTCTACCTGGACCACTGAAACATGTTATTACTCCAAATCCCTTCTCAGGTGCTTGTCCCATCCCTTGCTTTTCCTGCAGCATGACACCACATATAATCATGCTCTAGTATTTTCCTGACAAAATGATCCATTTAAAAAATCCACTATACTAAAAACAATCTAGAGAAAGCAGCTTCATCTAGATGCACATGCCAGCACCCCTAAGAGGAAACCTGCCTCCAACAGGGAATGGTACCAAGCAGATGGACCATGCTGAAAAATAATCTCTTCAAGCTGGCCCAGGAAGAAGCACGCCCAATTACAACTTTATTTTTTGCACAGCTTATTCCAGTCTAGTGGAAGGGTCAGCTCCAGCAATATCTATTCCAGAGCAGTCGAAACTGTGTGCAGCGTGGTCAAACGCAGCCTCCAAGTCTGCAAACTAGAGAGCTGGAGAACTTGAGCCACTCATGCAAGAAAAAGAAATCCCCGTTCCCCTCGATCTACAGTTCATGCCTCTTCATTACTGTGAAGGGCACAACAACCCCTATGACAAGATAACATCAAAGCTGAATTCACAACTCCACCTCAGAACAGAACGCTCGATGTAATCAAATTTACACTTTTTCGTACATGTGATCTGTGTCTACTAATGTTTTCACTTCAGAAACATTTCATTTTTTGTGTGACAGTTCTTTACATTTTGACACAAGAAACTAAAAATCTTTCAAAAAGTTCTATTAGTAAAAACCCTTACAAGTAACACAAGTTGATCAGATAGCTTCACTAAGATTTAGAAAGAAAGCCTATAAATGGTCTAACAAATTCAGCTGTTCCCCCTATGCCTCTAAGTCCATCCCAGGAAGCTGCCAAGTCGTCCTATCTCAAGACCAGGCATGATGTCTTTCAAATATTTCTGATTGCTTCTCACTCTCGAATACCTCAACCCACATTAGAATTCATCTTCCTACACAGCACACGTCCTTAAAATAGTGTCTGAACTAGAGAAACATAACAGGGAAGCGTGCTGAGAGCTGATGACATGTATTGCTTAAGACAAAAGCCAGCCTTATTTGAAATGTATTACTTTGAGAAAACAAAGATTATAATAAATTTCCATTGTACTCACTTATCACAGACCCTGAAGCAATTCTTGGTTATATCAAAATATCCCTCTGTCTTTGTCTTAGAAAAATGGCAAAAATGCAAAGAGTTTTCATCTGCAAAATCTCAACTGAATTACAAAAAAGGAAAATCCTCACTGGAAGTAGTTCAGCACTAGAATCACAGAACCTGTCGTTTATTTGTTTTTTGTACTCTTTCAATGATAAACTAACTTCGTATCACAAACACAAAAAAACCTCAAAGCATGAGTATGACAATTAGATTTCACAGAGAAAACGTTCATAAACTGTTAAACATCACATCATTCCCCTCAGTTTCACAGGATTCCCCAAATCCCAAAGATAATTCAAACAAAATTCTAATAATAAAAAGGAAAATTAACTATGAATTGGCTCATTTAAGCCTATAATTTGACTGCTATGCATCTGCAATATTTTTCCCATTGGGTCATGTGAGTTTAATGGTTTCAGTTAGGCAAGATAGAAGAGATGAAAGTTATTCTGAGCACATCACTTGGAGGTTTCAGAGATGAGAACTGGATTTCTGCATCCTTTACGCCTATTCCACTACTACTTTGTCAAAACCAGCATGTCTTCTCTAATAAAAATGTTGAAAACTAGCTTATATTGAGAAGGTTGAAGAGCCTCTAGAACAGTTCTAGAAAATCAATTATGTGATGAAAGCAGAGGAAGAGATTGGTTCTGGCCAAGCTCCCAACCCAAGACACTGGCACCCACTGAGCACCACAGCAAATCCCTTCCACACATCTTCTGTACAGTATCCCCCCGACACAGAGTGGCAGGAGCAGCCACAGCATTTTCTGTTTCCCTAAATGGTGGAGCACAGCAGCTTTCCTTTTGGTTAAAGAAAGGCTAAAGAATCCTGTGAGGAAAGGATCCTCACACTAGAGGATACCCATTGCTCAGCTCTCCTCTCATAAGATACACAAGCAGGTGACAAGCAGAGCAGTCCCGATCATTTTCTGCGGTGCAGTGAGGAGAAACCTCAGCAAAACATGTAGCCATTAGGAATGTCAATGAGGAAGATGCAGGCTCAATAAAGAGCTCAAGAACAGTAAACTGCAGTGCCTTCATATTTGCTTTTTTTCATCAGTGTTAGCACTTACAGTTGGGCAAAAGTATCCTACATCAGGTCATAATATAATAGCCTGAGGGACAACGGAAGCTGGTGTAAATTAAGGTGTACTTAAGTGGCTCTAATTTAAAGGCTTTTTGAGCCCAAGATGTATAATCTCTTTCAATGTAAAAAATTCTCATCTAGGCAAGTCCAGGAAACCAGTCTAAGTTTAGAAACAAAAGTATAGTGTCTACAGAAAGCTCTTCTGAAATTAGTAAAAAGTTACTCCTGTCAAAGGGAAAAGTAAGAGACAGCTTTGTACGTAGTTCACTAAAATATCTGTAAATCTATTTCTCTTCAGCATCAAGAGTCCTGCAAATAAAGATAGATTGTGCATCTATTTAAAAAAAAGAATTGGTAATTTAACTCTCTACAGGAAGTGCCTTCTTCCCTCCTGTAACAGAGTCTTTCTATTGGCATTAACCTCAATCAATACAGTGCAGTCACCCGTTTTATGAATGATATAGCTCTCAGCAGCAAATAATGCGAAAGAGAAAGTTTTCTCGGAAAAAACGGGAGGATAAAAGCTAGCTTTTTCAGTAACAGTGTTGAAATTTGTAATGAAGACTGGCTGCCACTGAGTTCTTTTATTATCAGACAGATCAGCTGAATCCATCTTACATTACACATATATTGTTATTTATATCTGCTGCCTGTCAGTATATGGCTAATTTCTACAGAGACAGCAGCATGATTTACGAGGCACACTGATGTATGTGGCACAGCTGCACCGTCAGGAATGGAAGTGCTGACTCTCTCGTGACTTTTAAACAACTGAACCACTGAAGTATTTTGTAGTCTTGAAGGTCAGACACTACGCAGTAACATTAGGACAACAGTTTTCCCCAACATTACAGGAGCCATTGTAAGCATCCAGCAATGAGGAAGGAGAGCTAAAAAACCACTGGGTGTTCGGCACTCGTTTCAGGATAGCTTTCTACAGTATTATTGAAAAAGCCGTAGATGACACTGAGCACTGGTAGGCTAGCACGAGCACCTCACCCAGTGGCGCTCCTCCATCAAACAAGTAAGATTTACTTCGGCAAGTAAGGATAGCAGAATCAGGCCTATGCAAGGATGTAAGCAAAATTATTACAAGGCTGTGTTTCAATGGTATTCTAATTTCATGTATAACCAAAAGGAAATTCAGTGTCTATACAGTAACAGAAAAGCTTCTACAATGTGTATGCGTCACTGCTGCAAACCAACAATTTAGACAGGAGATACAGCAAAAACAATCCAAGACAGTCAGCCTGAACTAATTGCTGTGGATGCATAGAAGCTGTGCCAGCTGTGCTATTCATTAACTACACAACGCAATAGCTGACTGATTATTCAGATTGTTTGTAGAAATATGATGAACTATTTTAAAGCAACAATAAAAAAAGACAGCATTATTTCTATGCAAATCAAAGAACAAGGCAAACGAAGTCACTTTTCCATATGTAAGATGCTTCCTCATGCTACTCAAAAGCAAAAGGAACCTAGTAAAAGAAAGGAAATCAAGGAAACTGCTTGTCTTAAATAGCGTATGACAAAAGTGAGTCCTTAGAAGGCTGTCTGAACTTACTGTTACCTGTTATATCAATTTATATGGACTGTTGTTAGGACAGTAAATTAGAGCTAAGTCAGGTTTTGAGGCAACCTCCCAGTAGAACAAGTAACCTAATTAGTTTAAAGACGAAGCCTGGTAGATTTATGAATGGTATTATAGACAGGTTCGCATAACAAGGACCTGGATTTAACCACACAAGAATCCCCTTTTGGTCCTACATTGCTAAGCAAGCAGGGACTAATTTCGTGTTATGTGCCTGCAGAGGGCCATGGCTGCTACTCAGTCCTTCCACAAAAGTCAGAGAAAACAGTAATAATGCAGGTATACACCAGGCTAACAGAGCAGCAAGTCCCTTCTGGAGAGCAAGGATATTATTTCTGGACTGCACAAACTATTTACCTTTTCAATGTTGTTTTCTAAGCTTTTCCTAGGTAGTCTGCTGTCACCATTACCAGGCCACTTTTAAACCATAAAAGGCCTGCAATTCACACTGTTTCTTGGTAGTAATACTACACTTACACATTAAGGTCCCATTTCTGAAAGTTTTATAAATCCTTCAGAGATGTATTACGATCTATATAAACAGCAGTGCCATTGGACAGCATGACAAAGTGTTAGATGGCTTCATCTCATATGGAACTTACCGACTTACTAGAATCTACTGAGCATATCAGCTACAAAAATGAGCCTGCAGCAAAATATCAACAATGAAACTCTACTGTGGTGTGACAAAAGAGTAAATTCTTCTCTTCTGCACCTGTATCAAGGTTGCTACTAGGGATTTTCTTTTTCAGCTCATACATCCACTTCCAAATGCTTATCAGTCTTAAAAAAAAAATCACTAACATCTTCATACACTGATGCATGCACGCTCTATCCAGGCTATTCAAGCCAATATATAATACCACACTACTTTGATACCTCAGCTCCCCTGAGAGCTTTGGCCTTGGCTTTGTTGCCTTTTGTTAGAATTCCCAGTTTGAATCATGCTTGCATATTGAATAGTTACATTAAACAACTTCAACTATTTCTAGAGTCTTATGCCCTCCTCTCTAGAGAGCAGGGATATTTCAGACAGATAGCTCTGAAAATTGATTCATTAGGAAGTAAAATAGATAGTTCACTTGATTTGTTAATTCTAAAACTTGCGATTTAGTGCCAAATACCTACAGAGCTTTTTTTTTTTCTTAAGTAGTGTGGGTCAAGCTTTTTTGATTATGTCAACCTAATTAGCAATCAGAAACTATGAATACAGAATGAATTCTCCATCATAAAAAGCTCAATAAAAAGTTAAAATCCAACCCTAAGAAACTGAACTTACTGATTTATATATACACATCTCTTTACACTCAGTCACCCTAAATAATTCCCACAATGTTTCACATACTGAGGGAAAAGATGAGAGAGCTCAAACATACCTTATTTCAGCTCTGTGGGACAGGAAAGACGTTATTTATGAATGTGAATTTATGTGGTATTTCTGTGAGTGTTATGACACAGTCATAATTTACTGTTTGGTGACCCTACCTGTGCTGTACGTAATTCTGACTGTATGATTATGTCTTTCACCTTCTAAGTGTTTTCTTCAACAGTCTTGAGCTTTTCATCCTGGTATATACCTTATATTAATATTAGGAGATTTTTGACTGCCTGTAAACAAGGAAATAATCAGTGAATTAATCTTCTAGGTATTCATATAATTTTACCTCCACTAATTCTGTCATGCTGACTTCCTACTAACCTGGAAAAGTTTAAGTGAGGGTGTGTGGAGGGGTGGAAATACCACTTAGAGAACAATGACTGGAATTGCTTTAGCTGGTATGCAATTCCCACTAGACCGTATCACTGTTTCTGCACAGGAATTCTTATGACTAGAAAAAACAGTGGGAAAACCACGTTTCTGTATGAAAAGCTGCTTTTGATAGAGGGGGGATAAAATTTCGTCATGAAAAGACATATTTGCGCCTGAACAAATTCACCATTTTGCCCAGAGGGAGAAGTTCAGTCATTTACACTACAAATCAGAGTGTTGGCTGGCAGAAAGCGCAAACTGTACACTGGATCAAATTTTCACATACTTGCAAAACTATCAGTTTTCATATTAAGTGAAAATCGGTAGTTTTCTATAGCTCTCTCCAATATTCTCGATCATCATCAGTCCAGGGACCAGAAATCCCAAGGTCAAGAACAAGCTCCCACTTTCAGAGTCAAAAGTTCAGAATGACCTTTTACAAAAATAGGCATCTTTTCACTAGTCCCTTTAGGTCTCCTGGAGTTACGCTGCTTTTTCACAATGAACCCCTTTGTAACACTTCAAATTAACAGGCTAAATAACAGCTCTCTTAAATGAAATCAGATCTTACAGGTGGAAATGCTTTTCTGCCCACTAAGACCCATAAGTCTTCAAAAATTAAACCACGAGGAAGTTAAAGAATTAGTTTGACTACACCATTTACCTGATTTAGTACACAAAAAATTAATTTGCATCTATTAGTAGCAACCTAAAATATTCTGCATTGAGTCCTACTTATAAGGCAACTGACATTCCTCTCAAGTCTGTGGCTTACACAAAGAGGTCCTGATCCATAACTAACACTCCTCAATGTTAGGATAATAATATTCATCATAATACACATTCCCTCAACACAATTCAATAAGAGGCTCTAGCTGACTTAGTGAGTTTTTTAAATCATCTCACGTCACGGTCACCTCATCAGTCCTTCTTGTAGAAACTGAACAGAAAAAAAAAAGAAAAAATGATATGGAGCTGAACCACTAACATTACCTTCAGGAGGCCTCCTCAGTAAGGCTCTCATGGGTTGCAAAATACCTCAGTGGGTTAAATATTTGTTGTTGTTGTTTTGTGCTCATCTGAAAGTGTTAACTATTAGATTGAAAGTCATGTTCTGGAATTACAGCAGTATCTTAATGTTTTTTGATGAGTGGCAGTTTGAGGCTTTTTGATTTGAGGACAGCAAGTAATTATTTTTTTTTATAGAGGCTGATAGAGATGCAGCTGCACCCTTGCATGCTGCAGCAATTTCTACCTACAAAAAAATCAATCAGCAACACCAGGAAGAGAGTAAATGAAGGTTTGCATAAGGTAGAAACACATATAGCATTCTTACTGTATCCTCCCTGCCCCTACTTGCCTCCTTCTGCTGTGCACTAGCATTAAACACTTCAGCACAACCTTAATATAAGCTGACAGAATCAAGTTGAACTAGGTATTGCTGTTTTCCCACTGCAATGTAGTATTTTTCTCTCTGTGGAATCATCTTCAGTTGGTGTTTTCACATACACTAGTTGAAGTTTACCACATTCTATACCTGCAAAAGTAGTTAAGACCACAGTATAAGGAACCAGACAAAATACAGCAGTATCAAGATCTTAAACTCTGCTTGACAAAACAGTACTATTGACCAAAGCTGACAAGGACAAACTACTTCTATAAGGCACAGTAAAGGACTCACATGCCAGTAAGTTAGTTTGCTGCTTTGCTTTTTTTCTGTCCTGAGAAAAGACCATGAATTCAAAGTGAAATTCCAGAAGACTGTGTAGTCAGCATACAGGTATGGACAGCACAAGACCTTACAATCCTATTGTATACTAAACCCATTACAATTCTGAATATTCACATGTATTCGTATGGAGCAAAGGACAAGCAAATATTGAGGCAAGGCGTTAACCTCCAAATCTGAGACGACCATTGACACAGAGAGCACTATCCATCCAGTTAAGACAACAGCCTGGGAGACTGGATGCACTTTGTTTCAAAGAACCCCAAGCACGGCAGACTGCTTTCTACATTGGGAAGCAGCACAGCACAATGTCTCTCCTTCACTAGAGGAAATTCAAATGTATATACACTCATCTGTCTTGGGAGAGACAGCCTCAACTTCCAGTGCTGAATTGGAGTTGCTGGGCAGAAAACAAAATTTTTGGAGAAGGGAAGTCAAAAAGTATGCATAAGAAGGGAAATAAACTTCATAGCAAAAGACAAATCACTCTTTGGGAGCAAAACCATGACTTTGTTCTTTGTTCTCAATTTTTGTCAGTGACTTGAGAAGAGGCCAGAACCAGCCAGCACAGTATGGTGCCAGCTATGGATGCATGCTGGAAAGAGAAGCAGGAAAAGTACCTTTGAACCAGGAACATCCTGTCAGATGCTTTTGAAAGGCAACAATCTTCTAGACAGAGAAGGAATTTGAATCTGTGTCTCCCCTCTGCCTTCCCTGAGCACTCTTACCTTTATTTTATTTTTGTAAAGCAAATAAAACACCACTCAAGTAGAATGACACCAGCCATATCAGTAAGGAAAGCAGCAGCCATTCCTTGCATTTTATTTCATACCAATTTCCGGGCCAAGCTCCTTAAGGAACCTGAAAAAACGAATGCTAAGTCTCAGGATCTCAGTTGAGCTTAGGGCTGAGCTGCACGTTCCTGTCCCATTAAGGCATTTGTGGATATGAGCAGAGAATAATTTCCAGATGTCTGGCAAAATAAAATGCTTACTATTTCTGCAGTCAATCTACCTTCAAGATGAAGCAGCAAGGGGTCTTTGGCAAACTGTATGTGCCTAAGTCTCACTTTATACATCCAAGTCCTTTTTAGTCTATATCATCAAGTGTCCATGCAGGTCCTCTTCAATCCCTAAATTTTAAGATTAAGTAGAAGAGGGGTTAACTGTAGATTTTTACCTGTGCTGTATCATAAGGAGGTATCTCCGGTTTGGCACAACTACACTGCTGTGGTGCTTTCTACTCATGTTGAACGATGTGCTGATAGCAACAACTTGTAGAGGACACAAGACTTCACAAAGGTGTTTGTCAGTAAAGTTTCAGCTTTGGTTACAACACTGGACATTTAGGCATCTGAAATCCATTAACTACAAAGGCTTATGCTTTTGCATAACCATCTTCTCTTTGGTCTGCAGTGCCTGGAAACATCTCGGCTTTAATGTTCATTTTACGAAGGAAGCTCTCCAGCTTTCAAGTTACTTAGGGCTAACATGCTCCTTTGAGAAACAAGCTCCTTCCAAGGGAACAGAATAGCAAGGCACGGCTCCTTTGTTCTCTGCATCTTGTTCCATCAAGTACAAGGGAACCTGGGCATGCAAATTATGTAAAGCTAAGTTAAGCAAACTCTTCATTCTGATATAAAATGAAAGAATAAGGGATCCTTCTTAAATCAACCATTAGAAGCTCCACTTTATCATTTTGATGTAGTATAGGCAACTTCAGACAAGGGGAGAAGAGAAGTCTGAATAAAGCTTCTCTCATTTGCAGTCTTCTAGGAAAGAGACACTATATCGCAAAGACTTCATGCTGTATCATTGTGTTATGTTGCAGTATCACGAAGTCAGTAACAAAACGCTGCAAATTTGGTACATGCTGAAGCCTAAATGCAATCATCCTTCATAGCTCAAGAAAAACTGCAACATTAATCAGCCTATTCAGTGACAACGTCATCCAAACACTCCAGCAGACAGCTAATATTGACATACTGCATCTGCAAAACCTCTGGTCTACAGGCTAGGGTCTACTGCATACAGCAATATTCTCCTTTCAGTGTAAATTTACTCTTTGACTTCCAAATAAACAACATACAACTTCATCCCTAAACCTACTTAGGCTTAATAAGCCATTTTGAGAATGCTACTATTAAGACTATTCCCTGCTCTGGAGTCAGCTGAGAGATAGTTCATTTTTCCTTATGCAAAGCTTCACTAATACCTCTTTTTTCCCTTTTGTCTTAGCCTTAATTTCATGTAAGAGTGAATTGGCCAGCAGGAAAATCATTCAGCCTTCTCTTACATATAGTTCACCTCATTTTTTTCAGGGTGACTGCTGACATTCCGCTCTTATACTGCCTTTAGCAAGAACTACCACACTTCTTGCTCAATCACAAGAATGCTGTTTAGTCTGTCAGCTCACGATGTTTGTAGATGTCACTGTTACAGAAGCCTTTTTTGCAATGCTGACTTTAATTTTCTTGCAGGTAAACGTGACACAAGACTGGGAGAAACCAGATATTAGGAAAGTTTCTCTGCTCGTTCCCCAGAACACACAAACTAGAAAGACTGGACATAATTAAGATGCATATAGTATGTAACACTGAATAGAGATTTCATTTCAGAGCCTCATTCATCGCAGGGACTCAAATAAACAGTTCAAAACCACAGCAACTCCCTGTTTTCTCTAGATACTGCTCTTTGCCTGTATCCTACTTTAGGAAGGGATTTACAGCATTGAATCCCAATATTATTTCATCTTTAGGAAGGAAGAGGAAGCTTGGCAGATACTGCCACCACATGTTGCCAATTCTCCATTTGAATAATGAGAGGTGTCTTTCACAGATCTTTACTCCTCCCTAGCTAAGTTTCTCAAAGATTTGTCTGTCCTGAGATATTTTTGAATGAAGGTGGTTATGTCTTTCAGTCTTTTCCAGTAAGCTAAAACCCTCACACTTTGTTCTTTATCTTTCAGTGTTTCTTGTCTGTCATATCTAAAAATCCCATATCTCCCAAATTAATTCTGCACACCTTTCCAGGGAGGGAAGAAGGGTGAGATAAGTGACAGACCAATTAAAAAGCTCAGATCCTGAGAATTATCACCACGGTGTCCCACAGAAATATCCCATCATGTTTGAGGGCCACTCTAGTGTCCCTGCCCTGCCATAAGGAAACAATTGTTTACTCTAGGAAAGAAGGTGATGGGAAGTATAGTTCTGGCTGAACTGAGCTATGGGGAACTGCAAGCTCAAGCTGATGAGTTAAGCTTAACTGTGTGGTTAAGGCATTTCAGTGTGTGTGGTTTTAACAGCTCTAAGCTGCTGTTGCTCAAGAGGTAGTACTCAATTTACATCCAAGCTATAATGTTTTGGCAATAGTCCCCTTGGTTTATAACAGTTAGGGACTAGGGCAGGTATTATTCTCTCTAATAGGGAAAGGTCAATATTTTTTATACTGGTTTTGTGATTATTTTTTTTTAGTATTGCAAAGGAAGCACTTTAAATCTTTGTCTATTGCCTGAATGAATTAAGGAATAATATTGGACCACCCTACAAGCAGAGCTAGATGGTTGTCATTTTTCAGTATTTTCCCTCAACTAGTCTCTTAGGAAAATGTGTGAATGATAATAGATCGTTCTTGTTTCAAGTAATTCAAACCATATTCCCAAGTCTTTATACATATTCAGCACGAATCCAGCTGGAGCTCCCCAAAGCAACTTGCAAGTCATTTAGTCACTGCAAAGGCCAGGAAACATTTGTAGTGGCAGAACAAGATAATATAAACTCCGTAAACTTTTACTGATAGCTACATTTCAGAAGAGACACAAGAGAAACAAACACCTCAAGGAACGACAGAATGAAAGCACCTAAGAACTATCATGAAAACTCATCAGCTTAGAAACAAAGTCTGCTTGCCTGTCTTTAGCAGCCAGAGGAAAATTGTTCTTCAGTAAGAATTTCTGTAAAAAACAGTGAAAGGAGCAACAACAGGATACATGTCTTTAGCTTTTTCCAGAGGATGACGAAGGAAGCCTTAATTTCTTCCTCAAAGGCCTTGCTCCTGGATATGGCTGAAAACAGACAATGCCACATGCACCGGGTGATTAACTGCATCACAAACAGAGAGCCTAATCCCTATTAAACACACAGAAGAGATCATTTAGGTCTGCAGCTATTGCAGGTCACCAGATCATGCATCCCTTTCACATGCTGTTCAGGCACTTTGAAGTGCCTTCTTCCTTCCTGCTCTCACCACTATTTAAGACTGTTTTGCATTGATCATTAAAAACTTTCTTACATTCAGGCTAGATATAACAACAGATAGTTCTTCATTTTGTAGCAGTAGGTCTTGTAACTTAATACTTTCACCCATAGTACTTATCTTTTGGAGTTTTTTCTTATGTAAAACCACCATATCCCTTTTCAGATTCTATCAGTTTAAGCTACAGATGTATGCCCTAGCAGGATTCACACACTTCTTTCCCTGATCATTTTTAATAACCTTCTCTTTATTTATAGCTGTGATGAACCAGAGCTGTGCATGTACCTCAAGTTAGGTCAACCCAAGATTTATATATACAGTGCTGTTCATGCTTCCCTTTAGTATCCTGGAACTGCAAATTTTTTTTTTTTTTTTTTAATCAGTGAGTAACAGTGATCATTGTTAAACAGACTATACCTGGAGTCTTTTTCTTCTCTCCTTTCCAACTGAGGAAGCGACACTCCTGGCCTATAGCAAAAATTCTCAGTACTATTTTGTAACTGATTGAATATGCATTTGCACTGTTATTTCATCTTACTTTGTCGGTAAAAGCAACCTTTTATATAAATCATATTCAAAACTTATTGCACTGCAAATTGTATCAAACTGATCATCCACAAGTCACACTAATGTAGCCCAAGTATTTCTGCCAAAATCATTGACAAACATATCAGAGTTCAACAAGTACTTGCAATATTCACTACCAATCCAACAGTTCCCATTACAAAACACTTCCTCTTTAGCTAAGAGCTTACCCATATTGGAATAATCTAGAGAATTCCTTTGTGGCTCCACATTAGATAGTTCCACAAAAAAAACACAACAAAAAACCACACACAATACCCCACAAACTTACGTATTGGATTGCCTGCATTTACTTAACCTAAAATACAGATCAACATAAATAATTATCAACTTATTTCAACATCATCAATTCTTGCTTATTGTCCAGTTACTTCTATGTCTAACATACTTTGCAAAAGAGGGATGTACTTAGAGCTCAGCTTGCTACAGACACAAGCCTGTAGTTTCCTCATGAACTGTTCTCCCTTTTAACTACTGGTACTACATTATCTAGTCTCTAAATATCTAGCGACAGTCCTAAATTAACAGAGTCCTTAAAGTATTTTCTACCACACTTACACATTGCATACCTGTTTTCAGAATTTTGGATGGATGATCAAGTCTCAGAAGAGACTGCTTTGAATTTTGTTTACACTCTAGACAATTTCAACATTTATATCCTCAGTCCCATCCCAAGTGTCCGCTGCAGGAGCAGGTTTAGGAAAAGCTACTGACTTCTAAACGGCCACAGTTAAGGGAGGAAACACTCCATCAGGTAGAAATCTACCCAGAATCCGCAGTAAGTTTCACCATCTGGAGCTTGTCTTAGAACTGTGTGAACTAGAAGCTTTCAATCATTAACAAGTATCTCTGCATTAGTGAAACCAGTGTTAAGAGCATCCCTTGAAATAGCCCATCTACTAAATCAGAAGCTCCTCCTCTCTAATCTATCTTCCACAGTTCAATACACCATTTTGTTTGCAATTTGCTCAGGAGAACTAGATTCCAGTCCTGGTATTTCCTGCCAGGAAGGCAGAAGCTGTGCAAGAAGATAATGATGTTCTGAGTCAGCATAAAGCACAGTGGATGGCAACAGTGCATAGAAGATGAGAGGAGTATTTATCTTCGGAAGTACCTTTTTATTTTAGTGTTAAGTGCATTATCAAATTCAAGGGCTTTCTTTTGTGCAAGAGATCATTGTTAATTCTCACATGCTTTTAAGGTTGCATCTGTCAGGCTACACTACTGCGTTAATGCCAAGCCACAACTTAATTTGGACTTGAAATATACTTTTATTTTAGACATGCTTTTTGTCCAGGGCAAGCTTAATTCAACCTCTCCAGCAGAGGGGCTGTAAAGCAGCAGGAATGTCAAAACATCCCCAAACCCTTAACCTGAGCTCCACCCTGTCAATCTGCCTCTTTCAGAGAGTTAAAGTGAAAGATCACTTACAAACCATTATAATTATGCCAGTTCGAGGTATAACTTCAGATGGCTCCGTATTAAAGGCTGCAAAGAATTCAGTTCCAGAACACACACTGAGTGGAAAAAACGCTCACAATCATCACCAAAGGAAACCTATGTACGCATTTGCAAAACAGTTCTGAGGACGAACTTCAGATCAAATGCCTACTGTTGAGAGAAACAATATCTAATAACGTTTCAGATTCAAGGACTTGGTTATAACTTCACACGCAATTAAGTCTGAACATTTTAAGGAATTACTGCCCTTCATTTTTGTCAGCAGTTGTTTGTGTTAGCTGGCACTTTACAGGGACACCAGTTTTCTGATGATTAGTTACTGAATCTCAGTTGACAGACAGTAACACTTAGTTGTGCAGAGCTAGCAGTATTCAAATCCAGCTGCAAGAACACATCCAACTAGTTTAAGTCATCCATGAACCCCTCCAAAAAGAACATATTATAGGTACAAAACAGATACTTTTTTATCAGCTACTATAAAATGGCACAAAATAAAATGATTCACTGGGATCTCCTAATGAATTGCTCGTTTTTAATCACAACTGTCCAGACACTAGCATGTATCAATAATAAAAAAATTAAAAGGTTAAAAACGGTGTACAGTTTAGCACAAAAGGCAACATTTGAATAGAAGCACATAATTTTAATTTTTTGAAGTTTAAAGTAATCCAAACAAAAAAGTTAACTATATAAATACAGAGCAAATGCACATAGTTTACAGCCAACTACATGTATGCAAGAATAATAGCAAACCTCACATGAGCATTGCAGTGTTCTCAAACTGTCTTATGTGAGTGTTTAGCTATGACTCCAAGGGCATAATTATCTTCACATATGCAGGGTAGGCAGATTCTCCTAAGTAGAAGAACCAAAAACTTACATAACTGAGTCTTAACAGACAGAAAGTTGAAAAAAGTAGTACGTTTACCTAGGCACACTTCAGTGTTCAGCTTGTTTTCCAAATTTAAACAGTTTAAACAGGAAGCAATATTTATAAAGGCTCTCCAATCTTTTGTCTCTGGAAGCATTCTTTTAAAATTATTACAGTTTGAGAAACATTACAAATGTCATTATAAGTACAAAACCAGAATAACAGAAACTGTCATTAACAACAGAAAGGAAATAAATGGAGTGCATTATGTAAACAGGGGACTAGATAGGTGCAATGTCAATATACAAGTGGACACGTTGCTGTTTCAGTTACAATTAAAACCAAAACACTCCATAAATCTCTAGTGTAAACCTACTTAAAACACAGGCTAGCAGATCAGAATTTCAGACACAAACAGCAGATCTATCACTCAGTTTAACGGCCAAGCTCAGTCCTCTGCAACACACCACAACTCACCTGTTTTCACACAGCTCCACAGGGACTGAATGGATAATAGAGGGGCTGAGAAATGTGACTGCGTTCACTGAAATCTATTTTTTTTGGTTTTTTAAGGCGACCGTGCCACGTTCCGCCAGTGTGCCACAGACCCAGTGACAACCAGCGCACTGTAACACAGGGAGCCAGGCAGGCCCTGGCAGGGAGCGCCTTTTCCTTCTGAAGAATGCATGCTCCAGTGCCATCTTTTGACTAGTTCGGGAAACCGCAGTCTCAGTGTTTCCCAAATCTACCTGGTTGCCGAGTCAAAATTAACAGCTTGCAACAACATTTAAGTTTCATCTAGGCAAGGGACATATGAGGAAACTAATTAATTATTGAGAGCTTTTCAGACATCCAAGATCTTTGCCTCTTGCACAGAAGAGAGTGACAAACACACTACATTCAAATATAAATCAAGATGACCATCTAAGTTACAAGAAAGTTTAAATGCACTCCTTTCAGTTCTATAGTTAAGGATATTACTGAATGTAGCATCTTCTTATTCGAGATTTTATAATAAACATCAAAAAAACAATATAAATAATTTAAAGATCTTTGGGAAATATTTCAGAGGTAACTTTGCACGTCCTGGTAGTTTAAAAATAACAAAAAATCCCAAGATACTTTGGACTTATGTTTTGTTATGTAAAGCAAGCCAAAAAGATCACCCCTGAAGTTTAAAACATTACTTAAACATCCATTATAAAGGTGGAATAATAAGCTGATTGTCTCTTTTTAGCTGTTTCCCATATTCAATTGTCCTTGTTAAAATTTTCTACTTACAAGCTCCAGGGGGGGTCTGTTCTCACCCAGACAAGGCACACACATGGTACCCAGTGAATTAACGGGAGACAAACATGTAACCAAGGAAGAACATATCCAACAAACAGAGAGTAACTCTCATGAAGCTGAGGCTAATCCAAGTGTTAACTGTATTCACAAACTCCAAAGCTGAATATTGTCTTTGACAATTTATATTTTGCCTATGATTGAATAACCTGGGTAGCCTGAAGAGTAATCCACTTTTTACGGAAAAATTACAGTAAGTAGCTATTCCTGCACTTAGCTATCTGAAAAACGGCATCAAGCACAGCAAGACTTCGGTCAGTCATGAATACTCCAGACTTTTCCTAGAGAGATCACTAGAGACGGCTTACTTCACAAACACATGTTTAAGCTCTCCCCTCACTTCTTTAAAACAATCAAGTTCACCTTTGGTCACATCACCGACCACACTATCTGTCTTGAAAAAGGTAAGATAACATTTTCCAAGGAGAAAGAAGTCAATACAGTAAGCCTTCACTGCAAGGTTGCTGTACATACTACAGGTGCCTTTTAGAAGGATGAGCAATTAGTACAGACAATTACATGAAGTACTCAAATACTTTGACACTGTGTGGAGAACATGACAAGGGTCAAAATAAAAGGAGAGCAAATAAGAAAAACCCAGACTGATTGTTCTGTAAGCTTCAAGCTTTTACACATAGCCTACAGAACTACTGCAACAGGGATGCTATGGATCTACAGCATAAAATGTTTTATCCTGCACAGTTTACATGGCAATCAAATCCCAGACTTTGTTTAAAACCAAACTTCATGTTCTGAACACAGTTTGACTACAGATAACCAGTAAGAGAAAGAAAAGTCACAAGCCGTAAGAAGGCCACAAAGTGCATAAGGAGTCATTCATTAAAATAAAGCCATTGCACACAAAGTACAGTTAAAGTGTACTGAAGTACCACACTGGAAGAGTTGATAGCCCAGTTCTGTCCACACCAGTGTACCAGCCTTTATATGGAGAAAGCTATTGCCCCAAATTTATAATGATCATCTTCCTCATAAGGATCCCAGATGCAGAATGAGAAGTACTCAAGGTGCAGATAAAAGATTTGTTTGGAAAGTTGTAAAAGTTTTTGTAACATTAAATTCTGATTTTGACACTCCAACTGTCTGGTTTTGGAAAACCCTGTAAATTATGACAGAATAAATTAGCTAAGCCTCACTGCTGAACGCAACGCATTGTGTTGCGATTGGCTTATAGAACAACAAAAAATGTCTGAATATTCAGACAATTCGGAGAACAAGGCTGTATCATCAGCTGCAGTTCTGTACACAGGCTCAAGTCGGAAGAAGTGATATAGCAACTATCAAGGGGAACGCTTACAAGAAAAATCTCAATTACAATTTTCTCCATCGTTGTGCACAGAGGCTGCCTGCACTGAAAAGATGTATCAACTTCCAATGGTTTTCTGCTTTCTGGTTGCCTTAGCCATGGTAATATGTGCTCTCCCCCTGTACTCCCATACAGCTACTGGTAATCCAAGTCAGGCTTTGCCAGACATTTCAGGGTAACACAGCTTGTTCTTAGGTAGCATGAACCTATTTGAGTGAATCCTGTCTTCACAAATGGTAGGCTGGACTAGTTGAGGTTTCTCATCACATTAAGAAACCTTAAAAGGCTATGAAGTAGCATTCAGTTAGTTCTTCCCTAGCTGCGTGAGTGACCTGACAGGTTGGCAAGGAAAACTGATGAAATAGGACAACATTTCATAGGTCTCCCTTGCTTAAGGAAAAAGTTCCAGAAAAGAACAAGGATGATGCAGCAGAACTAGAAATTCACATACACCAAAATTAAGATATTGATAACCTGAAGAGTTCAACAGCCAGATTCTCTCTCACTAAAACCTACAACACTGCTCAAATTTCAAAGAAAAGCAGCAAGTATCACCTTTTGTAGTGAAGAAATAACTCTGTTCTGGGTCCCTGTGCCATATTTTATCTTGAGGTAGCAACACGGAAAACTTTACACACTGACTACTACCTCAGTCTCTTTATGACTCTTAAGAGCAACTATAAGAAAGTTTCAGGGATGGAAAGGTATCAAAATACTGTCTTTCCCATTCTTCCAACAGGTTACTGTGCAGTAAAACAGAAGAAAAAGGATGTAGTTAAGAGCAATCACTAAGAAAAGTGAATAAGGCTGCCCAAGAATATATTTTATGCCACCCTCCCTCACCACCCATCAGGTCTCTGAAGATGACTGAATGGCCTTGTCTAGATTAACGGATGAAAAGAAAGTAGCAATTTTGAATTAAGAGATGTATAAAGGCATTCCCTAAGGGGCAGTTCCCATTTGTCACATTGCCAAGAGACCATACATTAAGGCAGCAAAATTATTCATAGTTGCCCACAATCAACCTTCTGTTTCGTCCATAGCTGCATGTTCCTGATACAACTTTCCTTTTGTCCACCAGCTTGGCATTGACATTCAGTGGTCCACTCCAGTCTTTCAATCTTCCACTTTCTTCTAGGAAGCCTTGTTATGCTATCCATCGAGCAAGTAGACTACCACTTCATAGGTTGACATCATGATAGCCGTGTTTGGAATCTGTCTGATCAGATGTGTAGTTAAACCTCGGTAGAGGGATCCATACCCTTCTTCTCGCACAAGCAAAGATAGTGTCTGGAAGAAAGATCTGTATTTTGTTCCCTCTTCTCTTAGTCTTGTTCGTACGACCTCTGTACAAAGTAAACCACATGTGGTTACGTTCACCACTTTTCATTATCTTTCCCAGAAACCAATTAGTAATTTTACATTAGAAGGCAACCTTTCCCCCTCCCCAAGTTCTCAATCTCATAACTCCTCTTTAGAAAACATGGAGGAAAACAAACAGAGAAGCAAACCAAATACGTGTAAGAGGAAAAAAGTTACATTTTTGGCAGTATTAGATATCTAAGCATGGAAAATTTATTTGCTTAGTTAAAATCCAGAAGAGGACTGTTGTTTGGGCTTACTTTTTAGCTTGGAAGTTGCCATCAATGAAGTACTCAATCCATTAACACACTTAATGTATACACAACTACTTTGCAGGAAAATTCAGTCTGACTGAAAACCAAACTAGACAGACTGTTTACCTAGAAGGTGGACAAGAACTTACTGGGAAATTATATAAAATTGCTGAGTATACAGAGAGATTCCAAGTGAAAAAGAACTTTTTCCTTAAATACTTCAGGTGATACTCTGGCAAATCCTTTGGAAAAATAAACATTGCCTAAAGAGAGGCCATGCTAGATATCCACTTAAATATACTTCCATTTCTGAATACTATACTCACGTTGACTTGCTGAATCTGATGTGAAAAGCTGTAGACAAATAAACAGTTCTTGAGCAAGTGAGCCAAGTTTGCTACAAATATCACCGGAAAGACTCCCTTTGATCACTCTGATTCAGGCTCTCAGCTGTACATGCCTCACTTACCATGAGGATATGCTATTGATGTTGCACAAGTTTTGGAAGTGGCAGCAGCCATCATCATTCCAACAAAGTCCGAAGCTTCTTTTGCTGATTCATCCTCATTGTCCATGGCAGAAGCAGTCTTATATTCCAGTAGTTTTCTCTTAATACTCTCATAAATAACAAAATGAATAACAGTCTCAGATATGCCTGCGTAGGATGCCGACATTCCTCTGTAAAAGCCTTTAATACCATCTGATCGATAAACTTTTCGGACACATTCAAAAGCACTCATTCGCTTTTCTCCACGATTCCTAAAAAGGAGAAAAGTAAACAGTCATCAAGCTGGTGCTAACTGAGACTGGAAAATAATTAAACAGTTTTGCTTGAGTGACAAGAGGACTTGGGAAACATCTCACACTAATGCTGAGGGGCTCCAATTCAGAGACATTTAAAAACACACAGAACCTGAAGTGAAAGTCTCGAAGGCCTTCAGCACTAAACACAGGTAAAGCATTACACTGAATCCAAGCTAAATTTCATACGGTGACTACAGAAAAAGTATCACGCAGACAAGCTGAACAACTCTAGGCCTCCCGAGGTCTTACGGAATAAAGGACTAAATCGATTGAAAAATAGACTCTCCTAAACAAGCTGTCAGTGACTCATGAAAAAAATGATCATTTTCTTCTCCACAATGAGAGCAGATTTCTCCTAAGTTTTGCCTCAAATAAAAAGCTCCATTGCATGGTAAGTACAGTGGCTACGGTTTCAAACAGCAAGCCTCACAGCATCACAGCTGTCAGCAAACAACCAGGATATCCAAAGGAAGCATACCAACCAACACAGGTAGCTATTATTTGATTCAGCTAAGCCACTGCTGATGTAAAGGAAAACGCTCACTTGACATGATTGTACCAAGCAATATTTTGTAAACAACATCGTACTCCTCTTTTTAGCTTGCTTAATAAATTGAATTGTGCATCTTGAAATACTTAGCATAGTGTACACAGCTATGCAAAACCATTACAACACTGCATAAAATCTGCTTCACTGCAGCAGCAAGTGCAGATACTTGAAGCATACAGATTCTGCCAGCAGAGGTCTCCTGAGGGAGCAAGTCACAGTAAAAAACAGCAAATAACCTTGTAAGAAGTTATAGTAACTCATAGGGATACTGGCAAAGCAAGACAGACAGCAGCAGCAGCTACTACGTAAGCAGTATGAGGCATCACTCGATGGCAGAATTTAAGTCCTGACGGTTTGAACCTGCAATGTCAGACAACAATGAAACAAAGTACCAAGCATAACAGAGAAGAGTGGGCACGGACAGCTGCAAATCAGCTAATGTAAGCTATTGTGTAAGCTAGGTGGCACATCTGCAGACAACTGGGGAGCTGGCACTGATTTGCTGACAAAAGAGTCAAAGAGCAACTGGTGAGAAGAGTAGCTGGACCTATAGCTGCAGCTCCAGGGGCACCCCATGTCCCTGGTACACCTGGACAGGTGCACTGACACAGACTGCTGTAAGAGTTCGTCCTTCTGACACATAAGATGCACAAAATTGTCTTGAAGGCCAAAACAATTTCATTTTGGAAACAAAACACCTTCTTCTCCAGCTTTTACTGGGATCACAGGGATTTTTGAGAAGAACTTTGACACAAACAAGATCAGGCCAAGATAATCCCACAGGCCAAGCATTTTTACGCCTCTAATAACTGAATGAGAAGAGCTGAGAATACAGTATGTGCAAGACTAGGCCATGGAACTGCAGTGTCCTACAATAAGTTAGATGATCCTTCTTCAGGTCTCCCACATAAACAACGTGCAAAAGAAATCCATAATTTTCCCTGATTTCCTTAAAGCCCTATAGCTTAAGCAATTTAACTGATTAATCAGTAAAAAATAAGCAGAAGCACAATCTGATGGCATCTTGCACATAGCACTAAAAATCCCTTGGAATTAGTCATGGAATTATCACCCCAATCATATGATGGCATCACAAAAAAAAATCTCACAGTAAAACTAGTTCTAGGATCCATTTACTATGGTCACCTTGCAGCTGACAACATGCCAAGAGGAAAAATGCTAACATGCACTTAATACAGAAAGTCCAACAGATATCTAAAATTTGAATATGTAGCTCAAATGCATTTAGGATGGCCAAAGAAAGAATTTATATTGCATGCCACATTCCCAGTAAAAAAGTCTGTAAAATGAACAAGGCAGACACTTGCATCATATCAGTCTCTCTCTACAGTTTTAAATAGATGGCAATGATAATAGATGGTCTTTCTTCCTCCTTATTTGCAGAAAATTCTACTTCATTACAAGTTTTGTAATAAGAAACGTGTTCTGCAATCAATTCTGTAATAATTCCAAACAACTTCTATTGACTATCTCGTATTAGGATAATTTCTGTGTTCCGATCCACAAAAGCAGTCTTTCCCTTTTTACAGGCTAGAGCTCATTGTATGTAAAAAAACAAAAGCCAGTACTTTTTGTACTACTGAAGGAAAATGTAAGCATATGGTTGGCAGAACATAATTTTAATGAGTGTTAACCTTGTAATTCATTCCAAACTTGCTGGCCAGTCTACTATAATGCCTCAAGCAACAACAACAGAGATTAAAACTGAGAAAAATAGTAGTGTAACTTGTAGATAGATCAGCATCAACTTTCTAATTTGAAATGTTGGATATTTAAAGAATCATTCAATTTTGGGATGCAGAACAGATTCACAACATACACGCGAAGCCTTATCACAGCAGTGAGATTTCCCATTGTCACTATACCTTGCATCAAGCTGTAACCGTGTCTTTACTAGCCAAATGGGATTAGTTGTTGTGATCGCAGTAAAACCTAAAATATTTAAAAAGAAATGTTAGATGTGATAGTATCACAAGAGCAACTGCATCTAAGTTCGAAACGCACACAGTAAGGTACCGTGGACGCAAAAACTCAGACTATACTGATTTTTAGAAAGTACCCATTGTAACCCTTTACTGGTATTTTATGAATCCACACAGCCAATAAACATTTAGCTTATTTTTTACTTTTACATTAATATTGACTAAGTTTGAGTCTTAGCAAGAGACGCCCCATATAAAATAAGCCCAATTGTGTACATTTCTCTGCCTATCTAGTCATACCAACCCTGTTTTGACACCACAGAACAGCAAAGCTAGCTAGACTAGTATTAGCCAATCTGACAAACATCAATAAGAACGCATTGCAGATACAGCTGTAGCAATTTGAGATGCTATAAAACATTGTGTCAATTTAATTTGCTACCTGAAATACAATCCAAGCTTAAAAGCATGCAGACTGAATAAATACTACTTTTGGTGCAGTTAAAAGGCATGTATTACCATAAGTTAACAGACTTTAATACTGAACTATAAAGAGCAGTTAAATTTGAGTGGTAATGTTTTATTTAGTATTCAAAGCAGAGATTTTTGCTTGGCCCAGGAATACTTTTACAAGCATATGAGTGTTTAATTTGTTAAAGTAAATAGTATGACTTCTAACTATCCAGACAGACAGCAACTATTTGGGCTTGCACTAGGGCTAAGGGTTAAAGCTTTGATTTTTAGTTCACTAAAGAAAAAGAAAAGGAAGAAAAAGAGAAAAGGAAACAAATTAAAAAAAGAAAAGAAGTAAGAATCACTCTTACTTCTGCACAACCGTGGAGAGAAAAAGAGCAGAGTGAAACGCAGCTCTGAAAAAAAAAAATAAAAAAAACATCTAGAGTTGTAATACCACACATACACCATTAATGAGGTGTCATGTCCGCAGGAGAGAAGAGGAAAAGGGAAGAGCTGGAACATGGCCAGGCAAGAAATGACAAATTTAGACACTTGCTTTCTAAGTGACACACATCACTTGTATATCACTACAAAGACGCTGCCCTCCTGCAAGGGAATGGACTGGGGTTGTGGGAAAACAACAGTTACCTTGTCCAGTGCACATCTGGTGCACAATACTTATACAACACACAGGCTGTTGATAAGTTTGTTTATAGAGATCAGTAACAGGGTATGTGTATACATAAATTCAGCAGAACTGCTTGCATACACGTTACTTCTGTTCCAGTCACAATCTAGGTTTACATTGCACACAAGTGACTGCAATAGTCAGAGAAATGCCAGAGGATCTTAACTGTTTTAAGGTTTGTTCTACCTCCACCCACAAATCTTAAGTAAGTCATTACGACTTTAAGGAACAGTTCTAAAGACAAACTACAATGTTTAGCAGCTATTAAGATTTAGCTATGTTTCTTTGACAAAACAGTAAAATCACATTAGATTTCAGTTTAATCTTTTGATTACACAGATTTTTTTAAACTGAATCAAACTTTTTAACTAAATAACTTCCTGTGGTAGATAATTTCATGTAGGTAAATAATTAGAAAAACCCTCAAAGCATCAGGGAACTACTCTGCCATAACACAGCACAGGATGTTTTTAAAACATAACTGCAAAAAAGGTTCTGTAGTTCAACTAGCCAGAGCCCTTCTGACCTGTCACTAAATGCCATAGAAACTCCACTGATCCCAACAGCACTTGTCCCTGGCTTGAACTAAATGGAAAGGAAACATTATTCTTGCGTTTTTTATTTCTTTAGCACTAAGAAAGCTTTAATTTTCTTTTACTTCAAATCAGAATCTTTCCATATCTATAGTGCAGTGAAGGGCACTAGGAATGCACAGGACTGTAAGAAAGACTTTGAAATGAGGTGGGGAAAAATTTTGAACTTCTCCAAACAACACATTTTCCAGTAAAGACTTTTCTCTAAAAAACAAAATTAGTTCTTAAGTCTCTCCTAGTTCTACAAGGGAACAAGACCAAAGAGTCTTTTGCATCCCTATTTAAGTTGCATGCTTTGGAATTTTGTTTACTGCTAGACCATATGTTACAGCATTATTTGCTCAGCCCTTTCTCGTTCCTATTCAGCCCCCAGAAACAGTCTCTGTAGATCCTAAATCTGGAACAGGAAACAGGTGAGATCAGAGGCAGCATCTGAGCAGCAGCAGTGACTGTACCGACACACAGCAGCAGCCTGATACTTCTAGGCAGGCTGAGAAGGCTATACTGGAAGTTGCCGGTGAAGGATGGTTGGCATGGGACGCAATACTTTTCTGTATGAACTTGCACTCTCTGGGTTGCTCTGAACATTATTCAAGAGTAGCATCCTTAACATTAGGATGAGACGCTTAGCAACATAGCCAATTTTTTTCCTTAGGGCTGTCATAAGCCTAAGTTGTGTGACAGTTCAAACCAAAGGGCCTTCAATAATTCAGTTTCAAGATGAAACAACTACAGGTCAATTCTTATCGGCAAATACAGTTAGTGGAAGAAGAAAAAAATGTATGAAGAGTTGAGTGATGCCGACACCAAGGAAAGCACTCCAAAACATGAAACATCCCATTGGGGATCTTTGATAAGATTTCTTATTAAACACAAAAAAATCTGTAGCAAAAGTACTTGTTAAAAAATAAAGGTGGGGGCTTCCAACAACTATGGTGAAGTTCTACTGTTTCCTTTTTCTTTTACAAATCTCAGTGAATTTTATAATGCTTTACAATGCTTATCCATGCTTTGTATCCTCAAGAAAGATTCCAGATGCCTTAGAAGTATAGATCAATTTGGCAATAGCAGAAACTCTTGTACTTCTCTGTTTTATTTTCTATGAAACTGTATCTCAGTTTCACATGGAGAGAATTGTCTCAATCTATTTTTTCAGCTACACCAGCTACTGACAGGTAAGATCCCAGGTATTCCTATTATGCATCATATTTCAAAGGTTAGGGGTTTTTTTTTCATCTATAAGCCAATGTAATTGATACAGACGCATGTGAATATGGAATGTTGAATTAATTCAAAGTAGTAAAATAAAAACAAACCAAAAGAGAAAACAGAAAGAGACAGAAAGGAGATTATATACATATTAAAAAAGTAAAAGGAAAGAGGTCTTTAAAATAATGTGACAACACCAAATATCAGCTGCAGCATTTTAAAGGCAGCTCTAGGACACTGAAAAAAACCAAAAGGCCCTGTTTAACCCAGTAGGGACTTTCAATTAGCCAGAGCTAAGTAACGTAGCAGCTATCAGTGAAAGGTATTTTCCACCTTTTCCTGAACCGCACAGACAAAAATAACTCTGTTGGAGTTAAGAAGTGATGTCTGCGCAATGCACATCATTTGAGTTCAAGACAATGAAAGTGAATTCCCCTTTTGTTTATTTAATAGATATTACAAACCCAATGTGTGGTTCTTACACTAGAGGCTGCAAGAGACGCTCAGTTCAGTACTCACGAGGTTTAAGTTAGTCCATATTTCTGCAGGAAGTGACCTGCGGGTGGGGAGCATGAGATGACACGATCTCACTCTTTTCACGGGAGAAATGTACAGTAAATGCCTAAAATAGACACAGGCTTTTCTGTATCATAACAACAAGCAGTGACCTCATCAGACACATGTGTACAAATTGAATCCCATTGGAAGGATTGGTGAATTAGTTATTGTGAGATCTAACTGTTTTCAGGTAAAAGTTTAGGAAAAAAAGAAAGAAAAATAATCAGAACAGGCCACAGATATTAAAATAGTTGTGTAAAATGCACTGAGTACTGAAATTTCTGCTCATTTGCAGCAGTTCAACTTTGTATCTCCAAATACTTACCTATACGTAAAACTTACAAGTGAACCCTGCTCCTTCCCCACTCCCTCCCAAATACCACTCAAAAAAGTCAGCCTTTTCTTTGGACTGAAAAAGCAAGATAGATGCCTTATTAAATCAAGCTTTCTAATATCAGTAATCAATGAACTAAATAGGTATTTAACCTATTAAGTAACTGTGTATATACTACTAAAAATTTACAAAAGCATGGTATCTCTGTAAGTAATAAAGTGGTCTCATTTTTTTTTAAATAATAATAATAAAAAATAATCTACATTTGGGTTGGTTTGCCAGTAGAGTTCTAGAAAGAACAGCAATAGTATACAAGGAAAGTAGCTTTGCGGCAGATTTGCAACCATGTTGTTTGAATGAGGCTGAGTCATTAAAAAGGCAAATCAGAAAGCCATACAGGAATCAAGTCTCTCATTCAGTTCTCTACAGTTTTGATTCTCTGTAGCAAAAGAGGTTGAGTAAGTGCAACAAGAAGGCAGAGTTTATAGTGAATCTAAGAATTTAGCCTAACTTTGTAATGTACAGAGATAAACTATCTTCACACAAGCAAATGCTCTCATTCCTGTAGTATTCTTCAGATATATTCACTGTCCAAGTTCGCAAAGAAAACCATGTGATATGCCGAGCAGCGAGCAAAAAAAAATTGCCTAGTATTTCTTCATGTAAATACACAGATATTTTAGATATGAAGGTGACGTGAATTATATGCTGGAAGGTAGCACACAGCAAGAGAAAAACATTAATTTCTAATTGCATAAGGCATCAGTTACCAATATGCAGCACAATTCATCCTCCTTGGATAAAACAAGCTTACTAAAAGAATCTTAACAAAACCAAATATATATGTTTTATCTTGAGAAGGAAGAATCAAGCTTAAAATCAAACAAAAATGCTTAAAATATCATACCTCAGCTTCTCAATCCCAAAAATGCATATGCATAAAAATAATCCTTACTTAACAATGACATCAGCCTAGCCTGAGGTACTTATGTATTAATATGATACAATACACAGTATTTAAAGTTGACTGAAGTTCACTACTTACAGTACTTTAATAAAACAGTAAGTTACAGACTTTTTAGAAATTGCATCATTATTGTGTATTGCAACCTACAGGAAAAGCTCTGTAAGTGCAAACACCACCTCATGCTCATTGAGTATTAGAAGCCTTTATGTAACTGAAAGGTCACATCCAAACAAACAAAAAAAATCCCTCGTTTAAGATTGAGTAACTCAATTCCTTACTGAAACCAATGGCAGCTGCAAAAGAAAAAAACCAATACTGATTATTTTTTGCTATTCATTAGAAGTGTTTATCCACCTTGCCAATTTTGAAATCTTAAGTTCCAAAGCAAATATTATGGTGATCTTCTATGTTAACCTCTTTAAGTCAACCAATTAAGAGCTCACATTCGATCTTGCCCCTGTTATTTTGGCATTTTCTCAAGTTGATTTGCATCATATAACAATACAAACCTTGCGGGTAAAACTGTTAATAGCTGGTTTAAGTGCATTTTCTGAAATACATTAGAATTACAAAAACAAGGTTAGCACGTTCCCAAGAAAGCACTGGTAATTTTAACTACAGCCCTTTTCATATAAATCAGAATACCACCGGTACTGAGTATCGATAAATTGTCAAAGAACCTTCTTTTAAAGGTTTTCCAGAGAATGTCTGTGGTATAAAGTACCAAAACATTTCAACAGAGAAAATAAATTATGACTTATAATGTGAACCTGCACTGGTCATTCAGTTTCACCAGCTATGTAGCTTAGAAATACAACTGCAGAACTCCATGTGAGAAAGATAACAGCCAAAGTTGTTCAATATTAAAACTTGTATACAAATATAAAAAAGTCACTACAAAACTAAGGCTCAAATACATTTACCCTAGTCTCCTGCAGTTGTAAGTCCAATTGCATAATACCAACCTTCTGGAAGGGAAGAAAATTAATAGGCAGATACAGAACTCCTTGACAAACTACAACGTGTCTGCAAGCACCTGGGAAAAGTCACTACAGCACATCTCCATCAATGCTGTTTTCATTACAGAACGAGGGCAGTAGCTTCCAAAGATAAGAAGCACTTTGAAACTTCCTTTGTCTGCAGCACTGCATGAGTTACAGAGGTTGTCCTCAACTGAGGATAGACTTGTTTCTATTACCCATACTTTCCTGCCCCGCTCCTCCCCCTGAATATAAAGACATGTTTTATCCCCTTGACAAAGAGCTGAAGACAATTCTTTTTTTCTCAGAGCAAATAACTGATTACAAGGAACTTTTCACGAAACCCCATTCCATCCCATTCCCCATGCTGTTCACCTACAAACAAAAATACACATTTCCAGGTGATAGAAAAATGCTGCATCATCTGAGCACCTTATTTTGTCCATTTAAGACAAAACAGCTCTTCTTAGTCAGAAGATTAAAAACTGTTGCTGCATTTCTTATGTGCTAGAGATGAGCATTACTGTGTTATTTAAGTATAAAGCTAATGTCACTTAAATTTACTATGCTATATAACAATTTCTTTGTATCAGATTATTAGCAAGTATTAAATAGAAAACTAACCCTACTCATTATTCTGACATCACCTTTGGCAGTCCATTCCAGATTGCTAGGACTCACGTTATATACATTGGTTATATGACATGTTTATATACATTGGTTATATACATGGTTTCTAATTCTATAGGAATTAGAAACTTCAACTGGCTCCCACAAAATTGTCAGAACTCATCTGTGAAGTGTTATGGCCTATATAGAAAAAAACTTCTGCAAATTTGTTTTAGTATAGGTAAGACAAGCAACATAGGCAAAGTGTTGCCAGCCCAAGTTCTGACTTCCCCAGCACAAGTCCACAACCATAACTCAGCTCAGTTGCCTTTAACTCCCCTTGTCAATGATTCCAAAGCACAGAACATACAACTCAAGCAATAAATATTGGTAGCTGCTAAAATATACTTAAGTTACACTGCAGATATAAAATAGGAATTTATTTCCAGAGATGAAAATACATGAACACCACAGAAGTCTGCTCTTCTGTGTCACTTTAGTGGTAGAGCAAACTTCAGACTCTTACTTGAACAAAAGAGGAGGGAGTGTTACAAATTTATACAAATATCTGCAGGCATATTTCAGAAAGACAAAAATAAGTCAGATATACATAGCTGTAACAGGAAGTGATGATAAAAAACAGATTGAGAAGCATTAAGCCAGAGTTCAGTGCAATGTTGTTTATAGCTTGCAGAGCAAAAAGTTACTGTTTTCAAAGTTTTCATTTTACGTTTTACAAACTTAGAATCAAGAAAGCAGGCATGCAAGTCTTCCTAGAAAAAACTGTTCACACACAGTTAAAGATCTTCATTAACACTAAGTGCGAAGTTTCATGCACATATTCTCCATAAAGGTTGTTTAATGAGAGGCCAAAGAAGGTAACTGCTACAAAGAGATCATTAAATCACTGGATATTTTCTGGTTTGTTTTGTTTTTTTTACATATTTATTGCCACCTCTCATTTGAAGACAGGGTTCTAAGAATGAAGCTAAAAAGTTACAGATCCTTACCTGCCACACCAGCTGAAATCATGTGTACCTGGGTAGAATCTGGATTGAAAATATTGTTCAACTTTTCCTTGCAGTTTGAATAAGCAGCAAAATATATCGCTCTAAAATTAGAACAAAATCCAAGTTATGTTATGTTTTATGTGTCAATACACTTATGAGCAGTGCCATTAACTTCAGTAACAAGATGATCTTGGTTCAACTCTTAATTCCTCAGTAAAAAAACTACTCACGGAATAACTCTTGCAAAGTAGTGGGATTATTCGAAGAAGGAAAAAGAAAAAAAGATCATACTTTACAACTTTTTCTTCCACAACAGCTCCAATTAACAGTTAGCAAGGGGAAGGACAGATAATTAGAAATATAGCAGTGATTTTTGTGACACTAGGAAGTTTAGCCAGGGAAGCAAAACACTGCTGAACTGAGAACTGAAGTTACAGTATTCTGTAATTATTTAGTAACAGACCTAATTTGTTCTAATGGACATAAACTTGTTTCAAGAGAACTAGCAAGTATATAGCTTTCTTTTAAAGCCAAACAGCACACAGTATTTGTAATATTATTGTAGCATTTAAGAGGTAAATAATAATTTATGGTTATACTTTATAATTTGCGGTTATAAATATTTACATTTTAAATGCTAGAACAGCTGTGAAGATGGGATCCACACTTTGTTTCTTCAGTTTTGTGTTTAGAATAGACACAGATTTTTTTTCTCTGAATACACTACAAAAATTTCATAAACTTGTACTACATTCAAGTCTGTGAGCTGGTATCAAAACAAAGCTAGACATAAAAGGCATCGTGCCAATGCAATGTATTATGATAAATAACTTGTTTACACTCATTAAAGCTAAAAAACTTATGTTAAGCACATCTAAAACTCACAGTTAAGGTTGTAACTCAGAGTTTTTTTTAAATTTAGATACCCCTCTACAAGAGGAAAAAATGACCATACAAGTTTTCATGAACAGAACATTAACCTCGTTAGCTGTGCAAACATGTTTTTATTATAAAAAAGACAAAGTGCTTGCTTCATAAGCATAATTTCTAAAATGGAATCTGAACTCAGTTAAGTATACTGGATGTATTACAAAACATGCTTCTCTACAGCTTATTTAAACAAAGAGCTGCTGTTAAATCCACTTAGCTACTGCTTAATTGAAATGGAGCACTGGATGAAGACCGAGTCAGATGGAGGGAAATGCGGATGTGCTTATCTGTAAGACTTCACACATTATACCAAGTTGACATTTTTAGGGTAGGGCAGGGAACAAGCTAAGTATTTCACATCGAGAAAGAAGGAAAGGGAATGAAAAGATTTAACATAAAATTTACTGAAAAGTTTTTCTGCAGTCGAGGATACTTTTCATTGAGTATAGTCACTTATAAAATGGCATTTTATCACTGTATATAAACCACTGTCAATAAAAAAAAAAAAAAAAAAAAAATCAATGTTGAACATTCAGACCAGACTGGACAATCAAACAAAAGTACAGGCTCTTCAGATTAGGAAGTGCTGATACCCGCTAGGTGCCAGGAACAAAGAAAGCTACCAGAATTACTTCAGCTTCTCCAAACTGCAATGCTAAATTAGTGATCAGAAAATACCTCAGGTACTCCTAACTCCTTAAAAAAATCTGCTCAAATAAAAGTACTCCGATTCCTGAATTATGTTTCTCTTATTCATGCGGAGGTTCTACAGAGTAACACCTCATCTGTCACATCAATGCTGAACACAAAGTCCAGTTTAATCAAATTTTCCATATGCATCCAAAGACCTTAAACCAGAAAAGTTAAGATACTCTCCAACTGGGCGTGAGGAGACAGCAACGTCTTCTCTTTGGACAGAATTAAAAAAAAGAACAAACAAAATATGAAAGCAGAGCATTAAGTCCAGGGAAGAATAAAACCTTTGTGGACTATATTCCCACTGCATACAGACTCTTCTCTTTAACAGAATAGAAATGGGCCAGAAGAGGACTATAGCTTCTTCCAGGATTAAGTAATTGTATTAGTTTTACACAGCTTTGTTTCCATACTCTTCCTTCAGTATTCTTCTATTTTTGAAATCAACTTAGCTAACACTTGTATGTAAGGATCAGTTCAAACTCAGGCATAATCTGCACCTCACCGACTGCCAGCACCAGCCAAGTAGCCAGAGTATTTGTGCTGATGCAGAGCAACTGACAGCAGCAATACCACTGCCAATTAGATAAGATTTATGTCCTTGTCTGCTGCACTCTGACACTGCCCCAGTACCCTTTGGAGCCCAGTTCACTGCTGGATCTGCTTTCTCTGGGACAGCTGTTAAGTGTGTCATCCTACTCAGTCTTGTGCTTTTTAAAGTTTCAGAACAGGCTTCCTACTGCAGGGGGACAGTTTGCCTGTGCTTCACCAGAATTCAGGACGAAAGACTCAGTGTTTTGAGGCTACAGTCACACAATTGCTTCCTGAAGATGATGGATTAACTGAAAGCTAAATCTATCTTTGTATTTTCAAAGGTACAAAGTTCTTGTTTACATGTGCAACTCCTTAAGCATTTTTCTTCTTAACTGGACAAAGTCCTGCATAAGGGATAGTACACAGTAAATATTATAGTAGCATATAGGATAGTAAATGCTGAGACAGGTGGTGCAGCGATGTGGGACTGGAGCTGTGGAGTACATGACTGGCCCAGTTTCTCAGACAATGAAGTTATCCCAGGAACAAAAGGTTATTTTCTATTAAGTATTTACAACTGCAGATGCAAAACTCAGTTCAAATAAACACTAAATCCCTTAAATAATGTACAGCAACCTAAATTTCAAAATTATTTACCGTACATGCTTGTATTTACCTGGAAGGAGCAACGCCTACTAAATTAGGACCCAGCCCTCTAAACAGAGAACGAGGACCTTCCTTTTGCAAGATCATCCTAGAAAACAAAAAAGTTACAATACTGTAACATTCACATCAAGATTAAGGAATGCACTGACCACCACAACTACATCATTTTAAGCTTACTGTGTGTAAAACTTTCATAATAACTGACAACACAGCACTGAGCACAAAAAATAAGTCATTTCCTACAATCAGCATAAAATAGATTTCCATTATTGCCTGGCATGCCATTGAAATCCAGGAACTAAATGCAGACGCAAAGCCTTATAATGTCAATACAGACTTACTTCAAAGATAGGAACACACAGGTACACGAGTTACCTGTCCTTAGGAAGTTAAAGAAAGTGTCCTTTTATCAGGGAGGAGTACTAAGTACTAAGCATAGAAATGTTCACGTCCCTGGAGGTTCTAGATTGTTCAAGAGACAAAAACATTTGATTCTATTCTATATTCCTTTCATCATCCTTTAGCTCCCCATGGTTTTTGGGTGGGAGGGACAGGGGGTGAAGGTTAAGAGGAGACAGACTTAGGAAGGTTCAGTTACAGCAAGTCATACTCCTTCTGAGAGCAGCTCAGAGAGACATTAGCTCTACTTCTTATCATGCCCAGCCACGCACATCTTTTGCAATCTATTATCTACTCTTCTCAAAAAGACAGAAACCTCAACGCGGCTTTGCATATGCTGCCCTGGTTTGATTTGTACAAGACTCCTAACAATACACTAAGTTACATGTCAGAAGTTGGAGGAAAGCAGCCTTTCAGATACAAAGTCCTTGCCTTCCTCATCCCCATAAATGATTTAAATCCACTAAGCATTCAACTAGGCACAGATTCTTAGCATTATTCTTTCTGTAAGACATTGTGATTATTGACTACAGGAATTGTAAATGGAAACCTCCCATGTGTGAAGTGGTCCTTCCTTGAGACTCAGTTCTGAACCACTGCCTGTGTGCTCCTACTCAAGCGCTGCTGCTGGGCTGTGCAGCCAGTGGTTTTTCCTGTTCGACTCATTCCAGAAAAGACAATGTTTACCTCCTCATGCAAGGTAAGTCACCTCAGTTTGACCTAAACTCAAAAAGGAGTTTAACCCATGCAAAGAGTCACAGCCACAGTACCAGCCCCACTACAAACAACAGCTCTGGAAAGACTGCCTGGGTGGCAAGGAGGTCTCACCTTCCATCTCTGTGAGATAATTGTAGAGAACCATAGGGATACAAGCAGTGAACTGAGATTTCAAATGAGGCATTACTAGTACTTCAGTGTTTGGAATACCTATCCTATGTAATTGTGGTTTTTAGAAAGAGTTGAAAACCCTTATGCAGCAAGGTACCCTGGCACAGTAAGAGGATACCCACTAATACGCAGTTCTAGTGAAATCGATGTGTCCAACAATCTAAATGCTAATCAGATATGATATTTCAAAATACATGCTGGGACATGGGAGAAGCAACAAGGACTATCTGCATCCCATCACTGCAAATTGCTCTAGCAATTGTTTTAGAACCACATATAAAGTTAAGAATTAACTACTTCTCTGGGTGTTGAAAAACAGAACTCTGTGCCTATTGATTTAGAAACACTGGCCAATACATACAAATAGTTCTCCTGTATAGTTCTTCTTCAAAGAGACATGCAGGTTAATGACAAGTCAATTACTCAATAAAGCAACTACTCTTGCATAAGTGGCTATTTTGTTTGGAATTTACTGTCACAACAAACAGATGAAAACCATCTATAGCACTGAAGGAGATTCCAAACCTACCCTAATTTTCAGCAGCTGATTCACCACAGTTCTGCTGCTACATCAAACTGAAAGTTTAAGTTTGTTTTCAGTAAGCAAAAATAGAATCGTGGTTCTGCACAGTTACTATCAGTGTTTCGGAATGCTGGCTTATATGTCCAGTAACACCTTAGCTTCATACCCATAACAATTAGATATGTTTTCACTATGTGGGTAGAATAGCTCCACAGAAATAAGTGCAGTATTGAACACATACTCAAAAGTACTTGAAAATGTGAATAACAGCCATGTCTGTCATCCTGAAAGCATTTTAATATATATGGAAGGAACTACTCCAAAAAATTTTCACATATTCCAGAGATCAGCATGGGCACAGCACCAGATTACAGCAATGCTGAACCCAATTCACATGATCGGTGTCCACTTAAAACACTACTTAAACATCACTACCACCACATTTAGTATTACACATCTTATACGTATATACGCACATATAATATATGTGGGTACGCAAAGCAGCAGGAACCTCAGTGTCTTAAGAGAAACTTAGGAGTGAAACGTACCAGGTCTACTTTGTTTCTGGATCTACAGTGGCCTAAGACTAGCCATAACAACCAAAAGTTAGAGAGGCTGCAGCAGAATTTCCCTTAATAGGACGACAGGATTATAATGGTGATAGTTACTAACACTCTTCTGCATTCACGGACACCAGCTGCAGGAGTTTCAGAGCCTACACTGAAAACAAGATACAAACTTTTTGCATTAAAGAGCACATCGCAGAGCCTGCACTGTTTATTGAAAGCAGTAAACGGCAAATCCATGGTTGGAAGAGCAGCACAAATGCTTTGTATGGCCTCAGCTGACCTCCCTATGTCACATGGGCAAGTATGCACTGGGACACTGGTCAGATTTCCATTATTAAGACCTCAGGTTTAAACTCAGCAAGGTTAGTTATGAGAGGCATCAGCAACACGATATATACCACAGATGTTTAAGAATAAGGGCATTCACTTTTGTTGTCAGAGAATGCAGCCACCCATATAAGCTCTTCTGAGTTTGTTTCCTGACACAGATGCCTTTGAAGTCACCTCTGTTGACACTTAAGATGCAGATGTGATTCCACAGCAGTCAGTTAACTGAAATTGACATTTGCCTTATTCACCCTGCTTTTAGACAGAGTATTGCGAACCTTGGAGCACTGCACTGAACTTGGTGTAAGAAGAGATAACCAAACCCTGACACCCATGACTCAGAAAATATCAAGAGACAGTAACGGCAAAAGAAAGAAAGGGATCCAGTTTGATTTCCCCACTGAACAGCTCTAGTCCCTTAACCAGCAGACACCAAAAAAATTATGTTCTGCACCTAAGTATTTTTATTGCCAGTTCATTGCCATGTCACTTAGGATTTTGCCATATTTACTGTATTTAAAGAACCTGAAACCCACAAAAGTTATTAGGCATCTCAGTTTGATACTGACCTGGAAGAAGACACGTCTAAGCAAAGGACAAAAGCAGCGGAAGATCCACATTCTTGTACCACAGATAAACAAGTAACATAGGTCTAAGCAGCAGATTAAAAAAACAAAACAACAAAAAACCAACCAAATAAGCCCTACCAGTGAAGTTCATCATGGAATACCTCTACCTCAGTCTGAACTTGCTTCCTGGGAAAACCAAGTTGGTCTAGTTTTAGGGATGGGTTAAAGCATAGCAGGCTTCTAGTAGAAGAGTATATGAAATAAACATCTGTTCATCCTGCTATTCATTCAGATACATTTATAAACAAAAGATAAATTCACAACCAAACATTGGGGGTAGAAGCTGAAGGGCTCAACTTCCACCAAGAGAAGCCAGTAAGGTAAGTGTTTTGGATAGAAGTCTGCTTCCTTGTCACAATCTGACCCTTTCCTGCCAACATACCTTTTCTCAAGACATTCACTCATCGCACTTTTATACGTAAAAAGACTCCAAATCAAAACTTCCAGAATAAAAACTATCTTCCATTCAAGAAGCTATTTAGGTACAACTTCCATTCAAGCAAATCCTAGCCTACAACCAGATTAAGCCTAAATCCTATGCTGCAACTGCCAGAAGGGGCTCTCTACAAACTAGTTCTCACTGATTAATTCGGGATAGAAGATGGCTGGTCTGGGTCTTACCAAACTACTTCTAATGCAAGAAGCAGTAGTAGGTCCGTCCTGGAAGAAAACTCCCCTCTCGTACCCAAATACTAAAGGTACCTCCCCATAACTGGCTAGCTTGAGCCCCTCAGAGTGAAGTGAACCCTGCCTGTGGTCTGTACTAACAGTTTAACTGTGGCCGTATGACTTTCCTGCTGGCTACTGAACATCAAAAACACCAGTGGCAAGGTGAGGAAAGGTAGACCCTGTTCAGTGAGGTGCTACGCAAACAAAACATCCTAGATGACGGCAAAATACAGCCTTACCTATCTCTTACTAGCTCTCAAAAACTGTTACTAGTCACACATACACCAGAAGATACTGAAAGGCAAGAAGGGTGTGGAGTGGTTACAGTTGAGACTAAGATGATGAGTTAATTTTCACAGGGGTTCTTTCCTCCATATTCAGCAACGCCTCCAATTTGGACACAAGACTGGCACTTAAGCATTACAGTGCTCGCAGTTACTTTCGGGATGTAGTTCAGAGATGTGAATACAATGCATATATGTCCTGGCTAATTCAAGGCACAAACTCAACCACAAAGGACATTCAGAAAAGTGGAATGTCAGTTACAGTTAAAAGGTAAAACATGGAAAAACATCTCATGGTAACATCCTGACACACAAGTGTCTGAATCTTTCATGCAGATTTGTCCAACAGATCTCTCTCTCTTCTCCCCCAAAATGAACTGAAAACCTAGTAACGTGTACACTCACTTCAAACAATGGAGAGGTCCAGGAGAAACTCTAGTTACTCGATTAACACTAGCACCATTCACAGTGTTGAGATGGACTTCAGAGATGTAGAGAGTCACAGAGGAGGACTGCAATCGTGTTTTCACAACTTCCAGTGGGCATGTCAGAATTGCACCAACAGTACCTCCACATCTGCAAAAATAAATGGGATCATCACATTTTTAACTGCAAAGAAACTGAAGAATACATTCATGTATAGTTAACATTATACTCAATACAGTAAAATTGTAAAAGTTGAAGAAAGAACTGGAACATGTGTGACAATGCTGCACTTATTTGTCCTTGAAGGCACACAAACTGTTAAGGCACTTTGTTAATCCCACAACATAGAGTGAAAATTTAAACAGATAAAAATAAAGTTTCCCAAAGCAGTGAAGGTGCACAGTCTTCAGTACATGCTGTCCAAATCAGTTCTGCAAAGTAGCTCAGTATCTGAAATGTTTAACTTCTTATGGTAAATTTTAACTTTTTTTGAATGTTTTGTGAGCTCCTGACCACAAACAAGGTGCCAAAAATTCTTATGGGTAGAAAAGATTTATGCACTAAGCACACAGGGCTACATGTAAAAACTGGTAAAAACTGTGGTGTGGCAGTTTAATAAAATTAAAATACTTAGGAAGAAATCTCCCAAACTCCATTTTTATTTTGGGCATTGTACCACGAAAGCAACAATTCTGAGTGTTTCCTGAGTTCTGCCCATTACAGCAAGACAGATCAGATTCTGAGCACAGAACACTGTAGAGCAGAACCTGGGAAGACAGAAGAGCTTCATGTGGCTACCCAGGCAAAGACTTACAGATTTTGCTTCAGTCTGCCACTGACTTCTGTGAGCAAGCCAAGACAAATCATGCGTGACTTGTGATGACAGTGGAGTTACCCTCGTTCTGCTAGAGCAGAACACAGCCAAGAACATAACTGCCTTTTAGCAGCTCTGCTCAGAGGATTCTTCTGGCACTTGGTTGTAACTGATTTATTAATACCTACACTCGTTTCTGTTTAACTACAATCGCATACAGCCTCTGAAGGAAAAACATCAAATCTACAAATTCTGATTTCAAAGATAACGCCAAATTCCTTGACATTACCATTAAAAAAAAAATACTTCCCTTGAACCTTTTCCTGAGATCGGTATTCCTAACTTTGCCAAATATCTTTCTTAAAACTATGACCAGGACACTATATGCACCCTTTAAAAAAAAAAAACAAAACGCACACAAAAAAAACAACCAAAGAACACCCACAAACAAACCAAAAACCAACAAAGAAACCCTCCAAAAAATAAATCCAGATTTAAATTAGGGTATTAATGCTACTAACAACTCAGTCTAAAACCTGCTAACACACAAATCCAATATCTACTAAATTCAAAGGGCCCAGCATTTACTTCTCTGATGCAATAACTAGAGCTGGTATTTGATTCTGACAAGATAGTTATCAGCTATTTTGTTGTAACAGGACCTCAAAGCCTTTAAAAAGGTTATAAGATTTGTTCAATAGTATTTTTTAAACAATGTCTTTCAAAATGCAAAGGTCAGTTCGGTACAAATCCTGAGTAATAGCTAAGACACAAGATCTCCTATAAAATTTCATAGGAAAGTAGCTTTTAAAAAGCCTGTTGACTCTCTCCTACTGCAGAGAATACCAGAAATAATGATAGTTGTTAGCACAGCACTGCATCCTAAAAACCTAATCTATTTGTATGAATTGAACTGACAATACCAAACAGCTGCAAAGTAGGATAGGGGTTGATGATGTTCACTTAATGTTCCATTTAAACTTAGTGACCTAGAAGTATCCTATCAGTAAGCGTAAAGGCATCTTGTCTCACCTCTAACTCCAACAGTAGACTGATGTCTACTCTCTTCCAAGTTTTAATTGAGGAAAGAAATCAAGTTTCTTTGTCAGTCTGGAAAAAGTGTTCTCACAGAAAGACAATCTTCCAGCGTGCATATGCACATATGTACATACATATGTACATATGCAGTAACAGACTGATACAGCTTTTAGAGTAGCATGTTTAAAACATCTCTTAATGAGCAATTCACTTGCTTACTCTTCTAATAGTAAGCTACAAATAGACTTTTTAAATTAAGAGTTGTAGAAAGACAGACTAGATGTGTTAATATTTAGTCAGTGTTGAAAACAGTAGAAGCCTGTAACATGTGGCATTCATGTCATGAACCTTAACATGAGCACTACAGGTAGGCCAGCCCTGAAAACAGCTTGACATGGAGCTTTAGAGCTTGAGCATCCTCAAGACAGACAGCAAGTTACTGTTTCCTGCAGTTCAACAGCAGACAGTGCTGTATGTTAACGTGCCTGTGCAGGCAATGTAGGAAGTTGGCTTTAGAGGTTATTTCCTTTCTTGCAGCCCCCTCTGTTGCTGATCCCCTCACGCTACTCCATTTCAGATCTTTCTGTATTTGATCTTGGATGGGTTACATGAGGACTTGTTTTCAAGCAACAATAATATCAAGAGAAAGTATGTGGTATGGTTTATATTAGTAAGATAAATACTATGGAAGGGAAAAGAAAGGAGGAAGAAAAAACTTGGCCTGCATTCTACAACAGGGCTTGGAATTTAGAGCCTTTAACTCTACTGGTTCCACAGCTACGTCACACTGGAAAAATTTTCCAAAGTTGAAGATTAACACTGACCTGGAGCTTGTATCCTGCATGCTCCCCTGCACCACACCCAAATCGCAAGGGATGTTCGACTGCAACAGCACTTCTGTCAGACATTGACTGTGGATGGGTTAGAAATACTTCATTCAGCAATGGATTACTAGATTACTTGGAAAGAGGGCAGACATACTGCTATGCAACACTTGTTCTTTTTCAGTCTGCCTACAGCAAGGGCTGTTTAGTGATAACCAGCTCATGTAACAGCAGCCAGCACTATTTTTACATGCCTCATGGGAAGCAGCAGGCCAACTGCTTCCCTTTAAAAACTGGGCATCCTTTACCTGTACCACATTCTGCCATTCAAGTAATTTCAAATAATCAGCACTGTCAGCAGTTCCTCACTGTTGTTGTTGGGTGGCTTGTTTGTTTTTCTTTAAACAGTTTAAGATGTCTCAACTGCACCTGAGAATATTTTGAATGTTTTCCTAACTATTGATAGTTTGTATTAAAATTACCCTCTGTCCTCTATCTTTGAGATCTCAAATTGCTACTTACTAATGAAGAAAGAAGTTTTATAATGCCACGTAGTTCTGCATTGCTCACAAACAAGTCTTTGCAAAATCCCCAATTTCTACTTCTGTCAAAATGTAATACAATAATCTCCTAGCCCTCAAAAAGCCCCATATAATAGAGAAAGCATCTGGTATTGGAGGAGTGAAAGAAGTCCCCAAACATTGAGGAACCAGACCTTGCTCAGTAGTCACAAGATCCACTAAGTTTGAACCAAACCACTAAATGAAAGCATAATCCAGGAACTACACTGATTTATCTAGTTCACTTGAACTTTAAGACAAACACTGCAAGGCTTGACAAAAATCTGTCTGAGAAACTGTTAGCAAACATAGCTTGTAGGTAAACAAAGAAGAGAGACAATTCAATAACTATGCACCCTGTAAAAATAAACATATTGTAAGAAGCATACCAGCTGTTCTGTCACCAGCATCAATGACAGTGTATTTTACTTAGAAATATTTCTGGCCTTGCTTATTTAACACGCTACTAGGAATACTGTCAAAGGGACAGCTACTTCTTTGTGCTCCAAGTCCTGGAGGGCCATTAACAACCAGCCACCGGCTCCAGTTTAGCAAAAGTGTTCTATAAATTGCCAGGAGACTGCTGCCACCATTCCAGCTACCCTCCTCCTCAGCTCAAATTAGTAGGAAATATTTTAGTTTGGGGCTTAACATAAATTAGGAAATAACACAGTTTGGAAAAACATTTTTTAAGAGTTAGAAAATTATTAGATTTCTCCTCCTTAATATCACAGATGAGATTTTGTAAACTACTTAATAAATTTTTTCTACCTAAAACCACTCTGGGCTTCAGCATCTCTAGTCATGTACTAGGCCCCAATGACTGTGACTTTTGAGAACACTTACTAATGTGTAACTTTTTTCCAGAATTAGATGAGTTTCACCTGGTAGAGTGAGTGGGTAAGCAAATACACTCCTGCTGACAGAGTATAAACTAGAAGAGAAGGGTGAGACCTGAGACACTCCTATGTCTGAATGTTTACAACAGTTTCTAATGAATGCTGTTCAGAAGACTACTTGCTCATTCTACCTATCCTAAATTTGACATTTGCCTCTAATGAATGTTTACTACAAGCCTTTTTCAGCTTTGCCATACAAGCATAAGAAAAATTTGCATAGCTGACTTTCATCAGAAACACATAATCACACAAGGGCATGAGAATCCATCTGTAGGTCCCAAGTAATTTGATGGGCAGAAGAGCAAAGATCAGTAAGTAAATCCACAAAAATAAACACAGATGAAAAAGGAAGATTAAAATCCCACTACTATTAACACAGTCAAAATAGAGAACTAAATCTGCAGCTTAAACTGTACAAGAAGGCACAATAGACATTGCACTCAGTAAAACAGATGGAGACATGTAGTTATCATCTAACTTGCAGGACTGTGACAAACTTAACAGCAGTTGTCTCTACTTGACATCTCTTGGATAGAAGAATCTAAGAAGATGGCAATGCTCTCCTAAACTGCAGCTTATTCCAGAGAGCACTCATGCAAAAAAAAAACCCACTCTGAAATATTTAATTTGATCCCTAATGTGCATTTAGAACTTCATCACCTCACTGGATTAACAGAAACAAACCTGGAACTATTTGGGCTTTAAATTCTGCTAGAAATTCAATTCAGACACAGTATTGACAACCATTTTCCTCAGATAAACCTGTATTATTTGTGAGACACTGCAAGGAAAAATATGCACATGCTTCAAAAACCTAATCCTGTTTGGAATTCAAATCCTAGGTTCTATTTCCAGACATGGCTGCACAATAAAAACTTACTTTATTATTGCAAGTTGAGGGTATCTCCTACTGTTACCTTACAGCCCTGCAAGTAAAAGCAGAGACAACTCCCGCATGGATGAGGGTCTCAACTTCAGCCACTGGACTGCAATTCAAAATTTGGAATCCAAAACAGATAAATATTCCCAATGCCAGTGTCAGCTGACCTAGAACTGAAACTGTCAGTGAAAGAATTTTTTTATTCTTTCAGATAACTATGTATTTTATATAAACAAAAACCAAGGCTGCATAGTGCTAGTCTCGGATTCACCTTTCACAGTATTTGTAACTACAGCCTCAAAGACTCAAAGATAACCCTTGACCCTGTTATCTTGGGTCGACATTCATTCATGTATTTTACCAGCTGTTTCTCTTTCCTGTATGAAAACGAAAGTTACATGGCAAATACTGGCTGCCAAGAGAAACAATAAGAAAGTCGAGCTCAAAACTCTGTCAAAATAAACAGAATCTAAGCCACTTGCAAACAGAACTCTTATCTCTTCACCACTTACTGCAAATTCAGGTCTCAAATCTATCAGCAAATTCAGAGAATGGTCTTACAACACGAGTAACTTTCACATCAGATAGAGCTGCAGGTTTCGTTATTAAGTTTACAGTATCCCTCTTTCGAGAGTATTTAAGGGGTTTAGCAAGTACAACTTTCAGAAACAGCAAGAATGTATCTCATTAATTCTGAATTTTCAGGGTTTTCCTGTTATTATACTGCTGAACTTGTACATTATACACCTTTCCATCTTTAGCATTCATACGATGACTAGGAGTACTGGCAGCCACAAACCCTGAACCCTCTGCTCAATGATTATATTTCTCTGCGGAAACTTAGAAAGTGTAACATCCTTAAGCTAAACTATGACTAAATCAAGCTTGCCATTTCTAATTAGCAACATAAACATAAAATTCCCCTGATGTGCTGACACATAGAAACCTTCTACAAGTAAAAACAGCGAAAACACCGCAAGGGAACCAGTATCACTGGGCTCCATTATCCAAAACAAACAACAGTACAGTGTAGCTTCTATTAGGAACCAGGGTAAATAAATATTTACAATGACATTTGTATTAAGTAAAAACAGCTGAAATCATCACTCACCTAGAAGGAAATGAAAAACACACCAGCTTCACAGTTTCTCAAGTAATGACAGCAATTTTCATATAATTTGGTAACCTCATGGTGCAAACCCAAGCTACTCAGTGCTTTAAACAAAAACTGCCTTATTCCCCACAGAAGAACACCCGAACACAAAAACAACCTGAAATTTGGACAGGAAGGTACTAACCTTCTTCTATGCCTTACAACAGGAAGAACTTGTTCTGAAAGACAGTCAGGGTTATGCCAGGAACCTATTTTAGGGTAGAGGGGAGTCCAAGTGCTTGGCAACTCAGTTATGGCTCAAGTGACTGTTTTCTGAAAGGGAGTAAAAAATAATCACACTGTCTGCTCCATTGTTAACTAAGAGATGGAAAAACAGAAGATACAAAAAAAAAAATCTACAGTTTGATTCCTTAAACAGAAGCGTTCTGAGCAATGCAATTGAGTAACTCGGGAATGAATAAATAAATAAATAAGTTTCAAATGAAGTATGATTTTTATCAGGATCCAACACTCCAGGCATCCAGCTAGTTCCTGCTCCCAGAAGCAGAAGATACTATTAGCAAACGGAACTGTGGTAACTAAATGGTTTGTGGAAACAGATCCTGATGAATAGGGGCATCATGACAAAATATGAGCTAAGTGACATGCAAACATGTCACATCATGAAACTGAACTCCAGGTACACTACCAGTCCATTCCGGTATGCTCCTTGCAATTACTATTCAGTTTATAGTGCGCAATAGCAGTTTTGAATACAGCCTAGAAAACTGCATGTCTTAAAGTGACAGCAGAGTTACTGCATGGAACCAATTGCTTATAAAAATCTATCACATAAAACTGTTTTTCTTTAAGGAATGTTCTTAAAATTAGTAACTTTTTTTATTGAGAGGAAATTCTTTATTTCTCTATCATCATATTTCCTGTACATGTCATGCTCTTCTCAGGCTATTTTCTACGTCTAAATGTGACTGCTGTTATTTGTATGTATAGACCTTCAGAGAACATCCTACTTCAAAAAAATCAAGCAGGCCCAAGTAGGACATTGTGGGGTGGGAGAGGGTGCATGTAAATGAAGTAGTATTTTGTTGATGTATTAGCTAATGCATGAACTAGTCCAGCAACATCACTTAGATGAGCTTTCTTTTCTAGAAAAAAAACCGCACCACTTCAGTTCAATGATGGTGCTAGAAATGACACTCAAGCCATTCCAAACTGAGTACTAAATTATTTCGGTTTAAACTTTGAATTAGTATTCCTATCACAAAATACTGGTCATATTTACAATTAACATGCAGTTAAAAAACAGAGATAGGATTCTTAAAAGTGAAACTACTTGAGTAAGAATTACTTCTGAAAAACAAAGCAAGTAGTAATTGCTGAGTAATTCCCTCACCATCACTGCCCCAGTAGCCAGCACTGCTAAAAGAGTCTGTCAAACCTGTTGGAAAAGGATAAGGATGCAGAGATAGGAAAAAAGGAACAAGGGGAAAATAATATTAGAAATACAAAGCTAACTCCTAACATAAACTTGTAACAGCCCAGAAGTATTGCACTTTGACAGCTCTTGTTGAGTTGGTCATGAAAAAAGCTACAGAAAAATCCTAGGATGGCCCCACCTACATTACTGAAACAGCATTCGATGTCAGTAGTTACAGCCTCATCACAGAAAGCAGAACTGAAAATGAAACTTAGACATTACAAAAAAAGACAAGCACATTGAGATAATCATTTTGTTTCCGTACTGTTTCCAGCAAAACCTGAAGCCTTCCTTTTTCAAGTTTCACTGAATACTAAGGATCACTCAGGTGATCTGGAGCCCACTATGCTCACAAAGAAGTCATGAGATGATCCTGAATAACTTCCCTACTGCTAAACATGACCAAGTATAGACCATTAGCTTTGCTGAACTAAGTCTACAGGAAATGTGTGGCTGGCACACGAGGAAATGGCATTCCGCCTTTTCCTCACAGCATAACCCTTGACCCAAATGGCCAGCAACTAAGCGTAGGGCAGACTTCTCCGCAATAGGAAAGAACAAGCTGAGCTAAGTAGTCCTCATCTGGTCTTAAGTTTCAGGTTTACAACATACATTGCATATGATTCTGCCAAGTAATCTCCCCTTTGCAGAGCTATCAAGTTAAAGTGCTACAATAAGGCAGTACTCCTTCTACTGCTTTTCTGAATGTTTACAAGGACATGAATTCTAAAGAAAAAAGTACACACTACCACATCTTGGGCCTCCTGCTGCATTATCCCTATCCTCTTTAAATAAGAGTGCTAGAAATTGGGGAGGTGAAAAAGCACCCACACATGCACTAAATCAGGTGTGTAACAGTGAAAACCTGCAAAGTGTGCAAAAAGCAGAGAATGCACTCATGTCTATCCAACTCACCCAGATCTGCTCAAAGTAAACACTATGTTCTTCTTCCATCTCAAACATCCCAGTCCAGTCAACGAGTACAAACACAAATCCAAGCTTCAAGCTCTCTCGGGATGCAAAGTATGTTCTCAGGCTGTTACTTCTCCCACTTCTGCACAGCCATGCTCACTACCCAAATACACTTTTCTCATTAAGCTAAACAGGATCTCCAGTTTTCTCTTTTAAACTAGGTGCTCTTCCCACCTTATCCCTGGAGGGACCACAGGCTGAGTAACCACATACATCCCGAGCATTACAAAGATGAAGACAGACCAACACCTGTGAAGGTATAAGAGTTACCTCAAACCTAACCAAGGTTACAAGGGCCATATCTTTACTTCTAGCTATATTCTTCCCTGCGATTTCTTCTGTCTTCATGGGCAGAAAGCTGCACGACTGTGTCAAGCTTCACACCTAAAAGCAGTACACACCAGAGCACTGAAATGCATTCAAGCAACATAGTGGCCCTTCGACACTCGAGTTACCAGCTGGCCATTTCTACACTGCTGAGCAGACAGGCACGCTTGGGCTGCCTCTCTGACAGGGTGGGGAGTGCCCACGAACAGATGGCTCAGGGTTTTTCTCTACCAAAACGCCAGACAAGGGACAACCACCTAGAAGGGCGATCAGAAGGAACGGCCTATTTTTACGAGAAACCTCCACCCCGCCTCCCCCACGGTGGGCTCACACACCACCCACACGCTGCCCGTGGCAAAACGTTAACACCCGCGGCCCGGCCTGGCGGGCACCGCACGCCCGGGGTGCGCCCAGACTCCCAGCGAGGGCCGGGGCTCCCCGCAGGGCTGGGCCCAAACGCGCGCACCCGGCGCAGGGCAGGCCCGGAAAGGCCTCGGGGCACCGGGCGGGACGCGCCTCAGCGCGGCCTGTCCCCCCTCGACCCGCCGCGGGAGCCCCCCCTTCCCCTGCGCCCCCTCAGGCGCAGAGAAGGGCCGGCGGCCCTTCGCAGCGCTCCAAGGGCGTCTGTGCAGCCCTCCCGCCTCAACAAGGCCCCCGCGACGCCACCGGGCAGCCGCTCCAGGCCGCAGCCAAGCCCCCGGCTCCTGCGCCAGGTGCAGCCGCCCCCTCCCAGGGCAGGCCACGGCAGGCGGGCTCAGCGGCGGGGCAGGACCCCCACAGCCCCAGGCGGGGCGGACGGGAAAATCCTGCAGAAGCCCTTTCCAGGGTTACAGCGACGAGGGCGGCGGAGAAGGGAAGGGAAAAACTGCAGCGCAACACCCCGCACGTGCCCCGCTCCGCCGGGGCGGCGGGGCCTGCGAGGGAGGAAGAGGGGCGGACGGGCGGGCGGCCCCCCCGGCAGCCCGCGCGGAAGAGCCAGGGCCAGTACCAGTACCGTGCCCGCTCCCGCGCCGGGCGGCGGCTTCACCTACCCGCCGGCGAAGAGATGCACCAGGGTGTCTCTCTGGCTCATTCTCGTCACCTGCACCGAGGGGAAGGGTGCCGAGCGCTTCCGCTACGCGCTCGGCCGCGCCGCTCCTCGCAGGCTCCGCGTAAATACGCCCCGCGGCTTCCTGCGGCGGCGGGCGCGGCGCGCGGCCTCGCTCCGCCTCCCGCTCCAGGCCGCTACGGCGAGCGCCGGGCGCGCGGGCCTTCCTCATGGGCAGGCGGCGACACGCCCCCGCCAGGCAATCAGAGACTGCTATTGGCTGGAGGGGCGTGACGTCACCGCAGCGCTCCGCCTCATAAGCTCGGCGAGAGGCCGCTCCGGCTCTGAGACGTGAGTCGGGCTGGTGTAGTGAGGGGTCGGCGCTGCGGGGTGGGCGCTGCTTCCCTGGGGTTCCTCCCTGGAGTTCCTCCCTGGAATGTCTCTATCGAGGGTCTCCTTTCGCTTTTCCCGTCCTTCTAATGGCCTTTACGTATGGCTCCTTAAGGCCCTCAGCCTCTTCCCTGGGGGAAGGACACGTACAGCAGTTACAGAAAATGTAGGGAAGAAGGATGTGAAAAGCGTCCCAGTGTCTAAAAGCAGCGGTATTAGCAAGGCGTATAGTGGCCTTAGTTTTCCTTTCCTCTTGTTTTTGTGTTATAGGTTCCATCCTCAGCACTGAAGCAACGCATCTCCCCAAAGAGGCACCCAAACACTGGCTCCTTGGGAGTGTTTTTGAAGTGAGTACCATGACTTATTAGATGACTTTTGTCTTTATTCAAAGAATAAGGGAAAGCAAATAATGTTACACAGTAACAGTCTTAACATTATGTATAAAATTGCTGCCCGAGTCAACACTGACAATCCAAGCACCTAAAAGCAAATAAATGACTAGCTAAGATCTTCATGAATGTCCACATAATAAATATAGTGTTTTTCCAAAATATAGAGCTATCTTATAATAGCACAACCATTTTTAAATCTGTATTAATAAGACAAGTGTGCATTTTGAAGCAGTCATTTCTTAAAACAAAAACCTCCCCTGAGAAGGTAAGCTGATGTGCAAGACACAAATAAGCTCAAGATGTAAGGTGAAATTTTGTAAGAGTGCTGGGAGTTAAGAAGTTTGAGTGGGAGAAGGCTTGGAGAAACAAGTAGGATGTGGAGATGCTGGGGGAAAAGCAGTTACACTGAGCTAAGACAAGTAAATGAGGACAATGATTTTACTATCAGTTTTCTGCATTGCTGTTCCACACAGCATGTAGTTGAAACTGACAAATAAACAAGTGAGAATTGTTCCAAAATAATCAAGACTTTAAGAAGCCTATAGTATATGTACAGGAGACATGTTAAACTTCACATTCAAGAAGTGAGAAAGGATCAGCTTGGCACAAGATGTCATACAGGAAAAAATAAATATATCCAGATTAATTAAAATGTGAATTATTTTGAAGGTACTGGAAAACTCTACCAGTGATTTTATTAAATGCTACAGGAAAGATAAAGGGTCATATGCCAAATGTTTAGTTTGAGTTCATGGGCCCGAATTGTTTCCAGCTCCTTCAGTAGCTTAAGAGAGAACAGAAGATGGGTTTTCCGCAGGCTGTGTGATGCTGTGCAGTGCACACATGTCCCAGTAAACTCAAAAGAAGATTAAATACCAGAGACTCTGCTTTATTCTGTCTCTGTATATGTGACCTCCTACCTGGAAGAAATTAACTTCATTTGGCAATTATGGCTTGCACTGTGGCAAGAAAAACTGTAATTTCCAGATATTTATGAATGCTTCTTGTGCAGTAAGAATAAGTAAGAATTATGGCTACCACCTGCTGGCTTGAATTGGTAATTATCTAATTAAGGTTTAGGCCCTGCCTACAAAAGGTGGGCCATTTCCTCCTGGCTGTGGGAGATGCAATGACATCCTTGGAGCCACAGCCTAGGCTGGTGAGCAACAGCTGGTGACCCCGATGTGATACCCTCATGAGAGACCCTGAAGACCTTGACCCTGACTCCCTTGCTAGAGCCAAAAGAGCTGGAGCCAGAGCCAGAAGTCCTTCGATAAAGAAGGTAAAGCTGCTACCCCAAAAGAGGGAAGCGTGCTGGAGCTGGAATGAATGAACTTGGTCTCTGCTCACTGTAAAGCCTTCTTGAAAACCAAAAAAACAGTAAAACAAAAAGAGGGAATTATGGCTGTCACCCAGCTGGCTTGAATTGGTAATTATCTAATTAAGGTTTAGGCCCTGCCTACAAAAGGTGGGCCATTTCCTTCTGGCTGTGGAAGATGCAATGACATCCTTGGAGCCACAGCCTAGGCTGGTGAGTAACAAAGAATAAGTAGAGCTATTGAAACATTTTGTTTACATTATTAGATGCTTTGTAACTTTTAAAAAATTCTGTGTTTTTACAGAAATTTTGGATATTCCATTGAAATTTTTAAAAGGCCCAAACTGTTTTTTTTCTCAGTTTTTACTAGGAGTTTGAAGCACTTTGATTCAAAATGATTTTGCAACATTTCTTGAGAGCTGTCTTTAACACTATTTTTTCTTTTATTGTCCTTTCTAGGCTGGACTGCATATCCTATAATGTTTGATGGATATGGATTTCCCCTTTCGTCCATCAGAGGGAGGTAAGTGCAGAGAGGATATGCCACATAGGATCACACCTGAGAGCCCAGAACATAAAAGCATCCAAATTGCATGAGGTTCCATTTTCAAAGATCTTATTCATCTGAATCTTTGTAAGGTGGTTCTTCTTTTTTCAATAATTTTATTGCAAAACCTCATACTGAATCCTCTGTCATTTTTACCTCTTGATTCTTTAGAAGCAATAAAAAAGAAAAGTTTTGTTAGGTTTTGAACCTACTTTCCAACTGCTAAGTGTAATTAAGGCATGTAGTAGGAGTCAACAAAGTTGCAATAAGGAGAAAAATGTGACAAAAAATTAAGCCCTTTTTCTATGTTTTCTAGCTCTGAATTTTTCTCAGTATACCATCCACATAGCATGTGCTACACTTTCTCTTGTAGTCTTTCAACAGAAAATACCCTTTCTCAGATTTCATCAATGGCTTTCTGTGTAAAAAAGAGCAATAGAAAAACTTTCTTACCTTTCCTGATACAGCTGTTTTTTCCTACTCTTTTATGGCAGCTTAAGGTGGGATAATATATTTTTCCATGCAGCAGAATTTAGTGTTCTTTAAACAAGTGCTTGCTATCTTTTGCCAGTGCCAAGGTTAACACTCATAAAAGAATAGAAAACAATTCCCCTGTGAAATAATATTCATACTAAACAACCTATTTGAAAATATTTAACATTCTTAGATGCTCTGCTTATCTAAGTGATACATTATTCCCTTTCCTGATCAAGCTCAGAAATATATTTTCTCCCCTAAAGAAATGTGAAAACAAGGTTTGTTCACTTGGGAATTTTGATACTGAACCATTTTAATCCACTTTTCTCCTTCTGTGAAATCCTCCTGCTGTAGGATATAATTAGGTATTGATATCATGCTATAATGGATGTATGTATTACATCCTTATGTAGGAAGAGGGAAATCTATATCCCCAGGGCACTTGAAAAGTAGACAGGATCCTTCAGTCTGTGACAAATTCCTCAAGTTGGTGTGAATGAAAAAAAAACAAGCCCCAAACCCCTTTCATGTTAATGAATGGAGAGCTGAGGTTGAGGAACAGAAGATGGTGACACAGAGCTCACCTAAGGCCCTGGCTCAGGGAATCTCATGTGAAAAAAGCATGCTGTGTATGGCCTGTGGTGCTCCTGTGAGCTGGAGGCAGAGGCCAGGCACACTTTCAAGGCCTCAGGAAGCGCAATGTATGTTATCAACCTGCTGTCCCTGAGCTGCTGGGTTGTGAGATGGAAGAAACCAACATTCCTTGACCAAGGCAATCTACAGAAGTTGCTCATAACACAGGAAGAGGCACAGTTCTGATATGCTGTGTTTCTTCTTCCTAGGAGATACCTTTTCTGAATCTCCCTGATGCCTTCTTCAAATGACCATCCCGTCCACTGTGCGCTGTTCCTCTCCAATCATCATGAAAAGCTCGAAGTCGTCTCTTGAGGTATTCTATTTAAATGCATGTATTCAGGAATGATAAGATGTGTAGAATTAAAAATTACAAATACTGAGAATTCAAGCCTATGTAGTTAGGTTTGTATTCACTTCCTTTAGTCATCCTGATACTTCAGGAGCATATTGAAGAATGAATGAATGTAGACTATTCACAAAATTGTGAACATTAAGAACTAACTTAATGTTCTTCTTTTTAAGCCATTTTTATTTCCAGGAACTCAACCCATATGATTGGAGAAATTGTCAGAGCAATTTTCATTTTGATAGAATGCAGCATATTTTCTTTAAATTTCACAAACTAATACTTTGTGTATTCACACTTGTTCTGGGCTATCCTGAGGATATATGAGGTGCTCCTTTATTTCTTTTAGAAGGAATAAGATTGAGTATATCATGCACAGGGAGTGAGGTGGGAGTGGAGAAGGAATATGTGGGATGGACGGTGTAGTTTCCCAGGGCTTGCGCCCATAGCTACTCTGTTGCAGGGCCAGAGTTAGTACAGAGTTACAACATGTCTATGCCTAAAGAGCTGTCACAGATGGTGGGTTTGGGGTTTCCCGGGAATTAAGTATTAGGAAGATTTCCCATTAGGGAATCCTCGCATTTGAACTTTTGTAATGTTCCCCCTTCATAGGTATCATTGTGGAGAGAGGCTATGACTGAATTTCGACTGCTTTCAGCAATAATATTAGAAATATTATTTCCAACGTATTCATTTTTCATTCGAATGCAACAGGTATAAATTTCAATCATGTATAGCATTTCTGGGCCCAGAGTTATTCTCCTTCCTTTCACTATAACATACATAACACAGAGCAGGCATATCCAAAAGGTATTCCTCAGCACCTTCCTTGTCTACTTGCCTCCTCCAGCTTCCCTTTACATCAGCTAGGCAAAGCAAAATGCCTGTATCTTGTAGGATGAAAGTAGGTAGCAGTGAGAATGAAGATGGGCTTGAAGGTTTATATACGTTTTAGTCTATTTTCACTGCCTTGTTGGTGAAAATAACAGAGAACTTTTCTTGCACAGTTTTTGTGCAAGTTGGGAATGATTTTTTTTTCCTATCCTGTCAGTTTTCAGTGGTCTCTTGAGCTAATGCGATTCCTTCACGTTTATCACCTGCATGTTTAACAGCTACCTTCCTGCTTTAGTGTCAAGTTAAAGTGAATAGTAGTCAGCTGTAAGGTGAAGAATTACAAAGCACAAGGTAAGGATTACAAACTAGTTTAATTATAAGGAGAAAATGAAAGATGAGTTATGTTCAAAAGCTTTCCGTTGAGGTCTGTTTGAGCACGGTTTCATCAACTTCTACGAAGAACTTATCAGCTTTGTATCAGAACTTAAAAACTGAGTAGTTCCTTTGTGGAGGAAGGGTCCACCCTAAGCTAAGTGTGAACTTGGAGACTTGGAGTGCAGAAGTCCCGGATCAAAGAGAAGAGGGAGGTGCAGGAGACAGATCAGCAAGTAAGGAGGCAGAGACTGTAGATGGTTCTGTGTAAAATGCTAAACAGTAGAAGTTGCTTGAGAGCCAAATGAGGAAACTGGTAGGAAGAACAAAGGTGGCTCAGGGCAGCTGATCCTGAAGGGTCAGCTGCAGGTCAGATGAGGCCTTGGTACAAGTACATTGAGATAAAGCCCTCCAAGGTGGCAGCAACAAAGTGTGAGTGGCATGTTACTCCAGGGAGGCAAACAGTGAGCTGCTCTCACAAGGAAGTCAAAAAGGAGACTTTACAACTTTTGTGCTTTGGAAAAGGAGTAGTGGGTGACTAAGGCTTCCTGTTTTCATATTCTTTTCTGTGTTCTACGAAGTGCATTTTTAAAAGTCATTTGATTCAATGTTTGTGAAGGGATGAAGCACAGCTCGTTAAACAGCCAGCATTAAATTCTCTGTAAGTCTGGCTGAGAAATGAGGCTTGACCTAGTGTTTATTACCAACACTGAGAAATTGAACTGCTTCATTACTGCTAATGAAGACCTGGCAGAAGGGTTAAATTTAGATATAAACTAAGCCTCTGGGAAGAAACTTAGATGCATTTTTCAGTACATGGTATATGAGATCAAGACAAGTTGTTGTTGGTTTTTTTCTTTTAAATACTGTTTTCCTGATGTTTTATCTAGTTTGTTTCCATAAACTGTTCAAAGTGGAGGAGGATGTTGGTTGTGCTTTCACATACAGTGTTCCTTTCCTCTCTGCTAATACTTTCAGAGGGCCTTTCAATTAAGAGAAAAGAACTTCAGACATATAAACCCCAAAATCTTAACTGTCCTATAAATAACTCATTATCTGACTTGTGCAACTCAGACTTGAGTGATAAATACCATCAGCATAAATAATGTTGCCAGGAGCTAGACATATTGTAAGTTGCAGGTCTGGAATTGTAGCAAGATATTACAAGAAATATTTTTGGCTTGTAAAACACTGATGCTGAAAGTGAGTAAAATGAGAATGTTTTTACTGCTCTTTTGAAATGGTAGAAGTGAATTGGTGTAATGGTGTAAAGTACAAGAGTTGGAGGATCTCTACTTCATCCTAGCAAAAGCTGACCACTTGACTCTAGAAATTAAAAAAATGCTGTGATTTTTATTTATACTCTTCTATCAATCTGTATATGATTATATTTTTAACCCCTTTTCAAAAATAATGAAGCAGAACAAGATAAGTCAGATGTTTAACTGAAACTATTGGACAGATCACTGATGGATTTAGAAATAACCTTTTCACCAAGAAAGCCAGCAGGGAGACTGTGGTAAACAATTCCTCTATACTTCGTGTAGGCCTTCTTTTTTCTTGAATGAAGCAGCCTTTGTTCCTTGAGCACACAAGCATTTGTATGCCTAGTGCTCATTGCTTGTTTATCTGAAGTTTGCAGCTTACAGAATCTCTTTGGAAATATCCAGAAGATAAAGCAGGAGTGGACAGGGAAAAAGGATAATAAGCAGAGAAAGAAGAAGTGAGGAGCAGCTGATCTTCTTTAAAAAAGGGCAGGGGGTTATTAATAGCATGGAAATGAGGACAGGGAGAATGGTATAGGTAAGTCTGAGAAAGAACAGAAGGCAGGATGGTTTGCAAACATAGAGTGAAGACTGGATATCAATACCTGGAGGTGCCTGTTAGGGAGGGTATAAGCCCTATGTGTTGAAAATTGGATTTTAGAATTGGGAACATCCAGATACTTAGCATAGAGGCAAGGAAGTAATTAATTCTCTTGTACTTGGCCCTTGTGATAGCTGTGGAGAACACTTGACATGAATTAGACTTCAGTTTTTGAGACAGGTGTATTCAAACTGAGTCGGGTGTACAGAAGAGCCATTCAGCTTATTTGGAAAAGGGAGCTGGGTCTCTTTAGCTTGGAGAAGAGGAGACTGAGGGGGGACCTCATTAATGTTTATAAATATGTAAAGGGTGACTGTCATGAGGATGGAGCCAGGCTCTTCTCGCTGGCATCCAATGATAGGACAAGGGGAAATGGATATAAGCCAGAACATAGGAGGTTCCGCTTAAATGTGAGGAAGAACTTCCCAGTAAGGGTAACAGAACACTGGAACAGGCTGCCCAGAGAGGTTGTGGAGTCTCCTTATCTGGAGATGTTAAAACCCGCCTGGACGTGTTCTTGTGTGATCTGATCTAGGTGATCCTGCTCCGGCAGGGGGATTGGACTGGATGATCCTTTGAGGTCCCTTCCAATCCCTAACGTGCTGTGATTCTGTGAAAATGGATGGCTTATCATATCAGAGAACACTTAAAAGATTCAATTTGTTTAGACTGGGTAAATAAAGGCTAAGAAAAGATATGATTGCTGCCTATAAATACATCAAGGGAATAAACTACAAGGATGAGAAAAGTAAAATACTACATAGCTAAATGTCAATATTAGCAGAGTCACCAGAGATCATGAATAAATTCAGGCTGAGAAAAAGCAGCAAGAGTCTGTGATGCAGTTTTTTACAGCACCTGGAGTCTAGAATGGAACATTTGAAGTACTGTATGCATCTTATGCTCAAATGAGTCTCAAATTGTGAAAAGATGGGTAGGTTACACTGTCAAGGCATCCCTCTTTTGAAAGATGTGAATCCATCATGCAATTCTGTTTCAGCCCACCTCTACGGCACGGGCTTCTGTCCTTAGCTGACTTTGACAGCAGTGCATAAACAATGTCCCACGGATCTGAAACGAGTTTCCCAATGTGAAAATTTTCAATGATTTGAGAAATTTACTCACTCCTAAATAGAATGAAGTAGAACCTCTGAAGTTCATCAAAAAGCAGAAGGAAGAGCAACTCCTTTAGAACAGGTGAATGTGTGACTGCATAGCTTTTGCACAGCGACGGTAAGCAAAACCAGGGAGCTTAATAGTAGTGTGGGTAGTAACCGCACCTCACTGTTGTGTTTGTTGGAAGAGGCTGGGTGTAAGTGCAGAGGAGCGATCACAGCAGCACGTGTTGGTCTCTGTGGCATGTTGACCTTTAGGGTTTAATGTAGGCATCCTGATTTGGACAACTGAACAAATCCAACTTAGATGTGCATGAACACTATAGAAGTGCTTTCAGGCCACTAGCAGTTGCCTAGGGAGTCAGCCACCTTGCTGCTCTCATTTGACAAATGTGGCTTAATTAATTTCCATCTGGATGAGATGTTACTTCTCTAGCTTGACTAAGCGTGGACAAGGAATTTGCTGGCTCAGCTGTACATTAGGGAGCTAAGCTTCATTATTACTAGTAAACCAAGGCTTTGCTTTTTTTCAAGAGAGAATGCATTTGAAGTCTTTGTTTGTAGCTGTACAGTAAAGTTTTTATTTACTGGCTTGTACCCTGAATATTATACATATGACACAAAGCTCAGAACCTCAATTTTGACGTGTAGCAACTGTAACTAAAATGAAAACTGTTACATTAGATGCTGCTACAAATGCAGGATGTCGAGCATTGTTAATAGGTTGTTTATTCTAAAGAGGCAAATAGCTTCAAATTTTATTTTCAATATATGAAATCTTCATTATTTTCTGTAGGCTATGTAAATGGCTTGTTGTGTTCCAGATTCTTCTGACAGTCTCTTCATTTACTTCCAGAAAATGGAAGGGGAACAAAGTTTGGGGTTTTTTGGTGGGTTTTTTTTAAGAGAGATAGATTATCAGATTGTAGTTGATTTTCTGCTCCCAGTCAACCTGTGGGAGTGATTCCTTTGCTTAGAAAAGGCACTTACAAGAAATGAAGAGAACCTACTCACATTATAAGCAATGCCAGTTTGAAAGATGTTTAAGAGTGCATAAAAGGAAACTTACAAGTTAATCTATTTTATTTAAGACTTTATGGAATACTGATTTACTTGACCTTTGAGAACATCTTAACAAGACTATGATGAGCAATTAATGATAACTCTGGGACAAGGCATCAGGTCAAACAGATGAAATCCTCGCTTGTTCTCGAGTTTATATAGCACACAGACTCATGTAGGTTCTGGGGGTACATCATGGCCCAGATACAAAGCCCCAATAACTTCCTTTCTCAGAGCTGTTATTTCCTCTCCTATGGAGCACAAACTCACTTTTTTTAACCTGTTCTCTAATCAAACATAATCCAATCAAATGAGTTATTTTCCCCTAGTTCTTTGAAAATACTCTGGAAAATCTTTTACACATCTCTTGTAAGTTTATTCAAAACGAACCTCAAGTAGTTGCATTCATATCATGCTGTAAGTCCCTCAGCCTTGATGAAATCACAGCTTAGATGAATTTGGTCTTATCAGCCTTGTGGAAACAGCAGTAGTTTTTATGATATGATACCAGTGAGATCTGATGGTGAGGGCTTGACAAATTCATCTTTCAAGTCTTGACTGGATTTGGAGTTAGATTGTAAGTATGGTGGGAAGAACTATATTTAATTTTTATCTATGGCAAAGTGATGAGGAAATTTCATTGATTATCTTCATTTCATGATAAAACATATGTCTAACAGGATGTATTTCTCCCCGTAAAGGAAATAGAAGTCCTACATAACCCAGTATGATTGGTGATCTACATCTCAAAACCTCTGTTTTTAATCATACTATGAAGTTTTCATCTCTCTTTTTTAAAAAAAAAAAATCTTTTCCATTTCCATCTCTCAAAAGACAAGAATTTCTGGCTAAGAATATACTCTTTATTCTATCCCACAATATTCTTCCAGTTATATATAAATCTTAACTTTGTTTGCCATGTGAGCAAAGCAACAGTTTATTATGTGTTCACAAAGCCAAGTTGTGTGTGATTATGTAATACACGTGCTTCAAGTATCTCCAAACAGAATTAAAATGCTCCTAGATCCATCTGTGTAATACAGTACTGACTTTGTTTCCTTTTGTCCTTCAAGTTCTGAGGATAGATCAGTAGAAGTTTGATTCCTTCCTTAAACAGTTACACTGTTTAATCCAGACTAGAGCACAAGGTTGAAGTTCTGAGATGTTTGGCTACTTTTTTACATGAAGTGGAGTCTCGTGGGAGGTTTGCTGTGTAATTTGAGGCTTATGTCTTTCTTCCACTAGAGTAGATGCTTTGAGTTTACTTTTTTGTAAGTTACTAACAGTTACTATAAATCAAGCTCTAGTTACTAATCACCACCTGCCATTGCAAAGAAAGGAAGGGACAGCCCCACTGTAATAATGGTACAGACTTAGTTAAGAGAGTGGGTGAGAGGTGCTTCTGTATTGCAACTTTATTTTCTCTAGAGACAGAAAAGAATGTCAGAGAGAAAAGGCTCAAGTTCGGAGAACCCAGTATGAGTTTGAGTTTTCAGCAGTAGGTCCTAGAAGAGATGGCATGGACTCAGCTATAGTTCATATCCACCGCCTACCCATGGGTCCAAAAGCCTTATTTAAGCTTAGACCTGAGCCTTCAGTCCTGGCTGAGCTATATCACAGATATTGTACCTATTTCTGCTCCTGTTCATGAATTATTGTTTGCATTTCCCAGTTTGACCTCAGATCTGACTTGCTACCTTGCTTTTGCCTGATGATCACTGATGAACTGTTGACAGGACCTGTTGTTGTCGCCTGCCTTGGGTGCTGTGGGACTGTGCCTTGTGAGTGAGTTTGCTGCCCAGCCAGTGTTGTGCCTGTCCTCTAGCCTTCCCCTAGGGAGCAGCCCAGCTCTTAGTGCTCCATCCCACTGTCCTTCGGTCTTTTGCTGACTTTTATGGTGTCAATAATACTCGAATGATGAAAGTCATCACACTCAGGAATGGATACGGTCCATTCTGATATGTAAAGGAGGATGGAGGGGGGAAGCATACAACTTTGTTCAAGTAACTATCAGATTTAAATGTAGACCCTGCCTCTGTTTGGTGGTGGAGATATTAACATTGAATTCTCATTTTGAATTTGTTTTGAGATAAATGTTAATGATAAAATGGCAGTTTGTATTTTAGCAATTTGTGAAGATCTCTTTTGAATGGCTTTATCTTCCAGTGATTTTCTCTTTTAAGGAACAAGCATTGAATGACAGTACTGGGGTAGCTGGCTTTCTTCTTACAAAACTAAATTCATAGTGTTTAGAGGAAAAGTTACTGTCCATTCTGCAACAATTATTTCCAGAACAGTAAGTTAATAGTGAGTTAAGATTATGATATTTTCTGCTTCCTTAAGGGTAAACATACGCTTAAATTAAGAATGTATTATTCTCAGAGCTTGGCAAGTGACAAGGATTTATCACAGTGAGAACATTGATTGCCTGTCATTTTAAAAAAAACAATGAAAAAAACCCTCTAGGTTATAATCCAACTCCTCTACCATCATCAGGCTCAGACCCTATAAAAGAGCTTTTGATGTAATCCTCATAAAGATTGTCCAAACCACCTTTGGAATAGCTGTGTGAAAAGCAGTTCAAAATATACTAGTGAGCATTACAAGAAAAAAGGTATGTGGCATTTACAGGAAACAGTCATTCCATATCATGCAAGAGAGTTATTGAAACCAATTACAGCGATACATTTAAATTGGAGGATGGGAGGGTGGGAATCCTGAGATCTGAACATATGATAAATGTTAGAAGTGAGTCTTCCAATTTCACCTAACTTACATTTAGTGTAAAAAGACAGGATTTTTGTTTCCTAATTCTGTGAATTGCCTTTAAGAATTACATCTTAGAGTGAGTCCAAGACACTTTTTTTCTGTGATTTAGTCACATATTAGAAAGGACTGAGGATCCAAGGATATGTTGATACTTTCCTCTTCCTTTAAGAATTTCATAGAATGGCAAATAAATTGTGCTATGTGTGTGCAACTCTCTGCTACATACATAATAAAAAACCCTGTAGAAAATAAATTACTAAAACTGCTGGGTTGCTAGTGAATGAAGATGGTAGACTTGACCTTTTCTGTTTCTTTTAAAAGGTAGCATATAGAGGAACTAACAAGGGGTTGCTGTTAGGTCATGGCAAATATTAACATATATTCATTTAAAACTGTTATCTTCTGCACTTCTTGCATTCTTTTGCTTGTAGTTATTAGTGAGATTTTCTAAAAGGAGAAACTCTATTTTCAAAATAAGATGACAAATATATCCTGAAACCTTTATATATGAAGAATTTTCCGACACTGTCAGCTGCTGATGTAATTTCAGAAACATACTTAGTTTTGCTTATGATATCAGAATGGGTTGCTGTGGAAGTTAGTTTTCAATCTCAGCCTACTTCTGGAAAGAAAAAGATAGAAGAATAACTTAGAAATATAGATTAAGTTTTTTTCCTCATTTTTCTCACTGCTTAGAAGAAAAAAATTACTGCTTGAGCAGTGTGTTATTTAAACACTGGTTTATAATGCTACGAAAGAGCATGTACTGTGATGTCAACAATACGCAATTAGGCAGCAGTCTGTAAAACAAACAAACAAAAACAACAGCTACCTATTAGATGATCAGAAGACAGGCTTATGTTTCACCGGATCAGATAAGCATATCCACTATTTTTACTACAGTTTGAGAACTTCAATAGTCGGAATTTGGGTTACAATCTCAATAGAGGCTTGACTTGACTTCAGTGATCTTTGGCCAGACCAGGGAAACACCACAGATTTTGGCTACACCAAGTGACATCTCACACTGAGTTGGAGGTGATGCACATATATGCGAAAGAAATAATTTCATTTTGAATAAAACTGAGCAATCCTCAAATGATGTGACACTTCCAGTTTCTCAGGCTTTACATGGAACCTAATTCACACTGAATGTAATCAGTTACAGTTAAATGTTGGCTAATCTTCAACCGAAATCAATAAATCAACCTGGACAGAGAGATTAGGCAAATCAGAAACATGTTCTGCGATGTTTGCTTTTGTAGTCTTTTTGAGAGGTCAGATAATGTAGACATCAATTAAAAACAGGGTAAACATCAGGCTTCTTCCAGTCCAATAGCCTTTTCCTTGCTTAAATGGGAGTGTGAAGTTAGCTTTAAAGCAAGCTGCCAAATCATTGGTTATGTTTGCATCCAGTATATCACAGACAGGGCCAGTGAAAACTTCTGTGTGCAAACTTGTTTTATAGAAAGTGGAGTGTAGATTTTAAGTGAGGTGGTTTAATGTGTATCTTTTTTCAGGGCAAAGGGGATATTTTGGTTTCCAGCCTTGTTTTATAGGCCCCAAACAATGATGCCTCCAGTAGTCAGAGGTGCCAGCACTGAGACTGTTGTTTAATAGGTAAAATATATGCTGAATCACGATGTCTGAGAAGTGGTTTGGCAGTGAGTTTGTCCTCAAAACCAGAGAGCAGGTTGACTGGGCTTGTGGAGGAGAAAGAAGTACATGAGGAGCTTTGTGGATTTGCGTTCTGCTCCACAACAGATGCGATCATTTGGCTGTAGCTCAGAAAATTTACAGGCATCTTTTTAGAAAAGTGAGCCAAAATGCAACACTGGTAGTTGAGGGTGATTTCTTACATTGTTTTTGATACTGCACAATTATTATGCAAGAAGGCATAGCCAGCTGTGAGACAGATGGAGCCACGTATGTTTCCATACCCAAGAGTGAGTTTTGTGTACAGAGCTACAGTCAGGAAAAAGGTTGAGTGAATGATACCAAAGGTTATTCATACAGAGATGTCTGGATTAGTAGATAAATTCACTTGGATTGTATGGATGATTGGTTGGTTTTGTGTTAACTTCCTGATTATAATAGACTTTTCCTTACATTGAAGTCTATAAAGCAGAAAATAGTGAAGAAGTACTTGGAGATTATTCCAGTCAACAGTCTGAATTCAAGAATACTGTATGACTTGTCCATGTCATCTCTTTCTCAAACTTGAGGGTGTCTGTGCCACCTTCCTCCTTCTCCCCCAAACCAATGGCATGTTGCCACCACCACCTAGAAAAGTCTAGTGTGAAAAGAGATGCCAGGTTCTTTTCCTCTCTCACTTGCTGCAGCACTGAGAAGCTCTGTGAAATGAAAATAGAGCTGCTGCTGTGCTAAGCCTTCAGGATTGGCTGAATGTGAGGATGAATTAATTGTTTATTTGTGGAGCCTTCTTTTCTCCTTCAGATCAATCAAAGCACAGAAGAATTGCAGAGGCAAGAAAGCAGAAAACAGTCACCACCCAGGCTCCTGCTTGATTGGTGTAGCCTCAAGTAGAGGGAAGAAAGTTTATTCAACAGTGCTCTGATTCCAGTCAGTAATACCCTTGGGCACTGGTCAGAGCTATAAGCAAGCTGATCAGGGAGTGCCAGTATTACCCAGGACAGCTGGAGCTCATGCCATCTCATAGCCAACACATGTAAAATGAGTGCTGTCTTCAGTGTGAGTTAGATAAAGTAGATTTTTTTTTTTCAAGTAAGTGTTCAGGATGTTACTCTGTTATAACTTGCTTCTTTAATCTTTTGCCTTTTTGGAGGCAATGGGACTAAAAAGATTTGTCCATGTTTCAGCCATATTAACCTCTTACGCCGAGGTGAAATTAGAACAGTGCCGTGGAGAGCTGAGCTCCTAGAGTGTGTACTGCTGGGAGCTGTTGAGGGCTGAGTGAATGCACGAAAGGGGATTTGCAGATAGATATCTGGATGTTCCTAAAAAAAATCCCCCTCCCTTGTTATAGTCAGTCTAAAGTACCAGACTACTATTTCTTCCTTTTTTAAGAAAAATCACTGCTAGGATTAAAGCAAGCACCAAGAATTTCATATGAGGGAGAAGACAGTAAAGTTTACAGAGTCAAATGTTGTCAGGAATCATAATTGTAAAGCTTCCATTTTTAGGCTATTCAGTCGTTTCCAAAGTGATTTTTAAAAAGAATATAACATTTGAGGACAGATGTTTTATATCTTTCCTAATTCATCCTAGAACAAACCACATGCATGTGATCTGTAATTGGGTTTTATTTCTCTATTATGTATCACACGCACTTCCTTGAAGAGATGTTAGTCTTTAGAAATATTAAACATGTCTTCAAGCTGAAATCTAAGAGCTGCAGATAACTGGCACTGCTGAAAAGCAGGTTGTATTGTCTTGGCTAGGACTAGTTTGCAAGGGATAGATATTAATGCTGTCAACAAAACTATTTCTTGAAAGTAGGGGTCTTGTAGGCTGAGGGATTCTGCCTACATTGTAAAACATCTTCAAGAAAACTTACTGGCCAGATAAGAGGTTGGAAATGATTTGAGGTGGGCTGTAAATATTAGCATATCTAGCCTATTAGAGAGTCACTATTGAAAAGTGGAGGCACAGTTCAGGACGATGCATTAGGTACTAGTGTCCCAGTTTAGCTGTGCACTTCCTTCCAGCTCTACTAGAAAAAACAACCAATGAACAAATAAGAGAATACAGCTTCTGCTATGTGACATTACACACTGGGTGTGTTAGATGATTTGGGAGGTGTAGGGGTCCTTCCTTCTATTGCAGTGTTGTCCCAGAGAACCAGCCAGCTAGATTGTGGGTTTTTTCACTATATTCTGTAAGAGGATTTATTAAGTACTTCTGAGGACAAGAGACCAGATATAACGCTGCATTACCCCTGTGGTAATTAGCTCACTCGATTTCTAATCTGGATGTGTCTTGCACAGTTTAAATTGCCTAATATTAGATAGACAATTTACTATGAGTTCTCTAGATAGGTGAAGTTCTGCCTCCTTCAGGAAGGCAAGATTTAGTAACTAGAGGAGAAGGACAACTTTTAGGAGGTTCTAAAATCACAGAAAATTCAGGGAGAAGTGGGACAGCTAAACTCAGACCTGACGCTGCCTGTCGTTCCTTGGCATTTACTTCCACATAAAACCTGCTGGATTCAGAAATATGGTTCAGTACTGAGTGCTTCCACTACCTGGAACGGGAGCAGTTATGATTGACAACAGTTCACTTTCTCATATTTCCCTTGATAAGCAAAGTCCTTTTACTTTCAATGATGTTTTCAACATATCTAGGTATGTTGCCCTCATCAATATCAGTGACTTTTGTCTGCTGGAGCCCTTTGGACTCTGCACCACTCCTATTCACATGATGCTCTCACGTTCCTCCTGGAGGCAAAAATGCATGTTCATGCTGCTAGAGAGTGGAAACTTACTGATTGCACAGAGGTTGGCAGAAGCTCTTGATCCAGCCTCCTGGAAGGAGCAGAGAGACAGGCTGCATTTTTGTAAGTGCTAAGCCAATAAAAGCCTTCCTATCTCTGCACTGATGTTTCTTCCCTTCTGGTCTGTCCCTTCCTGCAAACTCATGCCAAGTAGGCAAAGCAAGAAGGCTTCTCGTTCCTGCGTTTAGTCAGTGGAGGAGGCAAGGTTTGAAGCAAATGGAGTCCTGTTGTAATAACATTTGTTAGAGCCCCGCAAGTGGAACCGCCTACAGCAAGGGCGCAGATTATGTTTAATGTCTGAAACATCCATTTGTATTAACATATTATAGCAGAAGATGGAACCCTTCCTTCGGAGTCCCCAAATGAATTAGTGCAAATTGGCCTTCTAGTGCTTGGAGCTCTGTCTGCACTCCTTGTTTTAACTCTATGCTAGCCACAATCCAGGCTGTGGAGAAAACTACAGTGAAACTGTGAAGTGGCTGCTCTCTACAGTTACAGTTCAATAACTGCATGAACTTTTGTTTTTATTATAATATTAATTTACTGAAGTTATTGCCTCTAGTGGAAGTAGATACCTGCATATTGCAAAAGCAGTATCAGCATGTGGCTATACTGGAAGAGGACAGCTTAGTGCACAGGATACTTTTCCCATTTTCCTTTTTAAAACACTCCCACTGGTAAGCTTGTTCCTCCTAGTAAGCTTTAAGACAGTAGTTCAAACACTCCTGCTGACTCCAAAGCCATAACTACACAAATGCTTTTAGGGAAGGCTTGATGAGTTATTCCTGAAGGTTCAGAGCAAAGGCAACCAGTTTCTACCTTTCTATTACTTGATACCCTTTTTATGAAGTCCTATACAACATGCATTTTGAATGAGACATACTATGGGCACTTACATAGCCAGACATGCACGTTGATCAATATTAAAGGTATGTCTCCAAACTTTCATCAAAATACCCAAGACTTGCTTTTCAACTAAGTTGTGGTAAACTTTTAATTTTGCAGGCATGCATCTGCATCCAGTATGCCTGAATTTATAATATATAAACCTAGCAGAACAAAGCCTTAGTGATCTGTAATTGTGCTATTAAAACTGCCAGTCTGATACTTGGAAATTTAAATCTAAAAGCAGATATTATTAATTCTTACAGCATAGTAAGGAATAGTAAAGAGCAAAGTCCGAGTTTGGCTAAGTTGTAGTACAGTACTGAATATAAGAACACTGTCAATAAGTCTGTGATGGGTACGAATGCCAAGAGAGAGGAGGATTAGTGCTGTACCATTAGTTATGTTGAGATATACTTAGAGGAGTTAAGAATGTGACAAACTATTTTTGTTATGAGCAAAATCCATAAGGCTTAGGTTCAGTTAAAAGGTACTGCTTTCCCAAGAAATATTTAAAACACTGTTAAGCACAGGGACCCAGCTTGCACATCCAAGAAGGTAAGATGGATGAGCTAAGACTTTTCCCCTCCCTGTCTTTTTGTTCTACTTGGCTGCTGATGGTGGCCGTGCTATGACTCACCAGCTTCTCTGCATGGAGAACGTTTGAGCTGGAAGGAAGCAGAGGACAGGTGGGTGGTTGGAGGCTGTCCCCATGCTTGTCAGTCAGTTGCTTCCTTGCTTTGGGGGAGGAGTACACAGCAACAGAGGATCAGTCACTGCACTGTTCTGTGGGACAGGCGGAGTAGTTACAGCTCAGCTCTGTATTAATTCAGAGAAAGAAAGTGCCAAAATTGGTAGGCTTTTCAGCAGGACATTGATAAAAGATTGATTTGTTCTTCTGGATTTTTTCTCTACTCTTGCTGCCTCCCCCTCTCCTAGCTGCACAGTCATTGCCAAGATGTCACAGCGCATTTGTTTTGCACTATCTGTGCTGCGTCGCTTTTCTAAAAGGCAGCTTTTCTTTGCAAGTTCTACCTCTGCTGAGAATCCTGAACCTTTGTAGTTGTAGTAATTTGTAAGTGACAGAATTGCCAGAACACGTGACAACAAAGAGGCTAGTGGCTTGACTAAAGTTTGGTAGCCTCTGGTTATAACCCCTATAACACAAGCAGGGAGAGAGAAAATGTCAAGTGGATGGACAGAAAGTCGGACAGTTTGAAACCCAAGACACTGTGTTATTGCTTGCATTTTTCATTCATGAGCATTGAGTACTTTCACTTTCTCTCAGGGGTTTATTTTTTTGTTGGCAAATAATTTCTGTGTTGTTTGTTTTTTTATGTGAGATAATTTGTTTTTTTAATGGAAAGCAGTGAGAGAACCTACAAATTTTAAAACAAAAAAGAACTTGTTCTATGGAGCCATGGCCAATATAAGAGACTATATATTAAAGTATTTTCCTTAGCTGAAAATCCTTAGATAAAATGGAGATTTCTTCAATGCAGCAAGTGGCTAAAGGCCTTGTTTTGGTTAGCTTATTTGATTTAAAGAACAAAAAGGAATTTATGGAGAATTGTAATGCTATGGAGACAGTTGTTTGAACTTTGGATTTGCTGATACTAACAGCCTGCTGATATCCTTGAGAGGAAAATCCCTGGTAGCAGTGCAAAACAAGCCCAGTGCTTTCATCTGCATTGGCAAAAGCTTTGCTGAAATATCACTGCTGTGAATAGGAGAGAAAGTTGTAGTATAGTCTGCCTAGGAAAGTAACAGATGAAGGCAGCAGTGATCTGAGTCTGATATAGATGAAGTTAAGATTAAGATGGAGCACTTGGATTTGATTGCCTTGTGGTTTGGTGAGTTCTCTTAAGACTTTGATTGCATCTTTATGGAAAGCTTTTATTTCATTCTGAAGTTAGATTCTACATTTCTCAGAGGAGATATATCTTTGAGGTTTTCTAGGAAAAGCACATAGGGGTTATGGGGAATAATCAGTTCTTCAAAAAATTGCAAAATAGGAATCTAGAAGTCCTAGTTCAGGCCAGAAATAATATTAAAAGCGTAATCTAGGCTTCTGCTCCTTTTAATATGCAGCAGGATTTGGATTTGGCCTTGATGTTCAGCCTCCTATCTGACATGCAACAGCTCTGGGGAGAATTGTTGTGTCGACAACTCCTGATAAGGCAAAACAGAACTTGTACTGGAAACATGCTCTTTTTCAGCCAGTTATCAAAGTCCTTGCAGCTTCACATCAAAGCAAGGGAATCCACAACAACGTGTTTTGAGCATCGTAGTTGGTCCTGAATGCCTAAGAACTAACTAGCATAAAGATACCCTCATAATGGCTTTGGCTGATGCTAGCTGTTATTTAATTGTAATGTAATGTACATTTCCCACTCTTCACCTGTTTCTCTTTCTTGTCTTCCATCTTGCTTTCAAGTTACTGTCTGTCATGCTTTGAACTGTGCTTACCAACTCCCTTTGAACCCAGCTTCAGCTGGAAGCAGGCCCAACCTGTGGTATAAAGAGCCTAAAACTAATTTGTTGTAGCAGAGATGTATTTCACTAGAAGCAGACAAGGACATGCTTTATTGTTAGGCTTTCATGCTGCCTTCCAGCAAGGCAGACCTGAAAACTGTAGCCCTTTTAAAAGCAGTAATGCTATTAAGTGTTTTACAAATGCTTTAAAAATCATTTAGGAAAACCAGACAGTTCTGTTATTAGCAGCAATGCTGGGGAAGGCAGTGTAGAAGCACAAGATGGGACATTTCAAGGCTCCTCAGAACTGGGGTGAGTAAAACAATCAGGAACACCACCACCCCCGAGACTGGTGTGTAAGGCACATATTGGGCAGATAGCCACAAAAGCATTGTAACAGTACCTTCTAGCTACTAAATATGCATAGGTAATTAAAAACTTGCTACTGCTATACTATTGCTACTACTACCACCACTAAGCACATCTTATCTTAAGGGCATTACGACCGTGCAGCTTTTTAAAAAGTTGCTACTTGTTTTTGCTAATGGCTAATTAGGTGGATGGGCACAAGCTATTCAACAGCATATTTTATGAAATCTGAGACATAATGCACGTTATAATCTAGAAAAACCGTATCATCTATATTCTTCTTTGCTCCAGGAAAGGTCCCTTTAAAAGGGTCTGAAAAACTGTGCTCTCTGAAGTCTTTCAGGAGCTCATGTAGTCAACAGGATTGTTTCTGCTGACTTCATGGGGCTTTGATATAATAGTATTTATGAAATTGAATTTGTATATTTCATAAGCATTAGACACAGAATTAGCTCTACAAGGAATTTTAAAAATACACACTCTCGGTTAGTCTAACAGATTATTGTTTACATAAAGATGGAAACAGGCAGGTTTTTTAAAATAATTCCACAGTTCATTTCTAATATTAGTTACAAATTATATAACCTGTGTTGTGTTAGTCATAAAGAAATCTGGATCAGAGATGTCATTTTCCAAATAATGGCTGCTTGGAAAGCTTCCATTTATATGCTACTCATGTTTTTCTGCAGATTTTGGCTTGAAAAATGTAAACTTAATATCAGAATAATCAGATGTCATATAGAGGTTCAAACATCGAATAGATTTAGTGGTGGCTGGATTGATGAAACTTAACTTTTAGCAAGAAGAAAAAAAGGACAAAGGAGTGGTGTGCAGCTTTATGGATGCTTTTTGGAAGCCTAGGGTTGGTTTGTATTCCCAGAGGTCAAAGTGCTTCATCTATTCTAGTCTCAACCAACTATAGCACTGTTTGGCTTGTCTTTGCTCCAGCACAGCAGAACACTACCGCATTCTAATAACAAGGTGTGTTGCACAGATGTCTGGGGTAGCTGTCTGCAATACTGACTGCCAGGATGCAAAATCCACACACACTCAAGTAGTTGTAGTCACTCACATTCTGTTTAATTAAATCACGGAGCTCAGTTTTGCCTCTCAAATGAAAGAGTTAAAAATGTGCATGGCAGCACAGGAAAATAGACCATGTTGCTTCTGCTGACCAAGCTTGGGTCATTAGGAAGGAAAATCAAAAGGCAGTGTGTAAGCCAGCAATACTTCAGGCAAATAGAGACTTTATGCTAGGTGTGTACCAGGCTTCCTGTTTGCCTGGTTCTTTGGCCTCTACAGGTGAAACCTAGTCTCAGCCCCTCATGACATGGGGCACACAGGCAGCAGTTGATCAGTAGCTGGGTGTTACTCCAGTGACTCTTCTGATCTCTTCCTTTAACATCTTGTCCCATTTGAAAAGTCTGTAGAATACCTCTGTGGGCAGGGAGGGATTCTGCTTCCTCAGAGAGAGAGGACAAATGAACAAGTGTGTCCAAATGTGAAATGGGCTGGGTCTTGTGTTCAGATCCCAATGCAATAGTGCTCATTTGGTCATGAGAGCCTTCCAGTCAGCTGCAATAGTTTGAAGTGCATGTAAAATTGCTGTTCAGGGTTATCAGCATCAAACATGAAGCATTTGCATCAGCGATGAAAGTTCATAATCTATTTTAAAACAGGATTACGCTGATCATGGAGAACAGAATAATTTTACAATAGGATTTGGGATGCAGAAGAGTCCCTAGTCTCTGGCAAGTGTGGACTGAGTAAAAATCACTCTGCCAGCATTTAGGGTAATGTTGACATGAATGTAGGTGTTTGCTGTATTTCAGGAGGAGATAGGATTGAAGCTTACGAGGCTCCATCACCAGAGGGGGCTGCATACACTGGGTAGGGGAAATAGAGAATTATGTGTGCCCACATCCTGGGCAACCTCATGGTGCAGCTTTATGCTTCTCTGTGATACTATATCTAAGGAGATCAGCCATGGTCACAGTTAAATGGATCAAGATTGCTTTAGGACAAATGTTATTTCTAAGAGTAAGTAGGCTCAATCTACTTATTATTCATCCTGTCATAGAGAATAAATAAATATTTGCAAGAGTATGAATGGAATTACTTTCAGCTGCTCACATCTGAGCTTTGACTGTCCCTTTCCTGTGAAACAGGGTAGTCTAGAAGAGCCATTTGAAATCAAACATTCATATTCACAGAGCTTACATTGACCAATTTCTGACACAATCCAGGGGGTCCCACAGGCAGGTGCCTCCAGCCAGTCCCTGTGGCAAGGAAGGATCCCCTGAGCCATCCCTGACAGAGCAGACACAGCACACGGCACCGGGAGCTCAGAGCCTCTGTTGCCTATGTCTGTGAGCTGATGCATATTGAGGAAGGGTCGTGGACGAGGAGCATTTTAAACTTTAAAATGCTGCTTTTTAAATTGTTTTCCATATCTCTCACTAACAGGTTCCCTGACCCTAATTTTCAATACCTCCCTTTTCCTGGTTTGTTATTTCTTCTCACTCCTTCCTTTACCCTGGTGGTTTTTAAGTTTTCTTTATATGTCTGTGTGTCTCTCTGACTCCCTGGCTGTGTAAGGGATTGTAGATGATGGTCCGAGTAGGGCCACAACAGAAAATCACTAAGTGAACTCAGCTGTAAGGAAGGGCATGGGGAGGATTGTTCTTTAACAGATATAATTACAACCTGGACTCAGCTGTGAGAATGTAATGTGAGCTAAAGAGACTGAATCTCAAAGGTGTTAAGGCTTGTGCATGTGGGGATTAATATTTATTTTGACAGCCGGCTGTTGTTGGAATCCAGATGGTTCTCCTAAATGGAAACAAGACCTCTGGAATCGGTCACCTCTTGCTCAGCATCTGAGTGACTTGTTCAATACTGTTTTTTCAGATGCGGAGGGATGAGCCGTACACCAAAGGGTGATAGAGGCGGTGAGCGGTCACTGTAAGCAGGTGGGTTTGTGTGATGTCAGAGGGAAGATGTGACTGGTGGCTATCAGAGCAGCTTCTGGTTTGTTTATTATTACTTTGAAGGTGGAAGCAGTGAGTGAAGTGGGATAACAGCAGCAGAAGTGACTTGGGCAGTGAGCAATGACCAGTGGGCTGAAGTAGCAGTTACTTTTCAGGTGTCGTATTGTTGGTGAAGTTGTAAGCTGCCTTGTTGTTTCTGGTCTGCAGGTGGTACCTGAGCCTCCATGTGGCAACCTGTAAATGGCAGAGCGAGCAGCTGAGGTAAAGGAGTGGGAGACAAAGTGGCGCGGGCAGGCTGCGGTTCCGGGTAGTATCCCAGCATGTGCCTTTCGGTCTGCTTGTTTTCAGGTGCTGCGCGCCAGCTCAGAGGGGTGAAACCACACACCAACAAGCAGTCCAAGAAAGTGAGGTAGGTGTTGGCTGGGCTGATGTCCAAGAGCAAAGTATCCTGTGGCAACTCAGTGAAGCGCTTCTCCTTGGTTTTGCAGGTGCTGTGTGGATCATCTCTGGAACTGGATGAGCATTTGAGGTGAGCTGGGTGGGAGCAAGGAGGAGCATGAGGCTGGTGATTTCTCACAAGTGCAACAGTAATTTTGTCTCTTGGTGTTTTAGGTGCCAGAAGTGATGATGGCCACAGCGTCTGACTGTGAAATCAGCATGGAGCAGGTGAGTTGAACGTCACGGTGCTTTTGAGGAAGGCGGTGTTGAAGAGGTCGGTGTCAATCAACAGGATGATTTTGCAGATGATGAAGAGGAACCTGGCAACTGGAGGAATATCTTAGTTGGACAATGTGGCTTTTGTCACGGATTGATTCAGATCTCTGGCCCTAAGCAAGATAAGTTGAGGGACCAGGGCTGGGGAGGGGTTGGGAGGAGGGAACAATGGGGGGAATTGGAGGAAGACGTTTTCAAGTCAGTGTAGGAGAGGGGGTTGTCCAGGTAAAGGCAGCAGTGACGTTTCAGCACAACACTCGTGTGTGCTGGGCTCGTGTTCCAGCTCGTGTCTGGTGTTGTGTGGTTTGTGTTGTTTGTCTTCTATGTCTCAGACCTTCCTCGGGTCTCAACGTGATCTTTGCACTTCAGGAGTGCAGCAGCATCTCAGGTGCCATCTCTGGGGTTTCGAATGCCTGTACTCATCAACAGAGCATCAATCAGTCAATTCTTTTCTGGTGTGACACGCTTAAAGCAGGGATCGGTCTTGCATCTCGGAAGTTTCCAGTTGGTCCTCATGCACGTCGTTGTTCCAGCTCTGATCTCTTACTGTCCATTTTCAAGGACTGGGACTTCGTGCCTGCATCCTTATGTTCTTGACTCTTGAAGCAAGACTTCTCATGCATCCATCATCTCTGTTTTGGCAGTAACTTCTCCTCGTGGGCCGTTTCCTTTGGCCTTGTTTCTGGGCTTGACATGGAGCCTCCTGTACCTCACCGTTGCAGCCCCATAGGTCGTCTTGCCCACAGTGTGTCCAGTCATTGTTGTGGAGAGGTTTTTCCTTTTGGAGTTGCATTACCTGTAGCATTCTATCGAGTGTCGGTCTGTGCGTGTGTCTGTCTTGGAGCTGCTCTGCCTGGGGGTGTGGAGTCAGGGGTAGGTGGAACCGTGACAAGTGTCTGGGGTTAGTATGTTGATATGCCAGAACAGTTCAGGCAGCGGTCTGCGAGTGTGTACAGCCCTCTCAGATGGAGCAGCCATCATCAGGGTGTGTGGACAAACACTTCAACAGCGAATGAATGGAGATAATGGAGCTGTCTGGGAGGGGCTGTTTATCGGCAGTGAAGCAGATGGAATCCCAAAGGTGTTACGGTTTGTACAGGTGGGGCTGAAGTTTGTGGTCTGTTCCTTTTTTAATGGTAAAGCTGTAGTTAAAATCTAAATGGTGTTCTTGTAAAGGGAAGAAGACCTCTGAAATGATTCAGCTCTTGTTCTGCATCTGGTGACTTCTTCAATCACTGTGTTTTCAGCTGCAGAGGGACGAGCCATGTGCCAAAGAGCGACACAGAGGTGAGCGCAGTGCTGCGACACGGTGAGTTGGTGTCAGAGGGAAGATGGGACTGTGGCTGTGACTGCGACGTTTGGGGTTTGGTTCATTTTGAAGGTGCGATGCAACGAGTGCAGCAGAATATGGGCACTGGAGCTGATGGGACAGTGAGCAGTGGGGGAAGAAGCAGTGACTGTTCAGGTGTCACACACCTTGTGCAGAGGTAAGCAGCCCCCAAACCCATCTTAGAGACACTCCAATTTCTCCAGAATCATTCTGCATCCCTTCAGACCCCTCCTAGAGCCCCCATATCCCTTCAAGAGACCCCCATACCCATTCTACACCTTCCCAAGCCTATCCTAGAGCCCCAGACCACTCTTACAGCCCCCAGACCCATCCTAGAGTCCCCCAGATACCCTGAGACCCCTCCTAAAGCACCCACATGCCTCCTACAGCCCCCAGACCAATCCTAAAGACCCCAAATGTCTCACATCATGAGTCTTCAAAAGGCTAAAAACATAAAGCAAAACTATGTAAATTATTTGCCTTCATTCAGATTAACATCAGCATTTACAAGACAGGTGTTAGTGCAGATGTTTAACTAAGACAGATGCAACTGCTTATTGAAAACTTCCTTTGACTCAGCATGAGATCTGCCTGACTTGCCTGGCTCTTGGGATGAGTTAATAGCAAGGCAAGGAAAAAGATTCACTTCAGTGATTCAAAGATCAGCAACTTGAGCTATTTCCTTTCAGTTCTATGGGGAACAGGCTGGTAATGTTGAGGTATGTAGGCAATGTATATGGTGGTGCTGTTTGACCAAAAAGGGAAGGAAATGTAATAGCGTAGCTGGTTCTCAAAGAGTTAACATATAAGACCCCTGCTTCACTAGTCCCAAGAGCACACTGAAGTTGCTCTGACAACAGCGGTTCTGCTTTCTGGTATAATCTACTCTTACTGATACCTGGGTGTATTTATGTCACAATAGCAGTTCGTGCACAAAATGTGCTGCTGGTTCATTACCTGGCCACCAGGTTGGAAAGATAACAACCCTTGATAGAAAGTAAATATGAGAAGAATGCTATTTCCGTTACGTTTTTAAGAGAATATTTTTCTTCTAGTTCCCGGCTCTATTCTGCTAGAAGTCAGAAAGCATGTTTAGTTTTGGGACAGGTTCTCTTTCCAGTTGCTCTGATCAACAAGTCTAATTCCAGAATATATATGGTGGCATAAATGGTATGAATGAAAACAAGTACCAAACTTTGGGCTTTGAAATAATCAAGGTGTGTGTACAACCTCTGAACCTTCCTAGCTTCCCTTGCAATAGTTTCCAGCGTCCCCAGATGCTGAGGCTGTGATGTTCAGCTTTTGCATTACTGAACTTGGCCTCACAGTTGCAATACCACACCAGAGTAGCCAGTGTGCATTTAGCACACTATGCAGTGATGCTCTTTTAAGTGACTTGCTTGATTCAGATGTGATGCCCAGTTCTGTGTGTTGAAAGACTTTCATCTCACAGTAGGACCAGTGTTGATCCTCTTCCCATGAGGTAGAGAAAGCTAGCATATTAGGGAAAAAAAAAGCCACCAACCAAACACACCTCCAAAATGAACTTCCGTTTTCAATATTGTCATATCTGTTTTATAACATGGTTTAAAATTAATGGAGGGCAGTTAGTGAGCCTGTAAGATTCTCGGCTATTGCAGATGTCTACTAATTTTGGAAGTTATGCCCAGTTCACAGTGATGAATTTAGCCTACTTGTATCACACACAGTTGTGCATATAAATCTGGGTACTGTTGAAGGAGGGTTTAAAAAAGAAGACACTGGAATTATTCAATCCGGTTAGGAAGATGAATATTCAAAAAGGCAGGATAAATTTATGACTGATGCTATGGGCCCTGCAAGCCCATGGTAATTAGATTTCATGCTTCACTTCTTGCAGCTGAGCTATTGCCTAAGGGATAGCAGATTTTCCTCTAGTGTTCATAAACCCAGTCCTGGGTGGAGAATCTCTGGACAATTCACTGGACAACTTTCCAGCATTTTGTTTTTCTGCTTCATTGATACAGATTCTAAAATCTCACAGATATTTTAATTTATTGTAGGTACTACTTTCGGTTCAAGAAAACTATTTATGTGACTGTCAGAAGTAGTTGGGCCTATCTTGGATCTCAAACTTTTCTGTATTTTTTTTTTTCTTGGAGTAAAATAGATGTATCTTTTAGAAAGGTTGTAACTTTGGCAGAACAGTTCCTTTCTGTAAAAAATATTCATCACACAAGGGTTCATGCCAGCTCTGAGGAAAACCATATACTTGGGTGCAGTATGGAAGACTGGAAAGGGCAGCTGGTAGTACTGCAAGTGCAAGGCATTCAGAAAGTCTTCGAACTGAATCTCACACTAATCTAGACAGTATCCACTTCTGTGCACGTGAATCTTTGATTTCTTATGTCCATCTTCTTGAAAGCAGAGTCATATTTCCTCAAATATACAAAACCATGAAAAATGCATGTTCTAGAGAAAGTGAGAGCAAGTGTATTCAAAATCAAATTAGTGGCACTTGGTATCACTTTCATGGGAGTGGCTTTCAGTCCAAGCAGTTGTATTCTGTCCTTGTTCTGAGACATTAATATTAAATAATATTTTATTTGGAAATAGAAACAAAAAGGACACTGTTGGTTCAGGGGAAAAATTCACTTTACTCTAACATTTTCTTTACCCCCCCCCCCCCGAAGGTACAGTTGATTATGTGGATTAGAATAATCTAAGATTTCTGTTTATTTTGCATATTTGGAAGAATTATGTATAGACAACTTCCATTCATTTTGCCTGGATTTTTCCACAAAGAAACATGAAGGAAGTAAAGTTTGAGGCGTGTGTTCAACTTCCTCAGAAGAGAAAATGTTTTCAGAGAGATTGAATGGGAAGAATTTTAGAACTCCCTGCTCTTTTTAATTGATTTAAGCTAATAAGAAGGTCTAATTTTCATGAAGCAACCACACTAGTTTGCCACTCACAGGCAAACATTTGTCAGTCACCATTCTTGGAGATACGCTACATTAGGAAAACAACATAAAAACAAACAGGACAGAGAAAATGAACAAATTAGCAAGGAATTAGAAATTAGTTAAAATATAAAGTCAGTCTTATGCTCATGGGAATACTTTCCTTTTATCAAGTAAAACAGTAAACAATCCTCCCTGCCTTGTCAAAGAACAGAGGGCTGCAGTACCGGTTGTAAAAACAGTGCATGAACAATGTAGCTTTAGGAAATTATGCACATCTAGGAAACAGTACTGTACATCCTTCTCATCTGTTTAGTTTCTCTTTTATTTACCTTCTCTTAATTCATCTATGTCTTTGTGATGCAGAGACTGCACGCTGTACTTAAGATGTGGGCAAAACAAGGATTCATATAGCAGCAAAATGATACTTTCAAAATGTTGGGTGTTCTTGGGTTTTTTCGAAACAAAATATTTTGCACCGTATTTCTCTTTATATTCTACTCAGAAATCAGAGTCCTAGAAAAGCAGTTGTTCACACAGCTTTATTTCCTCTTATTCAGATATTGTAAGCAAAAAAGCATGTAAAGATTTACTCAGGATGAATTAGACAGCGGTTATGCCTTGTGTATTGTAGGGTAATTGGCAGGAGGAATTGAAATAGCAGCTGCATTGTTGCTGTACTTGAAGTGACTGGTTCCTCATGTGCGCCAGTGGTGAGACACATTTTCTATCTCACTATTCCCCTGCAGGACAGTCCATCTGATGAGGTATCTGGAAAATAATAGATGGGATTTTGGTGAAAGTATCCCACATAAACAGGACATCTATGTTTATGGCTGTTTTGTGGTGGTGAAGTAGCATCCAGCACTCCTAGTGTAAACTGGACCCTGGACAACTAAAGCTGCACTTCATCTCTATGTGCACAGTCTGTCTTGTTTGAGCTGTGGATCAATTATCTCTCTGATCTAGGTATAAGTAATACACTAGAAAGGAGCTTAGTACCAGCACTTCCTGAGAAATCTGTCAGTGAATTACAAAAACAAGTGTTTAATTAAAAGATTCATTCAATCTCATGGCCAGAGAAGCTCAGAGTAACCATCTGAACAAGTGAGAACCTGTTGAGACCAGTTTGTTTAGAGCACCACTCACAAAAGCATTCTAGCAACGCTGCTTTGTAAAGAGGAAGAAATCTCTTTTGTTCTTATCAATGCAGGACCTGTTGTTTAGCAGCTTCTGAAAACTGACCCTTTCATGAAAGTAACATACATCCTATTGTCACAGATGTTTTATTTTTCTTTTACCATTACTACAGGAAAACAATTTAAATGGAAAACTTAATGAAGTTGAACTAAATAGGACTTCATCTCAATCCAGTCCTCCTCCTACCTATATTGCCCACACTTAGAACTTCAATCTAAGTCATCGTTCTAACTCACTCTTTTACACAAATGGACTGCCCAGTGAAGACATGAGTGAGCATCTGTATCAGTTCCAGGCCACTTTCCATTAGGCAGAGATCAATGCCTAATTGATCTGTTAAATAAAGTCTTACTTCAAATCCCCATATGATAATAGTAATCATGGCTAACTTCATCTTTCAGGGTTTGAGCTACATTTCTGTCTACACAGATTCTGGTGAAGATTCCACAATTACAGACCAGTGATTTACTGAGGGAGTTTTCTGCAGTGCCATTTCCTCTGAAAGGATATTGGAAGCTTTACTTGAAAAACTGATGGTACAGTTTGACCGAGTGAAAACTGGTAGATATTTCCTTGCCTTTGGCCCTAAGATAGTCCTTCCTATGACTATTTCTCAGGTTTTTTTACTCATATGTATTTACGATTCTTCTCTCATTTATTCAGATGCTATATATTTATTTGTTAGAATTCTTCCTACTGTCTTTTTTTCCCCAGCTTTTAGGATAGAAAAAAGGAGAAAGATTGCACTTAATCTGCAGCTCTAGATTTACTTTTACATGTTCAAACATGTATAACTTCATGTGTGGACACAGGGAAACTAAAAGGTTAAGAAAGGAAACTTAAGTATTCCTTTAAGCCAGTGTCTGCTCTCATTTGCACCATCTATACTAATGGTATAGCTGGTCCTACATAGAAATTCTGTGTGTTTCATTTTTCTACCAGCTGCATAAATGGGATAAGGAGCATACATAAATATTTTAGTAACTTAGGTCCTCAAGAACTTATACAAAATACTGAAGCAGTCCCCTGATCTTACTTGGTTACTAGATAGACTCCGATTATGAACTGTTGAAGAGTGGCACTTCTAACTGTGCGCATTTATTTTGAATTGTGTTATTTGAAAATACATCATTAGATCTTTGTACTTCACTTCTCAGTCTTCATTCACATTTTCTTCTTCACAGTTAAGGTTAATGTGAAAATTCAGGTGAAATATGAAAACAAATGGTAGAAACCAGCTGCCTTGGGTTTAGGTAAAGCAGACTCTTAGTCTAGCTAGAAAGTAGATTTGCCACTGACACTTGTCAGTATTGTTAAGTGTTTCAGATCTCGCTGTTCCATTGCAGCTCTCATACTGTGCTCCTTGCTATGATTTCTAAGCTCTGTCATTCTGTGGCAATCAGTCAGTTTCCAGGAAATAATTAAAAAGTCATAGAAAGAGACGTATTGTCATCTTATGTTTGTTTTTTAATTGAAAACAAATTTAAAACTAGTCAGTGCTGGAGGTGATGTAGTGTAAAAAGGCCATGTTTCACTCAATTCCTATTAATTTGTAGAAGAGCTGTTCAGTAAGAACATTACTGTGTGAGCTAATGTTTCTTTGGTTTTAAAAAGTTTCTGCAACTTGTTACTTTTTGCAGCAATTTTGAGTGCCATCTAGTATTCATCTAGAATTATGAAAGCAGAGAGAAGAGTTTTCCCCAGGAACTGTATGTATGGTTAATTCTGGGAATTAAGTTATCTCTCTGGAAGTGAGATAATAGACCTTTAAAAAATGTCTATCTGTGAAGGACCAGATGCAAAAGAATGACTTGACCAATAACAGAATGCATCCCCCAGTGCTAAGTGTAACCTCTTGGCTCCACGTTGCACTTTGGGCCTGAGGGGGCTTTAGACCTATGTGGGACACAGTCCTCCTCCTTGCCTTTCCTCTGGGGATCTGCTGGAAGGGTTGTGCTCTAACTGCTGTTTAAAATGGCAATGCACTGGAAAATGGTCTCTGTGAAACACTTGAAAAATGACGATCCTAATGACACCTGTATCTCACAGCGAGTAGCTAGCTGATAGCTCCTACGTGCAAAAGACTGTGCTGTAGAATAAGCAAGCTGGTGACAGCACAGGTCAATCAAAATGGGCCCAAATATCAAAACCAGTGTGACATTCACAAAGTGTTAGAATCTTAAAGTGCTTGTTCAGAGGACAGTCATTCTCAGATTGTGGTGGTGAAGATGATGCTCGGTGAAAGTCAGGTTGTCCAAATACTGGAGGGGTGGGGGAAATCTGGAGGGAGGAAATACCCTTTCTTCATTTATCATGGCCTTTAAGCAAATGCTTCATAAAAACATAGGGGCAAAAAAATCTCTTAAATCTTCGCAAATTTGATTTAGACTCATTACTCTGCAGTAACAGATAGGAGATTGTGCATAGAAGATCTGTTTATTCATGACCTATTGGTATTTTGAGCACTAATTCATTAGCAAAGAACAAAAAATAGTATACTAAAAATATTTTCCTGAAGTTTAGACACAGATGTATATCCCACAGGGCATTGTTATTTATTTGTAGACATAGAAGAATTTTGTTCTAGTTTGATAACTCCAGAATAATTGAAAAATGCAGATATAGGATTTCGGGCTAAAGAGGAGATTAAATGGTTTCCTAAGATCCACAACCCTTTCCTGTTTTGTTTTGTGTTTGGTTGTTCTTTTTTTCCTGTACCACTATTAACTATTTAGTATTGTCTAAGTTTTGGGACTATATTGATTCGTCTTTTTCTTATTTTTGTAATCCTTTTGCTTTCAGGAAAGCTTATGTACTTTTAAAATTAACGTTTTTTGTACATCTTTTGTTAAGGCTTTTGTTAAGCAGTTACATGAGAAGATCTTGCCCTCTAGTGGTGGTGAGAAGTGAGACTCGGCTCAGGCGTTGCAAGAGCTGCTAAAAATATTAGAAGCCATCTGCAGTATTTAAACACTGAAAAATCAGTTGCATAGATCACCCTTTGTGAGCTACGCTTCAAGGGTCAGTGAGCCAATAGAATTAATGAGTTTTGAAAAATATTCTAAATACAAGTCATTATTTTATGCAAATAATGAGAATTCTTCTAAAGCGTTCAAGCGGAGTATTTCAGTATTCATAGCAATTTTGTTAGTGTTCTTTGTTGTAAAACAAAGGGAAAGGCTAATAACAAATGCCCTTTAACCTATTCTAGAAAGCAAACAAGCACACTACACCAGTGTTGTAATCAGGCTTTAGATTGGAAAAAGAGAAGTTTAACCAGATTCTAACCAAGAGACTTATAAAAGCTTCTTTTGAAAAGCCTCACTCTGTGAGATTAATATGTTAATATAGAATAATTTTAATTCAGTTAGTCAAGCTCAGAGTTCAGCTAATTTACACTAGAATGTGTCTTACTTTACTTGGTATTTTTTCATATCTCTTCATAATCAGAGAGGCATTAGAGGAGCTCCAGGATTACTGACATGCTGGTTTGCCACCGATGATGCTTTTGGCTTCCACAGCACATAGAATTCCCTTTTGCTATTCCAAAATATTTTCAAGCTCAAACAAGTCAGAGCAATGGGTTGCAGAGCTGCTGGCAAGCTGTTTGCTACCCAGCCCCTCCACAGGGCCATGCCAGCATAGACAGGAGCTGTGTCTAGAGAGCTCTTTACAAATTGGGGGAGTGTGGGGTTTTTTATGCACAGCTGAGCCCTAGCCAGTGTGTAAAGGGAAGGGCACAGGTGGAGCACTGACGATGCATGAAGTGGTTGCAGGGGAGCACACATGTGGTCATATAAGGGATTTCCATTTACAGGCCTGGCAGCGTGTTCGCTGTGCTAGCTGTCTGCCTTTCCGAGAGGTTATTCCAGTTCTCTCCATCCAGCACCAGGTCCTGCTAAGCCATCTCTCTCTAAACAGCATCCGCCAAGAAATCATGGGCCACCTGCACAGCAGATCAAACTGCAGCCTTTTAAAATGCTGCTGGGGCAGAACTTGCAGGAGGGGTTTTGCTTTGAACCTGGCCGGGTTCTCAGGACGCGTTGTGCTCTTCAGCCCTGTGATGTGCTACGCAGGGCACCAACCACAGGGAGGCAGGGCAGGCAATCGTTAGCTACCGGGGAAAGCTTCCAAAATGCCGTTTCTGGACTTAACCACATCCTAAAAATGCAAAAGGTTGCCCCCGTTCCTATTAAAGGCATATTTGGCTTATGCGTTGAAGACAGACACAGAAAAAGGATATAAACAACTGATCAGATGTCCACTGAAACAGTGAAAGATGGGGTGGGATTGCTTGATTATTTTTTTTTTAATGTAGCTGAACAGTAGCTGATGTGCAAAGGAAATGACACAGATGAATCAATGGTGATGCACACTGTGGTTTTTAGGACACCACTTAAGCAGCCCCATTTAGTAATTTCCGTTTCATGACCTTCAGAAGGCATTTAAAACTTATATGCAAGGATAGGCAATTACAAAGGGAGCTGGAGGATGGGAAGAGTTCCTTTCCTTCCACTTTTTCTGTTTTTGAAATTCTCTACTCAGTAGTGTTGAAGCAAACAGCAAGGTTCCCCCTCACGCATCATACAAACAACTTTTAGAAGCTGCAGTTTGCTATAGCTTCCCCTTAGCTAAATTAATTGTAGTTCTTGTGTTTCCAATTTTAAATTGAACACAGGCCAAGATCTGCAACACATTCCTCTCATGACACCAAATCAGATGCCATAAAACCAACAGCTTCTTCCAGAGCAGCCTCGCTCAATCTATTGTGAAATGACACCCCCATCTAACATTTCTGAGGACAGTTCTATGCTATATTGGCACAACGGTTTTCACTTGCAACCAAATAAGAATCAGAATTTGGAATGCTGTGCAGCTGCTTCAGTTTCCCCTTTAATTTGTTTGTTGGTCTGAGAATACATAAGTCTTTGGCAGAGGAAAGTTGCTTTTGAGAATCAGTGCTAGTAGTTGTGACAGGTCCCTCTGCCTATGTTAATGCCATTGAAATTCATTGTTGATTTTTTTTTTTCCCAGCCTTGAAATACAACTGGCTGAAGTTGTGGCACTTGGAAAAACTGAGATTTTTATCTCACTAGCCAGTTAATGTTATACTTCTAATTTAATTTTAGTGACTGAGTAATGGGAGGGAAATAATGAACTGTTCAAATGAGAGAATCCAATGCAACTTCAAGCAACAGGGCAGGATGTCTTGCACAAGAAAGGCAGTTTTCTTGTACCAGAGGATTCAAGGAATTGCTCAGGTAAGCGTTCAGGTAAGTATTGTTCAGGTAAGTATTCCTTAGTGTTCAGTGTTTTCCTATAAGAGGACTAACATTGTAACTTGTCTCAGGTACAAGGGACAAGAGAGGTGTTATGTAAGAACTGCTGTTATGCAGCAGCACAGTCCTCCAAGTCTGGTGCTGTGTTAAACTGCAATGTTAAGGGAGCTCACCACAACTTCTGGATCCTAATTAGAGCACAATTTAAACTATTAGAGTACTTTAAACTTACAGCGTTTGGACCCACAGCCTCAGTTCTTTCCGATCTGGTAGGAAATTTCGTGATGGAGGTCCAAGTTGAATGACTTGAGTGTTAGGATTGGTTTTAAACCAAAGTAATTTCACTTTTTCTAGATCCTTTTTCCTAAGTTGGCAACTGACCTTCATTCACAAACTTTAGCTACCTTGGAAGATGCATGAATCCTCCTAACCACATTAGAAAAAAAAAAACAAACAACAAAACCCAACTAACCAAGAACAAATAAAAACTATTGCTTCAAACCTACTGTCTTTGAAGATGACTGTTTACTCCTGTGAAAAAAATTTACATGTCAGAATATGAAGAAACTTTTTACAAACACTGACTAGTAGATTTTTTCAATATATTTTATAGTAAATAGTCATTTTAAGCCTTTCTGTGCTCCACTTAATTCTAGAAATGCTTCTTCACAGCTACTTCTGTTTACAGCATTGAACATAAAATAGAGTTGTTTTGTGAATAACATTTATTTTGCAATGAAATCACAATATTTTCCTCAATGAAAACACTGTTTTCCTCGTCTGATGACTATGAATTCTGTTATGTGCCATACAATTGCCAACTCAAAAAAAAAAAGTGGTTTTTTTTTTCTACTTCAGAGAAGAGAAATAGCATGGAAAATGGACAGAATTCCAATCATTTCCTTTTCTGGGTTCCTATCAATGCAAACTGGTCTCATTAAGGAAGAGAATGGCCTAACTGCATTTTCCTTTTATCCAGCCCTTTTCAGAGTAGTCAGAGGACAGATAAAAATTAAGTGTAATAAAAATAGTGAGATAGATCTCAGTTTATTCCAATCACATTCATTTCAAAGGTGCCAGAGGGATTTAAGAAACCTAGGTAGTATTAGAACTGTAAGGTCCCCCGGAAGATCTTCTAAAAGAATCATGTCAAGTTTTATTAGGGTCCACAGAACCACAAGAAACACCAATTAACTGAAGCTTCTATCTCGTACAGTGCAGCCTGCACTAGGTGCTACATCCAAAAAGCTATGAATTCATTGTAAATTACCACTTTTATCGGAAAGGTTTAAGGATAATTTTATTCAAACTTCAGGTAGTGATTGAAATTTTAGAACAAATTGTTTGAAATGCCTTCCCGAGTAACTGCTTAATATGATTGCTCAAGATGGCAAACTACTGCTTCATCGCTGTAAAGGTGGCATTTACCCTGCAGAGAGATCTGAGAGTCTGGGAGCTCTAAAGTGTTTTCAGTCATACACATGCACTTTAAATAGCAGCAGTATCCTTAACCATAGCCATAGCTATTCCTAAACTTCATAACATCCTGTAATTTTATCAGCTTTTTGTAAGCTTTTGGGAGCAGGAAAAAGCACTGTGTACATAATCTTTTAAACAGACTGCACCTTGTTACAGTGAGATTTTCATTACCTGCCTCAAATAAGTGCAAGTTAACACCTCATCTATTCTTTTTCCTTGAAGGAAAAGGACAATTGTGCCTTTGTTTTCTTTAAAAAAGTATCAGTACGCCCTGTCTAATTTATTCTGACATCTCTTTTATACATATGTGATACAGCTCATTATAATATCCATAGTGCAACAGGACATTTCTATATCTGTCTTCCAGAGACAGCTTCCTCACAAAGACCCTGTTCCCTCTTTCATCTAGTCTTGAAAAAGAATAACTGTTACTTACATTCTTGTCTTCCTGAGAAACATTTTTCTTGGTTGAAACCTAGCAGAGTGGCTTTCACTTTTAGAGAGAGGTTATCAGACTGAGTAATTTACCACTTCAATAGTTTAAAGTACTAGTAAAGGAGCTGGCAGTGTAGAGTGGTGGGAGATTGTCTCCTCTACCTGTACTGAAGGAGACTGGGATTAGCACAAACACTACAGACAATCCTTACCCCTGCTGAAGGAGAGGGTACTTCGGGAAATGGGCAGATATCTTTCTCCTAGCCCCTCTTCTTTCTCAGCCAACAGAGCAAGCCCCAGCAGCTCTCGGTGCTTTGCTGCTGGAGGAGCAGTTGTTATTCCTCGCAGAAATGGCAGTAAAGAGCAAGGAGCTGGATCTCTAGGAGAAGCCATTATTTTATTCAAGTCTTTCAAAGCCTTCTACAAAGCCTCCGAAGCTTGCTAACTGACTAACTTGCTAACTTACTGACTCTGTAGTTCATAGCTGTCCTCAGGCTTACCCCAAGGTCCCAAATGACTCCTTGTCATTTTCTCTTTCCTCTTAAACCCTACTGACCATTTCTGTTCCACAAGACACCATTGGCCTTGCCTCACTGCCACCCCAAACCTGCTTTATCACAGCACTGAGGTTTTGCTGCTTAAAGGGGTTTTGGGCTAACAAAATTTAGTCTGATCTGTTCTTCTGGGGAGTTTTGAACCCGTTCAGACCTGTCAGAACCTGAGTGGGCAGCACATTGTCTCTTGGAATAACCTAGCTCTGCCTAGATAGCTATTCAAGCTGTTAAACAAAACAGAGGACATCGGCTGATGAAATACGATTTGCAGTTATATACAGTAGCATGTTTCATGCAGACTTCCTGTGTGTGTTTCCCATACTCCTTGCTTAGCTTGGCATTCCTATGTAGGAAGCTTGGCTCATGATTTTTCCCATCAATGGTGTAGTAGGGAACTAGGAGTCTATGCAATTCATCCACTCCTGCAAATTACTAGAAATGTGTCATGTTCACAGGGCCCCTGCTGTCTCAAAGAAAGAAAACCACAGTAAACAAGGAAAGGAACTTCACAGGTTTTTTTTTTTCTGCTTTACTTTCCATCCACCTACTCTCAGAGCAGCTCTGCTCTAGAAGAACAATTTGCTCAAATTCTGAGTTCCTGTTTTCTGCTCTGTTGGCCCTCTGAGGGGCCACGACATAACACAACTGTCATTTATGCTCATTTCCTGCTCATGGTATTAGGACCTTTCAGGTTCAATATTCACATTTGCCTAAAGTCATTACTGCATCTACTAAGTAGTGAATAATGAGGTTGCCAATAGAGCAGCACTTTATTCATGTCATGAGGAAAATCTGCACTGACACTTAGTTGGGAGTCTATTTTGAATTTTTCTGACTATTGATCTACGTTCTGAAGTACACTTCAGACCTTTTGTCTCTTGACCTTATCATTTTTAGTCCTTCATTTACCATGAATTAAAGGACCGTTTCCAGTAAACCCAAGTATACTCCTGGAATGTTGCCTAATTTGCTGGAAAGTACTGTAACTGCTGTTTTCAGACAGACGTTTAGACTTACATCCTTAAAACAGAGGCTTAGGGCCAAAAGCTGACTTCATTTGCACCATGGTAAGTCTAACAATTATTTTGCTTGTAGTGGAGCCCTTCTCTCTTGTCATCCTCTCTCTGTTTGGGATTTGCAGAATATTTATCAGGAGTAGTAAAAATTTCCCATGAAAGCATTTTCAGGAAATGGTCAGTGAGTGGCAAATCTCACATGATTTCCCTAGATTGGTCAACGAAAAGACAGATATATCAAGAAAGTCATTGTTTAGCTTCTGGTATCTGATGTCTCAAGATGTGTGCTGTATAGCACTTCTCAGAAACTAGAGAAATATTATCTGTTACCTACCTAACTCCATTTTTAGCAAAGCAGCTCTTTCCTCATCCTGATTAGATTCTTATTTCCAAGCAAGAAAATCTGTCTGCTCAGAGAATGGGAGGAAAAGAGAGAGTTGCAGATCTATGGTCAGGATATTACAACGCACTGCGCCTCAGCTGAACTCTGATGACTTAGCATAGATCCTTAGCTGTATTTGCAAATATAAGGTAAATGACATTGAGTTTGAAGGGAAATAGGGTGCCAGTGCAGAGGGCACCGAGAAGTCAATGCACACGTTAGAATTCAAAGCACTCCTGTGTGTTTTTTGTCCCCCTGAGACGAGGCCACAGATGGTTTGCAAGATGTACCTCAGCCTTTTGAATATGAAGTTATTGCTGCCAGCTGATGCCCTGTTTTCCGCTGCTGGTTGCAGAGTCTGGCTGGTGGAGATCAGACAATATTACGATGCTGAATTGCCTGATATGTCTCCACCACATGCTTGCTCTTGAAAAAATACCCTCAAAAACTCTGATGTAAAAGCATCATTGCATATTCCTTGGGCTAAGTCATTGCAGTTAGTGAGCATGGGTAAGGGAGCTCAACGCTTAGGGTTTTGTTTTCCGTGTCACAAACACTATTTTAATTACATCTCCTGTGGCCAAGCAACACCCAGAATACTGACTTTAAACAAACATGTCGGTTGAGGATTTAAAACTAATGCTTGTAGGTCCGTTTGGGCTCTCTTTCTGGCTTTTAAATGTAGGATTTGCTCTGGTAATGTTTCCAAGTTTTGCTGTAAATCCATGAAAGCTTGAAAAGTTTAAAAATGCATCGCTTAGCTCTAGAAATCTGGAGGCCCCTGGAACCAGGAGATCAACAGCTTAAATTCACATCACTGCCCATGGATGAAATAGTCATCATCTTTTAGAAAAATACAGCTTTCAGAATTGGACACAGAAATTTAATCTCCCTCATAACAGGAAGAAGAAATTGGGATGAAAGGGAGAGAAATGGGATGTCAAGAATAAAACAAAGGAAAGCAAGCTATTTATGTATGACATGGTAGTGGGCTAAGGGAAAGGGCTTCAGGAAGGGAGCTACACTGAAAGGGAATGAAGCACCCAGAGGGGCAGAAGAGTTTTCATTGTGCCCATCCCTCATAGGAACCAACCTCGCCGAAACCCAGTCTGTCTTCTGTAGTCCTGGCAACAGCACAAACATAGAAGGAGAAAGCTACCTTAAGCCTAGCTCTGTTGTAGCTTATCCCAACTTGGAATAGGAATGAAACCAGTTAGTTAAATCTCTGCATGTATACAGACAAAGCAGGCGGCTGGGCAAGCAGATTTATGAGTTGAAAATCATTTTAAACAACACTGACAAAAAGTGGCAGAAAAATCCCTTTTCTTATTTTATAGGCAATAAAATGGGCCACACAAAGCCTCTTATTTCTTTCGAGTGCCTTGCAGCAGCTCTGAACAAGCCTCAGCCTGCATCAGAGGCCTGGCTGTGCCTGGTTACTTCCCAGGTGCTAAGGTCAGTCTGAAAACCCCAGAGTGCCTCATGGAGGGTCCTAGCTACTGTCTGCTTACTTAGTAGGGATGGGCAGTTGTAACCTATCAAAAACCCCCTATATTGTCTAGGTTTAGTTCAAGCTTTAAGAGGAATTTTTGAAAATTTGGAAAAACTGTTCAGCTGGAGTTGTGTTAAGGGAGCAGGCTATGCCAAGAGAGTGCAAAGACAGCAACTGAACTTCAGCATTTGCTTTTATCAGATAAAATGACTGAAAAACAGGCATCTAAAACTCCCAAACCAATAAACTGATCTTGTTTGTGCTTTGTTGTTAGAAATTTCTGATAATTTTCAGATCTGCTGTTTTAAAGGCAGTGCTGTGTGGATCCCTGTACAAATGCCTGTCTTTTCAATCCTGTTTATCTAAAGCCTCTGGTCTGTACAATCTTAGCCCTTGCACTTGCTTTATTTGTTATTTTCTCTCCCCACAACCCCCATCTCACCTCCTGCCCCCAAAATACACGCAGAGCACCAATTGAAGAGTAATAAAGATGTAGGAGTTGTTTCTAGTTGGGCAGTTACTGTATCGTGGTATGGAATCCAAGAGGATTAAGAGGATGCTGCTAGAGCCTACACTTGCTGTAGGCAGGAAAGTTTAAACCAAATTAGACAGGCATTCTGAATGGGCACATTCAGAGCCACGTAAACACATTTTGACCTTCTTTTTTTTTTCTACAAGAAGTAAAATCAAGGCAATTTTGGGATACAAATACTAAATAGTCGTATCTGGCAATTAGGAGAATTAGAGGATTGGTGGAGGGTCTGAGAGAAAGCCAGTTCGATGGTCATATTCTTTACTGCTTTCATTATGTTGCTGTTATGGAGACGGGAGCACAGTTGTGCTTAGTGCTTGTTTACCAACTCAGATCCAGCTGGGAAAAGGCAATCAGTGCTTCCACGAATGAGAGATGAAGTTTCTGGTTTTGATACACGTCCTGTTTGCAAAATGCTGAAGCTCTAAGATTCCACCTCCCAGAGGTATTTTCTGCTTTTCAGGTGAATTACACCGAAGAGTTCTGACATCCTTTTGAAGGCTTCCTGCAGGAAAGATGACATTTCAAACCTAGAGGTTACCTGAACCTTGATCACATCTTGGCTGCTATTGAAATGTATAACCCAAAAGTGCTTCCTTATGAATTAGGCACTCATCACACATTTTAACCTTCTTGGAGAAAATTATGCGGGCCTCTGAGTTGCCTGCATGAGACATCTTTTATTCATTAGAATTCTAAATGTTATTGAAATGTATTCTTAATTATTCTCTGCTGAAAACAGTAGTGTTCTTGAACAAGTATTTTGCATTTATGTCCTGCTGCTAGCACAGTTAATAATGTATATAATAATAAAATAAGAAACTATCAGAGCAGAATAAGAGAACTTATTAATATGATTCAATTTAAGAAAATTGTTACTTCTGGCTTTCACAGCCTATGAACAACATTGCCTGAATACTTCAAGCATGCAGAATCTTTGCTGTAGGTCTAGCGTAGAAATAATAACATTGCTGAAAAAGCTGGTAAGACATCACCTGCTATCCCCTGCGTTCATAGCCTCTAAAATCACCTGCTGTAGTAGTACTCTACTTAGTGGAACTGATGATGCTGAAAGCTTTCAAAAGCAGTCTTTGGACTGGAATTAATGGCTTTTTATTCAAACAGAAAATCACAATCCTTAAAAATTATATTTTTGCTTCAGTGTTTCCCCTGTCTTTCCTCTTTTTCCATCGCTCTCCCTCTGTGCACACACACATACTTTTCATTTGCTGTTCTCTGTACGGGAAACTAAAAGGTTTCTAAAAATTCAAAAGCCGGTTCTGAAAAACTGTACAATATTCAGGGTTGCTCTCTGGTAGGAGATCTCAAAGCATCAAAAGAATCAGTAAAAATTACAGCCTTTTGTTGACTTATATTTCTTGTGCAGCTGCGTCATACCCTTTTGACTCACCACACAGAGTGTGTGATTTGCCAGCATGTCCAGATCTTTTTCCTTAGTCATTTCCAGCTGGCTGCAATTCCTTAAATACATGGCGTTGCATGCTGTGCAATTAAATGTCATCCAGTTCCTATGCTGTCATCCCCAAGATCTTTCATTTTATTCTGTAGGTTATTTTGGTTCTCTCTGATCTTGATAACATGGCCCGTCTTTGACATTGACGAATATTACCTCTGCATCTTTTTAATGAAAATGGCAAAATTAAATATTAAAGAGAGGTAGTCCCAATTTCAGACCTTGAAAAGACTAGCTAGGAACCAATTTTCAGCCTTCCCTTTTTGACACAAATTATCAGTTCCTTAGTTTAATCAGATCCCTTGCTGGTTTACGCTTATTGTACTAAATGTTTTCCTCAGACTGAAAAACTTCCAACATAAAGTGCCATTCAGACACAGGAGTTCTAAACTACCTGGAATTTCTTGTCAAAGAAGATATTAGGATGATCTGAGGGATGTTCAGCTGGTAATCTGATATGGTGTATTATCTCAGTGTTCATTCATTACTTGGTCTTCAGTATTTCTTGCCTTTAAAATGTATCCTAAAGTCTTAAAAACTGTTGAAGATCAACCAATAGGCTCTTAGTTGCTGAGATTGCTTTTCTTCCTGTTATTTTCCAGCCATGTGCAGGTTAGCTGTCAACAGCTCCTTGTAGCATTTCTTTCTATGTCTAGGAATCATAGAGTCATAGAATAATTTGGGTTGGATGGGACCTCCAGAGGTCATCTAGCCCAACTACCTGCTCAAAGCAGTTCTAATGAGATCAGGTTGTGCCAGCACATGACCTGTTGAGTCTTAAACACCTCCAAGGAGGGAGGGAGATTGCACAACCTCCTGGGCAGCCTGCGCCAGCATTTGGCCACTTTCATGGTAAAAATATTTTCTTTATATCTAACCCCTTCTCATGTTCCAACTTGCGTCTGTTGCCTATCGTCCTACCATTGTGCACCTCCCAGATGACTCTAACTCCATCTTCTCTGTACCCTCTGATCAGATAGCTGTAGACAACAGTAAGGAATCCCTGCAAGTGTTTTCTTTTGTAGGCTGAACAGGCCCACTTCTCTCTGCTTCTCATCTTACATTATGTTTTCAGCCCCCTAACCATCTTGGTGGCCACCCACTACACCCACTCCAGAATGTCAATGTCTGCCTTGTACTTGAGAGCCCCATACTGCATATTATATCCCAGAGAGGTCTCCCAAGAGCCAAATAGAGGGAACAATCACTTCCCTCAACCTGCTGGCTATGCTAACACAGCCCTACACTAACACAGGGTGCCGCTAGCCTTCTTTGATCTGAGGGCCCTCTGCTGATTCATGTGAACTTGTCTACCTGAACCTTCAGATCTTTTTCTGCAGAGCTGCTTCCCAGACAATTAGCCTCAGCCTATCTGGGTTGCAAGGGGTAATTCCATCCCAGATGCAGGAATTTGCATTTGCTTTTGTTGTACTCCCAGGATTCTTGTTAGCCCATTTCTCCAGCCTGTTCAGGTCCCTCTGATGAGCAGCCCTGCCATCCGGCATGTTGACAGCTCCTCCCAATTTTGTGTTGTCTGCAAATTTGGTGAGGGTGCGCTCTGTCCCATCGTCCAAATCACTAATGAAGACATTAGACAGTACTGATCCCAGCACTGATTCCTGAGGGACACTAGTAGTTGCCGACTGCCAGGTAGACTTAGCATAAATGGGTATTAGCCAAGCCCTGTATGTGCTTTGAGCTATTTAAGTTTTGATTCCACTGCAAATGCATAAACTGGCAGTTATCAGAGAGGACATCCAATCGATCCTGCCTTTTCTGCTGTGTCCTTTACTGTAGACATCACTGAAAGCTGAGCCAATGTTCGTGTGGCTTTTCAGATAATATTCAAAGCACTCAATTTGTTTTTTTGGCAAATCAAGTCTTGGGCAGTACTCTGTGCATAGGGTCTGTTTGTACTGGGTTGTTTCTCTCTGCACATACTCTCAGGGTGTAGTAAAACACATTACAGCAATCACAGCATGATTACTGTATCCGTGATAACTTTAATTTAGCTAGCAGCACTAAGAGTGCAGCAGAGATTTGGTGGCATGCCCTCCAGCACAGAATAGCAGCAATATTCCAGCTTGCTATTTTCAGAGCTGCCTGCCACATCTTCATGGCAAACATTAGCAGAGCCAGCAAGGTAAGTGCCAACATAATGATATCCCTATTTTGCTGTATAGACATATCTTGGCTGCTTCTGTCTGTTGCTGTTCGACTGCAGCCAGCCTACACATGCCTGATAGTAAGGAGTTTTACCTTGTCTTTTGCCACTTTTTCCCAGAATTAAAACTGTGAACACAATGGCTGCTGAAACCTGACAGCTGCTGATCAAGTTACCAATTTATTTTGGTATTGTATCCTACTATAATTATGTATTATAAATTATTATGATTTGTCTATTATGCCTGTTATGTCCACAATAGATAAAGACTGATAGTACAAGATGTTTAAATCAAGCAGCAGAAACCAAACAAAATCAACTGTTGGAAGCAGTGGAAAAGATCTTTGGTGGTGTTGTGCTTTTTATTTGCTTGCTTCAAGTTTTGAGTAGAACTTCTGTCATATACCTCATTTATTAACATCACAGAACACTCCATTTTATTACCTCACCATTACTCAGCTCGTAGGATTTCTCTCTCAATATGACAGAAGCCAGCAGTTCTGAGAGACATTCATGTATTTTACTTATAATGAGATCGCCAGTGGACAAGACAGAGATACAGTTTACAAAAGCACCGATTACTTCACTAGCACTTTCCCAGTGGACCTTAGTTTGAGTACAAAGTTCTAGGAACGTCATTCAGGTTTTACAATTTAAGTATGCTGGAAATAGAAAACATTGGCTAAAACTGAAGAACTCAATTCAAGGCTGAAGAACTGTTTCCAATAACGATTTCTCATATTCCACATATTAATGTTTTTTTCAAACAAAATGCATAAAATTAAAAACATTTCAACAGAATCCATCTGGAGATAACTGAGAAGGCCACCAAAATAAAATACAGCAGTGGACTAAAACCAAAATATTTTTGTAACTAATACTAAATGATCCTTTATACCATTGTCTCATGAAGGAAAACCAAAAGGCAAAAAGCAAGAAGTAAACCTGAGAGCAGAAAATATTATACCATTGTGGACACTTAGGGAGCTTTTGAGAGTTATTCTCACAGCCAGAATAACTGGCTGATGCTGAAATATTTACTTGCCAGACTAACAGGAATTACTAGCCTAAATTTTTTTTTTTTTACAGCACATTTTAATATCCGCATTATTGGATATGACTTGTGTTCTGTCACTAGTTTTGACAAAGAAGAGAAAGAATTATAGAGCTGAAACATGTTTGCCATCACTTGTATTTGAAAAGTCTTCACGTTTAGTCTGTATGGCACCAGACCAGGTGATGTGTTAAAAGATGTTTAAAATGTACAGGAACAAAGACTGAGTTCAATTCTTTTCTTACAATACTCTTTAACTTGAAGAAGTAGTCAGACTACTCCATATTTGATGTGAAGTAATATTTCTGCTCTTCATCCATTCACAGATTATCTGAAGATAAAATTCTGCAAGATGGCTCCCCATAGGTATGGCGAGTTCACTAACCTTGTAGGATTCTGAGTGAACAAAATAATTTCTCAGCTATACTTGTAACCTGTATCAGAAGAGTGAAATATACAAAGAGAAACTGAAACAATTAGAGGCAAGGCTGAGATACCAGGTGCAGTCTTTTGTTACACTGCCTTTTTGGAGAGAAAATTTGTAGAACAGCTGTTTCAGAGGCACTACCTGGGATCATATAAGATAAAACAATAACCTTGTGGGCAGATCTGTCTGACCTGATCATTTTCAGATTTTTAGAGCAGACAGACAATGAAGTTGTCTCTTCCTCTTCAGGCAAGAAATTCCTCAATATACAACTACTGTTTCAGCTCATTTGAGTCTGAAATTTCATCTGTGTTTTGTCAGGGTGCTCACTAATGAATGCCTTTGTGCTTACATTCTGTTGACTTTGAGGGCAAGAACAGTACATAATCACATGTGACATATGGGCTGCAACTCCAACAGGAGTTTGTCCTGTAATAACAATGATATGCTGAGGAAAGGCAGCAGCATCATAATTCAGACTCTTTACATTTGGTGGATTGAAGTCTGATCCTTCTTTCATTTCTCTCAGGATTTTTTTTTGGGAGGAGGAGGTGATGGTTTGCACTAAATTGTGCAATTTTAAACCCGCTTTGCCAGACTGCTATTCTAATCATTATGTGCTGCTGCCAACTGACACATAGCAAAGTCTTTCAGGGGGTGAGATTAAACACACCATGAGTCTCCATTTCTAATGAAAGCTCCATGGGAACACCGTTGGGATCCCTGCTACTTTGCTGCATTTGAAGTTGTGTAAGCCCATGTGCCATCCCTTTGTGCATTAGGGAGACAGCAGTATCATGGATACAATGCAGAGCATTCTGCTTTCACGCTTTAGGGTATTCATTGCAAAGAATAGCAATATTTTCCTCCTGTCCTGAAAGCCACTTGTTTGCCCACCTCCTTTGTTCAGAACTGAAATGTTTGGCTTTAAAACTGGAGAGGAAAACTGTCGTTTTTATTTATCAGCAGTAGGAAAGCCACATGAAATCACTATCTTTTTTAATAAGCTTGTTTGTTTAAGCATCCAGGGTGTTAAATAAGCTTTCTTGTCTATATGCAGTTTAATACCCCACCCATCTATCGCCTGAGAACAAAACAGGCCTTAACACAGTATTGCCTGCTGCGACAAGTGCTGCGACCAATTAGATCTTAAAAGATCATGTTATGAGAGCCAGTAGCACAAGGGTCTAAAGTCTATCGAACCCCATACTGACTGGACTGTAAGCTGCACATTTGTTATTAGAGTAAGTAATTGTACATGAGAGAGGGGAAAACGTATGCCCAAGACTGCTGGTGCTAGGTTTTTTGGGAAAAGATATATTTTACCAATTCTGCTGCTTACTTGATTTTCAATGAGAAAGCTGTTAAGAGGCTGAAGGCTACTACATTTAATCAACAAATTATTCAGTGTAAGAGTTTGAAGGCATACTAAAAGTATACAGTTAAATATTTTCCCCTCTGCAGGGGATTTCTAATTTGCCACAGTAGAAAAATCCGAAAGAAAGCATACTTTCAGTGCGTTATAAATAGGGGCCTCTAAATGTTAGACAACACCCTTAGAGAAACACGGATAATCTAAGAAACAAGCATTTGCTCCTCGTGTGCAAGATATCAAATAAACAAACACATACAAACCGCACAGTCTCACTTTACTCACAGAAGGCTTAACCCATGAACCTGACTGAGACCTATACAATGGTTTTACTTTTTCAAGTACAGGCAGACAAAAAAAAAAAACATTTAGGTGTTATAGTGCATCCTGTGTAGGTCTGGTTTTAGATGCTCTTTTTCCCAATTGCACATGGTCCCCCCTAAAGAGCCATAAAGCCTTAAAAGGATTTACCTGAGTTACCTGGCATAGTTGGCCTGTCTGGTTTTGATTGTTCCTTTGAGACACCTCAGCTCATCTTCATAATTCCCATCTGCCTTGGTTTTACTTCTCATACAGGGAGGTGAAGTAAATCTGACACCAGTGTATCTGACAGCAGAATGCAAGAGGCAGTGTGCTTTGTATCTGTGCCAATTTAAAGAAATTTTTTTTTTTAAAGAGTCTTTAAACATGTTCCTAATATTAGCTGCATTTCAGTGGAACTCAAATATGTATTAAATGTAAGAATGATTTCCTCATTCAGAACTGGAACTTGGCTGTGGGCAAAAGGCATTCATTGCTATCTGACTTTTAAAAAGGGCTAATTCTCCTCCTCTTAGTCCTGCTGGTGTACACCTGAAATACCTCCACTGAGGTCACTGTGGAGATGGCAGAGTCCTCTTTGTGTATCTGAAATTAGCCTATAAAATAAGCACAACCTATATAGGCTACTTTAAAAGTGCAAAGAATCTACTAAGACTGCCATCACATACAGGAAAAAAAAATCACTTAAATGCTGTTTCAATTTCAAATTCAATTTTAGAACAACAGGTTTTGAGAAAAAAAAGATAAATTTCAGTGGCTAATATTATTTTCAAGCTTCTGGAGAGGAATATCAAACTATTGGAACTGAGGAAGGGTAATGAAAGCCTCAAAATAGAAAACTCTTCACTTGAAGGCTGTCAGGAAAACAGCCCTCTCGTTTTCTGCAGCTGTGAAAGCAGCAAGAGCTCGCTTTAATGACTGTCAGTAAGAGGATGCAAGTTGCTCTGTTTTCTCCACACTTGGGCTACAGCTCACAATGTGTATAAATGTTTGGTGCCGGGACACACATCTGAACCCCAGCCCTCCCATAGCACAGATGTGGAGAGGAGGTTCTAAATTGGGAGATGTTTGTAGACCTTTGAACAAGTGACAGACTGAGCATATTCATGCTTTGCCTGTCTGTCTGGTTGGTAAGGTCCATGGCATGCATTCCTTACCATGCTATACACAAATAAGTAGTTTGATGGATCCTTCATGCCTTGATCCCTAGGTAGGACCTGTGATCCCTCAGGTAGGATCCCTAATTCATATTTAAGGGAGCCTGCAGCTTTTTCTGGGTAACAGTAGTAAAATTCTTCATGTCTCTCCTATATCTGCAAAATCAAGCTCTTGAGACTGCTGCAGCTGGGTCACTCTTCATTTGGGATCATGGGATTAATCAGTTTCTTACTGACAGCTCCATTCATATGAATATGTTTGTTTTCAGACATGTACTTGAGCTAATAAGCATTAGGGCGTTGCTTGGTTGATTTTTTTCATTATGGGCAATATGATGCTCATGCATACAATTTGTGTTATTTAGCTATTCTCTGCAGTGACTATTACCAAACGGTCTATTTTTTTATCATCACGCAGTGCATAACTCATTTGTCTCTCTCACATTCCTGACTCAATACGCTCCCATCTTTTCTTGATCTTGTCTTGCCCTTGAAACATGCCAGTTAGCTGTATGCAAAAGCCAACAAGACAAAGAAGTCGCAGATTTTCTGGAAAAAAATCTCACTATGAGATCTCAGAGTGACAATGACAAATGATTTATACTGGCAGACACTCTTCATGAACACTTAATGCTGACACAGTCTGTGTTCACGCTAGATAGGGGTGACCTCTAGGGCCATCATTTAGCCTGTATTTGTTCGTTTAACCTAAAAAAAAAATATGCTGTCTTTAACATACTAAAAATAAAACATATTACATTTCCCCTTATGACATTGCAATAAAGGGCAATCTCCTAGAAACCTTTTTAGTATCCATTATTTTACAGAGCACTTCAAAAGCTACAGTTTTTTTCAAGCAATCGTCAGACCCACTGAAGTGTTTTTTCTTGCCATTCCATTGCATGTACTGGATCTTCAGCTGTGGGAAGGCGTCGTTCTCCTGACCTGCTATAGCATTTCAACTTAGTGTCCTGGCCCTTCGCCTCTTTTGCCCATGTTTGCCACGTCACAACTATCTGAACTGATGGTGGAAATACCCTAATAGCTGATTGTTGAGAGCCAGTGATGGTATTTGTAGAATAATGATTAATTATGATTAATAATGATTATAATGATTATATTATGATTAATATATAACACAGTTCACTGAGGAAGGTGTCACTGGGCATGCCTGTAAACAAGAAATGTTGCCAGAGGCTCATATGGGAAGGAAATAGGTGTTATGGCCCCAGGGTGCTAACTGGCCTTAATGGTCCTGTCCAGCCTCACCCCGAGCCCCCATCCAAACCCCTGCCTGTGGGCACAGGAGCACATTTAAGCTCAGACTGGGACCTTCAGGCCTGGCATGAACTGTGCTGTCGAGGTGCTGGTCTCTACTGAAGGCGGTGGAACTATCCCCCTGTGTAAGAAGTGCTACAAAACTATGTTTTCAGAGGAAAGGAGGAGAGCCTTAAAAAAAGGAGCATGGACACAACTTTAAGAAATAGCCCTAGAGTTCAGGAAAGTAAGGACACTTATGGCCTATGCAGCTGTAGTAATGTATTACTAAGTCATTAACTACACTTGAATGGCAAGAAAACTGTAAACGCCTTTCCAAATCACAATTCCTAGACCTGCCAGTTCTGCTTCACGTTCTAGAAAAAATAAAGATCTGTTTAGGGCTTTACTAGCCAAGATTGGACTGAATATGCTTTTTCTTTTTCTGTTAGGAAAAATGATGTTAGAAATGGGCTCAGGAATTCACATCTGGGAGAGTGATAGTTTTGATAGTTTCTCAGCTGTTCTGAGCTGCCTAAGCAGTGCAGAACACTCTGGCCCATAACTCAGTATTTAAGTAAGCTTATTATGATATAGAAATTATTTCCTAAAAGTCCATGCATCTGACTGTGTGCATGTTTGTTTTCAGCTGCTATTTATTTCTCAGTTTCTGTTCTACTTCAGTTATATTTTCAAAACCTAATTCTGATGAAGCTCCGGCTTTGATCCCTGAAGCTTCAGCTGAGCAGTATCTGAAAACTATGAAGCAGAAAAGCAAAGTATTCTAGTCCCTAAAAAAAGGCAAGGGAAGGATTAGGAATTAACTGGCTAAAGAGTTCATAGGTATAGAGTAGAATGGGGATATTTTTTCTCCCCAGGATGTACTAGGCGAAGATCTGTAAGAATAACAGTAGCTTAAATGACCTGAAAGGAATCAGGGAGTGCTACAGTTGCAGTTTCCTTATCTAGAACTTCTCAGAACACTGTCTCTTGCTTGTTCATTGCTGGTGTTCACAGTGGGCCCATCCAGGCTGAATCAAATATTAAAATACGGCTCTTTCTGTTCCTTGTGTGAAAGCAAGTTCTCCTAGGATTGGAGCTACTCTTAAGGTTGCTGGATTTCTTCACTTGACAAACCTTAAGGTAGTGAGCAGGAAATGAATACTTGAAAGACACCCTATGTGGGTGTAGAAACAGAGAAGCCTGGCTTAGCTACACTGACTGCTTTTCCTCTGTCACGCTGAGAAAACCCTACACAACTCATTCACTCTCTACATTCTACCCACTTTCTTATTTACTCCTACAACACTGGCAAGTGCCTTCTGTATGTTAATGCAGAATAATTGAGCCCTAAAAATGAGGTGTGTTCCTGACGTGAATATTAAATACAGTTAGAAATAAATTATATTGAAGTGTCTGGCTTTATATCTGCTTAGTGTGTTACTATTCCTGCCTTAGAGAATTGTATGCGCTCATACTGGAAGCTCATGTGGTACAGCAGTAGGTGCATGCATGTGTGTAGAAGCAGCGTTCTGCTGATTCACAATATATCAGTCAGTGTCAATTTTAAGCAGTGAGGATTAAAATTTTGGGAAGGTGGGTCTTGCAGTGCTATTTATCTTTATGTAAGCTAGGACATGACTCCAGACTATACATATCTTGCATTCTCAGCCAATGGATTTGTTCACAGAAATAGGAAGCTAAGATACTCAGATACCAGAATTATTTGGTGTTATTTATATTTCAAATAGCGATGACTTAATATTCTTATTTGAATGTTGTTTCTGTTACGCCCACACTCTATCTGTATTCACATATACATCCTTTCCTGTTGGAACATCAGGTCAGTATGCCAAATGCAGCTGTACCTGCTGGCGTTAATGCACACCAGTGTCACTGACTATAGGCTAAGGAGACTGACATGTCCTGTTCCGTATAAATTTTTTGCCCCCCTGGTGACAAAGAGTACAATATGGATAATATTTGTATGTCAACATGAGCTTGTGTGTGTGTCTCCATTAACTATTTCCAGGCACTTCTCATCTTCAGAGTTTGGACAGCAGTGTGAGATGTACATTTGCTATATGGGTGCCCTTAGTATCAGTTTCAATAGACGAACAACGACTAAGGAGGAACAACCATCCCTTTTCACGTCTGGCTGGGGCCCTTCATGAGCAGATTTGAAGCATATCAGAAAATGGGGTAACAAGGAAGTTGTCAGTGATAATGTCAGTGCCAAGGGCTTTTTTCCTAGGTAGGTTTCCCTAATTAGACTTTTAAATTTGGCAGTTTCCCTGAGAACTAAATAAAACAGGGAAATAATATGTGCTTAAAATTCACCTTCATGAACAACTCTTTAGTTCCACCTGCCAGAGGAGTCAGAAATCTTCCCCAGCAAGGTACCTGAGTTCCTCAGGTGCAGGGAAGCATTCAGATACACCAAAGCCAGTTCTGCTGGCATCTAACCATCTGGTCCCATCTTACCCAGCAACAGAAGAGCTAAAAGCTGTCACTCTGAATAACTTTACTGCCTACCACTTTGGCAAGTCGAGTCTGAATTTAACTAAAATCACAGCTTGCAGCAAGAATATTTATGAACTAGGAAACCCTCCTGTGAGTGTATAAGGGCAATTATATATATATATATATGTAGATCTATCTATATTTCCACACTCCCTCCCCTTCCTCCTATCTCCATGTAAGCAGCGCAGCAATGCGGCCACCCTGGTTGCCTAGGAAGCCGATTGCTGCTCCTAAGGGATCTGTTTAAAATTCCAATCCAGATTCTAGTCATGTTTGTGAGACCATGGGAATGGAGCTCTTGAAGTGGTGGGTACTTTCCATTTTTTCCCCTCTCCTCAGCTCCTCTGGACTGAGAAAAGGCAGCTGTGCTGCTTTGCTAGACAGAGCAGCTGGACTTGGTTATCCCTATAACCAATTACGTTCTGCAAGAATGGCTTGCCTTATTCCAGGGAGATGGAAGGAACTGTTTGGGATCATAAATGACACTGGAGAGTAGTTGTGTATGCATTCAGTTATTTTAAGGATTGTTTTTGAGGCTTTTTCTAAGCACCTGCTGCCTTTTTGGGTATTTGTACTTTCATCTGAATTGTTTGAAATGCAAATAAAAGCAATGATACATATTCAGACAATCTGAGACCTGTGTTTTGGAGGACTATGCTAGACCCTTTGTGGAGTTTCTTTTCAGAAGCTAATCCTAGTGGAAAATTATCAAATGGAGCTTTAAAGAGGTATAATAATAAGCTAGCCAAGCAGTGCACCTACTAGAGTGGCAAGGGTGGGTGCTCTCTCCAAGTCTGTTTCCGTCTCATAGCCCTGCACTACTGGCTACTATTTGGAGAGGCAAAGCAGAGTGGTTTAAAAGCAAAGTTCCTTAATAGTTAATTCTGGTTTAAGGCTATTGTTCAAGAAGTTGTCTGTCACATCTCGTTATATGTGCTATTCAAACTTTGATAGGTGTTCAGAATAACACCTGGATAAAAATCTATGAATAGAATAACTGATTATCAATTTAACCAATACTCATTAAAAGAGATCTTAGTAACAAAAGCTAGAGTTTGAGTCACTTGTTTATGCTCTCAACTGAGTGCAGGATCTTATTTAAAACTGCTTTGAAGTGTGAATTGTAAACAGGAGCTCTTTGATCAGAACTGATGTATGATATGTCACAAGGCATTATGCCAAAAAAATCCTGAAGTCACTTAAACTTCCTTTCCAGTGGCACTGAATGAAATGAAAGCTATGGTTCTTATACTGTGTCTTATGCAAACTGAAAAAATTTGGCTACAAAGACCACTGCCAAACCTCTGTGAAGTGGAAACAGGTGTTTGGTTTTCTGTTGGGGAGAAATCAGCAATGCATGATACGAGTATTTTCTTAGCATACTTATAAAGTCTATTTACACTGCACACATTCTTCCATGAGTGTGGTCCCACACAGACTTCCTCTTTCAAAAACTTCAGGCCCAAATTTAGTTTGTGGTTTCTACTGCTTGCAGTAATTTCTCCATAAAGAAGTGACAGCAAGCTCTTTTCTTCAAAATATGACAGCCTGTTTGCACATTTAGCAAAAGCACAATTGGAATGTGATGTGCAATATCGCCATTTGGTAATACTAAAACTACCTTTGTAGGTAGCTGACTGTGTTGTTGAATGACTTGATTAATTGGTCTTTGTTATTCTGACATGCACTGGCAATCCTCTTGTGACTGTGTAGGGTCCTGCTGGGATAAAGTGTGGACCTGCTGGGATGAGACACCTATATTTTAATCCCGGGGTTGGTACACATCCAGCTGCATGACAGTGGGGTGTGGAAAAGGAAGGAGGAGGAAGTAGTGGGCCAAACTAACTGTGCAAATTTTATTTGTTCAGAGGTCCTAATTTATTTTTGAAAATCTTGCAACTAAATCAGATGATTTTCCAAATGAAGGGATATTACATACCTGGTTATACTCTGGGACACGGTCAAGTGCAAACAGCAGTCTTCTGTTCACTCTGAAAGACAAACAGGGGTTTTTATGACGCTATCCAGAAGAAAGGGGAACACTGGCAAGTACAGATAGATAAGGCATCTTCTGCTGTGTCTGTTTAATACCACCTAGAAACAATGTAGAATTTGTAATTATTATTTGGGGTTTAATGAACCAGTGAAAGAGCAGAGGAAAAATAATGAAATATGTGGTAATATTCCTAGTATGTACTTTAATTGCTGATTGCTTGATTACTGCTGAAACTGATGAGGCTGATTGTGATGATATCAGGAAGTTAAGCCTGAGAGCAAGAGATGAAAACATAGCATTTAACATGAACACGATACACTCCAAAATAGCATGTTTGAGGGTTGAATTGAGTGACTCCCTGCAGAGAGAATTTAAATGCTGTAAAGCCATATATGTAGAAATGCTGACGAATAAGATAATAGGCGGCCTCTGAAGAAAACAGAAGCTGCTGTAATGCAATAGAAGAGTTACATAAATCTGGGCAAGTGGCTGTGGCACCATATCCAGGCCAACGGTTATGACATTATTAAAAGATTCCAAAACGTCCAATGAGACTCGGAGTGAGGTAATTTAATAGGTAACAATATTGGCATCCCAGGAGGTTATAGGAATATAATGTTGAAATATACACAAGTCATCAAAGCTGTAAAACCAGGGCTAACTTTGTAAGGCATTGGATAGATATGCCACACGGCACTTGGAATGACACAGGAGCATGCACAAAGCAACATAAAGAGGTGACATCAGACTTCAGGTATGTGATGCTAAAAAGCAGGCATAAATGACTGTTTTCAAAAGGGTTTCCTCCCAGAACTGCAAGCAGTTTCTTTAAACACTTAAAAGCAGTGGGACTGAGACACAAAGCATCTCAGTCAGTAATTGGCAAACTGAAAAACAGCGCTTGCTAAGAATGGAGTATTGTCAGAAGCGACCTTTTGCTAGATAAAGAGGAAGGACTTTCTAAAGCATTCAGGCATGTAGCTGAGAAATCCAGCCACAGTCAAACAATGGAACTGAAAGAATGATTCAAACCACTGAAACTCTTGTGTTCTTAAAAGAAAAAAACCCCACAGATGCATAAGGTCTGAAACTGTTAGAGTGAGGAAGTAACCCTAGAACTGAAACACCTTATTCAAATATTACCTCATGTAATTCAAATTCACTCACATAATTCAAACGTATGATAGATTAAAAGTGCCTGAAACCCTTCTTTATGAGCAAAACTGTCTGCAAACTTGTCTGTAGAGCGGTGACTTGCCCCACTCTCTTCCCACTCACTCTTGTTTATGTACTACCGTCCATTGTTGCCATGGCCTTCAGGAGCAGTAGCTGAGACCTAGCTGGTATGTTGGGTAAAGTCTTCAGGCTTACTTCCCAATTCTCATTTCTTGCAAAAGTATTAGCTGCTGGATTAAACAGAAAATTGAATTATTTTATACTGTAAAACATAATTGATTGTGTATTATATATGTTAGAATTTGCAGGAGAGCCCCAAACCAACTCATATGTTCTCCCAAAAATCTCCTATTCAAAAACTCTGGCAGACAGAAGGATGTGTAATTGTTCTGTGACTACAAATGAAGGAGAGGGAGGAAAAAAAACCCCACCACTCAGATGGAAACTGTTTGGGTGTTTTCTTAAAAAAAAAAAGTAAGGGGGAGGAAAAAAAAAAAAGCCAGGATCAGGCTCAGGAGCTTGGAAATCTAAGTAAACTATAAAATTAGAACTGTCCTCCCTGGGTGATGGGGCTGTGTTTCACCATGACCTATCCTCTGTAACTCAGGTTGTCAGTTTACCTCTCGGGATTGAGGTCAGACAGAGAACACAAGTGGATTGTCTCTGTAGCAGCTGGTGGATGTTGGAAAGGGAGCTCACACTTTTAGCATTCCTACACGCTCATGGCTACTGTTTGGTTAATGCAACAACACTTTGTTACTTCACAGCTCATTCACTCTGCTGTAAGGACATCCTTACAGTTCCTGCCGGAAGAGCAAATTCTGATGATACAAAGTAGTACTTGTGCCATGAGAAGTTCATTGGATGCGTACTGGTATGTATAGGAGAAAGTAGATCCAACTGACAAGAACATCAGGTGAGGTGATATGGTGGGATGTGTGTAACTCCATGTCTCCTCCAAAGACAGTAGTTGCAGTTGCTCTGCCCTGCGATTTATTCAGTTTATTTCCTTGAATTTCACCTTTAAAATCCAAGCATATGGGGTTTCTGCAGAGAAATTTTCAGGCTATTAACAACGTTTGAGTACATAGTCTTCTGTATTATAAATATCATAATGACTTTAACAAAGTCGATTTCTTTTGTGTGTATAATCAAACATATTTTCTTCTCCAAAGCAAAAACATTCTGTGAAGAAAATGAAATCTTTTTATTATATGGAGAACAGATTGACAGTTCCTGAATCCCAAATCCTTTATGAATGGTACTTTGTTCTGGATGGAGGCAGAAATGTAACTATCCTGACAAGCGTTTGCTGCCACGATAAATCATTCTTTCCATATGGAGATGATTTTTCTGTAAAGTGTGTATTCTGCTTTCTAGGTAGGGAAAGGCCAGATCTCTTCATGCTGGTGTTGGGCACTAGGCAATCCTAACATGCCCTAAAGTGGTCGGCAGTCAGAAGTCTCACTGTGTTCCACATCTAGGGTCCCGTAATTTGTCTTCTGCTCTTCTGCAAAGCATCCTTTTTCAGATGGTCAGCACTGGTTTTCTAAACAATAAGAAAATCCTTATGATGGATTAGATCTAATCTGATGCGATGCTGGTAGCAGAGAACAGCAGTGTGTGTACCAGGTGTGTAGGGGGCAGCTGGCAGGCCAACTGCCATGCTGCTGCGCGTCTCGGGGTATGGCTTTTAAAGAGCAGCAGTTGGTAAAGGCTCCAGTCTTCTGATCTGCAGATGGATGGCCACTTTCCACACCACTGTGCAGTCTGTTGTTAAAAACTAGATTAATTCCTACTTATTAGCCCAAAAGGAAAGAAGATGAAGAACCTCAGCACATTTCCAGGTGAAATCATACCAGTCAGGCAAAAATACTAATCTAGCTAGGAAAACATGCCCCACCCCCCCCCCCTTTTTTTTTTTTCTGGTATGTTGACTCTGTGGATGTGCAGTACCAAACCAAGTAAATTTGGCTCCGTGCTGCTGTTTGCGGGGCAGTGACCACCAGTCACCATGACCGAAGAGTGGAGGCCATGCAGATAAGTAGCTTGGCTGGCAGAGCAGCACGACAACACAGCCGGATGCTGGCAGGTATCCAGGGTTGCAAGTGGAACTGCAGGAGTTTGTGAACCACATACACTCTTTGAGGTGACTCCTGTCTGCAACAAAAAAGGCCCTACAGCCATTTGCCATAAACGCTGGTGCCACCTGTTTAGCGCCAGCACATCTATTTTGATCACACCCAGTACTTGCATAGGTCCTGCACAGACATGTCAAAGGTGTGTAAAGGGAATCAAGGCATTCCCCAAACCTGCAGAATTAATTTTAGAACCTGTTTTAGGGATACATGAAATGTTGGTGTATTTGAAAGATGATCAGCTTGGGAGGATTAAACAAGCGCTCCTGTTGGTGGAGAAGAACCGACCCCTACGAGGGAAAGGCTGATTAGGTGGGAGCTTCTTTGTTGGCAACAAACCCTGTATCAGCTCTACAAAGGAGTAGGTTTGGTTTATCTTTTTATTGAAATCCGTGGAAGTCTCCTTTGACAAGGACTTGAAATGGGTGTTTCTCACAAAGGGCCATGACAACTTCCAGCTGTGCTTCCCAGTAAGTGCAGCATGAGGAGGATTTGTGAGCAGAGTCACTAGCAGTAACCACTTTGCTTAGCTGCGTTAGATGTTGGTGCCACATCTCCCGGGAACCGATGCCATCTCCTCCAGCGCTGGAAGCAGCAGGAAGTTGAAAACCAGGGCGCTGATGGGGGGAACTCGGACTAGGCGCCCGCTCCTGGTCCCGCAGCCTCTGGCTGGTCTCCCGCAACTGCGGTGATGAAAGCAGTCGTCCTCGGAGGGCTGAAACCGCCCGGCCCCTTGGCGGCCGGCCCGGGACCGCGTGTGCCGCGGGCAGCCACGGGCGCTCCCTCCGCGCCCCACGCCCGGCTGCGGGAACCGCGGAGCGGCCCGGGAGCGCCGCGCTGAGCGCCGCCCTCCCGTCCGCCGGCGGGGCGCCGAGGGAGCGGAGCGGAGCGGGAGCCGCGCGCGCCGCACCGGGCAAAATCCCCCGCCACGCGCTCGCGGGGCGAGCAGCACCGCCCGCCGGGAGTCACGGCGCGGGGCGGGGCGCGGCGGGGCGGGATCCCTCGCTCCGGGGCGGGCGGTGGGCGGCAGGGGGCGCCGGCGGGCGGTGCGGCCGCTCCGGGGCGGCGCTCGCACGAGTCGGGCGCTCGGCGGGCTGCCGAGCCGGAGCTGTGGCGTGGCGGCGGGCAGCGGCCCCGGCCCCGGCCCCGGGCCCGGCCTCGGGAGGAGGCGCCGAGCGCGGCTGGGCAGGTAAGAGGGCGTCTGCGGGCGGGGTGTCCCCCCGCCCGGGCAGGTGGGACGGCGCCCTGGGT